>NC_059107.1:56215433-57605541 GCF_020740685.1 Jaculus jaculus
TTCATTGTATATATTTCTAGGTAGTATATGTGTATGGTAATCTTTCTGGAATATCTAAGCTTTTTTATTTTTCTTTTTCAATCTGTGGTCTCATATTGTTTCTGTGACAGTCACTGTCACTACAATGTGAAAACAGATGCCCACCCACAGGCTCATTCAGAAGTCCTCATGGCTATGCTACAAGAAAATTTTTTATCGAAACAGTCAATGAACTTCATTTTGCAGAGGTTATACTTTGCCTTACAGTGTGTTCTTTAAACTATGGTTGAAGTTTATATAAACAATCCTGAGGAGGTAACCATGGTCTTTCAAAGAGGCACAAATGTTGAATCTTGTCTTCGTGTAGTAGACAATGAAGAAGAATCTTGTCTTCGAGTAGAAGAAGAATTAGGTAAACAGGTATTTCCCCAAAATACTCATTTTAGTAGGAAGGAGTAGACTCTTTTAATTTTTTCCTATATTATTCAATTAAATATGATATATAACTATAGATAATTTTACCTATGACATAGTAATGTGATATCAGATATTCAATGAAACCTACCCTCTTTTACTTATGTACAGTGTGCATGCATGTATGTACATGTGAGCACACACACTGGCAAGAGTGGAAGCCACATCATGTGTGAATATGTGCTCGTGGAGACCAGAGGTTGATACTGGGTGTCTCCTTGTTTACTCTTCACTTTCTTTATTGAGACGGTATCTCTCATGTGAACACAGAGCTCACCAATTAATGAAATCTCACCAGCCTGGTTACACTGGTGATCTTATATCTGTGCCTCTTGAGGACAGAGATTCCAGTGGTGCTGTGATATCCACCAGCTATTTTTGTAGATGCTGGGTATTCAAACTCAGATTCTTACTGTTGCATTGCTAGCACTTTACTGGATAGCCCATCTACCTGACTACAATCTTTATAACTTCATCTGCTTTTTCTGTAACAGTCTTCATATTTCTAATCCTGTTTTCTAGTCACATTTCTCCTTTTGCCTTGGTCTTGAGTCTCTGTTATTCATTCTTTTCTCTGTTGTAGATTTTCTGTTCCTTATTGCCTAGTTTATCTTTTAGGTTTGTGTTGGTTTTATTATTGCACTCTTCTTAACCTCATATTTTGTTCACGTCATACATATGTTTTAAGGAATGTAACCTAGTGGAAAATATGTTTAACCCTGTGATGGGGCTAGCAATTGGACTCAGTCTTATACGTGCTATGTCTATCCCTTACCACTAAGATGTATCTCCAGCCCTCTAATTTCTTCAAGCAAGTTTATTTCACATATAAGCACATTCACAAATTATTTGTTCACTTTGCCATTAAATTGCCTTATCTTTGCAAATATCACAAGAGTAGTCTCTGGTTGGTTTGATATGTAAGAGGCAGATGTGTGCTCTAAAGTTAAGTGAAAGTCTCATTTCTATGAACAGTTCAATATGTCAGAATCAGTCATAAGAAAAAGGAGCAATTTGTACATAATGCCATTTTACTTTGTAGCCCTGGATAAATGGAGCAAGAAGGAAGAGCTTGGGAAAGGGACAGGATCCTGTGCTGGATAGCACCACTTCCATTGTAGAAATACTAGGGGGCGGGGTCAGAGGTGTCCTATCCACTTTTACATACCAAGAGATGATCCTGACATATTGCAGACTCTTCAGTAGTCTTGAAAATGCAGGGAGAGTAACAGAGCTGCTGGATCCCTCTCTCTAGTAAGCAGATCTTGTTTTAAGTAAATTGTCTGAGGAGAGATGGTTGCAAATGAGTAAGTCAAAAACAAACTTGTTGCAATGATAAATTGGTCAAAAATGATTTTTTTCCATTTACTGATTTTGCAATTTTTCCACTCACTGATGCCTGCTTTACTTTTAAAAAAAAAACAGCAATTGCTCAATGTTAGGAAATAATGTCTGATTGTTTTTATATTTTAAAACAGTGGTCAGCCAGTGATATCCTATACAATTTTACAAGCCATGATTTTTAAAACAAGTATACGGTCCCCTTCCTTATAAACAAATATACTAGAGGCCAAGGTTGCAGTAATGTCTATACTTATTAGAGCTGCCAACTTAACAGAAACATCTTGTGCAGACATCCTCTCAGTAGTGCCTATTTCAGCCCTTTAACTGTATTTATTCTATTTTCCCAGCACTGTTTGTCAATCTTTAATTAACTAAATGTCTATGAGGAATGGCTTCCCTTGGGGCTGGAGTGATAGCCTACGGTTAAAACACTGGCTGGCAAAGTCAAAGGACCTAGGTTTGATTCCCAACTATTCATACAAAGCCAGATGCATGAGGTGGTCCATATCTCTGGAGTTCATATACACTGGCTAGGAGGCCCTGGTATGTACAGCCTACTTTTCTCTCTATTTGCCTCTGCTTCTCTCCCTCTCTATCTCTCTTTCTCCTCCTCCTTCCCTCTCTCCATCCCTCCCTCTCTCAAGGTAATCAAAATAAATACTATATTAAGAAAAATGAAAAAGTTTCTCATAAAATGCCACTTGCAGCAAATAAATATTTGCATTGTGAGAAGTATTTGTCTGGTATCTCCGTCTTTGATCATATTATTATTTAGTTTCTATTAAATGGTTTAAACAGTCTTAGTTGCAAAGTAAGAGTAGATGTCTCTGAAGTGTTTTAACTTCAACATGAATACATTCACATTTCATTAATTTGTTATGTAGAACAATACACATCTTTCCAAACACCGTGTTTTCAGGAGTCAACTGGAAACTATTTCTGGTGGTTCTGAGCACTTTTCTATTCAGAAGGAACACTATAAAACTCCCTTCCCAACTTCTACAACCATCTATAAAGCTTGCCCAAAGCCCCAAAATGAATGCATAGGAAAGCTTCCCACTGGAGCAACAGGTACTCTCCATCTCATATTTCAGAAGAGGAAAGTGCAGCAAAGTCTCTCATTTAGAACTAAGCTTGATTCAACTTCAGGAATGCCAACTCAAAGCCAGAGCTTTGAACCATCCCTTACAATGTCTGCTATGAATTTTTAAAGTGTGTGTGTGTCTACATTATTTATTTAGACAGACCTCTCCATTGAAGTAAGTTTACTAATTCATCTAGTTTAGGTAGGCAGTTTGCCTCAGGCAACTATTGCCTCTTCCTTCCAAACATTAGGATTGAGGGTGGAGCACCATACCCATTTAGCATTTATGTGGGTATTGGTGACCCAATCTCCACTGCTCATGTTTGTGCAACAAATGCTTTTATCCACTTACAACCCTTTTCAGTGCCATGGATTTTTTTTTTTAATTCACAAGCTACATTTAAATTCATAATTATGTATGTTTGAGTTATTTCCCATGTTTATCAGCAAATCTGGTTAGAAGATCCTCTAGCTGACTTCTCTGATATTCTTAGGTATTGTTTTGGTATCTCATATACAGTTAACAAAAAAATGGAAAAAAATCTCAGTTAAATTTGTTTTAGCTAAAATTTTACATTTAGTTTTTAGTTTCATATCATGGCCTAATTTTGTACTTAAGTGTCTCTGTGATGTTTGGCAATGTTACTCGTTAATTCTATTACCTCTAGCAGGATAAGAGGGGCATTTTGAAATTGCTAGCAGCTACAGATCAATACAGTAGCTCAATAGAGATAATTATTGGAATCACTAGGAGCCCAGCAAGCTGTCAGCTGTAAGCAATCATTTTAGGCCTGGGATGCATCTGCAGAAAACACAAAGAAAAATTTCAGGGCATTATTTTAAAGTGAAGAGTCATATACCTGCAAATGTCTCTGTGTTATTTATTTCCACAGATCTGTTATCATTAGTTCCTGATGATATGTATTGATTTTTAAATATTGTGGCTCACTAAGTTTCATCCTGAACCTTAATTCCTCTATCGACTTTCTCCTCCATCCACCATTACTGTTTTGTCATCTTACTAAATTATAAGACATGCTTATTTATTTGACATTTTAAAATATGATTGTCTTATTTGCACTTAAGTATTAGTAGTAATCAACTGTGGAGATATAGGAAGAGGGTGTTAATTACCCACAAAGAAAAGTACAGTTTCCTGTGCCCATAGTGGTTCCATTATGGCTGCTTCAAGTTGCATATGTGGTCCACATAGGCATTTTTTTCTGCTATTTTTTTTTATTAAACAAGTGATGCTGCAACTGATTTCATGCAGTTTTCTGCTCTTCTTTAAAGTATGTTTTTAAAAACATCTTCTTTTTTTCTTTTTGAGTGCTGTGTGTGTGTGTTTCTTTATAATTCTAGTCCAAGATTCCTCCTTTTCAAAAATTATTGAATGGGGCCCACCACCCCATTACATCAGTGAATTCAAATGGAAAGCTATTCTATTGTATATGCCCTGAAGAAAATCAATGAGGCTAAGCTTGCATCAAACACATTTTTCACTTTTGTTCTGAATTTCTGTATCAGCATCCTTGGTGTTTTAAGAAAAGAATTAATTGGGAAATTAATAGGACTGTTACCAAGGATATTTATGTGAGCACATTTTCCTATATTGAGAAGTAAAAGCAATGCTTATGAAAATGTTCAAATAAAGTCTGTTGTGTGGATACTATGTGTCACTACAAAACTCCATATAGCTAGCATCTTCTTTGTGGTCAGTAAAAATGTATGAGGTAAAAGACAATAGAAAATGAAATAAGTGGTTTTTGTGTATTTTCACTTTTTAAAATTTATTTATTTTATTTTTAAAATTTATTATTATTATTTTTTACTGATTAGTTTTGTACTTGGTGAATACAGTCAAGTTGGTACCATTGTTAGGCTTATCTATGTATTACCCTCTCCCCTGTCCCCTCCTTGTTGAGGTATGTGGGTCATACATTGTGGAGTTAGCCCACAGTTATGGGTGAGAGAAATGTCTCTGCATATCATGACCCAAGATGTAGCTCTGACAATCTTTCCACCTGTTTGATGAGAATATAATCATGCATGGTCACTTCAAAGACCTTGATTATTTTATACAAAGGGAGATATGACATTGTCATTGATTCTTGTAATCCATTCCCAATTTATGAATGCTGGATGATCTCACTTTTTTGGTTCTTTACCTCTACTGGGTAGGTTCATTTTTGGCTTCTCCCAACCCCAAGCTTTCTTCTACTTTTTAATTTTTATTTATTTATTTATTTGAAAGATAGAGATAGAGGAAGAATGGTCATGCCAGGGCCTCTAGCCACTGCAAACAAACTCCAGAAGTACATGCCTCCTTGGGCACATGGCTTGCCTAGGTCCTGGAGAACTGAACCTTGTTTCTTTGGCTTTTGTGGCAAGTGTCTTAACCACTAAAACATCTTTCCAGTCCTCCCCTGACTTTCTTGTGTTCCAAGATGGAATATGTCTCAGAAAACAACTATAAAATATATTTTACGAGATTACATATAAATAAATTTAGGACTTTCAGAAGAAAATGAGAATTAAAGCATTTAATATTGAAGAAACAACTACCATTATTATTGATTTGTTTTCCCATGAGTGTTGTGTGTTGTGTGTTAACCACTAAGCCATTGTCTCACTTCACAAATATAATTTTGAAACCAGAAGTGGACTGGAAGGAAGAGAATGTCTGATATCCATTGATGCTTCACTGACATGAAAACCACCTGCTATTTTTACTTTTTGACAAGTTGATATAGAGTGCAAAGAAAAAGTAGAAAAATCAGTCATTATCCAGGTTCACAGATTACCAATTTGCTACTCAATTTTGTGTTTATGTAAATAGTTAATGTTATCAAATAGAAGCCTTACTTAAAAGATTGATTTTATAGATATCTTTAGACCTTTGCAACTTTTTGTTGTATTATATGGCCCAAAGATAAGCAGAGAAAAGCTTCAGTTTATGGGATTTCATATGTTAATTTTAAAAGAAGATTTGATCATATGGCTAGTGCCACCATTGAGAGAAAACATGTCATTTGGTTTCCATCACTTAAGAGTAGGCATTATTAGAATGGTGGATTTATCTTGATCCTAGAAACTTTCCTTTGAAAATCAAAGTTCTGTGGTCCAAATAAGAGCTCTTAATTCACTTGAAAATTCCAACTGCTTCTTCAAATGAAGTGATGGAGACATTCTTGGCTCTTGGTTAAGCATTAACTCAGGATTTAAGGTGTCAGATGGTTTGGGTCACATAAAACTTCCACTGAGCTAGTGGCCTCCAGATTCTTATCTTGAATTTATTTCAATGAATGAAATGCTCAGACCTTAGAAGTTGAAGTTGAGATTTTATTATATAGTTAATGATTTTATTCTAGATAGGAAAGAGGACAGAGCTCTAACAAAGCAGAACTATGGTCATGGAAATGGGAAAACCCAGTGAAGGAAAGTGAAGTAGAATGCACTCAAGTGGAGAAAAATCTGCCTTGTGATTTTCATCAGGATCTTTGATGAGAATATAATTAATGGGAGCTGAGTTGGTCAATTGATTCCCGCATGTCAGTTGTCCTGCTACTTCTCCAGGTATTCAGGAATCCCATTAACTTTTCTAGAGAAGGGACCGCTTCAAATTTCTGGCCTTTAGAAAAGTAGTGGCTGCCAGGTCTTCTTTAAGGAAAAAGCTATATTAAAAAAAAAAAAAATTAGGTGACCCCTTATAAGCTATAGCTATTTGTAAATTACTTTAGTAACACTTCTATCCCTTAACTGTATCAATTAGTCTGTGTCTAGTTAGGAGTATATATTGCTTTTTTATGACTCTCCTGTTAACACAAGGTATTTCATTGGTTAAACCAACTATCATTTAAATGTGAACAGTCCCTTATGGGCTCATATGTTTGAACCATTGGTGACCTACGGTTGTTCTAGGTATGGAATTGAGGGAGAAACTGGAGTCAGGCAGTTTTATTTTTAGGTAGCCAGCTAGGAATGTGCACAAAGAGAACTCAGCATCAGATCCAGTCCAGTCTCATCCCTCAACTACTGCATACTATACTCAGGTATGCTGTTCTTTTGGGGGCCAACCAATCAGCTTTCTCTCAAGCTCAACTAAGCCTGAGGATAAAGCCCACCCTTTGGCTGTTCATTTCTCCTCGCCTGAAACTTGGGGTCCTGGTAGCCGTAAGGTAAACCCATTGCTGGAACAGGGGGAAAGTAATTTGGTTTCTTGTGTGTTACATTCTTACTACATTATTGCTTTTACTAAAGCTTTGGCCCTTTTTTTTATTGTCATGGAAAGCCTCACTTATACTTTAAGAACACTTCACATTTTCCCTGTACTTCTGTGATCTGTTTCCAGCAAGGGCTCCAGGTTCCTCTCTCCATATGGGCACTATATGTGATCCAGCCTTCAACCTAGATGTCATAATCTCCCCATAAATAGATAAAATGATTTATACTTCTCAGTCTTTATTTCACTTACTTGTTAAAATAGACAAAAACCCAAAAGTTGGGGCTCATAACCTGCTTTAGAATGCCCAAACCCCACATCAGGGGGTTATGGAATCTAGAAGAGGTTTTGGAAGAGGTGGATCACTGGGGGTGGGCCTTGAATTAGGTAACCAGACCCTGCTTCCTGTTTCCTCTTTGCTTCTTGACTCAGATATAATGGGACCAGATGCCTACATTCTTGTTCCTTTCCTTTTCAATCTTGATGAATTATATTCTTTCTTAAAGTGTAAACCCAGATAAACCCTTCCTGATCTAAGCTGCATTGTCAGTTATTTTGTCACAGCAATGAGAAAGTAAATAAAATACCTATCATATATTCATTTTTCATACATCAAAATAAAAATTCATTAGTGTTGTTAGACTCAGTAATCCCCAAGATCTAATATCATTTTCACGTGATGCTTTCTTGTGGAAGATACATTTTTTTTGGGGGGGGGTGATTTGTATTTGGGCTTCTCACAGTGGTTAAAGCAATCTGTCTTTAGAATAATCACAGCACACACACAAAAAAAATGTCATTGAGTTGGTTCTGAAAAGTCTTACCAGCTAAATCTTATTGTTTAAAATACACGTATTTCTCCAACAATTTTAGTAAGTTTTTTTTTCAAAGTGTAAATGTGTGTTTTAAATAAGGTAATAATTTTTATATCTACATTTAGTAATCTGTATAAAGCACATCTTTTAAATTTCTTATACTGCTTATTTCTGAATTTTAAAAATATTTTATTTATTTACAAGCAGAGAGAGAGAGAACATGAGTGCACCAGGGCCTCTAGAAGCTACAGATGGACTCCAGGTGCATGTTCTACTTTGTGCTTCTGGCTTTATGTCAGTTCTGGGCAATTGAATCCCAGTTGTTAGGCTCTATAGGTAAGCTCCTTAACCACTGAGCAATCTCTCAAGCCCTCTCTTATTATTTTCTTTTTATTTTGATCTGTCAAAAGTAAATATATGGGGAAATGGCTTAGAAGTTAAGGCACTTGCCTGTGAAGCCTAAGGTCTTAGGTTCAATTCCCAGGAGACCCACATAAGACAGATGCACAAAATGACATATGCATGGGGTATCCATTTGCAGTGGTTGGAGGCCCTGGTGTGCCCATCCCTCCCTTTCTAAAATAAATGAATAAATAAATAAAAATATTTTAAGTAAATGTATGATCCAAAGCAAGGGAATAGTCATGAAGTAGATTCTTCTTCCCTAATCTCAGAAGAAAGCACCCTGATTACTTGGATCTCACATTGGTTCTTAGAACTTTCTAGAACAATATGCTATTAAAACCACTCATTTTGTGGTGCTTTGTTAGATAGCCACAGCCAACTGATAAGTGCTTAAAACCTCTCTTCCAGTACGCAAGTTATTTAGGGATTCTTTTCAGGAACAGATGGGGAAACAATAATAATGATAAGCCACACCTGAAATGAGTGATGCACCTTCCTATAGCACTGCACTTGGCTAATTTAAGCCAATGCCATATGTGAAATCAAACAAAAACACCAAGTTCTTCCCTTAAGGTGAGTCAAGACAAAGCTGGGCTATCCACAAAATGAGGATTCCACGTTGGAGAGGTTCCTTCCCTACTAAATGGCAGCAAATTCCTGAACTACTAGCCACATTAACTTCTGAAAATTGTTACTGAATGTACTTTAATTTTGAAAGTTAAAACAACAACAACAAAAAAAAAAAAAAAGAAAAAAACAGAAACAGGCTATCCTCCCTGTAAAAGAAATTAGCAATGTAACAATTTACATTTTTAATCACTAAGCTTCCCTTTCAATTATGCAGTCATAGCACTGCATTTGGGTTTGTTTATTGTAAATGATTTAAATTCTTCAAAGTCACTCTATTCTCAATGACAGAAACTCTTCTGAGCGTCTGCATGTACATATGTGAGCAGAAATACACATGTGTAGCTGCATAGTGCCATAGGTGACCTGTTACCTTTTCTGTAATTAATCTTTATTTTATTAGTTATTTATTTATTATTAAGTAGTTTTGTACTCAGAGAATAAGGTCAATTTGATACCATTGTTATGTTCATCCATGACCTACCTCCTACCCATTGGCCCCTCCGTGTTGAGAGATATGGGTCATGCATTCTTGAATTAGCCCACAGTTATGAGTAGGATAAAAGTCTCTGCATATCATGACTCAAGATGTAGCTCTGACATTCTTTCCGACGCCTCTTCCACAAAATTTCTTTGAGCCATGTTGGATTCCTTTTTGTTCTGCTTCAGTGATGCGGTTTTGGGGGCTTCTGGGTCTCTGGATCTCTGATTTGGTAGGAGTTGATTTTTCTCTGTGTTGATCTCCTTCACCCTTGCGATGGTATGCGGTTGCTTGTATTACCAATTGTTCTTAGTGTCAGCCAGGGCCCCTTTGAGGTATGATGGGATGGCTCTCTCCTTAAGATCTATATCTATCTGAAAAAGAGAAGCAGATCCTTCAATGGAGAGTAAGTTAGCACCACAAAAATGACATAACCTTTAATTTTCTATAGAGAATTTAATAGGTGTAGGCCCACTTGTAGCCTACAATTGGTGGTAGCTTGAAAATGGAGAGTGGGCTTATGTTTGGATATGGTTCTGAGTTGTTTCCCAGATCCACCTATGGGTCCCGTACCACTGAGGGGATCAGTTAGCCAAATCAAGAGCAGTTGGTTAACCACCATGGCTGTGTGCCACTATTGCACTTGTGTGAGCATCATGACAGGTTATTTGCTGCTAAGTAGGTTAGACCACAAGTTGCTTGCAGATATTGGTCATTTTCCCCTAGCCATCTATGTAGCACCTTCTGGCATTAGACATGCTGACTGTCTGGGGACTGACTCACTTCCAGCCTCCAGCCATGCCATTCCATTTTATGTGTCAACCACATAAGGTGTATACAGCAGTAGGGTCTTACCACTAACCTTTGGTGGGTCATCGAGTACTCTGACAGAAATCTGTCTTTCTTTTAGGAAACCTTGTAGGTCTCTCTGATCAAAAGCTCATTGTTGATGATAGCCACATGCTGGTACTGGGAGTTACAGGTCAGTGTCCACTAAGAAAAGGAAGAAAAAGATAACTAATATAAAAGAGGTAGAGAGAAGAGGAGAGAGAGAGAGAGAAAGAAATGCTGTAGAAGATTAAGGTCAGTCTTAATCATACCCTCTCCAGTGTCTTGTGGCTCAGGTGTTCCTTCTAAGTTCCTGGTGAAGGTTCAGCCATTTGGTCTGCTGTTTAGGATGTAGAATTATATGGTACCATTGCATTTTGGGTCTAGATTTGTGTTTCCCACCTCCTCCATTGCCCTCTCCTCCCTCCCCACCCATTCTATTGTGTACTCCATGAGATGCTTGCTGGGTATGTAAGGCATCTTGGGTAGATTCAGGTTAGGTGCTATAGATGAGTGCGATTATGTAGCAATTTTTTCTTTTTTTTCTGTGACTGGGTAAGTTTACTGAGAATTATCTGTTCCAGGTTCAAACATTTTTCCTCAAATTTTATTGTGTTATTTTTTTCTTAGTGCTGTATAGAATTCCATTGTGTAGATATACCACATCTTAGTTATCCATTCTTCTACTGATGGACATCTGGGATGATTCCAGCTCATAGCTGTTACAAATTGAGCCACTACAAACATGGTTGAGCAAATCTTTCTGGCCTGTGGTTTGAAGGTTTTAGGGTGGACACTCAGGAAGAGAATAATTATGTCTGTTGGTATCTGTATAGTTAGCTTTTTCAGGAGTCTCCTTATTACTTTCCAAAGTGGTTGTAACATCCTAAATTCCCACCAACAGTGCATGAACGTTCCTACTGATTCACATCCTCCACAGCATTTATTTTCAATTGATTTTTTTTTTATGTTTGTTATCCTTATTGGGGTAAGGTGGAATCTCATTGTTGTTTTAATTTGCATTTCCCTGATGATTAGGGATGATGAACATATTTGTATGTGGGTATTGTCCATTTGTATTTCTTCCTCTGTGAACTGCTTGTTCAGCACTTTGCCCCATTTTGTGAGTGGATCTTTGACATTTTGCTGTTTAGACTTTTGAGTTCTCTGTATATTCTAGAGATTAGTCCTCTGTCAGTTGGATAATGAGCAAATATTTTCTCCCATTCTGTGAGTAATCTATTGGCTTTGCTTATTGTATGCTTGTCTATAAAGAAACTCTTCAGCTTCATTTGATCCCATTGATTCAGTGACTGTTTAAGATTCTGTGCTACTGGGGTTTTGTTCAGGAAGTCTTTTTCCATCCCTATACTGTGGAAAGTACTTCCTATATTTTCTTCCAGTAGTAGTCGAGTTCTGGTCTTATATTGAAGTCTTTGATCCATTGGGACTTGTGTGTAGTGCATGGTGAAATGTGTGGATCAAGTTTCAATTTCCTGCATATGGTTATCCAGTTTGTCCAGCACCATTTTTTGAAGATGCTGTCTTTTTTTCAGCCTGTATTGTTAGGGCTTTTGTCAAATTGTTTGACCCAAAGTCTGGGTTCCCAAGTATATTCAATTGGTCTGTACCCCTGCTTTTATGCCAGTACCATGCTGTTTTTATTACTATGGCTTTGTAATATAGCTTTAGATCAGGCATGGTGATGCCACCCGAGGTATATTTTTGCTGAGGATATGTTTGGATATGTGAGGCCTTCTGCTTTTCCATATGAAATTTGACATCGTATTTTCTGTCTCTGTAAAGTACACTGTTGGGATTTTAATTGGAATTGCATTAAATCTGTATATTGCCTTTGGTAGGATTGCCATCTTCACAATGTTAATTCTGCCTATTCAGGAGCATGGAAGTTCTTTCCATTTTCTCAAGTCCTCCTCAATTTCTTTTTTGAGTGTTTTGATGTTTTTGTAGTATAGATCTTTCACTTCCTTGGTTAATGTTATTCCAAGGTATTTTGGTTTTTTGTTTTTGTTGTTGCTATTGAAAATGGGACCATGTCCTTTATTTCTTTGTCTCTATCTTTGTCATTTTCATATAGCAAAGCTACTGATTTTTATGTATTGATTTTGTATCTTGCTACTTTGCTATAGGAGTTAATCACCTTCAGGTGTTTTGGGATGGAGTCTCTGGTGTTTCTTACATATATAGTCATGTCATCAGCTAATATAGTTAACTTAATTTCTTCCTTTCCAAATTGTATTCCTTTTATTCATTTCTCCTGTCTTATTGCTTGAGCTAGGACTTTGAAGAGCAGAGGTGAGAGTGGACAACCCTGTCTTGTTCCTGATCTTAATGGGAATTCCTCCAGTCTCTCTCCATTAAGTATTGTTTGGGCCATAGGAGCTTTGTATATTGCTTTTATTATGTTAAGATATGAACCAACCATGCCAATCATCTCTAATGTTTTGATTACAAAGTGATGTTGTATTGTGTCAAAGGCCTTTTCTGCATCTATCGAAATGATCATGTGGTTTTTGTGTTTAACCTGTTTATGTGGTGTTTTTCTTACATGGAACAACAGCTCACTCTGTGGGGATTAAAAAATGCACCTGAAAAGGTACAACAAGACACATTTCCATATGTTGAACCACCCTGTGTTCCTGGTATGAATCCCACTTGGTCAAGTTGGATAATGCTTTTGATGAGTTGTTAGATTAGGTTTGTGAGGATTTTGTTCAGGATCTTTGCATCTAAGTTTATCAAGAAAATAGGATGCTAATTTTCTTTTCTTGTGGCATCTCTGCCTGGTTTTGGAAATAGGATGATAGTAGCTTCATAAAAGGAGTTGTGTAGCTTACGCTGTTCTCCAGTTATATGGCACAGTTTGAGAAAGATTGGTTTTAGTTCTTCCATGAATGTTTGATAGAATTCAGCTGAGAAGCCTTCTGGTCCTGGACTCTTCTATTTAGGGAGAGGTTTTATAACATTTTCAATCTCAATGAATGTTATAGGTTTGTTCAGGAGATTAAACTGCTCTGAGTTTAGCTTTGATATGCTTCCAGGAATTTATCCATGTCCTCCACATTATCCAGTTTTTCAGAGATGTTTTTGAAATAAGTCCTGATGATTCTCCCAATTTTACTTAAGTCTTTTGTGATCTCTTCTTTTTCCTTTTGAATTTTGTTAATTTGAAGTTGTGGTGGTTTGATTCAGGTGTCCCCCATAAACTTAGGTGTTCTGAATGCTAGCTCCCCAGCTGATGTATATTTGGGAATTAATGCCTCCTGAAGGGAGTGTATTGTTGGGGGTGGGCTTATGGGCTTTATAGCCAGTTTCCCCATGCCAGTGTTTGGCACACCCTCCTGTTGCTGTGATCCATCTTCTGTTGTCCAGGGGGTGATGTCCACCCTCTGCTCATGCCATCGTTTTCCCCTGCCATCGTGGAGCTTCCCCTCGAGCCTGTAAGCCAAATAAACCTCTTTTTCCCAGAAGCTGCTCTTGGTTGGATGATTTCTACCAGCAATGTGAACCGGACTGCAACAGAAGTGTTGTTTTTTTGTTTTGTTTTGTTTTTGTTTTTTTTGCTTGATCAAATTGGCCAGGGTTTTTCAATCTTGATATTTTTTCAAAGAACCAGGTTTTTTTTTTTGTCAATTGTCTTAATTGTTTTCTTAGTATCCAACTCATTAATTTCTGCTCTGATTTTAAATATTTCTTTCCTTCAGAACTCTTTGGGTTGAATTTTTCTTGCTTTTCCAGTGCCTTTAGTTGGATGGTTAGGTTATTGATTGGGGATCCCACTGTCTTTTTTTGAAGGCATTGAGTGCTATGAATTTTCCCCTGAGGACTGCCTTCATTGTGTCCCATAAGTTTAGTAGGATGTGTTCTCATCGTCATTCAATTCCAGGAATTTTTCAATTTCCTTTTTAATTTCATCCACTATCCATTTATTGTTTAAAAGTGTGCTATTCAGTTTCCAGGTGCCATTGGGATTCTTGGTGGGTCTTCTATTAATTTCTGGCAATATAGCATTGTGATCTGTTATCAGTCTTCCTAAATAGGTGGAGGCAGGCTTTGGGACACAATATATGGTCTATTTTAGAGAACATTCCATGGGCTGCTGAGAAGAATGTGTAGTCTGTGGATTTGGGATAGAAAGTTCTGTAGATGTCTGTTAGGTCTAAGTGATCTATGATTTTGTTGAACTCTCTTACTTCCCTGTTGAGTTTCTCTTTGGATGATCTTTCTATTAATGGTAATGGTGTATTGAAGTCCCTAACTATGATGGTGTTGGTGCTTATTTCTGTTTATTGTCAAGTAGGTTTTGGTTTATGTAGTGTTGTGCCCCTGTGTTTGGTGGATACATATTTATGATTGTAATATCCTCTTGATGGATCATTCCCTTGATAAGTACAAAGCGGACTTCTTTGCCTTTTCTTGATTATTTTTGCTTTGAAGTCCATTTTTTCTGATATTTATATAGCTATACCTGCTTGTTTCTCATTCCTGTTTGCTTAGGATATTTTTTTCCCATACTTTCACTCTGAATAAGTGTCTGTCTTTAGTGGTCAGGTGGGTTTCTTGAGGACAACAGATTGAGGAGTCTAATTTTTTGATCCATCCTGTTAGCTTGTGTCTCTTGATTGGTGAATTAATGCCATTAATATTTAGGGTAATGACTGTGATATTTGATTTGATACCTGCCATATTGTGGTGGTATACGTAGTTTGGTGTTTTCATGGACTTTGAAAGGTTTTTGTGCCTACTCTGAATTTGGTTATTGTGACCTACTTCTAGTAGGCATTTGAGTTTGATTATTTGTTTCTTCTCCGTGGAGTATTTCCTGAAATATGCTGTGGTGGTTTGGTTTTGTGTTCACGTAATTGTAAAGCAGAGTTTTGTCTTCTAAAGTTTTTCTTTCGCCATCTATTATGAGGGATACTTTTGCTGGGTAGAGTAGCTTGGGTTGGAAGCCATAGGTTTTTAGACTTTGCAGTGTTTCCTTCCAGGCCCTTCTAGCTTTCAGTGTTTCCATTGAGAAGTTTGGAGTAATTCTTATGGGGTTACCTTTGAAAGTGGTGTGCTGTTTCTCCCTAGCTGTTTTGGGTTTTTCTCTTTGGTGTCAATGTTTAGATTCTTAATGATAATATGTCTTGGAGAGTTTCTCCTTTGGTCCAGTCTGTTTGGAGTTCTGTTGGCTTCTATATACCCTCAGGATATGAGTTCAAGGTGCCAGGTATGCTTCTTTTACCACAATCCACCTGCAGAAGGTGCCCATTTTCTCCCTCTCTCTCTCTCTCTCCCTCTCTCTCTGCTTCTTTGTGTGTTTTGCACTCTCATTATCTTCAGTAAATAAATTAATTAAATTAAAAATCACTTTTAGATGTATTGTGTGCTTTATATGCAAATAAGTCCAGAAACCTCTACTGCAGAGCACAGTCAGATTTTCAAAATACAGTTCCATATTGTGAGGGATGAGGAAGAACATGCTAACACCTACAGTAGTCATTAAAATATTTCAGGAGGGCTTGGGAGATGGTTCAGCAGTTAAAAGTCCTTGCTAGCAAACCTATTGACCTGGACTTATTCCCTACCCCCTTATCTCTCTTTTAGCAAATAAATAGAATACATTGTGAACTCTGCCTTCATTTATCTGGAAAGAGAATGAACTAAAAAGCACATTAAAATGAAGGTGATAATCAGGGCCTAGAGATGGTTTAGCGGTTCAATGTTTGCCTGTGAAGCCTAAGGACTCTGGTTCTAGGCTTGAATCCTTTGGACCCACATAATCCAGATGCATAAATTGACACATGTATCTGGAGTTCATTTGCAGTGGATGGAGGCCCTGGTGTGCCCATTCTCCCTTTCTTTCTTTCTCTCTCTGCCTCTTTCTCTCTCTGTCTGTCACTCTCAAATAAATAAATAAAAATAAACAAAAATAAATTTAAAAATAATTAAGGTGATAACCAAGAACTCTCCCCATAGACATATTGTACACTCTGGAATGTGCATTCAGTCAAACTTCTCTATAGGCATTCCTGAGGACACTCTTTATGAGCTATGGGGTAAAAGTATTTTTGTCTGTTTGTCAGCTATAGTATTGAACATTTTGTTATTTAAATTATAAGTAAATGGTAACCAGTTTCTTTTCACCTGACTTATAGAGCTCAGCATATATTAGTTCTTATTCCAGAAGAAACCCTTGATCGTTTTAAGATGAAGGATGCTAACAGGAGAAATTTTGCCAGATCTTAAGATCATTACACTGGTCTGGATTCATTATCATTTGTAATGTTTGGCAGTAATCTTCACATTTATATGATAATATTCAGGTTATGATTAAATGTTCTCATTTTTTGAATAAGATAATATTAGCTTAATTCTTTCTCTTCTCTCATGCAATGACACTGTGGATTAAAACTTGATTTAGATTTGGGTAGCCTGCATAAACTGATTGCAGTGACATTGGCATAGGGACCTTTAACACAATTACTCAAGCATTATAGGAACACCATTCAGGGAATATAAATTTCCCCAAAAATGTTTCTGTTGTCATGTTCTATGTTGTATTAGTGAAAAAATATTGGAAATCCATTGCCTGAATTCTAATGTCTATCCTTGTTGACCAATTTCTGACAGGTGATGAGAAAAGTTAACAATGAAGAAAAGTGGCAGGTGTCATTTAAAATAGTAATCTCTACATGAATTATTTTCTTTCTTTTTGTTTTGTTTTGTTTTGTTTTGGAGAGAGTGAGAGAAACAGAGAGAGAATTGGCACTTCAGGGACTCAGTCACTGAAATTGAACTACAGACAATTGTACCACGTAGTGGGCTTGAGTGACCTTGGTTTGCCTCACTTTTGTGTGTCTGGCTAACATGGGATCTGGAGTGTCAAAAATGGATCCTTAGGGTTTGAAGGCAAGTTCCTTAACTGCTAAGCAATCTCTTCAGCCCATGTTCGTGAATTTCTAAACTAGGGTCTGCCCATGATCTACAAGTAAAATAGAAAAAAATGACCTTTTATTCTCACTGAACCATATCTATTTACATAACAATAATAAATACACAAAATAGATAGAATTAGGGGGAAAAAAAGCTTTCTTTATGAGACAAAGGGAGGATTTAACCTTACACAGTCACATAGGAGCTTACCCATATGCTCAGAATTATCAAGAGACCCAGAGCATCTTGAGAAATCAGATGCAGGCCAATGAAGACATGTCAAAGTTCCCGTTGCCTACTGTCCACAACACTGACATGAGACCTGGTTTTAATGCCTTTGCTTGATGGAGAAAAGCCCTATCTATGGCCACTATGGTCCATTTTAAAGGATGTGCTCAAGAACAAAAGGGTCAAAGGGGAAGTACCTGAAATGACAAATGCTTTTACTAAACCTTAACAGTTTCATCATGAGAGTGCTCCTTATGAATACAGGCTCTAGAAATTTTCCTCAGTAACATAAACATTTAATGTGAATATAAATTTATCATAAATGTGATTAAAAAGTACAATCTATTTCATCACAATATTTCTGTATGTTTAAAAGACATTGTATTTTATTCCTAAACAATGAAAAAAAGTAAAAACAAAGTAACATTAAAAACTGTTAATGGGGTTGGAGAGATGTCTTAGTGGTTAAGGAGCTTGCTGCAAAGCCAAATGACCCAGGTTCGACTCCCCAGGACCCATGGAAGAACCCAAATAAACCACATGCACAATGTGGCACATGTTACTGCAGTTAGTTTACAGTGTCTGAAGGCACTGGTACAACCACTCTGTTATTCTTTCTCTCTCTCCCTCTCTCTGCATTTCTCTCTCTCAAATAAATAAAACAAATTTAATATTTTTTAATAAAAGGAAATAGCCTCCCAGCATTTATCTTTTCTGTAGTGAAAAAAAAATGAATGATAAGTTTGGTTTCTAAATTTCTATTCTTTTTTCTCATAAACTTATCTTCAAGCCAATTATGTATTTGGACATGTTTGTGATTTTTATCAAGGGATTTAATTATTTATACTTTTATATGTTAAAGTTTCACAGTATTTTACTCTAGTGAGAAGCCTACCATTGACTGTTAAATCAGGCTTGGTGACATTTTCAGTACTCCTTTTTATTAAATTGAGTAAGGCTTAGTTGAAATTTATCATTCTGACAATATGTTTCAGCTTCACGTGATATGACCTTAAGCAAGCTTCATTTAGAGTTTCAGTAAATTAAACAACACCTGTTTATTTTTAGTTATTCCATGTATTGCATTTGTCAAAATATCTGCAAGCATTTAGCAAATGAAGACCAGTAAAGTGGACACATCACCATTTTACATAACATTCAGAAAAAAAATAGGTGCAGGACATCTTTAACCACTGAGTAATCTTTCTAGGACTAAGACATCATTCTTGTAAAAGCAAGCAGCAAGTAATGAGTAGTTTACTAATTTACATATTTTTGGAACTCCACATACTTTTATGTGTTTTTATAGATTGGAATGTGAGTAAAATCTAAAAAGCTATTACTCAAAACCTGATTTATGTTTTCTCCTGCTTTCCTTCTTTTCATAGAACACTATGCCATGCATAATCCTGTGGGCCAAAAATATACAACATCATCCAAAGATGATTCTTTATAAAGAGAGCTTGTTATAAGTTCAAATAACACCAAAAAAATTAATTATTTGAAAAGATTGTATTAATATTGTTTGGTGAGAAAATTATTATGCTAATTTTGTGCATTTTATAATACTGTTCGGTTAAAATAATTTAAAGATAACCTTTCAAAATTTGAACTTTATATTCTAATTATTTTGTAGAAAAATTTTCACTTGTTTAAAACACTAAGACAAATTAAAAAAAAAACACTGTTTCATAGTAAAATCCAATGAAAAAGGGTATTGTAATATGAACCTACTCCATATTTGCAAGTATTCATGAGATGTAGCATAAAAAGTACATTTTTATTGTTTAAAATAATGTACTTTGGGGCTGGAGAGATGGCTTAGTGATTAAGCACTTGCCTGTGAAGCTTAAGGACCATTCCCCAGGATCCACGTTAGCCAAATGCACAAGGGAGCGCACACATCTGGAGTTCGTTTGCAGTGGCTGGAGGCCCTGGTGTGCCCATTCTGTCTCTCTCCCTCTCTCTCTGCCTTTCTCTCTCCATCTGTCACTCTCAAATAAATAAATAAAAAATAAACAAAATTTTAAAAATTAATGTACTTCGACTGGAGAAATGCATCAATGGTTAAAGGCATTTGCTTGCAAAGCCTGCCAGCCAAGGATTCATTCCCAAGTACCCATGTAAAGTTTGATGTACAAAGTGGCACATGCATCTGGAGTTTGTTTGAAGTAGCAACATGCTTTGGCATCTCTCTCTCTCTCTCTCTGCAAATAAATAAATAAAATATAAAAATAAAATAAATTATTACACCTTTTTTCCAAGTATAAATTGGTGAGGCATTGTTTTAGAGGAATTCAAACATAATGAAACTTCAAAATTTCTCCAGCTGCTAGATTCTATTTATACTTAAAAACTGAGTGAAATATTCATGATGACAGTATATTGAATATATGTCAGGGACACTGTGAGAATGGCAGTAATGTTTGAACACAGAAGTGTGCTTAGAGGGGGAAGTTACTTTTTCACAAGCACAAACTCCTGTGTTAGGTCTACACAGCCCATATAGAAATTCTGGTCAGGGTGGTGTAGGCTTCTAATCCTAGAATGGTAAGGAGGAGAAAAGTGAATCCTGAGATTTGGTCGTCATCCAGTTTAGCCTAATTAATTTTGGTCATCAATAAGTTTCTCTTATATCAAGAAGGCAGCCCTGCAAAAGAATTTTTTTCTACCTGTTTTAGCAAAAGTTTTGGACTGATTTTTCCCAACAATCCTTATTATTATATTGCAAATATGTAGCCCCATTCTGTTTTCTTAGGGACTTATTATGATTTTAATAATGTATTGATCTCCACAGTGCTATAGAATTGAAAATGCTACTGTGTACAGTTTACCAAATTTCAAATGAAGGCAATTCCACCAGTGTAACACAAACCCCACAGCAATTACTTTTAGGCTTTGTTGAGTATCAAAGCAAAGAGAAGAGATGGCAACACAAAATGCTTAAAACTATGCACAGATGATGCCACTAGTTATAATGGTGCAGGTAAGCATTGTTGTCTTGAAAGCCCTTGAGTTGTTTTGTTTTTGTTACTTTGCTGTTTCTTATCTGGTTTAGAGTGTTTTGGCTTGGCATGGAACAAGTCTTGGTTTGAGGTTGAGGCTGGCTTGAACTCACCATCCTTCTGACTCTGACTACCAGATGCTGGACTTACAGGAATGAGATGACACATCCTTTTTAAAAAAAAATGATTCATGAATTTATGATTTGAGAAGATTTTATTTAGGTCTGCCTTTGTAAGTGACAAAGGGAATGGAAACAAGGGTAAGAGATCTGCTAGGATAATGGCTCAAATCTCTCAGGAACAAAACACAGGTTCTGACAGTGATGAGGGAAGAAAATTAAATTGAAGGGAGCCCAGAATCTTTGTCTCTCTTCAGTATTTGACATATGGTGTTAAATTACAATTTCATAGCATCAAAAAATGATTTGTAAATTTCTTGAAATAAAAAATAAACATATCATGAAATACTAATGGCAACATATGAAAACAACTCAATCCACACCAAAGTAAAATAAAAGCAGAAACTATTGTAGGATAGTTAGCTTAACATGACTAAGGACAAGTTAATTCTAATCATAAGCATGTGCTTGACTATGCATGACAAATAGTGATCTTTTATGTAAATATAAAATGCTGAATTTTTAATATATAGTAATTAAGCCACTGTCTTCATTTGCTGCTTTTTTAAATTACCTGTAAATAAATTATTTAAAATCATAGCAGTCATATTGAATTAGCTTTCATATTGTTTCTACTCTGCAGCCCAAAAATGTCTTCCGTGGAAATATAGTAGATATCCATCAATTAAATTTAGAAAGAAAATACAAGTGGCTCAAAATGTAGCAGGTACTTCATTGTAACAAATATCTGCTAACTCTAATTATATGGGTACTTTAAAGAGCACTTAGATATGTAAAATTTCAGCAAAGAATATGAACTTGAGAATCCAGAAGAGTTCTTGGCCACTGGTCTCCTTCCTACTTAATTACTCCCTCTAGTCTTCAAGAGAGTGGGCCAGAAGAAAGTGTACTTACTACCAAGTACATTAATATGAAACCAATTTAATTTATGAAATTACTATTGAGAGAGCACTTGCAATCTGTAATTATTCAATTTTATGTACCAAGTAAACTCTAGTTGTAGATGATTCAAGATGAAGAAAAAATAAATTAATAAAATGAGCACACTCATATTATATGCTTAATACCCATTCACAATATCTCAACTGATGATTTTAATTTTTACATATTTAAATGAGATCTGTGTATCATATTTGCATGGAATACATTGAACTGAATGAAGTTCTTGGTAAATAGAGTGATAAGGAAAACAGTGATAAGAGTAGCATGTAGATACTTGTACTTTTTTTCTTTTTACAAGTGCAAGTAATCTTTAAGCATTGAGGGACAAATGGACTACTTAGGGATTGTGCCAGATGTGAAATTGCATGCAAGCAGGAGGTGCTAATTAGAAATTCCTTGGTGAGAATACCAAAATAATGGAGAAAAGATTTATTTTGCTACGTGGTTTCAGAATGTTCAGTACACGGTCAGTCGTTTCTGTTGTTATGGGGACACAGAACACCAGGGGCATAAAATAGGAAAGCAGGTCACCTGATAGCAGCCAGAAAGCAAGGAGGAGAGACAGTAAGCATAGCAACACAAGATCTATCTTTCTTGGCATGCACCCAGTGATTACTTCCTTCAGCAAAGCTAATGTTTCTAGCTCTACCAGACATGCTGCCAGAAGTTCGCTTCCAAGCCTTCACCAAAGAGCCTGTGAGAATATTTCATAGCCACTCTGAAGCAGAAAGATTAAACAACCATACCAGAAGGAAGCAGGGTGAGCACTACAGATCTTAGTGATGGAATCCCTTATGAATTAAAGTTCAAGGAAACAATGGGAGGTCTTGATGATTTACAAAAAATATTAGCTTTAGGGCAAATGTGGTTTACATGAGTTGTTTCAATACTCATTAAGATGGATAAAGGCCTTCGTTGTGAAATTAAGATCTAAGAAGCCCATAATCACTGTCTTTATATATAGTGAAAATAGTACGTATATTTATGCCTTCAATTGCCTGAAAAATTACAGTTTAGCATGAAAACCCAGTCTTATTGTCTCAATGACTAAAATTAGGTGAGAGGGAAATGATGAAATTCTTTCCTTCACTTCCTTTATGAGAGGCCACCTAGAGTAATGAAATGCAATTGGTAGGATATCTATAGAAAATAAAGTGTGATAATTTCCACAGAATAAAATAGGGCACAGTGACTTTCACAAACTTTCAGAGCATTCCTTCACATTCAACCTCATGAAAGGTTAGTCAATAATTTCTGATCCTCCTTTGATGGATGAAAGATTCATTTGAATTCCCAAGGCTAACATAGGAAGGAAGTAGTTAAACTGTCTCTTACTACTTTTCTCCTTAAGCCATTATTATTGCAGGAGCTGGAATCAAGCCTGTTTCCTTTCAGAGACTCAGGAATACTCAGCAGTCTGGCCAAAAGCCAAAATTAGCAGATGAAATATATGTACTATGTGATACTGTCTATGCCAACTGCTCAGAGGACTATCAAGAAATAAGGTGGTGATATACTCAGCAATCAAAGGCTTTCATTAGCAAAGGCTACCAGCCCGGGGACTGATTCCACAGGATACATGTAAAGGCAGATAGAAAATGGACAAAATGTGTCATAAGCATCTGGATCTCATTTGCAATGGCAAGAGGCCCTGCACACTTGTGCATGTGCAAATACATATATATTCAATATATATATGTATATATATATATATTCCATATAATAGCATATAATTAACCAGTGAATTATATTAATATAAGAATAAAATTAAATTGACATATAGAAAATGCTAAGAAAGAAATGAGTGGTAAGGATTGTGCTAGGAGCTGGTAGAAATTCACTTTAACTAGGCTGGTCAGGAATGGTTCTGACAATGTGACAATGGAGCAGGATGCTCAGAGTAATTCCTGAAAGAGAAATTTTAGTTTACTTAAGAAATTAATAAAGTTACAGGAATTTAAAAACAACATTGAAAAAAGGAACCCATGCCAGGATATTGATGTTGTAGTCCCTCGTATGGTTAAAATCCCTGTATGGGAATTTGAATGAATGCAGAAATGTTACTTCCAATGAAGAAAACTTTATTTTACAATTATTTTACTTGTCTATCTTCCCCCATGCCCACAATCTTCTATCATTTTTCTTTGTCGTGCAACTATCAGTATTGTTCTCCAATGTTTGTTTTCTGTCGTGTCATTTTTAAGCAGGTGACAGTTGATTTTCACGTGTATGAATGTGTTATCAATTTGTATTCTTGTTTTTAGGGGTAACATTCATACTACTATGGGAATGGCATGCCTTAATTAATTAAAGGTGCAAACCAGTTCTTACAGAACAAGGCATGTTAACACCCTCTAGAAGTCATTGAAGCATAGAATCTGAAAACTACTGGCTTCTCCTCAGAGCTTAATCAAATAAACTTAAGTACGTAGGGTGCTGTAAAAAGCCTCTGATAATGACTAAATGCCACTATTAACTAAAGTTGCTTAACTGTCAATTGTTGTAAATTTTTTGTAGTGTTAAATGTTTATGTATTCTGCAGTTAAGGTGAATTTCATCAAGCACTTACTTGTACTTTGTTGTGAAAGAAACACACTAAGCCATTAATTAGGTAAACTGGATTTTAGTCTTAATCTCTCTTTCTCAATCTCTCTCTCTCTCTCTCTCACATAACACACACACACACACATTATCTATCCTTCTTGTAAGAGAAAATATATTATTCTGGATCTCTTGATACAAAAGGTTTTTTTTTTTTTTTTTTTCCTATTAGGTGATCAGTGTAGAGTTGAACCACTTAAGTTATAAAATTTACATATTTCCAAACTTTAAATCAGTTTTCAGTATATCTCACATTTAGATCCAAAGATAAAAATCAGTGCCCTTTACAATTAAGAAAATAGACTGAAAATAGGAGTTAGGTCTGTAGATTAGTGAGCAGATCTCTTTATTAGCATGTATAAGGCCCAGCGCTCTGCCCTAGCACTGGAACATAAAATAAAGGCTGGATGTAATGTTCTTCCAGTCTTATGGAACTTGCTTTTCCAAGTAACCAATAGCCTCTTATGACTAAATCCAACTGTTTCTCTGCCTCACCTACCCTTAGGCAGCCTTCCACGATGCTGCTGACCACCCCTTTTGAGTAGTTCTCATTTGCTTGTTCTTTCTTTGCCTGTCAGTTACAACCATAATGAACCACCTTTTTATCATAATATGAGTTCTCTGTACTTGATCTTATATTAATTACTTATGCATTTCTTGATGAATCTAATTTTGAAATGTCAGGTACTTCAGTTCTTATCTATGCTTGATCATAAGCCTCATCTCTAAGGGACTGAAAACTTCCTCATTCATTTAATTAAACACAGAATTATCAAAAGCCTACTCTGTCCCAGCATAGTGATCTTTTAGAAATGGAATGATGAGTAAAGCATGTCAGATTGATCAAATGACCTCTTAAAGTTTGGTTTTGATTAACATATATAATTATAAAAATTATGGGTATCTCTATGACATTTCCATACATAAAATGTACATTGATCATATCCATGCCTATTGATCTCTCTTGCCCAAATGTTCTTTTGTGTAAGGTTGTGTATCTCAACTGATTCACCGACCAATGCAGAGCAAATATCCATCCCAACTGTTTGCCATGTAAATGAAAACCAAGAAATATAAGAAACTATCCTAATTTTCTATTAAATATTTATACTAACATCTTTTATATTACATCCTGACATTTTCATATTTTAAAATTACTTGTTTACATTTAACTTGATTTGATTTTCCTTATGAATAATTATTAAAAAGTTTTAAAATAATTATTTAAAAAATCTTAATATTTATTTATCATGTGATATCATTAATACTATTTTTTAATGTTTTTCAAAAATTTTTATAAAACCCAAAGTTCTACATACATTCACAACATCCATATTATAAATTATATACATATATAGAAAGATTCATATTATCTCATACATATACATAGATTATAAAAATATGCAAAGAATAAAATAAAATGACCCCTGGGGCTGGAGAGATGGCTTAGTGGTTAAGCACTTGCCTGTGAAGCCTAAGGACCCCTGTTTGAGGCTTCATTACCCAGGACCCATGTTAGCCAGATGCACAAGTGGACACATACATCTGGAGTTCATTTGCAGTGGTTGGAAGCCCTGGCACACCGATTCTCTCTCTCTCTGCCTCCTTTTCCCTGTCTGTCATTCCCAAATAAATAAATAAAAATAAACAAACAAAACAAATTACAAAAAAGATTTAAAAAAATAAAATGATTTAAACAGACACAAAGAATATTATCATATATATTTCAAAAAAGTTGTGATTTAGAGAAAATTAAAATGACTTTAAGAATATTAAATTATTATTGATTACTAACAGAAATTTTCAGTTTTATCACATGAGAAGAAAAATCCATATTTAGAACAATAAAGAAAAGAAATGTCTTCCGGTTGAGATGGCAACAAAGGTACCATGCCAAAGCAGACTAGGGGGGAAAAAGACCAAAAAAACTCACCAAAATACACACTTTTACTAAAAAGCAAGGTGCATAGGAAAGTGAAACTGCAGCGTAGAAGTAGAAGAGATCCAGAGCATCCAGAGCCCGCACAAGCTGGCAAAAGCAGCCCCTGCAGATCTGCCGAACGCAGAGGCAGCTGCACACCAGAAAGCCTTCAGGCTCGGCTTGAGCCACAGGAAAAGCTAGGTGATGGGAGCTTCCACTCACACCGGAGCTCTCCACAAACTCTAGAAATGTGAAGGGAGAGTGGCAGTGAACAACGGAGGAGCAGATCACAAGGTAGAAAAACACGTGGAAAGCAAGAGAACTAGAGCAACATTGGCTCCCTTCTCTCCCCCACTGCCTGTGCTCAGCTCAAGTGAACAGAGCAGCAGTCCTGGGACCCGGGACACAAACTTCAGCAGACAGTAAGACCCAAGCAGGAGCAGAGTCCCACAGCAACAACAGCAGCTCCAGCACTGGCAACAGCAGCCCCAGCGGCAGCAGATCCAGCAGTGGCAGCTTCAGTGGCAGCAGCGACAGATGCAGCAGCAGCAGCTTCAGCAGTAGCAGCAACAATTCTAGCAGTGGCAGCTTAATAGGCAGCAGTGGCAGATCCAGCAGTGACAGCTACAGCAGCAACAGTAGCGGTTCCAGCACTGGGGTTGCTGATCTGCAGGATCACAGTTGCCAGGCTCGGTTTACCCCACAGGAAAAGACAGTGCCCAGCTCCAGAAATCATAACAGTGGCCTAACAACCCAGCCAGCAACTTGACTGAGACCAAAATTATCCAAAAAGGTAATTGCAATAGCACCAGGGAAGGGTCTCACTTCGTCACAACCTGACTTGGATAACTCAACAGACCAGAAATCTTAACCTCTTTGTTGATAGATGATCTGGTTTTTATAATACCTACTGTTACATAAATACTTGGTGCTGTTTTTGATTGACTGTGTACAGTGTTTAAATTTTAGAATATACCTATATTTTATTCCACTCAGCCTACTTGAATACTCCCATAGTAGCCAAACTCAACCCCTAGGAACATCTTTGTAGATACTCTGAGAGTCTTAAGAGCCAAACCTAAAAATTTAAGCTCCTACCCTGAAGATACATAACATCAGATAAATTGATATAGCTAAGAATACCCAGCTAGCTAGAAAATCCAAGCATTAATTTAATCCAAGATGCAAAAATATATACATTATAACACAAGCAACACGAAAAAGCAAGACAATATAAATCCACCTAAAACTATTAATGCATCAGAAATGACCTCCAGTGTGAACAAGTAGGAGGAAATGCCTGAGAAAGATTTCAAAAGAATGATCATAAATATGTTCAAAGCAGTCAAAGAACAAATCAAAGGAGTCAAAGAGAAACTCAAAGAAGAAATCAAAGGAATCAAAGTAGACACAGGATACCAATTTCCTGAAATAAAGAAGGCAATCCAAGACATAAATAAGGAAGTAGTAATAATAAAGAAAAAAAAAAACAGTCAGAGTTACTAGCAATAAAGAACACAGTTAATAAAATAAAAATAAATAAATAAATAAATAAACTCTGCAGAAAATCTAACCAGTAGAATGGATGAAGAAGAGTAAAGAATATCTAAGCTAAAAGACCAGGTGGCAGATCTAATACAGTCCAACAAAGAGAAGGACAAACTTATAGAAAAGTATGAGTGGGAATTTCAAGATATTCGGGACACTATGAAAAGATCAAATATTAGAATTCAGGGCATAGTAGAAGGAGAAGAATTCGACTTCAAAGGCATAGTAGGCATCTTCAACAAAATCATAGAAGAAAACTTCCCCCAAATGGTGCCAATGCAGATACAGGAAGCCTTTAGAACACTACCCAGACAAAACCTGGAAAGAAACTCTCCTCGCCATATTATAATCAAACTACCAAATAAAAAAACCAAAGAAAAAATATTGAAAGCAGTTAGAGAAAAATATCAATTTACCTACAAAGGCAAGCCCATGAGGATTACAGCAGATTATTCAACAAAAGCTTTAAAAGCCAGAAAGGCTTGGAGTGATGTATTCCAAATTATGAAAGATTACAACTGTCAACCAAGGTTACTTTATCCTGCAAAGCTATCCATTCAAACATATGAAAAAATAAGGACATTCCCTGACAAAAGCAAGTTAAAGGAGTCCTTGAAGACAAAACCAGCTCTACAGAAAATACTTGAAATAACTCTCCATGCTGAAGAAAAGGAAAAGCACACGTATAAGGAACCTGGAAAGAAAAAACAATACTCAAATACTACTTAACACAAGAGAGCAAAGGTAGAACCAGAACCTCAAAAAAATAAATAAATAAGGCAAACATAAATACACACCTTTCAATAATATCTCTTAATATGAATGGCCTCAATGGCCCAACCAAAAGACATAGGTTTGTAGACTGAGTTAAAAAGCAGGATCCTACAATTTGTTGTCTCCAAGAAACTCACCTTTCTACAAAGGATAGATATTATCTTAGGGTGAAAGTTTGGAAAATGGTGTTTAAAGCAAATGGGCCTAGAAAACAAGCAGGGGTTGCTATCCTCATATCTGACAAGGTGGACTTCAGTCCAACATCAGTTGAGAACAATAAGGAAGGTCACTTTATAATGATTAAGGGCACACTCCAACAGGAGGACATTACAATCCTAAACATATATGCACCTAACATGGGGGCTCTCAAATTCACCAAACAAACACTATTAGAACTAAGGTCACAGATAACACCAGACACAGTGGTGGTGGGTGACTTTAACACCCCACTCTCATCAATTGACAGGTCATCCTGGGAAAAAATAAACAGACTAAATGGGGTCATAGAAGGAATGGATCTAACAGCTATAGACAGGGCATTTCATTGAAATGCTTCAGAATATACATTCTTTTCAGCAGCACATGGAACATTCTCTAAAATAGACCATATATTAGGACACAAAGCAAATCTTAACAAATTCCGAAAAGTGAAATAATTCCTTGCATTCTATCTGACCACAATGGAATTAAACTACAAACCAATAGCAAGAAAGGCTATAGGGCATACACAAAATCATGGAAACTAAACAATACCCTACTAAATTATGAATGGATCAATGAAGAAATCAAATATATATATATATATATATATATATATATATATATATATATATATATATATATATATATGTATGTATGTATAAAGTCAAATGATAATGAAAACACAACATACCAAAATCTCTGGGACACAATGAAGGCAGTCCTAAGAGGTAAATTTTTATGTTTCAGTGCCTATATTAAGAAATTGGAAAGGTCACAAGTATATGACCTAATGCTTCACCTTAAAGCCTTGGGAAAAGAAGAACAAGGCAAACCAAAAATCAGTAGATGGGAAAAAATATTAAAGATTAGGGCAGAAATTAATGAAATAGAAACAACAACAAAAAAACAATCCAAAAAATTAATGAAACAAAGAGTTGGTTCTTTGAAAGGATAAGCAAAACTGATAAACCCTTAGCAATTCTGACCAAAAGAAACAGAGAAGAGACACAAATTAATAAAATTAGAGATGAAAAAGGTAACATCACAACCGATTTCAGAGTAATTCAAAAAATCACAGGGACATACTATAAAAGCATAAACTACACATAGTATGAATATCTGAAAGAAATGGATGATTTCCTTGCTTTATACAACCTACCTAAATTAAATCAAGATGAGGTTAGTCACTTAAATAGACCTATAACAAGCATGGAGATCCGAACAGTTATCAACGATCTCCCAACTAAAAAAGCCCAGGTCCACATGGATTCACTGCTGAATTTTACCAGACCTTCAAAGAAGAGCTAACACCATTGCTTCTTAAGCTTTTCCAAGAAATAGAAAAAAGAAGAAATTCTACCAAATTCCTTCAATGAGGCCAGCATCACCTTGATACCAAAACCAGGCAAAGTTAGAACAAGAAAAGAAAATTACAGACCAATCTCCCTCTTAAACATAGATGCAAAAATTCCCAACAAAATATTGGCAAGCAGAATACAAGAATGTATCAGAAAGATCATTCACTCTGATCAAGAAGGTTTTATCCCAGAGATGCAGGGATGTTTCAATATACACAAATCTGTAAATGTAATACATTACATAAATGGATTGAAGGACAAAAATCACATGATCATCTCATTAGACACAGAGAAAACATTTGACAAAATCCACCATCCCTTCATGATAAAAGTCTTACAGAGACTGGGAATAGAAGGAACATATCTAAATATAATAAAAGCTATTTATGACAAGCCTACAGCCAACATATTACTAAATAGGGAAAAACTGGAAGCTTTTCCACTAAAATCAGGAACATGACAAGGGTGTCCACTGTCCCCACTTTTATTTAATATAGTTCTGGAAGTCTTAACCATAGCAATAAGATAAGAGTCACACATAAAAGGATACAAATTGGAAAGGAAGAGATCAAGTTATCATTATTTGCAGATGACATGATTCTATACATAAAGGACCCTTGAGACTCTACTAGCAAACTGTTGGAACTGATAAAAACCTACAGCCATGTAGCAGGATACAAAAAAAAAAAAAATACACAGAAATCAGTACCCTTCATATATGCTAACAACAAACACACAGAGGATGCAATCAGAGAATCACTCCCATTCACAATTGCATCAAAAAAAAAATAAATAAATAAAGTACCTTGGAATAAACCTAACCAAGGAAGTAAAGAATCTCTACAATGAGAACTTTAAAACTCTCAAGCGAGAAATTGGAGAAGACACTAAAAAGTGGAAAAACATCCCTTGTTCCTGGATTGGAAGAATCAATATTGTGAAAATCGCAATCTTGCCAAAAGCAATCTTCACATTTAATGCAATCCGATTAAAATGCCAAAGGCATTCTTCATGGAAATCAAAAAAAAAAAAAAAATCCAAAAATTCAGGGGAATCACAAAAAAAACCTCGAATATCTAAAATAATACTGAGGAAAAAAATAAGGTTGGTGGTATCACCATACCTGATTTTAACCTATGCTACAGAGCCATAGTAACAAAAACAGCGTGATGCTGGCACAAAACAGACACGTAGATCAAGGGAACAGAATAGTGGACCCATATATAAGTCCAGGTAGATATAGCCCCATGATATTCGATAAAAATGCCAAAAATACTCATTGGAGAAAAAACAGCCTCTTCAGCAAATGATGTTGGGAAAACTGGATCTATATCTGTAGAAGGATGAAAATAGATTCTTCTCTCTCTCCATGCAAAGAATTAAGTCCAAATGAATTAAAGACCTTAACATCAGACTTGAAACTCTGAAACTGCTAGTGGAAAAATTAGGGAAAACTGTTCAACATATAGGTCTTGGGAAAGGCTTTTTGAATACAACCCCAATTGCTCAGGCAATAAAACCACAGAATAATCACTGGGACCTCATGTAATTACAAAGATTTTGCACTGCAAAGGACACAGTGAATAAAGCAATGAGCCAACCTACAGAATGGGAAAAAATCTTTGCCAGCTATATATCTGATAGAGGATTAATATCTAGGATATACAAAGAACTCAAAAAGGTAAATAATAAGGAATCAAATAAGCCAATCAAAAAATGGGCTATGGAGCTAAATAGAGCATTCTCAAAGGAATAAATATGAATACATATAAGCATCTAAAAAATGTTCTATGTCACTAGTCATCAGGGAAATGCAGATTAAAACTACATTGAGATTCCATCTCACTCCTGTCAGATTGGCTACCATCATGAAAACAAAGGATCATAAATGTTGGCAGGGATATGGAAGAAGAGGAACACTTCTACACTGTTGGTGGGATGCAATATGGTCCAGCCATTGTGGAAATCAGTGTGGAGGTTCCAAAACCAGCTAAAGATTGATCTTACATATGACCCAGTTATAGCACTCCTAGGCATATATCCTAAGGACTTATCTCATTTTCTTTGAAGTATGTGCTCAACCATGTTTATTGCTGCTCAATTTATAATAGCTGGGAAATGGAACCAACCTAGGTGTCCCTCAACTGATGAGTGGATGATGAAGATATGGCACATTTATACAATGGAGTTCTACTTGGCAGTAAAGAAAAATGAAGTTATGAAATTTGTAGAAAAATGGATGGATCTTGAAAGGGTTATACTAAGTGAGGTAACCCAGGTCCAAAAAGCCAAGCACCACATGTTCTTTCTCATATGTGGATCCTAGCTACATATGATTGGGCTTCTGCGTGAGAAGGAAAATACTTAGTAGTAGAGGCCAGTAAGTTAAAAAGGAGATATAAAGAGAAGAGAAAGTAAAGGAGGTGGGTACTTAATAGGTTGGCATTGGATATATGAAAGTAGGATGATTGAGATTGGGAGGTAATATGATGGAGAATGGAATTTCAAAGGGGAAAGTGCAGGAGGGAGGTTATTACCATGGGATATTTTTTCATAATCATGAAAAATATTACTGAAAATTGTGACAAGAAAAAAAAATATTAAAAGGGAAGATGTAAAAGGTTTAGGTTAGGTTGATCCTACCCTCTCCAGTGACTTGTGATTCAGGTTTTTCATATAAGGGCCTGGTGAGGGTTTAACCATTTGGTCTGCCTTTTAGGAAGTTGAATTTTATGGTACCATTTCCATTTGGGTCTAAATTAGTGTTTCCACCCTTCTATGTCCTCCCCTCCATCCCCATCCATCCTAATGTCTAGTCCATGATATGCTTGTTGTGTATGTAAGGTATCTTGGGTAGATTCAGGTTAGGTGCTGTAGATGAGTGAGACTATGTGGCAATTTTTTTTTTTTTTTTTTTCCTGTGATTGGGTAAGTTCACTGAGGATGATCTGTTCCAGGTTCACCCATTTTTCCTCATTTTTTTTTTTTTTTAATGTCTTACTGCTGTGTAGATATACTACATCTTAGTTATCCATTCTTCTAGTGATGGACATCTGAATTGATTCCAGCTCTTAGCTATTATGGATTGAGCCACTACAAACCTGGTTGAGCAAATCTCTTTGGCCTGTGGTTTGAAGGTTTTAGGGTAGATGCCTGTGGTGGTTTGATTCAGGTGTCCCCCATAAACTTAGGTGTTCTGAATGCTAGGTTCCCAGCTGATGGATATTTGGGAATTAATGCCTCCTGGAGGGAGTGTATTGTTGGGGGCGGGCTTATGGGCTTAATAGCCAGTTTCCCCATGCCAGTGTTTGGCACACCCTCCTGTTGCTGTGGTCCATCTTATATTGGCCAGGGGGTGATGTCCACCCTCTGCTCATGCCATCGTTTTCCCCTGCCATCGTGGAGCTTCCCCTCGAGCCTGTAAGCCAAATAAACCTCTTTTTCCCAGAAGCTGCTCTTGGTTGGGTGATTTCTACCAGCAATGTGAACCGGACTGCAACAGTAAAGTGGTACCAGGAGTGGGGTTGCTGCTAGACACCTGACTGTGTGGCTTCGGCCTTTTGGAGCTGATTTTCAAGAGGAATGTGGGAGGATTTGAAACCTTGGCCTAAGAGATGCCTTGCAGTGCTGTAAGTACAGCTTGATGGACTATTCTGGTCTGAGCTGAAAGACCTGAAGGCAGTAAGAACTATGGACTGTGAGGTTTGGCTTATGAGGGTGAGAAAGAGCTGTGCCTGGACTGGGCTAGCAGTTTGTGTGAGAAGCTTGCTCTTGTGCCCATGTCCTGAGAAGTTGTGCAGGGTTGCTTAGCGTAGAAATGAACTGGTGTGTGCAGAGGGATATGACACAGAAAGAAAAATCTTTGGGTAAACTGCTGCCCGTTCAGCTGCAACTGAGAGATAACAACCTTTGAGACTGGGCTAGCTGACCTGCGCTAGGGCAACAAGAAGAATGTCAACTCTTTTGAAGGGGTCTGAGTGCTCAAGGAGTGTCCTGTTCTTCAAAGTCTGCTTTATTCCCCCCTGGATTAACAAATTGGCACCTACCTGGTATTGTGGAGTATAAGAAATGCTGGAAAGAGGGCCATTGAGTTTGCAACACGGTCTTGTGTTTTGGAAATGGCCATGGGCAGTGTGAAGCGGGTTTGCTGGTTGCCTGCATAGAGACCCCATGGGGCCATGAGGATGAACCGTGGCTTGCAGTGGAGACCCAGTGGAGATGCTGGGACCATGAGATGGCTGCCGAGGAGCTGCCGGTCCCCATGAAGTTTTCCAGGACTGTGAGTAGCCTAGCTGGAGGGGTGGAATTGGAATGCCAGAGACTTGTTGCTGGTTAGAATTATCAGACTTGAAGATTTGTCACTGGTTTGAGTTGCTGGACTTGAAGCTACAGAGTTTGATGTTTGCCCTGGTTGTTTTAAATCTTGTATTGGTTGAATGTTTCTTTGCTATGCCCAATGCCATCTTTTGCAGTGTGAATATTTATTCTGTGCCATTATGGGTTTTTTGAGGTTATATTTTGGTATTATGGCTCAGTTAAAAGATCTTGAACTATGGGGATATATGAACATCATTGAGATTGTTAAAAACTATGGGGACTTTTAAAGTCAAACTGAAAGCATTGTATTTTACATCATGTATGGATATCAGTTTATGGGGGCCAGGGGCGGAATGTGGTGGTTTGATTCAGGTGTCCCCCATAAACTTAGGTGTTCTGAATGCTAGGTTCCCAGCTGATGGATATTTGGGAATTAATGCCTCCTGGAGGGAGTGTATTGTTGGGGGCGGGCTTATGGGCTTTATAGCCAGTTTCCCCATGCCAGTGTTTGGCACACCCTCCTGTTGCTGTGGTCCATCTTATGTTGGCCAGGGGGTGATGTCCACCCTCTGCTCATGCCATCGTTTTCCCCTGCCATCGTGGAGCTTCCCCTCGAGCCTGTAAGCCAAATAAACCTCTTTTTCCCAGAAGCTGCTCTTGGTTGGGTGATTTCTACCAGCAATGCGAACCGGACTGCAACAATGCCCAAGTAAGGGAATAACTGGGTCTGTTGGTAACTCTATAGTCATCTATATTAGGAGTCTCCATATTGCTTTTCAAAGTGGTTTTACCACCCTAAAGTCCCACGAACAGTGGATGAGGGTTCCTACTTCTCCACATCCTCACCAGCATTTATTTTCACTTGAATTTTTGATGCTTGCTATCTTTATTGGGGTAATGTGGAATCTCATAGCTGTTTTTATTTGCATTTCTCTGATAATTAGGGATGATGAACATTTTCTTAAGTGTGTGTTTGCCATTTGTGCTTCTTCCTCTGTGAACTGCTTGTTCAGCTCTTTGCCCCCTTATGTGAGTAGGGTGTTTGACTTCTTACTGTTTAGATTTTTGAGTTCTTTGTAGATTCTAGATATTAGGACTCCATCAGTTGGTTAACCCACAAATATTTTCTCCCATTCCATGGGTAATATATTGTCTTTGCTTGTGGTATGCTTGTCTGTAAAGAAACTCTTCAGATTCATGTGATCCCATTGGTTGAGTGACTGTTTAAGATTGAGAGCTACTGGGTTTTGTTCAGGAAGTCTTTTTCCATTCCTATATCATGGAAAGTACTTCTTAAATTTTCTTCCAGTAGTATTCAAGTTTCTGGTCTTATATTGAGGTCTTTGATCCATTTGGATTTGAGTGTAGTACATGGTGTAATATGTGGATCAAGTTTCAGTTTTCTGCATGTGGTTATCCAGTTTTTCCAGCACCATTTGTTGAAGATACTGTCTTTTTTCCAGCCTATGTTCTCTGGGCCTTTGTTGAATATCAAGTAGCTATAGTTGCTTGACCCAAGCCCAGGTCCTCAAGTCTATTTCATTGGTCTGTACTCCTACTTTTATGTCAGTACCATGTTGTTTTTATTACTATGGCTTTGTAATATAGCTTTAGATCAGGTATGGTGATGCCACCAGAGGTATTTCTTTTGCTGAGCAATTCTGGCCAAGATGGCAACCACCTATCTGCCCTGCAAATCCCGGGGAAAGAAAGGCAAGACATTAAGGGTTTTCTGGGACTTCTTATCAGTGTGAGGGCACGGGGGGAGGGGCAGTGAAGTGAATCATGGATCCCCTTCTGGGTGGGTAAACCACCTCTGGTGGGTGGGTATCCACTCTTAATGCCAAATAGCCATTGCGTCCCACTGCCACCGCCCTGCAACACCCCTCTGCGGCCGCACAACATCCCTCCACGGCCAGCGACCCACTGCCACAGCCCTGCAATGCCCATCCGTGGCTCTGTGCCCGCCACCGGTGACCCCTGCCTGCCTCCGCGACCTGTGACCCACTGTCATGGTCCCGCACCCCACCGCCGCTGCACTCGCTTCTGCACCCAGATTGCATGCACAGATCGATCCCTGCATGCAAAAGCTTAAACTGCTCTGCACACTTGTCCACACTACTGTTCAGTGAGCCCAGTCTCACAGCAATTGCCACACAAGCCCAGAGTGTCTCGTGCTTGAACCAGTTCAGGTGCCCTCTTCTACCTATCTGCCACACCTACCATCCTACTTTCTCCTGTGGCAGGGGAGCACAGACTGTTTCTGGGTCCCAGGGTTCGCAGCCAGAGTTTGGGCTGCTTCAGGGCCTTGTACCTCAGTCCCCCTCCAAGCTCAATGCAGGCAGCTTTGGCTCATTACCACTTCAGAATTCAAGAAACATTGGTACCCCTGTCAGGTAGTAGATAGGCGGCTTTGGTAAGTGGGAACCAAAGCCCAGGCTGCCTGATAACTGCCCAAGGCTGCCTCAGATTCCCATTGTGCTAGAGCCAAGGCTGATCCACCCACCTATCTGCCCATACACTGTCATGGGCAGACCACAGTGCAAAAGAAATTACATGAAAAATCAAATGCAAGAAAACCCAGTTAGACCACCCAGTCCTACAATGAATGCATCTAACCAAAACATAAAGCGTTATTAGGATCAGAACATCAAATTGAACTTATGAGCAATGCAACCCTGATCAACCTACTGATAGAACTTGCAGAAAAGCAACAAAGGTCACATAATCATGTGGATGCTACCATCACTAACCTAGAATAATTTGATAAGAGATTGGAAGGAGTTCAAAGAGAGATAAGAGTGTTGAGGGAGAGTGTAAAAAAAAAAAAATGACCTTGAAAATCAGCTGGCCATACTAAATGAAGACATAAAGAAATGCAAGGATGAATTCTAAGAATCATCAAGAAAATCAGAAAATGAGGTGAAAATGGAGCTTGACAGAGCAATGGAAATGATACATAGAAAAGTAGTTGAAAATGCAAACTTAATTGAACAAGCCCAAAACTCTCTAGAGGCCCTCAAGAACATAGTGAGCAAAGGGGAGGATAGAAACTCTCACCTGGAAGACAAGATGGAAGAAACAGTTCAAGAGTTCAGAAACTTTAGTAAGTTCGAAAGTTCCTGTGAAGAGAACACGAGGGAATTGTGGGATACACTTACATGTCCTAATATCAGAATCATTGTAATACCAGAAGGAGAAGAATTTCAGACCAAAGGCATGGAGAACTTATTTAACAAAATAATTGAAGACAATTTCCCAGTGTCTTAAAAGAAAGGCCCATCAAGAAAAAAGAAGCCACCAGAACTCCAAACAGACTGGACGAAAGGAGAAACTCTCCAAGACATATTATCATTAAGACTCTAAACATTGACGACAAAGAGAAAGTCCTAAAAGCAGCTTGGGAAAAACAGCACACCACTTTCAAAGGTAACCCCATCAGAATTATTTCAGACTTCTCAATGGAAATCCTTAAAGCTAGAAGGGCCTGGAGTGAAACTCTCCAAAGTCTAAGAACCTATGGCTTCCAACACAAACTACTCTACCCGGCAAAATTATCCCTCGTAATAGATGGTGAAAGAAAAACTTTCCATGACAAAACTCTGCTTCACAATTATATGAACACAAAACCAAACCTACAGAATATTTCAGGAAGTTCTCCACAAAGAAGAAACAATTAACCAAACACATATGCCTACAAGAAGCAGATCACAACAATAAAACCCAGAGTACACACAAAAAACTTCAAAGCCCATGAAAACACCAACACATATATACCACCACAATATGGCAGGGATCAAATCAAATATCACAGTCATTACCCTAAATATTAATGACATAAATTCACCCATCAAGAGACACAAGCTAATAGGATGGATCAAAAATTTAGACCCCTCAATCTGTTGCCTTCAAGAAAACCACATCGCCACTAAAGACAGACACCTCCTCTGGGTAAAGGGATGAAAGACAATAGTCCAAGCAAATAGGAATAAGCAACAAACAGGTGTAGCTATATTAATATCAGATAAAATAGACTTCAAACCAAATATAATCAAAAAAGACAAAGAAGGCTATTTCCTACTCATGAAGGGAACGATCCATCAAGAGGATATTACAGGGCTGGAGAGATGGCTTAGTGGTTAAGCACTTGCCTGTGAAGCCTAAGTACCCTGGTTCGAGGCTCAGTTCCCCAGGTCCCACGTTAGCCAGACGCACAAGGGGGCGCACGCATCTGGAGTTCGTTTGCAGAGGCTGGAAGCCCTGACGCTCCCATTCTCTCTCTCTCCCTCTATCTGTCTTTCTCTCTGTGTCTGTCGCTCTCAAATAAATAAATAAAAAATTTAAAAAAAGAGGATATTACAATCATAAATTTGTATGCACCACACACATTGGCACCACAGTTCATGAAACAAAACCTACTTGACAATAAAACAGAAATAACCACCAACACCATCATAGCTGGGGACTTCAATACAACATTATCAGTAATAGACAGATCATCCAAACAGAAAATCAACAGGGAAGTAAGGGAGCTCAATAAAACATAGAGCACTTAGACCTAATGGACATCTACAGAACTTTCCATCCCAAGTCCACAGACTACACATTCTTCTCAGCTGCCCATGGAACATTTGCTTAAATAGACCATATAACAGGTCACAAAGACTGCCTCCACATATTTAGGAAATTGACTTAATTCCCTGCATGATATCAGATCATAATGCTATATTGCTAGAAATCAACAACAAAAGACCCACCAAGAATCCCAACAGCAACTGGAAACTGAACAGCACACTTTTAAACAATAAATGAAAGTGGATGAAATAAAAGGGGAACTTGCAAAATTCCTGGAATTGAATGACAATGAGAACACATCATACCAAAACTTATGGGACACAATGAAGATGGTTCTCAGAGGAAAATTCATAGCCCTCAATGCCTTCATAAAAAAGACAGAACAATTCCAAATCAATAACCTAACCATCCACCTAAAGGCACTGAGAAAACAGCAACAAAAAAAAAAAAAAAAAAAAAAAAAACCAAACAAACAAACAAAAAAAAAACAGCACAAAGAGCTACAGAAGGAAAGAAATAATTCAAGTTAGAACAGAAATTAATGAATTGGAAACCAAGGAAACAATTAAGACAATTTACAAAACAAAGAGCTGGTTCTTTGAAAAAATAAACAAGATTGACAAATTCCTGGCCAATTTGATCAAGCAAAAAAAAAAAAAAAAAAGAGAAGCTTCAAATTAACAAAATTCAAAATGAAAAAGGAGAGATCACAACAGACATAAGTGAAATTGGGAGAATCATCAGGACTTATTTCAAAAACCTCTGCTTCACAAAACTCAATAATATGGAGGAGATGGATAAATTCCTGTATGCATACCATCTATCAAAGCTAAATTCAGAGCAGATTAATCACCTCAATAAACCCATCACACTCATTGAGATTGAAAAAGTCATAAAAAACCCTCCCCAAAAAGAAGAGTCCAGGAGCAGATGGCTTCTCAGCTGAATTTTATCAAACCTTCATGGAAGAAATTAAACCAATCTTCCTCAAACTGTGCTACACAATTGAAGAACAGGGAAAGCTACCCAACTCCTTTCATGAAGCTAGTATCATCCTAATTCCAAAACCAGGCAGAGATGCCACAAGAAAAGAAAACTACCGGCCTATTTCCCTAATGAACATAGATGCAAAGAATAACGTTAACCAAGGAAGTGAAAGATCTATACAAGAAAACATAAAAACCCTCAAAAAAGCAAATGAGGAGGACTTGAGAAAATCGAAAGACCTCCCATGCTCCTGGATAGACAGAATTAACATTGTGAATATGACAATCCTACCAAAGGCAATATATAGATTTAATGCAATTCCAATTAAAATCCCTACAGTGTTCTTCACAGAGATAGAAAAAAAAAAAAAAGATCTCAAATTTCATATGGAAAGGCAGAAGGCCTCACATATACAAGCAACATTAATCTTTACCTAATAGTAACAAAGTTACACATTTTGTTAGATGAAGATGATGAAAAATAAAGGATATGGGCATTTACAAAACAGAGGAGGCATTTCCTCTTCATGGATCATAATGATATCAGAACAAGCCAGTTGAAATATCATCAAATTCAATAAGGTCCAGATTATTAAAAAATATATTTATTTATTTGCAATCAGAAGGAGAGAGAGGAGAGGGAGAGACAGAGAGAGAGAGAGAGAGAGAGAGAGAGAGAGAGAGAGGAGAGACAGAGAGATAATGGGTGCATCAGGGCCTCTAGCCACTGCAAACCAACTTCAGATGCATGTGCCCATTGTGCATCTGGCTTATGTGGGTTCTGGGGAATGGAACCCAGATCCTTTGGCTTCACAGGTAAACTCCTTAACCACTAAGCCATTTCTCCAGCCCAAGGTCCAGAATTTTGAAATATAATATATATTCTCTTTCATCTTAAAGTCACTAACTCTATCAAGAATCCAGAAGTTATCTAGTTAAGTGGGTAAAATGAAGAATTAATGACACCAATGAAAAAATGGCAAAAGTGTTAGAATTCACTGATAAAGATTTTAGACAAATCATAAAAATTGCCCCAATGAGCAATTGCGTACATGCTTCAAAACAATAATAAAAATACAGAAAGCATCAGCAAAGTAAATAAAAATATATCTACCTACCTATCTATTCATTGCAGTTTATGTAACACATTTTTTGATAATCAGTGAAGTGAAAGAAGACAGTTAATCATGGTGATAATGCTATAAATAGAATGCTTTAAAATAAATAAAAAGATTAAGATATCTGTAGGTTTATAATAATGGTCATTATGTTCATGCAATTTGGTGTCTGGAAGGAGAAAGAAGATGAGGTTAAAAATATAACTGAAGGGCTGGAGAGATGGCTTAGCAGTTAAGGCATTTGACTGCAAGGCCAAAGGACCCAGGTTTAATTCCCCAGGACCCATGTAAGCCAGATGCCCAAGGAGGTGCATGCATCTGGAGTTCATTTGCAGAGGGTGGAGGCTCTGGGGTGCCTATTCTTTCTATCTGCTTCTTTCTGTCTATCTATCTTCCAATTAAATAAATATGTGTTTTTTTTAAAGTAACCCAAGACATAATGACTGTAAATTCCCCATATGAGTTAACAAATGCATTTAAATATTTATGAACATAAGCATACCCCAACTAGGATAAACTAACAGAAAAAGATATCTACCTCAATTTCAGAAATTTAAGTAGATGTTCCTGAAAGCAGTTTCAGAAAACTAATAGCTAAGTTATTTGGGGGGGGGGGAGGTGTACTTTAATACTAACAGATTTTTCTTAAACCAGCATTTGCCTAGTATCTATTAAGTGCTAAAGGAAAAGAATACCATCTTCAGTGAAAATACTCCAAATAAATGAAGAAGTTAAGAGTCTCAGTTAAAGGGACTAAGAATGCCTCACCAGCAACCTACATTGAATAGCTAATGGAAGTCTTCATCATAGAAAGTAAACAAGAAAAGAAGAGTATTGGAAAGACTAGAAAAATATCTTGGCAAACAAATATATGGGTCAATAAATTTAAAAGGATAAAAATATATTTTACAAGTATTTATTAAGGCATACCAGAAGAGACATCAAAAGATGACTTCAGATATAAAAGTAAGTAGAAACAGAAATAGTAATTAATTACAATGGGATCATTTTACCAAAAATAAAATGCAATGATAAATCTGTCTTCACTAAACAGCAGAGCAACAGAGTACATGCCAGGATGACTTATTAACTTAAAGAAGAAATAAACAATCTGCAATTATAATTTGATTTTCAATGCTTGTTCTCAATAATAGCTAGAAACAGAACCACCTACGACAACAACATAAGAATAGATTGAACAATGGGATCTAATAGGCACTTCTGTACCAAACAGCCCATAAGAACCAATCCACAGCCAGTTAAACATCCACTGGATGTCTCATAAGTTAAACTCCTAAACAAGTCATTAGAGATTTAAAAGAATGAAGCCACTTCACTGTGTGGTCTAAAAACCAAAGAATCAAATGAAAAGTCAATAGCAAACATACAGGAAATCTCCTTAAAAACCAGAAAACTAAAATGACACACATTTGAAATAGTAATAAGCCAAGGAAAGAGTATAAAGAAAACCCATGAAATATATTTAATTAACAGAAGAGGAGAAAAATTTCATAAAGCAGAGATCATAAAAGTACTTGTTTCTAGAATAATGAATCATAAGCAACAACAATTCACCTGCAACATCTGAAGGTATGTTTCACTATGGACAAAATTTATTACAATGAATCATCTGCTGAACATTGTTGCCTGTGAGAGAAACTCTATGTAAATCCTGTGTAAAATGTCACTTTGAATTCATCAGAATGGCCAAAACTATTTCTAATGACAACACTCAATTCTCAAGAGAACATGTGGGAAATGCATTGGTTCTACATGGCTGGCAAGGATGTCAGGTCCATTCTGGAATGTGTTTGACAATTCAGTTTCAAAATTTCATCTTATAAAATTTCATCACCAATTCCACCCTTGTGATTTTCCACAAAGTAATGAAGATGCATGTTCACATAAACCTCATACACATCATTTCCCAACCCTAAAAAATATGATTAAAGTTAACTTGGAAAATTATATCTAGGATATCTATATTAAATGCATGCAAATCTATAAATTTCCTTTCAATTTTAAAAAGTCAACTTTTTCATTATAATTTATGGTTGTGAAGACCCACTATCTTTGAAATGTTATGTAATTTAATGAAAATAAACTTTGATGCTGCAAAACGGAAAGACACAACTAATAGGCAGGGAACACCCTTTTAACTTATGGCTTGATTTGAAATCACAAAAATATCTGGAATCAAGTTTTATATCTTTCAACTGAAAAATTGTTAAACTGTGGTACATCATAACATGAAATACTACTTAGAAATAAACCAAACTATTGACACAAGCAAGAGCCCAGATGTCCTAATAAATATGCTGAATGAAAATAGTCAATTCCAAATGATGACATATTATATAATTCAAATTTGAAACAGTGCTTCCTGACATTATGAAATAACTGTGAATCTATGAAAAATAGCTGTGGTTATAAGATGGAAATTGGAGGGGCTTTGCAGTGAGGGAAGTTTTCTTGAAATCATCAGAGTCACAAGCTGGTAAGGTTAAGTAAAATTTATCACGGTTTGTTTGGAGGAAACTGGGTAAAAGGAATAGTATTTTTTATAAATGTATTTACAATAATATCAAAACAAAAGGATACTTTATTTAAAAACCTATGTAATCTGTGTGATAATTACAGGCATATTAATGTGGTTCTCTAAAAGATAACAACCAAAAGAAGAAATATGTACATGTAGAATTCATTCATAAATCTATCTATGGGTGTATCTATAGGGTTCTGTTTGGTTGGCTTACATAATTGGAGACTGGATAGTTTAATAACCTTCTGTGCCCAGGAGAGACAGAACACATATTAGTGCTTAATACAGTAAGTTGCACACTGAAGAACAGGGTTGTGAGTAAGGGGAGGGAATGATGAGCACCAAGTCTGAGGCTGAGGAATGGAAGCATTCTGGAGGGTCACTCTGTAGTCTCTATTGAAGGATGAAGCTGGTCTGTCATCTCCACCAGTTATGACATCCATAGTAAACACATTTACACAGGAATCTTGGGTTTGCATGTCCTGATTTCCTCCTTTTTCCAGTTTTATTTTATACAGAATCTCAACCATTATGCAACACCAGCACATCCAGGGCTGCTTCATGAGTCCTGAAACATTCCTCAGAGTAATTGAGAAGTATGACTTTTCATACTGAAATTTGATCATCCCAGCTGGGGATCACTTTATTTTCTAGAAAACAAGTAAAAAGTTTTTCTTTCTTTTGTACATGTTATGTGTTTGTTGTGATGCATATTCACAGATACGTGGACACCGATGGGCATGTTTGTGGGCCTAATGTGGAGGCTAAAACATCAAGTATCTTCCTTAGAGAAAAAAAAAAATCACCTGCCAGCAAACACCAAAAAATAGCAAACATAAAACTGCAGTAAACTGGACCCTCCCCCACAGAGCTTAGAGTACTCTCCATACATTTGGGTTGGAAATCAGATCTAGCCCCAGTGGTATGCCCCCTCAAGAAGGGTGCTGGAGACATAAGCAGGAAGTTTAATCTTAATAAATAATACCTGAAGATGAGTAAGTAAATGCAACCCTTGTGCCTCAGGGACTTACCTTGTGGACACACAAGAAGACACATATCTACATAGCCACACCATGACTATTAAATCAGTCTACTACATATTATGGATATCCAAACACCCAAGTATTTGGCTGGAGAGATGGCCAAGTATCTTCAACTGTAAATATAAGGGAACATTAACATTGGAAATAGGATCTGTATCTTGAAGAGAATTTTAAAATACCCCAAAATTTATATATTATTATAATATATGGATGGCTCCTATATTTTGGTGTTAACACTGATCAGGTTTTGATTTTACCATGGCTTTACCATAGCAATTCATATTTAATAGAACCATATTTCAAATGTTCATATCTCCCCATGGTAGTGATAAGTGATGTGGCACTTCCCTGTGATGCTGTACAGTGGCATGAAAACCATAGCTGTCTTTCAGCCAGGCAATGATGAGTGGAAATAACCCACAGTCAGTCCTATACTGTGTTTAATCTCTGGGGATCAGTAGGTCAGGAATATTAAATGCATACTAACCTCAGAGTATATTCAACTTAGGAAATGGTTATGAAGTTGCAAACCTATCCTAAATTGAGACATATGTTACCATTTTAATATATTATATATAAATATATACACAAATGGCAGTTTTCCATAATACAGCCTTTGCATTCCTTCCAGCCTTAAAGTTATAATAAACTCATTTCTTAAAAAGATATATTGAAATATTTATACTATAAGAGTATAGCCAAAAGAATTCTGCCTCTTGAGTATCTGAAAATATTTATAGTTCATTATGTTTATATGCCATTTTAATTTTTATTTATTTACCTACTTTGTTTAAGTATATTGCATATATGTTCCCTATTCCCATTCCACTAACATCCCTCACAAGTGGAATTGTCTATATTCACTTTGGGGACATGAAAGCACCAGTCAGTCTCTGAGTGGGAAAAAATACGCAGGATATTCCTTCTACCCTGCTGCTCTTACAATCTTTCTGCCCCTTCTTCACCAATGCTCCCTGAGTCAGGGAGGGCACGTTGTAAGTCTACTGTAGTGTTGAAGTCTCAGCAGCCTCCAATTTTCTGCCTTGATGAGTTGAGTTTTCATATATCGACCATCATTTTCCTGTGGGACAGACGTTCAGGCTAGACATGAAAGTAGCACTTATATGTAATTAGCCCCTTTTGCTGTAATGTCTATTGGGCCCTGGCAGATGTGACAGAGATGATTCTTCACATGCTAGCCAGTCAGCTTGCTTTTATTGTGGTACTGATGGATCTTGGGGTCTTCCCTATACTCACTGCCATCTGTACAAAGCAAATTCTCTAATCAAGAGTGAGAAAAGCATGGATCAAAGGGGATAAGCATAGATATTTAAATGATTTCTTCTGGGGCTACAGGGGTGACTTAACAGTTAAGGTATTTTCCTGTAATACTAAGGGATCCAGGTTCAATTACCCAGGACCCACATAAGCCAGAGGCACAAGATGGCACATGCATCTGAGTTCACTTGCAGTGCCTGGAGGCCCTGGTGTTCTCATTCTTTCTTTCTTTCTATACATGCTTCTTTTGCTCTTTCTCTCTCTATCTCTTAACTAAATTACACACACACACACACACACACACACACTAACACATACACACACACATATATATATAAAATATATATTATATATAATATAATATATATAATATAATATATATAATATATAATATAATATATGTATATATGTGTGTGTGTATATATGTATGTATGTAGGTATGTATGTATATGTTTGTGTATATATATATATATATATATATATATATATATATATATATATATATGATAGTTTTTTGTTTTTTTTTTTCTGGGCATACCATCTCCTTTTAGCCAAAGAACATTGGGGACATCCCACTAGGGTCTATGATTTTCCATGCTTCTGACTTGGTTCTCATTACCTGGTATGAAATCCTTCACCCGGAGAGTCTCATGACCAATAAATTTTCAGTTGATTACTTACCAAACCTATGTGCCATTTTTTGCACCTGTGTATACATACCTCATGTCCTGACAATGTTTTTGAACTTATTGATTTTAGCATCTCCATCTATTTTCTCTGTATTGTTCTCAAGCTCTGATAAGTTATTTCATTTCTGTTTTCGATTTGATTCTTTCTTCAGAATCTCTATCTCTTTACTGAATTCCATTCACTTTTTTGTCTTTAAAAAGAAATGTCTTTTATAGCAGGGCATGGCGGCACACACCTTTAATTCCAGCACTTGAGAGGCAGAGGTAGGAGGATCACCATGAGTTTGAGACTCAGCTAGAGCAAGACCCTACCTCGGGGGTGGGGAGAGGGGGACAGGGAGAATATATTTACTTATTTATTTAAGAGAGAGAGAGAGAGAGACAGAGAGGGGAGCATATAGAAAGGAAATGAAATGGGTGCAGCAGGGCCTCATGCCACTGCAAATGAACTCCATATACATGTGCCACTTTATGTATCTGGCTTTATGTGGGTTCCAGAGAATCCAGCTGAAGCCATCAAGCTTTGCAAGCAAGTATATTTAACCACTGATGAATCTCTCCCGCCCCTTGATTTGACTGTCTTATTATGTCTTGGAATTTATTCTTGCATTTGATCATGTATTCATTGAGTTTATTCCTCTGACCTTTAAGATTTTTGTTGTTGATTCACCTCCATTTCCTTATTCAGCCACCTATTGTGTTCTTTCTATAGATCTCTTCTAATTCATCCAGCTGTCTCTGGAATTCTTTTTGTTTGATTATCTTCAGTTTCATCCACCTATTTATTCATGGCCTCATTGAGATTGTGGAATGTACTTATTATAATTTCAGTTTGAAATTCTATATCTGGAGTTTCCTCTAAATTTTCATTGAAGGCTTCAGCTATGGACTCATTATAGTGTTTGAGGTTGGGGGTTGCCTTGACTTGTTTATTTATTTATTTGTTTTGTTTTGTTTTGCATTGGGTTTTTCCTTTTTGAAATAGCTGTTTTGTCTTGCTAAGCATAAAGCTCTTGTGGTTCTTGTACTGAGTGGCCTGGTAAAATATGGTCCAGGTGAATGTGGGGTGGAGCTATTTACACAGGTTTACACTGGTTACCCTAAAAAGTTTCCATGTGTGTGCACACTCCAGGCTTGTATTGGTGGATCATGGGTAGCCTGGCGTACTCAGTACTTAGGGTATAGTTGGTGCAATCATCTTGAAGGAGTCCCTACTCTGCTGGCAGGCAGGTGGGAAGTAGGGTCAGCTCCAGATTGGTTTAACCCCAATCCCAGTGAATTGTACCAGCAGGGTGAGGAGCAGCACTCACCTGGGATTTAGAGGTCAGCTGTGCAGCATACTTGACCTAGGGCATGCCTAGGGATAGCTAACATTGTTTTTTAGAGACAAGGTCTTTATATGTAGTCAGGCTGACCCCATATTGGCTATGTGACACTGGCTAGCCTTGAATTTGAGATTACCTCACACATCATCTTGAGTGCTAAGGTTATAGTCATGTATAATCAGGTTCAGCTTTATTTAACATGTAACTATTCTATTTTTCTTTTTTGTCTCTTAGTTTGTGTGTATTATTTATGTATATATATTCAGATATGTCCACATATGTGGCAGATGAAGAAACATACCTGGTTCACTCCTCTATCACTCTTCCATCTTATTTCCTGAATTTCCTGAACACTCTCTTACCGACTCTTTTTTTTTTTTTTTTTGAGGTAGGGTCTCACACTGGCTCAGGCTGACCTGGAATTCACTATGTAGTCTCAGGGTGGCCTCGAACTCTCAGTAATCCTCCTACCTCTGCCTCCCGAGTGCTGGGATTAAAGGCGTGTGCCACCACGCCCGGCTCTTACCGACTCTTAAACTCCATATTGTGGGGAAGGATTATGTTCAAGGAGCCCATACAATCTTCCTGTCTCCTCTCTACTCAGTGCTGGGGTTACAGAAATGCACAGCCACAGCTGGCATTTTACATGTGTGTTTGATCAGGCCCATTTCCTCATGCTTGCACAGAAAACATGCTCTTCTCAGTGAGCCACCTCCCCAGCCCACTTAGTCCATCTCTTTTTCCACTAAACAATTGTTATTTTGAGTCAATTGTTCTTTAGAAAATCAAGTTTTGAGAGGCATACCAAAAGATGGGTTTAGAGTATAAGTATAATGATAATTATATTAGTTCAAGAAATGAGCTGAGAACAAAAGAAAATGATCCATTCAATTTATAGTGACACCTTTTATTTACTCTTTATTGATACACAATTCCTCCCAATATGAGGGATTATAATCTCCCTTCAAAACCCAAACCCCAAGGACAGAAGTTTGTGGATTTTTAGAAAATAATTCTTTTATTTTAAATATACTACTTCTTTCAGTGCATTTGATATTCACTACACAGGGAAATGGTGATTTATTTTATTTTATTTTTTTTTATTTTTATTTGAGAGCGACAGACACAGAGAGAAAGGCAGATAGAGGGAGAGAGAGAGAATGGGCGCGCCAGGGCTTCCAGCCTCTGCAAACGAACTCCAGACGCGTGCGCCCCCTTGTGCATCTGGCTAACGTGGGACCTGGGGAACCGAGCCTCGAACTGGGGTCCTTAGGCTTCACAGGCAAGCGCTTAACTGCTAAGCCATCTCTCCAGCCCGGAAATGGTGATTTAATTTGTTAATATTATTTATAACACTTTGGCCAATATTGTATGTACTATTAATAAGAATAAAAAGCTAATTATGCATTTATTGCTTACATAATTATATGCTAATTAATCTACTAATGGAAAATGCCTTTCACTGTTGTTAGACTTCAGTAAAGATATTTTTTTAATATAATCTTTACTTGGCATTTGGTGTGCAATAAATGTCTTTGTAAATATAAATCCAGTGCTTTCTTGAAAGCCCATTTAATATAATCAATTCATGTGACAATGATCTTGTTTAGAAAATATGACTTTTAAACATTAAATAGATTTCAGCCAATGTCATTTCCTAAGAATTATTGTTTTTTGCTGGTAAGTGAAGTTTAAAGCTATTTTTCTCAAGAGGCATTATTTCTGCTGCACTTTTTCTGTTACATTTCACCTTAAAAATATAAAATAATCATAGATTTTTTTTTCCCAAAGGAGATTTATCCCTTTATTTCCTCTTTGTATTGTTCTATTGGGAGCTTGTATATAATTGTTAAGAATATAGCATGTCAGAGGTGGCTAACAGAAACTTAAGCCAATTAGTAAAGCCAAGTTCTAGGTTATAAGTCACAATTATAAACCAGCAAGAAAGAAACCTTGTATATTTCAACTCTGATAACATAAATAAAACAGAGCTGATGATGAAACAAATGAGCAACTCTAAACACTAATTAGCACTAATTAATGTTGCCTGTAAATCAGATAAATTTAAAATAGAACTAATCAAACAAGAATGTTCTAATTTCATCTTTTTGAAATATTACACAGTAAAACTCAGATATATGACTATAAGCCATATGTTAATGATCTGTTTCCACATACTGTGTTTTGAGGAAAATGGATAAAAAAGAATCAAAAATATTAATAAATCAAATACTTATTAATTAATTAATATACAGGGTCTCAGGCTGCCCTCAGATTCTATAAGTTCCTGAAGATGACCTTGAACTTCTGATCTTTTAGTCTCTAGCTACTGAGTACTGGGATGATAGAAATGTACCATCATGCCAGCTTTATGTGACTCTGAAGATTGAACCTAGAGCTTCATGTGTGCTACACAAGCACTCCACCCACTGAATCACTTCCCAAGCCCAAGTATTTTTTTATTTATTCATTTAATGAACACACTGGGCCCCTACACTGTGTCAGTTGTTGATGAAAAATACAGCAGGATGAACAAAATTCATAGAATGCATAGTTAGGTAGATGGCAAAATACAGTAAAAATGAGCTGTGTATTATATTATAGTCAACCAGTAAATAATGTAAATAAAACCATATAAGGAATTTATAGGATCTGGGTGTTATTTGATTCTTATACTAACCTGTTTGATAGTATGAAAATTGAGAAGGGATTTAGATAAATGAAGCAATTATCCATGTGAAAAGTTGAAAAATTAACTTCAAAAAATGCAAATGGTAAATGTGAAGCCCTTCATCATTGTGGAATATGTGAGATACAAGTGTAGCTGGAATAACAGCTAGTAAGGATCAATACCCATGACTGCCTGACCATGCAGACCACCAGAATCACCGGGGGGATGTCAGATTTCACTCCTTAAGATGATGAATCATGAGAAATTGTGGAAGACAAGGTTTAAAATCTGTCTGGCTAATTTGTATGAAAGCTTCACCATAAGTTCTATCTGGAAAAACTTGTAGAGAATGGAAACTACTGCACAGAGAGCAGTCATTTCAAGCCTGTGATGGTGGTGGTGGTTTTAATCTAGATCATTTCTGTAGAGGAGATAAAAGCAGATCTGATTCTAGATTGCTTGAAATGTACTTTGATGTGCTGAAATACAAAATGTGAGGGAAATATAAAGAAAGAGGAATTGACAATCTTGGTAAAGCTTGAGACTAAGTAATAAAGCCCAGACACAAACAGGAAGAAGAGCAATGTTCACAAGGAAATATTAGCTAGGCTGATCACCACAACTCTAAGGAAAAGCCATAAAATATGTTAATCCATGAATACCTGTCTCATATACACTGATGTAGAGACAGGAATGAGATCATGGCTGAAATTGACCCATTCATTTGGGGATCATCAAATATGATTGATATACATGCACATATTAGCATGGATCCACACATACATACATTGCAAATACATACATACAAAAAATAATGAAAAAATAAACAAACAACATAACACTGTTGGAAAATATGACCTGACAGAACATTTGTGCTCTGTTAGCTTGGAGGCTGTACAGTCATAGGATTTTTTATTATAACTATCTTATTTTTAACTGTGTGAAAAAATTAATGGAACTTTAACAAACAGACCTGAGCAATTATAGTCTATTTATAAAATGAAGTAAAAATTATATCAGAAAGTACCACAGTAAACTTTTATTGCATGTTAAATAATGAAAGTAAAGCTTTATACAGCTATAAGAAATATTTACTTGATCTGAAAGTTGTGAAAGCATTTGGAAAACTATCTTAATTGAAAAATGGGTAAATAAATGTAGAGTCAATTTAGCTAACTTATTTACTGTCAATTAAATTATTTGGCACATTAAAGCATGACATTAAAAGTTATTGAAAAATTTAGAAATATATATATTTAAAATAAAATCCCAACAAAACAAAACAGAGTGAGAACTTATACAAGAATGCTATAGGTGATATAGTATAATTTAAGTTAAATTTCCAGAAAAAATAAAAGATTTAAGTTTTGTCATAAAAAGTGACACATAACACAGCCCAATTAAAAATAAACCTCTTTAGCTTTCTCCACTAATAATTTTTAAATCATTTTAGAGATGAAGAGATTGCTTAGTGGTTAAGGAGTTTGCCTGCAAAGCCAAAGGATCAAGGTTCAATTCCCAGGACTCAAGTAAGCCAGATGTACAAGGGGCACGTACAACTGGAGTTCCTTTGCAGTGCCTGGAGACCCTGGCAAGCCAATTCTTTCTCTTTCTCTCTACCTGCCTACTTCCCTCTCTCCTCTCTCTCCTCTCTCTCTCTCTCTCTCTCTCTCTCTCTCTCTCTCTCTCTCTCTCTCTCTTTCAAATAAATTTTTAAAAATTAAGAATAAAATCTAAATCATTTTAAATGAAGAGTCATTCACCTAGATGCTTTTGGAGCTTCACCGTGGTAGGAAGAATGAGTTTTTAAAACCATGGCTAACAATTACATATGTTGTTACACACTTTCTGATATAATTTAGCAATTACTTTTAACCCTTTGAAGACTGCAAAGGGTGTGTAGGTAGGGTAGAGTCATCTTTGGAGATCAAATTCTAAAGGCATAAATCATAGTCTTAATAGTTAGATTTGACTCAAGTAGTTTTATCTTTATAAAAGAAAACTTTTAGTATTAAGCAGGTATGCCTTTTGGTTGTTATTGTTATTGTTGGTTGCTATTGTCTTTGGAAAACAATATTTTAATATGTGGCTTCAGATTCTTTTTAATTCTCCATCGATATTGAAAGTATAGACTTTTCTTCAAGTATTTGTATTCATCTTCCAGATTTCAAAAATTTGGATTTAAATTCTTAAGCATAGGAAGAATATTCCTCATTGATTGTAACAAGTTTGTAGAATTACCTTGCTTAGATTTGTTGTTAATATGTGACAAATGTTCTCTTTTTTCTTGCATAACTCATCATTATTCCTCACATTTTTTTGCGTTCCTTTTCAAATAATATTGGGTCTAGATTTACTCTGAGTTTCACCTCCAAATATTTGCTTTAAGAAATGTGTATGCTAAGAAATAGATTCTTTTATGAAGGTCACAGACTTTATATCTTAAGAGTACTTTAATTTGTGGTGGTTTTCTTCTCAATTTTTAATAAGTTCATGGCACCATTCCTCCTGTCATTGTGTTTTTCCCTATTATTCTTTATGTTAATGTCAAAGCACTTTTTGTGCTATTTTGGTATTTTTCTTGTTTTTAAAATGATGTCACCCTCATAGACCACAGAGGACGAGGAGATATGCCATTCCAGTTATACCCTTTCAATATTACTTCAAAGAATTGAATGTTCAAGAAATATTTCTGAGAGCTTAGTCATATAAAGAATCCCTTTTAGTCTCTTTATATTCCCATGGGATTTTCCAGAAATATTTTAATGGAGTTGGCAAAGGCTTAAAGGTGTACCTCAACATTTTTCCTGGAAATATTCTGATTAATGTTTTTTAAGTGCTTTCTGACAACTGATTTCCATGCATGCTTTTGGCTCCTGTCTTTTATTTCTATACCATTGGATACATACCTGCCTTCCTAATTTGTGTACCTTTCATTTCTCAGTGACTCTTCTGCTACCTTCTGATATTAGTTGCTTCTTCAAACTTTGCTTTGTTCATTCAATTTTAATATTTTTGCCTCTACATATCTCATCTGAAGTCTAAGCTCCCTAAAGTGCCATTATTTTATCTGTATATAACACAATATGTGCATCACCAACACAAATTGTTTATGTGTTTTTATATGAGCAAAGAACCATCAAATGTGATGTTAATATGTGGTGAGAAATGGAAGTTTAATGTGCATTTGTTAGTTTTCTCATTACTGTGACCAAATGCCTGATAATAAGCAACTTAGGGAAGGAAGAGTTTGTCTCACCATATGCAGTGTTACAACCCGTCACTGCAGGGAAGGCATAGCAACAGGAGTATGGCGTGGCTGAGCACATTATGCCTGCAGTTAAGATGAGGAAAAAGGACATGAAGTGTGGGCTAGACAACCTCAAGGCTGCCTTAAGAGAAAAACTTCCTCCATCAAGGATATTCCATCTCTTAAAATTACCAACACATCCCAGAACAGTGCCATTAACTAGGGACCAACTTTTCAAACACATGAGCTTATTGCAGACATTTCACATCCCAAATTTACTTTACTTTCAAAATATTCCACATAATTACTAAATCGGAGGAAAATATATAATAAAATGTTTTGCCATTAATTTTATTGATATGTTTTATTCTGCTTTGGGAGATTTTAAATTGGATGGAATGACATTCACTACTAAACATTTTGGAGCCTCAGCGTACTTTAGAGGGGACATTACAAATACATACTTGATATGCCACTGGGAGGACTACATGCTGTGAATAAATTGGACTGATTCTGTACTGACTAATGAGTAGTTTTGATCATGAGCCCTGAGTACATACACATACATTCAATCCTGATTCTCAGGGGCATGTGAAATGTTCCTTTAATCACTGATTCATCAATGCACTACTTAATGTTTTGGTATACTGTGACTATGCAGTCTTATATACAGAGTAGTTTAGAAAGCACTTATTTCCATTTTATAGTCATTGCCTCCCCTCCAACATTCTAACCTTAAAACAAGCAACTCAGAGATTGAAGCATTTGTTTCCCCATTAAAGGCTGAGACTTGTTCTAACATAGACCTTTCTTTGGTATAATGAGACATGGGAATAAAGGGATAGGACCTTACATGTTTCTGTCAGGAAAGAATCATCACATGTGGAGGAGATGGCCCTTAAATAATTTAGAGGAGAAGACAAAGAAGGAGAGTATCTTACTTTTCTCACTTCTGGGACAAAATAACTGATAAAAAGGGTTAAGGAAGGAAGAACAGAGTCTCTCATGACAGGATGGCAAGGCACCGGAAGCATGAAGCAGGTAGTTATATTGTATCTTCAGGGAGGAAGCAGATAGAGGTGAATGCTGGGATTCTACTTGCCTTTTTCATTGTAATTTGGTCTGTGACCCTGGCCCACAGAATGATACTATTCAGACTCATAGAGGATCTATTCTTACAGACATGCATGGTTGTAGGTCTCCAAGGTAACTTTAAACCTTGGGAAGTTGATACTAATTAATTAGTTAATCAAAGCAGCATGGGGAGATTCTGGATAGGATTCTTGCTTTGATGGTCAAAGTAGTCATAACTGGCTTTTGTAGTGTGGCAGGAATTATAAGAATAATGTAATAGATTACACAATTCACAATCTTTAACAAATTGTTACCAATGAAACAAATAATTTTCTCCACAATTTTAATCCTGATTTTAATTTTATTCTATATTCTTTCCCTCAAAACAATATTTTCAGGATCTTTTGCTAGTTATTTATAGATACTTTAAATACTTATTTGACTTGTATCTATAGAATAAAATCAAAATTTTCTTTTGAATACATGTATATCCATGCAGTTCAATATTATAGGCTTCCTGGAAAAATGTGATTCTATTTTAGACAACAAAATTTACAACAGTTTTTGGGTTAATATATTTATGCACATACAATGCTCATACCCAATACTTATAACAAATAATTCACTGAGAATTTTGATTTGTACAAAACAATATTTTTTTCATGTTTTTGAAAATGATTTAATAGTGTGTGTGTGCTTGCGCGTGGTGTGTGTGTGTGTGTGTGTGTGTGTGTGTGTGTGTGTGTTTGGTTGTGTGGATATTTCAGGGCCTCTTGCCACTTCAAAAGATGCCTTTGTGACATTCTGTGGTTGCCTATGGAATCAAATTCATCTCAGAAGGCCTTTTAAGCAAGTATCTTTAACTGCAGAGCCATATCCCCACTCCAGGTATCCTGGTTTTGAAGAAAAACTTTCTTTCATATAGCAAAATAGGATCTGATATCAAATATTTTAAAGACTATGTGCAGTATTTTTGCCATTATTTTCATTTTAACAAATTTGATGTATTTTAAACATAATAAAGCTGACTATATATTATGATGATGATACAGATTTTTATTAATACACTCCCACATGCATCCTATTGATTAAAAAGCAATCATTTAGGATATGGTGGATTTGTAGATAATTTTTAACTCCAACTTCAATGTTACAAAGTTTGTCTAGAATATATTAGCTTCATTTTCCTTATCACTTTCATATCCCCTTAGAAGTAGGGTTTTTGTTTTTTAAATTTTAATTTTAAAGTAAAATAAAAAAAAACCTATATTAATGGTTTACATAATCCCCTCTCACAACTTTTTGTTCTCCTTCCCTCATCCTCCTCCACTGAAACTACCCCCCCCCACCACACACACACCATTCTGGCTTCTATATTGATATATTTCACCCCTCCTCTATCTCCATGACAGCCTTCTTGTAGATCCAGTATTATGCATGGTTTATGCTGATAATGACATCTATTGTGGGCTCATGACTGTGACCATATTATGTCTTGGAGACAGCCTTCTAAAGCATTCCTTCCAATCTTGTGAGTCTGATAAACTTTCTGCTACCTCCTTTTGCTATATTCCTTGAGCCATTTAAGAATATGATAAAGACTAAGTGGTGAACACTCAACTATTGCTTCTTCCTAACACTTTGAAACAAAACAATAACTCCCTGTCTACCTCTCAGGGTTTGGTGAAGATTGGTTTTGGTTTTGCATGTAACATGTATCATATAATTCTCTGAACCTAAATGCTGACTATCATCATCCTTGGTGTCTGAAAACAAAATGATTCTTCTTGTTGTGGAGGTCATAATTGGAGATGCTCCACAGAGTGGAACTTGGCTCATTTCTTCTATAGTAAACTTACATAAATAAAACCAAGAAAAAGTTTTGGTTATTCAATGTTCAATATGCTTGACTTTTCTCAGGAGCAAAATCCCTTTTCTAAAGTTTTGTATGCTGTTTTAAGTGTGAGCTTTCAGATCCCAGGACTGAGTTACTTAACACAAGATAAATAAACAGTTATTCACTACATGGTCTTAGGCTACCGATCTAATTTAGAGTCTCCTGATTAAATATAAATATAAATATAAATATAAATATAAATATAAATATAAATATAAATATAAATATAAATATAAATATAAATATAAATATAAATATAAATATAAATATAAATATAAATATAAATATAAATATAAATATAAATATAAATATAAATATAAATATAAATAAAGTATATATATGTATATATATATGTTTATATATATACATGTATATATACATTTATGTATAACTTTTTGAGAAAATGGTGTCTGAAGCAATGAATACAGGGAAGAAAAGCTGCAAGTTTTATATGCACTGAGGTAGGGGAGTGAAGTGGTTAAAGCTTTATAATATTCTCCTTTGAGCCTTCTGCAGAGGCTATGGATGTATTGCATCTAATTTAAAACCTTATCTCTTTACCCTGGTCCTCTCGAACTAGTCATTCTGTAGCATTAAACAAAAGGAAAGGAGAAACAGCCTCTGGCTATTTGGTACCCAGTGATGTTCATACTATGAAAGCTCTTATGGGTTGAAACTTGACATGATTTATTTGCAGTTTAATTTAGATGGAAAAAGAAATACAAGTTAAGGAACAGAAAGAAGGGACATAAGAAATATTGCTATTTCTATGTAGCATTAACCAAGAAATAAGGGGAGAGAAATAATCACTGTCTGAAGAGTGTGGAAAAGCAAGATTTCTCTTAGAACTTTGAATACAGAAGGCTTCATATAACATGTTTTTGTATACTCCATAAGGATAAAAAATACCTACTGATTTTCAAGTAGAAAAGACAGTTTATGTTATAAACAGTACAGGAAGAAAGAACTGGATCTTGGAGCACTAAACCAAATAATTCCAAAAAAATTGTTGGAAAAGGTTCCTAATAATGTACTTACAAGGGATCAAAATATATTTGTAAAGCAATAATTGTGACATATTCAAATTTCATCAGCTTAAGTAGTGAAATAAAACACATATCTTGCAGTTTATTGCATTTTTAATTTTTTAAGTGATATAAATGTTTAGCAATTATGGAAAGACAGATTGTTTAAATTAAATTACAAATGTATAAATACAAATACTTTCAATTATTTAAAGTCTTACATCTGCAAAAATATGGTTTGAAAGTCTTTGTCACCCTACTTGAAACAAAAAAAAGAATAATTATTGAAATTGATGACTCATAAAAATCAAGGATTGTGGTGGGCATGGTGGTGCACACCTTTAATCCCAGTACTCAGGAGGCAGAGGTAGGAGGATCATTGTGAGTTCAAAGCCATCCTAAGACTACACGGTGAATTCCAGGTCAGCCTGGGCTAAAGTGAGAAGATCCTACCTCGAAAAACAACCAGACAAACAAATAAACAAACAAAATCAAGGATTATGTTTCCAAATAAGTAATGCCAATCAAAATAGTAATTATAGGGCTGGGGAGATGGCTTGGTGGTTAAAGACACTTGCTTGCAAAGCCTGATATCCTGGGTTCAAGTCCCCAGTACTCACATAAATTTGGATGTACAAAATAGTGCACAAATCTAGATTTCATTTGCAGTGGCAGGAGAGTCTCTCTCTCTCTCTGTCACAGAAAAAGAGGTTTTATTTAAAAAAAGGTAATTATAGTTCAAAATGACAGAAACACGATTCATTTTATAAACATTTTAAGAGAAACAGGGTGCTGAACTCTGTGTTTATAATATGTACCCCAAAATGGGATCCTTACTACCTACTTTTACCAACATTTTAAATTTGACTACTTTGTATTTTTCCCCCTCAGAGGAACCACATATCTCATTTAATTCTCAAATGGGAAAATATTGACTAACATGTTGTTTTTTTTCTTTAACCCTGTCAGTGAAAAGTCAATATAAATAGAAGTGAGAAAAGGTTTGGACCACAAGTAAGACATAAAAGTCCAGTGTGCCCAAATTGATGTGCATTGCATCCTCAGAGTTGCAAGAAAATCCTATATAAGACAACATGTGGTGACTTGCTCAGGACTCCTCCCAAGCCTCATAGCTTGGGTAGTTTTTTTTGGTTTATGTATACTCTCTCTTAAATTAATCTTTCATAAGATACTCTACTTTGTGTCCCTATTTGTCAGTTATTTTCTAGTTTGTACAAAAGGATTCAAGAGCCACTGGCTTGGAAAGTTCTCATCCTATTCAGAGCCCAGATGCTTTCAACTCTGTTAATGTAACATTAGTACATTCTAACCCTTGTATGAGATTGCCATGGGCTTCACGTAGTACCAAGGATTTAAATGTGTTTTATACTGCCTCTTCATAACAGCTCTTTCAATTATATTTTGCTGGATGATGACTAAATCTTTGAAAATATTGATAACCTTAACTCATAAAAAGTCACATAATGAGAATAGAAAGCACTATTTTGGTTCCAGATACTATGAATACTGTTACATGTTACAGTGTTGCTTATAATGCTGCATAACTACCACTAACACCTTTATGGACTTAGTATTGACAAACATTATCAAGAAACAGGATTTGTACATTTAATCTTCTTTATTTGCAAAGCAGTGACAGGCTTATTATCCAATAGCATTGACTCTTACAAGTATGTTCTTGAATAGTTATCATTGTATAAAACTCAATATGTTCTATTTGTTAGAGGAGCTATATTCATACTTTCTGACAAATATAAATGTGGAGTTTCTATATTCTATTCATTAAATTTTTCACATGGCACAATGAAATGAACAGCACATCGCAACTTTCCCAGATGTGACATATGAAATTGGAGCTGTAAATTCACAATTCTTCTGCTATAAGTCATTCTTCTTAGAGATGGAGATGGTAGACTGAGTAAAAGTAATTGGAATTTAAAATATTTCAAAAAGTTGCCACACATTCTAATACAACTTGGCTTTAAAACAAAACCAGAATATAGATATGTATTTTAAAGTCCTTAAGATTTACTTCAAAGAAAGAAAAGGTAAGTATATTGCACATAACCTTTATTTATATACAAATTACACTGTGTAGGCTTCACCAATGGCATGGTCCTTTTAACAAGTTTTAAATTTTGGTCTAAAAATTATATTCTAATTAGTTACAAAGTTTTAAGTTTAAATAAACCTTGATTTAATCTGAACTATTAGCAATTCAGAATTTAATTCAAGGAATGAAAAAATTATATATTTCTTAATACAATTAATATCTAGTGATTCTAAAAACTGCCATGGATGTGACTATTACCCTAGGGAATAGAGGGGGTTTGCTCCTGCCTTCAATTCAGATGAGAGCCATTAGGAGTCTAAGTCAGCAGCATCCAGGAGGGTACCCACACAGTGGAATATCTGGAAAGGTTATCCAGACACTGATATGGTCAGACCACTTCTGCTTTGTTATCAGAAAGCATGCAAATGAGAAAGCCCCAGCCTTCAATAAATTAAAGACTCCTATAGGGGTCCTTCTGGACTCAAAGTCACCTTAATCACTTGTCACTTGTTTCCAGCCATAAAAAATGCTGGGGAAAAATGCAAAAACTTTTGAGAGCTTGGAACTGTTTGGCTAAGTGAAATATACATTTAAACAAAGAAGCCCAAGGCATTTCTCTTTAGGGATCCTATATTTCATCTTATCATAGAAATTAAATATTTGAAGAACAAGCTAAACTTCAAAGACATCAAAATGGAAAAGTATTTACCAACTGCTTTCTAATTTATACAGAATATCTATAAATAAAATTCCATATTTATCTAAACATATCTATAGATGAACCTGATAATTTAAGTTTCCTCAATTGTATGCAAACCAGGTTTTCATGTCAACATGACATTATGACTTTTGACATCTTATCTCTCTCTCTCTTTTTTGATGTAGGGTCTCACTCCACTCACTAGCTCAGGCTGACCTGGAATTTACTATGTAGTCTCAGGGTGGCCTTGATCTCAAGGCAATCCTCCTACCTCTGCCTCCTGAGTGCTGGGATTAAAGGTATGCACCATCATATCCGGTTCATATCTTCATATCTTACCTCTTTAGCTTACATGGATTCTTTTGTTCTTTTAAATAAAGACATGCCTTAATATATATTGCCTTTATGGTTGTGTAAACTTGCTAAGCTACAATAGATGGGGTTTCATATTTTGAAGACAGTGAAAAGCTAAATTAATTAAATATAAGGAAGATAATACAATTTCTGAAAATTCATATTTAACAGATCCTGCTGTTTATTTATGCTCTTAGATATTTTTGTGACTGCCTTAGGAAGTGGAAAATGCAGCCCAAATCTTTTATATGAATGCTGTGTTTGGTTCTTGAGGTCCATAAGGATATGTCTAGGTACAATGAACCCTCTCTAAGTGGTAGGAAATTTCTTTTCCTTAGAAGATTCACAGTAAATGATAGACATGGACATTGCTTTAGGTTAGTTTCAGAACAGGTCCTTTGTTTGTGTATTTACCAGATCTTAAGAGATAATGACGGAGAGGAGATACTAAGAAAAGGTTCTTGAGATGCACTTAAAAGTTAAACAGAAAATATGCATAAAAGAGGATGACTAGGGCCAATAAAGTACTTAGTTACTCTAGAAAAGAAATTTTCAGTATTTAATTAAAATTATGTAGCCTGTTTGAAATTAAGATTTGCTTCAAAGAAAGAAAAGGTAAGTATATTGCACATAACCTTTATTTATATACAAATTACATTCCCAAATTCCACAGGACTCCTTATAACTGTAAATTTATAGGATGTGAGCATTGTTTAAAGTGGTAACATGATCAAGAAAAACAGACGACTCTCTTAAGACAGAAATTTCCCTTTCGCCATCAATAATGAGGCCTAGTATCCTCATGCATGATGGTCAGTGTCCAGGAGAATTGTTTTTCAGAACACCTAAGGGACATTAAATAGAGGGCCTACAACCCAAAGTTTCTCACCTCCCACTGGCCCTGAAAATGGAGCAACATGCAGTATAGTTAAAAAGGAAGCTTGCCACACTCACACTGTGTTACTATGAAACAAAGAAAACAAGAAAGTTCTGTAACTAAAGTCAAGTACAGAGTGCTACTACACATTTCTCTACTGGCTATGGCTCCTTTATTAAAAAGAAAAAAAAAAAAGTCAATAAAGTATCATTTTGGATCTCCATTTGGCCTTGCTGCCTAATCACTTTCTGTAGCCAGAGGCGGCAAATGCTGAGGATGGCTATAGGTGAGAACGCTAAGCACCCAGAAATAGCAAGTGTAATTCCAATATAGAATTCACTAGAGCAGACACTCCAAGGCCTCCATTTATCATTTTTGAGCAGGAGGATTCTATAAGGGAAAGATTATTTGCATTTTCAGGGGCAATATTTGCTAGTTTCCTGCCCACTAGAGATAGGGGCCTTTGAAGCCAGCCACATGCATGAGCCTAACAGCCACACTTAACCTTCATAGAGCAAAAATAAATAAATAAATAAATAAATAATCAAACAAACAAAAATCCCACTGTGTTTGATGTGATAACCCTCTCAATTGCCTGCATGCTCTGGAAAAGTCACGTTTTGGTTTTATTGGTCAGAGAAGTAAAGCCAGGTGATAGAGAGTGTTGTAGTCAGGTTCTCACTACTAGTAGATATCACCCAACCACCAGCATCTTGTGAGGAAAAGAGGCTTATTTTGGCTTTTAGGCTCAAAGGGGAAGGAAGCTCCATGATGATAGGGAAAACAATGGCATGAGCAGAGAGTGGAAATCACCTCCTGGCCAACATAAGGTAAACAATAGCAATAGGAGAGTGTGCCAAACACTGTTAAGGGGAAACTGGCTATAACACCCATAAGCCTACCCCCAACAATACACTCCCTCCAGGAGATGTTAATTCCCACATCTCCATCAGTTAGGAACCTAGCATTCAGAACACCTAAGTTTATGGAAGACACCTGAATCAAACCACCACATTCCAGTCCTGTTCCCTATAAACTGATATCCATACATAATCTAAAATGCAATGCATCCAGTCCAACCTTAAAAGTCTCCATAGTTTGTATCAATTCCAGTGATATTCAAACATACCTACAATCTAAGGTCTTTTAACTGAGCCATAATACAAAAAAAAAAAAAATAGTGGCACAAAATAAACATTCATACTGCAAAAGATGGTACTGGAGGGCTGGAGAGATGGCTTAGCGGTTAAGCGCTTGCCTGTGAAGCCTAAGGACCCCGGTTCAAGGCTCGGTTCCCCAGGTCCCACGTTAGCCAGATGCACAAGGGGGCGCACGCGTCTGGAGTTCGTTTGCAGAGGCTGGAAGCCCAGGCGCACCCATTCTCTCTCTTTCCCTCTATCTGTCTTTCTCTCTGTGTCTGTCGCTCTCTAATAAATAAATAAATAAAAATTAAAAAAAAAAGATGGTACTGGACATAGCAAATAAATATTCAACCAATACAAGATTTAAAACAACCAGGGCAAACATCAAATTCTGCACCTTAAAGTCCAACAACTCTAGCCAGTGACAAATCTCCAATTCCAATAATTCTAACCAGCAAAAAGTCTCTGGCATTCCAATTCTACTCCTCTAGCTAGGCCACTCACAGTCCCATAAAACTTCATTGGGGCCGGCAGCCTTCTTTAGCAGCCATCCTGTGGTCCAGATATCTACACTGGGTCTCCACTGCAATCCATGGTTCATTCTTATGGCCTTATGGGGTCTACATGCAGGGACCCACAAACCTGCTTCACACTGCCCATGGCCATTTCCAAAACACAAGACCGTGTTTCAAACTCAATGACCCTCTCTTTCCTGCATTTCTTATACTCCACAATACTAGGTAGAGTGCTAATTTGTTAATCCAGTGGGGGAATAAAGCAGATTTTGAAGAACAGGACACTCCTTCAGCACTCAGACCCTGCAAAAGAGTCTACATTCTTTCTGTTGCCCAGTGCAGGTCAGCTAGCCCAATCTGTTAGGTTGTAATCTTTCAAACAAGTTGCAGGTGAATGGGCAGCAATTTAGCCCCAAAGATTTCATTTTTTTTCTGTGCCATATCCCTCTGCTCATACCAGTTTATTTCTACACAAAGCAACCCTGCATAACTTCTCAGAACACAAGCATAACTGTAAGCTTTTCACACAAACTGCATCTAGTCCAGTCCAAGCAAAGCTCTTTCTCACTCTCATTAGCCAAACCTCACAGTTCATAGTCCTTACTGCATTCAGGTCTTGCACTCTAACCAGAATAGTCCATCAGTACTTATAGCACTGCAAGGCATCTCTTAGGCCAAGGTTTCAAATAATTCCACACTCCTCTTGAAAATCAGCTTCAAGAGGCCAAAGCCACACAGTCAGGTGTCTAGCAGCAATCCCACTACTTGGTACCACTTTACTGTTATAGTCAGGTTCACATTGCTGGTAGAAATCACCCAACCAAGAGAAGCTTCTAGGAAAGAGAGGTTTATTTTGGCTTACAGGCATGAAAGGAAGCTCCACAATCAAAAGGAAAAATGATGGCATGAGTAGAGGGTGGCCATCACCCCCTAGCCAACATAAGGTGGACAATAGCAGCAGGAGAGTGTGCCAAACATTGGCAAGGGGAATCTGGATGTAACCCCCATAACTCCCCCCTCAACAATACACTCCTCCAGGAGGCTTTAATTTACAATTTCCATCAGCTGGGGAAACCTAACCTTCAGAACACCTAAGTTTATTTATGGGGGACACCTGAATCAAACCACCACAAATCCATATCATGAAATTATATTCAGCATTTAAATAAGAAGGAAGCTGTCATTTTCAGACTATATGGGTTAATCTGAAGACATTATTTTAAGTAAAAAAGCCCGGTATAAGACAGGTGTGGTGGCACACGCCTTTAATCCCAGCACTAGCGAGGCAGAGGTTCCATACCAGGCTACCCTGAAACTCCATAGTAAATTCCAGGTCAGACTTTACTATAGTGAGACCCTACCTTGGAAGCCCCCCTCCAAAAAATAAATAAATAATAACAATAAAAAGTAAAAAAAAAATTAAAAGCCAGGTATAGAAAAAAAAAAAAGAAACAAGCATAACCTCTTGTAAATGTGGAGTGTGAAAGATTGAACTATGAGGAACAGAATAGAATGGTGGCTACAAGAAATGGGAGCTGGGAAGAATGGGGTGATATCTGTGAAAGTGATGCAGGATTTGGGGATTCAGGAGAAGTCTCCCAAAGTTATGAACCCCAATTTGGGATCATTTTCTATTTTTAACAAATATTTGCAAAAAATGAATCTCAAGAAGTATAAATTATGAATTATTAAGTTTATTTAGAGACAAATCACAAACTGTGGGGTATATTTAAGGGAGATTGGGTTCTAAGAAAAGGCTTAAGCAGAGTTATAAACATATGAGAAGTATAAAATACAATCTCATGTGGAAAATACTGTATATCACTTAACAAAAATTGAAATTTTTAGGGAAAGACTGAAGTATAACTTATAAGCACGTGGAGGGGAGTTCATAAAGCTCATTTAAGAGAAACTGATGCTTTCAAGGAAAGACTCGAGTAGAGCTAAAAGTAAATGCAGGAGAGTTCATAAAGTCATTTTAAAAGAAACTGAATTTTTTAAGGAAAGATTGGAGTAGAGCCACAAACACAGGGAGCATAGAATCTAGGAGCTGATGTAGGGAGACTTGGAAGAATTGGACATAGTTTCTACTTTATGTTTCCAATGGAAGAAAGTGAAGAGGGCAAAGAGAGGGAACTTAGGAAAGTATGGCATAGGAAAAATATCAAAACAGAGACCAAAATTCAGATGAGAAATCTTAGGAGGAAAGAGAGTTTTACACATGGCTATCTGAAGTTTAATTGCACAGGTAATAGGCCAAGAGTTAGAGAAAGAACCTACATAGAATATCTAGAATATAAGGAAAATATTCATGTGGTAGATGCAGAGACCAGAGGAAAATCATATGTGTAATTAAAGTATGAATTTACCCCAAACTATAGATCAAAGGCAAGCAGAAAAGTTCTCCAGAACATGAAACATGCTTCCCTGAACCCACCAGCTAGGCTGGGTGGGGATAGAATCCAGATTCATGTGTACCCCTGTGTCCAGAGAGAAAAGGCAGTGAGAGAGAGAGAAAGAGAGAGAGAGAGAGAGAGAGAGAGAGAGAGAGAGAGAGAGAGAGAGAGAGAGAGAGGGAGGGAGGGAAAGAACAGGAAAAATAAGTGAGGGGGGGATGGGGCTATAAAAAGCACAGACAGGACTTTATCATCAGTTAAAAATATATTCTATTTTTAATTAAAAATTTTTATTAACATTTTCCATGATTATAAAATATATCCCATGGTAATTCCCTCCCACCCTACCCCCACACTTTCCCATTTGAAATTCCATTCTCCACCATATTACCTCCCCATTACAATCATTATAATTACATATATACAATATCAACCTATTAAGTATCCTCCTCCCTTCCTTTCTCTACCCTTTATGTCTCCTTTTTACCTTACTGGCCTCTGCTACTAAATACTTTCATTCTCACGCAGAAGCCCAATCATCTGTAGCTAGGATCCACATATGAGAGAGAACATGTGGCGCTTGGCTTTCTGGACCTGGGTTACCTCACTTAGTATAATACTTTCCAGGTCCATCCATTTTTCTGCAAATTTCATAACTTCATTTTTCTTTACCGCTGAGTAGAACTCCATTGTATAAATGTGCCATATCTTCATTATCCATTCATCTGTTGAGGGACATCTAGGCTGGTTCCATTTCCCAGCTATTATAAATTGAGCAGCAATAAACATAGTTGAGCATGTACTTCTAAGGAAATGAGATGAGTCCTTTGGATATATGCCTAGGAGTGCTATAGCTGGGTCATATGGTAGAACAATATTTAGCTGTTTTAGGAACCTCCACACTGTTTTCCACAATGGGTGCACCAGATTGCATTCCCACCAGCAGTGTAGAAGGGTTCCTTTTTTTCCACATCCCCGCCAACATTTATGATCATTTGTTTTCATGATGGAGGCCAATCTGACAGGAGTGAGATGGAATCTCAATGTAGTTTTAATCTGCATTTCCCTGATGGCTAGTGACAAAGAACATTTTTTTAGATGCTTATATGCCATTCGTATTTCTTCCATTGAGAACTCACTATTTAGCTCCATAGCCCATTTTTTGATTGGCTTGTTTGATTCCTTATTATTTAACTTTTTGAGTTCTTTGTATATCCTAGATATTAATCCTCTATCAGATATATAGCTGGCGAAGATTTTTTCCCATTCTGTAGGTTGTCTCTTTGCTTTTTTCACTGTGTCTTTTGCAGTGCAAAATCTTTGTAATTTCATGAGGTCCCAGTGATTAACCTGTGGTTTTATTGCCTGAGCAATTGGGGTTGTATTCAGAAAGTCTTTGCCAAGACCAATATGTTGAAGGGTTTCCCCTACTTTTTCCTCTAGCAGTTTCAGAGTTTCAGGTTTGATGTTAAGGTCTTTAATAAATTTGGACTTAATTCTTGTGCATAGCGAGAGAGAAGAATCTATTTTCATCCTTCTGCAGATATATATCCACTTTTCAAAACACCATTTGCTGGGCTGAAGAGATGGCTTAGCAGTTAAGCGCTTGCCTGTGAAGCCTAAGGACCCCGGTTCGAGGCTCGGTTCCCCAGGTCCCACATTACCCAGATGCACAAGGGGGCGCACGCGTCTGGAGTTCGTTTGCAGAGGCTGGAAGGCCTGGGGTGCCCATTTTCTCTCTCTCTATCTGTCTTTCTCTCTGTGTCTGTCACTCTCAAACAAACAAACAAACAAACAAACAAACAAACAAATAAATAAATAAATAAATAAATAAATAAATAAAAACACCATTTGCTGAAGAGGCTGTCTCTTCTCCAATGAGTATTTTTGGCATTTTTATCGAATATCAGGTGGCTATAGCTACTTGGGCTTACATCTGGATTCTCTGTTCTGTTCCACTGATCTTCATGTCTGTTTTTGTGCCAGTACCATGCTGTTTTTGTTACTATGGCTCTGTAGTATAGGTTAAAATCAGGTATGGTGATACCACCAGCCTCATTTTTGTTGCTCAGTATTATTTTGGATATTCGAGGTTTTTTGTGATTCCAAATGAATTTTTGGATTGTTTTTTCTATTTCCATGAAGAAAGCCTTTGGAATTTTGATAGGGATTGCATTAAGTGTGTAGATTGCATTAGATAAGATTGCCATTTTCACAATATTGATTCTTCCAAACCAGGAACAAGGGATGTTTCTTCACTTTCTAGCGTCTTCTGCAATTTCTTGCTTGAGTGTTTTAAAGTTCTCATTGTAGAGATTCTTTACTTCCTTGGTTAGGTTTATTCCAAGGTACTTTATTTATTTATTTATTTTTTGATGCAATTGTGAACGGGAGTGATTCTCTGATTGCATCCTCTGTGTGTTTGTTGTTAGCATATATGAAGGCTACTGATTTCTGTGTGTTTATTTTGTATCCTGCTACATTGCTATAGGTTTTGATCAGATCTAACAGTTTGCTAGTAGAGTCTTTAGGGTCCTTTATGTATAGAATCATGTCATCTGCAAATAATGATAACTTGATCTCTTCCTTTGCAATTTGTATCCCTTTTATATGTGTCTCTTGCCTTATTCTTATGGCTAAGACTTCCAAAACTATTTTAAATAAAAGTGGGGACAGTGGACACCCTTGTCTTGTTCCTGATTTTAGTGGAAAAGCTTCCAATTTTTCCCCATTTAGTAATATGTTGGCTGTAGGCTTGTCATAAATAGCCTTTATTATATTGAGATATGTTTCTTCTATTCCCAGTCTCTGTAGGACTTTAATCATGAAGGGATGTTGGATTTTATCAAATGCTTTCTCTGCGTCTAATGAGATGATCATGTGATTTTTGTCCTTCAATCTGTTTATGTAATGTATTACATTTATAGATTTGCGTATGTTGAACCATCCCTGCATCTCTGGGATAAAGCCTACTTGGTCAGGGTGAATGATCTTTTTGATATACTCTTGTATTCTGTTTGCCAATATTTTGTTGAGAATTTTTGCATCTATGTTCATGAGGGAGATTGGTCTGTAATTTTCTTTTTTTGTTCTATCTTTGCCTGGTTTTGGTATCAGGGTGATGCTGGCCTCATAGAAGGAGTTTGGTAGAATTCCTTCTTTTCCTATTTCCTGGAAATGCTTAAGAAGCAATGGTGTTAGCTCTTCCTTGAAAGTCTGGTAAAATTCAGCAGTGAATCCATCCGGGCCCGGGCTTTTTTTAGTTGGAAGATTATTGATAACTGTTCGGATCTCCATGTTTGTTATAGGTCTATTTAAGTGATTAATCTCATTTTCATTTATTTTAGGTAGTCATATAGATCAAGGAAATCATCCATTTCTTTCAGATTTTCATACATTGTGGAGTATACGCTTTTATAGTATGTCCCTATGATTTTTTGAATTTCTCTGGAATCTGTTGTGATGTTACCTTGTTCATCTCTGATTTTATTAATTTGTGTCTCTTCTCTCTTTCTTTTGGTCAGATTTGCTAAGGGTTTATCAATCTTGTTTATCCTTTCAAAGAACCAACTCTTTGTTTCATTAATTCTTTGGATTGTTCTTTTTGTTTCTATTTCATTAATTTCTGCCCTAATCTTTATTATTTCTTCTATATGTGATATTGTAAAACATCATTTTCATATAATATTAGGAAATGGAAATTTACTTTGTGATAAAATGGGATAAATTTACTGAGAGAAAATATTTTCTTAGAGCAAATAATTCTAACTTAAAATTTTAGGAAAACAGGAGTAAATTATAGGAGGCTAGGAGTGTGGAAGAAGAGCCATAAGTGTTTCATAATCAGGAAGTACCTGGGGAAAGTGAGATCTGGTTTGTTTAAGTTTGATGTGTAAAATGAAGGCTTGCCAGAGTCCTAGCTTTCGTCTGAATTGCAGGCAGGAAGTAGAGTTTCCATTACATTTTATTGGCAAGTATGAAAGAATCATTCCTATTGGTGCTTTAAAATATGTTTATTAATATTTAATGTGCCCGTAGGATGCTTGGAAAGATGTAGTTCATACAATTATAACATTTAAGAGGGTTGAGTCAGAGTACATGAATCATGTTTGCAATCTCCTTTGAAATTTAAAAATCACTAGTGGACTTCCAAAATACATACAGAAGTTTAAAAAAAAAAAAAAGGAGAACTCTTTCTTTCTGGATAAAGAAAAGCATGCCACAGAACCCAGAATAAAAGCTTAAACTTCCTTATAGATTTCAAAGTTGCAACCATACGGCCATTTCAAGGGAGGAATACACTGGGTATGCTATTATTCCTTTGCGTTGTCCCATGAGTTCTCTATGAATGGTGGCAGTTTTATCCTAGTGCTGAAAATATTCAGTGATTCTGTGTCAAACCAGTTTTGGCAAAGTTTATCTCTGGTGTCAGTTCTCATGATATTGTGTTCTTAGCATTTGAGTCTGAATTTCAAATGGTAGTATAGCTCGAGGGGCTCACACTATGAATGGAAGAAGAAAGATGATGTCAGTGAGATGTTTAGCTGTATTTCATAATTTATTTTCTTCTTCTTGATTCCAACATAGCTTGAGACCTAGCAGAGTGTATAACACAGTATAGTGTTAGGCAGAAAGTGCTTACCCTGTCAGAAACAGTGAATCCTACAAAAGAAAGCAATAAGCCACTGGAAAGGCATTGCCGATGCCTTGCCATGCCTTCAGGCCTAGAAAACAATTATAAAAATGGTATAGTTGGATTCGGCAGAGTCCTGGGCAGCAGCAATAAATTGACTATTGGTATAAGCATGAGCTAGAGGGCCAGTGCATCTCAAAAAGAAATGATAGAATTTAGTCTGCAACTCAGATTTTATTCAAATAGAAATCAGATAGTCTTGGTCTAGTAATACATATTGCTTAATTTAACCTTTCCCAAACCTGCATTATTTGTTCATAGTGAAACAGTGATGATGTTTCTCAGAAAGGTTAACCAATACCATTCATAACAGTGAGGAAAACAAACTGTCCACAGTAACAGTAGCTTTTACATAAAGCTGCATTACAGTAAATGTGTTGAGAAATATGACACATGTTATCTGGGCACTTCATGACGATGTTTCCATAGAAGTGATTAAGTTGGACAGTAACAAGAGACACCAGTGCTAGAAGGCTTATAGAGTATCATTCTTTGAGGATATTGGGATAAACATTAATGCACATGTGATCAACTCTAGTGGCTTTTCCTTTATACATTCAGATTAAGTGCAAAAAAAAAAAAAAAAGAGCTCTTTGGTATGACATAAATTTACACTAACACCCCAACACATATGGGTTTTTTATTTATTTCATTTATATGCCTAATTGATCCACCTGGCCAAACATATGAAGTGATTGAGTATTTAACAGAAATCCGCAATTGTTGAGACTGACATAGTTTAGTTTCCTTTCATGTTTCAATATGGTATAGTAGAGATGAAAATCTTAGGTAGTAGGAATACATTAAAAATGAGTATTTGCAGTGAATGTCTCAATTTATTGAGGGAAACATGAGGCTGCATGAAAGTTGTCTTGGATGGAGTAAAAATTCACTTAACCTCTGCTGTGCCATGTAAGGCAGTAGAGGCCACACACTCAGCAGCTGTTTCCAAAAAAGAAACCAGAAAAAGAGGATGTTGTCTGTTAACAACCTCTCTTCATCAGAATAAAAGACACATAGGTTTCTTTTCCACTCACCCATTGAACTTTATATGCCTTGCTTAATTCTATACTCTTAAAAGTCTTGAATGGTGAGATTAAGTTGCAGATAGTCAGTGATATCAGCCAAATGGGCATTTCATGAATATATATACTTAAGTTTCCATCTTAGCAGATCTGACAATAACTATAGAAGACCAACATAGTCTTACACCTTAAAGTTAGTTTCCTTTGTTCCCCTTCAGTTAGAAATGGAGATTTCTGTTTATAGACTCTCATTGCCTTTTCAGTAATCCGTTCATAGAAGTAAGGAATTTGATCATGTGATCAGATCTTAGGCAATTAACAGACATGATTACTATTTTTCTGAAATCTTAAGTAGGTGTATTATTCTTACAGTTTCTATAGATACTCAGTGTTTGTTTTTAATATAATACACAGGAGGACATAATCACTTCCCCTTTGCACTAACATTTTCTATGATGTTTTATTAATGTGTGTGTGTGTGTACACATGCACATGACCTGGAAAGTGTGTGGGTGTCAGAGGACAACTTAGAGGCACTTGTGCTCTACCTCCTTTGAGAAAGTCTCTTGCTGCCTAAAATGAACTGCCAGACAGCAAGCAAATGTCAGACTAGCTATCTTCTTACTCCATTGTCATAGATGCATGCACCATCTGTAACTGACTTCTCATGAATACCAAGGAATTGAACACAGGCTGAGAGATTAGGCAAGCCAGTGTCTTAAAACACTGAGCCCTCATCAATTTTTCTTAATCTTCTCTTAAATGGAATTGCAAATATGCACTAATTCTATCTTGTATGTAGGAAAATTAATATATTTATCTTTAATTCTTATAAGAAAAGCTCTAATTCTGTTGTTTCCAGTCTTTTCAGTTTTCCCTGGTAAGAATTGGATATTTAGATTTAATTCAAACTTTCTAATGAGAGGTAAATGAAATGTTTAAAAAACACATTTTTCTGATCTTATTAGGGGAATCTCTCTATATAACCCTTTTCTCTCCTTGAATCTGGAAATAAGAAATTTACACGTTTGTTTGGCTAGAGACAAAGCTTGGGGGAACTGTTGACTTCCAGATCTTTTTTGGTCTCTAGAGCAACTGGATCTGCCCTGGCTTGTTCCTCCGTGTCCAGGACCAGTGTTCTGCAATGGAGAGTTGGTATTATCTGCTTCATTGGCCATTTGCTTTATACAATAGACAAGTGTCAAATGGCTCAACTGTGCAGTTGCTGTGTTCTGTCCCCTGACATTTCTTATTTACTAGTTATTTTCAAGTATTTCATAGCCCAAAGAATTAGGACATCACAGCTTGCTTTCCTGAATCATACTGTGCTGTCAGAGTCAGGGGCTTTTCCTGGAAATCCACAAAAAAGTAGGCATTGTGCTCAGCTTTCCCCTTCTGTAGTTAAGAATGCCAGGTGGAGGGAAAGACTGTTAAGTGTGAGCATCTTTGGTCCTAATGTTCTTATTTTCTCCTCTTTCTTATAAACTCTTCTACTAATATAATAATTCTGAGAGGCTTACTTGTAGAAAGGTCATATTCTCAAGCAATGTTTTTCAATTCTGTTTGTGGGATTTCCCCACTGACTATATCTTTGATAGTGTACCTAGAAAAAAAAAATGAGCCTTGAAATTTACATTTATTTTTCTTAGCAAGGACTGAATTGAAAATTATTATCATTTCTTGGGTATGTTCACAAAATGTTAGTTTTGGGAGTCAAAAATGGTAAGAAATCCTTTTAATTCTCAGCCTTATTTTTCTCCCCCAAATAAATGATTACTCTTTACTTAGAAATTAGACATTGGAACAACACATTGATCAAAAAGAAAGTACCTATATGAAAAATATTTTAAGTATATATCGTCTTTGGGTTTTGATCTGTATTTTATGTGTTTGGATTCTGAATTCCACACTATACAGATCCATGTTTAAATCCTAGATTTGAATTCATGATCTATTTAATAAATAATCTTACTTATCTAATAATGTCTATGGAATCACATATACAGCACCAGAAGCTGTGACATTCAGAAAAAGCTCCAGTAGTCAGCTGTGTATTGTCTTTTTAGTAAAATTACTGTATGTAAACCTTCTCCTACATCCAGATTCAGGTGTTTGTTGAATGTTTAGATTATTCCTGACCTAATGTAAATTCTGTACTAGCAGTGACACTGGCTATATACTTGCAATTCTGAATACTGATACCAGCGATCATACTGAATGCCAACTTTAAATAAATCAGTTATTTAAAAAATGAATATCAGGGCTGGAGAAATGGCTTAGCAGTTAAGGCACTTGATTAAAAGCCAAAGGTCTCAGGTTCGATTCCCCAGTACCCACACAATGCAGATAGATTCACAAGGTGGTGCGAGTGTCTGGAGTTCATTTGTAGTAGCTAGAAGCCCTGGCATACCCATTTTCACTCATTCTCTCTCTCTGTCTCTCAAATAAATAAATAAGAATAAATAAATTAAAATTTTTAGCCGGGTGTGGTGGCGCACACCTTTAATCCCAGCACTCGGGAGGCAGAGGTAAGAGGATCACCGTGAGTTCGAGGCCACCCTGAGACTACATAGTGAATTCCAGGTCAGCCTGAGCCAGAGTGACCCTACCTCGAAAAAAAAAAAAAAATTAAAAAACTCATCAATATAATTCCATCAATAGAAAAAAAAAATCACTCAAATTTAAAAAGATATTTGTTGTATTCTTCTTGCAAAGTAAAAGTTCAACATTAAACAAAACCTAAGCTGAGCACTAGTTGTCCAAAGTATATTTGGTTATTGGTGATACCACTATTAATGAGAAAATCAGTTCTGGGGGAGTGCTGGAGAGATGACTCAGTGGTTGAAGCACTTGCCTGCAATGCCTCATGATCTGGGTCTGCTTCCCCAGTACCCATGTAAAGCTGCATGCAGAAAGTGGAACATGCATCTGGAAGTTATTTACAGCATCTGGAGACCCTGGTATGCCCGTATATTCATACTATCTCACTCTCTCAGTCACAACCTCTGCTTTCAGTTAAATAAATTTTAAAAAATTAAAAAAATAAAACAGTCCCATTGCTTTAGATACTATATTTATGGATGTATGGGGAAAAAATATTTAAAAAGTGAAGATGGTAAAATTACTTTATAAGTAAATACACTTATCTTAAGTAAGGAAAAAGAAGAAATGAAGTTGATGAGAGCATGGAGGGAAAGACCATTTCGGATGCACTGTTGAAAAACACATCTGAAAATGGGTCTTTTCACAGAGACTTGCATGCTGTGGAGGATCCAGTCTTAAGAGGAAATGAGAACTAGGACACACCAAGGGCAGACAGTGAATGAGCTATGCGATTTCAGAAGGTAGAAGAGGCATGGCTGAATGATGCCATGGAGGCTTACTCAGCAGTGTGGCACATTTTACACTTCCAAGGAATGATCTGGAAGTGATTCAAAGGTCACATTGTATGGAAGCACAACTGTCGTGCAAATGAAATCAGTTATAGTGGAAGCAAGGAGTAACATTTTTAGAATGGATAAACTTTAGGGGAAAAGCACCACAAAGCAAGCTGAGAATGGCGGTGCATGTCTTTAATCTCAGCACTTGGGAGGCAGAAGTAGGAGGATCATTATGGATTTGAGGTCACGCTGAGACTACATAGTGAATTCCAGGTCAGCCTGTATTAGAATGAAACCCTATCTAAATAAATAAATAAATAAATTTTTAAAACAATAGAACCACAAAGCATAAGTTATAAATTATGAATTTTGACTTTTAAGAATCTGCATTTGGGAAACAGTGAACCCTATCAGCCAAGAGTAGTTGAGCATTTGCCACGCATCTCTCAGCCCATCTTTCCTCTTTATGAAGTTATCATGCAGCAAAGGACATTGTACTCTCCAGAAAAATAGATTGTGAAAGGCTATTTGGAAAAGGAAGCTATCACACACACACACACACACACACACACACACACACATACACAAAGAGACCCAGAATAGTTGTAAAGCAAACAGAGTATGACATGGAAAACCTAAAAGACATGTGTGCTGTGGATTCTAACAAAGGCAAATATTAGCATGTATGCAATACATTCTATGGAAGAGAATCACCTTACACCTTAGGACTTTTATGGGAAATTATTTATTATAGTGGCTTCAGATATACCTGCTGAATGATTCTTCTTGGAAATGAAGGAAACTTTGATGCCACTTGCCAACTAATCCTGGGCCAATATTTATTTTGTCAAGGAGGTGGGATGTAACATTTAGGAGCTGATGCCATGTGAAAAGGTGATAGGAGACACAACTGTAATAGTATCACTGTGGGGAATTCTTTTTCCTTCAATGTTTCTTATGATTGAGTTTCAAGTTTTACTTCTTGCATGGTCTCTATTGGATGTGTAGGAGAGGGTCTTATAGTCAGTGTCGATGTAGACAAGGGGGTTTAAAGGGAAAGAAGAGACCTCAAAGAAGCCATCTTACTTTTAGGTTTGACAGTGATTCTAATGTCACTTTTAAAAATACTTATTTATTTGCAAGCACAAGCAGATAGAAGAGAGATAGACAGAATGGGTGTGCCAGGGCCTCCAGCTTCTATAAACAAACTTCAGATACATTTGCCACTTTGCACATTTGACTTTACGTGGGCCCTGGGGAATTAAACTCTCATCATTAAGCTTTCAAGGCAAGCACCTTAACTGCTAGGCCATATCTTCAGCCTATTGTTACTTTTTATACCCCAGTTAATCATAAATTCTTTGATTCAGAGAAAGGAAATATTTGAAGCCACTATATAAACACATTGGCTTAGGAATATTATACTGTATTTGGAAAAGGTATTTTATAGGTAGCCAGGAAGATTTCATTCCTGGAACTGGAACCCAAATACCTAATTGAACATATTAACTATTCTAGATACCCTACCAAATATTCAAAAAAATATGTGTGGTCCTAAAAGAGCACTCAGAGTTTCCAATATAATTCTCAGAAAGTCTAGAAAACAGAAGTCTCTTTTTGGATCTATTTTGAATGTAGAGGTTTTTCAGGAATATCTGCTCAGTTATCAACTATGACAGAAATGCCAGGAAGTGAGACTTTCATGGGGTTTAGCCTCCAGATTTAGAAAATAATGCAAAATAGCATTTATTGGCTAGATATAGACATGGTAGTTTGGACGTGGAGTGACCCCCACAGTTCCCTGATGATGATGATGCATGAAGAATGAAGATGGAGTCAACTATCTGCTCCACCATGCTTTCCCAAACCTGAAAAAATTTCCTTTGGATACTAGAAACTGGAAATACACAGTTCCCTTCCATAAGCCAGTTCTGGACAGGTCTTTGTTCCTAGCAATGCAAAGTAATTGTTATACTAGACATGTCTTAATTTTACCCTTGGATTTATGAAGAATATTTTGCTTACAGATTATTATTTTTTTTTTTTTACTTTTCCTTGAAGTACTCTATTATATGGCATGATGTGGCTTCTCTCACAATATGAATCAAGAGATGTCCAGTAAAAATTATGACGATTCTATGTGACATGCCCTCCACTGTGAAGAAAATGGATGACTTCAGGAAGGAAAATACAGGGCTCAGTAAAAGACAAATGAAGGAGGAAAGTGTTTACTTGTGTGAGTAGCCGTGGGGATAATATAGGAAACAATTTGAAAGAATGGAAGTTTCCTAAGACAGGGATCAAATACAAATAAGGCATGCATTAAAATAAAAGGAAGACTTCAGGAAAGATGGTTCAGCAGATAATGTGCTTGCCTGCAAATCCTAAGGACCCCAGCTTGATTCCCCAGTATACACGTGAAGCCAGATGCTCAAGTAGGCAAGTGCATATAGAGCTCATTTGCTGCAGCTATAGGCCCTGACTTGTCCATATTCATTTCTTCCTTCCTTCCTTCCTTCCTTCCTTCCTTCCTTCCTTCCTTCCTTCCTTCCTTCCTTCCTTCCTTCCTTTCCTTCTTTCTTTCTTACTTTCTTACTTTCTTTCTTTCTTTCTTTCTTTCTTTCTTTCTTTCTTTCTTTCTTTCTTTCTTTCCTTTTTCCTTCCTTCCTTCCTTCTTTCCTTCCTTCCTTCCTTCCTTCCTCTCTTTCTTTCTCTTTCCTTCCTTCCTTCCTTCTTTCTTTCTTTGTTTCTCTCTAGTCTCATCTCTCTGTATGCAGATGTTTTTTATTTTACTTTTTAAGGAGGTAGGTGAGGGCTGGAGGGATGGCTTAGCATTTATGGCATTTGCCTGCAAAGCCAAAGGACCCAGGTTTGATTCCCCAGGACCCACGTTAGACAGATGCACAAGGGGGTGCATACATCTGGACTTTGTTTGCAGTGGCTGGAGGCCCTGGCTTGTCCATTCTCTCTCTCTTCTCTCACTCTTCATCTCTCTCTCTCCCCCCTAAAAAAAAAAAAAAAAAAAGGAAGTGAATGTCTGTCCCAAGTAATTTTAGTTATCTTGCTACTCTTTGAGTGTACAGGATTCTAAGGCAACTCAGAAGTGCCCCTGCTTTTTGCTTCCCCTTCCACAGAGTGCAAAATGATAGGAGCACAAAGTGATGCCTTCCAACAATATCATAAGCTAAGAATATCAGAGTGATCTGAGAAATGCCCTTTTGCCTCTCCTAATCTAGGGCATCATTTTCTACAAAAGAGAAATCCTGAACCTTTACAGTTTGCTGTCCATGAATTTGCAACGGTATCAAAAGTGGCAATGATACCACCTCTCCTAACTTGTCTTAGATACAGCCACCACACCTTGGAGCATTGGCCTACACAATCTTCCTCTTTGCTGATTTGCATGCTTAGCCTGCCTTTCCTGAGCTATCATTTATTGCAACTTTTGTAATCTGATATGTCAGCATTTTTGTTATGGAAATGATGATGCAGTATCATCTTACTTCCCCTAGATATGCTTTAGGGATGAGAAGGAGGAGGACTGGATGTCCAGTCTGGAATAGGAAATTGCTTCCTAACAGGGGATCTGCAAACCATGTGCTCTAGCTGCCCCACAGGCTTATTCACAGTTTTGACTCAGAGTCATGCTTGTACACCTGTGGGTGCACTTTTCTGGTCTTTTTCCACCTGAGCCATTGTCTGATACTTTTATCAATTTATCAAGTTAAATGAGGCCGATAAACCAAGAAAGCCACACAGGTTATATTTTCAGTCTACCTTTAGTAAAGTGTAAAGAAGAATGATCTATTGTGCAGTTTCCTGGCTGAAAGGAGCTATTATCATTCCCCATTTAGTTCTTCACATAGTATATAGGGCTGTCACACTATAGCTTATACACTCTTAAAATGTAGCAATTCAGTTCTAAGGTACAATCAAAGCCATCTAAAAATGGCATGCTGAAGCAGTTTTATGAAAGTTTGGGATCCATATTATGTAATTGTTTAAAATGATTTCTTATTTGAGATCCGGAGACAAATGGAAAATAGGTGTGTATGGAAATTTGAAATGGTGTGCTGTTGAAGACAAAACTGAATTCAATCTTAGCTGGGTGAAGAAAATTTGATATGCCAAATATATGCAGATTGTTTTCTACCATATTCATAACTTAAATGATGGGAAGTTTAACTTGTGAAAGGCAGAAGAGGAAAGATGACTTCAAATGTCCTTCTTTTGCTTTATGACACAAAATAGAGAGAGCTTTCTTTTTCCTTACTTTGGCTAAACATTTGTTGAGTTAAAAAAATAAAAAAGCTGAGAGGAACTGCTTATGTGCCACATATTCTCACTTTCAGATGCCTTACCAGCCAGCTCTTTTTTTGTTTGTTTGTTTTGTGAGGTTGGGTCTCAACTCTAGCCCAGGCTGACCTGGAATTCACTAAGTAGTCTCAGGGTGGCCTCGAACTCATGGCGATCCTCCTACCTCTGTCTCCCAAGTGCTGGGGTTAAAGGCATGCACCACCACACCTAGCTCAGTCAGCCTTTTTAAAATTTCCTGTTGTGTTTATTTCTTGTGTTTTCTCTCCTGGATTTCAGTATTTGTTATGACTGTGACTGGTCCTTGACATTATTACTATGTCCCAGTTGCTTAAGCCCATCCTGAGATTCTATCAAGATACTTTCTGAAACTGTTCACTTGAGAACTGGGTGTACTCCCTAGAGAGGAAATAGAAAGAAACCTATGTTAAGGCAGTAGTTACAGGTCTTATACTGTTAAATAATATTCTTTGTGATGGTGACTTAATTATGAAGATTTATTGCTTCTGCTGTAGTCCAGGCAGAGAATGTGTGGTTTGAGTCATTGTCAAAAAGGAACTTTAAGTCAGCACTGAGTAAAGGAACTTTTAACTTTCACCTGATGGTAAAAAACTGAAAAGAGGAAAATCAAATGGAAAATATCAAGGAAACAGTAGCTAGGGATTGTGGCAATTACTCATTTTACACATGTTTTTCTCCTCCAAAGGGATATACATATCAATAGATGTCTGATTTCAAAGCATATGAAAATCACCAAGGTATTCTTGCCAATACTCAGCTATCCAAGTCAAGGTATAAACTTTCTATCATCACAGTTGGATGTTATACTTGATATTACTATCATTGCAGTGTGTATATGATATATATATATATATATATATATATATATATATATATATGCAACTTAATCAGATTTACATGTATATAGTAGAGAGAGATTAACATAAACCTATCTGCCAGTGACCAAGATGATGATACATGCCATTTGAGAAAATGACCCAGGCCCATGTGCTTTTCAGTTGAACTGATGATGTAACCTTCAAAAACTTAAGAGGAAACAGTATGATTGTTGCAAATGCAGTGTGTTCCATAAAACAGATATTGCTTAAAATATCACTTTACTTTCTTATAGGCATGCATGCAACCAACTTTATATCCTTAATTATGACTTCATGCATTCAGCATTGCTTAAACAAGGATTGTATAAACAGCTTGAGTATTACAGAGAGGAGAGAGAGAGAGAGAGAGAGAGAGAGAGAGAGAGAGAGAGAGAGAGAGGGAGAGAGAGACTGTCTCTAAGTAAATGAACACATACCTTATACAGTAAGTCACAAATGGAATCATGACAGTCTTTTGAAAGACTGGTTTATCTTTCATTTATCTCATAGATACTACCTTAATTTGGTGACTTTATTTTAGGATTTCAGATGAATATTTTATCAATACTAACAGATGAATCCTGATGTACAGAACTGAACCATGGGAACCAAAGCAACAAAAACTGGTGTAATGAAAACATTGGCAACATGTGAAACTTAATAATGAGAACTGAAACACTTTCATTGGCAGATATATACATGCATCTGCCATCAACAAAACAGAAAGCTAAACCAAAAAAATCAGAACTGAACATAATAATTTATCCCTAGAACTCACTATGAAAGATATCATAAATATTTGAAATTCTCTTGATTGACCTTAGTAAACTGATATCTGCTTAAGGGGAAAAGAATCATAATGAAGGAAATTGAATCAATTAAAATTTTACTCACTCTGGAATCAGACATTGTGAAGAGGCCACCCAAAAGCAGTCTGGTTCTGAATAAACACTAAAAATGCCTTCTGTGTCCAACTTTGGCTCCTACTCTGTAATTTAGGAACATTTCCCTTTTACCTTGTGCTATGGCTGAACTTTATACATGCTCATAATTGCTAAGCAGATCTACACAAGCTCTTTCAAGTTTCAGCAAAATATATGCAGAGGTATATCTCTAAAAAAGAAATTTCTTGATAGGAGGATGGTGATATGGTTTATCAGTTAACGCATTTGCCTTTACAGCCAAAGGATCCAGGTTCAATTCCCCAGAACCTACATAAGGCACATGCACAAGGTGGTGCATGTGTCTGGAGTTCATTTGCAGGGGCTGCACCCATTCTCTCCCTCTCTCTCTCTCTCCATCTCTCTCACAAATATACATATTATAAAAGAAAGAAGTTTCCCATGGCAGGAAAGTGATTTCCTTAGTGGTGTACTCATTGTTATGGTGCCTGTGCTCCCAGAACTACACCTCACATGTGCTCCTATCAGCATCTTTAATACAGTTTAGTGAGTTATAAAAAGAAACAAAATATGAAAGAAACAGGGATATTAGTTGGGAAGGAAAAATGATCCAGTAGGAATGTGAGGGGGATAAAAAGGGCAATTGGAGTAAATGTGATAAAAATACATTATTTGCATGTAGGAAATTGTCAATAAAAGAATATTTTTTTAAAAACCTAGTGTTGTAGTAGTATGAACTTTAAGACAGTAGCTGAGTCATACAACAAGGTAGAATGGTGATTTCTATAATTTTGCTCTCATTTTTCTACTTCATCTGGGCAAATTACCAGGAAACTTTTCATTGGTTATTAACATCACTGAACATTTAATCTTAGAGGATCTTACCAGACGTATTTTCCTCTTAACCTCTCCCCACCCCATCCCCGTGGTCAGGAGTAGTGGAAAGTTTCTCAAGGTTCTCAGAGGAGGTGTCATTTGAAAGAGGAGTGCACTTAGGAATTAGTGCCAGTTTATAATCACACTGTTTTTTTTTTTCTTTAAATTACGTGTTAGTGTCAGTTTTGAGTAAACAAGTTTACTTTATCTAGTAAAATTCTCCTCATTGCCTGTGAATTCGTTTCAGTTTTCTTTTTCTCTGAAATAAGTCTGTTTTAGGAAGCTGGAAACCTATGCTAATTGGCAGAACATTCATCTGCCCAGCACTGAGAAGCTGCCTTACTAGTTCCACCTCATCTGTAAGTGGATGGATGAGGTTTGGCGCTAGTGCAAGAGCTTTTTGAAAATGTCCACCTCAGCCAACAAAATGACCTTCAATCACGATGCCTTTTGTCTGATGGCACCAGGAATATTACAGAAAGCTAAAGTACCTTTATTAAAGTTTAATGCTTGCATGTACTCTTCCATGATGTGTCTTCTGATTTTGTGTCTTCTATCTTCAGACATACTTATCTCTTACCACACACATGTGTAAGACTATTCATGGTGAACCAAATTCCATCTGAATTTACCATTGTATTGCATCACTTTACTCAACATTGCTTCTGAATAATTTTAAAAAATGCATTTACATACTACAATTAATATGAGTTTTATTACTAAGGCTCTTCTTGGAAATAAAAATAGATTCATCACAATTTCACCATTGAACATGCTTGCATCATAGATGATCAGTAACATGTGAGGGTTTCCAGTGCCTTCCTTTAATTCTCACAGCTTATGTCTCTAAGATACAGCTAAAAATGGGCAGATTCCTTGCACTTTATAAATGTTCTTGCTCTTGTCTAGGCATCCAGTGTTATTTCTTCAGTATCTTTTAATTTGTACTATACTAAAATTATCTGTAGGAATATTGATACTAAACTGGTCCCCAGCCTCCATATAACTCAAACCTCAGAAGGATGCCTCATGCACTTCTGTTTCTTGCTTCATAGAATTTGGAATTTTTTCACATGAAACCTCCCAAGCCACACTGTGGCAACACTCTGAACTCTAGCAAAGGCAGAGATCTCATTCACTTTTCCCTAGAAAACTCCCCATATCTTCTCTCACTTGGCTTCATAAGGAAATAGGAACTCTTCCTCATGATAAGTGTACTCCAAAGCAGTCCACCAACATCTTTGACATATTTGATGCTGATTGGCAGGTAGAGGTTGAGCATAGAGGACAAACTTTGGCCTGAAACCTTGCTTGCTGGGTTATAAATACTTTTATTAGATAATGAGTTCCTTAAGAGTATTTGACACACTCAGATTTTTGTTTGCAGCTGAACTCATTGGTTATATTCCTTCAGCACTTAGAATCCTGTTTGATATTTATTAAGCACTGTTATCTTTAATCATTATAGTAAACATGGTAAGGTTTAGAATCACCTAGTAGGCAAGCTCATCTCTCTTTCCCTGTTTATCTTTTTCTCCTCCTCTCTTTTCCTCTATTTCTCGTGTGTGTGTGTGTGTGTGTGTTTGCAAAAGTTAAACTGATGTTGAAGATCCACCTAGAATGTAGGTAGTATCATCCCATGTGCTACAATCCTGGAGTGAGTAAAAGAGAGAGAGAAAGATGACTACTATCATTCATCTTTCTCTGCTTCTTGCTCAAGTATGTCCAGTCTTTTGAATTGAAATTTAGTTTAAAGCACACTGGCCAATTATAGTTAGTATGTACTATTCAAGTTTGGTTGTGTGTTTTTTTTTTTTTTTCTCCCAGACTTTGAAAAAAATAATACTGGATGATCTTTTGCCATTTCTTGTTATTATTGAAAGAATTGTATCACTCGTAGTGATCACTCTATAGATATTTACATTTTTAATCCTGACACATTTTAGCAGTTATTTTTATGCATGTTATATGAAAGTGTTCCTAGGTGCTTAAGCATGTAGTACCTTTTAATTTGTCTTCTTCAGTGCTTTTATGTTGGATGATGTGTGTCTTTTGAGAGGTTCTCAAATCAACTTACCCATTTTTCCTTTCAACTGTCATTTCACTCTTTTCCTTTTTTGTCCATCACAATGTTATCTTAATTATACATCAAAGAATTTCAAACTCTCCTTTTTTTTCTCATATTTTTATATACTCTAGCCACTTACTTTATATTTACCTTATACTTTAACAATTATCTCTTCCTGTGACCCAAGTTTAAATATATTTCAAATGTTGTTTATTTATAATGTGTTTAATTTCTCATATTTAACTATTTCCTGTTAGGAATTTATGAATTTTATTTTTTTTATTTCATGTTTGTGATGATTTAAAGTGTGTATACTGTAGAATTTGCTGTTAATAATCTGTAATACTGAGGGATTTTTGGTTATATTTAAGTAAAATTTTCTCTTTGTGTTTTGACCTTCATAGTTAGAACAATTTACCCTAAAGAGTACTCTGCATACATGGACACATACTTACTTTTAATTTCCTACAATGGGCACTTTGAGTCTATTGATGTCTACTTTTAGTATCCAAATCCTAAACATACACAGACGTTTCAGGGCATTCATCACATAGTAATGTTACTACTCTGGTTTCTGAATCTTGTCAGCTGGCCTGGTCCCACTAAGGTAGACAGTTCAACTCCCTTCAGTGTATCAAGCATTGCACTATGCAGGGACTACAACCTTTGCCATCTATCCTTTTATGTGACTCAGTTTCTCACTGTGGGTCCTATGTGATACCATATGGAAGATGATTTGACAATATTTAATTTGTCAGTTCTCCGGGTACCTCTGCCAGTCTTTGATCTGAGAACTTTTTAAAACTGTTGTCAGGATGCATTTGTTGTCATTGGTTCTACTTTCAATTTTTTTTCTCATATTATATAAAATTATTTTAGACATCATGTTATGCATTTGGTACCAATTGGGGATTTATTCCTTATAAAGTCATTATAGGGCTAGAGAGATGACTTAGTGATTAAGGCATTTGACTGAAAAGTCTAATGATCCAGATTTGATTCCCAAGTACCCACATAAAGCCAGATGCATAAAGTGGAGCATGAATCTGGAGTTCATTTGTAGTAGCTAGAGGGCCTGTCACACACATTCCCTCTCTCTCTTTTAAATATATCAATATTTAAAAAAAAAATCATTGTATTGCCTTGACCCGAATAAACAAATTGTTGCAGTTACCTTTGTGTTGCAGGTACAAAGCACCTGACAAACAGTGGCTGATAGAGTTTAATTTGGTTTAGTCTTGAGGGGCAACTACATGATGGTAGGGAACATCGTGGTATGAGCAGAGGCTGGACTTAACCTCTATCACAGCAGGTGGAAAACAGCAGCAAGAGAATAAGATGAACTCTGTAAAGAGGAATCTGGCTGTAACACACCTAACCCCAGTCTCAGTAACACACCTTTTGCAACAAGGCTCTGCATTTTATAAACGCTATTTCCACATAGAAAAATATAAAATTAAGCTAGCTGTGGTGGCACACACCTTTAATCCCAGAATTTGTGAGGCAGAGATAGGAGGATCGCCATGAGTTTGAAACCACCCTGATAATACAGAGTGAAGTCTAGGTCAGCCTGAGCTAGAGTGAGACCCTGCCTTGATAAATCAAAAGAAAAAAAAGAAAAAAAGAAAGAAACTTTGAAAGTTTACTTTCTAAGGTCATATTTCTCCTTACAATCCCAGGTAATATAATAAGACAGACTTGTCAGTTATCACATTCGACTTTAAAGTCTACTCTCAGAACTTTGCTCTTGATTTAGATCAAAATGTCAGAAGCAGTGTTGAGCATAGATCTCATTTTCCTTCTTGTATAAGGTAATCATTTAGCTTCAGTGGCCAGTTATAAAGTTGACTTTTCGGGCTGGAGAGATGGCTTAGCGGTTAAGCGCTTGCCTGTGAAGCCTAAGGACCCCGTTCGAGGCTCCGTTCCCCAGGTCCCACGTTAGCCAGATGCACAAGGGGGCGCACGCGTCTGGAGTTCGTTTGCAGTGGCTGGAAGCCCTGGCGCGCCCATTCTCTGTCTCTCCCTCTACCTGTCTTTCTCTCTGTGTCTGTCACTCTCAAATAAATAAATAAAAAAGTTTAAAAAAATTAAAAAAAAATAATAATAAAGTTGACTTTTCTTTTTTTTTTTTTTAATAGAACCTTTTGTGCATTGCTCTTTGTTGGAGACACTCAGTTTTACATGTTTATCAGCACAGCAGCTAATATGCTATCAGTCAATGCTTTGTTGATTTCTTTTCACAATGAGTGTCATGTTTATGGAATAATGAATTAAATCTTCAGTGTATCAATTAAAATCTATTTTAAAAATTTGTTTGGCTTTGATGCTTCTTGGGAGGCTAAGAATTCTTAATAACTTATTACAACTAGATGCTATTGAAAAAATACTCAGCACTTGGAAAAATTTTCTCCTTATAACCCTGCATGTTATTCACCACAACTTCATGAATATTGGCAGAAGTCAAGAGCCTCCTGAGTTAAAGAAAAAAAGAATTTTTTTTGTTTTAATTCATGGAAGCAGCTTCAAGCTACCTTGCATATGTTCTCTATGATATCTACACCCCACCCCAATATTACTAGAGGAATGCAAAAGACATGTGTTGGGTGGTTAAATTGAAATTGTTTATGTTACAGATTGATGACATTAGGGATTCACAATATTTTAACAAGCAGATGTAGGTCATTTGAATGAAGCAGTAGATGAGAAAAGGGGAAAATATGTGCCCTAAGCTGATAAAATTGTCCTTTAGATATACCCCTAAGAACAGGTCCTAGAGTTTACAACATGTGCTTCTTGTTTTCCCAGCAAAATCTTTCAGTGATGTTCAAAATTAGTAGGAATTTTATTCTCCTCAAAAGAAATTGCTGTGAGTTTGGGAGATGACTCAGACGGTAACCTCCATAAGTTTGCAAACCTAATTTTGGATGTCCAGAACCCATATAAATGCTGAGTTAGCATGGTGGCTTGCCTATAATTGAAGAGGCAGAGACAGGGAACACCTTGGGCTAAGCTAATTACCAAGACAAGTTAAATCAGTGAGTTCCAGGTTCAAGTGGGAGAACTTGACTCAGGAAATAAGGTGAGGCTGGAGAAATGGCTTAGCAGTTAAGGTGCTTTCCTATGATGCCTAAGGACCAATGTTTGACTCTCTAGGTTCCATGTAAACCAGATGCACAAAGTGATGCAAGCTTGCAAGGTAGCACATGCGTACAAGGTGGTACAAGAGTCTGGAGTTCAGTTGCAGTGGATGGAGGTCCTGGTGCACCAATTCTCTCTCACTCATTCTCTTACTCTTGCTCTCTCACATTAAATAAATAAACAAAGTGTAGAGAAAATGATAAATACCTGACTCCATCCTCTAGCTTGCACACACAGAAGAGCACACACACATGCAGCACATATGGGGCTGAACATACAGACAGACAGGCAAATGCACACAGTCTTAAGAAAGTCGTATGATCGATTTTGGTATAAGTACTAGAAAAAAGTTACTACTACCAATAAAGATAAATAATCAATATTTATTAGCCTTTACATCAATGTTATCAGAATTCTTTTTTCCTTTCATACTTTTAATCACTCTTAATTAAAAAAAGAATAAGGTAACCAAATATTGGGCATTAAGTCATTTGTCCAGAGCACCTTTGTCAATTGTAGCAAAAACAATTTAAAAAGTAGATAATGCTATGAAGTTATGAAGGAAGGTTCCACACAGTATTGCCGATAAGGAACTTTACACAGCATGTGCCTGAACCACACCATTGCATATAGTTAGCCATGCACTTATACAAAATGTACTTTGACAGTGACATCTGCTCAGAAACTGCCTGCTTAACTTCAGATTCACACACTGTCCTTAATCACTGGAGCCAAGAAATAATGTTTTAAATTACATGGGGTAATTCAATGCATTTCTCACCTTAAGGCTTCTACTTTTCTCAACCTCTTTGACTATGCCCATGATTGTCCAATGTAGATGTACTTTTATGATAGCATGTTGCAGTTCCAAGTAAACATCACTGGCATTTGGAGAAGTTCTTATTGGATTTAACCAGGTTGGCAAAAACAAAGAAAGAAAAGTCTAAAATATTTTTGTTGTTGTTGTTGTTACTTTTTTTTTTTTTTTTGAGGTCTTGCTGTAGCCCAGGTTGACATGGAATTCACTATGTAGTCTCAGGTTAGACTCACACTCACAGCAATCCTCTTACCACCTCTCAAATACTGAAGTTAAAGAAGTGTGCCACCATGTCTGGCGAATGTCTTTTCTTAATCTGTTCATTGTGTTCTCTCTCAAAAGACATTTTGGCATCCTTTTAAAGAATCCTTTTATTTTCTACTATAGCCAGCATATTCAATCTTTCTTTATGTTAGTGATTCAAAATTTCACTATGCTGGAGCATAAATAAAGCTCTACATTAAACTTATAAGGTTATTAATAGGAACATTTTGTTCTGAATACCATCATAAAGCACTAATATTCATTTGTATGAGCAGCACATTAAATACAATAATATGCTCCAAATCTGAACTAATCTGTGGCTCTAGAAAAGGAGGCATTATGTGTAAGATGGACAAAGACTAAAGCATTGCCAGAATAAAGATAGACAGCAGAATGAAAATGTAACTAAATTTATAAATGTTATATAAATATTACATTCCCAAGGGTACCTATTAGGGAGACCTTGAAATTTTGGGGAAAAAATAATAAGATGCTTGAAGTAGGAGTTAAGAAAAGTTACATTTTTGCTTTCATAACAATTGGTAACACCTAAACTACTTCCTAAATGGTTATTCCTCAGAGTCATTTGTTTTTCTCAAAATTGCAATTTGGATAATAGCTGAATTGCCCCTCACCCATCCTTGTTGCCTAGAAGAAATTAGAAGTTTTCTGCTGGTAAATGTGATAGGAAAGTAATGGGAACTATCAAGTCTATGAATACAAGAACAACAACAACAACAAAAAATCAATCACCAAGCAAGAGAATGTAAAGAGAAAGCAATTATCTAATAAGTATTTTAAAGTTATTTCACTATCATTTATGCAATGTGATTATCACATTTATATCACATTCAAAGTACATGCTAGGAAACATTGTGCCAGCCAGGAGTGGTGCTGCACACCTTTAATCCTAGCACTTGGGAGGCAGAGGGAGAAGGATCTCTGTGAGTTTGAGGCCACCCTGAGACTAGTGAATTCCAGATCAGCCTGCTTGGGCTAGAGTGATACCCTAATTAAAACTAAAAGCTAATACTTAAAAAATAAATAAATAAAAATAAGCCAAAGTTGTGGTATTATAAAGTTCTTTTGCACCTTTTTGAGGCATTTGAAGGGATGTTCCTCGTTCATGTGCTTCCAGTAGTTAACACCTGGGATTAGTGCTTATGTGACAGGACTGCTAATTTTCACAGTGTGGATAGGGCACATTGAGAAATCCATTGCCTACCAAGTCTCTATGCTGGATTATAGTGTGAACTGAAGTGTCCAGAAAGAAGCTGCACCCATGTTAAAAATTCCCAAGGTTGATTGATTAGGACTTAGTGATGATGAAGAGCTGGAATGTTGTGACCCAAGTGATCTGGGGTTTTCTTTCCCATGCTTAGTAGCAGTATATTGTTCACCTCTGTGTTTGACCACACATCTGTGTGACTCCCAGGTAAAGTCTTTACAAATGACTGGGCTACCAGACCACTAGTTTCCATAAACCAGGAGGGTAAGAATGTCATCAGATTATGTCTGAGACCCATACTTGAGGTTTCACTGCTTTGTTGTTTTACTTCTATCTGATGTTCCCACAAATGTCATGGAAAATAACTGCGTTTGTCCATAACTTTATTTTTTTCCTATAACAGAGAAATTTCTTGAAGGTTTTACCAAGTTGGAGCATGAAAACTGTGGTAACCAAACTCTGTTCTCATGCCATAGCCATTCATATTTGGCTCCAGAATAAATTATCTCTTATTCATTTTGATTTGAGAACTGAAGTTTTGTGTTGACATGTTGTGGTCAACAATGGTATTTTCTTTCTTTTTATTCTCTCTTTCTTCCTATTATTTTAAATTACACTATGCAGCCCATGTCATTCAAAATAATCTAAACTTGATATTTCCTATTGACTTATGTAAGGCACATAATACTTTATTGGAGTCAGCATCCCCGTAGTTGTATTAGTTTTCAGGTAAACATGGTATCAAAATAATATATGCTTCCTAGCTGCATGTATCCTTGTGTCAAAGACCACATAGCTGAAGTAGTGCATTACTTCAGTCATGCACAATAAAAAATAAAATTGAATTAGCCAGAGCAGAAGAAGAGATGTACTACCCAATATAATTGCAAATCCCAAGTGTAAAACGTTTTCCAGCTGCCCTTGCATTCAGGAATGCAAATAGTATCGTCAGAGATCTATCTTTCTTTTTTTCCCATTTCTTAGCTTGTTTTTTTTTTTTTTCTTTTGATTACATTTTCAAGCATACATAATCTATGTGCCATACTGCTGTGCTAATTAGTGTTATGGTTCTATTATCTTCCTGAGGTCTCACTAGCAAGAGAATATGAAAGAGATTCAGATTGTCCTTACAGAATTGTCTTATTCTAAGAAGTAATGTTTAAAAAAAGGAATGAAATTATTTTTCTTGCGCAAGGGGAACATTGATAAGGAAAAGACACAAGTAACCCAGTTGTATCAAACATTGTGATTTGCAAAAATTATCTCTGATTTAAGTTCTATAGTTCATGGGCCCATCATTCCATTTCTAAGAGGAATCTAGTCACTATTTTTCAGGTAAGATGTTACAAAACAGAATGTTCTATGATGTTGACTCTCTAGAAGGCAAATATGTTTATTTATCAATAGCAAAACAAAGATACACTTTTCAACCCTTCCAGGTGAAGTATATTCTACTGGAGTTCAAGTCCATTAAATCACATTGACTTGTACAAGGGACGTGACAAAAACTGTAGGACTGTAACACTGAAAAAACCAGGGTCCAATATTAATTTTCAACTAATATTGTTATGATAGAAATAGATTTTCCAAACCAGGCGTGGTGGCACACACCTTTAATTCCAGCACTCGGGAGGCAGAGGTAGGAGGATCTCCAAGAGTTCAAGGCCACCCTGACAATACATAGTGAATTCCAAGTCAGCCTGAGCTGGAGTGAGACCCTACCTTGAAAATCCAATATATATACACACATACAAACAAATAATAAATAAATAAATAAATTGATTTTCCAGTCCTATTTCCAAACAGATGAGAGACTTGGTAGATGGCTCAGCAGGTAAAAATGATTTATGAGGGTCTGAGACAGCCTGAGTATGATACCCAGAACCCATGTAAAAATGTTTTTATGACCACAGAAGTCTGTAACCCCAGTTCTATCTGCGTAGAGAAAGGAAAATTAATGGTCAGTGGATAGACCCCCAAATTGCAGCTCTGGGTTAAGTCAGAGACTCAATCTCAAGGAAACAATGTTGGAGATCAAGAGAGAACATCCTATGTGCTTCTCCAGCTCTGCATTCATGTGCATGGGGCATGTGCATCTGCACACACATGCATACACACCACACTACAGGTGTGCAAAACAATAGTTGAAATTTAAATGTGTGATATAAAGGAACCAAAATTCTCTCTTTACTGGATCCAGCCATGCAAAAGATTGTAAACTGATAGTGCAGGGAGAGATATTTGTTGTCACTATTTAAAACTTCTAGGCAACAGTGTGAATTGTATAAGATGGGACAGATTTATTCTTCCCCATGGATTTGATAATGATTCTTACTATCTTTCAATATTCTTTTATTGTTGTTAAAGGATGGGCATGTGGATGTTAATAGTGCAATAGAAAAATACGATGTCATTTAATTAAGCTAGGTTTTGATTAAAAATTAAAATAAGAAGTGTGAAATTTCATATATTCTTGATTGCTTATCAGATGTTCTTCAGAGGCCTCTACCTTCCTCAGTAAAAATCCTCATTTTCTATGTGGCAAGACTTTTGTCTGATTAGAGTTCTCAAGTCCTGTGAACAGTTGGCAACTTTTGTCTCGGGGGTGGTGGGGGGAGTTTTCACCCTATGTTGTGTTATTACAGCTAATTAAAAGAATGGCCCTGTTTGTCTTGCTGTCGTTCAAGGTTCCTGAAAGGGACATCTGACTATTTATTTTCACACATTTTCTTGTCTGTGACCTTGGTAGATGAAAGGAAGGAGATGATGTCCCACTGAAGCTCTAAGCTAAAACAAATCTGTGGATTATTATTTTTTCTATAGGGGAAGGAATTCTTCAATTTGCTTAAAACAAACCTTGTGCCTCCAATAATAACTCACAGCTGTGTCCTTTTTAAATATACAAAACCACAAGACCTTAATAATAGGAGAAAAAGATGATGACATCAAGTTAAACGAGAGAAAAATGGAGAGAAGGAGGGGTGTGACAGAGAGCAGATTTATGAAGGGGAAAGTGGGAGAGGGGAGGGAAATACCATGGTTTGTTGTCTGTAAGTATAGAAATATATATATATATAGTCTTTACATGTTTCAACTAGAAAAATCCTTCATCATTTTTGGGGGAAGAAATAAAATTTTAACCAGATAGTTAGAAATTTCCTAAGGAATACAAATGTTTTGAGACAAGGAAAAAAATTTCATCTGAAGACAAAGCATAAAATGGACTGCTTGGATTTACAGAATTTTGAAAGACCTAAAGAAAATTATTACATTAGAAAAATTTATTTGAGAACAAGGATGGTGGTCCAGTTGATAGAATCTTCGCCTACATACACAAAGCCCTTGGGTCAATCCTCAGAAGTACATAAATCAGGTATGATGGCACATGCTTGACGTCTGCACTTAAGAGTCAGAGGCTGGATGATTCGGAACTCAAAGTCATCCTCTGCTACATAGCAAGCTCCAGGTCATTATGGTTTACATGACCCTCAGAAGAAAAGAAGGAAGGAGGGAGAGAGGAAAGGAGGGAAGGGTAAGGAAGGAAAATAAAGAGACAAAGAAAGGAATGAAGGAGGAGGAGAAAAAAGAGAAAGAAAACAAAAAGGATAGAAAACTTAACTTCGAATACACAATATTAGAGCAATGAAACATTTTATGCTTTCCCTATAAAATAATTTCCTATTCCTGAAAATGAAGAATTCTTATATTATTAATTCTCTTCTTTATTATCTACTTTACTATCAAATCTGAACATTGTATGTGCATTTCAGTTGATAATCATGTTAACTTTAGTGAATAGCATGGTTAGGAATGCATTGGGATGTAGCAAATACCATTAGCTGAGGCTTAACCAAGTAGTGTAACTTGCTAGAGGAATGAATGTAATCATGAAAGGTTAGATTCAGATACAGTGGCTCCACCAAGTCACCAGTACCTCTGTTTTTTGTTGCTTTTATGAGCTAACAACCTTAATGTGTGGCCCTCGGCTTCAAGTTGTCAACAGCCTGTTTTTACTCCAGCATCATTTTCTAGTACAGAGAACAGGGAATTTAAAGAGTGGGTTAAACAAATGTATATTACCTTCTCCATTTATTTAAAAAAATGTTTTTATTTTATTTTCAAGAACAGACACTCAGGCATAGATAGAGAGGAGAGAGAGCACACAAATATGAATGGGTACTCCAGAGTCTACAGTTCCTGAGAATGAAGGCCAGTTGCATGTGTCATTTTGTGCATCAGGTATTACTGGGCAATCAGAACTGGTTCCCTAGGCTTTTCAGGCAAAGGCCTTAACCACCGAGCCATCTCTCCCATCACCTTCTCTAGTTTGAAGGATTGTCCATCACAGCTAAGAAAGCATGCCAGGAGCAAACTGTTGATGTTCCATCATCACATCAGTGGGAAGAAATGGAGACAATGAGTGCTGAATGTATAGCTAGCTTTCTCCTTTGATACAGGCAGGTACCCTGACTATAAGACAGTGCTGCCCACAGATAGGATTTAGAAAACCCACAACAGGCATGTCATGATATTTGTTTCCATGATGATTCTAAACCTTGTCAAGTTGATAACCAGATATTAACAATCACATCAAGTACATAGCATCCAGCAATTTCCTTGTTTGGCTCATTGTATAAAATTTTGTCATTTAGTCACATGCCCACCCACACATATCAATAAACTAATAAAAGAAAGAAAAAAGATTATGGAAATAATAAAACCAAACCCTTCAGTACTATCTGTTATAAGCCTTTCTTTAACATAAGCATGTGAGAGTTACTAGCAAACTCCCATCCATCTGTCTTTTAATTCTATAAGGAAATGTGCTGTATTTTTTTAAATATAAAGGTACTGAAAACAGGTTTAAATAGTATGTACCAATAGGAAATATATATGGTATTCAAAATCATGTGCTATTATGTTCATGATATATGTTAGGGCTGTGAAACCCTAGAAAACAGAATCTTAATTGTGATGTGTGGGTATGTAGTTTTATAAACTAGAATTTCCAACATTTTAATTAGAAAATTTCAGTAAAACTAAGAATAATTCCTAATTGTTTATATAACCATTAACCACATAGTGAGGCTGGTCACACAGAGCAGATGCTCAGGAATTCTCATAGGGAATGGAACAATTTGACAGTTGACAGTTCAAATTTTGATTGTGTTAAAAAGTATACAAATAGGACCTGGGTAGATAGCTCAATAGGCAAATGGTTTGCAATTTAAGGATGAGGGCCTGAGTTCAGATCCCAAGACCCACATAAAATAGGATGCATGGTAGTACATGTCTGTAATTCTAGAATTGGATTGACAGAGGTAGTATGTTGATCTCTGAGTAGCTTATCGAGCCCAGTTGGTGAGCTCTAGGTTTCAGTGAGAGTCCCTACCACAAACACTGAGGTGGACTTTTGAGATCACTTTTTCTGTTCACTTAGTTCTCTGGAGATTCATTCACATGGTTGTATATATCAATGTTTCTGTCTTTTCATTGTTAAGGACAGTTCCATTCTACTACAATTTGTTTAGTTGACCATACACTAATGCTATTGTGAAAAAAAAAAAAGCTGCTATTATTATTCTTGTTTTCTTAAAAAAGAAAATAATCAAATAGGACACTGAACATCAGTCTGTGACTTTCACACACATGTACCCACACACCACATATACATCCACACATGCATTCATTAACACATTATAAGTACACATACACATGAAAAATGTTAGAACAAAATTGGTGCTTGTCATCTAAGAGCTCAAAGTTCTGTTGTCAGACATCCTGATTTGATTATTGTTTTCAATGAACTCCATTTTTTAAAGGAAAATGAAACTTAAAATACTCTGTGGCTGGATCCTATTTTCAGCTCACTAAAAACATTTGCAGCGTTGGATTGTGAGATGATTGGGAGTTATCCCTAGATCATTTCCTTTCACATAACATGTGTGATCATGAAGAAAGGGCCAAGTTAATAAACATCACTGTTCAATACTGTGTGACTTGAGACCCTGAGAAAGGATTTGGAACTTGAGATCATGCTGGAGCCGATTTATATACTTGGGTGTGTTATAACATTACTGAGTTGTGCCATGATTTATACTAACACAGATGCTCTTTATCACCAAATTAAGAAAATTATGAAGACTTTTAATGTAAACAATATAACAATGTTTTAGTAAAAAAGAAAAGAAACATACATTTTTTAATTTATTTTATTTGGGAGAGGGACAGAGAGAGAATATGTGTTGAATGGACCAGAGCTTTTTTTGCAAATTTACATACTAGCTCTTGTTATACCTTGTGCTTGTTTTAAAATTGACCTCCTTTCATCACATCTGCTTTCTTACTATTCTGACATTGCTCTAAATGGACTTCTATTACTCTTAAGTTTCTCTGTAAGAAGTAAGAATACAGGGCTGGAGGGATGGCTTAGTGGTTAAGGCATTTGCCTGCAAAGCTAAAGAACCCACCAGGTTGGATTCCCTGGGACCCATATTAGCCAGATGCACAAGGGGGGCTCACACTTCTGGAGTTTGCAGTGGCTGGAGGCTTTGGCATACCTATTCTCTCTCTCTCTGTCTCCCTCCCTCTTTCTCTGTCAAATAAATAAATAAAATATTTTTAAATGTAAGAATATGAAAATGGTCCATTCTCAATACATTTGCATGTAAATACCTCACATGAGTCTTGTACTTGTTTACAGGCTCAACATCACAGAGACACTGAACACCTGTCCTTTATATTCATTTGTCCAGAGTGGAAATTTTCAGGCTATGAAGCAATCCAGTTCATGCTTGGGTCTGTAGATATAAACACCAAGATATTAGGAAAACCTTATGTCTTCAGAACACTTCAGAATCAGAAGCAAGGTCAACTAAACAACAGCAAAAACCTGAAAGAAACTAGAGATGGTGTTACATTCATATATCAGAAAGGTCATACTTATCCCATGTGAGGTATATGAAAGTCATTTTGTCTTTTCTATCAAAAAGTTAGTTAAGATAGGGAAACTCATCTCTAGAAAAAGTAATTTACTGGAAAAGCTCCTCCTTAGCCAATACTCCTTGAAACCAAAGTTTAGCTAGTCATGTAAAATAATGAGCACAGAACTCTGACTCAGACAGAGTGGGTTCAGTACCTCCTAGGCTAGGGAATAAAACCCCATCATACTTTTTGCTTTAGTGCTCTGCCTGTCTGAACTCTTTAAATGCTATGCACCCTTCTGCAGAAGTAAACATTGCCTTGCCAATATATGGTGACTTGTGGGGTCATTCTCCTCCCTTAGACTCACACTCCCAAACTCTCCTGGAAACACAACTTGTATGAGAAGTAGGGACAAGGTAGAGCTGAGTGGCCAGTCTAATTTGGGCATTCTGCATCCTTCATTCTGAGGACTTGTCTGGTTTTCTGGTAAAAGGAACCATGATGCTTAGAAAGTTGTAATTAATTATATGCTTCAACTTTTTCTGTATTATCCTTAAATATACACACAGATACACACAACTTATTTTTCTATTTATTTGTTTGAGACAAAGAGAGAGAAAATAGAAAATATGGGGTGGGTGCAGTAGGAATTTCTCTTACTATAAACTCCAGAAGCATGCACCACTTTATGGACCTGTATTTACTTGGGTACTGACAAATAGAACTCTGGCTGGCAAGGTTTATAAGTAAGTGCCTTTAATCACTTAGCAATCTCTTCAAATCCTGAGTTGTTTGTTTTGCACAAACTTTTATGTTAAAATGTGAACAAGTTCGTTGTAGACAAACAGGAATTAATGTAATATTGTCCACATAAGGTATTCATGTGTGTGTGTGTGTGTGTGTGTGTGTGTGTGTGTGCATGTACATGTTATATATTTGTATCTGCACATATCTCATTTGCATATATATATAATATTATATATATATATTTTCATGGTTCTCTATATAAGCTTTGGAACCTCTCATGAGATATATATTATTTATATCATATTTGCCAAATGGTGCTGCTGTTAATTGGCTAAAAGTAAAACAGTCTTGGATTGTCAAAGCCCGTTGTTTCTGATGGCCATATCACCCATGATATTGCAATAAAACTTTTTCTTCCCCAAAGTTTATGATTGAGAACGTAAAATTGAGTTACAAAAATTGTAGAAAAAAAAAACATAAAGTTTTAAGTAAGATTAAGAATGTATGTTGGGCCACATTTATTTACCTTTGGCCATGCATAACCTGTGGACAGTGTATTAGACATTTCTGGATGCAGGTGGTGTGGTTGTTGTGAAGTAAGTGGGGTTTTCTGTCAATTGGTACTAATTAATGCCTGTGAATTCTTGGTGGAAGGTAGTAAAAAATAATTACTGATCTATTTTTGACTACCTTCAGATTCCCCCTGTTGGGTAAAGATTATAAATCTCCTAATCACATCTTCATAGTTCCCATGGGTCACCTGTGTGTGTGGCTACAATAAGACTAGTAACTGCTATTAGTGATTCAAAGAACACTGAAACTTCTTTATTGCAATTGCAACAATATGAACCATGAGTATATTTCTTCATTGAATATGAATATTTGGTAACATGTTATGGTGAAATTCACTTGAATTGCAGTTAAATGACACTTTGTAGCTACTATCTTATTATAATTTGGCTACAAGAAAGCTGAAGGCTAGTGATAAAGACCAACCTTGGTGTGTCTGAAATGGCAGTGTTTTGCCATATCAGATACATTTCTCCAATTTTCATGAACATTTCCATAATTAACAAGAAATATAAAAAAGTATGGAATTACCCATTGATGACACTGTATCCAGCTGACAGGACTGAAGATATAGTAATGAGATACTTGGATCCTTTACTATGATTATCAGAGTGTTTATACCCCGAATTTTAATTCACCTAGGGAACTTATACTGTGAGAGGCTGGATTCTGGAGAAAGGACAGTCAGAGGGGCAATTTATCTCCCCCATAAAGAGTTTCAGTCAGACCACCTTGCAGGAGACACTGGAACCCTGATAATGATGGATGGCATCACAACCTGACCAGGGTGGCTTAGTGTACATACCTCTGGCAATTTACTTGAAATTGATCATCATGTCGAGGTCTGGAATATAACTCTTTCTGGATTATTGCTTCTCAGGTATAAGCATCCCTCTTTTGCTCCCCCCCCCAATTTATTTTCTCTCTCTGATGCACACACCTCTGTTTCTCTCCCTTTTTCTTGTTTCTCCCTCTTCCTCCTCTTTTCCGTTATCTCATTTACAATAAACCCTTAGATCCAAGAAAAAAAAAAATCCTGTACTATGGACTTGGACTTTCAATGATCACTGGGCCTCATTATTCCTCTTCCCAGTGTGGTCACATTGAATAATTCTCTTTTTGCTGCTTTTCATCATTAATTTTACTTTCTTCATTGGCTTATTGAGGGTGGTTGACTTATTTTCCCTACTGCTGAGACAAATTTCTGACTAGAAGCAGCTTAAGGAAGAAAAGGATTTCACTTATAGTTTTGAAGGTAAATCTATCATATTATGGAAAATATAACAGGAGTTTCAGTCACATCTTCACAGTAGAGAGTAAAAGAGAGAGAGAGGTGTATATATATAGAGAGGAAGATAGAGTGCAATAGAGAGAGATGCTAATGCTCAGTTAGCTTTGTCATTTTACACAGTTCAGAAATGTAGTCCATAGGATGTAATTCACAAAACTAGGGAACATCCTCTCCCTTCAACTTACCTAATCTAGAAAATATCCTAAAAATCCCTAATAGACATGATCAGAGATTCATTTCCATGGTAATTCTAACAGATTCACATGTCAATTTGACAACCAGAGAATAAGCCTCACAGTAAATGCACCTGGAATGTATATAGGTGGGGGTGAAGGACAGAAAACTAGGCTCAGGATGATTTCCAGTAACAGTGCCTCTTAACTTTCCATGATGTTTTCCATTAAAGTACTCTGTCTGGCATTTGTGGAGGTCTAAGTTGCAAATGTTTGGGATATTTTCTCCTGGTCATAAAATATGTAATCTGCTCCTTTTAATAGGCTTCATACTTGCCAGGAACAGTGGCACACACCTTTAATCGCAGCCCTTGGGTACCAGAGATAGGAGTATTGCTATGAGTACAAGGCCAGCCTGAGACTACATAGTGATTTCCAAGTCAGTCTGAGCCAGAGTGTGATCCTACCTTGAAAAAATAAAAGAGAAAAACAAAACAAAATAAAAGGCTACATTTTAGATTTCCAAAGAACTGCAGTACTCCCAACATACCTTGTGGGTTTTCCTAGCTTCTCAGAAATACACTCTAGAGTTTGCCTGGCCTATACTAACACTAAGAGTATATCTTCTGGAAGAATGGTTTATTTACATTTGAATCTGACCTTTTTTTCTGGAAAACTTCTGCATGCAGCACATAACTTAGGATAAATATTTCATCTGATTTTCTCATCACTCAATTGTCTTTTAGAAATACATACATTTGAAAAAAATCTAAACAATCTACATTTATTGTTTGAGACCATTTTCAATTTTTCAAAATATAATATGCTGACCTCACTTGTGCTTGAACAAAACAATTACTAGTCTTTTAGATGTTAGAAAGAGAATGGAGTGTCTGGATCTCAAACATCATACAACCCAGGGACTCCACTATCAGCAAAAGTGCTCAGCATTTCTGTTTCTTATTGCTATCAGGATGTGTATGACATCCTTCTTTATTGCAGAAGTCTAGCTTTCTATAATCCTTAAGCTTGTGTAGCAGTTATCTATAATTCTTGAGCTTATGGGTTATCATTTTAATTATCTACAGAGAGCCTAATAACATTGTAGGTCATCTAAAATTCAGAAAAGTGCATGGTGGATTGAACTGAGGTTAGAAGCCTCACTCTCATAGGAGCCAATCTCTACTACAAAAATCACTGATGGTAAACACTTAGAAGAGGTGTAGTCATTTATGACAGAAAAATAGAACAGTGAAATAATGACAATCAGAAATCTACACTCTGCTTCATTAATCTATTATTTTTACATATTTTCATACTGGTATGAGCTGAAAATTTAAAGATTCACATTTTCCAGAATTTATTCTCTTTCTTCTAGCAGTTATGTCTTAATTGAAACCTGTGCTTCAAACATATCCAAGTTATTTCAAGTTCATGAATATACCATAGAATGCCTTACTGTTCTTGCTGGTGCCTTTCCTATTAATCTTTTAAAACACAATCTTGACAGTGTGGACTCAGTATATCTACTCTGTCCCTGTGTTCCCATATAACTCTGCTCTGATTTAGCACATCATCTCATGTGTAAACATGAAACATGTACTAGAGGTACCTAAATTCTGGATTAGAACTTGAGAAAAGATCTGTGTTTTTTTGGTTTGTTTGTTTTTTGTTTTTGCTTCAGTGAGGGCTGGGGAGACAGCTCAGTCAGTAAAGTGCTTGATATGCAAACATGAAGACCTGAGTTCACTCACCAGAATACATTAATATTAATATTCCCTCCACCCAAAAAAGGATTTATGTGGTAGTAGCACACATTTGTAATCTCAGGGTTGGAAAGGCAGACACAGTGGGGTCCCTGGGCCTCCATGGCCAGTTACTCTATCCTACTTGGTGAGCTCTAGACCAAATCAAAGAGTCCGTGACTTAAACAGATAGTCTATGGAACAAAAGTTGCATCATCTCCTGAGGTACCCATAAACCCAAAAGTCATAGTTTTGGCCATATGGAAGATCAAATTCACACTGGGTAAATATTGATTGAGGAAAGCTTTCAACTGAAAAGCTATCAAGGCCATTTATACTTATAGCTCAGCAAGACTTTCAATTATTTTCTAGATATAGTTAGCACCCAACACACACACATACAAACACACACAAGAAAATTAGGTTATTCTAGTAACAATGAAGTTCAATTAAGAGTAATAATAGAAATTTCACTTGTGACTGCCTCAATGTCCTGAAAATACCAAGCATTTCTGGTCCCAAAGCCTGCTATGAGGTCATATGAAGTTTAATAATACTGGAATTTTATAATAGTCAGGCAGGCAAGCAATTTTCACTGACTTGACATTCTACTCCCACTGGGTCTTTTCTGACCAATGAAGAAAAGGCAAAGCACCTCTTGTAGACTCTGTCTCATTCTTACTCTCTGAGATGTAAGAATATCAGGCTGTGCTGGAGCTGGTGTGTCATATATCATGCTACATGAGAAAATCTGCAGTTTCCCTTCCTTCTGTCACCTTAGGCCCACATCCAACTTCATGCTTCATGGAGAGGGAGGTACTGCACATTTCTGCACTGGTCCCAGCCCAACCTCCATCTCCTGATGTCAGCTTTCCAGCTCTTTTTCATTTACTTTTCACAAAATAAATACATTTTCATGCAAAACTTCAATACAAAGATCTATTCACCAGTTCTACACAAACACGTGCACACAGTTTAATATCAATTTCTATTGGAAGTGTAACCCTTTTAAGCAAAAGCTTTGCAAATATGTATTGATTGAAAAATGACAAAACAAATACAGAAGTGATTGAAAGCCTTTTGGCAGATGCCCAGTTTTAGTTTCATTCTAAGCCTATTTCATCCATGGCACAGAATGCAAAACCCTTATGCTAGAACATACACTGATAGTGATCATTTGAGTGAGAAAATAAATGTAGAATTAGATCATGGAAAAATATTATGGTTTAAAAGAAAAAAAAAATATTTTACCCCTTCTCATTCTTCATGGCCAGAATAAACTGAGGCATAAAATCCTTTAACTTAAGCTGAGTAAAGGTCTTCCTTATTTCTGGTATCTAAATATCAAACTGCTAAATAAATTCAAAGGAAATATCTTAAGGAAGCATTACTATTTTCTAGTAGAAAGACAAGAAACTTTGTCTTCTGAGTCAATAATAATAAACTAGCTGGTTGAAGGAGGGAAAACGTTTGTAGGCCAAGAGGGAGAAGAATTTGGGAAGGCACATAAAAGAAAGACAACTATGAGAAGGCTAATGGTTGGCATCAGAATATTACTTGTGTGAGCAGAGCCAGATAAAGTGTTAATCTTCCTGGTAGACTCATAAGCCATAGCTTGACCATATGGAAGCTCACATTCACACTGAGTGAGTGTAAATAAAGGTTTTCAACTCCAGAGCTATTAAAGCCATTTATGTTTCTGGCTCAGCAAGCTTTCAGTTCCTTCCTACATGTAGTTAGTAGAAAAGGGGCATCCCACTGTGTCTGCTACATTTGGATAAGCAATACAAACGTTTGTGTCCTAATCCTTATTTGTTTTCTTCTAGTAGTTTTTTTTTTTTTTTAAAGAAGACACATTTGCTCTGCTTTACCTTATGCCTTCCTGACTAAAATGTAATAATCATTGATGACTGTGATGTTACCAAGAAGAATGAAATGTAACTTTCTCCTCCTCTACACATTACTAATATTCTAGAAGAAATAAACCTCTTCAGTGGGTTGTCTGTAGGACCAAAGACACCAGGAAGAGTTTGGGATCATTTGTATATTAGTGCCATGGGTGTGCATGAGAGGAAGCCTCAGAGAGCTGGTCAGCGTGTTAATGCTGTAGCTGGCGTTGGAAATTTAGTTTCACATTGAGTATCAGGGAACACTTGCGGTTGCTAAATTACCCTGCCATGATAGTTTTCCTGCTGTGCATACTCTAAAGAACAAGTTGTCACAGTCACCAGGCAGGTAGGGGTGAGTGTTTGTACTTAAATTGGTGAAAAATTAAGAATCATATATTACTCCTAAGAGGAGAGCTCAACAAAAGATTTCAAATATCTTGTTATGGTGAGTTTTTATCCTTTCTTTCTTTTTTGATTTTCTCGTGTTGATGACGAACCTAGGGTCTTAAGCATGTTCCATAAGTGCTTAATGGAGCTAAATTCCCTCCCCAAGATTTCAAATATGTAAACATGATTGAAGAAAAAGTATAATTTCAAGGTGTTTTCTTAAAAAAAAAAAATACAAGCCAGGCATGGTAGTGCACGCCTTTGATCCCAGCTCTTCTCAGGAGGCAGAGGTAGGAGGATCGCAGTGAGTTTGAGGCCACCCTGATACTACATAGTCAATTCCAGGTCACCCTGGGCTAGAGTGAGACCCTATTTCAAAAAACCAAAAATAAATAAATAAAAATACAAAAGGATAGAGGCTAGCATGAGCCAGCTTACCAGGGCATGCAGAAACAAACAACCATTTCGAACTTATTAATATTGAGGTAAAATAAGAGTAAAAGCCAAGGGGTGGGTGAAGTTGCTAGCAAAGGAAGCTTTCCACAGAAAGTAGGAAACCTAAGCACATGAATATATGCCATATATGTTTAGAAACAGACATACTGGACACACTTCACACTCTGGTTTATAATGATATAGATATGAATAGAATCAGACAAAAGATATGGAAAAGAAAAAAAAATCTGAACATGCCAGAATTTACAGACATGAGACAGAATATCTAGTTTCTTACCACAAGCCTAGCACAGCAAGGTCCTAATTAGAAACTCAACATGAGGAAGAGAAATTTGATGAGAAACTTCAAATTGTGAGTTTCCCAGACTGTGACATGTAACTTTCTCATAAATGTGCCACATTGTAGTGATAGTACTTTCTTATATTATTCTTTATTTATTGTTAAACCAGAGTCATGTGACACAAATAGCCATTCTCCAGTGTCATGGCTTATCAACCATTAATGTCAAAAGTGATAAAAATGCAACAATTTATAAAAGAGATAGAACAATAAAATTACTTAAAAGTATTTGGCAAGAAAATTATAGTTGTGAATAAATGTTTGTGTATGACCACCATAATTCTCTAAGACTAAAAACACACTAATTAAAGGGGTTCAAAAGGCAAAACAATTGAATAAGTAGTGATTTATGCTTTGGAAATACACTGTTGGTTACATTCTAAAAATGTTTATTTTATCTATTTATTTGTAAGGAGAGACAGAGAAAGAGAGAGAAAGAATGGGCACATCAGGGTCTCTAGCCACTGAGAACAAAGTACAAACATATGCAACTTTGTGAATCTGGCTTTACATGAGCATTGGGGAATCAAAGCCTTAAGTGCTGAGTCATCTCTCCAGTCCCAGGAATATTTTTGAAAGACACATTTATGCCAGAATATCAGAGTAGTCATTTGACTTTATTCTCCCTTATGCAGCCATGCTTTCCTACACCTCAGCACAGTTTCTTGGAAAAAAATACATTCTTCCTGATTATTTGAAACTACTTTTATTACTGACTAAATTGAAATCACATAATTGAATACCTATTGTCCTTTTCCTGACTTCTATTGTATGTATGTGTACCATATTCTTTTGTTTAATACAATTTGATAGCTACAGTGAGGGACTAATTAAAGGTGTGAAGTCAACTATATGTTATAATAAGTATAGTCATTATTTTAAAATATTCTACTACTATTCAGATATATAGTACAAGCTCAAGAAACTACTTATTTAAAACTCAAGAATCATAAACCCACAATCAGCAAACTCACTGGGATCCACATACCTCTGTCTCCCAAGTGTTGGGATCAAAGGCATATGTCACCACACCCAACACAAAATATGTTTTGAAATGATATTGTTGTTAGTTTCTCAGAAACACTTGTACATTTTTTATATAAATTTTACAAAAATATTCCTGTATATTTATGTTTTGGGCATGCGTTATTAATTATATGGTTCAGCATTAGAAACCCTATTTATCTAAAGACATGTCAAAACTTTTCCCTAAGGAACAGGATATTTTTCTTAAGTACCATGTTCTAGAAGGACTCCTTTGAGATCCAAAGCACATTTTCCTTCATCTTGAAAATTTGAAAGTGACAAGCAATACCAGTAGCATGTCTTGCTGGAAAATGTTTCATTGATCCATTATTTAACCAAGAGTGAAAAGTAACTTTCCATTACATTTGCTCATGACACATAATTTCAACTTTGAGAATTATTAACAGTATGAATGACAAATGCATGGGAGATTGGCAGGTGCTAGTAATTGTATATGCTACCTTGGTACCTTGGTCATTCTATTCTGTCCAGATTTCTATATTTCATTTTGTCATCCTTTATATAGTAAGCCTACTCATCCATCTTCTGGAAAGATAGAAAATTGCATAAAATAGGTTATTCAGTTGTATTAGAGCTGATAGAATAGAAATGAGCATTACCGTCCAAAGTATATATTAGAGCTCATCAGCAGTGATATGGGCTATGCTAACCCTCATCTCACAGGAAAGCCTGTGTTCTCTTTCTGGAAGTATGCTGGAAATATGGAGGAAAAGTTTTTCTGTATCTGAAAACTTCAGATAGTAGAAACTGTAAATGGGAAGTCTACTTTCAGAATGAGGCTCAAAGGAAATGCACATTTTCTATTTTACACAGTAGGTAGCTGAAGTTTTCACATAGGAATATGAACACAATAAGTGTACAGTCATTTAATCAAATTAAAACAACTTAGCTACTATCTTACAGTAAAATTATAGAGTATTGTTTACAGTGTGACAGGGGACACTAAAATAGCACGTTTCAGCACATGTTTGAGATCATAAAAATCACATTCTAATCATCCTAGTTCAATGCCACTGATCTTACAACCCTTTCTTTGTCAGCTGTCACAGCCTCCTTGCATCTCCCATCAAATACAGCAATTAGTACCTCAACAGATGGTACTTTAACTCACTGCACATAGTCAAAGCCTGCTCTGATTGCTTGAGCATTATAGAAGGCAGACCCACTTTAATCTCATCAAAGCCAGTATCATCCTCTGAAATATTTCTCAAAAGCAAAAACTTTTTTGCAGTATTCTACCCTGAATCTAAAGATGATGCAAAGAAAGGCAACACAAAATTAAGTCTAATCAACATTTTTCATTATATTTACTCAACAATTTAATTTGGCAAGCATTCTTCACAGGAGATGTGATAAAAGTCACAAACATTGTCATCAAAGTTTGAAAATACCAGGAGCTTGAGGATTCCATCAGTTTTATTTACAGCCTTGGTAAGACCACAGCCTGACACACAGAAGGATGGTTGGCAAGGCTTTCCCTGGGGAAGTAGAATCAAACTTTTATTCACCCCAGGTATAGTAGTGGGAATGGACCAAATGAATGATTCTACCCAGCTATAGTATGGTGAAACAATGTGTGTGTCGAATGACTTATAGGACCATTTATTAGTAGTTATTTCCTGTAACATGGGTGACTCCAGCAGTTGCAGAACTGAAAACTATAGGCCAGCACTGGTGACCCACTGACCCATGACCCAAGAAAACTCCATCACTGTAGCTCCCTGCCCAGTTCATAGGAAACTGAACTGAAGTCAATCTTCTACTCCCAGGTGATTGTTTACTGATCACATAACATCAGGGAGGGACCTTTGAGTTTTTTTAATTTTCTAGCTTCCTGTCCCTTGAAACTTTCATGAGTTTCCTGAGCTTTGCATTTTTTTTATAGCTGACTGAGTTTTATGAGTCTTCCTCTGTTCTCCAGCAAGAAATATTTCAATTTCAAGAAATACCTAAATAACAGAGGCTTAAACAATCTTCAGTAAATGCATGAAGTACTTATCACATATTCAAAGATAAGAGTGACAGGTAACTTCGAAGGACATTTGAAGAAGGAATAAATTTATTCTATAAGGAGAGGCTCAGGGTGAACATTCCCAAATTGACACTCCAACTTACTTCCTCTTATGTTCTCCTCTTCCTCATTCTCCCTCTCTTCTAATTGGATGAACATAATTGATCGGGATTTCTCACAGAAGCTCTATGGGGGTAACGATTTTTCACTAATACCACAATTTTGTGGAAAAATCAATTGGGAATGCCTGGGATTTTACCTGACTGTCGACTTCTCGGAAAGAGCTAGAATAGCAGTTGCACTGTAAATGAAAGCAATAAAGGAAGAATGATGATGGCCTCACATGGAAGGCTTGTTACCCCAAAAGTCAATTAAATACTGTAAGGTAAAATTTATTAGAATCCCTAGAATCATTTGTCTTATTTTATAGGGAGGTAAATAACTATTAAAAAGTTCCCATTATAATTTAAATCATGTTGATTTTGGTCTTCTTTGCTTTGTCTATATTTTTTGAAAGGACTATGAGAAAGCTATTGTTTCTATTTTATATTTTATTAGGTGCCAATAGAACTTTGGGGAAAAAAAAACTGATGATGCATTAGGGACTATTCTTATTGATACATTTAGATACAGTTAGTATTTTAAACTCTTGACTCCCTTTTGTCAGTTCTAAATGGCCTCTTTATTCTAAATAATAAATCTTATTCCAACATTGATACAGAAAAAGGCTATCCTTAGAACTATGACTTCCTTTGGATTGGAGCTCTGCCCAAATCCAAGTCAAGTGTCTTCTCATCTGTCTGTTTGATATGCCAATGCCACCTTCTAGTCTGGATCTCTCAGTGTTCCCAACACAATGAAACTATGCTCCTTAAGGAGTTAAGCATGTGCTTGCATTTTGCCATCTGGTCTTCAGCAAACATTTTAGATCCATTGTTTTTAAAGTTTAGTGTGAATTAGAAATTTCTTTGGGAATTTGTCAGAGGTAAAGTATTCCAGATGTGTAACTAATTCACTGCATTTTGATTTGGTTATGTTTGGTAAGGATGGCAGCCATACTCACTAGGATAGTTGCAGATATTCTCACAATAGACATTGAAGAGCTCCTGTGAGAAGTAATTTTTATCTATCTGAGAAGACTTTAATCACCACATGTAGCCTCCACACTCAATTCTAGCACAGCTTGAAATACTCAACTCTCCATCTATGGAATATTAGAATGTTTGGGTCATTATATCTTAAACTCACCTCACATATTGCTGCAAGTGTTCTTTGTGCTCTTCTGTCCTATTTTTTTTTTTTTCTGGAAATAATCAGAGTGGAAAAGTGAGAGCTAAAGAGCAAAGCATTCCTTGATCCTGTGACTAGTGACCCTCATTTACATCTCAGTGGTACCTCCATATTATCTCAGAGTCATTCTATCAAACTGTGTTTTAACTGCAATGTAACTTCTCCCACTTCTGACTATGACAGTTTGGCATAATAAGTACATTTTTCAATAAAACCAGTACATTCTAAAATAGAAATATAATCACATTCCATAGCTCTAGGCTGCAAAGTTCAAATTCACATAACTTTTGACAGAACATATGTGAAGATAGTGTGAAATGGCTTCAGGGTATTTTTCTTTTAGTGAAATAATTTTAAGTTACATAATGCCACTAACTATTTTCTAGTATTTACTAATATAAGGTCAAGAGTCATTGTATAATATTTATAAAAGTCATATGATATACACTAAATATTTCTGAATTTATATAATTTCTTATTAATAAATAGTATATTTGTAGATAAGGACTCAACCCAGCATTCTTAGAATTTTAACAGAAATGAAAGAATCAAAGAGAATTTGAGAATATTTAATAGAGTAAACATGATATTTCCCTGTTTATACAATGAGATGAGAATGCCATCAGAAGAAAATATATTTTAAAATTGAATAATGGAAGATGCATTACTTTTCTCTGAACAAGATAGGCAAGCTGAAGCACTTTCTTTTGAACTCTTACAGATTTTTAATATCTGCCTCTTTCACCTTGTACTCTTAAAGTGATAGGGAAACTTGAAATGTATTTGGAAATGTTTTTAGCTCCTCTTTGGATTGTAACTCAGGAATTAAGAGTGCCAGAAAATCACAGAGACATAAAACTTCCATTGAATCAGTTGCCTTTGGGGTCTTGTCCTTTGAATTTTGGTAAAAGAAATACATATACCATAGGTGATATTTAGAAAAATTTTATTATAGAATGTATGGCAATAGAACTTATAGAGAGAAGATAAGGCAACATTTTTGGCTAGGATAGGTTCCCACAAATGGGAAAACACACTTGAAGACTATGATTGGGGTCTTGATGGAAATTTACTTAGTGAGGATTGACTGGTAACTTCAGCCCCCATCTCAAGTGTTTAAAATGCTGCCTGGTATCAGGAATGGGAATAAACCCACTTACATTCCTAAGAAAGGAAAAGAAAAGTAAGAGCATGATCCCATGCCATATGTCCAGGCCTCTTATAACCTTATTTACATTGTTAGGTCTGGTGTTGAGGAGGATTCCAGATCCTATGCCATATGTTTAGGTACTTAGTACTTTTATTCATATCCTCCTGTCAGGTTCAAGGACATTTCCTACTTATAACCAAGGAAAAGCTTTTCACTTTGGGGGCCCTATTTTCCTCAACTGCCTAGACAATTTTTCCTTTTCTTTATAAGTGCTATGTCTTCAAGCTATGTATCCTAAGTTTTGTAATCATTTTAGATGTAATGGAAGGCAGTTGACATGTTGTGCCTAGGGATTAAAATTTGGAGGCTGCATTGAAACATACCTGTGAGTAACAATGGAGATAACACTTCCTTAGTTTTAAATTTCCTCCCCTAAAATGAATGAGTGTGATCATGTAGTCTCTATTGTCATGTTTTACTTGAATCGAGTACATGAAATGTATTGCAATTCTCAATAGAATTAAGGTATTCTGAGGACTTGAAACATTCAGTCAACTACTAATTTTTTTTGCTTCTCACATTAGTTATGACATTCTACTTTTAGGGACCATAATACAAATTTTATTCATGTTATTTTGTGAAGCTTAATGGAAAGATCATAGCTAAAACCAGTGGCCAATGGTCCATAATATGTTCTGAAAGTACAGCAGAAGCTCCGTGCTATTTCAGTATCATTATCATTATTGTTATCATCATCATCTTCTTCATTATCTTTGTTACCAGTTTTGTATTGGTTATACAATTGTGGGGCTGGAGAAATGGTTTAGCAGTTAAGAGCTTGCCTGTGAAGCCTAAGGATCCCAGTTTAAGGCTCAATTTCATAGGACCCGCATTAGCCAGATGCACAAGGGGGCACATGCATCTGGAGTTTGTTTGCAGTGGCTGGAAGCCCTGGTGCGCCCATTCCCTCTCTCTCTCTCTCTCTCTCTCTCTCTCTCTCTCTCTCTCTCTCTCTTCTCTCTCTCTCTCTCTTTCTCTCTATTGTTCTCAAATAAATAAATAAATAAATAAGAATAAAACAAAAAAAATAGAATTGTGTTACTCTTAAAAGTTCATTATGGAAATCTGAGAACTTGGTTTACTGTGCAATCAGATTTTTAGATATCATTTTTGTTCCCTGCTCTTTGTTTTATATTTCTTTCAACTATTTTTTATTGACAACTTTCATAATAATAGACAATGAGCCATGATAATTCCCTCCATTCTCCCACTTTCTTCTTCACAAATCCACCCTCTATCATATCCCCTCCCCCTCTCAATTAGTCTCTCTGTTATTTTGATGTCATCATATTTTCCTCCTATTATGAGGGGCTTGTATAGGTAGTGTCAGGCACTATGATGTCAGGGTTATTCTGGCCATCTTACATGTGGAAGACTGCATTGTAAGCAGTCCTACCCTTCTTTTGGCTCATATATTCTTCTTGCTGCCTCTTCCACATTGGACCCTGGGCTTTGGAAAGAATGATAGAGATGTCTCAGGGCCGAACACTCCTCTGTCACTTGTCAGCATTATGATGCCTTTTGTGTTATCCCAATGCTCACTGCCATCTGAAAAGAGAATTTTCTCTTACCAAAAGTGAGAGTATCATATATGGGTATTAATGTTAAGGAACATGCTTACAGGGCAGTTTGATGGGCATAATGTATGTATTTATCCAGACAGCAGTCATTATTACACTCCTAGGGCACATGACCTCCCCAGCCATAGGCAATTGACTGGATTTTCAATACCAGACATGTATTCCCTCTCTTGAAGCCGGCCTCTAGTTCACTTAGAGAGAAGTTGGTTTTGCTCATAAAAGGCATACATACCACAATTGCAACCATTGGCTCATTTAATGTTATTGGCCAAACTTAAAGCTTGCAGTGTTCACTGTTGATGATCACCACTAATGACTTCTGTCTCCCACAGGGCTATGTACAGCCTAGCTTTTCCCAGCTTTCTGTCAGCTGGTCCATAAGAAGGAGGATTTCAGCTCAATTCCAGCTTGGTATATCAGTGACCTTTCAGCCTGAGCATGTGGAGTCTTTAGCAGTAGAGTTTTGTTATCAATTTCTTGTGAAAAACCAAGAGCCTTGGCAATGGCCTGTAATGTTTTGGGGACATCAGGGACTGATCTCACTGGCCAATAACTCACTGGGAGGTATTCCATCCCTGAAATGAATTTTTTCTAGGAATAGTCTATGGCTTCTGGGTGTGCCATTATCAAAAAATAGCAAGTTTCCATATGGCTTATTTATAACATCTTAAAGTTAGATTGACCCTCCGTCACCCTTCCTTTAATCAGTCTCTTGCCCTGATCTTACATAGCCCATTCCATCTCCAGTAATCTTTTTAGCTATCTTGATATGTACTAAGGGGTTTAGAATTTCTCTGTAGTAAGAGTTATATTCCTAGAATTGTGTTTCTCATAGTAATTCTAGTACATGTACTTTTGTAGGGAAACACTAAAATCCTACTTCTTGCATGTATGCTTCTCTATGCCTGGCATGAACCAGAAAATAGTAGATGAAGGGAATAAAAAGAAATCAGATAAAATACTGCTAAATTTTTTTCAAGGTAGAAAAAGTGTTTAACATATGAAACAGCTTGCTAAGAGTCAAAGAAGGCCTACAGTACTTTTCTTTTTGTTCTTGAGATTCCTCAAAGAGGCAGATTAGTTGCTCACATCATGAATGAAATTTTAAAGGAAGATGATTTTTTTTCTTTTCTTTTTCTTTCTTTTTTTTTTTTTTTTTTTTGAGGAAGGGTCTTGCTATAGCCCAGGCTGACCTGGAATTCACTATGCAGACTCAGGCTGGTCTTGAATTCACAATAATTCTATCTCTCCCTCCTAAGTGCTGGGATTAAATGTGTGTGCCACTATTCTTGGCCTATTTTTTTTCTTTATTATTATTACTATTATTATTAAAAACATATTTTTATTAACAACATATTTTGTATATTCTGTGTTGGTACGCACTTTTCTCTTGTTGCTGCCCCCGTTACATTAGGGCTGCTCCTCAGTGGGATTACAGGTATTCCCTATGGGGATGTGGTTTATGTGTTGACGGAGCAGGACTCAGTTAATTCTGAGGGTGGAGGAAATGCCTCTGGGTATGATGTGTAAACCTGTGTTATAATGTTTCCACCCTCTCTTCCACAAACTCCACTGAGCCTTGGTGGGTAAATTTTAAGTTTACTTCAGTAATGGGCTCCTAGAAGCCATTGGATCTCTGCTTTGTTAAGTGTTGAGTATCCTCAGGGTCTGTCTCCTTCACTCTGGCACTGATTATCAGGTTCAACATTGAAGCAGCACTCATTCTCATCTCCCCATTCCCTCTGTGGATTTAGCTGTGGCTTGACTGAAGTGTGAGGGGTAGTTTATCTTCTCCAGTCTCACTACCTTCTGAAAAAGAGGAACAGATTCTCCAGTGGAGAGTGAAGTCAGCATAGTTTAAATTATATAAACATTATTAATTTAGGGAGAATTTTAAGTATGTAACCCACTTTTAGTCAAAGACTATGGAGAGCTTGACACTGGAGAACATAATCTTTGTCTCCATAGGATTCTGCACTGGTTTCCAACTCCAGATATTGGTTCCTTTACACTGAACAGTTCTGTTTGCCAATTAGAAAGTTGTTGTTTACCTACCCAGGCTGTGTGCCACTATTGCACTGTCTTGTACATCGTATCAGGGAATTTGCCTCTGAGTAGTTTAGATATTTGGTTGCTCAGACTGTTGTTGGCCACTTTCCCCCAGTAGCTCATGTAGCACTTTTCAGTGATAGACAGGGTGTCTGGGGACTGGGTTTCTTCTGGATTCCTGCCAGGTCTCTCCATGCTCCCTGTCAGGAGCATATGGTGTCTTCAGCAATAAGATCTTAACTTTTGCCTCAGGCATGTAGTCAAGTGCTTTGATGGGAAGCTTTTTTGATCTGGGAATCTAATAGGTCTCTCTGATCAACAGCTCAATGTGGGTGTCTATCAATTTCTCACATTGGAAGTTACAGGCCAGAGACAGAAAAAAAAAAAAATTAAATTCAGGCTTCTTCCCAACCTCTCCAGGGCCCTACTTTTCATATGCTTTCCCCTTACTCCTTTGAGGGTTATATCTTTTAGGCTATCTCCAAGGATAAAGGTTTCTATAGTAGGAGCTCATTTTGGATTTAGATTTGTGTTTGTTTGTCCCCACCCTCCCCTTTCTGCCCCCACCCAAACCCTTCCATTCCTATTGTCTGGGCTATGAGTTTCCTATCAGGTATGTCAGCAACTCAAGATGGTGCAGATTGGGAAACAGAATTAAATGAGACCATGTCATGTTTATCTTTCTGTGATTGTGTGAGTTCTCTGAGTTTGATCTGTCACAAATATGTCCATTTTTCAAACAAAATTCTTTTTATTATTTTTTTCTTAATACTGAGTCGAATTGCATTGTGTAAATATATCCCAACTTTGTTATCCATTCATACAGTGATGTGCACCTGGGTTGATTCCAATTCTTAGCTACGATGACTTGAGCAAGCTATAAACATGGTTGAGCAAATGTCTGTGTAGTAATGCATGGAACATTTAAGATAAATGTCCCTTCTAAGTTCTAAACAATCACATACCTTTTACTTTAAAAACTATAAAAATATCAAGCAATCCTTGGATTTCTTATACAGATGAGGGTAAATGCCCTTTGAGAGGGACAATATAACTGTGGCATGTTCATTTCACAATTAGGAAAAGATAAATGACTTCAAGTAATTGACAGCTCCATAGGAATTGACAAAAGGAAATTGGGCTTGTGAGTTCTTTTAAAAGAAGCCATAGATCGATGAAGACTGAGATACACTTAAATGCTTTGCTGGGCAGAAGCTTTTGAACTCTAGAAGACTCTAGGAATCACACTGAAAGAAGCTCTTTTCACCGGGTGAGGGGCCCAACAGGTGGTGTGACTATAACAGACTCCATGTTCACAGACTGGAACTTTCACTTTCTACCCATTGTATTATTCTACCATATACAAGTATCTTCTCTAGTGACCAAAATAAAAAAGAGTTAAGTAAATGCAAAATTACTGAAAGATTAAAGAAAAAGCTATCAAGGAAGGCTAGGCTAGCTGTGGATGAGAAAATATTTCTGAATGTTTGACTTAGACTTGTACATCTCAAGTGATGGGCTGTAAATAGATGAATTCATGGAAGAAAATAAAGAAATGTAAAATGTAAAGAGCATGGTAAAATAAACATTTAACTAATATGATTTTATAAAACAGATTCCTTTCCTAATTTTATCAGCCTTAGCAATCACAAGATTCCAGATTTATTGCAAGACTTGTATTTTCCCTTTGAAGAGGTATTCTAGTGCTGTTTTGGTGTAAACTAATTTTACTATCATTTCTGAATGGTTTTTCATGTGCTTCTTGTCTAGTTATGTCATATACAGTTTGCAAAAATAAGCTTCTGTATTCACCAAAATGTTAAGAGACAGGTCTGAGTGATATAGTTGAAGTTGAAGTTTCTTCATTTTTGCTAACTGACATCTTTAATCTTTTAATCACCATTTTTACCTTCTTAATCAAGTAAATAGATGAATAAAGATATGAGAGTACTCAGTCCCCATTCATTTGCTTTTATATTTGTCAAACAAATATAATGTCTCAGACAGTGGGCTAGTTGTGGTGAATAGAGATTTAGTAAGACACAATGTCAGCTCACTGGGAGCCCAGCCCATGAACCAGGTGTAGAGTATCATGAGTGCTATAACATCAGTGTACATGAACTGCTACTGAAAAGAAAATGAAGTGCAAAATTTGAAGAATTAGTAGGTAGTATCACCATATATATATAGAGAGAGGCAAGAAGCAATTCCAAGAAATGAAATAATTATGACCAAACATATAAATTTTAAAAAGCATGGCCAGTTTGATGAATTTCGACATGACTTGTTTGATGGAACAAGGAATAATTACTGGACAGATTATTTGAGAAGAGTTTATTAATGGAGGTATGAAGCACATTAGGATGGCTCTTGCTTCTACTTTACAGTACTACAGACTAAATTGTTTCTTTGTGCCTCATGGTGTCCACTAAATCATTACATTGGAAATGGCATCCCATACTGCAATGAACAAAGATCAGCTAATTGGATTATCAGAAAGGACTACTAGTAGAATAATTATATAATAAAAAAGTTATTAATGGAATCTGAAGTGGTAGTCACTATAACTAATTAGCAATAGTTAGAAACATGGTGATTGGGTAACAGTTGGTACATTTTCTAATAAATTGAGTTTGGACAATGATAGGGATTTGTTAAGAATAGTTTTCTTGTGATTGATTTGAGGAGCAGATAGATGGTTAGTCCATGTTGATAATAAGTGAATCATACAAGAATAGGCATGGGTACTGACGGAAGACTTGTCAGGGATAATAGCTCGTAACAGGAGACAGTCATATGACTTAGAAGAGATTCAAAGGTGACAAGACATGGAAATACTGATTCACCATCCAATTAATTAACTTACAAATTCATTAGTCTAATGGGAAATTTTGTAGTTAGCAAAGCTAAATATATGTTGTATATCAAGAGGGATAGAGATGTCTTAGCAAATGTATAAGGACCCAGGTAGGGGTCTCACTCTAGCCCAGGCTACCTGGAATTCACTATGAAGTCTCAGGGTGGCCTCAAACTCATGGCGATCCTCCTACCTCTGCCTCCCAAGTGCTGGGATTAAAGGTGTGTGCCACTGTGCCCAGCCTCAATTCTTTCTGACTTCTCTTCCGCAAAATTTCCCTGAGCCATGTTGGGTTCATTTTGGGTCTGCTTCAGTGATGAGGTGTTGGGAGCCTCTGTGTCTTTGGATATCTGATTTGGTGGGGATTGAGTGTTCTCTTTGTCTATCTCCTTTACCCTTGTGCAGGTACCAGGTTCACCAAGAAAACAGCACCCTTGCTTGTTTCACTTTGTTCTTAGTTTTAGCTGAGGCCCTTTTGAGGTATGATGGGGTGGTTCTCTCCTTCGGATCTGTGTCTATGTGAAAAAGAGCAGATTCTCCAATGGAGAGTACAGTTAGCACCAACTAAATGGGACAATCCTTATCTTTTTTTTTTAATAGAGAATTTCATAGGTGGAGGTCCTCTTGCAGCCCATGATTGGTGATAGCTTGATAACATGACAGCGGGGTCATGTTTGGATATGGTTCTGACATGTTTCTCAGCTCCAGCTATGAATCCCATTCCACTGAGCAGATCAGTTAGCCAAATCAAGAGCAGTTGGTTGCCCACCATGGCTGTGGGCCACTATTGCACCTGTGTGAGCATCATAACAGGTTATTTGCTGTTAAATAGGTTAGACCATGAGTTGCTTGGACAGATATTGGTCATTTTCCCCCCAGTCACCATGTAGCACCTTCTAGTATTAGACGTGCTGTCTGGGAACTGACTCTCTTCCAGCTTCCAGCCATGTTATGTGTCAAACTGCATATAGTGTCTTCAGCAGTAGGGTCTTACTACTAACCTTTGGTGGGTCAAGTACTCTGATAGAAATCTGTCATTCTTTTAGGAAACCTTGTAGGTTTCTCTGATCAAAAGCTCATTGTGAATGATAGCCACCTGCTGGTACTGGGAGTTAGATCAGTGCCCACTAAGAGAACGAAGAAAAAAGATAACTAATATAAAAGAGTTAGAGAAAAGGGAGAGAGAGAGAGAGAGAGGCTGTAGAAGATTAAGGTCAATCTTCATTGTACCCTCTCCAGTGCCTTGTAATGAGAGCTATTATTCTACAGTTTTCTCTCTTTTTCAGTATCTTTGTTTTGGCTTCAGTGTGATGCTGGCCTGATACAATGAGTTAGTACCCTTTTTTCATTCATTGTCTGGAATAGGTTTTGGAGAACTGATAACAATTCCTAACTAAATGTTTGGCAGACTTTACTACTCTTACTATTTAAATTCTAATGCTGCATTTTTAAGTCATTAATACATGATTCTATTTCTTTATTGAATATATGCCCCTTTGACTTGTCTGTTTTTTTTTTGTTGTTGTTGTTTTGAAATTTGTCAATTTATATCTTCAATGAATTAGCACATTTTTATCTAAATTATTAAATTTGTAGGCATGGAGCTATTTATAATGTTCTTTTCTAAGCCTCCATGGGATAATTATTGAGGACATTTTCTCACTCCTGTCTTATTTTATTGTCATTATTAGTTAACCTCCCTCAATGTTTCTTAATTTATAGATCTTCTCAAAGACACAGCTATTGGTTTGTTTGATTCTGTTTGATATTTTTATTTTTAATTTTATTAATTTATTTAGATTTTAATTTTAATCAAACGGCTAGTCCATTTCCAGTTTCCTAAAGTAAAAACTCATTAATTTTCAATATTTCATGGAACATGGAGTGACCTGGCTTAGACCATGAGTTGCTTGGACAGATATTGGTCATTTTCCCCTAGTCGCTCATGTAGCAACTTCTGACACTAGACAAGCAAACTGTGTGTGGATTGACTCTCTTTGAGATTCCAGCCAGGTCACTCCATGTTCCATGCCAATAGCACATAGTGTCTTTGGCAGTAGGGTCTTACCACTTGGTGGGTCATCAAGTACTCTGATAGAAATCTGTCTTCTTTTGGGAAAACTTGTGTGTCTCCCTTATCAACAGCTCATTGTGGATGTTAGCCACATGCTGGTATTTGGAGGTACAGGCCAATGCCAACGAAAGAAGGAAGAAAAACATAGTTAATATAAGAGTTAGAGAAAAGAGAGAAAAGAGGAAGAGAGAGAGAGAAACAAGAGAAGATTAAGTTTCATCTTCATCCCAACCTTTCCAGGGCCCTGTGATTCAGGTGTTCCCTCTAAGGACCTGATGAAGGTTCAACCATTTAGTCTGTGTAATGGTTTGAATAGATGGCCTCCACTATATTTCAGTTGTTTATTTGTTTGTAGTTTGCATCTGCAGCCACCTGGCTGGAGGCAATGTCACTGGGTGGATCTTAAGGTGTGGTGGTGGGTTTCAGATTTCAATCTAAAGATACATAATGTGTGCCCAGCTGGAGTTCCTGAAGTGTGCTGTGGCTTTTGACTTTTAGGCTTGTGCTTTTGTCTCTGTCTGCTTGGGCCTGTGAAGGCAGGCCAGCTTCTTCTGCCATTTATAGAACTTTGCCTGGATCTATAAGCTTCAATAAATATCCCTTCTTCCATAACTGTGCCTGGTCTAGAAGTTCATCTCTGAACCTGAAGCTGTCTGCTACAGTCTGTATTCTAGGATGTAGAATTTTACGATACCATTGCAATTTGGGTCCATTTTTGTGTCCCTCATCCACACATTTACCATCTCCTCCCATCCCACCCTCCCTATTGTCCAGTCCTCGAGATGCTTATTAGGAATGTCAGCATTGGGCAAATCCAGCTTAGGAGCCACAGTTCAGTTTGACCATGTGATGGTTATCTTTCTGTGATTGGGTGAGTTCCCTGAGAACGATCTGTTTCAGGTTGACCATTTTTCTTCAAATTTCATTGTGTCACTTTTCCTTGCTGCAGTATAGAATTCCATTGTGTAGATATACCACATGTTGGTTAACCATTCATCTACTGATGGACATCTGTGTTGATTCCAGCTCTTAGCTATTATGAATTGAGCAGCTATAAACACGGTTGAGCAAATCCCTCTGAACTGAGGCATGGACCTTTTAGGGTAAATTCCCAGTAAGGGAATAACTGGGTCTGTTGGTAGTTCTATAGTCAAACTTTTTAGGAGTCTCCATATTGCTTTTTATAGTGGTTGTACCATCTTACATTCCCATCAACAGGGAATGAGGGTTCGTGTTTCTCCACATCTTCACAGGCATTTATTTTCAGCATTGGTTTTCTTTTATTTAATGATTGCTATCCTTACTGAGGTAAGGTAAAATCTCATGGTTGTTTTAATTTTCATTTCCTTGATGATTAGGGATGATGAACGTTTTCTTAAGTGTGTGTTTTCCATTTGTATTTCTTCATCTGAGAGCTCTCTGCCCCATTTAGTAAATGTGCTATTTGACATTTTGTTGTTGTTGGAGTTTTTTTGTTGTTGTTGTTTGTTTTTTTGAGGTAGGGTCTCGCTTTAGGCCAGGGTGACCTGAAATTCATTATGTAGTATCAGGGTGGCATTGAACTCATGATGATCCTCTACTTCTGCCTCCCAAGTGCTGGGACTAAAGACATGTGCCACTACACCCAGCTGATAACTTTTTGTTTAGGTATTTGATTTCTTTGTAGATTCTAGAAATTAGGCCTCTGTCAGTTGTATACCAGCAAAAATTTTCTCCAATTCTGTGGGTAATCTATTTGCTCTGCTTATTTGATGTTTGTCTGTGAAGAAACAATTTAGCTTCATGGGGATCATAACAGTTGAGTGATTGTTTAAGTTCTTGAGTGACTGAAGTTTTGTTCAGGAAGTCTTTTCCCATTACTATATCACAGGAAGTTCCTCCCGTTTTTTTTTTTTTTTTTTTTTTCGTCCAGTAGTAGCCAAGTTCCCAGCCTTATATTGAGGTCTTTGATCCAATTGGACTTGATTTTTGTGCATGGCAAGGTGAATGGGTTGAGTTTCATTTTCCTGCATATGGTTATCCAGTGTGTCCAGCACCATTTGTTGAAGATGCTATCTTTTTTCCAGTTTTCTTCGTTATGGTCTTTGTTAAATATCAAGTAGCTGCAGTAACTTTACTGAAATTCTGGGTCTTCAATTCTGTTCCATTGGTATATAATCCTATTTTCATGTCAGTGCTATGTTGCTTTTTATTACTATGGTTTTGTAATATAGCTATAAATTAGGTATGGTAATGCTTCAGAGGTGTTTCTTTTGCTGAGGATATGCTTGGATATCTGAGGCATTATGCCATTGCTTATTAATTTTGAAATCATTTTTTTCTATATCTGTGAGGAAAAATGTTGGGATTTTTAATGGCATTACATTAATTCTGTATATCCCTTGGTAAGATTGCCATTTTCACAGTGTTAATTCTGCCTATCCAGGAGCATGGGAGGTCTTTTCATTTTCTCAAGTCCTCCTCAGTTTCTTTCTTGAGTGTTTTTATGTTTTCATTGTATAGGTCTTTCCTGTCTTTGGTTAATGTTATTACAAGATTTGTTGTTGTTGTTGCTATTAAAAATGGGACAAGATCACTTATTTCTACCTCTGTTTCTTTGCCTTTTGTATATAGAAAGGATACTGATTTTTGTGTAGTGATTTTGTATCCTGCTATTTGCTGAAGGAGCTAATCACCTTTAAAAGTTTTGAAATGGAGGCCGTCCAGTCTCTTATGTGTAGAGTCATGTCTTCCGTGAATAGGGCTAACTTAACTTCTTCCTTTACCATTTTTATCCCCTTTATTTCTTTCTCCTGTCTTATACCTTGAGATAGGACTTTCAATACTATGTTGTAGAGCAGACTTGAGAGTAGACACCCCTGTCTTGTTACTGACCTTAATGGGAATTCCTTTACTCTTTCCCCATTAAGTATTATTGGGGCTTTAAGAGTTTTATATATAGCCTTTACTGTGCTAAGATATAAACCACCTTTGCCTGTTCTCTCCAATGTTTTTTTTTTTAATTTTTTTCTTTTTTTTGAGAGCAACAGACACAGAGAGAAAGACAGATAGAAGGAGAGAGAGAAAATGGGTGTGCCAGGGCTTCAAGCCTCTGCAAACGAACTCCAGATGTGTGCGCCCCCTTGTGCATCTGGCTAACGTGGGACCTAGGGAACCGAGCCTCGAACCAGGGTCCTTAGGCTTCACAGGCAAGCGCTTAACCACTAAGCCATCTCTCCAGCCCCTCTCCAATGTTTTGATCGTGAAGTGATATTGTATTTTTTGCACCTATCAAAATGATCATGTGGTTTTTGTGTTTAAGCTTATTTATGTGGTATGTTACATTGACAGATTTCCTATGCTGAACCACCCCTGCTTTCCTGGGATGAAGCCTACTTGATCAAGGTGAATGATGCTTTTGGTATGTTATTCAATTTGGTTTGTGAGTATTTCATTCAGGATCTTTGTGCCTAAGTTCATCAGGGAAATAGATCTATAGTTTTCTTTTCTTGTGGTATCTCTGCCTAGTTTTGGTAATAGGGTGATAGTAGCTTCATAGAAGGAGTTGGGGGATCTTTCCTTATTCTCCCATTGTGTGGCATAGTTTGAGAAATATTGGTTTCAGTTCTTCCATGAAGGTTTGATAGAATTCAGCTTAGAAGCCATCTGGTTCTACCCTCTTCTTTTGGGAGAGATTTTAGATTACCTTTTCAATCTCAATGGGTGTGATTGGTTTGCTTAGGAGATTAATCTGCTCTGAGTTTAGCTTTCGCAGGTGATATGTATCTAAGAATCCATCCATTTCCTCCATATTTGCCAGCTTTGTGAACTAAAGATTTTTCAATTCACTTTCACTTATGTTGGTCGTGATCTCTCCTTTTTCATTTCTAATTTTGTTAATTTGAAGCATCTCCCTCTTTCTCTCTCTCTCTCTCTCTCTCTCTCATTTTTTTGCTTGATCAAATTGGCCAGTGCTTTATCAATCTGGTTTGTTTTTATTTTTGCAAGGAACCAGTTCTTTGTCTAATCAATTTTCTTAAGTGTCATTTTTTTATTTTCCAATTCATCAATTTCTGCTCTGATCTTTATTTCTTTCCAATTGGAGAGTTTTGGACTCAAAAACTGTTTCTTTTGTTTTGTCTTCCAATTCTGAGTTTCTGTCATCCACATGGCTGACTCTATTCTTGAGAGGTTCTATAGAGTTTTGAGCTTGTTAAATTTGATTTTCATTTTCTACTACTTAATTATGTATAGCTCCCATCCCTTTATTGAGTTCCCTTTTCACTTCATTTTCTGATTTTCTTAATGTTTCTTGGAGTTCATACTTGCATTTTTTTTGTCTTCATTGAGCTTAGCCAACTGATTATTGAGGTCTTCTTTTTTGTCGTTTTCCTTCAGCCCATTTAACTGTTTTTGGAACCTTTCCTAGTTCTTTTCTATTAGGTCTAATCTAGTGAGGACAACATTCATATGATTACCAGCCCCTTGTTGCTTCTCTGAAAGTTCTGTTGTTTGCTTGGTCAGGGCTGCATTGCTTGTATCTTCATTTTGGGGTACTGACACTATTGACTCTTCTATATTTGGATTAGAGACATCCATTGTGGGACAGGGCAATCTTGTTGGATTTACTTGAGTTTGATTTTTCATGTTATTCCTTTTGTGCTGTGGTCTGCCCATCACAGTGTAAGAGTCTTATTTAATTTAGAAGGAAGCTGTAGTCTACCCTGGAAGTGTCTTCAGTGATTATTCCCTTTTATGTTTGCTTCCACTAGTCTTCTGATGACAATGGGGCCTTCCTAGTCAGAGAGAAGTAGACTTTGAGGCTCTGATGGGGGACTGGGTACCTGATGAAGGGGCTTGTTGTTCCATAATTTAGGGAATGGGACGCCATGGTCAGGTGGTTTGAGGGGACAAGGGGTAGTAGGTAATGGAACAAAGCAGACTGGTATTGTGTTTGGGCTGCAGGTGGGTGGGGGGTAGGAATGCATGGTGGTTCCATGATGTTGAAGGGTGAACAGATGGAACAGTGGGTCCCTTGGGACCCTGTAGCAAGGGATGAATGGGACTGCGGGTTCCTATGACAGGGAAGTGTGAGGATGTGGGAAAGTTGTGGCTCAGGTGACACATGGGGGGGCCAGCGAGGTCCCCTGATTTGGGAGAGCCTAGGGAGGAGGTAACCTTAGCCTGCTGGGCTGTGTCCATGCATAGAGGGGCAGTGACATGTGGAGATCCCTGGTTGCAGAGGTGGAGTGTTACCCTGCTGACCTGGGTCTGAGCACAGAGATCGGTGGTAGTGTCGGGTGGGAAGGTGTTAGCACATAGAAGTCTCCTGGGGAATGCTAGCCTGATGGCCTGGGTCAGCACACTGGATTGTGGGCACTGACAAGTGGGAAGGTGTTCCCACATGGAGGTCCCCTGGGGGAACATTAGTCTGCTGCCTTGGGTGGGGGGGGTTGTGGAGTTCTAGTGTGGATCTCTGCATTGGCAGGAATGGCTGGGGGGTGCTAGCTTGCTGGAATTGTTCTGCATATGGTGGTGGGGGACAGCAGAGAGTGGGATGGTTTTAGCGAGCTTGGAGGTGTGCATGGAGCTATGCTAGCCTGCTGACCTAGGTCCCCTTCCCTGTGGTTAGTGCAGGAGGAACCTGTGGCTGGGACTAAGGCAAAGAACTCTGCTTGAGGGAGTTGGAGGACTAGTGAGCTACCCAAAAGCATGGGAATCAGTAGATTTCCCACTTTGATCCTCCATTCTCTCCCACTGGAGTTCTATTAGTGCCTGCTTACCTGTAGAAGACCCAATTAACCCTGTCTTGCCTTTCCTTCCCCAGGAGGTATGGCACAGTTAGGCCATCTTGGCTGGAAGTCCCCTTCCTAACTTTTTTCTACTATAGTCTTAGCACAGTGTATTATTTATAGTTAATACTCAATAAATATGTAGAGCATTTAGTACATGTTTGTAACATTTCAAACATTAAAGTTTAAAACATATTTCTAATTCAGTTCATAACAGTACTCTCTTATGTGGTTTAAGAGAGAGTTGGTAGAGTCCTTGCCTTGTAAGCACATGAGCCTCTGTATAAAACCAGGCAGGTTAATCCCATATTCTATCCTCAGTGCTGGGAAGGTGGAAACAGAAAGATTCCTAGAGCTTATTGATGAGCTTGACTAGTCTAATTGGCAGGCTCCTTGACAATGAGAGACCCTGTTTAGAAGTGAAGGTCAATGGTGTTCCTGAGGAACAACACCCAACAACAATGTCATCTGATCTTCTATGCATCAACACAGTCATGTGCACCTGCACACACACAGACATACACACATATACACACATGATTGATTAATTTCTTTTAAATTTCCTTGATTAGAAACAAGATGAATTGTCTTATATTTTATTTAAGAAAAAGATTGTATATTATCATAAAATAAATGACAGGTAGTATTAAACTTGTGCTGTCTGATCTTCAAGAAAGTATATTTGGGCTGGAGAGATGACTTAGTGCTTAAGACACTTGCCTGCAAAGACGAGGGACCTTGTTTCAATTCCCCAATACCAATGTAAACCAGATACACAAAGTGGCACATGCATCTAGAGTTCGTTAGTATTGGCTGGAAGCACTGGCATTCCCATTCTTTCCCTTCCTTCCTTTCTTCTCTCCTTTCTTCCTTCTTTCCCTCCTTCCTTCATTCCTTTCTTCCTTCCTTTCTCTTTCTCTCTTTATTTCTCTCCCTCTTTCCCTCTCTCAAATAAATAAATAAAAATAAAATATTTTAAAAGAATGTATAGTTGAATAATTGAGATGGAAAAGGTCATCTAATACATATGTGTGTTTGTGCATGTGTGAATGTGTCATGCTAATGAGGCCAGTTGTGATAAACATGACACATCCAGCTGGCAAAGGTTTTGCAAGTTTTATGCATGATGTAGCTTTTGAGACAGGAAAGAATAAATGAGGAGCTGGTGCAAGTTCACATTGCTGTCATTTCCCTTTAGATGGAAAATAAACAAATCACAGGTCTGATATTCGAAATGACAACAATAGTGCTTGCTTTTATGAAGGTTAAGAAGAAATGTTAAGTCACATATTATGGGTAATGGTTGAAGGTATAAAGTACTTTCCAGGCAAGTTTGAGAACAAGAGATCCCAGGTACTTATTGAATGTAGGTAGGTGTGTTGGTCACCTATAGTCCCCAGAGAGAAAAAGCAAAAAAATAAAACACAAGTCTCCTGGTCATGTTTCATTGTATCTACTCTGATATATATTAGGCAATCTCATTGCAATATTGTTTTATCTAAAAATATGTGTGAAATATCTATCTATAATATTGACATTATACCATAGAAGTATTTAAATATTTTTTTTCAATATGAAACAATTTGTAGTCTCTCTGCGAACACATTTTAACTTATTAATTCTTCCCTCTCTGGTATAGAAGGTAGGGGAGACCTGCTGACAATCCTTCTGGGTGACTTCAATACGGTAAACAGCTGCTTACAGTCCTGGTGGGAGACCTCAGTATGGTGAAGATAGGCTGACAGTCCTTATGGGAGATCTCAGTATGGTATTCTTCATTTTCCCTTTGGTGAAGTTGTTATGACATCATATCATTCCTGTTATCTAATTTTCTGACTCACTATTCTACTACAAATATGAAGTGAACTATTAACTTTAAATAAAGGGATTGTGGAAGTGATCCATCCCATGTGAGTAACAACAGGATGCCTCATCTTGAGAGATTATGAAATAGCAATAAAGAAAAATAAATATCTTTAATTTTTTATTACCATAGACTGGCATTTTAAATAATGCCTGATACAATACACTTTCTCATCATTTGTGGCGTGTTCACCATCCCAGCTATTTTACATGCCTTTAATCTCTGTAATTTACCAAAATAAGGTATGGATGAATTGCATCCATCAGTAAATTTCCTTAGTCTCCATTTTGCATGCTGTTTCTCTGTATTGGACAGGTATTTTCGCCAATAGGAATGTGCTCTGTCTTCACATCTTACACTGCCCTCTGTCCAACTGAAGGAATGATTGTCTTCTTATCTTTCTTATGTACACTGCTAATGTTATTGAATCCAATTCTAAAGAATGGATTCTAGGGCTTAAGAGATTGCTTAGCTGTTAGGACACTTTCTTGCAAAGCCTAACAATCCAGGATCAATTCCCCAGCAGCAACATAAAGCCAGATGTACAAAGTGATGATGCATGCAGCAAGTTCATTTGCAGTGCCTAGAGGCCCTGGTGCACATATTCTCATTCTATCTATTATCTATCTATCTATCTATCTATCTATCTATCTATCTATCTATCTATTTGTCATCTATCTAATATCTATCTGTCTGCTTCCAAGTAAATAAATAAAATATTTGAAAAAGAATGGATTTATACACATTATTTGTTCTTTTCTCAGAAAAGTTTCAATGTCTTTCATATTAGATATCATGTAAGGCCTTATCCCCTGCTAAATATTATTGTGAGCTTTTTCCTGAATATTTATGCTTCATTTCAATCTTTTGCTTGGAAAGGTTTGTTGTTGCTCACATTTAAATTGAAGTCATGTTAACTAGATATGGTGGTTTGATTAATGTGTCAGGTGTTCTGAATGCTAGGTTCCAGCTGATGGAGATTTAGGAACAAACACCTCATGGAAGCACTGTATTGTTGGAGGAAAGCTTGTGGGTATCGTAGCCAGTTATCCCTTGAGATTGTTTGGCATACTCTCCTATTCCTGTTGTTCACCTGATGTTGGCTGGAAAGTGATGCCGACACCTCTGCTGATGCCATTGTTTTCTCCTGCCACCATGGAGCTTTCCCTTGAGTCTATAAGAAAAAACAAAAAACAAAACAAACAACAAAAAAAAAATTGTACCACAAACTGCTTTTAGTCAAGTAATTTCTGCCAGCACTGCAAACCTGACTACAACAGTGAAGTTGGTACCAGAAGAGTGGAATTGCTGATTGATACCTGACTGTGTGTCTTTGACCCTTTGTAGTTGATTTTCAAGAGGAATGTGGAAGGATTTGACACCTTGTCCTAAAAGACATCTTGCAGTGATGTGGGTATAGCTTGATGGACTACTCTGGTCAGACTGTGAAGCTTCGCTTGTCAGGCGAGGAAAGAGCTTTGTCTGGACCAGGCTGCAAGCAGTTTGTCTGGGAGACTTGCTGTTATGCCCATGTTCTGAGAATGTGTGCAAGCTTGTTTTGAGTGAAGTTTGAATGCTCTGAGTAGAGAAATATGGCACAGAAAAAAATCTTTGGGCTGAAACTTCTGCCTGTTCAGCTGCTATTGAGAGATTACAATACTTGATATTGGGACAGTTGACCTGCACTGGGGCCTGAATGCTCAGTGTCCTGTTCTTCAAAGTCTGCTGTATTTCCTTTTAAATTAACAAATTGGCATCCTACCTAGTATTATGGAGTTAAGAAATGGAGAAAAGAGAGGGTCATTGAATTTACAATATGCTCTTGTGTTTTGGAAATGGCCATGGGCAGTGTGAGGCAGGTTGGCTGGATACCTGCATGGAGACCTGACAAAGCCATGAGGATGGTCCGTGAGTTGCAGTGGAGACCAAGTGGAGATGCATAGACCAAAGATGGCTGATAAGGAGAACCATGGATGAAGATATCCGGGACTGTGAGTAGCTTAGTTGCAGGGGCAGAATTGGAACTCCAGAGACATATTGCTGGTTAGAATTATCAGAGTTGGAGATTTGTCACTGACTAGAGTCATTGGATTTGAAGCTACAGAGTTCAATACTTCCCTTGTTTAAATTTTGTATTGGTTGAATTTGTCTTTGATATATCCAATGCCATATTTTTCAGTGTGAATGTTTATTTTATGTCATTATGGGTTTTGGGGTGATTTTTTTTTTTTTTTTGGTATTATGGCTCAGTTAGGAGATCTTGAACTATGGGAGTGTTTGAGCATCATTAGAATTGTTAAAAACTATGGGGACTTTTAATATGGATTGAATCTATTACATGTCATGAATGGTTACTAGTTTATGCAGGCTAGGGGAAGAATATGGTGGCTTGATTCAGATACCCCCCATAAACTTAGGTGTTCTGAATGTTAGGTTCCCAACTGATGGAGATTTGGGAACTTACACCTCCTGATGGCAGTGTATTCTTGGGGGCAAGCTTGCCAGTGTTTGGCACACACTTCTGTTTCTGTTGTCCACCTGATGTTGGCTGGGAGGTGATGTGCACCCTCTCTTTATGCCATCATTTCCACCTGCCATCATAGAGCTTCCCCTTGAGTCTGTAAGCTAAAATAAACCTTTTCTTTTCCCATAAGCTTCTCTTGGTTGGGTGATTTCTACCAGCAATGCAAACCTGACTGCCACTCCAACACCATACTTAATTTTTTTGTTTATTTTTATTTATTTATTTGAAAGCAACAGACAGAGGAAAAAGACAGATAAAGAGAGGGAGAATGGGTACACCAGGGCCTGCAGCCACTGCAAACAAACTCCAGATGTGTGCACCCCTTGTGCATCGGGCTAATGTAGGTCCTGGGAAATCAAGCCTCAAACTGGGGTTCTTAGGCTTCATAAGTAAGTGCTTAACCACTAAGCCATCTCTCTAGCCCCCACATTTATTTTAAAAGCAATATTGTGTGGGTAGGGAGATGTTTCAGTCAGTAAACCAAAAATAAAATGCTTTACAAGCATGAAGACTTGAGTTTAATGCCCAGAATACATATTTCAAAACACTGGCATCATGGATGGTTCATGCACTGGGGAGATGGAGATGCATCCCTGGGTGTAGCAGACAGCTTTAGGTTCACTGAGATGAACTTCCAGACCAGGCAAAGTAATGGAGGAAGGGATATTTATTGAAGCTTACAAATCCTGGGAAGTTCCATAATGGTAGAAGAAGCTAGTCTCTCTTCACAGGACCAAGCAGAGAGAAAGAAGCACAAGCCAAAAAGCCACACAGCACAGCACTCTGCAGAAACTCTAGCTAGGCACACCACACATATCTTTAGATTGAAATCTCAAACCAACCACCACATATGAGGGATAGACCCTAATATCCACCCAGTGACACTACCTCCAGCCAACTGGCTGCAGAGCCAAACTACAAGCTGATAAAACACTGAATATATTGGGGGCCATCTATTCAAGCTACCACACTGGGGCTCACTGGAAAGCCAGTGTAGCTTGACTGGTGAGCTTCAGGCCAGGCCAGCTAGAGAAGCTGTTTCTAAAAAGAAGGTGTTCCACCTTAGTGGAATACCACCGGGGATTTTCTTGTGACCTCCATAAGCATGCTCACACATGCATACATAAACATACAAAAAAAAAAAAAAAACATTGTGACTAAAATGTGGCATACTTTTAAAAGATTATAACATATGATCATTTTATCTTATCATGTTTTTAAATTTTCTGTTGACAATATGCCCATATGAGCAATATACTATTTTCATAGATCCCTCTCATTTCCTTCCTTTTGTTCCCTCTTATATGTCCCCTCCACTGAGTCCCTTTGTTCCAACTAATCCTTCATATGTATATACATGTGTGCACATAAATGGATGTGTTTATATGTGTGTGTAGCTATATTTGTCCATGTATGTTTTATATATGGGCAATCTTATCAATGTATAGACTATATTTTTTTCATAGTTGTCTCTCCTCCCTCTTTTTTTGCTACCCCTACCATTCCATCTTCTGCCCCCTTCTTCCCTCCAAGTAGTTGATATACTATTTTTAATTATGAAATTTGTTGTATGACCCTATTATGTACTGGTAGTATCCCCACCATGTTATATACTTATATCTTCTTTCCTCTGCCCCCTATTCACTGAGGGTCCTCCTCAATGGGTTACTGGTATTCCCTGTGAGTCATGAATCTATCAGTTTCAGCAGGGGGTACACTGCCACAGGAAATTCCTTACAACCCTGTGGATATTACAATTTTTCCATCTCTTCTTCCGCCAATGTTCCCTGAGCCTTGGTGGTTTGTTACAGGACAACTTTAGTGGTAAGCTCTTCACAGTATCTGAATTTACACTTTGCTGTGTTTTGAGTGTCCTCAGTGTCTATTACCATCTTTGTGTTGCTGGCTTTCAGACTAGCTGGTTTTCAGAGCAGCAATCATGTACAGATATTCACCTACTCAGTAATGTCTTGTGAGCCATGGCAGATTTGATAGAGGTCAGTTGTCTTGTGCTAAGCAGTGAGCTATCTTTTCTAGTTAAATTGATGTATCTTAGTTTTCCCTAATTTTCACTGCTCTCCATAAAACAAAGAGTAGTCTTTAACCAAGAATGAATGTATCATGGATTATAGGAGATAAGCCTAGTCATTTAAGAGACTTTTGGATGACGATAGCCAAAGACTAGTGGGAGCATCTCTCTGGAGTTTTCCTATCCATGGGATTCTGACTTGGTTTTCAGTACCAGCTATAAATTTTGTCCAGCTGAAAGGCCTTATATCTATGCTGGTAGAGAACCTAACCCTAAAACAATGGATACTTACTTGTGAATTCCAGTGCCAGAATTGAGTGATACCCCATAGTGAACTGTTGACCAGGAACACCCATGAGGATACCAAAGCAATGCAGGCCATTTCTAAAGCACATGTTACCCATCAGAGATAGTTGATAAGAACCTATCATTGAAACTGCCTTAGTCTGTGACCACAAGACATTGAGAGATCATGCTGTAGCCTAGAAGCAAGACAATTCCATACTGGTTAGCCCTCATGTTGCTGGAAGTTACCAAAAGTATGAATAAAAAGGTACTCTGCAAACTACAAAGAGAATTTAAGACTTTATGAACTGTTTTACTAAAATATTTGGAGTGAATCTTATAGCAAATGATAAAATTTCAAATTTCAGTAACATATATAGATATCAGAATGAACCAAAAAGCCAATTTTGGTAATTTTGATAGTTCTGGATATGATTCAAAGAGAACTAAACTTCCTAGAGAGGAAGCTTGTGTTATTAGAACTTGAGCCCTGTATCCACTCCTACTTTCAACACCAAAGATAGTAGTACCCTTTGGTCTCTTTCTCTAAAGATAATTTTCCAAGCAATAAAATAAAAACTATTCCATCAAGATGCTTGGGCAATGAATATGTATGGTAGAATATTTCTGGATAAAATTTTTGACATATTTCATATTTTACCTTTACAGATAAGCATGAAATAGTTTTGAAATCTCTCAATATCCTATAGGAATACTGGAAAAGAGAAAAGTGTTTCAGAAAAAGCTTTCAGCAATGATAAGGCATGGATTTAGTTTTTAGCTATGAATTATACTTTGGTGAAGTTTACTAGATTCTAGTAAACTCATCTTCCTACAGAATTCAGTAGCTACCAAAAAGTATAGAGCATAGAGTAGGAAGTATCTTTTCAATTTTTTTCCTAGCCTTTGTTATTTATGGTCTCTTTGGGAGCTTATGGATGACTTTACTTAATGTTTCAGTGTATATATATATATATATATATATAAAGTGTGTGTGTGTGTGTGTGTGTGTAAATGAAATCTGTATTATATGGAAATGATCGTGACCCTTGTGTTTGCATTAAAAGTCATCCTTATTAAATTCTGTAGAACATAAAATGACTTTTTTACATTGATAATAGTTAATTTACATAATATTGTTAGAAATATCTACATTGTCTAACAACATTGTATTCTCTTATGTCTATTTTTCGAAGCAGAATTCTTATGACCTCAGGAACATAACATGGAGCCATAGTAGATGACATGATTTTTGCCAAAGTTGAGACAGTCAAACAGTTCCATGATGAATTTTAACTTTCTGAAGTGTGGTTTATGGATCATTCATAGCCAGATTGTCTGAGTCTAGATGAAAATGTAGGTGTCTTTATAGACAAAACTACACTGTCATAGAGCTGGGTGCCTGGTGAGTGCAGGTTGGCATCATCTCAAATAAAATTTAGATTGTCTATCTTTCATGAAATATGGACCTGAATTATCAGATTGTGGTTGGTTTTGAGGTTTTCTACCAGAAGGGAATCTGTTCTCATCACCTTCTCCCTCTGCTTTAGGTTAAGTAAAAATAAAATAAAAAATAAAAACACAGCTTTAGGTCTTGATAGGAAAATGATTCTGAGATTCTAACCCCAGACTGTGTGTTCTGAAATCCTTGAAGGAAAAATTACAATGGACTCATTCTATGCTTCAGAGGTCATATTTCCTAAGATTCTGTTAGCTGACCAACAAAAGAGCACAAGATCTTTAAAATCCCCATTTATATTACAGTGAACTGTCCTGTGGCCAAATCTGTACTATTCTGTTTCAGTAAATGAAATTTTCTTAAGAGCATAACCATTTATTTTAATATATTTATTGACTGTGATTGTTCAAGATACAATGCATATCCAAGTAATTTTCACAAAACCACCCTGACAGAAAAGTATAACATACTTAATGAGTCTCCACGCACACACACACACACACACACACACACACACACACACACTCTAGCATGCACATAGTCATCTACCCTGTGCTAATGAAGTTTACATAAAAATCTTGAATTTGTGAAATTCATCTGGAATCTATTGTGTAGGTTCAGATGAAGAAAGTGGGTAAAATCCAAGACTTGGAGATTTAACATGGAAACATCAAGTTCTCCTTATAAACCATAAGGATTAAATTGATATGAAGTTTACTTTTCTATGCATTTAATATTGAAGCAACTGGGAAAATTATTGATATAACTTAAGTATTATTTCACTCAAACATCTTTCTATTGATTCCCTGTTATTATTAGGATCATAATCACCAGAGTGCCTCTTTTAGATGATTGTGAAGATTCTCTGTTTTGAGTTACGAAATCCTTCAGACACAACAAACCTGCTGTGGTGGTTTGATTCAGGTGACCCCACAAACTTAGGTATTATGAATGTTAGGTTCCCAGCTGATGGCATTGGGATTAACATCTCCTGGAGGCAGTATATTGATGGGGGAGAGCTTATGGTAATATAGTTAGCTTCCTCTTTCTAGTGTTGGGCACACTCTGCTGTCACTGTTGTTCATCTGATGCTGGCCAGGCGGTGATGTCCACCCTCTGCTCTTGTCATCATTTTCCCCTGCCATTATGAAGCATCCCTAGAGTCTGTAAGCCAAAATAAACGTTTATTTGCCCCCTGCAAGTTGATCTTGATAGGATATTTTCTGCCAGCAATGCAAACCTGACTGCAACAGTGAAGCATGAATTACTAGAAACCATGATTCTTGCTTTGGCCTCTCGGAACTACTTTGCAGGAGGAACATAGATGAACTTGAAATCTTGGTCTAATAGATGCCTGCAGTGCTATAAGTAAAGGTTGATGGTTGATGGACTGTTTGGTGAGAGCTGAAAGACCTGAATGCAGCAAAAAACTATGGAATGTGAAGTTTGCTCTTGTGGTGGAGAAAGATCTTTGCCTGGATTGGGCTAGAAGCAGTTTGTGTGGGAGTCTTACTGTTATGCCAGTGTCCTAAGAACTTGTACAGGATTGCATCGTCAGAAATGACTGATGTAAATGGAGGAATATGGCACAGAAAGGAAATCGTTGGGCCAAAACTTCTGCCCATTCAACTGTAATTGCACGAGAGATTACAACTATTAAGATTGGGAAAAACTGACCTGCATTGGCACATCAGGAAGAATGCAGACACTTTTGAAGGGGACTGAATGCTGAAGGAGTGTCCTGTTTTTCAAAGTCTGCTTTATAGCCCAATACATCAACAAATTTGCAGCCCAGTTGGTATTATGGAGTATAACAAATGCAGGATACAAAGAGTCATTGAATTTGCAACCAGTTTTGTATTTTGAAAATGACCATGGGCAATGTGAAGCAGGCTTGTTGGATTACCTGCATGGAGACCCAATGGAACCATGAGAATGAATTGTAGACCCAGTGGAGATGCCAGGACTATGATATGGCTGCCAAGGAGACCTACCAACACTAGATGATGTTCTTTTGGGACTGTGAATAGCATAGCTGAAGGGGCAGAATTGGAACTCCTGAGACTTGTCACTCGTTACAATTATAGGACATGGAGACTTGACACTGGTTACTTGGACTTTTCTATGCATTAAATATTGAAACAGCTGGGAAAATTATTGATATAAGCATTGAGGAGGCAGAGGTAGGAGGATTGCCATGACTTCAAGGCCACCCTGAGACTACATAGTGAATTCCAGGGCAGCCTGGGCCAGAGTGAGACCCTACCTTGAAAAACCAAAAGAAAAAGAAAATCAGTTTTGTTGATCTTTGTCTTTTATTCTGTGTATCATTTCTTATTGAGTAATGATTACTTAATTCTTTTTGCTAACTATAGGTTTAACTTCTTAAATCTTAGAGATTATAAAAGAAAACAAACAAACAATCAAAAAAATCCTATGCCTGGCATGGGGGTCTCACACCTTTAATTCTAGCACTCATAACCTACCGCCCTATATAAACTCCAGCAATCTATTGAGGAGGACCTTCAGTGCAGTGGGGCAGAGAGGAGAGACATGATGGTACCAACATATAATGTGTCCATGCCATGTTCTGACTTAATAATAATTTATTTTTTTCCATTTTCCCTTTTCATTTCTTCTCTAATTCTTTATCGGTTGTTTAATCTTCAGAAACTTGTGAATATTCCATTTTATCTTGTAATATTCATTTCTACTTTCATTTATTGCTGTCAAGAAAGGCCTTTGATTAGTTTCAGTCTTTTAAAATTTCTGAAAACTTATATTTATGACCTACCAATATCTATCCTGGAGAACCTTCCAAGTGCCCATGAGGAGCAGGCTCATTCTTTTGGTGCTGGAGGGAAGGTTCTGTGTGTGTTTGTCATATGCTCTGTTCTAGTGTTTTTTATAGTCCTTTGCTTACATTTTGGTATTCTTTCTGGAAGATTTTAGCCATTATTGAATAAAGAGTGTTAAGATTGTATATTGTTATTGTGTTCCTATCTAGGCCTTCCTTCAGGTTTACCAATATTTGCTTCATATATTTATGTGCTTTGATGTGAACCATGTATAATTATTATAGCTATACCTTTATTATAATTAGTTCTTTTCCAATTGTCATCATATAATCATTATGTAACAACTCTGTGCCATCTCACAGGTTTTGACTTAGCCTATTTTGTCTGATACATGTGTGGGTTCCCAAATATCTTTTATTTGTCATTTGTTTGATATCTTCATCCTTGCTTTCACTTTCACTTATATATTACCTTAAATTTAAAATAAGTCTCATGCAGAGATCTTCTTCCATTAATCCTTGTAGCTACTCTATGCATTTACTTGTGCATATGATTATAAGGTATATCTATCTGTGCTCATATGTGTGTGTAGGACAGAGGTCAACATCAAAGTAATACTCAATAGTTCTCTGCCTTATTCTGTAAGAGTAGCTCTCATACTGAACCTATACCTCATTAATTAGGCTAGACTAGGAGAGCAGCAGGCTCAACAGGTGTCAACTATCTCTGCCTCCCTAATATTGGTATTATAGACATGCCATAAGCCCTATTATTCCTATGTTTGCTGGTGATCTGAACTCAGGTCTTCTTACATATATGACAAGTTTAATACCTACTGAGCCATCTCTCCTGCCCAACTTTATGTATTTTGATTGGGGAATTTTCTTCATTTACAATAAAAAAAATACTAATAAAAACTTTTCATTTCCTGAAGTGTTTTCTGTGTCGCAATTTGTGCTGCTCTACCAAATTATCATAAGCTAGATGGTTTAAGATGCCAGCGGTCTTTGTTCTGTACTGCAAATCGTAGAGTGCAGACAGTGATCTCATTTTTTAATATAGACATATATTTCATTCATGGAAGCTGCTTCATGATGTAATTACCTTGTAAAGTTCACCTCTCTACATATCATCATGTTCAAGGTTTAGACTTCAGAATATGAAATTTGGAGTGAATAAATAGCCCATAATATTGTACTGGGTTTTTCTTTATTGTTCTTATTTTGTTTTCCATTTTCTCTCTTCATTATATTTTTTCTATATTGTTGATATTAATATTCTATAATTTTGATTTTCTTCTGTTTTTTAAATTTATTTTAAATACTTTATATTCTTGTGGGTACCATAAGGTTGAAAGTTTCTCATTTTAAAAATCTGTTTTAAATTGATAACAACTAGAATTATGTTCCAAGTCTCTATTCCTTTTCTTTCCCTTCCAGTTTTTTATTTTGAAAATTTTCACAAATATTTTATTATGGAATTTTTTCAAACAAGTTCTGATTGCTAAAAATCCTCTCTCAATTTTTCAGTCCATATCCCAAATTATTTTTATATTGTGCAGTGATTAGCAAGTGTAGTCATTTTATATTGTTGTTATCTATCATTTATTATAAATAATAAGTAATTTACATACCACTTAGACTATTATTATAGTATTTACTATTTGTCTATAAATTTACCCACTTGAGTGAGCTTTATACTTCCATTTGTTTTCATGCCCTATAGTGCCTTTTCATTACTTCTGGAAAGACTCTGATATTTCCTATAAATCAAGTCTCAGGACCATATACTCCTTTAGTTTCTACCTGAGAAGTCTTCCTTTCTCAGTGACATTTCTGTTAAAAATTATATTCTTTATTGTTGGAAGTTTGTTTTAATGCTTAAACAGTCTATGATTTTGTAGTGCCTAATTAGACAACTTTAATATAATATGCCCCATGTACACTTTATGTTTATCTTAGTATAAGTATTTCAGTGTTCTATAACCTGAATATCTACATCCTTTCTCAATTTTCAAAAGATTTTGCTATTACTTCTTCACATTAGCTTGCTGGTCCATTTTGTATTTCTCTTCTCTTCTCTTCTCCTTGGAACTATAATATGAATTACTTTTATGACGTTTCTTTGGAAATTAGGGTTTCTTTGCTCCTTTTCACTTTTTTTTTAAATTTAACTTATTAGTTTTCTTTTCAGTAAATACAGGCAGTTTGGTACCATTATTTAGGCTCATCTGTGATCTACCCCCTCCCATTAGACCCTCCTTGTTAATGGAAATGGGTCGTGCATTGTGGAGTTAGCCCCCAGTTATTGGTATGATAAATGTCTCTGCAAATCATGACCCAACATGTGACTCTGACATTCTTTCCGCCCCCTCTTCTGCAAAATTTCCCTGAGCCATGTTGGGTTCATTTTTGGTCTGCTTCAGTGCTGAGGTGTTGGGGGCCTCTGAGGTTCTGGCTCTCTGATTTGGTAGGAGTTGATTTTTCTCTGTGTTGATCTCCTTCCCCTTTGTGCTGGTATCTGGTTCACAGGAAAACATCACCCTTGATTATTTCACCAGTTGTCCTTAGTTTCAGTTGGGCCCCTTTTGAGGTATGTTGGGGCAGCTCTCTTCTGAGGATCTGCATCTATCTGGAAAAGAGAAGCAGATTCTCCAACGGAGAGTAAGTTAGCACCCGGAAAATTGAGATAACACTTTTTTGATAGACAGTATGATAGGTTTAGGCCTCTTATACCCCGTGATTGATGGTAGCTTGATATTGTAGAGTGGGCTTGTGTTTGGGTATGGTTCTGACTTGTTTCCCAGCTCCAGCTATGGGTCTAGTACCACTGAGTGGATCAGTTAGTCAAATCAAGAGCAATTGATTCCTCACCATGGCTGTGTACCACTATTGCACTTGTGTGGGCATCACATCCGGTTATTTGTTGCTGATTAGGTTAAACAATGTGTTGCTTGGACAGATCTTGGTCATTTCCACCAGTCGCCTATGTAGCGCCTTCTGGCACTAGACATGCTGACTGTCTGGGGACTGACTCTCTCCTGGCTTCCAGCCATGCCATTCCATTTTACGCGTCAGCTGCATATGGAGTCTTCAGCAATAGGGTCTTACCACTGGCCTTTGGTGGGTCATCAAGTACTCTGACAGAAGTCTGTCATTGTGTTGGGAAACTTTGTAGGTTTCTCTGATCAAAAGCTCATTGTGGATGGTAGGCCCAAGCTGGAAGTGGGGGTTACAGGTCAGTGTCCACTAAGAAATTGAGGAAAAAGATAACTAATATACAAGAGTTAGAGAGGAGAGAGATAGAGGGGAGAGGGGGAGAGGGAGGGAGGGGAGATGTAGGAGATTTAGGTCAGTTTTGATCCTACCCTCTCCAGTGTCTTGTGGTTCAGGTGTTTCCTGTAAGGGTCTAGTGAAGGTTCAGCCATTTGGTCTGTCTTTTAGGAAATAGAATAGAATACCCACAGAATGGGAGAAAATATTTGCAGGTTATCCAACTGATAGAGGCCTTATCTCTACAATTTACAAAGAACTCAAAAGTCTAAACAATAAGAAGACAAATACTCAACTCACAAAATGGGGCACAGAGTTAAACAGGCAATTCACAGAGGAAGAGATACAAATAGCAAACACACACCTAAGAAAATGTTCATCATCCCTAATCATCAGAGAAATGAAAATTAAAACAACTATGAGATTCCACCTTACCCCAATAAGGATAGCCAACATCAAAAGGTCAAAGTAAAAAAATGCTGGAGAGGATGTGGAGAAGCAGGGACACTCATTCACTGTCGGTGGGAATGCAGGATGGTACAACCACTTTGGAAAGCAATATGGAGACTCCTGAAAAAGCTGACTATAGAAATACCAACAGACCCAGTTATACCATTACTGGGCATCTACCCTAAAACCTTCAAACCAAAAGCCAGAGAGATTTGCTCAACCATGTTTGTAGCAGCTCAATTCGTAATAGCTAAAAGCTGGAATCAACCCAGGTGTCCATCATTAGAAGAATGGATAACAAAGATGTGGTATATCTACACAATGGAATTCTATACAGCAGTAAGAAAAAACGACATAAAGAAATTTGAGGAAAAATGGTTGAACCTGGAACAGATCATTCTCAGCGAACTTACCCAATCACAGAAAAAAAATCTACACATAGTCTCACTCATCTGCAACACCTAACCTGAATCTGCCCAAGATGCCTTACATACCCAGCAAGCACCTCATGGACTAGACAATAAGATGGATGGGAGGGCGGGGAATGAATCAAAGGGTGGAAAACAGTAATCCGGACCCAAACGGCAATGGTACCATAAAATTCTACTTCCTTTTCACTTTTGCTTATCTGACTGGACAATTCTAGATGATCTTTCTTTGAATTCACAAATTCTTCTGATGACCAACTTTTTAGTTAAACATTCATAATGATAAAATGAGTTTTAAAAATTCAGTTAAAATGTTCTTTGACTTCAAAACTTTAGTAAGTCCATTTTGTTATCTTCCTTTAGACTTGTTTCCATGCTTCTTTGCATGACTTAAGAATTTGAACTCTTGAATTCATCTGTTTGAAAGTAAGTAGCCTCTTTTCCAGTCTTTATGGGTTGACTGCATCCATTAATAGAATTCACTGAGTAGCCTACATGAAGATCTTGGTCCTCTCAGACATTTTATATTAGCCAGGGTTTTCTAGAGAAACATAATCAATAGAATGAATTATATTAAGAAGGGAATTTATTGGACTAGCTTACAGCAGTCTAATAGCAGTTGCAGGCCCAAAAATCAAGGAAAGCGGTAGCTGCTCAGTCTACGTGTCCAGATGCCTCAGTAGTCACAATCCAGCACTGAAGGTCTGGAGGCTTTCTGAGGAGCTGTTGGTATTGAATCCATGCCAGTCTTCAGCTGATACTGGTCTTCAGTCCATCCTGGAAGGCAGCAAGCAGCTCCAGAAGGCAAGTAGAAAGAAGGAGGTTCTTTTCACCCAGAGTTTTCTTATATGAAGTACCCCTCTGAGAGGGGCTGCCTACTCTGGGGGAAGGGCTCACCCTGGGGGAAGGACTCCCTCCTTCAGTTAATCCTTCTTGGAAGCACCTCAGTAACCCACCCACAAAGGAAGTCTGTGGATTACTAAACAGATCAAGTTGACACCTTAACCATAAGAAATTTCCTCACCTATATTTTCTCTTGGCTTGTATACGTAACATTATAATTGCAAAATTTTGTCAATTTCTTGCTCAGTAGCTTATACATTTTTTCTCCTGGCTCTGGCACTTGCTTGTGGTACTGAAGGTTCTTTGGCACCGTGTCAAGCTGCTGAGTTCCATCTCTGTGACCCCAAGTGATTCCCACAGGATATTAACATCCCAGCCTCTGGCACAAGACACAGAGCAGTACCTTAGACAGCCCTCCCCACAAATTCTTAACACCATAAACACATTCTACTCTTCTCTTCCTGCCCTAAGGGAAGCTAAAAGCTGGAATCTTGTGCCCAATGTTGGTGAATGTGTTGGCTGTTCTGTTTGGTGTAAATTCTTTGTGCTAATAGTATAAGTTTTTTACCACCTTTTTTTTTTTTTTTTTTTTTTTTGCTTGTTGCTGTCTTTACCTGCCCATCAGATACCCAAAGAATGTCAGTACTCCATGTCATTACAAGAGTAGTGCCTCCAAAGCAGAGGTATTGATTGTATATATGGCATATGTCCTTATTCCTCCCAAGTAACAGTCATAGGTTTGACTTTCCATGCCTATGATGAAATATAAGGCTCAGTGGAACGGAAATTTGTTTAAAATTAAACTCCTTTTCTCTCTTACTTTATAGTAGAAGTACTTGGCTATGATCTTCCCTGAGGTAATGTTACTTCCAACCTGATTCTTGAGGTTCTCATATAGGTACACTATTGCTAAATCATCATTCCTGTGGGGGAGTTATCTAGACCTTCACAGTGTGCCATTGTGCTGGAATCACTGGCCTCTTAATCATTTTAAAGATACATTCTCCTGCTATGATAAAAACATATACTTCAGAAGTATTATTTTCACCAAAAGGAAAAAAAAATGGAATTAAGAATTCTTATTTTTCTATAACTAGCAGAGGAAATATTTTCAAATCACAGAAAGGAGATTTTTTTTATCATAATTTACCATTAACTTCAGAGGGAAATTGTATATTTGGTAGACTGTGAAAAATTAAAAAAAAGTTATGGATGAGAAGAGAAGATACTCTAAACAGTAATGGACCATTATGACTAAGTCTTATAATTTTTTACTTACTTAGTATTAATTTGTGTGTATGCAGGCCCACAGAATCATAGTACACATACTTTTAGTATTACACTTCAGTTTTATTATTACATTATGCTTATAAGTTTAGCTAAATATTTAAAAACAAGTAGGAAAAATTATGTGCTTTTAGCTACTAACTTTCTAATCATTATTTAAAGAATTCATAATCAATCATTTGACTTTTCTATAAATCTTCTATACTGCAAATCATTTTAACATATATAATACACTTATGTCTCTTTCTGCTACGAAGATCATATGTAGATATATTTACAAGTTATGTTTATGTGTCCTTCCTACAAAGTGTTGGCATGAAACAAGATCCATGTGAATGCATATGCATAGTGAATTTGGAGACATTGTCAGGAAAGCAATGAGACTTTCCGGACATTTGGAGAACTGAAGTTAATTTTAGTTTCATTAATGTTCCATGTTAATATTAATATTCATATTAACATTGGGCAAAACAGTTCCAAACTAACTCAGTTGTCCATGTATTAATGGTCATATCAAAGCTGTTCCCAGGAAAATGGGAGATTACTCTAAGATTACCTCAGTGATAGCTCGAGTCTGGATAGTTTTCATTCAGATAGACTAATGTACTTCCACATACCACATTATTAATTCATAATCAATATCCCATTAACAAGTAAAAAGAACTTGTTATTAAATAATCCAAACCTGATGTTTCTGTGAGATATTTCTTATCCTTAGAATAAATTTATAATTACCCATACAAAGAAAAGCAAAACTATATTATGAATGTATGAACAAATATCAAACTTGTATGGCTTATCAAGCTAGGGAATGTAGTTTCCATCCAAATGTAAACTCTGGACTTAATAAATTAATGTTCTATGGCTATTGGTGATATATGATCATCATATTTTTCTACAACAAATGTCTTACTTTATGAGACAACAGCATTAGCATACTTAAAACGTCCTCTTCATATTATATTTGTTTCAATACAAGGAAAAAGAATTCTCAGGCACAAATGATGGCCAAACTAAAGAACACATAAAAGTCTTTCAGCATATTAGGAGGGAGACAGAGCATTCAGAAATTTATCTGAAATGGTTATATTCAAACTATGAAGGTTATTTTTTCATGTATAACTATTCTTAAAATGTTTTATCTACAATATTTATTCAACTGAAACAAAATTATTGGCCATGATCAAATTTCATATTATATAGAATCTAGTCTTAATAGGACAGAGAGAGCTCCTAAAGGAATTGGCACCTGAGAACTGCTTTTAGGAAGGTTTAAATTTATAAGAATCTGGGGGTTCAGTCTATAAAAGTGCTGGTCACACAAACACAAGGACCTGAGTTTCCAACTTTAGAACCCACACAAAATCTTTCCAAGGTACTACCCAAATAGAACCCTTGCATTAGAAAGTTGGAGAGAGGAGAATCTTTCAGACTTGCTAGTTAGTTATTCCAACTCTATTATTGAGCTTCGAATTCATTGAGACACACTGTTTCATAATATGATGCAAAACAATTTAGAACACTGAAGGTTGTCCTCTGACTTCTACACACATTCACACTTAGATGCATGCACTTTCCATACATGTTTTCTTGTATGCATTTGAATATGTAGCACATACTCACACACACCATGAACACATACACAAAGAATATGACAAAATTTCAATATTTCAATTGTAAACAATAAAATCAACTTTATAGGAAAGCTAATTCATCCAGATACAAAATGCGCTGTTGCTTTACTAGCTTGTAGAAATCTGTTTTCTGAAGTTTGTTCAGCTATCATACATATATTACACAGATCAGGTAAAGCTGGGCTTGCCTTGCCCACCAAGGGAATTCATTTTTGTCACTAACCTTTTCAATTCAAACATTATCTATCTATCTATCTATCTATCTATCTATCTATCTATCTATCTATCTATCTATCATCTATCTATCTATCTATCTATCTATCTATCTATCTATCTATCTAATATATATACTGTCTTTGTTTTGAAGGTGAGCAGTCTTTTCTTAAACCGCTCATTTTATTTGAGATTTGTCAGAGTTTCGAAATTATAAGTAGAAAACAAATGAGGTGTATTTTTTTACCATATTCTTAGTTAAATTAAGTTGCATATGGGATTAGATTGCATTTATGACCAATTCTGTCACAATACCTTAAGTCCCCTATGAATATGACTATAGGAACACATTAAATAAGTTGCAGTGATACGATAGAGCCTTTTGAAGTAAAACTCTAAGAAATGCTTGGAGAGTAATTTTTTACATAACATGTTTGCTCTTATCAGTCTTGGCAGTGTTCTTAAAGTGATTCTGAGTTCCCATGGGTATGTTGTAAAATCTGTCTAGAAGGATTTGCTTGTCACTTCTTCCTATGGACTCCAATTACTAGTGAAATTTCCTTAAGTAGTCAATCTACTACTTTTTGCTTACATCATAGTCCCTTTCCTCCCCTATCTACATTCATGTTCATGACTCATAAGTTCACCTATATATTACTGCAGAAAGGATCCATCCAAATGGTATAAAAATAAAAGGTTTCTAATATTTAATCTTGAATGTTCTTCCAAAAGAAAATTCTCTATATTAATACTAGTTTCGAAATTACATAAATGAGGAACTTTATTCACTTTTCAATTTGTCATTGTCAAAATATATGTTGATTGAATTCCATGGTGATCTATTGGATTTTGAAATTTTTACATTTTTATTTTCTTTTATCTCATTTTACTTATATACTGTCTTTCATATGATTCTTAATTTTGACAATAAAGGAAATTACTCTATGATCTTGACAAATCGTCAGTAATGTTCCTTACCTATGTTCTATAATCACTGTATTTTCATCATTTTGTTAATACTATGATCAAACACAACTGGATGTACTCAGATCAATATTAATGTGATTACAATATTATAAGGTATATTAACATCTTGATGTGCTTGATGGTAAGGGAATTCTTAAACATATGAAAATTATTAACATTATTAGAAAATAGTAAATTTTATAGCTATGTTACTGAAACGGATAAATTCTTCATCAGATAAAATACTGAGGTTTTCCCATTGTACCTGTAGTCACTGAGCATCATGATCTACCTGCTGATATTTTTGGCACATTTTCTATGACACACTCAACAGCTGAAATTTATTGCATCCATCAAGTCTGGCTGAAAATGTTCTCTCTCCTATGAAGCATACAATAAGCTGTTCAAGCAGAAGAAATTGGTCTCCCCTGGGTACTTACTTCCTTGTTTTAGTAGACTGGATTTTCTATTGTCTTGTGTTGAGCTGTACTTGGATTTGAAACTACTTTATTGGCTGTTCCATGAGAGGAAGCCAGTCTGGCTGTTTTGCACATATATCACTCTTTGGAATATGGAATTGGATATTGAGGATGATCAAGCACAGACAAATGGGTGCAAATGTGTTCCTTTAGCTAAAGCAGCATCTATTTGCCCTGAAATCACTCCAATTCACTAACTGTTTTGAGATGGCAGAGCTTAAGAGCTAAATCCATCAATCATTTCAAACAGGGTGGCTTGTGTAAAGACAGAATCAACACAGGCTCCAAATCTCACACACATAGCTTAATATAAATCAGCAAAATATTTTAAATAAAATCCATCAAATATCATAAATTCTTTACCATAAAATGTTCAAAACTTTGGTCATGATTAATAGTACTATTATAAGTTCCAAATCTCACTATTGAGTACTGCTAAATTTACTGATAATTCAGTATTTCAATGTAGTAAAATGAAGACCATTCAATGAGTCAGTATAACCTGAAACAAGACATTACCACTTCCTTCCATTACCACTGTGATATTGTTAACCACAACGAATTCCTTCGAAGTTCACTGAAGTGGCAGTTTATCATCCCCTATGCTTTTCCACTCTAATGTTGCTCCAGTGAGTTAACTAAGAACTATTATTAAGTTACTATATAACACCTGCAGAATAATAACCAGACTGAGGAATTTATTGCAAATGAAATTATTCTGACTAGTTCAGTTAGGAATGATTATTGCAAAAACTAAATAGATGAGACAGCCTAAAAAAGTAATTCTAAATAGCGTAAGACTATTACATTTCCTTTGCAAATAGGTCCAACAGCATTCAATGAGGGAAGATTAAAATGCAGACATTTGTCTTCTCTTAACAAAACCCATGTGAATCCAGTTATATAGGTCATATATAGCTTAAGTCTAATTAAGTACTGAGCAGGATTTATGGGGACAATAAGACTGTGACCCTGATGTATACTTCTTATAATTTTTCTATATAAAAGTTCTTGCTCATAACGACAATAGAAATAAAGACAAGAAGAAATATATAGGAAAAAAATACAAGAAACAATCTTGCTATCAGTAAATGGATTTTGCACTTTGAGATATGGGATGCTTGCATTCTACCATGTGTCTTATACCTCTCATTGTAGTAGGGAATGTCTACCTGAAGGCAAAACTTCATTTCTGTGCATAAAAGAGTTTGATGACTTGGCAATAAGGGTAACTGTGAATGCTCATGTTATAGCAATGAATAAAAGTATCTGGGCTGGAGAAATGGGTCAGCAGTTAAGGGGCTTGCCTGTAAAGTATAACAAGTTTAAAATGTTTTTAAAAGAAATAAAAATATTTTAGGGCTGGAAAGATGAGTTAGTGGTTATGGCGTTTGCCTGCAAAGCCAAAAAAAGGATCCTGGTTTGACTCTCTAGGAAGCATGTAAGCCAGATGCACAGGGTGCATGCATCTGGAGTTGACTTTTCCAGTACCCAGGTATGGCCAGAGGCACAGAGTGACACATGCCTCTGGAATTTGTGACTGGAGACTCTGATGCACCTATTCTCTCTCCCTCTCTCAGCCAGGCATGGAGGGGCATTGCTGGGAGTTTTAAGCCAGCCTCAAACTACATAGTGAATTGTAGCATAGGCTTGGGCTAGAGTGAAACCTTACCTTGAAAAAACAAAATAAATAAATAAAACAAAATAAAAATAAAAAGCAAAACAAAAATAAAGGACCATTAAGTGCATATGAAAGAAAGAAAATGTTTGGTTATTTGAACAATATCTAGTTTCTTTGATTTGAAGAGTCATCTTGTGTGTCTGGTTTTTGATTTCTAACAAAATACAGAATAAATATAAAAATAAGATTCCAAATGGGTCAAAGTTATGGAGCATCGATATTACCCCCTCCAAGGCTCAGGAAACATACCAGAAGAAGGAAGAAGAAAGAATGAAAGAATGTGAGACTGTGACGGTGAAGAACAGTGCTGAGAATTCTGTCTTTCCATGACATGGCTGTTGTACGCATGAACCTATAGTAGTGGTGGTTATTTACTCAAAACCTGAGCAGGATCAAGCCCTTCAACATTGCAGCATGGATGTGTGAGAAGCTCATGACTCCCATATCCTTTCCCATGGAGCCATTAGCAGCCCCTAGGCCAGAGGTGACAGAGAGAGGCATTTCCATCAGTGGTGTACCAGCCATTCAATTGTCCATGTTTTATTGAATAAACCACAACTTTTTTCATGAAAGCAACCCTGATTACACACACACACACACACACACACACACACACACACACACACACACACGTGTGTGTGCATGTATGTGCACAACATGAAAGTATAAGGGTGACACCTTGGGGAAGATAAAGAGTGCAGCAGGAGTTTGAGTGACAAGCGAGGGTTATGAGGGGTGAGTATGATCAAAATATATTCATGTGTTGTTTCCAAAATTTAAAATTAAAAAAGTTAAAAGTATAGATGATATTGTCATCAGTGGTCTATTACCTGATTGCTTATACTTTTGTGGTAGTTTGAATGTTTTGTCCCCCAATAGACTCAAGTGTTTCTATTAAAAATGTTTTGTTTCCAGCTGCCTGGTTGGAAGAGGTGTCATTGAGGTGGGGGGTGGGGGGTTCATGGGGTCCAGTCCTAAGGTGTTCCTAGGGGAGGATCAGAATTCCAGCTTTATGTATCCAGAGTACTTGAACTCTGCCTGGGTACCTGCTGTTTTGCTTTTTGTTGTGATTCTAGCTGGCTTGTGATAGTTTTTCTATATGCTTTAGTGAAAGGGGGTAGCTTCTTCTGCCATTATGGAACTTCCTCTGGATATGTAAGCCTGAAACAAATCCCATTTCTTCAATAAAGTGTGTCTGGTTTGGAGGTTTAACCCAGGAGACTGAAGCTGACAACAGCTTTCTAATGAGCAGTAACATATAGTAGAATGTTGTGTGTCATTATGTACATCACTGTTCATAGTGGTATATACAGGTATGTAAAATGTCTATCTGTTTTGGGTCTACATAAAGAAGTTGTATGCATCATTTTATCTATGAATAAATATAACAATCTTACAAAAATGAGTTAGATAACATCAAGTCGTATATATACATAAATGAAGGCAACCAGATGTAATAATTTTGATATTGGTAACAATTCAACATATTATTCTTTCCCATATCTTGTATCTGTATTTTGTTTATGCTGACTGCTCTGTAGCAAAAAATTGTGTTTATTTCCAAGCATGCTGATATTACTATTCTGGACAAGTTACACTGTATAATTTAGTTCTTAACATTCTCATTTGTAAAATGGAAGGAGAATTAGTAACAGACAATTATGAAACTTCTTAAATGTGAGAAGGGATATAACATCTTACTGTAGCCTAGATATTTTTGAGTATAGTAAAATAAATATTAGTTCTACTTATGTTCCTGCTTATAATTATCAAATTATCACTTCATTACTTTTCCTATTGGTTTTTAGTTGACAAGAGCACTTAGAATTTTAATAATTTTATTTTTCTTGTGTCAAATATAAGTTCTTCCTTTCTATGATTTTATGAACAGAAATCAAGAGTTCAAAACCTTTCTGTTTGTATATAGTACTGGTGATTCATCCACATTCATGAATTAAACTTTACTTAGTATTGAATAATTGTTTTCTCCTTTAAGGCCTCTTTAGTTATATTAAAATGTTTTTAAAAGAAATAAAAATATTTTAGGGCTGGAAAGATGAGTTAGTGGTTATGGCGTTTGCCTGCAAAGCCAAAGAAAGGATCCTGGTTTGACTCTCTAGGAAGCATGTAAGCCAGATGCACAGGGTGCATGCATCTGGAGTTCGTTTGCAGTGTCTGGAGGCACGGGCCTGGCATGCCCATTCTCTCTCTCTTTCTCTCTCCTTATCTCTCTTAAATGAATGAATGAATGAATAAATAAATAAATAAATAAATAAAATATTTTTAAAGAACTGGACTGGAGGTTTTGTTTCCTTCGCCACCTGTGCCTAACATGTGCTTTTCATTGGCAGAGAAGACATATTTTGAATAAATGTCACATAAATAAGTTTTCATATATTTAATGATGCTTCAAATGATATTTTTAAAGTTCAATAAAACTTTACAAAGACAAATCAGTTCATCTTTTATGCTTTTATTCTTTCTCTGATTTGAGAAAACATTTAGAATCTATTAAATACCTAAGAGGTTATTAAAACTGGCCTGACTTTATGTGTTTGTTTCTCCACAATAAGAAGTCAAGGGCTGGAGAGAAGGCTTAGTGGTAAGACACTTGGCAGAAAAGCCAAAGAGCCCAGGTTTGATTCCCTAGTACCCACATATAGCCAGCTGTACAACATGGCACATGCGTCTGGGGGTCATTGGTAGTAGCTTGGAGGCTCTGGTGTGCTCATTCTCCTCTCACTCTCTCTCAATATACATGTATATATATATATAGATATAGATAGACATATAGATATATAGATATAGGTATACATCTAGATATCAAATAAATAAAATAAAAAGCTAGAAATCTTATTAAAATCTTATGGATGATTTAGAATAAGAGTTCACAAATAAACAATTTAATGTACTAGGGAGATAACTCTTTGGGTAAAGTACTTGCCACACGAGTGTGAGAGTTCAGATCCCCAGACTCCTGTGAGCCAGTAATCCCAACACTGGGGACATGGAATTAGGAGGATCCTTATGGCTTACTGACTATTAATCTAGAAAAATCAGTGAACATTAGGTTCAGTGACAGATGCTGACTCAAAGAATAATGTGGACAATGATTAAGGTAGACATCGAATCTCTGATGTCCACATTCAGTAGAGCAAATGACCTATAAGCTTGTGATGTCATCAGTTCACTGATAAGTTACCTTGTTTATTTTTATTAGTTATGGGCGTACTTAGTATGCAAACACCACATGTTAGTACCATCTTTTCCTCATCTCGGCCCCTTTTCTGAAGGGACCCTCCTCACTGGGCATGCAGTTCATCTGCATGGGGCTATGGGTCATACATTCTGGGGGCAGCAGTCAGTTATGGAGGAGAGGCAGTGTCTCTGTGCATGATGCCCAACATGTGGCTCTAACAATCTTTCTGCACCCTCTTCCACACAATTCCTTGAGCCATGTTGGGTGTGTTTTAAGCCTACTTCAGTGATGGACTCATTAGGGGTCTCCGGATCTCTGCTTTGGTAGATGTTGAGTGTCCTCAGTGTCTATCTCCTTCACCCTTGTGTTGATATCAGGTTCACTGAGAAAGTAGTACAGTTGCTCATTTCCTCAGTTTCTCTGCAGTTTCAGCTGAGGCCGAGGTGAAGTACGATGGGTTGTTTTTCTTCTCAGATCCCACTCCCATCTGAAAAAGAGAAACAGATTCTCCAATGGAGAGTGAAGTCAGCACAGGTTACATGGAATAAACATTATTAATTTACAGAGAATTTAAAGTATGTAGGCCCTCTTATAGCCCAAGATTAGTGGGAGCTTATAGTGGAAAGCAAATCATTATCTGGATATGACTCATGATAAGTTATCTTTAAACCCTAAAAGCCTCAGTTTTATTTCTATCCAGTGGCCTTATTTCTAACCTGAAGTAGGAACACTAATCATCTGCTTTTCAAACAATCAAGAGTTCTTTTTATATTTGTCAAGTATTAAGTTTTGTTGGAATTAGCTTTCATAGCACAAAAATCATGCAAATGAGAGTACTAGGATAAAAGACTCCAAGTTTTTTCACAGCTATGTATGCATTGAGTAAACACCTGTACATAAAATAGCTCCCTAAAGGTAACATAAAATATTTCAAGTCAGGTAAAGTACTGGTACTTGCCTTTATTTCCATCACTCAGGAGGCTAAGGTAGGAGGAATGCCTTGTGTTCAAGACTAGCCTGGAGCTATAACATGAGTTCCAGGTCAGCCTAGACTGTTGTGAGACCATTCTTAGAACACAAACAAGCAAAACAAAACAAAACAAAACAAAACAAAACAAGATTTTAAAATGTGTTATGATTTATGATTATGACTTTTCATAATGTATATTCAGAATAATTAGGATAACTTCATTCAATTGTTTCATTCCCAAAAGTCCTTATATCACCTTTGAGGAAAGCATTTACCTGTAGAGAAATTTTTCATTTGTAAGGTAGTCATTATGCATTGAAACAAGATAAAATGTGCTTATATTTAGGAAACTTGATAAAATGTTGTACTTTAATGATACCATATTAAAGTTGCAGGTCCATGTTAAATTCTTAAATATTGTCACCACTTTAAGAAAAATCCATATTTTTAAAAGAGAAACTAAATAGAAAACAATTCATTGTGGACACATAATTTAATTTAGTATAATTTTGTAACTTTAGATAGAATTATTTCTGTAGATATTGCATGAATTTGAGGTCATAAACAGTCTTCATGTTTTGCTTAAAAATCCATTTTCATGTAATGTTATTTGTTGAAAAAATATGTATATCTGCATATGCAAACTACTTTATCCTCTGGTCACAATATGATGAATTGGCAGATTTTAATTATCTTCTCAAATGCTATCCAGTTACAACACTTTGATGTTCCTGAGATAGGGAGAATTTATGCATGACTAGGAAGCAAAGAACTTGGAAAGGAGGAAATGAACTAGAGTGACAATCAGCTAGTCTGGAAGGAGTACAGAGGCCATGTTAACATTTTACTTGAGAAGAATGTGATCACAGCATGTCCTCCTGCTCATTCCATATAGATGCTAGATTGATACTGAGAGAGAAGGAAAGCAGAGACAGAAGTGATATTCTAGAATGAGCCGTGAAAAAATAAGAGGATGAGACTCAGGTAAATAGCCATAAGCAAGGAAAGCCAAGCATAGGAGCAGAATATGAATGTGAGAGCACTGAGAATTAAGTAGATTAAGTAGTGACATGTAGATTAAGTGAATTAACAGGAGAGCATATGAAGAAGGAAAACAAGCAAGGCATTAAGGTTAATGCTCCTGTTTCTGGCTTAAATGAATGAATGACAGTTCCTTTCATGGAAATGAATAGTGAAGAGTTGAATTTAGGTAAATATAAGGCACTTATTTTGGGTGCTTTTTTAAAGGGCTAGGTTTATACAGAGTATACCCTTGGATCCACCCAGACAGTGGCACCAGGGAATAGGATATTAGGCTTACAAAAGTGACAGGGTAGATCCAAATTGTAATTGCCAGAGGTCTGGCATTTACCATAATTTACATGTCTCTCTATAGCATCATGAGTATTTCAACTCAATCTTTGGGTTAACTGACCTTCACTTTTCTGTTTGCTAATCATCAAGGAAACTATTCATACCTCAGCCCTGTCACAGAAAGAATAACAGTCAATAGGATCTGCTGATTTGTGTCATATTTCAAGTAAAACACAAAATCTTTTAATCCATAAGGAAAATCAAATTTGAAAACATGAGAACTTTCATCTGTAGATAAAGTCTGATTATGCACACACAGATTCTAGGGCCTGCTTTTCTATGATATCCTGAGAGAGAAAGCACTTTCACTGTTTTGTGCTTTTGTGCTTTCAGGACCACTTTTTAGAAACCCAGGCCTCTTTATTATAGAAAGCGACTGTCATGTGTATTTTCATTAGATGATAATCTTTTTGACTACATTTGTCCCATGCAGTATAGTTAGAAGTAAGGGATGTTGGGTTAAACTGTGTTCCATGCAACATATTTAGAGGTAAGAGGTATTGGGTTAAACTGTAAACCTTGCAGCATAGTTAGAGAAAGGATTCCTGTACTGAACTTTGCTCTGTACCCTTTGTGCTCATGCTGTATGCCAGGACTAAAATTTTCATACAAAAGTGGGCAATTAAATGATTAATGAAAAACCTGTGTTTTTATGCCTGCGCCCCTCTTCACACTTCAAATTGTGCTGCTTAAGGCCCTTCTGACCTCCTTTCATCATTGAATTTACTGACAGAGTGGTGATTTCCTATATTACTTCATATCCTTGAATTGCAAATTTTCTAGTGAAAATGAAAAGAAAAGATTGTGACTACCATATGCAGTATGAGACTGACAAAAAGAAATAATTTCCCATATGTTTGGTTTCCATATGTCTGTGTTGTGAACTACTCACATAATTTTTTAATTTCCTTTAACCTTTTCTGGAATGTGATAATTATGGACTGCAGCTTGTGATTACTTTCACATTATTTTTTTTTTTTATTTTTAGTGAATTATACAGAATTCAGGATGTCTTTTAATTATCAAAAATAAGTAAAATTCCAGTATCAGTCATCTGTTTTGTTGTTGTTCTGCTAAAAGTGAGTTGAGAAAGGCTAATCTCTATTATCTGGAATCTTATTTTTATTCTAATGATTTGATAGAATTTTTAGGTGAAGCTAGTAGACCATTTAATATGGTCTATGATTTTGACACCTAGATAACAGCTGGTAGGATTTTTTTCCACATACATTCCATAAAGATTTGGTGAAATTTTGCTCACAATACAGAATATTATCAGTGGTGACTTCCTGTACCTGTAGCATTATTCTAAAACCAGTCTGTGTCAGTTTGTGAAAATAATAAATTAATTCATTAAGGTTCTTCACATCTCTCCCAAATTCCATGTTCAGTGATTTCTCTTTGACAACATGAAATTAGCATTAGTGGGAACTTTTACTTACTTAAAATTGGGATAGGTAGAGAAATGGCTTAGAGGTTAAGGCACTTGCCTTTGAAGCCTAAGGACCCACTTTTGACTCTCCAGATCCCCCATTAGCCAGATGCACAAAGTTAAGGCAAGTGCAAGGTCACAACTGCCCACTAGGTGGCACAAGTGCCTGGAATGCGATTACAGTGGCTTAAGGCCATGGCATGCCAATTCTCTCTCTTTCTCTTGCTCTCTTTAAAAATAAAATTGGAAGTCTGATCAGAGAATGCTGGAGAAGTGTTTGCTAAATATTTGTGAACACATCACTAAATATAAACCTTGAAATTTCTATGAGAAAATTTGAAATTACAGATATAGTTACCTGAAAATACAACAACTTGACTATCAAATGAGACATCACAGATTCCTACAATATTATTATTGTCATATGAACAAAACCTTTGTCATCTTCACCCTTCAGTGTACTTACAGAATGCCACTTAATGATCATTATAGCTTTATTTGCCTGATAATTATGTATACATTATATATATGCTCTGCATGGAATCAATCTTATTATTGTGCCTAACATAATTAACCCATAGTGATATTATGAAAAAAAATCTGTGAATGAGGAGAGGTACCCAGGTCTATTTAAATCCTCTCGGGATTTTTGTGCAGAGCGGAGTCGACCATCCCATGTAGTCAGTCATGTGGATCCTGAGGCACTGTGAGTACTGTTAGGTTGATGCCTCTCTCTGGAGATGTTACTTCTTAGTGTGGGGACATCTATGTGGGGCAATCCATTCACAGTGGATTTTAAGCCTCTACCTTTCATACTGAAGTAAAACAGGGAAAGGAAGCTTATACATTTGAGGTGAAAGGTTAAGCTTCCATTCACTTTGCAAGAAATGTCATGGATTTCTTTAATGCTAATGTTCCTAGGAGCTCATAAATGTTCAGTAAGGATAATTCATTGATTATAACACTAATACTACACCTGTTAAGTTTTCCCTCTTTATTTACTTAAATCATCAGTCTCTGATGCAGCCAATCCTGGTATCTGAATGGGATTCATCTGGTAGTTTTTAGTCACTATAACAGATACTGGTTATATGGTAGTGGGTCAGAAGCCAGCAGTCTGTTATCTGAAAGCATGTCGTTCTAGAAGGAATACAATTATTAACAACTGAGGGTGGTTTAAATAATAAATTCTGAAGAATTATGAGCACTTTTTTTGACAAACCTCAATTTTATTTATTTTTATTTAATTTTTAAAGAGTCAAGTCTGTATAATTTCATTCTTAGAATAGTGCTTAAGCGCTCAAAATTATTTTTTGACAGTATTTAAAAAATACCTGTTTCAGAAAACAGAAAAACAATTTTAATATTTGGCAATTGACAAGTTCTGCAGTGCTATAAAGTAGTAGCCTAAATCTATATTGTTTTAGAAAAAAAATATTTGTTATTGATCATTCATTTACTGGTTACATTGGTAATAAAAGACATTGATGATAGTTCATATTTTTGAAAGAAAATATGCTTCATTTTCACAATACTTTATCTATTTATGAGAGAGAAGGAGAGGGAGAGATAGAGAGAGAAAATATGGGCAGACTAAGGCATCTAGCCACTTCAAATGAACTTCAGACACATGTACCACCTTGTACATCTGGCTAATGTGGATTCTGTGCAGTCAAATCTGGGTCCTTAGGCTTTGTTGGCAAGTTCCTTAACCACTAAGCCATCTCTCCAGTCCAGATATGTGCTTCTTAGAAAGTTATTTTTATTATGCTTACTGTCACTTCAATCAGGTTATTTTCTCAATGTTCAAGACTGGTATACATGAAGTACAATTTGAAACATTAAAATAAGCAAATATCCCAACTTGTTTTCTTATGGATTGTATTACTTTGATTTTATGTTCTCCAGTGCACTCAGGAGATCATGAAAGCTTATAACTTGGATTTCCAGCCACGTAAGTGGCACCATGGGTGGATCTTGGTGTTCAGCCCTAAGGTGTTACTGAGGGCAGATTTGAATTCCAGCTTAAGGGATGCAGAGCACTTGGGCTCTGGCGGGCATCCCAGAGTGTGCTTGCTTGTGGTGCTGGCCATGGTTTTTCTCTCCATGTGGGTTGGTGAAAGGGAACCAGCTTTTTCTGTCATTATGGAACTTCCTTTTTTTTTCTTTATTCCCATAAGATTTTTCTGGTTTGGAGTTTCATCCCAGTAATGTGGAGCTGACTACAACATATATTTAAACTGCATATGTGAAATTCTATCATTTTAAATTGATTTATTTTTAGTAAGGATTTTCCTATATTTATATATGTATGTAACAACATATATATATGTATGTATGTATTTTGTATGGAACTTGGGGATCAAATCCAGGTCCTGATACTTACATAGCAAGCATTTTACTGAATGAGCTATATTCTCCAACTCCTGGTAGAAAACTTTGATAATCACCTAGAAATCTTTCTTTGCACAAGTAGAAAACTGAGGTTCAGAGTACTAGACTGATAACAGAAGTATATGTATGCCTTTTCCTTTTAATGGCATCCTTTGAGCTCATGACTTGCATTAATATTCATTCATATATATATATGTATATATATATATATATATGTATATATATATATATATATATATACATACACTGTATACATACATATGTAAATGCATTAATATTTGTATATACAGACATATGTTTTCCTCAAAAAATAAACATTCCTGCAGAATGAGAGAGAGAATGGGCATGCTAGGGCCTCCAGCCACTGGAAACGAACTCCAGATGCATGAACTCCCTTGTGCATCTGGCTTATGTGGGTTCTGGGGAATTAAACCTGGGTCCTTTGGCTTTGCAGACAAATGTTTTAACCACTAAGCTATCCCCAATTCAGATACTATCCACCTTGTTTTTAAGACAGGGTCTTTAATTTGTCTAGAACTTGCTAAGTAAGCTAGACTGGTTGATCAGGGAGCCTCATGCATCTGCTTTTCTCTACCTTCTCCATGATGCATCATTGGGCCTATCTTATTTTTGTATGGGACTTGGGGATCAAATCCAGGTCCAGATGCTTACACAGCAAGCATTTTACTGAATGAGCTATATTCTCCAACTCCTGGTAGAAAACTTTGATAATCACCTAGAAATATTTCTTTGCACAAGTAGAAAACTGAGGTTCAGAGTACTAGACTGATAACAGAAGCATATGTATGCCTTTTTCTTTTAATGGCATCCTTTGAGCTCATGACTTGCATTAATATTCATTAGGTACAATTTCATTTTAATGACCAACCCTACCTTGGATTATGGAAAGGAGTGACTTTATTGGTTATAACCATGGTTCAATATGAAAGTTGAAGATTCCCTACTAGGAGAAAGAATGTTGTAGAGCATACAGGTGGGGGACAATACTTTCCTATCCCAGTTGGTGTGTGTCTTCTAAAATACTTGTGAGTTCCCCACCCTCCACACCCTGGCTCCCTAAGAAGGAAACTCAAGGTTCCAGTCAATTTAGATTTTCATTACAAAGACAAATCACTTGAGGTAATTTCTACATGTGATGTCTCATGCTGATAACTGTTCCACCTCAGCCAATATACCATATGAAGTAGGAATTAAATAAGATGGTAAAATTCACTTTGAAGTTTGTGTGACGAAGTATGCTAATATCAGTGTTCCTTGATTACTGGAATCAGATCCCTGATAAAGTTCCTGGCTTCAACTATCTTGGAGAGATAAATGTTGTGGAACTACAAATATCCATTTTTTAATTACCAGCCTCCCTTCCTTGCCTATTGTTCAATGCAATGAAATATAATGACATTGAATTTATTGTTTATAATTAAGAATAATTCACAAAATATTGGATGTGAAAGACAGGTCAGCATTAATACATATACATATACATATACATATACATATACATATACATATACATATACATATACATATATATATATATATATATATATATATATATACATATATATATATATATATATATATATATCCATAAAAGAGAATAAATGTTGGGCCTAAAATCTGTAGAGTTTTATAAAATAATAGGTAATAGGGGAGTGAAGGATACTCAGTGGGAGGAGATATAAAAGGGATCAGGAACATTAATGGATCATCAGGGACCATGAGTATGGACATTTATGAATCATTAAAGTGTTATGAGAAATATAATTTATGAGAAAATATATTTCACATAAAGGCTCTTTTTGTATTCATTTTTTATCTCCCTTTTCTCATAATTCTCTTCACCTTTAGGTTTTTCTTTCACTACTTTTATTCCATGATCCTATATCCTTTTGGTTTCAAAGGCAAGCTAAGGCTAAGAAACATATTTCAAGGGAAAGCATAATGCCTCAACAAAATCACACTGGTCTCTGAATCATAAGATGCCCTCAAATAACAGTACAAAAATCACTGGTGTTTGGGTTAAAAGTTATTTTGTGGATTATGTGAAGTGATTCAGTTACCATTAAGAAAATATATAATAATTATGATCTGTCTGTCCCTAGACCTTCACTGAGTATGGTACACTTTAATATTTACTTTTTCATGAAAGCACTTTTAGCCATCTTGAATCATTTGATAGACTTTGAAACTAAAGACAAGAAGGATTCAGTATTTGGTCTAGCAAGGGAATAGATCTATATTTCCAAACCTGGCTCTATCTATAGTTCTCCATCTCTTGCTCTTTCCACCCTAGCTTGCTGAAATCATAGTAAAAAAAAACATTCCATATGTCACACATCATGCCATAAGATTGTCCAACTATTTGGAAGAAAATCTCCCAGAGAAATCAATGACCAAGACAGAATAGCAGAAAGCAGATGGTGCCACCAGCACACTTCTGCTGTAGCATCTGTACTTACTTCTGTGCCTCTAGATTGGATTGCCCTTGCATCAAAACAGCCAATATGTTCAAAAGAAAAAATAATGATAAAATTAGAATAAATCCACAAAGTACAGACATATAGAGCTGCTGGTGCTCATGAGCTTTATGGTATTTAAATGTGTGCACATCAGACTCACTAATTCTGGTGGTCACTAGAAAGCTTTCAGGCACAGAGCCCAAAGGGGTCTCAAGTGATTCACCTAGAAGTTTCAGTAATGTAGCTGCAGTGGGAACCCCCTACCTAACTACAGATAGTACTCAAGGCAAAATCCCATTAACAGAAGTTTTATGCATTTGTGGTTAGAAATTACACCCTTAGTATACAGAGCCTGAAGTCAAAAGAGTACTGATCCCAGTCTCTCTGTAGAGAGATTATAAATATAAACAAAAACAAAACCATCTCAGTTGTTACAACCCGAGCTTGATAACCTTTTAAGAAAATTTCCTAACACACAAATTAAAAGAAGCCATAACACTCAATTTCAATCAAAATATCTTTAAAATTTTACTCTAAAGGATATTCATCCACTTTTTTCATCTTACCTGGTAAGCATAAGTAGTTATTTTGACAGTCTTTTCAAATCATGCTACATGACTTCTCACCAATGCAATTGGACAAGTAATGTAGATCTTGAGCCTTCCACCTAAATTCCACATGGGGCAGAAGTAGTCCTTGGTTCCAAGTATATGGAATATCTAGGTATATGTAATGTACTAACAACACATCTTTCTTCAATTCAATGATACGAATTTTAAATCTGTGTCTTAATTTGCGTTATACTTACCTTATCATTGCTGTGATGAAACATAGACCAAAAGTAGCTGATGGGAGAACAATCTTTGTTTTGACTTACGGTCTTCAGGGAAAGCTCCACCAGAGAAAACATGGCATAAGCAGAGGCTGGACATCACCTCCTTGCCAGCATCAAGTGGCCAATAGCAGTAGGAGAGTAGACGGGCTAACACTGTCCAGCTGGAGCTAGAAAATCTCAAGCATCACCCCCAGAAACACAGCTTCCCAGCAAGGCTCTACTTCTGTAATTGCCACCTGCTCTGAATCAAAATTTCAGAACAATGAGCTTATGGGGGACATCTAATTCAAACTATCACAATTTGCTTTTATATTTTCTGAATATCCCAGAGCCTCTCTTAAGAGGCTGAATTTGTTAGGTCTGGTCTTAAGATTAATACATGCATTTACCAGGTCTGAGAGTGTAGCTGAAGGGGCAGAGTGCATACATAACATGTTCTAGGATCTGATTTCAGTCTCTAGCACTCAAAATAAATAGATAAAGCATGTAGTCATTGGATCAGAAATAGGTATCTTCCACTAGGAAGTTAAATTCTTATTTGATAATCTGTTCACCTTTGTAATGAAAGTGCTTACAAAACAATTTATACTTAATTTCATCTAAGATTACATAAAACTTTTTATGTAAACTATGCTTTTATAAACTTTAATATAGTAACATATAAAATCAAGCACTTAAATGTATCTAATATAATCTCATATTAAAAATGATGGCTGTGGCCTGGGAAGACAGCTCAGTCATCAAAGTGCTAGCTTTGCAAGTATGAGGTCCTGAGTTCAGGCTGGAGAGATGACTTACCTGTTAAGGTGCTTGCCTGTGAAGCCTAAGGACCTAGGTTCAATGCCCCAGAACCCATGTAAAGCCTGATGCAAATAGTGGCTCATGAGTCTGGAGTTAGTTTGCCATGGCTGGAGGCCCTGGTACACTCATTATCTCTGTTTACATCTGCTGTTTTCCCTCCCACCACCCTCTCAAATAAAATGAAAAATTTAAAAATTGTACATTTTAAAAATGATGTAAGCCAGGCAGGGTATCACACACCCTTAATCCCAGCATTTGGAAGGCAGAGGTAGGATATCACTGTGAGTTTTTGAAGCCAGCTTGAGACTACATAGAGAATTCCAGGTCAGCCTGAGCTAGAGCAAGACTCTATCTCAAAAAACAAACAAAAAACTGTGTTGTATTCACAGAACTCAAATAAAGTTGTCAGGTGTGGTGGTATGGGCTTACTGGGAAGGGAATACAGAAGGATCCCTGGGTTTTGCTGTCTAGCCAGTCTAAAATAATTAGAAAGTTCTGCGCCAACTAGAGATCCTGTCTCAAAACACAGCAACCTGCATTGTCATTGTTTTCCAGCCTCTGTATGCATAAACACACTTGTATATTCATGAACACACACAATATAAATATAAATACTATCCCACATTCTTCCCACTTCCTTATTTTTCACCTAGTATAAGTCAGTGAAGAGTGAAGGCATCATAAATTATACAGGAACTTTGACAAATATTTTTTACTCCTGGAATGGATTAATGGTCTTTCAGTTAGCTTGCAGTGACTGAGGAGGGAATGTGCTAGGCCATAATTTTCTATTTCTGTTAATCTGAAGAGAAGGTAGGTTGGTTTCTTCAGCATTGTATGACAGAAAGCCATCCATCTCATGGGCATGATCAGCTTCATTGTGTGGTCTGAAATTATTTAAGGCACAGCTGCCTTTAAAGTGCAGGGATGGTATTTGCCCTCAGAGCTGAAGCCTTTGATCTTTCACACTGACTGTCCCACATCATCAAAAATCCTCAAAGGGCCATGGTGACTAGAGGTCAGCCCTCAGGTGCACCGCAGAGTTTTAGCTTACAACCACAAAATTGAAAGTCTTAAACCTCCAACTCCAGGCTTGTACTTATTTAAACATATTCATAACACTTCAGACTGGCTGTTGCTGTTATTCAGTCAATTATACATGATACCACTTTTAATGTTTTCAATGAGAGAACTGACAGTCAAAATAGAGAATTCCAATTAACACTGAATTTTTATTTTATCAATATTTTAAAGGGTTTTAAGCATCAGATATGAAGTGTGATTCTAAAGTGTGACTTTCATCACAAACCAACTTTTCACATCCACATGTCTCCTGTCCCTTCTACAGCAACAAACATTTATTATATAACTGATTATGTCTGATAGAAGTCATATAAAATTGGGAAATCATAGCCTGTGCCTTACCAGAGCAAAGAACATACATATTTATTTATTTTCCTTTTGGGTATCAGGAATCCCAGGCTGGTCTCAAACTCACTAGGTAGCTGAGGATACTCTTGATTTCAAAGAACCTCATTAGGTTTTTGGTTTGTGGGAATTTTGTTGTTGTTTTTGTTATTGCTGTTGCTGCTCTTAGGTTTATTTATCTATTTATTTATTTATTTTTTTGTCCATGTAAGCCAGACTCTTCAAATTCACCATTCACCTGCAGGTTCCCAAATGGCCTGTGCAAATATATCTAGCTAGAAATCTGATTCTTAAGGGGAAATGACACAAAATATTCCAAAAATAGGACTCTGAGGAGGTGAAAACCTGAAGTTTAAAATTTCAGTCAGGATAGTGGGATAGATCAGAGGGCAAAGTACTTGCCGTGAATTAGTGAGGAATGGAGTTCAGGTGTCCAAGAGCTTTGTAGAAATTCCTGATATAACTGTGGAGATGGAATAAGCTCTTGCCACAGAGGCACAAACATGGATCAATAATCACACAAGAGGTTTATTCATATTGCTTTCTGGACAGAGGATAGCCTGACTCTTGACATGATAGTGTATTTTCCTTCTTGTATTTACTTACCAGCTCTGAATGGGGAGACAATATCAGCAATTTCAAGCAGAAAGATAATCATGAGATCAAAACTTTACTAATTTGCAAACTGTGGAAGGATAAGACAGAACTCAAATGATCAATGACATGTATTCATTTATTTGCTACATTTCAACCAGTTCATTTATTAGGTTTCTATTGGACACAAGTGAGATATGCAAACCAACAGACTGGTGGAGAGAAGTAATATATTGGCACTAGAAATGCATAGCAAATAGGAAAAAAAAAATAATAATGGGAGCCTAGGGAGATGGCTAAGTGGTTAAAGCACTTGCTTCACAGCTCTGAGAACCAGAGTTCCAATTCCCCAAACTCATGTAAAAGCCAAAAGCTGTGGCAGGCTTCTGGAATCTCAGGGCACCTATAGGAAGAAGGGGCCTGGAGACAGGACATTTCTCAGAAATGGAGCAATGTTGAACTCGAGACCCTTCCTTAAAGGAGACAGAAAGTGAGAACCAACTGGAAAATTCTTCTCTGATATCACAGACATTCACGTTCATACAAAAAAATACACACACATACAACACACACACACACTCACACACACACACACACACACCAAATATGATAAAGCAAAAGAAAGCACCTGGAAGAACTGAACTCTTCCAACATTTTTTTTTTTTCCCATGATTTTCTCTCATTATCCCTGGCATTTGTTTCATTGTTTGTTATGCTAAACCTGAAGAAATCATTGCTTGTGAAGAAACATGAAGGTTGACATCATAAAGGCTCTGTATCAGCTTACACTTTGTAATTCTCTCAAGTTCTAAATCCCCAGAGAAACCATTACATTGGCTTATGTTGGAAAAAAGTTCTTATTCCAATGCAAATTACCTAGATATACAAATGTTGTATTTCCTAAGGTGGTCATGAATTTATATGATAATTCCTAAAGCACTATTGTATAGGTATAGCAAAGGCAGGGCTGCCCTCAAGAAAAATTGAGAGAACCACAAACATAAACCTTTATAAACAATGGCTACAAAATTAGAAACATAAGTATTTCCGATGACCAAAAATGATAATTGCAAATGTCATAAGGAAAATTATTGTTAAACATTACTTGCTTATAATTATAATTGGACCACAGAAGTAAACAGATTCAGTATATTCTGTTCTGATTTATTATCTCAGCTTTTTTTTCTTTTTCTGTGACTTTTCTCTGGTCGTTGTGAAGTTTACAGAAGGGTATTTTGTATTTAGGTGAAGTTTCTGATCCAGATGTTAGGGAACACTCAAAAGAGGCAAAGCTTGTGGATGCAAGTTCCCTTAATGTACCTTGTGTTTCTTTCACAGAATATTGCAAACTTTGTTACTTGTAACAAACAAAAATGTATTGATGCACAGCTGTGGACTATGGGAATATGCAAATTAAGGGCTGGAGAGATTTTTTAGTGGTTAAGGCATTTGTGTCCAAAGCCTAAGGACCAAGGTTCAATTCCCCAGGATCCACATAAGCCAGATGCACAAGTGGGCACATGTGTCTGCAGTTTGTTTCCAGTAGCTAGAGGCCCTGGTGCACCCATTTTCTCTCTTTCTCTCTGTCAAATAAATAAGTTAAATGTAAAAAGAAAGAAATATGCAAATCAAGCAGTCAGGATATAGAGAAAGCTATCTTACTGAATCCTCCAGTGGCAGAAGAAGAGAGTGAGAGTTAGTTCACTCTTTTATAAGGAATGTGCTATCATGAGTTGACTCTTTAAAATATGGTATAAAGATATTCATGAGGCAGAACTTTTGGTGGAATCAATACTCATCATCCCCTCCCACCTGATACTGTCATATTGAGGAATATATGACCAACATAGGCTTTTGGGAACATCCATTCAAATCATAGTTTTCCTGCACTGGCACTACACGTTCATATATTTCTTACATGCAAAACTGTCTTTATCCCATCCCAATAGCACGAAAACCTTATTCCAGTCCAGGTAAACTCAAAAGTCCAAAGTGTCAATCAACTTGTGTCAGTCTTCAGGGGCTGTTCATCATGTGGCAATTGTCAGGTTCTCTGTGATCCTGTGAAATATACTTCCAAAACACACTGGGGGGATACGCATAGGCTAGACACAGGTAAAGAGCAATTTTCTTGATGAAAACACCATAACTATGTTACAATGTCTACCAACTATAATTCAGTTCTATTTTACTTCACCAATATACTCCTTAATGATAAAGAAAAGGGAGAAACCAGAAAAGGAATAAGTTGTGTATCAAATTTGATAGCATTGTTAATGGATAGTAATGTAGATTTCTATAAGGAATTTTTATTTTCTTATTTATTTATTAGAAATAAAGAAAGAGAAAAAATAGGCATACCAAGTTCTACAGCCACTACAAATGAACTCCAGATGTATGTGCCACCATGTACATCTGGCTTATGTGGGCCTTGGAAAATTGAACATAGTTCACTAGGCTTCACAAGCAAGACCTTAGCCACTAAGCCATCTCTCCTGACCTAGGAATTTTACTTTATTAGAACAATTTTTATGTTTTATTTTTAACTTTCAAATGTTTCCAAAATCTTAATTCTTTATAAATGTTCTCTTCTTGCAATCCGTATTTTGCTACTTCCCCCACATACTAAAACAAAAACTTTAAAAGTTTTAAAGCAAAATTAATTGGTTTCTTCCAATCATAAAAAGTAGGACTGCGAACAAATTCCTAAATAAAGTGATATGCAGAGACATTTCCTCCTACCCATAACTGAGGGTAACTCCACAATGCATGACCCATATTACCTCAACAAGGAGGAGCCAGGGGAGGGGGAGGACAGGGAGGAGGCTAACAATGGTACCAACTTGACTGTATTCACTGAGCACAAAACTAATTAATAAACAAATAAGTAAAGTGACAGTCTGAATTTATTCTTTGTGTAAGGTCAGGGGTGGGAAGAAATGTCTCATAAAAAATGAATTCTATCCTCAAAGGACTCACAAGCTCTTTGTTACTCAAAAAAAAAAAAAAAAGACAAGTCTGAGACCTTCAGCAACCCCTTCCTTCCTGCCCAGTTCACAGCACAACTGTGGCTTCTTGACAGTTAGTTAATAAAAGCAATTCCATCATTTTCTTTTTCTAGGGGGTGGAAAGAATGTCAGAGTCACATGTTGGGTCATGATTTGCAGAGACATTTAGCATACCAATAACTGGGGACTAACCCCACAGTGCACGACCCATTTACATCAACAAGGAGGGTCTAATGGGAGGGGGTAGATCATAGATGAGCCTAAACAATGGTACCAAACTGCCTGTATTTGATGAAAAGAAAACTAATAAATCAAATTTAAAAAAATTTTATTAACTATGGACATAGCATGAATATTGTTTGTTGATACCATCCTTAACATCATCTCTGCCCCCAAGGCAGTACTTAGGAGAAAAATTCATAGTACTAAATGCCTTCATAACAAAGACATAGAGATAAAAATTAATAATCTAACTACCCACCTAAAGGCATTGGAAAAACAGGATGAATCCAACTCAAAGAGTTCCACATGGAAAGAAATAATTAAGATCAGAGTACAAATTAATGAATTGGAAACCAAGAAAACTATTAAAAAAAAATTGATGAAATTAAGAGATGGTTCTTTGAAAAAATAAGAAAGATTAATAAACTCCTGGCCAATTTGATCAAGTGAAAAAAAAATGTTTTGATTTACCAAAATTAGAAATGAAACAGGAGAGGTCACAACAGACATCAACAAAATTGTAATAAACATCACGATTTACTTCCAAAACCTCTACTCCACAAAATTGGATAATTTGTAAGAAATATTTGAATTTCTAGACACATAGCACCTATGAGAACTAAACTCAGAGAAGTTTATACTTCTAAACGAACCTATCGCATCCATTGAGATTGAAATGGTAATCAATACACTCCCCAAAAAGAAGAGTCCAGGACCATATGAATCTCAGCTGAATTCTATCAAAGCTTCATGTAAAAACTGAAACCAATTGTCCTCAAACTGTTCCAAATAACTAAAGAACAGGGAATGCTCCCAACTCCTTTTATGAAGCTGGCATCACCCTAATATAAAAAACAGACAGTGATACATCAAGAAAACTATAGACCTGGATCCTTGATGAACTTAAATGCAAAGATCCTGATCAAAATCCTCACAAACCAACTTCAGCAATACATCCAAAGCATTATTCACCTTGACCAAGCAGGCTTCATCCCAGGAATACAGGATGGTTTTGAGATATGGAAATCAGTCAACATAATACGTCACCTAAATAAATGTAACCAAAGAACCACATGATCATTTCAATAGTTGCAGAGAAGGCCTTTGATAAAATACAATATCACTTTATGAAGAAAATGCTGGAAAGAATAAGCATGGAGAGTTTATATCTCAAGACAATAAAGACTACATGTAAAGCACCAAAAGCCCAGATAATACTTAATGGGGAAAGACTCAAGGAGTTACTATTGAGATCAGGAAAAAGAGAGGGGCGCCCACTCTCACCACAGCTCTTCAGCCTAGTACTAGAAGTCCTCGTCCAAGTAGTAAGTCAGGAGAAAGAAATAAAAGGGATACAAATTCCAACATTTTCTATCTTGGCTCACTGGATTTACTGAACCTCATTCCACACAAACTGTCATTTAAAATAAACTTAACTAAGTCCATCACTTTTTTATATCTTCAAACTTTTCACCATTTTCATATAATGTATAATAAACACATGAGAGATGTGGTTTAAAGCTATACACACATAATATTCTTGTTTCACTTCAGATCAAATAAATCTTTCGCCTTTTACTAAAGCTATACACATAGACCATCCAGTGAGAAGCAAATGATTTGACAAGGGCATAATCATTGGAGGTGATCTTATTCCTCTGATTAGGATTGGAACATTAAAGCTCATGCATTATTGTGAAGATATGGGGGAAGGCAGAAAGAAACTGGATAAAAATGTGTATGCCCACCAATGTAGATCAATGAAACTAAGAACCCATGCAGTATGAAGGGAAGAAGGTAGCAGAGGTTTGAAGGGTACATTAAATTTAATGTTTGCCTGTGTAGTAGTTCAATTACACTAGGAGTTGTTTTATGTATTCAGTTACTTGCTCACAGTTGAAACTATACATAAGCACATAAGCAGGTTCCAAATTCATACTATCCTCAAATTTTCCCTAATAAGTCAGTAGTGTTGAAAGCGCTGCACTTTTTTTTTTGTTTGGTTTTTCAAGGTAGGGTCTCACTCAAGCCTGTGCCTGGAATTTACTATGTATTCTCAGGGTGGCCTTGAACTCACAGCAATCCTCCCACCTCTGCCTCCTGAGTTCTGGGATTAAAGGTATGCACCCCCATTCCCGGCTGCATATTTTTTTAAGCAAGCATTTTAGCACCATGAACTATATGCAGTTATCTTCAATGACATTAATACTTTAAAAATTGACATATAGAGGAAGTTTATTCATGCCTTTTGAATCAAAAAGAATTGAGTAGCACTTTGCCATGTGGGCTTCTGTTATATCCATTAAGCTCATGCTGAACTGTGTTTCAGTGAGGCAAAGAAAAAGACAACAAGGATGGATATACAATTCATCTGTGTAATAACATAGATCTCTTATTAGCTTAGAGAAAAATGGGGGATGCATTTTCAGTAGAGTATGATGCAATTTGGATGGCTGAGTTCTAACTTAAAGATTAGCATTATGATCTGCATTATATGCAATTTGTTTTGCTTTCAAACTATGAGTTTTGGATAAGTGAGTTTACAAAGGTAGACCAGTTTCTATAACAGAACCATTCACAAAGACATAAGTAGGTTTGCCTTATTTACCTGAGCTTTGTATAAACTGCTAGCCTAGTAATGGAAACAATATCATTTTTAAGAAATTTCAGGACTGGAAATGTGGTTTAGCGGTTAAGCGCTTGCCTGTGAAGCCTAAGGACCCTGGTTTGAGGCTCCATTCCCCAGGACCCACGTTAGCCAGATACATAAGCGGGCACATGCATCTGAAGTTTGTTTGCAGTGGCTGGTGGTCCTGGAATGCCCATTCTCTCTCCCTCTCTCTCTCTCTCTCTCTCTCTCTCTCTCTCTCTCTCTCTCTCTCTCTTTCTCTCCCATTCTCTCTGTCTTTTGCTATCAAATAAATAAATAAAAATAAACAAAGAGGGCTGGGTATATGGCTTAGCTATTAAGTGCTTGCCTGTGAAGCCTAAGGACCCTGGTTCAAGGCTTGATTCCCCAGGACCCACGTTAGCGAGATACACAGGGGGCATCTGGAGTTCATTCACAGTGGTTGGAGGCTCTAGCGTGCCCATTCTCTCCTTCCTTCTCTCCCTCCCTCCCTCCCTCCCTCCCTCCCTCCCTCCCTCCCTCCCTCCCTCCCTCCCCCTCCCTCCCTCCCTCCCTCCCTCCCTCCCTCTCTCTCTCTCTCTCTCTCTCTCTCTCTCTCTCTCTCTCTCTCTCTCTCTCCCTCTCCCTCTTTCTCTCTATATCGCCCTCAAATAAATAAAAGTAAACAAAAAAATCTTAAAAAAAAAAAAACAAAGAAATTTCAACTTACTTCCCCAATAGACCCTCTGTTACCAACTCAAAAATATGATTGGGAACCTAAAAAACAAAGTTAAGTAACTAAGTATGAAAATAGTCCCTATAGAAACCATTTTACTTTTATCTGTGTGACAGTAACATTAAGCACGTATCATGAAAAATCACTTTAATTTGATAAGCTAGAACATTGAAATAGGTAATATTAGCCCAAATAATTATTATTTGCAATTAAACACTTCACTCACTTTCCCACATAAATACTGAAATAACTAAATATGTAAGAAATAAGAGTTCTTTCAATAGCATTTGTGAAAAGCAGTAAAGAAATATAATCAAGGAAAGGTCTAAATAGATTCTTTTTTGCAAAGCTTTAGTGATTTTACTAAAACAAATACCAAACAAACTATATATATACATATATGTGTAGATTTTTTTCTGAAATGTGTAATGTTAGCATAAGAGCAACACAAGTATTTTCACTCAATAGGGCAGATTCAGAAAAAGAAAACAAATACATAAACCAACAAATAGAAGGGCAAATGAGAAAATATGGTAATGTTTGTCACTTACAGTAACACACATAAATATGAAACTTTTTCATTGAGTATTGGTGAATCTAAAACTGGTTCAACAATAAGGAACAATTAAATGATGTTTTCAAAACACATAATATTAAAACAAATGCCACGAACAGTTGATAATAGTAGGGTGGATAGACTCACGGTAGGCAGCTGATTGGATATGGCAGCTCACAAGCAATGCTGCTGTGGAATTCTCAGACCTACATAGGAAGCATAGAGAGGAGCACACTGAATTTACAAACAAGAGACAATGACAGACATCTTAATGCTAAATAAGTTTTGATGAAACTACACGATGGGTTTTTTTTGTTGTTGTTGTTCCAGTTTGGATAGTGTGTGTGTGTGTCTTTGTGTGTCTGTAGAGTCTATATGTCCAGTGACAATGGGCATGGTAAAAGATGAGAGAAAAGTTGATAAATAAAATGTACTTGTGTTGATAATTGTTGAAATTAACAGAAGGAGCATAACTGCTTCAAATATGTATTTATTTAATTAGACACTTGAAATATTCAATGGTGAAAGTAAAACAGGACCAAGTTTCAATAAGCTAATCCAAAAATCAAATATTATGTTCTAAATTATATGTTGTTGGCTTAGATTTAAGCATTACTATTAGTATTAATATAATTTATTTAGTTTTAACCTTTTTTTTTTGCCATGTTTCTGTTTAAAAAGAGGGTTGCAAATAACTTAAGAATGTAAGGATCTGTTCCTACAAGCTGAGGAAAGTTTTAAGACAGCATTATATTTAAGAAGTTTCACAATCTATTTGGATAAAAGCATGAAAAAATAATAAAATCAAAGATAAATTACTTGGAAATCTAGTATGTTTATATCATTTAGCATGAAATATTGCAAAGATATCAAATTAAATTCAGTTTATTAGGAAAATATATTCATTTCCCTCAATGTGACAAATAATTTTATTCTTTTGTTTTTCCTCAAATTAATAAATAAAACGTGCTATTATTATGTTCCTTTCAAATGAAAACTCACTTATACACACTCCATATCCCTATCCTATTTTTGTAATTCCAGTTTCACCCAGAAGGCCTGGGTCACTCAAGTTTTACACGCCCTTAAGTTCATTTTTAGGAGATTGAAGATTTGGAGTTTGCCCTACTTGACTTCAATATATATATATAGTTTTAATTTGAGCATGTGTGTGTTTATATTTCATCTGTTTATTTCATTTGTCCACATTTTAAAATTAAGATCTTTTTCATGTTTAAGTTTTTTGTGTTCTTTGTACATTATTGTCCCAATAAAGAACTGTATTTATAATAAGGATAATGTCAAGACAATATGGTTTAACTAAAACACTCAAATTTAAAATATTTTAAATATAGTTCTTGGAATTTTTTGAACCTTATTCCAGAAAACTACAGTCCATGCATAAAACCTACCCTCTATCCTGTTTTGAAAATCACTAAATACAGTACACATATTTATTTATGTGCATTTTCTCTATGATTACTTTTATACAACCATGGTAGAGATAGATTGTTGCAACAAGACTGCATTTACCACAGAATTTAAAATAGCAACTGGCCCACAGGGGGAAAAAAAAAATGTGGACAAACCTTGGACTAAACCAAGAATACATTAACTCTAGATATCTACCTACAGCATACACCAATGCATACAGCATACAGACCTGTCAATATGCTAACATTGTCCTGCTATTTACAGCACAATTTGGTACAGACCTGTAAGACAACGTCTGGGAGGCTTTAAATGTTCTACTATCATATTAAAGGCTAGAAAGGGAGTAGCAGCATTCAGTACAGAGATGTTACTTAAAACATGGTGTGTTTATAAATCTTACCTAGAATTAGGTGTACTTAGATTAACTGCAAATAACTAGACCTTTTTGCCTGTTAAGAATCAGGTGAACTTCCAAGTGAGAGAATAAAGATAGCTATAAATAAGGTGATAGTTCCGTACACCTGAGTTTTGTGCATTTAGAATTTTCATTCACAATATTTTTTTATTCACAATATTGTTATCTTAAAACACGGTGGATCTGAAATCAGTGAGTCCATGCCCACTTTTAACATTATTGTTGCCTGATTATTTTACCCCAAATAATACCCTCCAAGTGTTTTTATTTTGGATTCCAACTGAAGAAATTATACATTATTTAAAAATTTGGATGAAAAGGTTTTAGTAACTCACAAAGCCTTGACTGGCCATAAGTATATTTTACAGCTTGACACTTTAAGTTATCACTATTGTGAGTAACTCATCATGATTTCTTTGTTTTAATCATTTCTCTTAAATTCATATAATATATATACTTCCTGTGTCTGTTCTGTATCATTTTTCTCTCTTATCTTTTGAACTTTAACTTGATATAGTTGAGAAAATGTCTTCCCTTGTCTTCAAAAGCACAAATATGGTTCTCCAATACCCAATCTATGTCTCAGCTACCACATTGCCTTCAAATGTCAAAGTTATTTCCCACAATAAACATTTTTCAACATGGCTTCTTACTCATTATTACTAGATAACTGCCTTTTTCAGAGAAAGAGTGATATAGAATCTTGATGAGACTCATAATGTCATATTTAATTTTCTTGCATCTTATAATAACTTTAATATAAGGAGATATTCTCATAATAAATGCATCATTTAAACTTTTCCTGTTTTCTTTTTTTTTAAATCAATGTAATCAAATATCTACTGGATTTTAGGCAAGTTGACAAGGTTGATATGGCTTCAAAACAGCAGGGCATCAGGTGCTTAGATGACAATTTGGTGTACTGTTAATGGAAAAATAGAAGTAAAATGCTTATTCACCCATTTTTCCTCAAATTTCTTTATGTTGTTTTTTCTTACTGCTGTATAGAATTCCATTGTGTAGATATACCACATCTTTGTTATCCATTCTTCAGGGAAATTTTGTGGAAGAGGGGGCGGAAAGAATGTCAGAGTCACATGTTGGGTCATGATTTGCAGAGACATTTATCATACCAATAACTGTGGGCTAACTCCACAATGCACGACCCATTTACATCAACAAGGAGGGTCCAATGGGAGGGAGTAGATCACAGATGAGCCTAAACAATGGTACCAAACTGCCTGTATTTACTGAAAAGAAAACTAATAAATTAAATTTTTAAAAAATGCTTATTCACACTTGAGTGACAGGGCTTATTTACATAGGCCCATCACTTTAACCCTCAGCCCTGGGGATCTCAGGAGCATTGGCTGGGAGACAAGACTGGCAACATAGGATGAGGAGGTAGCACAAAACCCCATTTTTCTCTTACTGAGAGTCTTACAAATTTTAGGCAGTGTCCTCAAACTGCTTTGATTTCATGAATAGCAACCCTCACTTCATTTCCAATGTACTCATTAGGGCTAAATGGTGCTATAATGTTATTTAGACTTGTAGATGAACTTTATGAACATGCTTAGGTTAGATTCCCTATGAAGACTGACCCTGAATCTTCTTGTTCCATGTCAGGGTGAGTGAGCAAGTACAAGCTGCACCAGGTAAGCCTCTCCCACAGTCTGGCGTTGTTACCAGCAGATATTGTACATGCGTGCACCAAACTAATTATTATTAAGTAATTATTATTTCTTTACTATTTTGTTGTTTGTTTTGACAAACGTTTAGACAAATTTAAGAAAACAAAATTATCATTAGAATACATGTATAGAGGCTGGGTTTAGTGGATAAGACAGTTTATTGCATAAGAATGAAGACCTGAATTTGAACCTCTGATCCCAAATACAAAGGTAGGCATGGCCACCCATGCCTGTAACCCCAGTGCTGAGAGAGTAGAGATAGAAGAATACCTGAGGCTCCCTGGTAAGTAAGTCTAACTGAAAATTTGGGAGGTTAATGTTCAGCAAGAGGCTCTTTCTTGGGGAAATAAGGCAGACGAGTGACAGAGGACACAAACCGTTTTCCTCTTTCGAGAGATTTCTTATATTTTTTGATATTTAGGGCTGGAGATATTACTTAGTGTTTAAGGTGCTTATTATTACATGTACACGTCAGATAAAAGTTTCTCATTTTACAAGTGACTATTGTTGGTACATGACAGTAAAGTTCAAGCAATTTCAAGCCACATATACAAATTTATACATGCACACATATACACACACGATAATAATGCCATTCTCATTTTCTTTCTGGTCATTACTAAATATGTGTTACTGGGAAAAAGAAGTGATAAATTCCAGGCTGGAAAGTTATCTCAGTGGTTATAAGTAATAAGTTCATTCCATTTCCACTATCTTTTTTCTGTATCTTTCTTCCTTTCTGATTTCCCTACTTCATCTTTCTCTCCCCTTTTCTCTTTCTCATTTCCTCTTCTCTCTTTCACTTTCATGTCCTGTCCTGGATTCAAATTCTTCTCTTTGAATGAGCATATCAGAGTACCATAATGATCTGTTCAAGAATGCAGTGGCTCATGCACCACTGCCTTAACTTGAACCATAGGAAATCCAGAACTCAAGTACAAATTTAGTTTTGGAACTTGATAGGATTGCAGTAAAGGAGAAAATTTCTTGAGCTTGGTGTAATCATCTATTCATGATCTGTGACATACTTTCTGCTTGGCTATTAAGGAAAATATATTCACATTTTTCATGTTTTCAAGAAACTTCAGTGAACTTAAATAATTGAAAGCATTGATAATAACAATTTCATTAGTGAATGGTATGATGAAATGATCCTTTTTTAGTAAAATAACTTCATAGTATATCTATCTATAAAATTTTCCAGTGAGGCCTCTGGTATAAATTCAGTACCTGATTGAACCTATTCTATGAATTCAGAGGGGAAAAAAAAATCCCTTCTAAATCATCCATTGTTAACTAAAAGATACTTTTTCAGAAATGACCTTTTCCACTTTATTCCCTAAGTAAAATGTATAAATATGGATAGAAAGGGAAACCTTTTTATTCAATGTTCCTCTATATTAAATACTTTCACCAATTATTGTTATACAACAGTAAACATTTTGAAGAAAGTTATGGAGATGAAATTTATTAGTCAGTTTCATAAAACTCATCAGCTCCCTACATATTGTTGTTTCTTCTTCTTCTTCTTCTTTTTTTTTTTTTTTTTGGTTGTTGTTGTTTTTCGAGGTAGGGTCTCACTCTAGCCCAGGCTGACCTGGAATTCATTATGGAGTCTCAGGGTGGCCTCGAATTCGTGGCAGTCCTTCTACCTCTGCCTCACAAATGCTGGGATTAAAGGCGTGCACCCCCACACCCGGCTCTTGTTTCTTCTTATGTGGAATGTACAATGGCCAGAGAAGACCAAATGTGCTCGATGGTAAATTGAGTTATATTTCTACTCTAGGAGCAAATAGAAATAACCAGACAAAGAAAACAAATGAAATTACTTCACATTTTACGCCATAGGCATTACATCATCAATTATCATTTCACTACCATTATGTTCATACCACAGCAATTTTTGAAGTAAGTTATGCTTTAGTATCGTTGTGGTTATTATTATTTTTTTTTGCAGACTTCTTCATGTAGTTTTCAGAATGAAAGGTGTAAAATTTCTAGTAGCACTAACCTCAGATGAATACATACACTTTCTAAAAGATTTCTTCATTAATCTCTTAGATAGTGAGAAATTCAGAAATATTTACAAATCTTCTTAGAAGTATTTATCTTCAGTAATAGAGATACAGATCTAAGCCCCTTCAAATACCTTTGGCAAGTGTATAGTGCATATGATTTTCACTGTAATACTTCATGGAGGCTAGTTTTATGCATTATAACTACTTTGAAAATACATATGTGACATTTCATGTTGCCTAGAGTCATAAAACCTCCTTATCGTATATGGAATTTAAGAATGAATTTTCTAACTTTCAGGTTAATGTTTTCTTGAGATAACTGCTTTCTGAGCCAACAATGGAAATCTGTCACTGATTGCAATGTATGCATTAGTTACATTAGAGGTACATAAAAGTCTTCTACATGCTCACTTATATTTACATTAACTAGAGAGAGACATTATAAAGTTTCCAGATGAGCATACCCTTATGCACACACAGAAAGGGTACAGTTTTCTGTTGTGAAAATCCTACTGCAACAATAAAGTATGTCAACATGTAGAAAGAGCATTAGCCCTGTTAAATGGGGTGTGATCTTCAGCTCTCTATAACTTCTTCCCCTTTGACCAGTAATCTCTGAATTAAATCTACTGGTTTTTTTTAGTGTTTTCTTTTTCCCCAAACTGTGTTTCACTCTAACCTCAGATGACCTAGTTCTTACTCTGTAGATTCAAAGTGGCCCCCAACTGCTAGTGATCCTCCTCCCTCATCCTCCTAGGTGCTGGGATTAAAGGTGGGCTGCACCATGCCTCTCTTGTTCTTTGTTTTGTTTTGTTTTCTTATTTAAAAATATAGCTTATGAAGAAATAAACTCATGTTCTTCTTAAAGATATACTACAAAACTTTTGTGGCAGGTTTTCCAATCAGAGGTGGCACAAAGTGATGAGACAAAAATAAAATTAGCAACTGAAACTTAATAATTATTATGAATCTTACGACTCAGTATTTCTACCTTAATTTTTTTCTGGCACACAAATGTAAATATGTTATTATTTATATAAATAAATGTGATAAATAGATACATATACATAGATATACATTGAAGTCTAGAAGAGACTTGGAAGCACTCACTAATTATTTTTGTGCTTGCTTGGGGCTAAGTATCCCTGCCATTAAAACTTCCTGTGAAGGTAAGCTCATTGACATTACTCCATTCTTTACAGCATTTACTTCTAGGGATTCCTGCATAGGACTGAAATGAAAACAAAATAAAATAAGCAAACAAACAAACAAACAAAACCTCTTTTTTTAAAAAAAATTATTTATTTATTTATGTGAGAGCGACAGACACAGAGAGAAAGACAGATAGAGGGAGAGAGAATGGGCGCGCCAGGGCTTCCAGCCTCTGCAAACCAACTCCAGACTCGTGCGCCCCCTTATGCATCTGGCTAACGTGGGACCTGGGGAACCGAGCCTTGAACCGGGGTCCTTAGGCTTCACAGGCAAGCGCTTAACCACTAAGCCATCTCTCCAGCCCCAAAACCTCTTTTTAAATTTAGACACTTCAGACTTCCTTCGGGCAATATGACTTTAAATCTTTAAAGGCATTTTTTACTTATCTTTTAGATATTCAACCTTATTTCTTTGCTCCTTGAGCCCTATATACTAAGTATACAACACTGCTATCTCATTCGTTTCTCTTTCAAATACTTGATTTTAAGGCTGGGAAGAAAGCTTAGTGGGTAAAATGTTTGCCATGCAAACCTGAGGACCTGAGTTGATCCTCAGAACCCAAATATGCCAAGTATCTTAGGGTATTCATTATCCCAGTATTGGGGTGGAGGAGACAGGAAACTTTCTGAGGCTCACTAGTCAGCCAGTCTGGAACTATTGGAGATATTGTCTCAAAAGAAAGATGGATAGTATTCTGAAGTAATAGCATCCAAGGTTGTCCTCCAGCCACAACACACACACACACACACACACACACAGAAACATACACATACATACATACATACATATCACATTCATGTTCATACACGTATGTAAAAACTGAATTTCAGTACGTTCTTAGCTATATACTTATACTTTTGTTAAAGTCTATCAAAAGTAAACTGAAACAGAATTAATTATATCACCTAAGGCTTATAGTTCCAAACTGCCTCTGTTAAGATTCTGAGCCTTTAATGTGTCTTCTTGCCTATAATTCCACAAAATTATAAAAATATAAACATATCAAACAGGGTGTGGTGGCTCACATCTTTAATCCCAGCACTTTGGAGGCAGAGGTAGTAGGTGAGTTCGAGGCCACCCTGAGACTACCGAATGAGATCCAGGACAGTCTGTGCTAGAGTGAGACTCTACCTTGAAAAATGAAAAAAAAAAAAAAAAAAAAAAAATATATATATATATATATATATATATATATATATACACACAAACATATTTACTTAATGTTTTCATTAGAAAACCAAAATAATGGTTATGATCTTGAAGAAAGGATAATAATTTGTTTTATTTGCATCATGTGGTTCATGTGATTTTTAATATGTAATGTATGTCTTATGAAAACATCTTTGCATTATAAGCAAGATCTAAACTGGATGATAGTGCTAACATTTGTTATAAAATAAAGGTAGCATGCAATATTATCTTAAATTAACTCAAGTTTTCCATCTATTTTTAGTTATTCTTTTGTTTTATATCTTTTATGAGTATTTTTTCCTCTCTCTCTCTCTCTCTCTCTAGTCCTCTTTCTCTGGATAATTTCCAAGAAAATAATTCTGTTCTCCATAAATTTTCCCAATTCTGTTAGACTATTAACTGAAACTAATTGGAAAGCAGGGCTGATCAACCTATTGAGATGGATCATTGAACAATAAACATTCCTTGATGTTTTTGTCTGAATCCTGACATCTCTGCACAGTGTAGACATGAGGAAGTGAAGCCACTCCTGTTCATTGCATTTCTTTTTTTTTTTATTTTTTTGTTGTCATTTTATTTATTTTAGAGAGACAGACAGAGAAAAAGAGGCAGAGATAGAGAGAGAGAATGGGTGCGCCAGGGCCTCCAGCCACTGCAAACGAACTCCAGACGCATGTGCCCCCTTGTGCATCTGGCTAACATGGGTCCTGGGGAATCAAGCCTTGAGTCAGGGTCATTAGGCTTCACAGGCAAGCACTTAACCACTAAGCCATCTCTCCAGCCCTCACTGCATTTCTTAACAGTATGTGAGAGTCACACTTATCACTACTATTGTTTTAAGGGTTTAATTAAGTTGAATATGGAGTACCTGGCTTTCATCATTTTTACTACATTTGATTTATACATTTAAAGATGACCTTAATGCTGACAGAATTGAAGACTTTCTTTTATATCAAAAACATGACTTATTAGTGAATTGATATAATATATTCCCAGTGGCTTCCAGTATAATAAAAATATGTAATTGAGAACAGAAGCATGTCATATTGCCTTGAGACAACCTCCAATAAATAATCAGCTCAATCTAAAAATCTTTGTAATATAGGTGAAATACCTACCTACATGTAATGAAACTGCTTTAAAAATGTCTCTCTTTTTGTTTTATTCTGATGTCAACTTATAAAGTAGGGCTCAAAGTGATAACTTCTTTAAACAACAATGTTATCAACAAACATTATACACTTTAGATAGTATATGCTTTTGTAGATTTAATGAAATGTAGTTGAAAGGGAAGTGAAGCCATTCAGCATATACTAACCAGCTGAGAAGGTGTGGAATAGGATTGACAGTTTAAAATTACATTAACCTTGACCCACCCAGTGAATTACCTTGTTATGGAAAAGTCACTCAGAATCTCTGAAAATAGAGTTAATTAAAAGACTCAAAAATAGATTTCAAATGAACATGATAATATTATGAAAAACTCTTAAATTCACAAGGGAAATACATCAATTTGGAGCTATCCAATGTACTATTCAACTTAGTATTTTAAAACTAGGACAGTTTCACGGCAGGTGAATATTGAGTGAAAAATAACATTATGATGTGTAGTGGAACTTAACATAGACAAGAAGTCCAGATATAATTTAACTGGTATGATCTTTTACTCAGGGACTATCTGCATGTGTCATCCTTAAGTATCTCATTTTACCCCTTTCAAAGAGGTCATCTTCCTGCTGCATGTCTTACTCCCAAACTTCCTAGTTTCCTCAGTTGTCAAGAACTTTATTTCTTCTGTTGTTTTCTCCAAGAACCACTGCCTGTTAAGGCCTGAAGGAGGATTATTGATAAAGTACACAGTGCTTCAAATGTGACTAAGTATGGGCTGAGCAGTCTGATTAATCAAAAGGAACTGACTGCTTTATATTAATCAAGTTTGACTAAAAAGGGGGAAATATATATTCTATCTGGCCTGTTTATAATGCTAGAGAAAGGACCAAAGACCTTAGGGTATAGCTAAAGTAGTCTTCATGCTATAGGTGTTAGAAAGTACATTTTTTGTTGTCGTTGTTGCTGTTTATTTTTATTTATTTGAGAGTGACGGAGAGAGAAAGAGAGAGAGAGAGAAAGAGAGAGAGAGAATCGGCACACCAGGGTCTCCAGCCTCTGCAAACGAACTCCAGACGCGTGTGCCCTCTTGTGCATCTGGCTAACGTAGGTCCTATGGAATCGAGCCTTGAACTGGGGTCCTTAAGCTTCACAGGCGAGCACTTAATCACTAAGCCCGAAAGTACATTTCTTAAGCAATCCTTTGACCTTTAATTCTGTAAGTTATTCTATTTTCTCTTATATAGAAGTTTATGTTTTTGTCACTTTTTTATATACTTGTTCGGAAAGGGTTAGAAATCTAAAATTATCATTAACACTAGGAATGATATTGCTGAATATTTTATTAAAGTCATTTCCCAATTTAAATTCAAGTATATATCATTTTAATTTTTAATTAATTAATTATTTTTATAAAGATTATGTTATATATTTTCTTGATTCTGGAATTAAATATATTTTATAATACCTTATAAAATTTGCTCATAAACCTTGCTTTATCTACTGATTTGAGATTTAATAAACTAGAGTGTATCCACATATAAGTTTAGTTTTGTGTCTGGAAAGTTCAAACATTTGAGTTGTTAAGTGTCAAACTAAACAATGAGACATTTAGAATTAGTTTACAGTTTGTACAAAATTTAAGCTGGGTTGGGGAGACTGCTCAGTGATTAAGAGTACTTGCAACTTAAGTATGAAGGCCATTCAGATTGGTACCACCAAATTTTACTCCCTATTACCTCTGTAAAAAGTTGAGTATGACCAAACACATCTTTAGCGGGTTGGGGGTGGACATGTGCAGGCTGGATAATCTTAGGCTCGCTGATTAACAACAACCCTTGTTGTTGAAGGGGAGAACCTGCCTCAAAGATACACAGATGAGTGATAATAGAAGGTAACCTAATGTTCTCTTGCCTCCACACATACACACACAGGACCACACAGCTGTTTGATGCACATGCACACATCACACACACCACACCTAAACACACGCACAAACGTGCAAAGCTAAGAGTAAAGATATATCTATAATTATTAATAATAATAATGATAATAAGGTCTGGGGAGATGGATCAGCAGTAAAAGCACTTATTTACAAGCCTGCCAGCCCTGATTTGATTCTGATTACCCATGTAAAGCCAGATGCACAGAGTGGCACATGCATCTGGAGTTCCTTTTCAGTTGCAAGAAGCCCTGCCATGCCAATTCTTCTTCTCCTCAATACATATACATACATACATATGTATATATATATGTATAATTTGTTTCTAGTAAATGCCCAGTTATTTTTGGATCTAGTTACCCCCTTCTATAAGATTTTGTACCTCTAGATTCTACTTTCAAATTCTACATGAATATGAATTATAAACATTTGTGGTACTTTGAATAGGGAGTGTCATTTTGTGCTTCCAACCAATACCATGCTAAGCTTATACTTAATTTATAATTATCCTATTCTATAAAATTAAAAGTTTAAAGCGAGCTATACTGATACATACCAATAACCCCAGCATGTAAGAGGATCTCGAGTTCTAGGCTAAATGATCAGATCCTGGCTCATGATTTTTATCTATATTACCTAAATGAAATGATTTATGCAGCTACTGGCTTATGTCAAATATGGCAATATCATGACTGATTCAAAAATTTAATTGAAGATTGCTGATAATTCAGGTAAGAGAAAAACTAAGTTACTTTCTGGAAACCTCTTTATTATTTATAACCAAGTAGAGCCTGACATGGTGGCACAGGTCTGTTATTCACTATAGGGAGGCTAAAGCAGGAGGATCACCAAGTCCAAGGCCTGCTATAGCAACAGAGTAAGTCCAAGGTCAGTCTGGGAAACTTAGAGACACTATCAAAAATTAAAACATTAACAAAGAACGGTGGTTCTAGCTCAGTATTATAGCACTTTCCAAGGTTCAGCTCTCATAAATGAAAAATAGATGTACAAAGAAAGTAAATAAAATGAATTGTTTCCACATAATGAGTATGTATTATGTTTTTATATAGAAATGAAAAGAAAAAAGGAATGTGTCTCAATAGATGATATTTATAATAAACACATGGGACTAGTTATACATTAAAGAACCTTTATGGAGATGCCACATTTCTACTTGGCAATTTTTCCACCTGAAAGGTTTAATTACTCATCAAGTCCCATTCCTCTGCATTCAGTAACTAAAGAGAAAGTCTAAAGGAGAGAGTGGGTTTAAGATAAATTTCAGTCATTTTATAGGGCTTGGTGCCTACTCTTGGAAAAAACTCAAGAGATTAAAATATGTTTTTGTATTTAAAGTCCCTGTATTGAGATAATCTTTCTTCTGCTGGTGTCAATGTACACATGTGGAAAGCCCAAATTGAGTGTCCCCCCTACACCAACCAATAGCACCTCTATTGTCTCTGTGTAAGCAGTAATCAGGAGGAGGCTCAAGTAAAAGTGTCCCCAAAGAAATTGTCTAAACTATTATCTATATAACCCAGATCACTGGAGAAAACAGCATTCAGGGAGTCATAACCCAGCTAATGATGATGAAAGTTATGTTTGTTTAAATATATTACCCCTAGGCACACACATTGCAGGTAACACTATATATAGGTGTGGCCATTGCTGCAATGTCCATCTTCTACAAAGGAAGGGTTTGAAACTCCATCTTAAGTTGTTTTGTTCTCTTTTCATTCATTATATCTAATATCATGTCTCTTTACTACAGATTCATAGTAGAAAACTGTCTTAATGTTATGTGGTCCATAGTATACAGCAATGCAAAATGTAAATAAACAACCAGAAAAGATTAAGAAGGCTAGAATTACTATGGTTGTTTCACTGGCACTGGATACAGCAGATAATAAATCTTATTACATTTCAGCTTCTATTTGTATTTTGGGTATACAGCCAAAATCCAAGACCCTGGATATAATATAAGCTTATATTTTCTGTTTGTTTGTTTGTTTGTTTGTTTTCCTTCTTCTTCTTCTGTCCTCTCATGAGTTTCTTTTTCTAAAATCAGCATGGAAGGCAACTGCCATGTATGCAAGTCCACTGTGGAGTGAGGCAACAAGTAATGTAGACTGAACTGCCTTCTTACTTTGGGTTTTCAGAGCCTGTGGGCTACTTTCAGACAGACTGAGCAATGACAGTGGGGTTATTAAGCAACCACCTCCTTTCTGAAATTAAAATAACCAGAGACTGTGCCTCTGAGCTAAATGGGCCCTGCACCCTCCTCTAAATTCTGGTTCCCAGATTCAGATCAGCCAAAACCATAATTTGGATTTCTTTTTATTTCCCTTTTTCAAAATTAAATAATTCTTACTTCTGTAGAATTTGTAGTCATTTGAAGTAAATGATTATATAGTATTTTTGTAAAAAAAAATTATAAAATCAAACAAAGAAAAAAAAGTTGATACACATCTCATGTGGCCCAGCAATGCATTCCTCGTATAAAAAACACAGGATGTAAATTTGTGCAGCTATCAGTCCATCTCTTAAAATATCAGATGTCCAATAAACTCCAGCTAACTTTTAAATATTGGATTATGGTGCCTCCATTAATTAAGTGAAAAGATTTGTTTGATCTCACATTCACAACAGTTAGAAAAAGCATGAAGGGGCTGGAGAAAGCCTAAGGAACTGAGTTCAATTCCCCAGTACCCATATAAAGCCAGATGCCCAAGGTGGCATATGCATCTGGAGTTTATTTGCAGGGGCTAGAGACCCTGGAATGCTCATTCTCACGCCCCTCCCGTGTGAGTGTGTGTGCCTCTGTCTAACAAGTAAATAAATAAATAAAATATTAAAAGATGAAGTAAATTGTTTCTCTTCCACGCAGAATAAAGACCTGACATGTCACCTGTAACAATCTACCATCCTACGTCTTTCCAGTTACAGTTTTTAATTATTTGAATCTTTGCCACCTCATGACAAGATACCCCTGAGATAGCCCATATGGATTGTTCAAAGTAGATATTTTTTACACTACAGAATATAATTTTTCAGTACTGAGGATGAAGGTCAAGTAGAAATTAAAGCCTGTCCCTATCTGACTAAAGCTGTAATTTGTGTAAGCAAAACATTGTCTTTCACTCCATTCATGTTTTCACCCTGATGCTATGGATTTTGATGTTTGTTATCTAACTTATTTTTCATTTGTTCACTTAGACACCACATGTAAAAGATTTATATTAAAATGGTACAATTTTATGTGTGTATGTATGTGATGGAAATTATAAGCAGAGTACATCATAGATAGTCAACATTTGAATTTATTCTAAATTCCCCTCGCCCCCCAAAAAATTTATGATGTTCCTCTAAGAAAGAGAAAATGGCCAGTAACATCTATGGGATGAGGCCAAGTGTTTTTCCAAGGACATTGGGTTGCTTGGCACATGTCTGCACCTGTATCCACTCACATAGTAGCACATAAGCCCGCTGAGTGCTTTTCTTCACCCTGTAAACCTGGCAGATGTGATCCCAGTGAGGTTCCACCATCTTCCACAGCTGAGTGGAGCCCATATGCCATTGAGAGGCGAGAAAGAAAGAAAGAAGATTAATTCAGTTGTCAATGTAAGTAATTGGGGCTGTGCTGCCACCCTCCACAGTCTGTGTGGAAATTAGCCATTTCTTTAATTATTTTTTTTTTTTAAGCAGCTTTGGGCTCCACAGCCTGCAATAACTTCCCTCAATGTGTTTACCCCTGTGGCTCTTTACACTCAATTCAGACGGCGCACCGATCGCTGCCTTAACTGTTTAACCTGAAGAGTTTGCTGGATTTATGGACACATAATGAATGGTTTTAGCTTTCAGAATAAAAGTAAAGAAATACTTACATCTCTAACAATCCAGTCACTTCTTTTTGCCAGAAGTTATGGCCTGGAAGATTGAGCCATACTGATGGCTATATTTCCAATTCCTATACTTTGGAAGATAAATATTAGTGCACTATGTCCTAAATGTCTGCCTTTGTCCTGCAAACACATAACAAATTTAAACAATACTAAGGAGCTAGATTGATAAATTACACTGCCTACAAGGTGTCATTTTTTATAATGACCAAACTTTCCCTGTGATGGAAAAAAAATATGACAGCAATTTGAGAATAGATTTACTAGTTAAGTGTTTAAAGGTAACAATTTATGAAGCTGATTTGAACATGAGATATTTTTAACTATGGAAAATCAGTCTATCATCTTCTACAGGTTTTACATAAATAGAGCTGAAAATTAACATAGAATGCTGTAAAAAAGTAGATAAGTTGCAAGTAGAAATGCAAATGAAATGCTAAAATTTTCTAATGAGGAAATTTCTACCTAGTATTCCATAAGCCTGACTCTTAGTTTTTAAAAATTACATTGTTTTTCAAAGTATTTTACATTGTTTTAAATGAAATAACATTCCCCAGTATTTGATAAATAATCTAAGTAAAATATGTGATATTAGAATTTATTGTTAAAATGTATTATAATGCATAATCAAGTTGTTGGATTTATATGATTTATTTTTATTTTTTTTTATTTTTAAATTTTTATTAGCATTTTCCATGATTATAAAAAAATCCCATGTTAATTCCCTCCCTCCCCCCCACTTTCTCCTTTGAAATTCCATTCTCCATCAGATTTATATGATTTTTATCTAGCATAACTATATATATATATATATATATATATATATATATATATATATATATTCACCTAGATTATAATTAAACTATGCATGTATCTATAAGCACATATAAAACATATAAGTGTATCATGCTCCCACACACAATAATGCATACAGCGATCTACTGAGCAAGTTTAAAATCCAATGGTTAAAACTGTTTCACTGAGCACCCAGTTTAGATTTAAAAATCAACCCATGCTGGACACTGTGGTACACATCTGTAGTTCTGCTGTTGGAGTGGAAGAAGTAGGATGCTTGGGAGTTATATGATAGTCTAACCCAATGGGTTTAAAGTTAAAGGCCTACCTGGATTACATAGCTGTCTTTAAACTTTGTTTTTAAACAAAATACCACTAACTTATTTTTGTTAGACTTAGGAGGCTCGCTGTGAGTTAGAGGCCACACTGAGACTACTTAGTGAATTCCAGGTCAGCTGGGTTAGAGCAAGACCCTACCTTGAAAAAACAAAAACAAACAAACAAACAAACAAACAAACAAGCAAACAAAAGCAATTCTGCTGGTATACTGTTTCTAGGTATGGTAGGAATGTAAAATCTGAGCATTTAATTCTATTTCAAGCAAGTTAATTGATACCATGGATTAGACAAATTCTTTTCAAGCTCGTCAATTTATATTACAAAAACACACAAAGCTGTTATTTAGATATAGTGGATCATATGGCAGTATTGTCTTCAAACAAGAATCAGAACATTCTAAACTCACAAGTCCAAGGAACTCTACTGTTCTAAGACTGTTCAATTACCCACAAGTACATGAACTTGTGTGAATGTTTTGTCATCAAAACACTGCATGGCCTGTGGATGGATACCTTAAGTATTGCTCAGCACCTCCTGAGGAAATGTGCTTCATGGAAAAGAGATTGAACTCTAAAGAACAGAAATTTTCAATAGTCAAAATATCCCTTTGTGAAAATTTCATCTTTTACTATCCTTTGTGTATCTTTAACTATGTATGTATTACCTATATGTATATCTAGAGCTATATATATTGATAGCTACACATAGATAAACAGTATACCATATACAATTAGCTAACTAATATTTTTCAGCACACTATGAGCTTTTGAATTTATGTAACTAGAAAAGTTACTTGGAGTTGGTTAGACCAGTTATTCTTTAAACCTGTTTGAGTAAATCCATTGGGGTGGGGGGGGGGCTATCAAAATCTCTTCAATGAGAAGAAGAAATAATGCAGCAGTTAAGAGTAAATACATTTTGTAGTCATGAAGGCCTTAGGAGGCCTGAAAGACAATGAGAGTTTTATTTCCACAGCCCACATAAACAGTCCTGAAGGGGAAGCAGAAACCCTAGAATCACTGGAGCTCACAAAAAAAACTGGAATGATCTCAGGCTCAATGGAGTGGAACATGCACACAAGTGCATGTGATGTTGCATGGGTATATACATGTGCACAAACCACACACAATACACACACATGCGAGCATGCTCTAAGCCAAATAAATCTCATTATACACATATCAAACCTTTTTTTTTTTTTTTCTTTTTTTTGAGGTAGAGTCTCACTCTAGCCCAGGCTGAGCTGGAATTCACTATGTAATCTCATGGTGGCCTCCCAAGTGCTGGGATTAAAGGCATGTGCCACAACATCTGACTCAAACCTATTTTTCAGGAAAAAAGTGTTTTTTAGAGCAGTTCATCACTAGAGACTGAGAAATAACTGTAACTATCCTAATGGTAAAAATATGTAGGAAGAGAGGTTACCCTTAAAATATGTGGGATTTTGAGACTTTGAAATATCACTTAGGACTGCTTTAATCCTTGGTTTCAAAACATGAGTCTGTGAAATTCTTAACTGTTCAAATAAGAAGTGTTGTATGTGCTGAAAAAACTAGGCTCCTCCCTATATTCTTTCCCTGTGGTCAGGAGAGGAAATTAATGAATCAGACCTGTGAGGCAAGATGCCTGTGTCTTTAGAATGAGTGGAGGATTGTAAGCAATTCATTTAAATCGACAAGTAGAAAATTCTTGCCTTCCCTGTAGCAGAAGAGTCAGTTCAGGCTTGTTCAATATTTGTAGATGGATTCACACACACACACACACACACACACACACACACACACACACACACACGGCAATGGTATGAAGCTGAATCCAAATCCTAATTGGTTCTACTTCTTATGCATGCATGTATACAGTTACAGTCAGGTAAGCATGGCTGGCAGACATCACATGACCAAGAGCAGCTTTGGGGAAAAAAAAAAAAAAAGGTTATTTTGCCTTATACAATCAAGAGGATGCTTCACAATGGCAGGGGAAATAATGGCATGAGCAGAGGGTGGATGTCATTCCCTGGCCAATATAAGATGGACCATAGCAAAGTGCCAAACACTGGCATTGGGATACTGGCTATAACACTCATAAGCCCACCCCCCAAAATACACTGCCTCCAGGAGGCTTTATTTCCCAAATTTCCATCAGCTAGGAATCTAGCATTCAGAACACCTAAGTTTATGGAGGACACCTGAATCAAACCATTACATATACCAATTGACATGATTTTGGTAGCAACAAGAAATGTATAACAAATGTAATCTATGTCATAAACTAACCTAGAGTTTACTAGTTTATGTGTTTTTCCTTAAATTGTATAAGATTAAATGGAAAGCAAAATTTGAGGCTGTTTACATCATTTTGGAGTTGAAGAAGGTTAAATAATATTTTGTTTTGCTTTCTGAAGACATGAAATTTTTCACTATGAATTTTCTGATTATGGACATTTACTTATTGTTACCTTAAAAAACAAAAAAATAAGCCAGGCATGGTGGCACACGCCTTTAATCCCAGCACTCGGGAGGCAGAGGTAGGAGGATCGCTGAGAGTTCAAGCCCACCCTGAGACTACAGAGTGAATTTCAGGTCAGCCTGAGCCAGAGTGAGACCCTACCTTGAAAAACAAAACACACACACACACACACACAAAAAAAAAATCAGTTTATAAGTTTATTAAAGACATTTCTATGCTTTGTAAAATTCATATATTTTTCTAAAGAAGGTCATCTCCCCCCAAAAGTATCATTTTTATTTAGATGTCTTTGTTTCTTTCTTTTAGAGAAAAGCTCTCTAAGTGAGGTTTTCCTCATTCTTCTCATAGAGTTGGATATAATTCAAAACTCCTGGTTCTCTCCCAAGTTCTGGATATAAAATTTTTCACCACCATACCAAGATTATGACAAGCTGCTAATTGAACATATGACTTTGTGCATGCTAGGCCAGCACTTAAGCAGCTAAGCTATATTCCCAACCCTGTATAAGACACTTGATAAATATATATATATATATATATACATATATATATATATATATATATACACATATGTATGCATATATATATTTATATAAAATCTTGTTAACAACATAGTTTTGGAGTTACCTCAAATGTCAAATGTGAAAAAAAAAAGTTTCATTTCATACAAAATGTAATGAGCTGTTATCTTCTAATTAAATAACAAAAGGTTTATTTATGACTTCAAACTCTATGGTCAACTTTTCTTAAACATGTGCTTACTGACTTTGCTATTACTTGTTATTCTTGTTTCTTAGATATTTAGATTAAGTGATAGTCCTGTAATTAGGATTACCAATACTTACTCATTCTTTAGGGACTTCAAATAATTGAGTAGAGAAGACATAATCATCATGAAAACATTTAGCAGAACATTGTTCTAATGTTTCCTAGTGCATTTCCTAGTAAGTTAATATTTCCTAAGGAAATTTGTGAGGATCACTCATCCTTTAGGATGCTCCTTGAAGTGACTTGGGAGTCAGTATATTTGGAAAGTGATACATACTTCCTTTCTCTCATGGGGTGTCATGCTGTGTATTAAAATTTCTGTGGCTTTCTGGGAGTTTAAAATATGAATAACTCACCTAGGCTTTACTAATACATCACACTTTGAATATCCCTTTCCTACACTAATTATTTTCTAGTTTTAAACTTAACATTTTAATACTCTGTGAGTTCTTGGGGAATGTCTTGGGAATTCCTGTTATATATCACTTGCCAAAAACATAAAATAAAATGTTTTCAGGAGACATAAAATGTCAGAAACTGTACTGTTTGCAAAATCTTCACTAGAAGAAAAAGCCAAATAAATGTGTTTAGAGATTACTAATTTGTTTGTTCTATACTCAAAGCTAATGATTAGAAATGAATCAACAATGAAAATTAAAACAATACCAACAATAAAATTATGTATACATGTTGCCTGAAAGTAACAATACTTCTCCTAGACTCACTTGGCAACTCAAGTGTTTGCCTCTTTGTGGCCCCAAACCAAAGCCAAGTGCCAAGCAAGGACTCTGGCCTTCTTTTAAAAATCACTGTTGACAAGAAACATGGTCAATATTTATAAATGAAATTCATCACAAAGATATCAGAGCTGGGGGTCAGTGCTTTGAAGTCTATGATAATGAGCATATATGTAATATGAGTTTTGATCTACAGGCTCTTTCTAAATATGTGGGCCCAATTACTATCAATTCTTTTTAAAAATATTATTTATTATTTATTATTTTGAGTGTATGTGTGTGTGAGAGGGAGAAAGGTGGTGGAGAAAAAAAAATGTGAATGTCAGGACTTCTAGCCACTGCAAATGAACTCCAGATTCATGCACTTCCTTGTTCATCTGGCTTTAAATGGGTACTGGGGAATTGAACCGGGTTACTTAGTCTTTTCAGGCAAGAACCTTAATGGATGAGCCATCCCTCCAGCCTTCAATTCTTTTTTTTTATTTTTATTTTTATTTTTTTACTATTTTATGTGTTTGCAAGCAGACGAGAGTGGAGGGAGAAAGTGAGAGAGAGAGAGAGAGAGAGAGAGAGAGAGAGAAAATGGGTGTACCAAGCCCTCTTGCCATAGCAAGCAAATTCCAGATATATGTATACCATTTTGTACATCTGGCTTTACCTTGGTACTGGGTCATCAAATGCAGGTCATCAGGCTTTAAAAGCAAGTGCCTTTAACCACTGAGAAACCTCTTCAATCCACACACTTTCTTAGAGAGCTGGAGATTAAAACATTTAGTCATTAGCAATATAGTCTCACTCACATCTGTTATCCCTATTTTGGAATACAAAGGTGGTAATATGGAAGATATACTGAACAAATATAAACATATTCCTATCAAACAGCATCTACAAAACAGATGACTCACCTAGAAAAAAAAATGGTTATCCAATTTATGCTCTACAGTTCTTCGTAAATGTAATTATTCCATTTAGAAAACTATGGATTTAGGTTTGGAACCTAATAGTCTTTTTTATGTTCTCTTATGTTTTTTTTAAATTTTTCTACCTGAATATGTTATGTATTATCATCCATAATGTCAGGTAAAATATTAGTGGATACAATGGGATCTTGTTTTTTATATATCTTTAATAGAAATGTGTGAGAATTTTTCTACTGGGTAAAATTCTGGATTGAAAGACTAAGACATGAATATTTTACTAATTCATCATTTTGATTTTTATTAAATTTTAGGGTAAATTTTAGTTTTTTTTTAAGTTTATACTTTTGTATTACCTCTCCTCTACTCCCATTCCATGATGGCCCTCCTCAGTGCAGTCATTAGTGTTCATGGTTGGGGTTTGAAGGTCTTGATCAGTCAGTCTGTGTAGTCAGGCAGGAGGAGCTTGCTTCAAGCTAATTTTACCCACTCTATGGGTCTTACTCTCTTTCCACATCTTCTGCAATGTCCCCTGAGCCTTTGGGGAGGAAAGGTGCTATAAATCGGTTTCTGTTTTGATGGGATTTGAATGACCATGGAGTCTATCACCATCCCAGTGCTAGGTATGAGTTCTCTCCCACTGAGAGAATCTCATGTCAAATTCACTGGTTACAAATATAGGTAGTGGGCTACTATTGCACAGGTGTGTATATCTTTTCTGGCTGGCTGATTTCATAACTTGCAAGTTCACCACAGTTAGTAGCTATTATCCTCCAGCAGCTACAATAATATTTTCCAATGCTATGAGGGCTATTTAGGAAGGAATTAGTTTCCCTCTCAATTTCAGTGTGGTCTTTTGATGTCCTGTAATTGCAGTCTGTGAGGGCTTCAGAAATAGATATTTCTGAAGCTCTAGCAGGCAGCCCAGTACTTTGACAATGCCTTGCATTACTTTGAGGACGATATGAGACTCTCTGACCAACAGTTCACTTTTGAGGGTAACAAATTCTGGTGCTGAGATTTACTAGCCAAAGCTCATGGTTTTAGGATTAAAATTTCTATACCTTCTACAAGAAATTTCTGTTCAGGTCCTCCTCCACTCTCCTTACTGAGGGTAATATTTTGCAGAATACTGTGCAGCAGGAAGGTTTCTATTTTACTGAGTCATGTTGTCATTAAGTATGTGTATTTTTCTCCCACCCTCTTTTCCCTCTACTCCCCCTTGAAGACCTTTCCAATCTCTTTCCTTCCTTCCTTCCTCCCTTCTTTCTTTTTTTGCTTCCTTCTTCTTTCTTTCTGTCTCTTTACTATCTTGTCTAATAATCCCTCCATTTCTTCCTCCTTTCCTGGCTTCATTTTACCTCCATATTAATACTCCTGATGCTTGCAACCAATTATAATCAACTCAACTGTTCCAGGTTAGGAACCACATTTGAATGGGGAATGTGAGGTATTTGTCTTTCAGAGCCAATGTGACCTCACTTAGTATGATTTGTTTAGAAAGCACGTACTTTTTTTCTGCAAATTTCAAAATTTTGTTTTTCCAGAACCTTGTTGTGCATATGTGCCACATTTTCATTAACCATTCTTCTATTGACAGGCATCTGGACTGATTCCTATCTATTTTCAATAGATCAGTGATGAATACGGTTGAGTAAGGGTCTCTGTAGTACATCGTAGAGTCTTCAGGGTATATGCCCAAAAGTGGTTCAGCTGGATATAATGGTGTATCTGTTTTCAGTTTCCTAAGGAATCTGTATGGATTTCCATAGTGACTATACAATTTTTACTCTAATCAGCAGTAAATGAGAGTTCCTCTTTCCTCACACCCCCACCAGAATTTGCTGTCACTTGATTTTTTTTTTTTTTTTTTTTTTTAATGACTGCTATACTGACTGGAGTAAGATGAAATCTCAAAGTCATTTTAGGTTAAATTTCCCTGATGGATAAAGATGTTGAAAATCTCTTTAGGAGTTTATTGTCATATTTTCATTGACAAATGTACTTCTTACTTTGAGAAGTCTCAGTTCATTTTCCTGCCCCATATTTGAGTAGGGTGCTTTATTTGTTATTATTTAGTTTTTTGAGTTCCTTGTAGATTATAGACATTAAACCAATGTTGGTTGTGTAGTAAGCAAAGGTTTTCCCCATTTAGTAGATAGTCTATTAAGTCTGTTAATGGTTTGTTTATCTGTACAATAGCTTTGGTTGAGAGTTTGTCAAATTCCTGGGGCTGTGTCTTTTTCAGAAAGTCTTTCTCGTTTCCTATACCTTGGAATGTTCTCCCTATTTTTTTCTTCTAGTCATTTTAGAGTTTCAGATCTTATATTGAGGTCCTTGATTAATTCACTGTCAATTTACGTGCAAGGTAAAGAAAGAGTTAAAATTCATTTTTTCATGTGGCTATCCAGTTTATCCAGCACCATCTCTTGTCTCCAGTGAGTGGTTTTTTTTTTTGTTGTTGTTGTTGTTTTTGTGGTTGTTTGTGTTTTGTTTGTTTTTGCATCCTTTGTCAAAGATCAGCTGGCCGCAGTAGCTAGAATTTATACCTGTATCTTCCATTCCATTAGTCCATGTGCGTGTTTTTGTGCTAGTACAATGATGTTTTTAATAATACTGCTTTACAGTATGTCTTGAAATCAGGTATTGTGAAACCAACAGAAGTATTCATTTTGCTGAGTATATTTGCTCACTATGCAAGGCCTTTTATGCTTCCACATGAATTTTGAGACTTTTTTCAGTGAGTAATGTTGCATGGGTATTGTTTGAAATTGCATTGAATTTGTATAGTGCTTTCAGTAGGATGACCATTTTAATGATAATTCTTCTGATCCATGTCCATGGAACGTCACTCCATGTTCTCATGCCTTCTTCTAGTTCTTTCTTCGGTGTTTTTAAGCTTTGTTTTGTTCTTTTCTGTTCCTTTTTGAGGAATAGGGTATTGATGTAGGATTTCACTCTAGTCCTGGCTTACCTGGACCATGCACCACTATGCCCAGTCAGTGGTTCTATGTGTATACTGTATAGGCAATTTATTTCCTTGTTTAGAGATTTTATAGATATTTAAATTTTTGTGGCTATTGTAAATGGCATAACTTCCCCAATTTCTTTCTTCATATGTTTGTCATTGATATAGATGAAGGCTACTGAATTTTATGTGTTGAGTTTATAGCCTGCCACTTTGATGAAAGCATTTATCACTTCTAAGAGTGTTTTTGTAAAGGTGTTTGATTCTCTTGTATATAGAATTTTGTCATCTGGGAATAAGGATACTTTGACTTCCTCCTTTCCAATTTATATTCCTTTTAGTTCTTTCTCTTTTCTTAATACTTGAACTAAGGCTTTAAGTACTTTGTTCAAAAGCTGTCGTGAGAATGGGAACCCCTGCTAAGTTCTAGACCCTAGTGGAAATTCTTTAAGTTTTTACTCATTTAGTATGACATGGACTTTAGATCTGTGGTATATTTTCTTTATTATGCTGATATCTGATTCTTCTACCCCTAGTCTCTCCAGTGTTATAATCATGAAGGGATGTTGTGTTTTGTCCAATGCTTTTTCTGCATCTATTGAAATGAACATGTGTTTCCTGTCTTTGAGTTTGTTTATGTGACATATTACATTTATCATTTTCCATATATTGACATATGCCTGTATATCTGAGATGAAGCCTACTTGATTAAGGTGTATGACATTTTTTGATGAATTTTTTTTGTATTTGGCTTAAAGGGATTTTATTGAGAATTTTTGCATCTAAACTCATCAGGGATACCAGTCATAATTTTTGTCTCTCTCTCTTTTAATTAATTAATTTATTTAAATTTTTGGTTTATTGAGGTAGGGTGTGACTCTAGCTCAGGCCCACCTGGGATTCCCTGTGTAGTGTAAGGGTGTCCTAGAACTCATGGCAATCCTCCTATCTCTGCCTCCTGAGTGCTAGGATTAAAAGCATGTGCAAGAATGCCTGGCTTTCTTTGTGTGTCTCTATCTGTGTAATTCTGGCCTTGTCGAAGGAGTAACTAAGCATCAATTTTGTTTCAATTGTATGAAATAACTTTAGTTCTTCAATGAAGCTTTGTTAAAATTTGGCAATGAATCCATCTGGGCCTGGACTTGTGTGTGTGTGTGGGGGGGAAAGGCTTTTAAATTCATTTTCAATCACTTGTGATATTATGGCTGTATTCAAGTAATTTATCTCATCTGGGTTTAGTTTTTATATGTGGTATGAGTTAAGAAATCCATCCATTTCTTAGAGAATCTCCAATATTGTGGAGTATAGGTGTTTGAAATATGATCTGATGATTCTCCCAATTTTGTTGGTGTCTATTATAATATGTCCTATTTCATTTCTGATCTTGTTGATTTGAGCCTTCCTTTTCTTTACCTTTAGACTAAATTGCCTAGGCCTTTATAAATCTCATTTATTTTATTAACAAACCTATTCTATATTTCATTATTTTTTCATTGTTTTCTTGATTTATGATTTATGGGGAATCAAACTGAAGTCTTATGGCTTTGCAGGCAAACTTCTTAATTGCAAAGCCATCTCTGCAGCCCTTGATTATTTCTTTACACCTGGAACTATTAGGTGTGGATTGTTGTTTTCCCAATGCCTCAGATGAATCATTAATCTATTAACTTTATATGTCTCTATTTTTGTAACATAGGTATTTGTTACTATAAAATTCCCTCTTAGGACTGCCCTCTTTGTGTTCCATAAATTTGGTATGCTGTGTTTTCATTATAATTCATCTCTAGAAATTTATTAATTTTCATTTTAATTTCTTCAATTACCCATTCATTTTTCTTAGAGAAAGCAAGAGTAAGAGTAAGAAGTAAGAAAGAGGGAGAGAGAGAATCAGTGCACCAGGGCTTCACCACTGAAATCAAACTTTTCAATAGACAGATTATTTAATCAAAAAAAAAAAGGGAATTAAGCTCTATCATAAATCAATTGGACCTAAAAGACATCCTCAGAACATTCCACACTAATTCCACCAAAAACATATTCTTCTCAGCCACTCATGGAACCCTTTCTAAAATAGATCATATATTGGATTTGGGCATAAAGTATATCACTACAACTTGTTAGGCAGAGGTAGGAGGATTACTGTGAATTTGAGGCCACTCTGAGACTACATACATAGTAAATTCCAGGTCAGTCTGGACCAGAGTGAGTCCGTACCTACACACACACACACACACACACACACACACACACACACACACACATTTTTTTTTCACAAATTCATGAAAATTGATATAACTCCCTGCAGTAGATTTGACCATGGCTTGGTCTGGTTTCAATGATGGCAAGGCAGATCCCCCCTGGTGGGCCCACCCCAACCATGCCGACTATTGTGGATCTCTCATATACCCACTTATATGCCAGCCCCAAACACTCCAAATGTGCAGATCAGGCAGATCCTTGCTTGCACATTTGCCTCAGACATGATGAGCATGGTGATCAGGCAGATCCTGACTCATGCATATGCCCTGATATCTTGCCTCCTTTCCCTAGGTTTCTTGGGAATGGCTCCTATTCTTAACGTGAAGTCCCTTGTCAAATATTTTTATGTTAGGAACAAGTGTAATATTTTCTAAAAACCTTCCTAGTATCTATAGAAATAATCATGATCTTGCTATAAAAGTCTATGAATATGAATTAAATCATGTTGTAGCATTTTCATGTGTTTAGAACAAATTCCACTTGATGACAAGACATTATTTTGATGCATATTCAATTTTAAAATAAATTTTATTTAAGAATTTTGTTTCAGTATATATGTGAAACTTAAATTGTATGTGAGAAAATACTAGAGGTGAATATATGCATTTAGACAGGAATATAAACCAAATCAAGTAATACATCAATATTTTTTTTTCCATTCTTGGGAAGATTTTTCTGCATCTCTGGGAAAATGGAAATAGTATTGTGATTGTGGTTTTTGACAGTTTAATAGAATCCCCCATAAAATCTTCTGTAACTTGAAATTGTTTGTATAAATCATTCTGTAAGCATTTTTTTTTTCTGTCCTAGCATTCTGCAGCTGATATACTCTGTTTCTGCTTTAAAGTTAAGTTTGTAAGAGTCTCCTTTATATTCTTTGTGATTCCTTTTTTTTGGTTTACAGAATAAAATGGCAGGAGATTCTAAGCAGGGGTGAGTATTGAGTTGGTTAGTTGCATTTCTGTGTTTCTCTTCTTGTTATTTTTAAGAAAATGTGATTTACTTCTGCTTTTTTATCAGCAATGTTCTTATGTAGGGGGATGGGAAGAGTTTGCATATTTTCTCATATGGAAATTCTCTACTGTCAATGGAGATTTCTTTTTATTTTTTTCCTTTCCTGCACTGATAAGCCTTAAAAGAGGTACCTTATCTTCAGTTCCTCCTTCTCTCTTAGAATTCCTCCTTCTGTCATTTTCCTTTACCTGAAATTCTGTGGATCTTAATTATCAATAGTCATATCTGTAACTCTAACCTCCAGATTCAGAACTGTTGTATTTCCTTCACCTAAGTGTATTTTCTTCTTGTATGATTTTCTGTGAGTTCTGCTTGCCACCCATTTGTTTTTCCCATGGGCTCTACTTAACAGTCTCTTCTGGCATGCAAAACACAATTGTCTCTGGCAGTTCAATGGCTTCTTTTTTTCTGTTAATTTCTATATGAATTTAGTTTTATAGGAATCTCTTCATACTAATGATATTTATATTTTGATTATGGATTATGTTGAATTACATAAGCTATTTTTGCTAAAATTAATGTTTTGGGAAGTACAGTTTGCTATCATTATCTTAAGTGCTGTTCTTGGCAAACAGATTTGATGCATATGCATGTTTTCATACATATAAACTTATACATAAATCTTATTTTCTCATAGTTTAAATATCAGTGTGCACTGACATTAAAATTTATTGATTGAACTTGAGAGAAGAGAAATGAAATAATACAAAAATTGTATATCAATAAGATCGTGAGAGTTCTTTCAGATTCTGAAACAATTTTTGAAAAATACATAAATTATGCTTAAATGAGATCATAGAACTTAAAGTATAAGATGTCAAATATATAAGAACATATTATAATATTTCATAGTATAATTTGGGGGTAATAACCTCTGGAAAAAAATGATGTTGACTCCAGATTCATGAGACTTGAATGCTAATGATTAATTTGAGCTAGGAGGTGGCATTGTGGCATTTTTTAGAAATGTCTCTTGGCATTCTCTGCATAAATTATAGGATTTCTATGATGGGATGATGAAGTCCAACATGAAAATTCTAATATCATACCTGCTTTTGATAGCATGTGTGCTGACGTTATTGATTTCCATTGATCCTAGTTGAGATATTCACCAGGAAATGACCTTATTCTCCTATTCTCTTGACAGAATGACAGAAAGTCCTGAATGTCCTTGCAGCCATCCATCTTTAACTAGGTCACAAAACAGAGTGTCCTGAGATAAACAGAGGTTCAATATTTGCAGCCATGACTTGTGAGATCTTGACTAGTGCTTTTTCAATAATTCTTCCAATCTCCATCTCATCATATGACTATTTTTTTTTCATTTCTACCATTTTCCTCTCTTCCTTGAAATAAAACTGAAAGAAATATAGAAGTGAGGTTTTCCCCACACTATATTAGTTTAGCCTCCATTAAGAATATGGAGAGGCAGACTTCAGAACAATCATTGCCTGCCTCTGCTAATAGTATCATCAGGTAATTTATTTTCTATGTACTGTAATCAGTATTAAACCAAATTATCATTATGTGTGTTTTGCCAACTATCAGATCTATAATGAACACCCTCTAGTCTTACAGTTCCATAAAAGCAACACTAAATATCGATTATCTTCAAGATATCTGAAGTTGGGGAAATTGCTCAGTGGTTAGAAGCACTAGCTTATAATTCTACTGGCACAATTTCTATTCCTAGTATCCATGTAAACATAGATGCATAAAGTGGAATATATATCTGGAGTTCATTTGCTGTAGCAAGTGGCTGTGGCTTTCCCATTCTTTCATTCATTCTCTTTTGCCTCTCTCTCCCTCTCATTCTCTCATCCGTCTCTCTCCTTAGAAATAAATCCTTTTTTTTTTTTTTTAAGTCCTGCTCCTGGTACTTTTGAAGGATCATGGGATCATGAAGGCACTAACCTTAGAAATGGACTAATCCACTGATTAATGAGCTATTAGGAGGCAAGGCCTATTTGGAAGAAGTGTATTACTAGAAATGAGCATTTATAGGGAAAGGCTTGTCTCCTACCCCTTCATCTCTCTGCTTCTTGGCCATTATGAGGCAAACAGCTTACCCCTCTACATACTCACAGCAATCAGGATGGCCCAACTCAACAAAAATGGCTGAGACCATAAGTCAAAATAAAAAAGGTCCTCGAAGTACTCTGAAGACTCTTTTGTGATTAATTCAGAACTCAAGTCATAATCCTCCTGAGAGAGTCTACAAGAACAAAACCATCCATGCATTTTACAAAAATGTTATTGAAATAAACATAGTTATCTTTTATGATTCATTTAATTTTTTCCCTTTAATTGTTTATAGGTCTTTCATCACAGCAACATAATATGACTAATATAGTAATAATAAAGTATTGTATCACATCTGCTTATATCATCTAAAAGTTATATTTGGTGAAATAAATCTATAAATATTAATTTAAATTATATACATATATAATATATATAAATTATATATATATATAATGTATATATATATGTGTGTGTGTGTGTGTGTGTGTGTATGTGTGTTTAATCACACACCACACAAACATACACATGATTTTTCTTTATCTACTCATCTATTTAAGGACACCTAAGTAAGATTTCCTAATTTTGATATTATGAATGGTGACTCAGTAAACATGCATATTAGGTATCTTTATAATATTATGACATATTCCCTGAATTACTATATTTGGAAAGAAGTGTTTTTTTTTTTAATAATATGAAAGAAAAAGTGTGAATTTTTTCAGAAGAGACAAAAGACCAGTGGGAGCAAGGAGAGGACATACAACATGTTCATGGGAGGGCAAATATAATCAAAATACAAGATATAAGAAAATTTTATAATGAAATGATATTTTGCACAACTAGTATTTTCACCAGTCAAGTTTGTTCATGAGTTTCTGGGGAATTCTCATGCCTTTGCTTCCTACTTTATCATGGGCATATATAGGTTTAAGACATTTGTGGCTTGTACCCCTGTGTGAGGCTTTGTATGGATTCTGTGACTCTAAACGCAGCGTGGTGGTATGATTCAAGTGTCCCAAACAAATTTCAAATTTAGGTGTTCTGAATGCCATATCCCCAGCTGATAGAAATTTGGGAATTAAAGCCTTGCAGAGGCTATTATTTGGGGAGGGCTTATGTGTATTATAACCAGCTTTCTCTTGCCAGTTCTTGGCACACTCTCCTGTTGCTATAGTCCATCTGATGTTGCCAAGGAAGTGACATCCAACCCCTGTTTATGCCATCATTTTCTCCTGCCATCATGGAGCTTCCCCTTAAGTCTGTAAGCCAACATAAACCTTCTCCCCCCACCCCACAAGCTGCTCTTGGTAAGGTGTTTTCTGTTAGCAACAAAAACCTGACTGCAACAATCAAGTTGATACCAAGAAGTGGTTTTATTGCTGCTAGACACCTGAGTGTGTGGGTTTTGGCCTTTTAAAACTGATTTGCATGAGCAATATGGATTAATTTGAAATGTTGGTCTAAGAGATTACTTGTAATGCTAGTACTACAACTTGATGGACTATTCTGGTCATAGTTGAAAGACCTGAATGCAATAAGAACTATGGATTGTGAGATTTGGCTTCTGAGGGTGAGAAAGGGCTTTGCCTAGACTGGGCTAGAAATAGTTTACGTGAGAAGCTTGCTATTATGCCTGTGTCCTGAGAACTTGTGCAGGGTTGCATTGCACAAGCATTGACTGGTTTCATCAGATGGATATGCTTCAGAAAACATGAAATCGTTGTGGTGAAACTGCTGCCTGCCCAGCTGCAATTTTATGAGAGATTACAACCATTGAGTTTGGTTCAGCCTTCCTGCATTGGGAAAACAAAAAGAATGCAGAGTCTTTTGAAGGGGCTTGAATGCTGAAGGAGCGTCCTATTCTTCAAAGTCTGATTTATTCCCTCCACCCAGATTAACAAATTGGCACCCTAACTAGTATTATGGAGAATAAGAAATGCAGGAAAGAGAAGTTCATTGAATTTGCAACAGCATCTTGTGTTTTGGAAATGGCCATGGGCAGTGTGAAGCAAGTTTGCTGGATTGCCTACGTAGAGACCTGATGGAACAATGAGGATGGACCACAGGTTACAGTGGAGATCCAGTAGAGTTTCCAGGTCCATGAGAGAGCTGCTAAGGAGAGCTGCCAGCCCCAGATGAAGTATTGTAGGACTACAGTAGCCTACCTGGAGGGGAAGAATTGGAATTTCAGAGACTCATTGCTGGTTAGAATTACTGGATTTAGAGACTTGTCACTGGCTAAAGTTGTTGGACTTGGAGCTACAGAGTTTGGTGTTTGCCGTGGCCATTTTAAATTTTGTATTAGTTGAATATTTGATTGATATGCCCAATACCATCTTTTGCAGTATAAACGTTTATTTTGTGCCATTATATATTTTTTATTTTCTCTTTTATTTTTTGGTATTATGGCTCAGTTAAAAATCCTTAGGCTTTGATGATGTTTGAACATCATTGGGATTGATTAAAAACTGTGTGGAATTTGTTGGGCCTTGAAAGGCCCAGGCATGAGGCCTAGTGGGACTTCCTGAGCCTAGCTAATGTTTGGCAATCTGCCTCTGGCCAGCTATGACTCAGCAAGAGGCCTAATGGCTTCTGGCCTGCTACTTCCGCATAGGAGTTGGAATTCCCACGCATTCGCTTGGGACCAATCATTTCAAAAGTTATGATTTACTATTGGCCCTTACCTTTCCCCCCATCCCAGTCCTAAAATCTCCACCCTCCTTTTCAACATTATGTAAGTAACTGCTTGTAACAATAAAGCGAGATCCTGCTTCAACAAGACTCCCGACTCAGTGTGGTTTCTCTCCAGTGACTAGGAGAGGGTCTGAGCAGTCCACGCTTATCCTCCTACTCAACGCCTTGGGAGGAACCAGCAGGCCTGGTCATTCCTCAGTACTACCTGCCATGGGAGCCCCACAGACTTTTAAAGTTGTACTGACTGCATTATATTTTATATCATGTATAGTTATCAGTTTATGGGGGCCAGGGGAAGAATATAGTGGTTTGATTCAGGTGTTCCATATAAACTTAGGTGTTCTGAATGCCATGTCCCCAGCTGATGGCAATTTGGGAACTAAAGCCTCCTGGAGGACAAGTGTTTTGGGGGCAGGCTTATAGGTGTTTAACATGCTTCCTATTGTCATTATTTAGCACACTCTTCTATTGCTGTTTTCCATCTGATGTTGGCCAGGCGGTCATGCCCACCCTCTACTCATGCCATCATTTCCCCCGTCATTATTGAGCTCTCCCTTTAGTCTGAAAGCCAAAATAAAACTTTTTCCTACTAGCTGCTCTTGATCAACTGTTTTCTGACAGCAATGTGTACCTGATTGCAACACTGAGATACCCACTGTTGAGTGGCTAGCTTCCTAGTCTCATTTACTTTCATACTAACTTACTATCACCCTGTTGAATATGATAATGGTTGATAATTTTCCTTGCACTCTGTGAATTAAACTTTGAAACATTTAATTAAACATTGAAATCATTTAAAACCTTTATAATTTGCTTGAGGTAAGACATTTCAGAGATCTCTCTCTACTTTCCTGCAAAGTATCCCTTTTCAATAAATTCTGGAATATATATTTATGTATATATTATATATAAGTTTCTGTGTGTCTCTGTGTAGAATCTAATTTGAAGATCAGCATATAATGTTGATTCCTAGAAAGCACAGATTAATTTTTATGGAATCAATGCCTTCCTTGTATTGAATTTTGCATTTATAGTCTGACACATGATAAGACATTTTTATTTATTTTAGTTTTTTAAATATGTAACAAATAATTTTTGTTATATTTGGAAGTGTTCATATATGTGTACACAGCTTTTACTAGATTGTGGTAATCTTTATATGTGAATCTTTTTTAACCTACCTCACTTTTTCAATGCTTAATTTATACCATCTATGAATATTATGAATGTAGTATTTATTTTGGTTTATTCATTTTAACAAATTTTCATATTGATATTACTGATTTTTTCTCAATTTATCCCTTGTGTTTTCTGAGCAGTGATATATGTCATCATTAATTAAAAATGTACCTAAGTTTCATCAATAGTCAGTATTATTTTCCTATTTATTTAGTTATTTATTTTACACAGAGAGAGTTATTGGAAATTCTTTCCTAATCTCAAACTAAAATTCATTCAATGATATTTATAAGACTAAAATCTAGTGGTACATTATATAACTAAATGTTCTAATATAAGACAAACTGGAGTATACCATTTTTATATTCACATGTTATTGAATGATGGTAGGGGAATTTTAAACTACTTTATATTCCATAATTAAACCATCACATTTATTAAAGAGGAGAAAAATGTGTATGTGAAATAAAATAACTGATATCCAAAGACTAAGTAGTATCCACTCCTGGCTGATGTGTTTCTGACAGCATTTTGTGACATCTTGTGCTTTTATGGCATGCCTGGTTGACAGTACATATGTTATGCCTGCAGAACTGCTGTAGCTGTGACAAGTACTTCAGGAAACACCTAGGACTCACTCCACATCTGGTTTCGTCATTGTAAATTTATCCACTATTAACTGCTACCAAATTATTCACAACTCCCACTTAGAGTAACACCACTCCATATGGGGTTGGGGCCCATATTTTAAAATGCTGGTGCTAGACTTATTACCACACAGTAGATATGCTAACATAAATAGAGTGCATTCTCCCATTTTCACACATTTACATTTGCCTATAATTCTTCACCAGACCGGAAGTCGGATACTTTATTACCCAACAGGAAGAGAGGCTGCTGGAAAACTTTTAGTACATTCAGTGTTGGGTTCACAGAGGTCTTATTCCTGATGGACTGTGTGTGGAAGCAAAGATTGGAGTACCAGAACATCCATCAGACTCACAGATGTAAAAAGAGTACTCAAAATGGTGCGATCTTCCATCTCTCTGGCCAAAGGGCTTAAGAATTTGTGACTCCAGCAAAGCAGAGCAAGCTTGTCCTGCCACAGGGTAGCATGGAAGGCTGAAAATGTCAGCTTCACTCACAAAGAGTTGTATATAAGAGTCTGAGCAAGAGAAACTTTTTGCATTGTTTTTGTTGCTTTGTTTTTCGAGGTAGGACGGTCTCGCTCTAACCCAAGCTGACCTGGAATTCACTAAATAGTCTCATGGTGGCCTTGAACTCACTGTGTTCCTCCTATCTCTGCCTCCCCAGTGCTGGGATTAAAGGCGTGTGCCACCACTTCCCGCTAACATTTTGAAAATGGGACAGAGACTTGCAACAGAAGACAGGACAGAAAACACTCCTGTTTTGGAGAGGTGATTGCTCCTTGCCTTCAAGTTAGAATGACCTGATGGGTGAGTGGAAAAAGGAAACACTATCCTAGAGTGTCTTCTAAAGAAGCCCTCATATTCAGAAACATGGTTTTCCCTTACCAGAAAACTGATCTACAGAAACCAAAGGTGCTTCTAGCAATAGAATTCCATTAACAGAAAGAACCATGATGGTGTTGTGCCCTCCTGAATTTTGTAGGTGACATGCCTCTTTAAATTAAACCTGCTACCTTATCATTCCCTGGGTAATGATCATATCCCTGTGAAATTTAATTAAGTCAATAAAATATAATGTGTATCAGTTTTATAAGTTGGAAAGAAAATATAGCATGGTAATATTTTCTTCTATCATTTTATTATTAAATGTATTAACAAATAAATTAGTATTTTAATTAACAATATGTGAAATTGGTGCAATAATCAAGAATATTTTTATATATAAAATGTACTAACTTTCATATAAAACATCAAATTATGCAAACATACACAATGCAAATGAGAAAATATTGGTTACTTAGATAGGGAACTGGTTCAATTCTAGAGTCTTTCAGACTTGGAAGCTAATAATAAAGAGTAAGGGTTTTTATACTCAGAATTCAATTTTAGACCAAGTTGTGTCTTGTAAGTACCATCTAATAAGTTCTTGAATATTGTAATATTTTAAATAAGTAAGAATTTGTAAAATAAAGATGTCCTACTTCACGTTTGTCAATTACAAAAAAAGTTTCAATTTTTCTTATAACGAATATTTAAATAATATGAAACAATAAAATTAGCATAAATTCTATATCAGTAATAAGAGGAAAGCATAAAGCAAAAGAGATAGCAAGAAGACAATTAGGAAAGTTAACAAAGCAAGTCTCTAACCTCAGAAAACTCATGTTTGATAGCTGTGATTCCAAACATGTATTATCATAAATGAACTATTAAAAAATTCTCTACTTCAAAAAAATAAAAGAATTTGAGAGAACATATGTGATTATTAAATCTCTAGGTTGCTGAATATTTGACAGTGTTTCATCTTGCCTCACACTTGATTTCTATTCATGTCCCGTGGGGTCCTGAGCTCACACTTATTCCATACAAAGTGATGAAGATGCTCTTTGTTTCTTCATGGTCACTAATGAAACATCAAAGACTACTCAGGTTCTCATTCACTTGATAACAGGATATTGCTACTATTGTAATTGTGGACATGACTCTTGTTTTCCTCTCTGAAACATTAATCCCACTATCTATCTAGGCATGAGCTGTTTGTCACTAGCCAGCCACAGAGCCCAGCACCCTTCCTAAATCAAAGCAACTGACTTCCTTTAGCTTCAAACAATTTTTTTTTCAATATCATTTTGGGTTTTGACTTTATTGTTTTTTTTTTTTAATTTTTCTTGGTCTCTTTCCTGATTTTATGTTAGATAAATGGTAGATTTATTTCACTGACCTTCCATATCTTTTGGTTCCTCTTATATCTCTATGCTTGCTTCTTAAGTTCCATCTTTTGAAATCGAGTGCTCACTTCAACTCTCAGACTTCAGCTATTTTTATCTTATGTCTCTGGCTTTAAATTAAATTTATATCTAAGTAACTTTGATAAAGTATTTATCATGAGGAAAATTTCTAGAACAAGAACTAAACAGGCTTTTATTATTTTATAATTCCAAGATAAATAAAAAATAATTACATACTAATTTAATGTTAGGATATAAAACATAAAGATTATTGTGACAATTTATCTTTAATTTAAGAATCTAAATAATCATCAGCATTATTTTACCCTTCACTCTGAGGACACTAAGTAGCACACAGTTATGAGTGCTGATATAATTGTTGATTAACCATTGTTCACAAAGTAAAATGGTCATTAACTACTGAAAAGAAAAAAAAATCCCTTAAAAATATCAAGTAATACAATTCAAAATGAGATAATTTTCTTTACATGTATCATTTATTTAAACCAATTTAATTCCCAGAGCTTGGATACATCTACTAATAAGAACAAATGTTTACAAACCTGTTTACAAAGCGACAGACTAGTCACTGGTTTACACGGACCCTCCATGGACTGGCCCCATCATTAGTAGATCCTGCAGAGTATCACCAACTCTCCATGGACTGGACCATCATCTGTCGATTGTGTATAGAGTTATTGTTTTACTCCATTTTTTTCACTTTCTTCACATGCAACAATTTCTTAAGCATTTTTGACATTTTAGCTGTTCCATACTCTTGAGAAAATCAAACATTTATTTTTTTCACAATGGAGATTCAAAATACTGTTCCCTTCTCATGCTGACTGTACCTGGATTCAGGTGGCTGAATACAGTAAAATACTTCATATTTACAAAAAAAACCTCTGTTTTAAAGAAAAAAATTCCAGTCACAATATTATTTAAAGTATAATCTAAACATGCAAACTATAAGAAACCATTGTTTAATATTTGGAAAACTAGATATCATAAGCTTTTTTACAAACCCTTGAATAATGTGTCTCACATCATTACCTTTATATTAAATGATTATTGATATATAATTCTTTTTAAATTTTATTTACTTATTCAAGAGAAAGGGAGAGAAAGAGATAGAGAGGCAGATAGAGAGAAAGAAAAGAGAGAGAATTGGTATTAATGGTCCTCTAGCCATTGTAAATAAACATATGACACATACACCACCTTGTGCATCTAGCTTATATGGATACTGGGGAATTGAACTTGGGGTCTTAGGCTTCACAGGCAGGTGTATTAACTACTAATCAATCTCTCTAGCCCTACATTTTTTACTGTTTTTTCAGTTAGGTCTTTTTTTCAATTTTCAATCCACAAAATACACACACACACACACACACACACACACACACACATTTTTATACATGTAAGCTAAAGTAAAAGTATGAAGAATGTTAGTTTTGGAGATAAGAATTAATAGTTTATATATGAAAATGGGACCACAATTTTCTAAAATTCATGACATAGTTCTCATAATGGTTGCCCTTTATGAAGAAATGAAGTTAAACTTGATAAAATGAAAGAAATATGGCATAGCTATGTGTTAATTTTTATAAAAATATGAAAAATTATAGACATCACATATTAAATCAGCTAGCAGATATGTTCAAATTCATTGTTACATCTTTTGTCTTTTTATTTTTAAATGAAAATTAAATTATTCATATAGCATAGTGTCTTAAGAGAAATTTTCTAGTAAAACGAATATTCATTAAAATAGTTACTCAAGTTTTAAAATAGTAAAATTCATTAGCTTAGTTATACTAGTTTAAAAAACTAGCTTAATTTTTTGGTTTTGATGCAATAGAATGAGGTTTAGGCAATTTTCAATTTATGGAATGTAACATTACAACTGGTACTTTATTAGCATTTTTTTTTAATTTATTTATTTATTTATTTGAGAGCGACAGACACAGAAAGACAGATAGAGGGAGAGAGAGGGAATGGGCGCCAGGGCTTCCAGCCTCTGCAAACGAACTCCAGACGTCTGCGCCCCCTTGTGCATCTGGCTAACGTGGGACCCTGGGGAACCAAGCCTCGAACCAGGGTCCTTAAGCTTCACAGGCAAGCGCTTAACCGCTAAGCCATCTCTCCAGCCCTTTATTAGCATTTTAAATAACTCTTTAAAGATATTATAAAATACAATTTTAAATAAATTATATAAGAATTTAATGAAAATTCATTCATTTTTTTACCTATTTGTCTAAAAAAGAACCTTCTCTTTTCCTTTAAAGTCTCTCTGCTTTCATTACTGTGTGTGCAAAATTTTTACCTCATGGGAAAACACCCATTAGACTTGATTAAGATTAAATTCCTTGGGGACAACTGGAGAAAAGTTCATTAAATTCAATTATTCTAAAGGTTTTAACAAGGTAAAAGATGGTTTGTTCCATAACTGGCATTACACATTGGTAATTTTCGTGCAATGTGTGTCTATGTTGGTGCTGCTCTGAGGAAACATGCATTTTAATCATACTCTATAGCAAAATTAAGCCTAGGCATGAGTCTGCCTGTTGTGACTGTTCACTGTCCTGACAACACAATCTCAAAGCATATTTATGTCTTTGGAAAAGCTATGTGAACAAAGGATATGAACTAACCAGACTGATCCAGTATGACATGAGAAGAAGGAAACTGTAACATACACAAATACATCACATTGTTATGTTAGGGATAATGATTCAAATCCATTGGATGAAAAGGTATTAACCAAATGTTTATAAAATAATACAAATAAGCAGAGAGGATCCCGGTTCCCTGCCACTAAGCTCTTCCAGCCAGACATTACCCTTCATCTTTCCTGTTATAGTCCATCACCACACACTATGATAACATGGATATACGTGCACTTGTTATATGTGAATGTTCCTGGTGTGTACGTGTGTGGGTGTGTGGGTGTGTGTTTATGTGTTTGTATTCATATGTGTGTGGGCAAATATATGAGCACAGGCACAAATGTATTTGTATGAGCACGCCTGTGGATATCAGGCACAGACATGAGGTGTCTTACTTAACCACTCTCCAGCTTATGTTTTAAGACACTGTGTCATTGAACCTAATATCACCAATTTGTCTAGACAAGATACCCACAAGTTCTGGGAATCTTCTTCTCTCTACTGTCCAAGCATGGGCTTACAAGGGCATGCCACCATTTCTGCCTGGCTATGACATGGATGATGGGAACTCAACCTCATGTCCTCATGCTTGTGTGCTGAGCACGTCACTATATGAGCTTTCTTACCAGCCCAGTAACTGCAGTACATTATTTATTTATTTTTAAATTTTTTTAATTAGTTTTCTATTCAGCAAATACAGGCAGTTTGGTACCATTATTAGGCTCATCCGTGACCTACCCCCTCCCCAATAGTCCCTCCTTGTTGATGTATATGGGTTGTGCATTGTGGTGTTAGCCCACAGTTATTGATATGATAAATGTCTCTGCATATCCAGACCCAACATGTGGCTCTGACGTTATTTCTGCCCCCTCTTCCGCAAAATTTCCCTGAGCTATGTTGGGTTCATTTTTGGTCTGTTTCAGTGATGAGGTGTTGAGGGCCTCTGAGGCTCTGGCTCTCTGATTAGGTAGGAGTTGATTTTTCTCTTTGTTGGTCTCCTTCCCCCTTGTGCTGGTATCTGGTTCATCAGGAAAACAGTACCTTTGCTTGTTTTTGCCAATTTTCCTTAGTTTCAGTCAGGGACTTTTTGAGGTATGATGGGGTGGCTCTCTACTTAGGATCTGCATCTATCTGAAAAAGAGAAGCAGAATCTCCAATGGAAAGTAAGTTAGCAACAGGACAAATAAGATAACCCTTACTTTTTTAGTACAGAGTTTAATAGGTTTAGGTCCTCTTGTACCCCATGACTGATGGTAGCTTGATAGTGGAGAGTGGGCTTATGTTTGGATATGGTTCTGACTTGTTTTCCGGCTCCAGTTATGGGTCCCACACCACTGAGGGGATCAGTTAGCCAAATAAAGAGCAGTTGGTTACCAACCATGGCTGTGTGCCACTATTGCACTTGTGTGGGTATCACAACAGGTTATTTGTTGCTAAGTAGGTTAGACCATGACTTGCTTGGACAGATATTTGTCATTTCCCCCAGTCGCTCATGTAGCACCTTCTGGCACTAGGTGAGCTGACTGTCTGGGGACTGACTCTCTCCTGGCCTCCAGCCATGCCATTCGATTTTATGTGTCAGCTGCATAAGGAGTCTTCAGCAATAGGGACTTACCACTAATCTTTGATGGGTCATCAAGTACTCTGACAGGTCTGTCATTCTTTTAGGAAATATTGTAGGTTTCTCTGATCAAAAGTTCATTGTGGATGATAGCCCAATGCTGGTACTGGGAGTTACAGGTCAGTGCACACTAAGAAAATGAGGAAAAAGATAACTAATATACAAGAGTTAGGGAGGAGAGAGATGGATGGGGGAGAGGGAGAGAGGGAAGATGTAGAGGATTTAGGTTAGACTTGATACTACCCTCTCCAGTGTCTTGTGGTTTAGGTGTTTCCTGTTAGGGCCTGGTGAAGGTTCAGCCATGTGGTCTGACTTTTAGGAAGTAGAATTTTATGGTACCATGGCAATTTAGGTCTAGATTAGTGTTTCCCACCCTTCGATGCCTGTCCTCTCTCCTCCTCTGTCCTAGTGTCTAGTCCATGAGATGCTTGCTGGGTATGTAAGGTATCTTGGGTTGATTAAGATTAGGTGCTGTAGATGAGTGAGACTATGTGGCGATTTTTTTTTTTTTTTTCTGTGATTGGGTAAGTTCACTGAGAATGATCTGTTCTAGCTCAATCATTTTTCTTCAAATTTCTTTGTGTCACTTTTTCTTACTGCTGTATAGAATTCCAATGTGTAGATATACCACATATTAGTTATCTATTCTTCTAGGTATGGACATCTGGATTCATTCCAGCTCATAGCTATTACGAATTGAGCCACTACAAACATGGTTGAGCAAATCTCTCTGGCCTCTGGTGAGAAGGTTTTAGGGTAGATTCCCAGTAAGGGAATAACTCTCTGTGTTGGTATCTCTATAGTCAGCTTTTTCAGGAGTCTTCATATTGCTTTCCAAAGTGGTTTTACCAATCTACATTCCCACCAACAGTGGATGAGTGTTCTTACTTCTCCACATCCTCAACAGCATTTATTTTCATTTGATTTTTTGATGTTTGCTGTCCTTATTCGTGTAAGGTGGAATGTCATAGTTCTTTTAATTTGCATTTCTCTGATGAGTAGGAATGATGAACATTTACTTAAGTGTGTGTTTGCCATTTGTGTTTCTTCCTCTGTGAACTGCATGTTCAGCTCTTTGCGCCATTTGGTGAGTGGGGTGTTTGACTTCTTACTGTTTAGATTTTTGGGTTCATTGTAGCTTCTAGAGATTAGGCCTCTATCAGTTGGATAACCTGCAACTATTTTGTCCCATTGTGTGGGCAATCTATTGGCTTTGCTAATTATATGCTTGTCTGTAAAGAAACTCTTCAGCTTCATGTGATCCCATTGGTTGGGTGACTGGTTAAGATCATGAGCTACTGGGTTTTGTTCAGGAAGACATTTTCCATTCCTATATCATGGAGAGTACTTCCTAAATATTCTTCCAGTAGTATTTGAGTTTCTGGTCTTATATTGAGGTCTCTGATCCATTTGGATTTGTGTGTAGTGTATGGGGAAATGTGTGGATCAAGTTTTAGTTTCCTGCATGTGGTTATCCAGTTTGTCCAACACCATTTGTTGAACATGCTGTCTTTATTCCAGCCTAGATTTTTCAGGCCTTTGTTCAATATCAAGTAGCTATAGTTGCTTGACCCAATGTCCAGGCACTCAAATCTATTCCACTGGTCTATACTCCTGTTTTTATGCCAGTACTGTGCTGTTTTTATTACTATGGATTTGTAATATAGCTTTAGATCAGGTATGGTGATGCCACCACAGGTGTGTCTCTTGCTGAGGATATGTTTGGATATGCAAGGCCTTCTGCCTTTCCATATGAAATTTGAGATCATTTTTTCTATCTCTGTGAAGAACACTGTAGGTTTTTTTAATTGAAATTGTGTTAAATCTATATATTGCCTTTGGTAGGATTGTCATCTTCATAATGTTAATTCTGCCTATCCAGGAGCATGGGAGTTCTTTCCATTTTCTCAAGTCCTCCTCAATTCCTTTTTTGATATTTTTGTTGTATAGATCTTTCACTTCCTTGGTTAACATTATTCCAAGGTATTTTATTTTTATTGTTGCTCTTGAAAATGGGACAATGTCTCTTATTTCTTTCTCTGTATCTTTGTCATTTGCATATAAAAATGCTACCAATTTTTATGCATTGATTTTGTATCCTCCTACATTGCTATAGGAGTTAATCACATTCAGGAGTTTTGGGATGGAGTTTCTTGGGTCTCTTACATATACAAACATGTCATCAGCAAATAGAGCTACCTTAACTTCTTTCTTTCCAAATTGTATCCCTTTTATTTCCTTCTCCTGTCTTATTGCTTGAGCTACAACTTCCAGTACTATATTGAAGAGCAGAGGTGAGAGAGGACATCCCTGTCTTGTTCCTAATCTTAATGGGACTTCCTCCAGTCAATCTCCATTAAGTATTATTTGGGCCTTTCGAACTTTGTATATTGACTTTATAATGTTAAGATATGGACCAAACAGACCAATTCTCTCCCATGTTTTGATCATGAAGTGATGTTGTATCTTGTCAAAGGCCTTTTCTGCATCTATGGAAATGATCATGTGGTTTTTATGTTTAAGCTTGTTTATGTGGTGTATTACATTGACAGATTTCCTTATGATGAACCACCCTTGTGTTCCTGGGATGAATCCCACTTGGTCAAAGTGGACAATGATTTTGATGTGTTCTTGGATTTGGTTTGCAAGTATTTTGATCAGGATCTTTGTATCTAAGTTCATTAGGGAAATAGGCCGGTGGTTTTCTTTTCTTGTGGCATCTCTGCCTGGTTTTGGGATTAGGGTGAAACTAGCTTCATAAAAGGAGTTGGGAAGCTTTCCCTGTTCTTCAATTGTGTGGTACAATTTTTAGGAAGATTGGTTTTAGTTCCTCCATGAAGGTTTGATAGAATTTGGACGAGAAGCCATCTGGTCCTGGACTCTTCTTTTTGGGGAGGTTTTTTACTAATTTTTATATCTCCGTGAGTGTGATGGGTTCATTGAGGTGATTAATCTACTCTGAATTTAGCTTTGATAGATGGTATGCATCCCGGAATTTATCCATCTCCTCCACATTTTCCATTTTTGTGGAGTTTTTTTTTTGAGGTTTTTGAAATAAGTCCTGTTCATTCTCCCAATTTCACTTATGTCTGTTGTGATTTCTCCTTTTTCATTTTGAATTTCGTTAATTTGAAGCTTCTCCTGTTTTACTTGATCAAATTGGCCAGGGGTTTGTCAATCAATTTGTCAATCGTGTTTATTTGTTCAAAGAAAGAGCTTTTTGTTTTGTCAATTGTCTTAATTGTTTCCTTGATTTCCAGTTCATTAATTTCTGCTCTGATTTTAATTATTTCTCTCCTTCTGGAGCTCTTTGGGTTGGATTTTTCTTGTTTTCCCAGTCCATTTAGGTGGATGGTTAGGTTATTGATTTTGGATCTTTCTGTGTTTTTTATGAAGGCATTGATTGCTATGAATTTTCCCCTGAGGACTGCCTTCATTGTGTCCCATTAGTTTTGGTATGATGTGTTCTCATTGTCATTCAATTCCAGGAATTTTGCAATTTTATTTTTTATTTCATCTACTATCCATTTATTGTTGAAGAGTGTGCTGTTCAGTTTCCAGGTGCCGTTGGGATTTTTGGTGGGTCTTTTGTTGTTCATTTCTAGCAATATAGCATTGTGATCTGATATCATGCAGGGAATTATGTCAATTTCCCCAAATATGTGGAGGCAGTCTTTGTGACCCAATATATGGTCTATTTTGGAGAATGTTCCATGGGCTGCTGAGAAGAAAGTATAGTCTGTGGATTTGGGATGGAAAGTTCTGTAGATGTCCATTAGGTCTAAGTGATCTATGGTTTTCTTGAAGTTTTTTGTGCGTACACTGGGTTTAGTTTTGTGATCCGCTTCTTTTTTCTTTTTTTTAATTTAATTTATTAGTTTTCTTTTCAGCAAATACAGACAGTGTGGTACCATTGCTTAGGCTCATCTATGATCTACACCCTAACATTGGACCCTCCTTGTTGATGTAAATGGATCATGCATTGTGGAGTTACCCCCCAGTTATTGGTATGATAAATGTCTCTGCAAATCATGACCCAACATGTGACTCTGACATTCTTTCCGCCCCCTCTTCAACAAAATTTCCCTGAGCCTTGTTGGGTTCATATTTGGTCAGCTTCAGTGCTGAGGTGTTGGGGGCCTCTGAGGCTCTGGCTCTCTGATTTGGTAGGAGATGATTTTTCTCTGCGTTGGTCTCCTTCCCCTTTGTGCTGGTATCCGGTTCACAGGAAAACATCACCCTTGTTTGTTTCGCCAATTGTCCTTAGTTTCATTTGTGCCCCTTTTGAGGTATGTTGGGGCAGCTCTCTCCTTAGGATCTGCATCTATCTGAAAAAGAGAAGCAGATTCTCCAATGGAGAGTAAGTTAGCACCCAGAAAATTGAGATAACACTTACTTTTTTGATAGACAGTTTGATAGGTGTAGGCCCTCTTGTACCCCATGATTGATGGTAGCTTGATATTGGAGAGTGGGCTTGTGTTTGGGTGTGGTTCTGACTTGTTTCCCAGCTCCAGCTATGGGTCTAGTACCACTGAGGGGATCAGTTAACCAAATCAAGAGCAGTAGGTTCCTCACCATGGTTGTGTGCCACTAGTGCACTTGTGTGGGCATCACATCAGATTATTTGTTGCTAAGTAGGTTAGACAATGAGTTGCTTGGACAGATCTTGGTCATTTCCCCCAGTCGCCCATGTAGCACCTTCTGGCACTAGACCCGCTGAATGTCTGGGGACTGACTCTCTCCTGGCTTCCAGCTATGTCATTCCATTTTACAGGTCAGCTGTGTATGAATTCTTCAGCAATAGGGTCTTACCACTGGCCTTTGGTGGGTCATCAAGTACTCTGACAGAAGTCTGTCATTGTTTTGGGAAACCTTGTAGGTTTCTCTGCTCAAAAGTTCATTGTGGATGGTAGGCCTAAGCTGGAAGTGGGGATTACAGGTCAGTGTCCACTAAGAAATTGAGGAAAAACATAACTAATATACAAGAGTTAGAGAAGAGAGAGAGAGGGGGTAGAGGGGGAGAGGGAGGGAGGGAAGATGTAGAAGATTTAGGTTAGTCTTGATCCTACCCTCTCCAGTGTCTTGTGGTTCAGGTGTTTCCTGTAAGGGTCTAGTGAAGGTTCAGCCATTTGGTCTGACTTTTAGGAAGTAGAATTTTATGGTACCATTGCCATTTGGGTCCAGATTACTGTTTTCCAATCTTTGATGCCCTCCCTGCCCTACCATCCATCCTATTTTCTAGTCCATGAGGTGCTTGCTGGGTATGTAAGGTATCTTTGGTAGATTCAGGTTAGGTGTTGTAGATGAGTGAGACTATGTGTTGACTTTTTTTTCTGTGATTGGGTAAGTTCGCTGAGAATGATCTGTTCCACGTTCAACCATTTTTCCTCAAATTTTTTTGTGTTGTTTTGTCTTACTGCTGTATAGAATTCCATTGTGTAGATATACCACATCTTTGTTATCCATTCTTCTAATGATGGACTTCTGAGTTGATTCCAGCTTTTAGCTATTATGAATTGAGCCGCTACAAACATGGTTGAGAACATCTCTCTGGCCTTTGGTTTGAAGGTTTTAGGGTAGATGCCCAGTAAGTGTATAACTGAGTCTGTTGGTATTTCTATAGTCACCTTTTTCAGGAGTCTCCATATTGCTTTCCAAAGTGGTTGTACCATCCTGTATTCCCACCAACAGTGAATGATTGTCCCTGCTTCTCCACATCCTCACCAGCATTATTTTCATTTGAATTTTTGATGTTCGCTATCCTTATTGGGGTAAGGTGGAATCTCATAGTTGTTTTAATTTGCATTTCTCTGATGATTAGGGATTATGAACATTTTCTTAAGTGTGTGTTTGCCATTTGTCTCTCTTCCTCTGTGAATTGCCTGTTTAACTCTGTGCCCCATTTTGTGAGTGGGGTATTTGTCTTCTTATTGTTTAGACTTTTGAGTTCTTTGTAAATTGTAGAGATAAGGCCTCTATCTGTTGGATAACCTGCAAAAAATTTCTCCCATTCTGTGGGTATTCTATTGGCTTTGCTTATTATATGCATGTCTGTAAAGAAACTCTTCAGCTTCATATGATCCCATTGGTTGAGTGACTGTTTAAGAACATGAACCCCTGGGGTTTTGTTCAGGAAGGCTTTTTTCCATTCCTATATCATGGAAAGTTCTTCCTAAATTTTATTCCAGTAGTATTCGAGTTCCTGGTCTTATGTTGAGGTTGTTGATCCATTTGGATTTGAGTTTAGTGCATGGTGAAATGTGTGGATCATTTTTTGTTTCCTGCATGTGGTTATCCAGTTTGTAAAGCAACATTTGTTGAAGATGATATCTTTTTTCCAGCCTATATTGTTCGTGCCTTTGTTCAATATCAAGTAGCTATAGTTGCTTGACACAAAATCCAGGTCCTCAAGTCTATTCCATTGGTCTATACTGTAGGGATTTTAATTGGAATTGTGTTAAATCTATATATTGCCTTTGGTAGGATTGTCATCTTCACAATGGTAATTCTGCCTATCCAGGAACATGGGAGATATTTCCATCTTTTCAAGTCCTCCTCAATTTCTTTTTTGAGAGTTTTTATATTTTCATTGTATAGATCTTTTATTTCCTTGGTTAACATTATTCCAAGGTATTTTATTTTATTTTATTTTATTTTATTTTATTTTATTTTATTTTATTTTATTTTATTTTATTTTATTGTTGTTGCTATTGAAAATGGGACTATGTCATTTATTTCTTTTTCTGTGTCTTTGTCATGTGCATACAGAAATGCTGCTGATTTTTGTGCATTGATTTTGTATCCTGCTACTTTGATATAGGAGTAAATCACCTTCAAGAGTTTTGGGATGGAATCTCTCAGGTCTCTTACATATACAATCATGTCATCAGCAAATAGAGCTAACTTAACTTCTTCCTTTCCAAATTGTATCCCTTTAATTTCCTTCTCCTGTCTTATTGCTTGGGCTAGCACTTCCAGAACTATATTGAAATGCAGAGGTGAGAGAGGACATCCCTGTCTTGTTCCTGATCTCAATGGGAATTCCTCCAGTCTCTCTCCATTAAGTATTATTTGGGCCTTTGGAGCTTTGTATATTGACTTTATTATGTTAAGATGTGAACTGGCCATGCCGATTCCCTCCCATGTTTTGATCATGAAGTGATGTTGTATCTTGTCAAGGCCTTTTCTGCATCTATGGAAATGATCATGTGGTTTTTATGTTTAAGCTTGTTTATGTGGTGTATTACATTGACAGATTTCCGTATGTTGAACCACCCTTGTGTTCCTGGGATAAATCCCACTTGGTCAAGGTGGATAATGCTTTTGATGTGTTGTTGGATTCGGTTTGCGAGTATTTTGTTCAGAATCTTTGCATCTATGTTCATTATGGAAATAGGCCGGTAGTTTTCTTTTCTTGTGGCATCTCTGCCTGGTTTTGGGATTAGGGTGATACTAGCTTTATAGAAGGAGTTGGGTAGCTTTCCCTGTTCTTCAATTGTGTGGCACCGTTCTAGAAAGATTGGTTTGAGTTCTTCCATGAAGGTTTGATAAAATTCAGCTGGGAATCCATCTGGTCCTGGACTCTTCTTTTTTGGGAGTTTTTTTTTTTATTATTACTTTTTCAATCTCAGTGAGTGTGATGGGTTCATTGAGGTGATTAATCTGCTCTGAGTTTAGCTTTGGTAGATGATATACATCCAGCAATTTATCCATCTACTCCACATTTTCCAGTTTTGTGGAGTATAGGTTTTTGGAATAAGTCTTGATGATTCTGCCGATTTCACTTATGTCTGTTGTGATCTCTCCTTTTTCATTTTGAATTTTGTTAACTTGGAGTCTCTCCTTTTATTTCTTGATTAAATTAGCCAGAGGTTTGTCAATCTTGTTTATTTTTTTTCAAAGAACCAGCTCTTTGTTTTGTCAATGGCCTTAATTTTTTTCCTTGGTTTCCAATTCATTAATTTCTGCTCTGATTTTAATTACTTCTTTCTTTCTGGAACTCTTTGGGTTGGATTTTTCTTGTTTTACCAATGCCTTTAGGTGGGTGGTTAGGCTATTGATTTGGGATCTTTCTGTCTTTGTTATGAAGGCATTGAGTGCTATGAATTTTCCCCTGAGGACTGCCTTCATTGTGTCCCTTAAGATTTGGTATGATGTGTTCTCATTGTCATTCAATTCCAGGAATTTTGCAATTTCATCCACTATCCATTTATTGTTTAAGAGTATGCTATTCAGTTTCCAGTTGCCGTTGGGGTTCTTGTTGGATTTTTTGTTGTTGATTTCTAGGAATATAGCATTGTGATCTGATATCATGCAGGGAATTATGTTGATTTTCCTAAATATATGGAGGCAGTCTTTGTGACCCAGTATATGGTCTATTTTAGAGAATGTTCCATGGGCTGCTGAGAAGAATGTGTAGTCTGTGGATTTGGGATGGAAAGTTCTGTCGATGTCTGTTAGGTCTAAGTGCTCTATGGTTTTGTTGAGCTCTTACTTCCCTGTTGAGCTTCTGTTTGGATGATCTGTCTATTACTTATAATGGTGTGTTATAGTCCCCAGCTATGATGGTGTTGGTGGTTATTTTGGTTTTATTGTCAAGTAGGTTTTGTTTTATGAATGTGGTGCCCCTGTGTTTGGTGCATATAGATTTATAATTGTAATATCCTCTTGATGCATGGTTCCCTTTATAAGTAGGAAGTAGCCTTTTTGTCTTTTTTGGTTATTTTTGGTTTGAGGTCAATTTTATCCAAAATTAATATAGCTACATCTGCTTGTTTCTTATTCCTATTTGCTTGGAATATTGTTTTCCACCCTTTCACCCTGAGGAGGTGTCTGTCTTTAGTGGTAAGGTGGGTTTCTTGAAGGCAGCAGATTGAGGGGTCTAATTTTTTGATCCACCCTGTTAGCTTGTGTCTCTTGGGTGAATTAAGGCCATTAATATTTAGGGTGATGACTATGAGATTTGATTTGATCTCTGCCATGTTGTGGTTGTAGAGGTTTGTTGGCATTTCCATGGAATTTAAAATTTTTTCTGTCTACTCTGGGTTTGGTTACTGTGATCTGAATTTGTAGGCTTTTGTGTTAGGTTATTTGTTTCTTCTTTGTGGAGAATTTCCTGGAATAATTTCTGTAGGTTTGGTTTTGTGTTCATATAATTGTAAAGCTGAGTTTTGTCATGGAATGTTTTCCTTTCACCATCTATTATAAGGGAGACTTTTGCCGGGTAGAGTAGTTTGGGTTGGAAGCCATAGTTTTATAGAGTTTGTAGAGTTTCAGTCCAGGTTCTTCTAGGTTTCAGAGTTTCCATTGAGAATTCTGAAGTAATTCTGATGGGGTTTCCTTTGAAAGTGGTGTGATGTTTTTCCCTAGCTGCTTTTAGGATTTTCTCTTTGGTGTCAATCTTTAGAGTCTTAATGATAATATGTCTTGGAGAGTTTCTCCTTTGGTCTAGTCGGTTAGGAGTTCTTTTTGCTTCTTGTATTTGATGGGCCTTTCTTTTAAGAGACAGGGGAAGTTTTCTTCAATTATTGTGCTAAATAAGTTCTCCATGCCTTTGGTCTGAAATTCTTCTCCTTCTGGTATTCCAATGATTGTGATATTAGGATGTTTAAGTGTATCCCACAATTCTCTCATGTTCTGTTCACAGGAACTTTTGAACTTACTGAAATTTTGGACTCTCAAACTGTTTCTTCCATCCTGTCTTCCAGATCAGAGTTTCTATCTTCCACTTTACTGACTCTATTCTTGAGAGCCTCTTGCGAGTTTTGGACTTGTTTAATTAAGTTTGCATTTTCTACTACTTGCCTATGTATCACTTCCATCTCTCTGTCCAGCTCTCTTGTCACTTCATTTTCTGAATTTCTTGATGATTCTTGGAAATCTTCCTTGCATTTCTTTATGTTTTCATTTAGTGTGGCCAGCTGATTTTTAAGGTCCTCTTTTTTTTCACTCTCCCTCAACTCTCTTAGCTCTCTTTGAATTCCTTCCAGTGTCTTCTCATATTGCTCTAGCTTAGTGATGGTAGCATCCACACGATTATCTGTCCTTTGTAGCTTTCCTGCCAGTTCTAGCAGTATGTTGGTCAGGGTTGCATTGTTCATAGCTTCCACTTGATGTTCTGATCCTAAACACTCTTCTATGTTTTGGTTAGATGTAATCCTTGTTGGACTGGGTGATCTGTCTGGATTTTCTTGCACTTTAGTTTTCATGTTATTTCTTTTGTGCTGTGGTCTACCCATGTCAGTGTATGGGCAGGTAGGTGGGTGGAGCAGCCTGGGATCTAGCTTAATGAGAATCAAGGCAGCCTGGGGCAGTTGCAAGCAGCCTGGGATTTTTCTCTCTCTTGCCAAAGCTGCCTATCTATAGCCTGACAGGGGTGCCAAAGTTGCCTGAATTCTCAACCAGTAATGCACCAAAGCTGCCTGCCTTCAAGCTTGAAAGGGGACTGAGGTAGCAAGCCGTGAATCTGCCCAAACTCTGGCTGGGAACACTGGGACCTGCAAACAGTCTGCGCTCTCCCGCCTCAGGGGAGTGGGGGATGGATAGCAATGGACAGGTGGGGGATGGCACCTGAGCTGGTGCTAGTGACTCAGTGTGGACTCGTGTGGCTCCTGCTGTGGGACTGGGCCCATTGCACATGCAATTGTAGTACAGAGGCACCTGATGCGGGTACAGGATCAGGACACAGCAGAGGCTGGCCAGGCAGCAAATGATGGGAGCACAGCAGCAGGGGATCTGGCAGCCACCTAATGATGGCAGAGGAGGGCCCCGCGGGTGTGCGAACCAAGCACCACATGGCTGGCCAACTCGCAGGATCAGAGAACAAAGGCGGAGGTCGCAGCCTCAGTGCAGCTGGCTGGTGGGCATGGCTGGCGGGCACGTGGGGGGCGCTCGTGGTGCACGGGGGGCGCGGGGGGGCACAAGGGGTGCATGGGGGGCGTGGGGGACCCGGGGCGTGCCATGTGCGTGGGGCGCACCATGGGGCGCCAGGGCGTGGGTCACGCCCGAACACAGGGTGTGTGGGGAGCATCAGGGCATGGTGGGGCATGGAGAGGCACATGGAGCGTGGTGCGCGGCGGGCTGCGGAGGGGCACAGGGCCTGTCAGGGCCCGCCAGGATGCAGATGGGCACAGGGTCGCAGGGGGCGCAGGGCGTGGGAGTGTGTGCTTCCCTGTTTTTCTCCACTCTGTGCCTCCCACTGGCAAAAAGACCCTGATAGCCCTTAAATACTTGCCTTTCTTTCCCTGGTATCTGGAGTGCAGCTAGGCAGTCGCCATCTTGGCCCGTGATCTGCTTCTTGTATGTGTTTGAGTTTGGTTATTTGTTTCTTCCCTGTGGAGAATTTCCTGATATACTCTCTGTAGGTTTGGTTTTGTGTTCATATAATTGTAAAGCTGAGTTTTGTCATGGAAAATTTTTCTTTCACCATCTATTATGAGTGATTCTTTCACCAGGTAGAGTAGTTTGGATTGGATGCCATAGATTCTTAGACTTTGGAGGGTTTCATTCCAGGCCCTTCTAGCTTTCAAAGTTTCCCTTGAGAAGTCTGAATTAATTCTGATGGGGTTTCCTTTGAAAGTGGTGCACTCTTTTTCCTTAGCTGCTTTTAGGATTTTATCTTTGGTGTCAATGTTTAGAGTCTTAATGATAATGTGTCTTGGAGAGTTTCTCCTTTGGCCCAGTCTGTTTGGAGTTTTGTTTGCTTCTTGTGTCTTTATGGCCCTTTCTTTTAAGAGCCTGGGGGGCTGGAGAGATGGCTTAGCAGTTAAGCGCTTGTCTGTGAAGCCTATGGACCCCGGTTCGAGGCTCGGTTCCCCAGGTCCCGCGTTAGCCAGATGCACAAGCAGGCACATGCGTCTGGAGTTCGTTTGCAGAGGCTGGAAGCCCTGGTGTGCCCATTCTCTCTCTCTCCCTCTATCTGTCTTTCTCTCTGTGTCTGTTGCTCTCAAATAAATAAATAAATAAAAATTAAAAAAAAAAGAAAAGAAAAGCGCCTGGGGAGGTTTTCTTCCATTATTTTGTTAATTAAGTTCTTCATGTCTTTGGTCTGAAATTCTTCTCCTTCTGGTATTCCAATGATTCTGATGTTAGGTCGTTTAAGTGTATCCCACAATTCCCTCATGTTCTGATCACAGGAACTTTTGAACTTACTGAAGTTTTTGAACTCTCGAACTGTTTCTTGTCTTCCAATTCAGAGTTTCTATCCTCCACTTTGCTGACTGTATTCTTGAGAGCCTCTAGAGAGTTCTGGATTTGTTTAATTAAGTTTGCATTTTCCACTACTTTTTTTTGGGGGGTGGGGGGGAGTTTCAAGGTAGGGTCTCACTCTGGTCCAGGCTGACCTGGAATTAACTCTGTTATCTCAGGGTGATCTTGAACTCATGGCAATCCTCCTACCTCTGCCTCTCGAGTGCTGTGATTAAAGGCATGTGCCACCACGCCCGGCTCTTCCACTACTTTTCTATGTATCACTTCCATCACTCTGTCAAGCTCGCTTTTCACATCATTTTCTGATTTTCTTGATGATTCTTGGAATTCAGCCTTGCATTTCTTTATTTCTTTATTTTTAATTTTTTTTTATTTGAGAGCGACAGACACAGAGAGATAGACAGATAGAGCGAGAGAGAGAGAATTGGCGCGCCAGGGCTTCTACCCTCTGCAAACGAACTCCTGACGCATGCGTCCCCTTGTGCATCTGGCTGTGGGACCTGGGGAACCGAGCCTTGAACCGGGGTCCTTAGGCTTCACAGGCAAGCGCTTAACCGCTAAGCCATCTCTCCAGCTCCATTTCTTTATATCTTCATTTAGTGGGTCCAGCTGATTTTTAAGGTCCTCTGTTTTTTCACTCTCCCTCAAATCTCTTAATTCTCTTTGAACTTCTTCCAGTCTATTATCATTTTTTTTTCTAGCTTAGTGATCGTAGCATCCACATGATTATTGGTCCTCTATTGATTTCCTGCAAGTTCTAGCAGTAGGTTGGTCACGGTTGCAGTGCTCATAGCTTCCATCTGATGTTCTGATCCTAACGACAATTCTATGTTTTGGTTTGATGTATTCCTTGTAGGACTGGGTGATCTACCTTGATTTTCTTGCATTTCATTTTTCATGGTATTTCTTTTGCACTGTGGTCTACCCATGACAGTGTATGGTCAGGTAGGTGGGTGGATCAGCCTAGGCTCTAGCACAATGGGAAACTGTGGCAGCCTGGGGCAGTTGCCAAGCAGCCTTGGCTTTGGCTTTCACTTGCCAAAGCCATCTATCTACTGCCTGACAGGGTGCCAAAGTTGCCTGCATTCTCAAGTGGTAATGCACCAAAGCTGCCTGTGTTCCAGCGAGGAGGGACACTGAGGTACCAAGCACTGAAGCAGCTCAAACTCTGGCTGGGAACACTGGGACCTGAAAGCAGTCTGTGCTTCCTCGCCACAGGACAATGGCGGATAGCTGGTGTGGCAGACAGGTAGGGGATGGCGCCTGAGCTGGCGCAAGCAAAAGACACAGTCTGAGCTTGTCTGGCAGATACAGTGGGGCTGGGCTTGCTGGGCCTGCAGCAGGTGGAGCAGTATGCTAGCAAATGGGCAGAGCAGTCTAAACTTCCATGTGCATGGATTAATCTGTGTGCAGCTATGCTGTGGATACCAGGAAGAGTGGGCTACCTGCTCCTGAGGGAATCAGTGTTTCCCTGTTATTGCCAGGATTCACTGGATGCATGGTGACCAGATCAATAGATGGGCGAGTGTGCGGAGCCATCTGACTAGAATATCCAGAAAACCCTTGATGTCTTGCCTTCTTTCCCAGGTATTTTTCAGGGCAGCTAGGCGGTCACCATCTTGGCCAGAAGTCCCAACTACAGTACTTTAATTATGTCCACTGTCACATTTAATCAGTCATATGTTTCCTATTGTGTCACAGGTTTTTTCAATAAAATTATTTCACATTTAAGATATCTATGAGAATGCAAAGGTGCCCTCCTAAGCTCTTAGAGGATTAAAAGTAACTGGATGCTTTAATCTAAAGATTTGTAGCAGTTACCTTCCCATTGTCAGGCTAAAAAAAATGCCCAAACATAAACAGATAATGTAGGAAAAAGTGTTTATTTGGGCTTACAGTTTTTAGGGGAAATTTCATCACGGTTGGGAAAGGATGGTATGAGCATGTCAGTAGGTTGTTATATTTTGTTGCATAAGCTGGGAAGATGTAATTTGAAGGAGTTAATTTGTACTGACACTGGTGTTGGATGTGTCCCCCAGTGACCCATCTCCTCCAGCAATTCTCCACTACACAGAGGCTCTACCAGTTACCAATAATGAGGCTTAATCCCAAACATATAAGGTGATGGATAGTGCACACATCACTCTGAAACTACCAGTCACTGCAAGTGAATGTGAAAGGTTTATGCACACCAGACAGAAGTATGGAGATAGGGAATTCTGGGAAGCACTGAAGTGGAAGATTCTGAAGGTCAAATGTACAGTAATGAGCTGATATTTAAAGATCAACACATTGTTTCCTTACTCAAATTTTACCACAGAAACATTCATCCCCTTTTACAAAGTAAATATGAAATTGTCATGCAAGCAATACATGAAATTGAATTTTTGTTCTTTAGTTAGCCTGTGGACATTTTTAGATCATTGAGCTTATTATCATTATTATTATTATTATTATTATTATTATTATTATTATTATATTTTCAAGGTAGGGTCTCATTCTAGTCCAAGCTGACCTGGAATTCACTATATTTTCTCAGGGTGGTGTTGAACTCACAGTGATCATCCTACCTCTGCCTTCTGAATGCTGGGATTAAAGGTGTTTTCCACCATGCCCAACTTTCATTGAGGTTTTTTTTTTTTTGTTGTTGTTGTTAATTAGTTTGTACTCAGCAAATACAGTCAGTTTGGTACCATTATTAGGCTCATCCATGACCTAACTCCACCCCTTGACCCCTCCTTGTTGAGGTATATGGGTTATGCATTCTGGAGTTAGCCCACATTTATGGTTAGGATGAATGTCTCTGTGTATCATGACCCAACATGTGGCTCTGACATTCTTTCCACCCCCTCTTCCACAAAATTTCTCTGAGCCATGCTGGGTACATTTTCGGTCTGCTTCAGTGATGAGATGTTGTGCACCTCAGGGTATCTGGGGCTCTGATATGGTAGGAGTTGATTTTTCTCTGTGTTGATCTCCATCACCCTTGTGCCAGTATCCAGTTCACCAAGAAAACAGCACCCTTGCTTGTTTAGCCAATTATTCTTAGTTTCAGCCAGAGCCCTTTTGAGGTATGATGGGGTGACTCTCTCCTTAGGATCTACATCCATCTGAAAAAGAGAAGCAGATTCTCCAACGGAGAGTAAGTTAGCACCAGGACAAATGAGATAACCCTTACTTTTATTACAGAGACCTTAATAGGTGTAAGCCCTCTTGTAGTCCACAATTGAAGGTAGCTTGATAATGGACAGTGTGGTTATGTTTGGATATGGTTCTGACTTGTTTCCCAGATCCATCTATGGGTCCCATACCACTGAGGGGATCAGTTAGCCTAATGGACAGCATTTGGTTCCCTACCGTGGCTGTGTGCCACTATTGCATTTGTGTGGGCATCACGACAGGTTATTTGCTGCTAAGTAGGTGAGACCATGAGTTGCTTGGATCGATATTGGTCATTTTCCCCCAGTCACCCATGTAGCACCTTCTGGCACTAGACACACTGACTGTCTGGTACTGACTCTCTTCCAGCTTCCAGCCATGCCATTCAATTTTACATGTCAACCACAAAAAGGTGTCTTCAGCAGTAGGGTCTTATCAGTAACCTTTGGTGGGTCATCAAGTACTCTGACAGAAAACTTTCTTTTAGGAAGGCATGTAGGTCTCTCTGATAAAAAGCACAATGTGGATGATAGCCACATGATGGTACAAGGAGTTAGTTACAGGTCAGTGCCCACCAAGAAAATGAAGAAAAATATGACTAATATAAAATAGTTAGAGAGAAGAGAGAGGCAGAGAGAAAGAGAGAGAAAGAGAGAAAGAGGGAGAGAGAGAGAAAGAGAGAGAGAGAGAGAGAGACTGTAGAAGATTGTTTAGTCTTCATCAAACCCTCTCCAGTGTCTTGTGGCTCAGGTGTTTCCTCTAAGGGCCTGGTGAAGTTTCAGCCTTTTGATCTGCCTTTTAGGATGTAGAATTTTATATTACCATTGCTGTTTGGGTCTAGATTTGTGTTTCCCATCCTCTTGGTGGCCCTCCCCTCCCTCCTGACCCCTCTATTGACTAGTCCAAGAGATGCTTGCTGGGTATGTAAGGTATTTTGGGTAGATTCAGGTTAGGTGCAATAGATGTGTGAGACTATATGGCTTTTTTTTTTTTTTTTTCTTCCTGTGGTTGGGTAAGTTCACTGAGAATGATTTGTTCCAGGTTCAACCATTTTTCCTCACATTTCACTGTGTTATTTTTTCTTATTGCTATGTAGAATTCCATTGTGTAAATATACCACATCTTATCCATTATCTTTATCCATTCTTCTAGTTATGGACATCTGGGTTGACTCTAGCTCTTAGCTATTAAAAATTGAGCTGCTACAAACATGGTTGGTACCTCTATAGTCAACTTTTTCAGGAGTCTCCAAATTGCTTTCCAAAGTGGTTGTACCATCTTACATTCCCACCAACAGTGGATGAGTGTTCCAGCATTTGCTTTCATTTGATTTTTTGATGTTTGCTACCCTTACTGGAGTGTGGTAGCATCTCATAGTTGTTTTAATTTGCATTTCCTGATGATTAGGGATGATGAACATTTTCTTATGTGTGTGTTTGCCATTTGTATTTCCTCCTCTGTTAACTACCTGTTCACTCTTTGCCCCATTTTGTGAGTGCAGTGTTTGACTTTTTACTGTTTAGATTTTTGAGTTCTTTGTAGATTCTAAAGATTAGACCTCTGTCAGTTGGATAATGAGCAAATATTTTCTCCCATTCTGTGGGTAATCTATTGGCTTTGCTTATTGTATGCTTGCTATAAAGAAACTCTTCAGCTTCATGTGTTCCCATTGATTCAGTGACTGTTTAAGATTCTGTGCTACTGGGGTTTTGTTCAGGAAGTCTTTTTCCATTCCTATACTATGGAAAGTCCTTCCTATATTTTCTTGCAGTAGTATTTGAGTTCCTGGTCTTACATTGAGGTCTTTGATCCATTTGAACTTCAGTGGAGTGCATGGTGGAATGTGTGGATCAAGTTTAAATTTCCTGTATATGGTTATCCAGTTTGTCCAGCACAATTTATGGAAGATGCTGTGTTTTTTTTCTAGCCTATATTGTTAGGGCCTTTGTCAAATATCAAGTAGCTATATTTGCTTGACCCAAGGTTTGGGTCCTCAACTGTATTCCTTTGGTCTATACTCCTGTTTTTATGATAGTACCATACTGTTTTTATTACTATGGCTTTGTAATATAGCTTTAGATCAGTTATGGTGATGCCTCCAGAGTATTTCTTTTACTGAGAATATGTTTGGATATGCGAGGCCTTTTGCCTTTCCATATGAAATTTGAGATCATTTCTTCTATCTCTGGGAAGAACACTGTTGGGATTTTAATTGGAATTGCATTAAATCTGTATATTGCCTTTGGTAGGATTACCATCTTCACAATGTTAATTCTGCCTATCCAGGAGGATGGGAGTTCTTTCCATTTTCTCAAGTCCTCCTCAATTTGTTTTTTGAGTGTCTTTATGTTTTCATTGTACAGTTCTTTCACTTTCTTGGTTAACATTATTCAAAGATATTATTTTTTTGGTTGTTATTGAAAATGGGACCATGTCCCTCATTTCTTTCTCTGTATCTTTGTTATTTTCATATAGAAAGGCTATTGATTTTTGTGCATTGATTTTGTATCCTCCTACTTTGCTATAGGGGTTAATCACCTTCAAGAATTTTGGGATGGTGTCTCTTGGGTCTCTTACATATACAGTCATGTCACCAGCAAATAGAGCTAACTTAACTTCTTCCTTTCCAAATTGTATCCCTTTTATTTCCTTCTTCTGACTTATTACTTGAGCTAGGACTTCCAGTACTATATTGAAATGCAGAGGTCAGAGTGGACAACCCTGTCTTGTTCCTGATCTTAATGGAAGTTCCTCCATTCTCTCTCCATTAAGTAGTATTTGGGCCTTAGGACCTTTGTATATTGCCTTTATTATGTTAAGATATGAAACAACCATGCAAATTATCTCCAATGTTTTGATCATGAAGTGATATTGTGTCGTGTAATGGCCTTTTCTGCATCTATCAAAATGATCATGTGGTTTTTGTGTTTAACCTTGTTTATGTGGTGTATTACATTGACAGATTTCCGTGTGTTGAACCACCCCTGTGTTCCTGGGATTAATTCCCCTTGTCAATTTGGATTATGCTTTTGATGTGTTGTTGGATTGGGTTTGCGAGGATTTTGTTCATGATCTTTGCATCCAAGTTTATCAGGGAAATAGGCCGGTAGTTTTCTTTTCTTGTGGCATCTCTGCCTACTTTGGAATTAGGCTGAAAGTAGCTTCATAAAAGGAGCTGGGTAGCTTACTGTGTTCCCCAATTGTGTGGCACAGCTTTAGGAAGATTGGCTTGAGTTCTTCCATGAAGGTTTGATAGAATTCAGCTAAGAAGCCATCTGGTCCTGTACTCTTCCTTTTAGGGAGGCTTTTACTACATTTTCAATCTCAATGAGTGTGATAGGTTTGTTTAGGAGAATAATCTGCTCTGAGTTTAGCTTTGATAGATGGTATGTGTCCAGGAATTTATCCATCTCTTCCACATTATCTAGTTTTGTGGAGCAGTGGTTTTTGAAATAAGTCCTGATGATTCTCTCAGTTTCACTTATGTCTATATGCAGCTTTACCTATTGCAGAAACTTCCCATTTCTATCATGGTGCAGGAAAATGTGTAGATATAAAAATGATTTTTAAATCCAATTATAAAACAAGATATATTGGCAAATTTGGAGATAAAAACACCAAAGAATTATAACAATATACAGAGATAAAATATTATCATTAATATGTAAAAATATAAGGCCAAAATTTTATACATGTAATATAACTGAGTCTATTTGTCAAGTTTTATAAAATATAAATATAATCACTGTTAACACTATGCATATCAGAATACAATCTGGTAAGAACTCTAAATACCACAAAAGTATCCTGTCCCTGGAAATCCATTCTAGGAAGTCATCTGAAAATAATATTAAGATTCTATTGTCAAGTAGACTCCATGGCATTATCTTACAGAAACAAAGCATTAGAAGTAATACCAAATTCCAACAACAGGATCAAGCTTTCTAAAGAAGCAATGGTTCATTTGTGTGCTATGATACCACTGAGCTATTTTAATTCATATTTTCAATATTTAATCAAAACAAATGTACTACTAATTGAATTTACATTTATCAATGGTGGTAGTCATTTAATCTAGTTATTTATTGCTTTTTGATGTTTTTTCAATATGATTAGAACTATGCCTATTTTAGGAATACAGAAATAAGATACTTTCTTTACTGTAATTGTAGCCTTGAGGAAACATGATGGAAGATTTGGCAAAATTAATTATGTTGATTGTATATTCAGGACAAGGTACTGTTGGAACCCACATAACATCTGCAAGAACTAAACTTGTTGAGATGTCCTTAAAATGAGCTGTGAAGGATGATTAGGATTTAAACAGATAAAATGTGCTTAGACCGATTTCAAAGGGGAAAAATGTCTTAAAATATACAGGAAAGAAACATTTCAATAGGCATAGTACAATTCTATACTGTACCCCAATGCACTAAGTATAATATTCAGTGGGAAGCACATTTTTGATTGATAACAGCAATAACACCTTCCTGGATTCTAAAATTGCATTACACTTTATTTTAATAATCACTATTTACTATTGAGTTAGGAAGCATTTCCCTTATACATCTTCCAGAGAGTCAAGAATGTTGACCTTCAGAAGCTATAATCAATACTTAAATTCATTCACATGCTTCTTATGACTTCTGTGTTTTAAGTACAGTAGCATCAACTTTGGGATAACAATCTATTAACTGGTTTCATGTGTTTCATCTATTAAAATTTCTGACTTTCAACAGGAGAACATGATGATTAACAAGAAGGTCATATGGTAAATTGTTACCTAGATGCATGTGCTTATCTCACACATCCCAGGGTCATAAGGCAACCTAGAATTTAAAGACGAAGCAAAGTATTAATCTAATTACCTGGCTGAATGTCAAAAGGGAAATCAATAATTTCTCAGTGGATCTACCACTTTGTCTTTTTTTTTTTTCAGAATTGGCTTTACAATTATAATGTGTATATACAGATGATTGGCCAGGTGACAGGATATGAACTTGTGACAAGGAACAGGCTGGGCTTGGGTATGCGTAACCAAATATAAAATTTCCTACCACCATACTTCAAGTAGACATCCTTTTCTCTTCAAAATGTTTGCTATATGAATTTTCCTCTTAAATAGGAGGTCTATAAATGAGTTATCTTTTGTTCATCAGCATTGTCCTATGCAGGATTAGATTTGTGTACACTTTATGTCACAAATTACTATATACTGTGCAGATATTAAAGAGAAATGGAAGGTATTTTGTTTGCTCTCAGGAAGCGTGAAATCACATCTGAGCACTTTGTGGCAATCTCAATAATTTGCTTTCATAGGATCTGCATCTATCTGAAAAAGAGAAGCAGATTCTCCAATGGAGAGTAAAGTTAGCACCAAACAAATGGGATAACCCTTATATTTTTTATAGAGAAGTTGCAAGGTGTAAGCCCTCTTGTAGCCCATGATTGGTGGTAGCTTGATAAATGGAGAGGTGGGCTCATATGTAGATATGGTTCTGACTTGTTTTCCAGCTCCAGCTATGGGTCCTATTCCACTGAGGGGATCAGTTAGCCAAAGCAAGAGCAGTTGGTTTCCAACCATGGCTGTGCACCACTATTGTACTTGTCTGAGCATCATGACAGGTTGCTGCTAAGTAGGTTATGAGTTGCTTGGACAATGCATGACCCATATACCTCAACAAGGAGGGGCTGGGGAAAGGGGTAGGACATGGACAAGCCTAACAATGGTACCAACTTGACTGTATTCATTGAGTACAAAACTAATTGATTAAAATTATTAATTAATAAAAAAGAATGCAAAAAGGAAATATTTATATAAAAATAATATTCCTTCAGTGTTTTGTAACTGGCATTGACAGTGAGTTGAGTTCTTTGGAAATGCAGAGGAAGATAAAACCATACTATGAAGGTCAGTGATGCCAAACTAAGAAGAAAGAGATGAATGCACAAAATATTGCTCAGTGGGTAAGGTGCTTACTGTACATGCTTCCCCCAAACCCACATAAAAGCTGAGTGTGCTGTCATGTGCTTGTAATCCCAGCATTGGGATGTAGTGGCAAAAAGATTCCATAGACACATCAGTTACTAGTCTAACTGAATTGACGAGTCCTGGATTAAGTGAGAGAGCCTATATATTTTCTTTTGTGCATTTTCTTTTGAGAAAAGGCTATATAGATCTATTGCCCAGATTTTGTTTTCTCTTGCTATTGAGCATGTATAAAGTTCCAAGACCAGCTATTGTAAAGAGTATCTTTTCTGTCATGCATTTTTTAGCAGCTTTGTTGAGAATAAGTTGGTCATACATGTATGAGTGTGGGGCAGGAGAGGTGGCTTAGTGGTTCAAGCATTTGCCTACTAAGCCCAAGGACACAGGTTTGATTTTCCAGGTCCTATGTAAGCCAGATGCACAAGGTAGCACATGTGTCTAGAGTTTGTTTTTAGTGGCTAGAGGCCTGGTATGCCCATTCTCTCTCCCTGTCTCTCTCTCTCTCTCTCTTTCTCTCTCTATCTTTCTATCTCCCTTTCTCTCTATCTCAAATAAAAATAAATAAATAATTTTTAAAAAGAAAGAAAACTAAAATGGTGAAGAGTGAGAAAGACTCCCATGCATATTTTTATGTATACTCCTCACACACATATGGCCACAAACATATGAATATGCAAGCACACATATACAAACACACACATACACATGCATAAAAGAGGGAGAGATATAGGCCAACAGGAAGTGACATTCATAGAATCACTTCATTATGAAGAAAGACTTTTTTTCAATATAATTGTACTTACTGATATCATTTTCATTATTGTTTTCACTGGTTCACTGTAGACGTAATGATTTGTTATGATTTTAATAGAGATCTTATGACTTTATTCTAACCTAAGATCAAGAAAACTTTGTTGTTCTGGATGACAGACTCATCACTTCATTCCTTTAAAATATTAGGTAGTGCTCTCCTATTCAGAAACAAATTGTGCTAGTTATCTGCTGTTGTACAACAAATTATTGCAACCTTGGCAGACCAAAGCAACTTCTCACTGTTTCTTTGGGTCAAGATCTGACATGGCTTAGCTGAAGTCTTTTGCCTCAAGGTCTCCATAATGTTACAATGGAAGTACTGCTCTACTTTAGCACAGTAGCCCATACTTATTATCCCTGGGGACTCTATTTTAACTCAATACACTTAAAAAAGATATGGAAATAAGATGAGGATCCATGGGGAAGAATAAAGGTATTAATGGGATAGGAAGTGGGTAACAGGACAATTAGGAGAATGAGAATAAAATATATTATAAAACATATGAAAATGTCAAAATGTAAAAGATAAATAAAAGTTAAATTTAAAATCTTTACAGAGTGCCTGACAGGAATAAGCCCCTTGTAGGATGCTGAACTGGGGAAATAAATCCCTTGCTGGTTGTCAGAGGAGACCCTTTTTTCCTACCATGTTCATCATATAGCAGATTGCTTCCACAAAGACAGGGAGAGAGGTAGTCTATCATCAAATCAAAAGATTGAATTGTCTGGAACTTAACCACAGACTAGAGTTCCACATTTTTGCTGTATTCTATTAGAAGTGATAGTTCCTGTCTCATAGATGAGAAAGAATTAAAACAAAATTACAGTACCAGGAGGTAGAGTTCATCTTATATTCTGTCTACCACACATTTGCTTAGGATAAACAAATTATGGTAAAAATAAGGTTGCTAATTGAATTCATGTGATTTCTGATGATATCCTTGAGTGGAAAATATAGTACCTTCCTCAGCTGCTTTCTAGTTGAAAGTAGCTTGTAATCCACACTCAAAATTTTCTACTAACTATTGGGTGATGTTAGCTAAGTCCTCTGTCCCACTGATACCCAGTTACTCTATTTGTATTATCTGGACTCAAAGTTTATCAAGCTAATCATTTATTAAATATATCAGACACAAAAATTTGAAGTTTTGGTTTGGCATCAAAGGTTAATTGGAAGCTTATTTTTTACCATAGTGTTTCTGTACATGTGAAACCTGGGAAAGTGTTCTCTATAGAGCTGAATATGGTACTTTAAAAAATGGGTGTTCATGCTGATGCTGTCCTGATTCTTCACAAAGGTTTTATGATGTGTGCACTAGTGCTCTACATCCCCACTGAATGGTCTGTAGCACATGGAGATGATATGTGGACAGGTACAGCAAAACAAAAGCACTAGAGATTTTTGCAAAAAAAATAATCCATCTACCCTATTTAATCATAGCACCAAACACACTACACAGAGATGCTTGGAAAAGTGTTTATTTTCTTGTTTTTGACCTGCACTTGTGAAGTAAGCTCATTTCCCAGCTGTTTCCTCAGCCTTATTGTTGGTGTCTTCCTATTTGTCATTTCTCCTTTCCCTTTTCCTCCTTGTTTATTCTCCTCTTCCTCATCCTCCTCCTGTTTATCCTCCTATTTTTCCAAATTTTCTTCCTACTTCTTTCTAAAAGACATTTGTTGATACTTTGGGGGAGCCTGAAAATAGAGTTGGAGCTCTGACACAGGCAGAATCTGAGTTCAACAATACAGGGTTTGATGTGATCCCAGGGAAGGTTTATATTACTCATTGTACACAGCACAGAACACTGTCAAGCCAATTCGGAGTGTATCCAAAAACAAACTGCATTCTTCTTGGAGAATGAAATTTGAATCTTAGTAGGCAGAAATGCTGACTGGGCAGGAAGCTCCGCAGGACTCCAGGAGAAGAGATGACAATCTGTCTTTCTGGTTAGAAGCTAATGAAGGGTCCTAATAGCTAGTTAGCAGTAATCACCCCAGATAATCCTCACAAGAGGAGACTCTTCATCTATGGACTTTGACACTATGTCAATTTGGGTAACTATTTTCTGCCTTTCTAAATCACCTTCCTTGATGTTGGGGTTGAAACTGCTTCACTTTACATTGAAAATGAACTAGAGCTTTTCAATAAGAAGGTTGTATATCAGGGGAACAAGTGTTAATTTATGGTCAAAGGTAAAATACTGTGCATTTTTAATACTGTTTTCGTCTCCAGCCCCCCTTTTTTATCTTGCCATAGCTTTCTTTCAAATTCTTATGCAATCTTTAGAACACAAGCACCCAATACTCTTTCCAATTTTAATAAATTCACTTTGCCTCTGGTTATATGTTTAATTTAATAGCATAAGTTAACTTTCCTCATATATAAAAGTAGCCATAATTTTAAGTATATATCTGGAGTTGGAAAACATTTTGTAAAATTTTTTCCTAAAGTCTGACCTTTTTCTTCTTAAGAAAACAATCATCTACCCTTTTCCACCACCCATGCATTTTTCAAAACAGCCTTCTTTTTTCAGTCAGGTTTGCATTGCTGGCAGAAATCATGTGACCTAGAGCAGATTGTAGGAAAAAAAAGGGGGTTATTTTGGCTTACAGATTTGACAGAAAGCTACATGATGGCAGAGGAAACTGATCACATGAGCAGAAGGTGGACATTACCTCTGGATAACATAAGGTAAACAATAGCAACAGAAGAGTGTGTCAAACATTTGCAAAGGGGCACTGGCTATAATACCCATAAGCCAGCTCCCAACAATACACTGCCTCCAGGAGGGGTTACTTCCTAAATCTCTGTTAGCTAAGAACGTAGCATTCAGAACACCTGAGCTTATGGGGGACACCCAAATCAAGCCATCACATTCCAGCCCTGGTCCCCATAAACTAATAACCATTCATGATGTAAAATGCAATGCATTCAGTACAACTTTAAAAGTCCCCATAGTTTTTATCAATCCTAATAATGTTCAAACATTCACATAATCCAACATCTTTTAACTGAGTCATAATACCAGCCACCCCGCCCCCCACAAACCTGTAGTGGCACAGAATAAACACACTGCAGAAGATGGCATTGGGCATAGCAATGAAACATTCAACTAATACAAGATTTAAAATAACCAGGACAAACAAGCTCTGTAGTTCCAAGTCCTACAACTATAGTAAGTGAAAAGTCCCCATGTCTGATAATTCTAAGCAAAAAAAAATTCTCGGTAATTCTGATTCTGCCCCTCCAGCTAGGCTACTCATAGTTTGTAAAACTTCATCCAGGACAGGCAGCTTTCCTCAGCAGCATTTCACGGTCCTGGCATCTTCTCTGGGTTTCTACTGCAACCCATGGTTCATCCTCATAGCTCTCTCTGGTCTCCATTCAGGTATCCAACAGACCAGCATCACACTACCCATGGCTATTTATAAAACACAAGATCATGTTGCAAATTAAATGACCTTTCCTTTCCTGCATTTCTTATATTCCATAATACCAGGGAAGGCACCAATTTGTTAATCAGAGGGAAATAAATTAGACTTTGAAAAACAGGACACTCTGAGCACTGAGGTCCCTTCAAACGAGTTTACATTCTTCTTGTTGCCCTATTGCAGGTCATCTAGCCCAATCTCAAAGGTTGTAATCTTCTATAATTTCAGCTAGATGGGCAGAAGTTTCATCCCAAAGATTTCATTTCTGTGCCATATCCCTCTGCTCACATCAGTCTGTTTCTGCACAAAGCAACCTTGCACAAGGTCTCAGGACACAGACATAACAGCAATCCTCTCACAAAGACTGCTTCTTTTCCAGCTCAGACAAAGCTCATTTTCACTATCATAAGCCAAACCTCACAATCCACAGTTTTTACTACATTCAGTGCTTTCAACTCTGACTGGAATAGTCCATCAAGCTATACTTACATCACTGCAAGGTGACTCTTAGGCCAAGGTTTCAAATCCTTCCACATTCCTCTTGCAAATAAGTTCCAAAAGGCCAAAGCCACAGAGTTAGTTTCGTAGCAACAATCCTACTCCTTTGTACCAATTGTACCATTGCAGTCAGGTTCACATTGCTGGCAGAAATCACCTGACCAAGAACAGCTTGTGGAAAAAAAAAAAAAAAGGTTTATTTTGGCATATAGATTCAAGGGGAACCTCCATGATGGTAGGGGGAAATTATCACATGACCTTAGGGTAGACATTACCCCTGGGCAACAGAATGTGGACAATAGCAACAGGAAATTGTGCCAAACACTGGTAAGGAGACACTGGCTATAACACCCATAAGCCCACCCCCAATAGTATACTGCCTCCAGGAGGCTTTAATTCCCAAATTTCCATCAGCTAGGAACCTAGTATTCAGAACACCTATATTTATAGGGGACACCTGAACCAAACCACCACACTCATACTAAAGAAAGTCCCATGAGGTTTCCTCAATTTGTTAGTCTGCATTGATAAGCTGAACATAAGCTCATTGAAAGGAATATAACAAAATTGGGGTCAATCCTTGTTATACAACCCCAAGGCAAGAAAAATGCTCAGCTTTCAACATGTCACCTGCACTGGTGTGCATACCAAGGCTTTACCAGAAGTGAAAACACAAAATCCCAAAGATGTAAAATAGTGTTGCTAACAATTATAGCAAAAATTCTACCCTTTCCTGAAAACACTTTAAATAGGGTCCTGAAGAAAGACGCTATGAGAACACCAGAGTAGAGGAATGTACAAAGGGTACTTTACTAAGGGGTTAAAAATAAGACATTGTCAAAAAAAAAAAAAATCTTTAGCATGCTCAAAGACCTATTTTATCTCTTTTCTTATGAGTTTGACTTGACTTAAAGTTTTATACTCCTGTTTTGTTTAAATGACCAGCCTCCTCCTTACATGTCAGCTACTGCAGATCCATTGAATATATATATATTTTTTTCTTATGGTCTTTGCAACATTGCCACAGAAAACTAGAAAATGCAAAAATAACCCAAACTTCCTTAAGTTGAAGGTAGGCTCCACAAAGCTTTTTTTTTATCCTGCTAAAGCTCTTCTCTAATATAATCTTAAAATAGCCCCATGAAATTGCTGATAGACCCGTGGGAGTGTAACACATGTACTCAAGGGGAAAATTAAGCACATACTGCATACAAAGAACAGGCTGATTGAAAGGTGCTATATAAATGGAAGATATTTTTATTTTTACTGTTAACACTCAAAAGAATTTTGTTGAAAACTGACCATAGCATGTTTCTGTAGATAAAGGATATGAATGTTCATAAAAATATGATACATATTTTTGTAGGTGTAGAGACTTAGTCTTAAATCTGATATATTATGATACATAAATTTTATGTATCATAATATTTTAATAATAATAATAATATTATGTATATGAACATATATTGTGTATAGTATAAATCCAATTTGTTTTGATATTTGTGAGTGCTAATTTCCTTCTACTGTATTTCTATGAAGTTGGTTCAATTAAAAAAATAATTCTTATTGAGAATTAGCATCATATGAGTTTATTTCCTAAATGCCACAGCCCATGATACTTGTAGTAGCAGTGATAAGCCATAAAAAAATAAAAAATGCTCACATTTTGTTGGCTGAAAAAATTCCAAAGAATATTTAAGTCGATAAAACCTCAACCTTCTGCATCATGGTGCAAAAATGGGAATTCTCTTCTCAGTTGGAAGGCAAAGTAATATGCATGCATATGAGTGTGTTAATAGTGGAAGGGTTTGTCTGATAGAACACAAATTAGACAACATATACCTAGCTAGTCATCTTAAAAACTAAAGGCTGAGCTCGGCGTGGTGGTGCATGCCTTTAATCCCAGCACTCGGGAGGCAGAGGTAGGAGGATTGCCATGAGTTCAAGGCCACCCTGAGACTCCATAGTGAATTCCTGGTCAGCCTGGGCTAGAGTGAGGCCCTACCTTGAAAAAACAAAACAAAACAACAACAAAAAAAACTAAAGGCTGAGCCCATAATGCCATGTTGAATTAGAATCATCAAATGCTGAAATCTTTTCACAGTGATGGGAGTGTATTGGATTTGTTTTTGTTTTTTCAGGAGCACCATAGAATCAATTGAATATAAAGCTAAAGTCAAATATTTCTTTAATTGAAAAGTCACTAAAGGATTTATTATAGCAGCTAACTTCTAACACTCATCAAAGGAAATTTAAAAAAATGAAACAAACACCTTCAACACCCATACCAAATATATCCAGAAGAAATCAACAGCAATACTTGATCAACAGCAATAGTATTTCCAGGGTGTTCCCACATCTCAGGTATTTTATCTTTAAATCTTTCTTATTTGGACCAATTTGCATATAATGTTGTTAAAAATGCAAGCATTTGCCTTTACATTCAGAGGCAGAATTTTTGTTGAACCGCAAAACCACTTATCCAGCAAGTTGAATCCTAAGGCCTCTTTCTGAGGTCAGCACGTTATTCTCCCTCAGTTGTCTATGAGCACAATGCAAGGACAGGACCGTCCCTAATGTGACATAAGTCAAAAACTGCTTGAAAGAGAATGCAGTTTAGAGTTTGCAAAGTGTTGCCATTTGGATAGTAAAGATTTTAAATTTGTCTTGGGTTAGGGCACAGTGAGATGATGAAAATACAATCCAGATCTTTAAGAGTTAAAAACAGGATCAATCCAAATGCTGTCTGCTGAGTCATAATAAAATTGCCATTGCTGTAAGGAAAGGGAACTAGCAGAGCTGATTAAATCCTTGAAGAAAAGCTCAAAATAAGATTTCTGCATCATTGTCATTGTCTACCTGTGAGTCCTTCCTGGCTACAGAGCAAAGAGAGTGGAAGCTGGGCTGCCTCCTATTAAAATTGCACTTATGGAATGTTCAGCAGACTACCAAGAAATTTACCTCTTTAAGTTAGAGTAAAAGTGTTAAGAAGATGGTTAGTTGGCTTCATCCAAACACGCACATCAGCCTACTCTGCAAGGATTGCCTTAGCCAGGATCCCAGCTTTCTGTAGATAGTAGAATGTCAGCGTCCACAGGAAATATGCTTTTGGCTGAATTGATTTAAGACGACTTCCAAGTTAATATGGAATATTCTATTTTGTACACATAGATAAAAGTATGAATGGTACTAAGACCCAACACTACCTTCTTATTTTTTTCTAGCTAGCAAGTGAAGTCCCACTCATCTTTGTGAATATACAGATAGTAAGATGTTGCTTTTCATAATAATTAAAATTAATTCAACATGAGGATTTTAATACTAAATCCATTTGTTCCTTGGGCTCCTAATCTTCTGTCCAGGAAAGGCAAATTGACTTTTGTTTTCAAATTGGAGTATACAGCATGAAAAAACTAATACATCTGTCATCTATATACCACAGTGCCATTTGAATGATAACAGTCCTTTCTCTTTTGTTTAAACATATGCACTTCATTTATTGCTTAGTCAAAATCATGCATCAAATAAGAATATTTCATAGTAATTTCTTCATTTGAAGTTGGGCAGTATATTGGAAATTGACTTCATTTTAAAGAATTACTTAAATCAATTAGGGGAGTGGCTGAAAATTATGAGCCCAAGTGTCCAAAGAGGAATCTAGGAAGACCAACATCTAAATATGTCATGAAAGGATAATGTCTTCCCTGATAAAGGGATGAGAGTGTAAACCATTGCATTACAAAGAACTTTCTTGAGTTTTACAAATTTTATTCAAAATGATCATTGATCTAGACCAGATATGATCATATAGATCTGATAGTGTTGTGGGCATCGATATTATATGAGCCTTTAATTCTTTTTATCATTCACTAAAACTATCTAAAAACTGGTTCCTGTAAGGTGGATCCTAGATTAATATGATTAATTCAGTGTATAGATCTTGATTATCTTATTCAAGAAGGTGAGTAAAATATTTCATATCAAGTGGAATTTGATACCTGCCTATGCTATTCAAAAGGAACAAAGAGAAAGGAAGGCATTGTTGTACATTGCTAAAAAACATCTTAAAACAATATGTGTGCAAACAATTATTCATTATTCTATGGGAGAGTATAGTGGGACAATTCAACCTAACCAAAATAAGGGTGGGAAAAGTTTTCAGGACCTTAAAAACAATTTTGTCTCACAATATGAAGAATGCTGTGAAGTGTCAAGATTAGAATGGGATCTTAAGAACCATTTAGTGGTGGGAATGTTTACTGAAAGTTCCCATTAAATGAATTTATAATTTCTCCATAAATTATTGTAAGAATAAGGACATTCACATGTCCTGAGTATCTCATTTAACCTTTGTTCATTTTTATTTATTTATTTGAGAGTGATAGAGAGAGAAAGAGAGAGAGAGAGAGAGAGAGAGAGAGAGAGAGAGAAAGAGAGAGAGAGAGAAAGAGGCAGAGAGAGAGAGAGACAGAGAGAGAGAGAGAGAGAGAGAGAGAGATTGAGAGAATGGGTGTGCCAGGGCTCCCAGCCACTGCAAACGAACTCCAGATGCGTGCGCCCCCTTGAGCATCTGGCTAACGTGGGTCCTGGGGAACTGAGCCTCGAACAGGGGTCCTTAGGCTTCACAAGCAAGCGCTTAACCATTAAGCCATCTCTCTAGCCCTCATTTCATCTTTGGATACCTACATTTTATGTTTACAGGAAATTGTTCTAGTCTGGATTCATCTTCTGTACCTGAATTCTAACACTTTACAAGCAAATATGATTAGTTTCATTCTTATTCTTACATAATCATATTGAAATTCTGCATGAAGACTATCATATGTTTCCAAAACTTCCCTTCTTTCAATAAATGTGTCTAATTTCATTGATATTCAATCGATTTAATAATTCTAGTCAGCACTGTCAAAGAGGAATATACTCTATTTCATATCTCATGTTAAAATATCACAATTTTGGGCTGGAGAGATGGCTTAGTGGTTAAGGTGCTTGTCTGCAAAGCTGAAGTTTACCACTCCACTCCCAGAACCCACATAAGCCAAATGCACAAAAGGGTGCACACATCTGGAAGTAGTTTGCAGTGACTAGAGGCTCTGGCACACCCATTTTCTCCCTCTCTCTCTCTGCCTATTTCTGTATCTCTCTCAAATAAATAAATAAATTAATTAAAATATTTTTAAAATATCATGATATTGAAGATCATATTTAAGTATTTTATTTTTATTTATTTAGTTATTTGATTAACGAGAAAGACAGAGATGGAGAGAGAAAGAAGGAGAGAGAAAGAATGGGCACACCGGCGGGGCTTCAGCCACTGCAAATGAACTCCAGACGCATGTGCCCCCTTGCACATCTGGCTCACTTGGGTCCTGGGGAATTGAACCTGAGTCCTTTGGCTTTGCAGGCAAATGCCTTAACTACTAAGCCATCCCTCCAGCCCTGAAGATCATTTTTAAAAGCTAAATACAAAAATAACATTTATTTGGGCTAAATTTATCATTATATATCACATCATATCTCAATGAAAGGAGACTCTTTGGTGTCTCATACAGCAACAAAGTCCCTTTGTATTGGTGATACGTGTTAACAAGGGCTTTTCCATGTATACCAAAGAATAACTGTTAAAAACCAAGCTAACAAGTATGTAAACAAATTTATTTTTGCCTCTATAATTTTATTAATATCAACCTAAGTTATGTATTTATGCATATCTAGCTTTCATTCAATATTATTATTTAAGAAACTGCACTTAACATCAGACAATGAGAAGAGATAACAAAAACATAGCAAATAAACCTTTCCTCTATGAAACATGCAGTCAAAGCAATGTCACACAGCGATGTACTCATACCTTATGTCTACTACATGACATGTAATCTAGAAGATGCTAATACCACTGAACTTAGATTTTGCTGATGTGTAAACACATACACACACACACACACACACACACACACACACACACAGGCACACATGCACACACTTTACCATGTTACCAGGACATCATTGTAAGATGCAGTTAGTCTTGTCCTCTTCAACATATATTTAATAGCCTAGAGAGATGGCATATACACAACTCACAGAAGAGTGAAAACAATAGTCCCAGGGCAGGGAGAAGTATGTAAGCCAGATGAACCTAAGTCACCAGCTAAATACCTTCACTTTTGAATATTGATGTGGTGGTACATTATTTTAAATTCTGTCCCAACAACCATAGATAATAGAAGAGTAGAAAAATAATGTGGTGTTAGTATAAGCTTTAGAGTGCAAAAACTAAATATACAAATGATATGCTACCTTTAACAAAAAGATTTTCCATAAACATGAGAGTGCTTCTTGCCAAGTAGGTGTCTTCATTTATTAATGTTACCTTTCTCACACTTACCTCCAATTCACTTTCAAAGCAAACAAACTAATGAGTTAAACATTCATTTTCAACCTGTAGATTGTTCAAAAAACTTCAACAGAATTCAGTTTAATAGATAAAATTCATTTACACAGCATCCTTTGATAATGTCATTGCTTTATTTTGTACATCTTTGCTTGCATTTTTATTTATGTATGTATAATATTATCACTTCCTCTCCTCAAAGTAGTCTTTTTTTCTTTGTCAGGAAGGTCATGTTGCGTCTTTTTATTATTACTTTCCCTAGTCCAAAGCAGCAACCTTCAAGATGATATGATGAGACAATTGTACTTCTCTGTATCAGTTTCTGTCCTGAGAAGTGGCTGCTGGTTTTATCAGCCTTTATAAGAGCGTCCCTGAGCAACGAACAATCTTCATACAATTTTAGGGATGCTTGTAAGTGACACGTTATTGCTAGGTTGTGAAGATAACATTTTAATAGTGATGCTAGGAATTGCCTTTATTCTTAACTCTCTTTGCTCACAAGTACCTCACCTAAGAGGACCAGGGGTATAGATACCACAACATCTCACCAGATGCAAGTGCAAATGGATCAAGTAAGGCAAAACTGCTAACATTAAAAGCTTGCGTTTGGTATTTGTTTTTATGTATTTTATTATTTATTTATATACTTATTTAAGAGAGAGAGAGAGAGAGCCAGAGAGGATGGGCAAACCACAGCCTCCAGCCACTACAAACAAACTCCAGATGCATGATCTCCCCCCCACTCTTGATATCGGGCTTACATGGGGCATGGAGAGTTGAACCAGGATCCTTTGGCTTTGCAGACAAACACCTTAAATACTGAGCCATCTCTCCAGCCTGGTATTTTGTTTTTGAGATAGAATTTCATGTAGTTTGGACCAACCTCAAAGTCACTATATGTAGCACAGGATGACCTTGAAGTTCTGATTTTTTTTGTCTCCAACCCAGGAGTGCTAGGATTGTAAGTAAACCACCACACCTGGACTAATGGTGCTGGGATTGAACCCAGGGCTTCATTCATGCAAAATAGGCACTCTGCCCACTGAGGAAAAACCTTAGCCCAAATAAGTGCCTATACCTGTGGCTCAATTAGATATGTCTGTACTGAACATTGGCACAATTTTTTAAACTTCATAAAGAAAAATCCTCCAGACAATGGCATCTTATTTAACATATAGGGCTTTGAACTTTAGGTTCCAGAAAGTCCTGTGAAACAATAGTGTTTGATGATATATTTCACGTCATGAAAATCTTTAAGTTGATATCACACTTCTTGACTCAGATCCTCATTTCTTGATCTAATTTGGAATAACAAGAGTTAAAAATCTTTACTACTATTGATAAGTCTGGAACTCTGTATTATATTATGACACCTAAAGAGAAGACAGTGAGGGAAATGAGTGTTTCATCATTGGGGCAGATTCCAAGGTGTGTATTAAAACTGAGGAGCAGACAAACCTATGCAAAGGACAGAGGTTGTATGTGTTGAAAAGACTACAATGCCTTTGAGTAGAGTAAGCAGGATACTAGCTTTAGTAGGATCCCAGTAAGAATCTGAAACCGGGAGTGAATGTGACCACTGTGGTGGAAAAGTAGAGACATAACAGTTAGAAAAAAGGAAGAAAGAGCAAATCATCTTGTGCAGAAATGCACAGAAATATTCCTGGATATGCTTTAAAAAGAATGTAGTCATAGACACATATTTTAGGTGCTTCATTATCCCCCACATTCAAGGAATTTTAAAGCATGAGACTGAATATATTAGAACATAAATCAATCAAGTCATTGAAGTTTCAAGACTGTCAAGACTGAAATAACCTATTGTATAAAGGATACAAGGTATCTGATCTTAGAAATAAGAAAACTAAACCTAAATATAAAAATATTTTTCAAAAATATTTATCACTCACATACTTCATAGATTTTTCTATTAGGATACCAAAAGAAAAAAAAATCTGGAAAACTTGAATCAGTTTTCTCAGCCTATTGTGTTGATTTGTTTCTCAGAGCTTTCATTCTGTTTCTATAGTGGAGGTGTGATCATCAATGGCCATGTTTCTGTAGTGGAGGTCTTATAACCAATGTCCCATGTGCTATAGTGGAGGCTCACCCTGGGGGAAGGATTTCTCCTTTAGTCAATCCTTACTGGAAGCAATCTCACAGACCCACTTATGAGGACTATCTGTGGATTCCCAATCAGATGAAGTTGACATACACTTAACCATAACAGCAGGCCTTCCTCTTGTTGAAGGTTTTCTTTCAAAATTGATTTTATTTATCATTTTTACACAAATATTGTTGGAATCAGCTTTGTGTTGCTGTCAGAAAATACCTGTTGAAGAGCAGCTTGTGGAAGAAAATCCTTTATTTTGGCTGACAGACTCCAGGGGAAGCTCCATGATGGCAGGGGAAAATGATAGCATAATCAGATGGTGAACATCACCTCCTGGCCAACATCAGATGGACAACAACAGCAGCAAATAAAGCCAAGCACTGACAAGGGGAAGATGGCTATAATACCCATAAGCCTGCCTCCAGCAAAATATCACCTCCAGGAAGCTACAATTACCAAATTGCCACCACCTGGCAACCTAACATTCGGAGCACATCAGTTTATTGGTGACACCGAATCAAATCACAGCATGTGTATAATATGTTCTCAGAATAATCTCTTTTCATTACCTTCTCTTGATCCCTCTTCTTCCTCCCCTTTCCACTGAATGTCATCCTACTTTTCAATTATTCTCTCTTCTTCTTCAATAATTTATATTTCTTGTGTGTTGGTGTAAACTATTGAATTTAAATAGGGATTCCTACATCCTGTACACGGGTGGAATATTATTTACAAGAATACACGGATCTTAAACCAATGCATAAAATGTCTCCTACCGGGCTGGAGAGATGGCTTAGCGGTTAAGTGCTTGCTTGTGAAGCCTAAGGACCCTGGTTTGAGGCTCGGTTCCCCAGGTCCCACGTTAGCCAGATTCACAAGGGAGTGCATGCATCTGGAGTTCGTTTGCAGAGGCTGGAAGCCCTGGCGCCCATTCTCTCTCTCCCTCTATCTGTCTTTCTTTCTGTGTCTGTCGCTCTCAAATAAATAAATAATAAATTTTTAAAAAAAAGTCTCCTACCCTCTTAATTACCCAAACTCCTTACTAAGAGATGGAGGTCTTGTCATCCAACATGCACAATATAATGGGCCTAACATTTACTCAGTCCTATGCATGTTACAATAGTCACTGTGAAGTCATAAATGCAATAGCCATGTATAAATACATGACAGTACTCACAGAACTCTTCCCCATCCTTTGGCTTACATTCTTTTTCACAACTTCTTCCACATTGTTCCCTAAATCCTGGAAGGAATAATATAGATGTCCCAGTAAGCAATGAAAACTTTGTACTCACTAAATTTTAGCACTTCTTCTGAGTTTTGAGTATCCCCATTTGTCACCACCATCTGCAAAGAAAAGCATCTCTAACCAAAGGTGAGGATGAAGTTTATTTATGGGCATAAACATACACATTTACAGAGCAAGGTGATGGACACACAATATGTTCATTTGGGCAAACTGCAGCAGTAAATTCCCTCTTAAGGTCTATGACCTCTGTAGCCATATTCTTTTAACTAGGTTTTCAGTATAAGGCATGATCTCTATCCTGTGGAGTGGACTTCAAATGGAATTGAGAGCAGCTGGTTTCCCCCTTAACAACCTTGCTACTATTGCACCAGTAGGCACATTCTGCACAGGTATCAGTTGTGTACCTACAAGGTCCAGTACTTGATAAGACTGGTAATGACTGCTTCCCCAGCAACCTGCATAACACTTTCCAGCACAATAATACCTAGTTTGCATGGGGAGGACATCCAGCTCCCTTCCGGCTTGATTTCTAAGACTCTTGCAATCAAGCAAGTGGTGTTTTCAGCTATGGAATCTAACCATTTACTTCAGGTTGGAAAACAATATCATTGCCAATAGTCTACTATGTGGATGCCTCTGAGGCTTCCATGACCAAAATTCAATGGAAGATAACCAACCATTGGCACTGGGATTTACCAGTAATAAACTATCATCTTTGTGAGCAGCATTACCTACCCAAAATTCTGTATAAAATTATTTTATAAATTCTATTATTCATTACACAACGAAGTAATAAGTAGATTTTCATATAGCTTTTTCATTCTTTTTTATTAACTCTTATTATTTGCATGGAGAGAGAGAAAGAGGGAGAAAATGAACTCCAGATGTCTGTGTCACTCTCTGGCTTTGTGAGGATGCTGCAGATTCAAACCTGGGCTATCAGGCTTGCAAACAAGCACCAATCTCTCCAGCCCAGCTTTTTTATTCTTTAGTTCTATTTAACTCTTTCTTCTCACCCATCCTCCCAAATCTATCCCCATTTAAACATTTTCATCCCTAGTATTCTATCCTTTAATTTTACATTGAATGGGTTCTACTCTCCTTCCCCTTAAGCCCACCCTCTTCTCCTTTGATGACCCAATTTTATTTTCCTGACCTTTAATAACACTCACCACTACTTAATACATATGTAATAATTTGAATATTGGTTCTACCTATGAGAGAGAATATGTGGCAATTGTTTTGCTGAGCCTAGATTACCTCACTTAGTATAATCTTTTCCATCCATTTTATAGAAAATTTCATAATTTCACTCTTCTTTACAACTGAATAAAACTAATGTGTATATTACACATCTTCATTATTCATTCATCTGTTGATGGACAGTGGCTGATTTCATTTTATAGCTCTTATCAATAGAGTAGATATAAAAGTGAATCAGCAACTATCTCTGAAGTACAAGGTAGATTCATTAGGGAAACATGCCCAAGAATGTCAAAGCTGGGTCACAAGGCATTCCTTTTTACTATTTATTTATGTAAAAACATGTATACAATGTATAAAAACATGTATACAATGTATACAATGTACCCTTTGACTCCTGTGGTGGTTTGATTCAGATGTCCCCCATAAACTTAAGTGTTCTGAATGCTAGGTTCCCAGCTGATGGATATTTGGGAATTAATGCCTCCTGGAGGGAGTGTATTGTTGGGGGCGGGCTTTTAAACTGGCGGGTATTAAAGCCAGTTTCCCCTTGCCAGTGTTTGGCACACCCTCCTGTTGCTGTAGTCCACCTTATGTTGGCCAGGGGGTGATGTCCACCCTCTGTTCATGCCATCGTTTTCCCCTGCCATCGTGGAACTTCCCCTCGAGCCTGTAAGCCAAAATAAGTCTCTTTTTCCCACAAGCTGTTCTTGGTTGGGTGATTTCTACCAGAAATGTGAACCGGACTGCAACAACTCCCTTCCATTGTCATGTCTCTCCCATCAAACCTCAAATGAACCACTTTTCTTCCCAAATACAAAATACACCCTCTTCTATTTTTTTTTTTTTGTTGTTGTTTTTTTTTTTTTTTTTTTTTTTTTTTCGAGGTAGGGTCTCACTGTAGCTCAGCCTGACCTTGAATTCACTATGTAATCTCAGGGTGGCCTTGAACTCACCGGAATCCTCCTACCTCTGCCTCCCGACTGCTGGGATTAAAGGTGTGTGCCACCACTCCCGGATTTCTTCTATTTCTTATATTCTGAATTTTATTGAGAATTTTAATATATGAACATACTGTCATTGGGCTCTCTTCCCATCACATTAACCTCTCTTCCCATCTTCCCCTCTCTCCATTCCCCTGGAGATCCTCTTCTTTCAAGGGAGTATGTTTTCAATTTTGTTGTCCCACACTTTGTTCCTGAATGTGGGTAAGCAGCCTAAACATGTTTCCCTCTTCCATTTTGTATTCCTCCATTGTCTGTGAAAACATGTCAATGGACAACTATTACACAGTTTTTTTTTTTCCTTAATGCTAGTAATGACTGCCATGCCATAGATATAGCCACCACTTTGTGTCTAGAAGATACCATCTCAAAGCACTTACCCCCACCATTTGTTTCCAACATTCTTTCTGCCACCTCTTTTACAATGCCCCTGAGCCTCACAGGCTGTGATTGAGTCTCACTTAGTGCTGAAGGCTCTACTGTCCCTTTTTTTTTTTTTTAGTATGTTGATAGCTTTGAGTCTCCCTAGTAGTCACCCTCAATTTTAACTTCTCTAGCCAAACTGAGAACAGCACTATTCTATTAGCATAAACATAAAGTATTTAGAGGCAATTTTGTTAGAATAATACATTTGTCCAAAAAAACAATAGTAGCTTCCCTGCTAGTGCTTACAACTTTGCAATCCATAGACTGTGAATGGGTTTTCAGTATCAAGTATGCAGTTTCTCTCATGAAACTGCCTTCAAAGTCAATTAGAAAGCACTTGGTTATAAGGATGTCATTATTGAAATGCTTTGAATTATTTTTTTTTCCTCTGGTAGGTATAATGTTAGCTATAGCTTTGTATTATATAAGCTTTATTAGTTTCAGAAATATTGTCTCCATATATTGTATCCTTAAGATTTTATTCATGATAGGATGCTGAATTTTGTCAAAGGCCTTTTCAACATCTCATGAGAATGATAAGAGTTTTTCACAGATAGATGGTTGAATATATCATATAAAAGTTTCCATAATATTTTATTATCAATATGTTTTGTTCTTGGCCCACTGTATTAGGAAATGCTATATATTAGAGATATAGTACAGGGATTTCAAAAGTACGTATCTTAAGTATCCTAATAACAATCTCAGTTTGTAACATGCTATTTTAGTGTTTCTGTGTCTAATTCATTCACTTAAAATTCATATTAGAATAATAACAATCCTCTTTCTTTTCCCTGGATTGCTTCGTATTGAAACCAATGTACCCTGCATGGCAGGTGAGTGTTCTGGCCTCGAGTGTTACTCAAAGCCCTGAGTAACAAGTATCAAATGTGCAAGACAGAGTTGGCAGTGTTCAATGTGTGTAACAGCTGCATCACATGATAAAATGATATCCTTGTTTTTAGCTGACAAAAGGAAAACTGAGGTGGTAAAAGAGTAAGTAACATGCAAAAACACAACTTTGATTAGGACTCATACTTCTGATCCCACCATCCTCACATTCAACATGCATGCACCCCCTTACCATACTTATTATATTATACTTAATTCTCCCTGACTTTCATTATATGAATTTAAAATAAGGGAAAAATATAAGAAATTGCTTTGGGAAAGATGATTATGCTTTAAATACAAACAGTATCAGGGACAGGCTTGGGTTTTATTCAGACTTCTACTTGTTTGGGTGAGACACACTGACACTTTATTAGGCATATCAACACAAATATTAACCTCACCTAGAATAAAAAAACAACATAGGGACATTTAGAATCATAGCAGACCAAAGATGTGGCATCCAATTTTCCAGTAAAATTAACATAAAATTAATCAATTCCACTTGTCCATTTCATTTTTCATAAAAAATGAAGCATCATTAATTTTCTTTGAATGCTTATTCAAAAATTTTACATGATAGAAATGTAGGGCATGTTAACAGTGTTAAAAGGAATCATCACAGGTTGTAGTCTGACTCCTTCTTGGAGAAGACTCTCCTGTTGCTCACTTGTAGCTTTTCTTTTGATCATGTCATTCTCAAAAGTCATTATTTCTTTACTGGATTGTCCTTATCATGCTTAAAGTAAATGCTTATTTTCCTGTTCAATGAAATCAAGAAATAAATATCATTGAATTAAAAAAGGATAATTAAAACATGTTTTAAAAACCCTACTTTGGTAAAAGCCAGGACAAGTGACAGATTTGAATGATTCCAAAGACAGTCTGCTTTAGCAGAACAAACAAAATCAGAGCACATTGCATTGCTAATTGAAAACTAAAGACTGTTATGTCAAATTCCATCCATAATAATTCTAAATAAATGTGTCTCAAATAAAAATAATGAAACCATTTAAAACATTAAGGAGAATGTTTGTCATTATTAACAACTTTGAAATGTTTTGCTTTCAATATTTTTGTTTTAGTTATTCTTTATTATAGAAGAAATTTGTGATTATTTTTGTAAATTGAGAGAAGAAATAAGAAAATAATTAAATAAAAATCACCCAAAATACCACTTAAAAATTGCATCAGTTTGGACCTTATATCATTTAATATTGTTTAGTTATAAGTACATATATTCATGTTTATATATATAAATGAAATGACATATAAAGAAAAGAAAACATGCCCAAGTTATTTAACATATTTTTCTACTATTTCTTCCAATTAAGTCCTCACTCTCTTTTCCCTCTCTAATGACCCTCTTCTAGTTTCTTGGCCTTTATTGATTCTGACTCCAACTTACATAGCAATCTGAAAAGTTAAAGTTAGCATCTCCATTGGAGAAGGAACATATAATATTTGTCTTTGTAAGTGTGGTTTATCTTATGGTATATTATTTTCCTAAAAATTTCATAATTTCATTTTTCTATACACCTGAATGAAATTCCGCTGTGTATATGTGCCATATTTTCACTATCATTACTTAGTCATTTAGCAATGGGCTCATTTTATTTCCTAGCTATTATAAATATAGCACCAAATAATATGGATAAATTAGTTTCTCTATAATGGAATGTACAATACTTAGAGTATATGCCCAGGAGTTGTATAGTATATCATATAATAATTGTGTTTACATTTTGTTTTGTGGGGGGTGTGGAATGAGAAATTTTGAGGTTGGGTCCCATTCTAGCTTAGGCTAACCTGGAATTCACTATGTAGTCTCAGGGTGGCCTTGAGCTCTTGATGATCCTGTTACCTTTGCCTCCAAAGTGCTGGAATTAAAAGAGTGAGCCACCAACCCTCTTATTTACAATTTTGTGAGAAACATCCACACAAATTTTTATACAGGCTTTACCAGTTTGTCCTCCCAACAAGTGCTAAGTTCGTCCGTTCTATCTCACTGCCAGCATTTACTGTCATTCGTTTTCTTGAGTGTAGCCATGCAATCAGACTGAAATGGAATCTCAAATAGTTTTAATTTTTACTTATCTGATGACTATAAAGTAGAATAGCTGAACACATTTCTAAGTCTTTATAGACTATTTATATTTCTTATTTTGAGAATTCTTTGTTCAGTTCGATAGCCAATTTTTTGATTAAATTGTTTTTTTTTCTTGATTTTTTAAAAATCTTTCATTATTTTAAGTTCTTTGTATATTCTAGGTACTAATTCAGTGGCAGGAATTTAACTGGCAAAGATTTTCTTCCAGTTTTTAAGCTGTATCTTCATGCAATTAATATTCCTTTTGCTGTGCAAAAGCTCATTAAAGTCATCAAGTCCTATTTGTTGATTGTTGGTTATTTCCTGAATGATTGAAGACCTATTCAGAGAGTGTATGTTGCTGCCTATGCATTTTTCCCCTATTCTTTCCTCTAGTATTATCAAGGTTTTATGTATCATGTAAAGGTCATCATTATACTTGGAATTTACTTTTTGTGCATAAGCAGCTATACGAAGTTAGTTACAATTTTTCTACATAAACTTTCCCAGTTTTTCCAGACCCGATTGTTAAAAAATATATAAATAAATAAATCGACTGTGTTTTCACTAATGAGTATTTTGGCTTTTTGTCAAAAAGCAGTTGCATGGCAAATAGTGTTCTCTAGAGGAACAGAAACCATAGAATGAATTATATTAAAAAGGGAATTTATTACATAGGACTATGGCAGTCCAACAATAGCAGTCAGTCCACTTGGCTCAATGCTTCAAAGGCCCAAACCAGCACTGAAGACTTGGAGGCTTCCCAGACAGCCACTGATCTTTGGCCTGCAATGGAAAGCTAAGGAAACTTGATTCCAATACCAATGAAGGACAGCAGAACAGACAAGATGCAAGTGCAAGTGAAGCACTTGCCAGTAAACAGCACTGGCAGCCAAGTGGGAAGAACTGATTCTTTTATCCCAGAGCTTCCTTACATAAATCCCCCCTCCTGGAGGGTAGCCCACTCTGGTGGAAGGGCTCACATTGGGGGAAGGACTTGCTCCTTCATATAATCCTTTCTAGAAACTACCTCAGAGACCCAACCAAAAGGAACATCTGTGAATTCCTAAACAGATGAAGCTAACAGAACTTGACCCACACACATGGGTTTATATCTGGATCTTCTGTTTTGTTCCCCTGACATACATGCAAATATTATTGTTTTGTGGCTATGACTGTGTACTATGCCTTAGAGTCAGGTGTGGTGATGACTCTAGAGATACAGTCATCCATAATTTCTCTTCCTCCCACCCAGAATTGTTTGGCTATTTGAGGATTTTGTGTTTACAAATACAATTTAAGATTTTTTTTTTCTATTCTGGAAAGAATGCCATTGAAACTTTGATAGGGATTGCATTAAATAAGTAAATAGCTTTTAGAAATTGACAATTTCCAAAATATTGATTCTTCCAAAACTGAGCATGGGAGGTCTTTCCATTTTCTAGTGTTTCCTTCAATCTCATTCGAATGTTGTAAGATTTTCATTATACAGTTCTTTCCCATCCTTGTTAGGTTAACTACAAGTATTTTTCAGAGGCCATTGTGAATAATATATTTTCCTGATTTCACTATCAGAGAGCTTTCTATTGATGTGTAGGAAGGGGACTGATTTCTATATTTTAATCTTGTATCCCGACACTTTAATAAAGGAGTGTATGTGTTGTAATTGTTTTCTAGATTTTAGGATCTCTTCTGTATAGAATCATATCTACAAGTAATGATACCATGATTTTCTTGTTTACCTATTTCTATCATTTTAATATCCTTTACTTGTCTTATCCAAGATTTTCACTAAAATATAGAACCTATAGCCTTTATTATATTCAGATTTTTCCTTAATTTCTAAGATTGTTCAGGACTTTTGTCATAAAGGAATGTTTTTATTTTTTTATCAGATGTCTTTTCTGTATCTGTTGTTTTAATGTGCATTTTTGTCTTGAATCCATTTATATTTTGTATTTCATTTAATTTTTTGTGTATGCTTAAGCATTCTTCAATGTCTTGAAGAAATCAACATGATCATGGTTAATGACAACTTTCATGTATTATGTTAAAAATGTTTTCTCATCTATGTTTGTGAAGAAGATTTTTTTTTTTTTCTTATAGAATCTCACTACTTTGTTATCAGGCTAGTACTGGATGATTCCTATTGATTCCATTTTTTGGAATATTTTCAGAAGCATCAGTGTTTGTTTTTTCTTTTAAGGCCCAGTAATGTTTGCCAGTGAATCCCTCTTTGTCTCAAATTGTTTTAATTGTGAGATTTTTAATAACTACTTCAATCGTATTGCTTGCTGTAGGAGAGATTAAATGCTACACCTATTTTTGATTACCTTGTATAAGTCATATATATCCAGAAATTCATGCATTTATGGTTCTCTTTGTTTTGAATTTTCAAATTTAGTGGAGCATTTGTTTCTAAGGTATTCCCTCTTTGAATTTCACTAGTATCTATAAAGGTCCCTTTTTCATTTCTAATTTTATTAATTTGGTTCTTCTAATCCTTTTGGTTACTATCATTGATGATTTTATCAATCTTATTTTCCTTTCAAAAAATGAATTTTAATAGCATTATTTTGTATTATTTTTATTTATTTTTTTCTGTTTAGTTTGTGCATTGATTTTGGTTATTTCCTTCCATATACTAATTTTATGGCATGTTTTTTAATTTTCAGAATCCTAAAATGGATTAGTATTCATCTGAACTCTCTGATTTTTTAACATAAGCACTTAGAACTATAAATTTCCTCATGGGTTAGCCTTAATTGTATTTCCTAAGTTTTAGTATACTGTGTTTTCCTGCTAGTTTGATTCTAGGGAAGTTTTAGCATTCCTTCCTTCTTTGTTTCTTCAAGGACCTATTCATTTTTCAGTACTTTGTCATTTAATTACCATGAATTTGTTTATGTTCTATAGCCTCTCTTGCTGATGATTAATAGCTTTACTCCACTGTGATCATCAAATTATTTCAATATTTATGTATTTGTTAACATTTGCTTTGTGTCTTAATATAAAACCTATTTTAGAGAAATATTCAGGTACTGCTGAGAAGAATGTGTGTTCGGCAGAATTTGGATGGAATGCCCCTAGATGTATGTTAGGTCATTTGATTTATAATGCCATTCATTTTAATCCAGGTGCTTCTGCTTATTATTGCCAGGATGACCTGTGAGTTTGTAAGATTGGGGTATTGAACTTACCCAATCATATTGTTCTGGGGGTAATGTCTTACATTTTTTGGAGCAGTGTTTATTTAATAAAATTCAGTGTATCTGTGTTTGGTGCATGCATATTTGGTACATGTATGGAATAGCCTGACACATATTTGCCATGGTGAGAGCACATTCCATTGATAAGTAAGCAGTATTTTAAGTGTCAATTTATATCAAACATGCATTGTTTTTTTTCCTATTAAAATAAAGTTTATAGGAAAAACTTTTAACATTAATCAGGAGTGAACCCTGCAATTGAAATCCCTTGCCATTAACTATCTGGGATAGAGTCTGGGCATACATACAATGCATGGTACTTATGGGCTACTGCTTCTCAGTAACAGTATGTATATTTCCATAATAAGTTTTCTGTAGATAGGAAGCCTTTTAGCATCAACTTCAATCAAACTATTTACCTAACATAATATTAATTACAAATATAAAAATAAAGAATAGCACCTAATTTTCCAATTTATACAACTTAAGTTGCTAGAGTGATTAATGACCAAAATGAGTGATAATGATTATTTTAATTCTACTATTAAACACTTTCCAAATTAGCTGTGTCATTGCTTCTTACCCTTAAACAATGCCATTAATTGTGTTTCCCTTGATAACTCAACACATTCTTGCCCAGCAGGTGAGAAAACCAAACACAGCTATGGAACCATGCCCTCAAGAGGGCAATGTCTCTTCCTTCAAATTAATGTCCTCAGACACACAGTATAGATTCCTATGCCTTCTGTGCTTTCAGAAAGTATTTTTACATTTATGGCAATTGTAATGTTATTACTTGTTTATTTTTATTTTAATTTTTATCAAAAAACATGTGATTTTAAAATATGCTTTCAGTAGTTTCATCAAATCAAAGGTAGAGGGCATAGGAAACAAACTAGTGTGAGATATATTTTGCCCAGGACCTATCAATCTATTCTAAGAATATGTTTTGTAATTTAGTTGGGTAATAAGGAAAACTTACTATACTATCTTTTTAATATTTTTTTTTTCATTTTTATTTATTTATTTGAGAGTGACAGAGAGAGAAAAAGGCAGAGAGAGAGAGAGAAAATCGTTGCACCAGGGCTTCCAGCCACTGCAAACAAACTCCAGACGCGTGTGCCCCCTTATGCATCTGGCTAACGTGGGTCCTGGAGAATCGAGCCTCGAACCAGGGTCCTTAGGCTTCACACGCAAGCGCTTAACCGCTAAGCCATCTCTCCAGCCCCATACTATCTTTTTAAATATTTTAAATTTTAATTTAAAAATATTATTCTATTATTTCCCCAATTAAAAAAGTCCACATTTTCATTTATAATAAAATAGAAAATGTATGAACTTTTTATAGCTTTTACTGTGTCATATAACATAAACATAAGTTCTTTGTATGAATATTTTAAGCCTTAAGGCAAATTGACCACATATATCCAGAGTCAGTGTTAAAGGTTTGTCAAAGAAGATCTGGTATAGTATTTATAATGGCCAGGCAAGTGTACTACATATGAGTCAGTAACTTCCTTCCACTATTTCAGCAGTAATGCCCACCTCCTTCATGTTGAATGGTCATGCCTTTGTTCCCTCTTTATTCCTTTTCACTTGTCACTTTCCACCTTTCAGGTCACTGGACCTCTTCAGTACAAATATTTGTTCTAATCTTCTCTCTGCTCAGAGTTATTTCCACCTAACTTATAGGTAATTAAATATTCCCTCTCTTTCAACTTTTATCAAATGTCATTATTTCTTCCATCAAATCTAGACTTACTACTACAATTATCCTCCTCAGGATATGAAACTGTAGTTTTTACTCAGACACAAATTTTATATCTCTCTTAAATTACTTCCAAACTTCTAAAGTATTATGTAAGAATATATACATACTTTTTTATTTAGAATATAGGTTTTGTTTCTTTTCTAAACATCAGTTGCATGGAAGCAGAATAGTTCTTTTCCTGCTTTGCCTACAGATGGACCACAAATACTTTGATAGCTTCAGGCTTGTCATAGGAGCTCAGGGAATATTTTATAAACTAATGAATACAAAACCTCTCAAGGTACATAGACTAGAGCACACTCAGTGACTCATTTTTATCTATAGGAAGTGAAATGCTAGGTGTTCGGTGATTGGTAGAACTATAATGAGAGGATTTACCTCATTAAAATAGTAGATCCTAATAAACAGGATTTCTCTATGCAATTGGTTGTCTGCTTTCTCAGAGAATGATTCATTTGCATGGTTTTGGAACCAAGTTTCTTAGGCCTTTCATTGAATCATCTTCATGAATTTAGATTAATCATCATACTTTTATAGATTTACATAAAAATGCAACTGCAGAAGCAGTTATGCCTTTATTAAAAGGTTTGTGTGTTAGTTGATAGAAAGGGGAAGGCAGACTCTCAGCACAGTAGCTCTTTTATAGGACATCCCAGAAGTCCCATATGAAGGAAAACTTCTCATTGGCCCACACTTGTCATGTGACCTTTTTATTAATTTCACAGGTGGTGGTGATTAAGAGTATGAAATTTTCCTTTTAGACTTATCAAAGTTCACCTCTTGTTAATTTTATTGCATCCTTGGACAAAATTGAACATTAATGAGGACCATGAAAATTGCAAGCTTAGAATTTGCTATTAAAAATCAGAAACAAGAGGAAAGATTTGGTTGAGCATTGCAATTGTGTGTTTGTGTGTATGTGTGTATAGTTTGGTATGGCATATAATATGTGCTGGTGTATGTGAGTGTGAAAATACATGTGCCTCATGCATGTATATGTGGAGGCCAGAAAACAATGTAGGTTACCTTTTCTTACTGCTCATCTGCTTATCTCTTATTTCCTTGAGATGAGCTCTCTTGCTCAAACAAGAGCGTCTGTCAGAGGTCTCCAGTGATTCTCTGGTCTCTACGCCTTGCAGAATGGAGTTATAGAAGTACATAGTCATGCCCAGCTTTTTACATGGGTTATGGGGAGTCATATACAGCAGTCTTCTGCCTGAGAAGCCCTGATGATTAAGCAGCAAGTGCTCTTAACTGATGAGTCATCTCCCATTCTAGTCACTGAAAGCTTTCAGAAAATGAAAATGAACTTATAAAATATTTAAATGTGTCATGTGTATACCAATTTTAACTTTTTTAAATTTTTGTTTAATTTATTTGAGAGCGACAGACACAGAGAGAAAGACAGATAGAGGGAGAGAGAGGGAATGGGCGCACCAGGGCTTCCAGCCACTGCTAACGAACTCCAGACGCGTGCGCCCCCTTGTGCATCTGGCTAACGTGGGACCTGGGGAACCGAGCCTTGAACCGGGGTCCTTAGGCTTCACAGGCAAGCGCTTAACCGCTAAGCCATCTCTCCAGCCCGCATGCCAATTTAAAAATTTTTTTTTATTAATTTTATTCATTTATTTATTTGAGAGCGACAGACACAGACAGAAAGACAGATAGAGGGAGAGAGAGAATGGGCGCGCCAGGGCTTCCAGCCTCTGCAAACGAACTCCAGACGCGTGCGCCCCCTTGTGCATCTGGCTAACGTGGGACCTGGGGAACTGAGCCTCGAACCGGGGTCCTTAGGCTTCACAGGCAAGCGCTTAACCGCTAAGCCATCTCTCCAGCCCACCAATTTTAAACAATATGTTCAGCTGAGCAGAAAAGGCAGCAACTTTTTTTTTTTTTCACATTGAGAAATAAAAATGTCTTGAATAGCAGCTATGGTGTTTCTATCATGTAGGGGTCAATGTAGAACTGCAATTGCATTTGTCTTTGAAGAAAACCAAGAAAAAAATAAAACTGTTAACTTATTTGCCCTTTGCAAAATAAACTATCTAGGATTAGTCTCAACACATCTTGTAATGTTTTCATATACACATTATCAAAGAGTGTTTAAAATACTACTTTAAAGATCTTTCTACCTATGGAATAACATGTCATTATTTAATTTAGTGTTTAATCTATGTACATATTTGTTAATTAGCCTATTGCAAATAGTGCCCTAAATAACTTTTAAATTTATGACTTGCATAGTACTTTATGGAAAAGCTAAATACAAGATCACAATGTTCTTATCCCAAGAAAATTTTAACATTTGCAGGGCAATGACCAAAGTTTTTTATGTTCTAAGGGAAAAAGTAAGAAAGTAATTTTCTATTTAGAGGGTGGCAGGTTGTCTGTGCAACTTAGATGTTGAAATAAAGGAGGACTTGTATTAAAAATATAACAGAAAGAAAGAAAAGAAAACTATATGGATCAAGAGCCTATCTCAATTCAATTCAGTTTTGTTGATTATAATTCTTGAAAATCTCTTGAATCAATTTCTTATCTATCTCTCTTCCCAATAACTGTACTAGTAACAATTGCCTCCTCCCCAAAACATTGGACATACTATATCCCAGCCTTATCTCTCTAGCACCAAGTCTGGTCACACCAAGCCTCCACCAACCTCAAACAAAACTGAAAGACATATTTCCTAATGACAACCCCACATTTTTCAGCCTACCATATTGTTTTCACAGGATATGTACCATGGTACTCCATCTCTCATTCTCCTTACCTTTTTATTGGGGGGGGGGTGCTGTTGAGGCAGGATCTATTTTGAGTACAGGATGACCTGGAATTCACTATGTAGTCTCAGGGTGGCCTCAAACTCATAGCAATCCTCCTACCTCTGCCTCCAAAGTACTGGGAATAAAAGCCTGTACCACCATGTCTGGCAGTTAATCTCTCATTCTTTAACTTACTATACTACAAAGAATCATCTTCTTTCTTCCAAATAAAGCTCACTTGTTCCTGTTTCATGTATGTCATTTCTTGGAATACCAAAATATTTCCTGTTGGAAAAAAGACTTTAGACTTGTCTAGAATGAATAATCTTATCAGACATACTCTGTGAAAATTATTCTCCTGTCTGTTTCCATATTTTCAAACCAAGTTTTATCATGGATTAGGTTATATGGCATTTGAGTCTGTTTGGGTGTATACTTTTTCTGGCTTTATGAGTTCTAAAATAGTTGAGTGCCTTACACACACACACACACACACACACACACACACACACACACACTACTATCAGAAAAATTGAAACCCTCACTGAATTTTCACTGAATTATCAGACTAGTTAATAACTATTATGGGGCTGGAGAGGGTTTAGCAGCTAAGCGCTTGCCTGTGAAGCCTAAGAACCCTGGTTCAAGGCTCCATTCCCCAGGACCCACGTTAGCCAGATGCACGAGGATGCACATGCTTCTGGAGTGTGTGTGCGGTGGCTGGAAGCCCTGGTGTGCATATTCTAGATCTATCTCTATATCTGCCTCTTTCTTTCTGTGTCTGTCACTCTCAAATAAGTAAAAATAAATAATTTTAAAAAATTACTATTATGAAGACTTGTCTGCTCACTGAAAGAGCTTTTTATATCAAAACTAGTTTAGTAAATAACGAGAAGAGCTAGTTGTATCCTAACAATAAAACGTGCACTAAAACATAATGAAAATGTGGGCTGGAGAGATGGCTTAGCAGTTAAGCACTTGCCTGTGAAGCCTAAGGACCCCAGTTGGAGGCTCAGTTCTCCAGGACCCATGTTAGCCAGATGCACAAGGGGGCACATGCATCTGGAGTTCTTTGCAGTGGCGGGAGGCCCTGGCTCGCCCATTCCCTCTCTCTCTCTCTTTTCATCTGCCTCTTTCTCTCTCTCTGTCCATCGCTTTCAAATAAATAAATACAAAAGTATACCAAAGAATTTAAAAAAATAATGAAAAAGTGTTGAGCCTTCAGCAGCTTCTATATTTCTGCTTTTGTGCATTTTGAGTTTCATCAATGTCTGTTTCCATCACCCTGGCCCAAGTTGTCCAACTCTTATTCTTATGTGTTCTATTGTCTTTCTCACACCTCCTTTAAATTCTCTTCTCTCTAGGCACTTTCCAGTGTCTTGGACTTTATTCACATTTATTCACATGTACATACACATATTTAGCATTTAGAAGCTAAGAACTTCATAAGACATAAGACCTATGATATTTATCTTTCTGGATTATCACTCTTAGTATTATTTTTTGGCTCCATCATTTTCCTACAAATTCATGATCTCATTATTCTTTATGGTTGAATAACATCCTATAGTGTATATCATTACTTTTTCATTACCCATTTGTCTGTTGATGGACATCTAGGCTGATTCCATTTCCTAGCTGTTGTGAATAGAGAAGCAATGAACATGATGTATAAGTATCTCTATAGTATGATATAATCTTCTGGTTATATACCTAGGAGTGGTTCAAATGGGTCATATGGAAATTTTATATCTGGATTTTGAGATGCCTGCACAATGACTTCCATGATGGCTGAACTAGTCTGCACACTCACCAATAGCAGATAAAACGATAAAACTTCCTTTTTCCCTACTTTCTTGCTAGCATTCATTTGGTTTCTTAATGGAAGCTCTTCTGAGTGAGATGAGAGGGAATCTCAAATTAGCTTTAATTTGCGTATCTCTTTTATCTAGAGCTGTTGAAATTGAAGTCCTGGCACACCCATTCTTCCTCCTTCCCTCTCTTTCTCCCTTTGCTTCTTTCTCTCTCTCCATCTCTCTCAAATAAATAAAATTTTAAAAATAAAAAAAGTAAATTAAATTTAATTTTTTATTTGAACATAATTATAAATGTTATTTGCACCTTGACATAGCTCTAATGTTTCCATAATCAGAAAACTAAAGAATTCTTAGGTGGGAAGGTATCTATGTTAGAAAGCAGGGATGACTTTGAGAATGAAATGAAGCTTCAATGAAGAAAATGAACTAAAGAGAACTTCAGTTGAGTCTCTGGTCCAGTGTGTAGGATTGTAATATGGAGTGGATTTAGCAAGAAAGGTGACACTCAGAAACATTTCTAATTGGAAACTGGAGTTGGAACATAACTCCTATTTTCTTATACTGTGATCTTTAGATAAGTTATTATGATGATAAGCTATAATACTGCAGCTGAATATCCCCAGAACTCTGGGTAGCAATTCTGAGTAAGAAAACATGAGACGTCCTTGGGTCCTTAATGGACATGCAGCACTAAAGCTCTCAGATAATCAAAGTACTGCTTGTCTTTCCTTTGCTTGTTATCACAGAGAATATTTCCTGTGTGATTAGGAAATAGTGACAAAATTTTAGCACAGTTAAAGATCAGAAAAACATTGTGTCTCAGGAAGATAATATCACTTCAGAGTCAGGTGCCTAGGGCAACATGTAAACAGTGTCAAAAATAATTGATTAATTAAAAAATCTAAGCATCCCAGTATTCTCAGAACAGAACATTTCTGTTCTTTTAAAAAATATTTTATTTATTTATTTATGAGGAAGAGACAGATAGAAAGAAAGAGTATGGGAACACCAGGACCTCTAGCCACTGCATAGGAACTCCAGACACAAGTGCCCCCTTGTACGTCTGAATTGCATAAGTCCTGGAGAATTGAACCTGGGTTCTTAGGATTCACAGCCAAATGCTGTAATCCCTAAGCCATTTCTCCAGTCACATTTCTGTTCTTTAAAAAGCATAATCTAACTCTGTCAAATTAATGGCAAGGACCTGGGTCCTGGTGAGGTCAAGCTCCTATCTGAAACCTTCTTTATGAAAACAATGCAACTCTGTGATATCTAAACCAGGACTTCTTGACATTGAGTCTAGTTGGGCAATGGACAGTTGCATCAAATTAAAGCCTGGGTCTTTATCTGTTAGATCTTTCAGATTACTCACTGGTGCTCAATGCAAACCCAATTTTTAGGCATGAAGAAATGCCCAGACAAAAACCCAAATTACATTTGCAGCAAACCCCTGCTATTTCAGTACATTAGCTACAGATTCAATAAAGGTAAAGTGGTTGTTAAGCTTTTCAGCTTGAATGGCATCATTTTCTATTGCAGTTGGAAGAAAAATGTGTGGCATACACCCAAAATCATAAAACCAGAGCATCTAACAAAAGAGTCTGTAAGCCTTGAGCTCTATTATAATTTCAGATTTGGTGTGCTTCCTACTCTGTAAATCACCTGAAATTTACAGCTGCACCTGCAAACCAAAGCATGAGGCTAAACTCTTAGATAAATAGAATTTCTCAGAGTGTTTCCTAAATATGCAGCGTTAGCAAATCTGGACCATCAACCCATGCGGGGCTCCACATATCCCTAACTGGTTGCATCTACTTACAATTTAATTGGAACTTGGTGGATTAAATGCATTTTGAAAGTGTCAGACTTTTCAATGGCCTAAAGAAGTCTATCATAAGTAGAAAAATAAATAGGTATGCTATAGACTTTAATAGTGATTATTTAACCATTTCCAAACTTCTCTAGTTTTCCTCTTCTTCAAATCTTGAGACTTAGACAAGCATTAACAAATATTTATAGTGGAAATACTCTATGTAATAGTACTTAAAATATTTTTGAAGTAAAAGGGATAGAGAGATATCTCAACTGTTAACGTACTTGCCTACAAAGCCAAAGGTCCCAGGTTCAATTCCCTAGGATTCACATAAGCCAGGTGCACAAGGTGGTACATGCATCTGTAATTCATTTACAGTAGCTAGAAGCCATGATGTGCCATACTCCCCCTAATATAATAATAAAAAAAACAAAAAAATTAAAAAAATAGTACCTGAAATTAAGAAATGATATCTTCAGATGAACAGAAATAGACAAGAGAGTGACTATTGTTCAGTGCCAACTGTGCACAAAGGGCTAAACATATGGTGGAGAAACATGCATAACTTTCATTTCTTAGCCATTGTTTTTTGGCAAGCCAAACAGACTGGCCATTTTTTTTTTTTATGTGAGAAAGTAAGAGAGAGAGAGAATTGATGTTCCAGGACCTCCAACAGCTGTAATCCAACCCCACATGCTTGTGGCACCTCGTGTACATGTGCAACTGTGCAATTTCATCACCTTGTGCATCTGACTTATGTGGGAGCTGGAGAGTAAAACACAGGTCCTTAGGTTTTGCAGGTAAGTGCATCAACCATCTCTCCAGCCCATGTTTTGTTTTCATACTTTATTCCACAGTACAGATCAGTCTGACCAGGGACTTAATAGACAGGCCTCAAAATTCTTAGTCATTTTTATATGTATTTTTTTAATATCACATTTAACCCAGGAAAGAATTGCAGATACAAGTCCTTTCCCCTCCTAATTATCACATCACAAAATTGAACATCAAAGGTACTCATTAGTTTTGAAAATATCACTGAGTTATTAATTGAACTAAGGTGGGAAACATTGTACTTAGTATCCATAATATTTTTATGCTGCCCTATTCTATGACACTCATAAAGTTGCTGCTTCTTTCTTCAATAGGTTTCTTGCATGTGAATCTCTTACTAGAGATGTTGAACATTAGTTAGGACTTGGTTGAAAGAAATGAATAACTGAAAAAGATAAACAAAAAAGTGTCTATGGTCAGAAAGGTTTAGTCCAATATGATTATATCCTAATATAGAGACAGTGTACATTACTTGATGATTATGAGGATAAATATTGGAAAAGTGAAGTTTAATTGAGAAACTTTCCAAACGGTGTGAATTTCAAGATTCAAATATAATGTTTGACTGAATGATTGATTGTTTTAGTTTTTCGAGGTAGAGTCTCACTTTAGCTCAGGCTGACCTTGAATTCACTATGTAGTCTCAGGGTGGCCTTGAACTTACAGTGATCCTCCTACCTCTGCCTCCCCGAGTGCTGGAATTAAAGGTGTGCGCCACCACGCCCAGCAATGATTATTCTTTATTAACAAATGCTTCCACTTACTGACAGGAGAAATAGTCTCCACTATCCATGATCTATACCATTAACTAATCTCCCCCTGCTAACTACTCATCTCATATCACCTTCCTTCCTCTTCATATGAAGAAAATGGGCATATAGAGTTGTTAGCATAAAAGGGACTTAGTACTTCTTCTTTTTTAAATCGACTTCAAACTTTTAGAGATGGCACAGTATTACTTTAAATACCCTTAGAAACCTTAAATCATAAAATATTCACATATAAAGGAATTATCATTTAGCTACAAATATTTATTATTAGTGTTTTGATTTGTTTAAAAATTAAACCCCAAAAGATGTAACTTGTTTCCTTTGAAAATTTTGATAGGGAATATTGTTTAGCACCTTTGATATCTTTGAGCAAACTAGACGTTTTTTTTTTTTTTTTTTCGAGGTAGGGTCTCACTCTGGCTCAGGCTGACCTGGAATTCACTATGGAGTCTCAGGGTGGCCTCGAACTCTCGGGGATCCTCCTACCTCTGCCTCCCGAGTGCTGGGACTAAAGGCGTGCGCCACCACGCCCGGCATACTAGACATTTTTTAAAGTATGAGTACCAGTGTGTTCATTCTATGAAGTTTTATTTTTATCATTATTCTTAGAAATAAATAGAAATTTTTGGATAATTTGTTCTGTGAAACCATATTCTATATGATTCACTCCCCTCCCTGCAAATAAGTAATAAATCTGGAAAATATTCTATTTCTGAAAAGTTTTGATTTTTTTTTATATTCACTGATATCAAAACAGTTTTTTTTTTGTTTTAGCATGAAGTGAGATTATGCTAACAAAAAATGAAGTGGAAGAGGTTATATTGCTAAACATCTTGAGCAAAAGAGGAGGTAGTCTGGTAGAACTTATCCCCTAGATCATTTCCTTTCATGACTCAGTCTACTGTGTCTTCTCAGAAAGTTCACTTAACTCCACATCACTCAGAGCAAAGAAGCAGTTAGCCCTTAGTAAAACTCTGCTAGAATTTAATCAAGCAAAATCTTGTTTTCATGCTATGTCATGGGTCACAATATGTGGGCCATGGGGATTACTGGCACAACTGGTAAAATAGTTTAGGGTTTGTATGACCTGTTACCAAGGAATTTTTTTTTGTTGGAAATAACCTTTACTGTCCAGCACAGAGCATATCAATCAGTGAGAGTTCTCCCAGGAAATAAGTTCCACCAGCAATAAAGTCATCTGTTAATATGTAACTTCTTCATTACTATAAATATTCCAATCCATACATCTTTCATGACTTATCCTTCAGGAGCACTAAAAAGGCAAAGCCAGGTTGAAGAGATGGCTTAGCAGTTAAGGCACTTGCCAGCAAAACCAAAGAACCCAGGTTCAATTCTCCATGACCCATGTAATCCAGAGGCACAAGGTGGCATATGCATGTGGAGTTTGTTTGTAGTGGCTGGAAGCCCTAGCACACCCATCACCCATTCTCTCCCTCTTCCTCTCTCTCTCTTCTTCTTCTTTTCTCTCTCTCTCTCTCTCAAATAAATAAATATATATTTTTTTAAATATGAATAGCCTATCAAATCACTGAGCAACTTGATGTGGTGGGCAAGTGTTTGTTCCAAAGGCATTAATGAAGATTTTACACAAGAATATATGAAGATTTGAAGTATCATGTTTTATATTGGTTCCCGCCAAATGTTTGTGAAATTACCATAAGTGTACAGATGGAATCTGATTTGAGACTTTATGAAAGGTAAATGTATGTAATAAAAATCTGAAATGCACAGAAGGAGAGATGGCTCAGCAGTTAAGGTGCTTGCCTGAAAATTCTAGCTGTGTGAGTTCAGTTTCCCAGAGCCCATGTAAAGCCAGATGTACAAAGTGGCACAAGCATCTGGAGTTTGTAGTGGCTGTAGGTTCTGACATGTCCATTCTCTGTCTATTTCTCTTCACTATATCTTTCTCTGCTTTCAAATAAATAATAAATAAAACATATTTAAAATAAATTAAAAATAAAAATCTGAAATGCAATTGATAATAAAGATAAATACAAGAAGATAAATATAGAATATTTTAAAACAAAATAAATTTATATGAAAATGTTCACTCTCTATTAAGCAAATGGCATTTCCATTATCTTTTCTTTCTTTTTTAAATTTATTTTTAATTTGTTAGAATTTATTATTCATTTTCAAGATATTTCACTTTTAGCCCAGGTTGGCCTCAAACATGGTGATTTTTCTGTTTCACTCTCCCATGTACCATGAGCCACTATGCTTTATTACCCTTATTTTTTATGAATTAGTAGTTTTCTGATTATATGAATAAATGAAAAAATAGGGGAAAATGAAGTAACTATGCAAAGGAGGCCAGAAAGATATGTCTTTCATAATTGAACAAAAAAATCTATGGCTTTATAAACTAACAGAGGGAGCTCTACATAGAAAAACATACACAAGAAAAAGAGGGGATGAGAATCAGGATGACCACTGGTCGATGCAGAATTTACTTAATGCAAGGAGGATTTCTGTAGGACTCCAAAATTGTTCTTCATGGCCTTTCTGGTATTTATTCACAAGCTTTTTTGTTTGTTTGTTTGTTTTTCCTGCAGAAATCATACTTTGCTATTGTTGATATGTGTTATGTTTCAGATAAAAGTGATTGTGTTGAAAATTAATTTTAAAACAAACCATGTGTTAGGAGTAGAGGAAAAACTAAGAAAAAGCAGTAGCTTTCTTTTTGTAGCATAGATGTCCTGTAAACAATCAGTTAGATGAGTGGGCACAGTAGTCTAGAGTAGTAATCCAGACCCATTTCTGGTACCCTCTCATCGCCCAGGTATAAGCTCTTTGCACAGTGTATGGGTGGATGAGTGGTCTGGAGTGAGTAGGCCAGACCAATATCTGAGCTCCTCCCAACTCCTCCTGGGTCTGAGTTCCTTGCACATAAAGGAGTGGGTGGCCATGGCCTGCTGGAGTAAGTAGACCATACTGGTGTCTGGGCTCCTCCCACCTCCCCAGTCTAGGTGGCCTGCACTGATCTATGTCCTAGAGGGCTCAGCATGAAAAAGGCAAGATCCCTGTTCCCTTACTCCTTCTAGTCCCCTGGTCCTGGTAGGTCACACTGTTCTTGCTTGGGGAGGCCTGGGCCCTTGGTGAGCTGTGGAACCAAGCCTTTTGCTCTGGTATCTTGACTGGCCACTAAGTACCAACATTCCTGTTCACCTGAGTCAGAGGGTGAACAGGCCAAGGGACAGAAACTTACTTCCTTCTAAATAAAATAAAGTCTTCCTAAAATGCGTAGACAACAATGCAAAAAACAAACAAACAATGAAAGTCTAAAAACTGAGAGATCTCCACCAAGGATTCCTAGTCCTACTATAGAAGCCCCGAATGAAATCACAGAGAAATAAGCAGAAATTCATTCCCAAAATGAACAAAATAATCAATGTGACCCTGATTTAAAGAGAAAAAAAAAAATCTCTGAACTTGAGGCAACCTATCAAAGAACCAACAATCGTATCAATGAAATTGAATAGTCTTAAGCATTCAGCTTTTGAAAGTAGGCTTAATTTGCTGGATGAAAATGTTAAAACTGAACTGAAGAGATTGCTTGGTGGTTAAAGCATTTGCCTGCAAAGCCAAAGGACCTTGGTTTGATTCTTCAGGACTCACGTAAGCCAGATGCAAAAGAGTACACATGTGTATGGACTTTGTTTGCAGTGGCTGGATGCCCTGGCACACTCATTCTCTCTCTCTCTCTCTCTCAAATAAATAAATAAATAAATAAAATATTAAAAAGAACATAAAAATACCTTCAAAGAGTTATGAATAAATTGAAGGTAAGTTCAGAAATGGAAGGCTTCAACAACTGGTTGATGTAGTGCAAGTACGAACTGCAAGAAGCATCAAGAAAATCAGAATTCAAATTGAAAGCATAACTCTAAAAACAGATGGACATTATACAAAAAGAGAATTTATGAAAACCTCTCTAGAAACACTCACCAACAGAGCTACTCATGTGGAAGACAGCACCTGTGAACTGGAAGATAAGATAGAAGAAATTGATCAGGAGTCCAAAGCTTTTCTGAGTTTAAAAAAAAAAAAAAAGTGAACAGAATACAAGGGAACTGTGGGAAACACTAAATTGAGTAAACATACACATCAAGGATATACCAGAGAGGAAATCCACACCAGAGGCATAAAAAACATACTCAACAAAATTATTGAAGAAAATTTTCTGAATCTTGCATAATTGAGGCCCGACCAGATACAAGAAGCCAACAGAACACCAAACAGGCAGGACCAAAGAAGAAACTCTTTAAAACACCTCATAGGTAAAACTCTTAACAATGACAACAAAGAGAGAGTATGTGAAAAGCAGCAAGAGAGAAGCAATTCACAACATACAAAGGCAATTCCATTAGAATGACATCAGATTTCTCAATGGAAACCATGAAAATCAGAAGGGCCTGAACTGGGACACATCATAGTTTGAAAAACTATGGCTTCCAACCCAAGCTACTTTACCCAGCAAAAATATCCCTCATATTAGATGGTGAAAGAAAAACTTTCCATGTAAAAAAGTAAACTCTATAATTATATGAACTCAAAGCCAAACCTACAGAGAATACTTGAAGGAATACTCCACACAGAACAGTCAAACAACCAATCTCAGGAGGCAACAAGAAAATGATTGCTATAACCAAAATAAACCGGGCTCAAAACAGTACATAACACAAGTAAGCACCCAATCACATAAAACACCTTATCATGGCAAGGATTAATTCAAACCACACAGTAATAGCCTTAAATATTAATGATCTTAACTCACCCATCAAAAGACACAGGCTATCAAGATGGATCAAAAAACTGGAATTTTCTATCTGCTGTTTTCAAGAAACCCACCTCACCACTAAAGATAGACACTTCCTCAGGGTAAAAGGTTGGAAAATGATATTCCAAGCAAAACTAAATTAAAAAAAGAAAACAAGTGTGTGTTGCTATATTAATATCTGATAAAGTTGACATCAAACCAAAAGTAATCAAAAAGAACAAAGAAAGCCACCTCTTACTCATCAAGGGAATGATCCAACATGAGCACATCATAATCATAAGTATATAGGCCCCAAACATAGGGGCACCACAGTTTGTAAAATAAAATCTACTCGACAATAAAACAGAAATAAATACCAATACCATCATAGTTGGAGACTTCAATATTCCACTATCATCAATAGGCAGATCATCCAAGCAGAAAATCAACAGGGAAATATTAGAGCTCAACAACATCATAGATAAACTAGACCTAACAAGTATCTACAGAACTTTCTACCACAACTCTACAGAATAAACAGTCCTCTCAGCATCCCACAGAACATTCCCCAAATATTAACCATATATTGGGCAATAAATCATGCTTTCATAAAGTAGATCACAATTCTTTAAAGCTATAAATTAACAAGAGACACATCAAGAACTCTATCAAGTCCTGGAGAGTAAACAACACACTTTTAAACAATGAATGGAAGAAATAAAAGAAGAATTTGTTAAATTCCTAGATTTGAATAATAATGGAAACACAACCTACCAAAACTTATGGGACTCAATGAAGGCAATCATAAGGGGAAAATTAATAGTCCTAAATGCCTTCATCACAGACAGAGAGATCACAAATCAATAACCTGTCAGAGAATCTGCTTCACTTTTTAAGATGGGAGTTGGACTTCTGGAGATAAAGGATCCAGCACCCCCCCTCCCCAGATGAAACCATAGAGGAATTGGGGAAATGAGCAGGAATGCTGCTCTCTTAGTTAAGTTAATATCAGCACAAGGGTTATGGAGAAAGATACTGAGAACACTCCACACCTACCAAACAATACTTCTAGATGCTTCTAAGTACCCAGCACTGAAGTGCTCCCAGCATGGCTCAGGGAATTTTGTAGAAGAGGGCATGGAAAGATTATTAGGGCCACAAGTTGGGACATTTTGCACAGAGGCATTGCCTCTCATCCATGACTGACTGCTGCCCCATAATGATGACCCACAATCCCCATGGGGTTGACCTGCATCCCCAAGGAGGAAGGCCTCTTCAGAAAAGGGGCAAGAATGATGGAAAGGATGCTAACATGCACTGTTTACATACAAAATATGTCCATATCTAATAATAAAAATAAATGAATTAAAAAACAAAACAACAGCAAGAAATCAGTTCTTTGCAGCTTTACTGGACTGACTTGAAGTAGAGTGCTTCTAGTTGATACTTGGTATCTGATCTATTTGGAGGGCATTGGCTTCATGAATATTTTCCTGTTTGTTTGAAAATGTAACTCACATATCATTTTCTTTGAAAAATTTCCTTGCATTCCTCAGATAAAGCAACTTGCTTTTATTTTCTTTCAGCTGCAATTATATTTTATTTACATTTATATGTGACATTTTTACTTTCTAACTTTTAGTTAAATGTGCACATTTCTTCTTTTTTGTAAAATATTTTTTGTTCATTTTTTTTATTTATTTATTTGAGAGTGACAGACACAGAGAGAAAGACAGATAGAGGGAGAGAGAGAGAACGGGTACGCCAGGGCTTCTAGCCACTGCAAACGAACTCCAGACACGTGGACCCCCTTGTGCATCTGGCTAACGTGGGATCTGGGGAACCAAGCCTCAAACCAGGGTCCTTAGACTTCATAGGCAAGCGCTTAACCACTAAGCCATCTCTCCAGCCCACATTTCTTCTTTTTCCTGTAGGATTTTAGGGTGCATTCTGGAAAATTTCTAGGTAGAGTAATATTTTCAGTAAATATAAAAATGTTCTCAGTATGTACTTGGGAAGGAATGTGAATTTGTATCACACTTGTGTGTATGGTACAAAATAGAAAAAAAAAAAACAATTTTGTATTTGAAACATGGTTATATTTGTCATTGAAAGAACATTTTTTTCTCTTTCCTGATATGAAATGGTATAATGTTATTGGATAGCTTTGTTGTAGTAGTTGTTGTTGTTTTTCAGGAAGGGTCTCACTGTAGGCCAGGCTGACCTAGATCTTACTCCATAGTTTGAGCCTGGGCTTGAATTTCTAGAAATCTCCCTACCTCTCTGGTTCCTTAGTCCTGGGTTTAAAAGCATACATGACCATGCACAACTTGATAGTTATTTTGATGTATGATAGATAGATGGTAGATAATTTGATAGAAAATAGATAGATGGTATACAGATATCAGTAAATATTTGTCAAATATATAGAGTGTATGTGTGTGTGTGTGTGTGTGTGTGTGTGTGTGTAAATATCAAGCTGAAACCTGATCTTGGATCTATTTTAATACTGTAATTTTTCTAGTACACATAGTGCTAGGTATGCTCTCCTAGGTAAAAATATGTTTATAGTCCCTGAGCCAGAACACTGAGGGGAGTGAGTATTCTAGGCACACAATGTGAGTGGCCTTTATAAGGTACACATTCAGAGCAGCTCCTGAGTTTGAGTATCTCTTTAAATTTTTCAGGCCACATGGATCATACACATCACTTTGGTCTCTACAACTCCATATTTTCAGAATTATTTCCTACTTTATTGGGTTATTTGAATATTTTCAAGACCTTTCCAAACACTGTCCTTTTGAAATGCCTGCTCACAGAACACTGAAGAAGAGTTGTGTTTAACAGGTCCTCTCCCCACCACTTCTTATCATGTCTGTAGTCAATTCTATAGCATTCATAAGAAAAACAATGTAAGGACATTTAGAAATAGTCATTTAATTTTTGAAGTTAAGATGTATTTCATGTTAGATCTCCTGTTAGTCCTTGTACTTTGGAGAACAGTGTATTAATACCAAGGAATGTGCTTTCAGTGTGCTCAGTACCTTATCCCCCTCACCCCAACACACCTGCGTATCTTTTCTCCCATGGACAGGTTCTATGTAGTCTGTAGGAATCCTTTCTCCTGGGATATTTCTTCCTCAAGGGTGTGACAGGGGGCTACCACTAACATTTCTCCTTCTCACTCATTGTGGCTTCCATGCACTTGTAGTTTCTTGTTGTAATGTTTCTCCATATTATTCAAGACATTAATTTATCATACACTCTAACGTTAGCTTCTTAGCAGTCAGGTTCTTCATTTTTGACTCTAAGAAATCACAAAATATTCCTTCTCTGGCATTTGAAAAGATGAATAAAGGAAAAATTTAGACTTGAGGGCTCACACTACTGTGCCACACCTGTACCTAAAATAGCCTATGTGAGAGGATGCATTACCATCTTCCTCATTAGTGCCTCTTCATTGGTAACTTGAGAATTCTATTTGAAATTTTCAAAATGAAGACAACATAGTCTATTTAAAAATTATTAATCAACATGTAAGCTAAAATCTAGACACATAATATGTAAAGATTGGTAATATTACACTACACGCCCTAATTAAAAATCTCTCAGCAACATCAGTCCATCTTCAAGTAAGATGCTTAATGACTTTAAAAGTGGAGACTTAGAGTCATAATTGTCAACAGGATCTATGGTGACATATTTTTAGCATGAGACTTGGCAATTTAAAACTACATTATTGGAAGTGATACATTGCTTGTTGTTTTGCCAGCCTTCAGTTAAAGAATATAATTAATAGAGAAACAGTTTCATTTAATATTTGCAGACATTGATATGAGAAATTAAAAGGGCAAGAAAGATGACTCAGTTCATGAATACAAAAAAATTCTCTTTTTCTTTTGTATTTCATTTATTTATTTATTTGAGGGTGACAGACACAGAGAGAGAGAAACAGAGAGACATAGAGAAAGAGAGAGAAAGAGAGGGGAACACCAGGGCCTCTAGCCACTGAAAACGAACTCTAGAGGCATGTGCCAACTTGTGCATCTAGCTTATGTGGGTCCTGGGGAATTGAGCCTTGAACCTGGGTCCTTAGGCTTCACAGGCAACAGCTTAACCACTAAGCCATTTCTCTTCTAATTTTCAAGTGAATATTTATAGAGAAGTTGGTGTGTTTTAAAACATAGTCTTTGGAGCTATACTAAACTTATATTGCTATCTTAACTCCTCACAATGAGAACCTTGAAATATATGTATAAATAGAATTAGATGATCAGCCTGCTCTCTCCAGACTTAGCTTCCATCAACCCTGGCCAATGCTGTCCCATCATCAACTCATATCCAACTCACCCCATCATTATACTTATTATACCTTATAAAACCATCCTGATTTATTCTTCTTATTATTAAATATGTGATATTTAAAAGAGAAACTAATCTCATTAACATGATATAATGAATAAAACAGTACTCATTATATAACATTTAGGCTATATTAAAATGTCCAATTGTTATTGAATAAGAACTGATACTTAAGTCCTGTATTTTGCTTTTGATTGCTGCTCTGTGGCGCCTCTCTCTCTCTCTCTCTCTCTCTCTCTCTCTCTCATCTTTGAAACAAACTTGAAAATGTTTCTATGAAAAACAAATTAGATGTATATTTGTGTGCATTATTCCACAGTCAAATTATATATATATATATACACACACACACACACAAATATATATATATATATATATATATATATATATATATATATATATATATTTTAGTATTATATAGTATATATCATGTATATAGTTAGACATGTAAACTATAGACATATATGCCAAAGAATAAACATTAACTTATAGCTGACTGAATCAAAAAAAATAAGTATATATTTTTGAAATATATATGAAGTCTAAATTCTAAGCATGTTTTCAGTTTCAGGTAGAAAAGAATGAGCCCTTTACAAATTACCAGCACAGTCACCATCTTCTCATTCTTCACTTTCAATAGAATTTGCATTTCTACCTTTCAGTCTTTCCTCAGACATTCTTTCCATTGTTTCAATGTAAAGTACTTGGGTCATCTTCCTTAAGATTACTAATGTGTTTAATAATAGCAACATTAGTATTCCAGAACCAGTTTCTGTGCCTATAAATTTTAAGCTTGTTTGAATTTCTCCAATTTTAAATCTTTATCTCTCAGTTCCATATCTTTAGCCAAACACATCAGTCCATTACAAATTCAACCTTAATCAAACTCTCTGAGCAAGGGCAGTAAAACAAAGCCAACCCTTATGCCAGTAACTCAGTTCCAACAAAGTCCTCTGCAGTCATTTTTTTCCCCTTCAAAAGTACATAAATGATGCCTCCAAATAAAATTCTCTTTGCATTTAGCATTTGCAAAGTCTAATTATAATAATCCATACAAGTTGGCCTACTGTTACGGAAGGCATCTTCAGTCATCAGTACCAAATCCATGCCATTCCTCCAAAACAAAAGTTCCAAAAGACCAAAATCTACATGGTCAGATTTATCACATAGGAAAGCTCATTCTCTGGTAACAGTTTCTATCATTTTAAGCTCCAGGCTGCTGGGGTGAACCTCCAAACCAGACAAAGTTTATGGTAGGAATGACACTTATTTCAGGCTTACATATTTAGAGGAAGTTTCATTATGGTGAACAAAGCTGGTATCTCTTACTAAATTCATGCAGAGAGAAAAAACACTAGCAGCATCACAAGTAAGAATGTCCTGGGAACCTCAGGCAGAGCTCAAACACTCTGCATATCTTAGGATAAAATTCAGTTTTGACCCCAGTGACATGCCCCTCCCCCTGTAGCAGAAGTCTGCCTACTAGGGACAGAAGACCCAAACTCCATTTTAATAACACAAACTACTATAATAGCCTTAGGATATGGTACACAGTTTTAAAAGGCAATTTCTCCTTGCATCTGATCCCACAGGAGGAATAAGTGACTCCAGTTACATATTTTTGGCAAGTATATATTCTCAGTTAACACAGGTAAATTTCATAAAGTTTATTATATTGATTTTCTACTTAGGAAGGAAGAATGGTTCCTGCTAATGTTATTTGGTGATAAAACTCTATTCTAGAAGATAATTTATTTTTAAATCACTTCAAATTAAATATGAAATCATGATAAGTATTTTAACATTTGTTTGTTTGTTTTTCATTGTTTTTGTTTTCTGAGGTAAGGTCTCATTCTAGCCCATGCTGACCTGGAATTCACTGTGTAGTCCCAGGCTGGCCTTGAACTGACAGTGATCCTCCTACCGCTGCCTCCCAAGTGCTGGGATTAAAGGCATGTACCACCACACCCAGTTTATTTTAACATTTTGCCACCTTCAATACAAAATCTGAATAATTTTTTTTAAGTACCAGAGATTGAAGTCAGGGTATCAAACATGTTAGGCAAATTAAAAACTACTGACATATTCCACCTATTGCAAATAATACTAAACTTTTTCCTTGAAGAGACATAAGCACAGGTTTATTCACACCATGTAAGACAGAGGTGACTGACTAAAGCACCATTGTACCAAAAGTACTTTTGGTGAAGCAATAAAGTCTTATTGATGTTATTTATAGAGCCTGTTGGGTGTGTTGCTTACAGCAGCATGGATAGTTCAAATGCAGCTGCATCACAAAACAAACCACCCTAACATAGATGAAAACTCTCAGAAGCTGTGTTTCTGGGCACACTGCAGGACATACAATCAGCCTACCTGGCTGGGGACTCTCCTCCTGAGCAGTCATTTACCATTTTTATAACCTTAGGGATACGTCTTGAAACCTATGTCAAAGACTTGTTGATCTCTTAACTCTTCTGAGCCTTTCCTTGTCCCATAGGAGGGACTATATCTATAGGGAAGAATTTGTTGTAAAATTGTCCACCAGCATTGCATTTTTTAACATTCTTCAGAGAAATAGTAAATAATATTTGCATGTATACATGCATATGCATCAATATATGCAAAGCCATGTCTTGTAAAATACATGCTAAGCACATTATAGAGAAAAGTTCAGTATTCACCAACAATAATGTGGAATGCTGGGATATCCAACGGTACACTGTGAATCTGTGAGCATTGGTGTACCAATATGAGCATGATGTTCCAATATCCAGGAGTTTTAATATCAAAATGTGAATATTCTACAGTCTAAAGTAACCAGGAGAAATGAATTCAAATTTCTACTTTGTACGCCAGTCCACCCCTCAAGTGATAGACCAATGTTCCCCGTTTTTGGCAAGGAGGGTCTTCTTTGCCTTTATGTAAGCATGTTCAAATATTAATGGATTATAGGCACAGTCATGCAGATTAATCCAAGAAATGATGAATAACCAGGTCTCCTACATTTATGGCACAGTGAGATACACACAGGGAAAATGTGAGTTTTGCCTTCTATGAGCATTGCACATTGTCTCATAAGCCCTCAATAAAATCTTCCTTCTTAAATTTATTTTCCCATTTGTTCTGTGACAAAAAGACATTTATTTATTTAAGGTTGAACTTTTTGCTTTTTAGTACAACAGAATATTTCACATTTTATTAGCTATTTGCCCTTTGGGGTTTAGTTCTTTGTAATACATTTTCTTTCACTTTTCCATCAGACTCTTTATCTCTTTTAAGCTGAATATTATTTCAGGTGATCATATAGCAGTTTTTGACAACTAATTGTCTGTATTTTTAACAAGCATTATGGGTTTAGAATACTAGCAATTATTGGTATTATATGACATTGAAAACTTGAGAAATTCAAAGAATTACATCACTTCCCATCCTACTCTATTCAGATAATAATTAAACATGTCACTTTCATGTATATATGTTTTAGAGATGGTAAATATATGACTAAAATTAAGAATCCAATATTAATAAAAATCCATTGTCGGGCTGGAGAGATGGCTTAGCAGTTAAGCGCTTGCCTGTGAAGCCTAAGGACCCCGGTTCGAGGCTCGGTTCCCCAGGTCCCACGTTAGCCAGATGCACAAGGGAGCGCACGTGTCTGGAGTTCATTTGCAGTGGTTGGAAGCCCTGGCATACCCATTCTCTCTCTCTCCCTCTATCTGTCTTTCTCCCTGTGTCTGTCACTCTCAGATAAATAAATAAAAAATGAACAAAAAATATTTTAAAAAATCCATTGTCTTGCTGTTTCAGTACTAAGTTTTACATGAAATAGAGAGGCGATATTTAGTCAGGGATTTTGTGAAAGTGGACCTAGTTGAATATTTTTGTTTGTTTAGCTTGTTGTCTCATGGTTTTGTGCTTTGAAACTCACTGATATGGCTAGATAGCCTCATCAAATGAATGATAGCTAACATTCTGTCAAAGATGTCTGACAACATTAACACCCAAGAAAGGGGAAGGGGCAACTTACTTTCTACCCTCCTTTCTGACAGAATATATTTATTAAATAATTGTGGATTTATAATTGTCTTCAGAACAAACTAGGATTTTATATTAACTATTTCTTTAATGTATACTTTGGGTGAGGGTAGGGGAGTCAAAAGAATGTCAAGTTGATGATTTTGTGTGCCACTAACCATGAATACAAAGTCTAATCCTGTTTTTTTTTTTTTTATTCTCACCTCATGCTGCTTTATGAGAAATTTGTTTTCAAAGGACAAACAATGATTTGTAACTACTAATAATACTCAGAAACATAGTATGATTTAAAACCCTATATAAAATCAAAGCTAAAGGCCAGTCTTTCTGGAATCAACACAATATTTGTACTGCAGAAAGTCATTCATCATTGTCTTACCATGATAAGGCCAAAGGCCTAATATTGATTTTCAATAATTATAAATAAGTAAATAAAAGGAAAACTCCAGGGTCACTTGATAAAGAAAAAACATTCTAATATAACACTGACCTTTTTGTTTACTACTGATTGAAGGCACAAATACCACTTTTTTTAAAAATTTAATTTATTAGTTTCCTTTTCAGCAAATACAGGCAGTTTGGTACCATTGTTTAGGCTCATCTATAATCTACCACCTCCCATTGGACCCTCCTTGTTGATATAAATGGGTCGTGCATTGTGGAGTTAGCCCACAGTTATTGGTATGATAAATGTCTCTGCAAATCATGACCCAACATATGACTCTGACATTCTTTCTGCCCCCTCTTCTGAAAAATTTCCCTGAGCCATGTTGGGTTCATTTTTGGTCTGCTTCAGTGCTGAGGTGTTGGGGGACTCTGAGGCTCTGGCTCTCTGATGTGGTAGGAGTTGATTTTTCTCTGTGTTGGTCTCCTTCCCCTTTGTGCTGGTATCCGATTCACAGGAAAACATCACCTTTACTTGTTTCCCTTAGTTGTTGTTGTCCTTAGTTTCATTTGGACCCCTTTTGAGGTATGTTGGGGAAGCTCTCTCCTTAAGTTCTGCATCTATCTGAAAAAGAGAAGCAGATTCTCCAATGGAGAGTAAGTTAGCACCTGGAAAATTGAGATAACACATTTTAATAGACAGTTTGATAGGTGTAGGCCCTCTTGTACCCCATGATTGATGGTAGCTTGATATTGGAGAGTGGGTTTACGTTTGGGTATGGTTCTGACTTGTTTCCCAGTTCCAGCTATGGGTCTAGTACCACTGAGGGGATCAGTTAGCCAAATCAAGAGCACTTGGTTCCTCACCATGGCTGTGTGCCACTATTGCACTTGTGTGGGCATCACATCAGGTTATTTGTTGCTAAGTAGGTTAGACAATGAGTTGCTTGGACAGATCTTGGTCATTTCCCCCAGTCGCCCATGTAGCACCTTCTGGCACTAGACAAGCTGACTGTCTGGGGACTGACTCTCTCCTGGCTTCCAGCCATGCCATTCCATTTAACCTGTCAGCTGCGTATGGAGTCTTCAGCCATAGGGTCTTACCACTGGCCTTTGGTGTGTCATCAAGTACTCTGACAGAAGTCTGTCATTGTTTTGAGAAACCTTGTAGGTTTCTCTGATCAAAAGCTCATTGTGGATGATACGCCCAAGCTGGAAGTGGGGGTTACAGGTCAGTGTCCACTAAGAAATTGAGGAAAAACATAACTAATATACAAGAGTTAGAGAGGAGAGAGAGAGGAGGGAGAGGGGGAGAGGGAGGGAGGGAAGATGTAGAAGATTTAGGTTAGTCTTGATCCTACCCTCTCCAGTGTCTTGTGGTTCAGGTGTTTCCTGTAAGGGTCTAGTGAAGGTTCAGCCATTTGGTCTGTCTTTTAGGAAGTAGAATTTTATGGTACCATTGCCATTTGGGTCCAGATTACTGTTTTCCACCCTTCGTTGCCCTCCCCGCCCTCCCCATCCATCATACTGCTAGTCCATGAGGTGCTTGCTGAGTATGTCAGTTATCTTGGGTAGATTCAGGTTAGGTGTTGTAGATATGTGAGAGTATGTGTAGATTTTTTTTTTTTTTCTGTTTTTGGGTAAGTTCCCTGAAAATGATCTGTTCCAGGTTCAACCATTTTTCCTCAAATTTCTTTGTGTCGTTTTTTCTTACTGCTGTATAGAATTCCATTGTGTAGATATACCACTTCTTTGTTATCCATTCTTCTAATGATGGACATCTGGGTTGATTCCAGCTTTTATACATTATGAATTGAGCCGCTACAAACATGATTGAGCATCATATTTTTATTATAGAAAATTTGAGGTAATTTGTCTCTCCAAATGGTACCTAAGGCCCCTTTCTTATTATTGAGGGATTGACTTTTCATAGCAACAGTTTGTAGTAAATATACAATAATTCTTTACAATAGAAGCAAGTAGAAAAGAATTGCATTCAGAACAAGATCATAAGCATTGTCAAACAACAAATTATTAATTTACCATCAATTTCTGAAAATTTCCCAAATTAGTTCCAGAGGTGATAACCACTTTATCTTTCTGAGGCCAACCATACATCCTCATCAACACTGCCGATTTTCATTGTTGAAAACAAAAACATAACTTCATTCAAATAACACCAATTCTTTGAAAATAAAAGCAGTTTTTTTTTTTTTCATATCTTTCAGGTTGTTATTCTAGGAGTGATTCAAGGAAGAAACTGGTTGTAACATTTCAGGAATCAATGTGTTAATAGTACCTTTAGAGAATGATATTTTGGCTTCTCTAGTTTTAGAATAAAGGTGGAGTGAGAGAATATGTAATGTATATTAAAGCTAATTTTCAAAGACACTTTGATGTATGGAAATCAGAAAAGTCTCCAAAAGTTTACATTATTTTATATTGTCATTAAGAATAGTAGCCTGGGCCTGACATTAGCCTCCTAAATTCATTGAATTATATGCATGAGCCATCATGCACAGCTAGAAAACCTTCCGTGGAGTGGCTACAATCCTAAACCTACACATAGGAAAGCAACTATTAAATCTATTTTACAGAGTGAGTTGAAATTATGCTTTTGGATTACTCACCTAAGATCATTACTTACAGTGACACAGGTTGAATGTAAAAGTTTTGAGATGCTTCTTGCATATTAATTAAATGATTTGTGGCAAATGTTGAAACTCTGATTGTAAATATCACTGAAGTTGTTTGAATATCCACAGCTTTTGCATCTGTTTCCACTCTTACAAAGACTTCACTTCTGAGAAATCCAAAGGTGATATTCCCAAAGTTGCCAAAGTGACATTTTTCCTACATTCATACAACTCAGGGGAAATGTGCTCATTTTATTATATTATAAATTATTTTGATTGATTATAGTAATGGAATTATATTACCATGCTCTTGGGATAGCAAGGGAAAGACAAATTAAAACATTATTTTATATAATCATAAACTATGGATAGATAAACATAAACCTTAGTACCCCCATCAATCTATAGACACCCCCTTTGTACATTTCTGTTTGTTTTCTTAGACGTAAAGAACACTTTTTTTAAAAAGAGATTGAAGAAGCAGCAGTAAAATAAGTATTGTTCCCAATACTAACCTAAGAACCAGCCCCAGGGAAAAGCAGCAGACTCGGTGGTGAGTCAAACCACATGGAAACAGAAACAGAGTTTATGAAGAACTCAACACTAAACTAAAGTGCCAGCAGATCTGCAAAGGATCAGGGATTGTTGCAGAAGAGGAGTTGGGAAGACTGTCAGAGCCACAAGGAGGTAGAAATATCAAGAGGCCCAGCCACAGAGACTGAGGCCCTAATTCCTTTCCATGGATACTAAGTATCCTGCAAAGGGGAACTGGGGGACAGGAGATACAATACTATATCCCATGTAAAAAGTTATATATATATATATATATATATATATATATATATATATATATATATATATATATATTCTATACTGAATAGCTAGAAACATTAGATTTGAAGTTTGGAGGACAGCTGTCTGTTGTGTAAACTTTGCAAAAATATTTAACACCTCTGAATGTTTTAATTTCCTTCAAAGATCTTATCATAAGAAGTTATCAGAATTAAATGATATTTATATAAACTATTTAGCATATGTGGTGGTTTGATTCAGGTGTCTCCATAAACTTGTGTTCTGAATGCTAGGTACCCACCTGATGGCAATTTGGGAACTGGAACCTCCTGGAGATTGTGGATTTGGGAGGATGGGCTTATCAGTATTATAGCCAGCTTCCCCTAGCCAGTGTTTGGCACACTCCTCTGTTGCTGTTGTTCAATTTATTTTGACCAAGTGGTAATTTCCACCCTCCACTCATGTCATCATTTTCTCCTGTGACCATGAGGCATCCCCCTTGAGTCTGTAAGCCAAAATAAACCCTTTCCTTCCACAAGCTGCTCTTGGTCCAGTGTTTTTTTTTTTGTTTTTTTTTTTTTTTTTTTTTTTGCCAGCATCATGAAGCTGATTGAAACAGAATGATGTATAACATATTTTCACACTTTCATTATCTGGTATTTGTACCTTCACATGGTATCCTATTCTTAGAATTCCAGCATTTGGGGAGCTGATACAGAAAGATTACTACAATTTTAAGAACACCCTGGTATTTAGTGAATTCTAAGCCAATGCGGGCTATGTAGTGTGAGACTTTGACTCAAACAATAAACAAAAGACAAAGAAAAACTGGTAGTTATTAACAATATTACTTTCATTATTTTCTTTGTAACTAAAAATGAATGGAAGAGAGACATGGGTGCTGGAAAACTGAGTGGAGTAAAATAAAGATCAGAAGTAAAGCTGGTAGGCACAGAGAATGCACTAGAGTACAGTTCTGCAAATGTAGGCATGACCATGATCAAAGAACATGGTGTCCAGTGAGAATTTACCATAAATAAGAGCCTTTGAAATAGCTCATCTCAAGCTCACCAAACTGGCCTAGAGTGATTATCATATTATTATATTTCTGATAAAATTGGAGTTCAGAATATTTATACTTTGGACCAATTTCATATAGATAATGTACTAACAACACAGGAAAATTACAGATTGCATATACTTCATCAGAAATTCTTGGGACCAGAAGTATTTCAAATTTAGGAATATCTGCATGTATACAATGACATGGGAATGAGAACAAACTTAAAGTAGGAAATTTATTTGTGCCATAAGTACATCTTGTACATACATCCTTTTGGTAATTTTAATAGTTTTTTTTTTTTTATTCTTGCATGAAACAAAGACTGTAACATCATGTAAGCAGGCAAAATGTTAGGATTTTTAAATTAAATTATTATATTTATTGAGGGCAAGGTAGAGCCAAGGGAAGGCACTCATGTGGCTAGAAATACCATGTAGAGGGCCTGGTTGAAAAAGAAAACAACAACAACAACAACAAAAATAAAAAACAAAAAACAAAAACATAAGAGAGTAAAGAAAGTTCAATGAGCTCCTGCCATGTGGGGAGCTTGCTAAAGGACAAGGGGAATGGCATCAGATAGGGAACTATTTCCTATTGAATGGGGCATGGAGTTGTGGCAGTTAAAGAGTCTTTCCCAGAGAGGGGAACTATTTCCAGTACCCAGAAAGTGTATTGATGGAATGCAGGAAGATAATCTTGGAAGAAATTGTTGGGAAGAAAGGATTAAAGTAAGAAGTTAATGAGGAGTGATCACACAGCAAAACTGATCACCTTCTGGGTTATCCTTCTTGTGGATTTCTAGGCCTTGGAGAGCCTTTGAGGGAACCCAGGTAGATGGATTTGGATTGTCTCAGGACCATCTGAACATCAGTTGGCTGAGATTTTCTTCCATAACTATTCATTAAATGGCACAATAGTGTTCGGCATGGCCTGAGTCTGTTTCTGTATGGCTTGTAAAACAGATGAGATATTCGAAGAGTTATCAAGAATATGTAGACAACATTTAACATTGATAATGTTGAAAATGCAATATTTTTAAATCAGCCTTCCAGATTATACCTTCTTAATTTTTCTGTGGACAGCCAGGGCCAAAGGTTGATACATAGAGCCACTGGGTACCATTAAAGGCTATACAAATATATATTTGGTGCCAGGTCTTATTTAAGAATGTCCTGGCACAAGTTAGAAGAGATTCACCATTGTTTTCAGTATAGGGAAGTCTTCCGAATTAAGTGACCCTTGCTTAGAGTCATCCATATATCTTTTACATTTGAAATAACCCTTTGGACATGTATGGTTGTTTTTCCTTACTATAGAATTAGAGCTATTATAAATAGGGACAACATGTCTTAAGGCCTTGTTTGTTTCCCATCTTAGAAAGCTCTTGTGTTACTTAGTAGGCCATTCATATATTTGAATTTTGAGGTATTGTGATTTCAGAACTTTCGATTAGAGATGTTCAAACTGTGGTATTCAGTTTTGTTTTCCTTATTCTTCATATTTTTATTGTGCTTTGTTTTTAGACATTTGTAAGGCTAAAAAACTATTTCCAAATATGCATTAGGAAATATGGATAGAGGAGAAGTTCATCATTAGCATTCAATTCCCTTCCCATCTCTCAGTTTGTTTCTAACCTTATTCCCTTGTCCTTGTGAATACATTCTAGCATGTTAGATATTATGTGACAATCTAGAAATTCTGAAATTCTCTTGCATGTTTTCTATCAAACAAAACTCTTGGCAAAACCCATTTTTCCAATCAAAGGTTAGTTATATGTTGAATGTTCTTCTCCTAGATAACTGTACTCAAGTGACCTGATCAAAAAGGGTTAATTGGGGCTGGAGAAATGGCTTAGCGGTTAAGCGCTTGCCTGTGAAGCCTAAGGACCCTGGTTCTAGGCTCAGTTCCCCAGGTCCCACGTTAGCCAGATGCACAAGGGGGCGCACACGTCTGGAGTTTGTTTGCAGAGGCTGGAAGCCCTGGCGCACCCATTCTCTCTCTCCCTCTATCTGTCTTTCTCTCTGTGTCTGTCGCTCTCAAGTAAATAAAAAAAGGGGGGGTTAATTGCATGCAGAGTTATATGCCCAACTAGAGATGTCAATTATCTAGTTGCCAATCAAGTTTGTCACCGTTTTTCTTATTTTGCTATTTCCTTTCACCAGAATAAGACCTCATAATTTAAAGTCAATTCTAGTTATCTTTTTATTTAATATTACATCTCTGGTAGATACTGCCCATGTTGCATCACATGACTTTTTGTGATCCCAAACACACAGTATCATAGACCCTTTGTTGCCCTACCCAGTGCCCAGGAAAGCTGACTAAAAGACCTCACTAAGGCTTAGAAGTATTGTCAAATGTGATTCTTAATTGAATTACAAATCTACAAGCAAAAGAAATTTTTGTTGTTGTTGTTGTTGTTAGAAAGTTTTCTTCTGTTCTGCTAAGATGAATTATAGATTCTCACACGTAAGTATATTTTGTGTAAGTGACCTTGACTGTCATTGATTTAGAGTTTAGGATAATTTAATTAGCATCTTTAGCAGAAATAACATTTCTTATCTCATAAATTGATAACAGAGTTAGCCACCCACATGTCTGTTTATTTAGTATTATTTGGTCTTTGGAGTTGCTTTTCAACTTTAGTGAGATATAAAAGGATACCTGTTTACATGCGCAATTATTTTCATGACTTTTTAAAGAATAAGCTCATTTTAGGAAACTAAATGGAATCTTGTCCAATAAGCATAAAGTTCAGAATTCTTATTACCTTAGATAAAATATAAATTAGAAATCACACCACAATTGCTTCGTGTATGTTGGAACACTATTGACCTGTCATGTTTTTCTTATCATATTACCACCGAGATGAGCTCGAGATGAACAGTGAGAAAGAGTAATGATGTGATGGATAGTCTTCTTCTTATTGACTTTCCACATAGAGGGAAGCTCAGACCTTTAAAGTATTCTAATTCTAAGATCACAGGCCAAAATTAAATTGAACAAATGTTAAGGACAAAAATCCCATTCAAACAAATAAAGCAAATATATAGATAGTAGCAGTGACATAGAAAAATAATAGTATAATCAGTTAAATGATATCTATCAACAGAAGAGAGAATTATACAACCATTAAAAATTACATATGTGGTCTGGAGAGATGGCTTAGTAGTAAAGGCACTTGCAACAAAGCCAAAGGACCCAATTTCAATTACCAGTACCCATATGTAAGCCAGATGCAGAAGGAGGCACATATGACAGGAGTTTGTTTGTGATGGCTAGAAACCCTGGTATGCCCATTCTATCTGCCTTTCTGTCTCTCTCTTAAAGAAATAAATTAATTAAATTAAAATATGCTATTAAAATTATATATGTGATTGGAAGTTAATGATATTGGGGAGGAGATGAAGCAAGGCTGAAAATAAAGCAAGGTTGTCTTTACTATTAGTATTTAAACAGAACATAAATATTTAATGTATATACAAATAAAACATATTTTATATGATGGAAAATATTAAGTTGTTATGATTTAAAACTGTCTATATTTTCAAAGGTCAAATGAACTTGTAAAACATTTCTAATCATAAAGTTAATATTGGGAGATGATAATGGTGAAGCCAAATGACTTTAAACACTAGCAATCTAGAAGTAATTAACAACACCTTTTATTTAATTTAGTATAGGTGTTGATAATATATCATGTTAACAGATATAAATTTATAATTAGATATTAAAATACATATATGATTAAATTGAAAACAACAATCTACCTTCAATTCATCTTAGTAATGATAGTATCCTCACATACTTGCAGGCTGTGCTGTCTATGAAGACAATTTATACATTTTAAGGGTGTTTTTATTTCTACTCTTTCCAGAGCTGAGATAAAATATATTGGGGATAGATAAATTTATGGATTAAACTACTCTGACCCTCTTAGAACAGCTATACAGAGCTAGAGAACAAATGACATATTTACAAGCCAAATTTGCTGCATGGATGTGGATGGATAAGTCACTGAGGATTCTTTTAAAGGAAAATAGGAGCTTTACAATAAAACTTCTCACCCTTTATGATCACTCCCTTGCAGAGTTCATTTAATTTTATGGTTTTAACCATTATTTCTATGCTAAACAACTCCCAAATCTGTATTTTCAACCACAATCACTCACCCAAGTTCTAAACTCATATTTCACACAGTTCCACATACTATCAGTCACTGCAAATCTCAGACAATTCCTGCCATTCTCCTCATCTAAAAGCATGCCCCAGCAAGCCAGCTATGCTGACAGGCTCATAGGAATCTGCTGTACCACACTTACCTCTCAACAAGTTCACAAGGTGATCATGTACCACACTCATCCCTCAACAGGATCACAAGGTACCTTTGGTACCACAAGCATCTCTCATCAGGATCACAAGTCGCCTCCTGGTTCACATTCATCTCTCAACAGGATCATAAGGCACCCCTTGTACCACACTCATTTCTCAATGGGAGTTAAGGTGCTCATGTACCAAACTCATCTCTCCACTTTAAGAACCTGACAATGTCTCAATTTTTCTGGGACCTATAGTTGCTGCTTCTACAAGTCAGTACATGTTATTGGTTATTGTAAATCTAATCTGCTATTTTTAATTTTAATCTTGTACCCGTAATCTAACTTTCATCATAGTTTATCTAGAAACCAGTGGCAGTCTTTGTATTGGGTGCTTTTAGTTACACTACAGCTGTGACAGCTACCTTTCAACAAACTTTGTGACTCAGCTCCTTAAAAGAGTTAGGCTCTGGAAGTAGAATGCTGCCACCTAAGTACTATCTCTGAGTTGAGGAAAATTATTCTGACATAATAATAAGGTAGTTATATGTTGAAAAATGTAAACCTTAATAAGATTGGGTCATGATTTGCAGAGACATTTATCATACTAATAACTGGGGGCTAACTCCACAATGCACGACCCATTTTCATTAACAAGGAGGGTCTAATGGGAGGGAGTAGATCACAGATGAGCCTAAATAATGGTACCAAACTGCCTGTATTCACTGAAATGAAAACTAATAAATTAAATAAAAATAATAATAATAATAATTTGCAGAGGGAAAAGTATAACCTTTTTTAGTGAAACTGTTAGTAATATTCAATATAATAACATTGATTTAAAAAAAAATATTCCTTCATACTTCAATAATTATTTATCCAGGACCTAGACACTCAGTAGTCCTATCTACCCTTTAAAATAGTGTGGACAAAAGAATACCTTCAATGAGGACATGAATTATTGAATCCCATGACATGCAACCCACATGATAGGGCACTGTGTATGTGTGTGTTCTTTAATGGGACTAAATACATGTTATCATTCCTGCTTCACATTCAAAATATGAGTGACTTAGTAGGAAGACAAAGAAACTGAAGATAAACTACAAAGTTTTTAAACATCAAATAAGTTTTAGAAAATTCATATACACTAAACAAAGTAAAAAAAAATACAAAGTAGAATGCAGAAAAGGAAAGAATAATTTCTAAGTATCTGTAGTGGTTTGACTGATATGCTCCCATAATAAACTCATACATGGGTAACAGAATTTGTTTTATTGGAGACAGCCACAGAGCAATGTTTAGCTGGGTTGTTGGTGTCTCTACATAGAGGCCTGATGGATGGAGCCAAGAGAATGAACAGCAAGTTGCAGTGGAAACTCCATGACTTTTCCATATGCCAAGGCTGTAGAATGGGAGCCAAGGAAGGCTGCTGACTGGAGCTGGGGTTTTCACTGGGCTGTGGATTAGCCCAGCTGGAGGGGTATAACTGCAATCCCAGAAACATTGTTGTGGTTCTCAAGTGGACATGAAATTGCAAGATTTGATATGTATCCTGCTTGTTTTAGATGTTGAATTGGTTCAGTAATTCCTTACAACATCATTTTTTGCAATGCGAATGTTTTCTTCATGCCATTATGTGTTATTGGCTTTACAGACCTAACAGGAGACCTTGGACTACAAGGATGTTTGAACAGTATTAAGATTGATAAAAACTAAACAGACTTTTAAATTTTAACTGAATGCATTGAATTTTACATTGTGAATGGTCATCAGAGCATGGGAGCCAGAGGAGAAATACAGTAATTTGAATTGCATGTCCCCCACAAACTCATGTGTTTTGAGTATTTGGTTCCCAGCAAGTAGAAATTTGAGAGGTAGAGCCTTGATGTGTTCCTGGGGCTGGAACTTGAGGTTTATTACCCCTAGTTTGCCAGGTGCGGCAGTCAGCTTCAATTTCCCACAGAAAACATCTGACCAAGAACAGCTTTCAGGAGGAAAGGATTTATTTTCGTTTACAGAGTCAAGGGCAAGCTCCATGATGACAGGGGAAAATGATGGCATGAGAAGAGGCTGAACATCACCTTCTAGCCAGGATCAGATGGACAACAGGAACAGGAGAGTATGGCAAATACTGGTAAGGAGAAGCTGGCTATGACACTTATAAGCCTTCCCCCAATAATCCATCACCTCCAAGAGTCTCCAGTTATCAAATTGTAACCAGCTTGGAATCTAGAATTTAGAACACCTAAGTTTGTGGGGGACACCTGAATCAAATCACTACACTAGTGTTAATTTGAATCACTCTTGCTGCTGTTTCCATATGCTGTGGCAGAGGCCTCTGATTATGCTTTGCTTTCCCCCACTATCAAGGAGCTTCCCCTCAAGATCATAAGCCAAAATTAAAAAAAAAAAAAAAAAAAGAAAAAAAAAAACCTCCTATCAACTGCATTCCACTCTTGGTCAGCAATTTCAGCAGTCGGTAAAGTTCAGCAAGTACAACAGCTTCAAAACCTAAACCTAGTTTGCCCTTGATAGACCACTAAAGAAAGTAGAGAATTTCATTGCATTGTTTTAAAATGGTTAAGGAAAGTACCCTCAAAAACCTTTCTGTATGTCTTCCTTATGATAACTGGTTCAGGGATTTTACAGAAATTATTGCTTGTAAAATAGCAAATATGACATTATCTAATATTTAATAAACCAGTATGCATACACTAGTATGAGGAACCCAAACTACTATAATACAGCATGTCAAAAATAATATTTCTTTGCTATACCATTACAAATATACTTGAATTAGCATACAATTAGAAAGAAAATAAGAAGAAATCAGTAAAAATACCAAATATAATTTCTGATTCACTCACAGCTGCCTGGTCGATGCAGCATTGTGGCCCATGATAGGTTAGGTTTTCAGAAAGAGTGAGAAACAGTTTAACAATAGCAAAAGAATCTCAGAAGAGAAGATGAACTCCCAGATGTCAACATGTTTAGTAATGTGTGAACATATTCATTGGATCAGGACTTCAATTTAGATTGAGGATTTGGGATAAGCCATTTTGTAAGGCATTATAGTAAATTGTAAAATATTGATTGATCAGGTATCATGGGTTATATTTTTTATTTGATGCTGAATTTTGTATTTGACATTAATATACTATAGAATTAAACAGATATGTGATATCAACAAAACTAGAACCAACAGAGATTAGTTGGAAATAAAGTGAGAACTAAATAATAGATAAATTATGCCTAGGTTGTGTAGGGAACAGAATAGCAGGAATATGATGACTAACTATGGGATTTAGTTTATTTTAAAGGTCAAATATATGTTCATATACATAATCCAATGAAAATATGAAGACCCAATTAAAAATAAATTTCAAATAGTATCTAGTTGATGGAAACAACCCAAAAGTCTTCATATGTATTTATTTACTCTATTATTATAATGAGTGTTTATTTCCTCTCTATATATGCATATAAATAAACATTTATATTGTATATGCATATACACTCATATGCAGATTCATACATTCTATCATATTGCTACCTGGGGTTTGCAATTATAAATGAAATTTTGTTTCTTCAATAGCAGAATTATCACTAGACAAGAGGAAAGGTGGAATGATATTTACTTTGTCCAAACAAACAAATGTTCTTTAAAGTCAATACAGAAACAATATCTCAGCTGACTAAATTGTAACCACAGAAAACTTTGCCATTTTTATTTTTTTTATTGGCAAGTTCCGTAGTTATAAACAATATATCATGATCATAATCCCCTCTCACTACCCTCCCTTTTTTTATCCTCCCAAATCTCCCCTCGACTGAAAGCCTTCTCTCCAACAAGTTTTTCTTCTATTTTAAAGTCATATTTTTTCTCTCCTACTACACAGGTCTTGTGTGGGTAGTGTCAGCCACTGTGAGATTATGAATACCTTGGCCACTTTATGTCTGAAAGGCAATATTGTAAGTAGTTCTACCCTATCTTTCAGCCACCTCTTCATCAATGGTCCATGAGCATTTAAGGGTGTGATAGTGATATCTACTTTAGTACTGAACACTCCACTGTCACTTCTCAAACTTTGGTGAATTTTGAGTCATCCCAGTGGTTGCATCTGTCTGAAAAAAAAGAAGCTTCTTTCATCAAAAGAGAGAGCAGCATTAATATATTGGCATAAACATAAACATTTAAATGGAAGTTTGGTGGACATAATGCATCTATTTAGCCAGACAACAGTAATAGTTTTCCCCTAGGGCTTATGACCTCCCAAACCAATAAGCTTTTCATTAGGTTTTCAGTACTAGGAAGAAATTCTCTCCCATGGAGCATGCCTCAAGTCCAGCCAGAAATTAGTTGGTTTTCCCATAAACATCATGCCACCATTGCACAAGTTGGTACATTTGTCCTGGCTGGCCATCCAGAAGGCTGGCAGGGCATCAGCTGCTGGTAAACATCAATTGCTTCTCTTCCCCAGTAAGCTGCATAGATCATTTAAAAATCTTTACAGCTAGTCAACAGGGAGGAAGCTTCCAGCTCAGTTCCAGTTTGATTTATCTGTGATAGGCTACCAAGTCATGTGGGGTCTTCAGCAATAGGGTCTTACCATGTAGTTATCCTTGGCCACCAGGAACTTTGGCAAAGACCTGTGTTGTTTTATGGATCATTAGGGACTGCCCTGGCCAACACTCACTGGAAGGCATTGTACCACTGACACAGAAATATTTCTAATAATAATATATGGCTTCTGGGTACAACATCACCTGCCTTTATAAGATACTTTGTCAAAACGCTCTCTTTTGTATGTATTAAAAAAGAATACACTTATTATTAAATGTGTAAACTGCTAAGCATATGATTGAAGTTGTTTGCTTGATTTTATTTAGGGCTTTATTTTCTTTTTTATTTTATTAACTTTTTATTAGTAATGTACACAGTGTATATACAGCCATGTACCATCATTAGCTTCCTTCCTGTCCTACCCCTCTCTGAAGGGACCCTCCTTATTAAGGAATGTGGGTCATGCATTGTGGGATTAACCATCAGTTAAAGAAAAGAGGCAGTGTCTCTGTGTATAATCTCCCAATTTGTGGCTCTAACAATCTTCCTGATCTCTCATCTGCAAATTTCCCCTAGCCATGTTGGGTTCATTTTAGGTCTACTTCAGTAATGAGGACTTGGGAGCCTCGGTGTCTCTGGATATCTGGTTTGGCAGAAGCTGAGTGTTCTCTGTGTCTATCTCCTTCACCCTTGTGCTGGCTCGAGTTTCACCAGGGAAGCAGAACTCTTGTATTTTTTTTAAATTTATTTATTTATTTATTAGAGAGCAACAGACACAGAGAGAAAGACAGATAGAGGGAGAGAGAGAAAATGGGTGCGCCAGGGCTTCCAGCCTCTGCAAACCAACTCCAGACGCCTGCGCCCCCTTGTGCATCTGGCTAACGTGGGACCTGCGGAACCGAGGCTCGAACCAGGGTACTTAGGCTTCACAGGCAAGCACTTAACTACTAAGCCATCTCTCCAGCCCGTTTTTTTTTTAATATATTTTTTAAATTTTTTAGCACTCTTGTTTATTTCTCAAATTACTCTATAGTTTCAGCTGGGGCCCTGGTGATGCAGATGAGTTGAATCTTTCCTCAGGTTCTGAGTCCATCTGAAAAGGAGAGATAAATTTTCCAGTGGAGAGTGAAAAAGCACCAGATAAATGGGGCAACCATTACTATTATTTTAGAAAGAATTTTAATAGGTGTAGGCCCTCTTGTAGCCCCCTATTGGTAGGAGCTTGATAATGGAGAGCAAGTGTGTTTTCTGGATATGGTTCTGACTTGTTTCACAGACCCAGCTATGGGTTTCTTTCCGCTGAGCAGATATGTTAGCCAAACCAAGAGCAGATGGTTACCTGCCATGCCTGTGTTCCAGTATTGCTCTAGTTTGAGCATCATGTCAAATTGCTTGATGATGAGTAGCTCAGACCATGAGTTGCTTGGCCAGATATTGGGCATTTTCCCCCAGTTGCTCATGTAGCACCTTGTGTCACCAAACAAGCTAATTTTCTGGGGACTGACTCTCTTCCAGATTCCAGCAATGTTCTATACCAACAGCATATGGTGTCTTCTGTAGTAGGGTCTTCCTATTAACCTTTGGTGGGTTATCAAGTACTCTGACAGAAGTCTGTCTTCTTTTGGGAAAACCTGTAGGTGTCTCTGATCAAAAGCTCATTGTGGATGTTAACTGAATGCTGGTACTGGGAGTTATAGGACAGTGCCAAAGGAAAAGAAGGAAGAAGAAGATAAGAATTTAAAAGAGAAAGGGAGAAGAGGGAGAAACAGAAGATTAAGGTTAGTCGTCATTATACCCTCTTCAGTGCCCTGTGATTCAGGTATTCCCTCTAAAGACCTGATGAAGGTTTAACCATTTAGTCTGTCTTTAGGATATAGAACTTTATGGTACCATTGCCATTTGGGTACAGTTTTGGGTCCCCTCCCCCCTGCCGACCTCCTCTCCCACCCCACATCCCCTATTGTCCACTCCTCAAGGTGCTTATTAGGTATGTCAGCATCTCAGGAAGATTCAGGTTAGGAGCCACAGATGGGTGAGACCATTACCTTTCTGTGATTGGGTGAGTTCTCTGAGAATGATCTGTTCCAAGTTCTACCATCTGTCTTCAAATTTCATTGTGTCATTTTCTTTACTGCTGTGTAGAATTCCATCATGAAGATATACCACATCATGGTTATCCATTCATTTAATGATGGATGTCTGGGTTGATTCCAGCTCTTAGTTATGATGAATTGAGCAGCTATAAACATGGTTGAGCAAATCTCTCTGACTGAGGAATGGAGCTTTTAGGGTAAATGCCCAGTAAGGGAATAATTGGGTCTATTGGTAATGCTATAGTCAACCATTTTAGGAGTCTCTTGGCATTGCTTTCCATAGTGGTTGTAACATATTACATTCCCACCCAAAGTGAATAAGGGTTCCTATTTCTCTACATCTTTGCCAGCATCTTTTTTTTTTTTTTTTTTTTTTTTTTTTTTTTTTTTTTTTTTGAGGCAGGATCTCACTATAGGCCATGCTGGCTGACCTGGCATTCACTAAGGAGCCTCAGGGTAGCCTCGAACTCATGGCAATCCTCCTACTTTGGTCTCCTGGGTCCTGGGATTAAAGGCATTTGCCACCAAACCTGGCTCATTTGATTTAAAAAAAAAAAATTTATTTATTTATTTATTTAACAGAGAAAGGGGGAGAGAGAGAGAATGGGTGGTCTAGGGCCTCCAGGCCTGCAAACGAACTCCAGACACATGTGCCCCCTTGTGCATCTGGCTAATGTGGGTCCTGGGGAATCAAACCTGAGTCCTTTGGCCTTGCAGGCAAATGCCTTAACCCCCATTCCTCCAGTCCTCATTTGATTTTTTAATGTTTGTTGTCCTTACTGGGATAAGGTGGAATCTCATAACTGTTTTAATTTTAATTTCCCTGATGATTAGGGATGATGAGCATTTTCTTAAGTGTTTGCTAGAGATTTGTATTTTTGCCTCTGAAAATACCCTATTCAGTCCTCTGCCCCATTTTGTGAGTGGGTTGTTTGACTTTTTATTCTTTAGGGTTTTGAGTTATTTGTAGATTGTAGAAGTCTCTCTTTTTAAATATATATGTATTAGTGAACATGGGTTACATATGGTTTATTAATTTAACTTAAATTTGAGTAACCTTCCTCATATGCGCTCCACTCTTGCCCCCAGAAACTTGGCCCTCTACTTATATATCAACTATACCCTCCCTTTAATAACTCTTCCATTTTTGAAAAGAGGTTTTGGCCTCTGTTAGTGCTGTGACACTGCTTAGATTTCATTTGGCCAGAGGTAAATAATAACTACTCTCTTTTGACCTAACAAGCTAATCAGAATTATCACTCTGTGAATTTCACTTAACCTAGCCCTCCCTCTCCTATTCTACTTTAAATGTTTTTGATGTGGAAAGATTTACTCATTCTTAGTAAGCAGAATTTCCATTTCTTGTTCTGCAATGTTATTTTATAACATTGTAAGATATTTAGATAATATAAATTTTAATTTTAAATTTTTAAATGAACTTTTGTACTATGAGCACAGCAACATAAAACACAATTTTTGGATGTAAAAAAATGGTAAATATCCTATTTAGATTCCATTGTTATATTCCTCAGGGCACTGGTATATTTATTTATAAAACAGACACACTACACTCAATAGTACCTTTGGCCACATGAAGAAAATTTCTTTCAAAAGTTTGGGAAAAAAAAAAAAAGCAAGTGTGGGTAAAATTTTTGTCTAGTCTTGCTATTTTTCTCCTACCTTGAAGGAGTAAAAGCTCAAATTCTGATGTTTGAAATCAAAGGTTAGAAGGGGTTGGTGCTAACAGCTGAAATTATCAACAGGTCTGATATATATGTATTTTTAAATTTAATTTATTAGTTTTCTTTTCAGCAAATACAGGCAGTTTGGTACCATTGTTTAGGCTCATCTATGATCTACCCCCTCCCATATTTAAAGGGATATCCACAGTAAAAATTCTAGTAGAAAGAGATGACAATTGTGAGACTTCATAGTTTTATAGAACAATGGTTGTAAGGAGAGCACAGCATACCACACAATACTTTTAGAAGACTCAAAATTTGCCAAGAAAATAACATAGTCTTATTAAGTAGGTTACTGTTACTTATAGCATATAAAATGAAAAGTTTTTTCCTGTTTTAAGCGGTTGTACTAAAGCTCCTCAATTCCTGAACACATGACGTTGGAAAGTTAGAATTTGCTAAAGTTAGTCTTTGTTTTTTTTTTTTTTTCAAACTTTTTCTTCAGGGGCTTTTTGCCAAACAAGGACAGTTTAACTAACTGGCCAGTCATGTATCTGCAGTTCTTATAATTCTATTATTTAAAAACAAATTTTGTCATAATATGAGTAAAATCTATGAAGAATGCACTTTTTGATCATTTTTAAATGCAAGGCAGAAATCCAAGTTTATGAGGCAGGCAAGAATTAGTAAGATGTTAAAATGCCAATGTATTTTCTATTTTTAAATATTGTTAAAACAAAAAAATATAAACTAATTTCAATTTTTGAAGGCACATCAATAATATCAAACTAAAAGAAAAACATAAGAAGACTCATTGAAATATAAACTTTATATCATCCATATACATTTTTTAAATGCACTGAAATATAAGCTTTGCTGTCCAAATACATTTACATTTTCATATTCACTGAAATATAAATTTTGTCATCCACATACATTTAATTTTTTTCAAATGCACTGAATAATTAATATAGATACAGCAATGTACCAAACAATAAAATTCTAATTTCCATGTTATTGCAGAGGATGGGAGAGGTAGTAACCCATAAAAGAATAACTGCATTGAAGTCTATGATCAGAAAAGATTTTGTAGACATGAATGGAAGCCATCAATCTAAGTTTTAATCTCTGTGCATGACTGTCTCCTTATCTAGCCAGTAATCATTCTTTTCTTGGCTATTAACTTAGCTCACTGGGTCTAATTTCCAATGGTAGTGCCTTTTGAGACTGTGTCTGAAGAAATGTAAGAACCTGCACTCTGAGAATGGGAATTATAACACAGCATAGGTTTTATAGTACCCATAGACCCTTCTACACATAATGAAAGTGACAACTGTAATAGAGAGGAAGCTAGTGTCTTAATGCTGAACATCTAAGCTAGAATCTAATGAGTGCATTTTGTGATATGAAATTACAGGATCAGAACCTCCATGCCTAACTGCTAATTAAATATTACAAACTAGAGATTAAAGAAAAATTACATGCAATGTGAAAGGTGGCAATAGCAAAGGGGGGCTATTAAGGCAAATGAATTAATGAGGGCAGGGCTGTACACAGTGAACACGTTCCATTCTTTAGCAGCTGCAAAATGCAAAGAATCTGAGAGCTCTGGACAAATTTGCTTTGAACTATTTGCAAGAGGCAGTAGGCACCACACTCCTACTAATTCCAATGAAACTGTCTTTTACAAGTAAAGAAGTGAAGATCTGTTTTTTAAAACACAAAAATTCAGTTGTATAAAGTATTTACGTCAGGCATAGTTTGATAACTGTGGTTAGAAATTCCTAACTCTAGTGGATCTGAACACTTTTCTGTTGGTCTCTCTCAAAGGGTGCATTACACAACATTTGAGAAGAAAATTTTTGGCTTCTCCATAAGAGTCATTTCATTCTCTGAACACTTCAAAGCACATGAAGATATGAGAACCAGCAGTGAATCCTTTTGAAATGTGCATTACAATGATATTGCTTCCACTTCATAGCACTGCTCCATTTTAGACACTACAGATGCAGAACTAGAGCCAAATAAGATGCAATTATGGATGAGTGGAAATGAAGGAAAACTCTGCTCTTGAACTTTGAAGAGCTTTCCTACTTTACTGTAATTTTGGAGGGAACAGTAACACTTTAGAGGACTTAAAAGTGCCCCAAATGACATGCTCAGACAATCACATGACCACTTACCATTAGATTACTTAATGTTAAAGATAAATACATAGAAGATAATTCTAATTTTAAAATGGTAGTAAATGGATAGTCAAAGACATGATTCTTGGGGCTTAGTAGATAGTTTATCAGATAAAGGAATTTGTTAGCAAAGTTGTCAACCTTTCTTCAATTCTTTATAACCCACATAAAAAAGAATGCAAGAAAAATATTTGAAGTTTATGGGCCAGTTAAATGGATGTTAATTTGCAATCTGACCATTTATTTTCAGGGTCAAGAAAACTGTATCACTAAAAGTGGAGCACAGATCCCTTAAATTCTCAAATTTGCCTCTCAGTCCCACACATGGGCCATGGGCTAAGTACTCATACACATGTGTGTGTGTGCATGTGTGTGTGCGTGTGTGAGTGTGTGTGTGTGTGTATTCTTTGCAACTCTGCAAATCCATAATTCAGTGTATCCTTAAGACTAGGCAAGACTTTTCTAACATAGGTAACAGGTATTTAATTCACTCATGATTTCCCACTCAGTGACATTTTGCCAATGCAAATGACATCTTCCTGTGCATTTTGAAAATACTGTTTAATTTGTCTACTGTTTCTCTAAACTAGATAGATAATTTTAGAATTAATCTCTGTAAATTGGAGTTGCATATTCCCATTTAACAAACAGCAAATATGATGTTACAAAGCTATATAGCTTTCATATACAGAGATCTTTTTAAAGAGCAAAGCCACCATAGGCACTTGGTAGATGGCTGGTATGTATATTGGAGAAAATAAATGAATTTTTACTTATTTATTTAATTTTAATAGTTATGAACATAGTCTGTAAACAGCGCTTGTTGGTACCACTCTTACCCTCATCTCTACCTCCCCACAAAGGGAATCTACTCATTGGAGATGTCAGGTATCCCATGGAGATTATGCTTTGTGCATTGTGGGGTTAGCCATCAGTTATGGGGAAGAGGCAATGACCCTGTGCACAATGTCCCAACTTGTGGTTTTAACAATCTTTCTGTCCCCTCTTCTGTGAAATTTCCTGAGATATATTGGGTGTGTTTTAAGTCTACCTCAGTGATAGGCTCTTAGCCTCTGGATCTCTAGTTTGGTAGGTGTTAAGTGTCCTCAGAGTCTATTTCCTTCATCTTTGTGCTGTTGTCAGGTTCACTGAGACAGCAGCACTCTTGTGCATTTCCCTAATTCCTCTATGGTTTCAGCTGGGCCCTGGTTAAGTATGATAGGCTGTTTCTGTCCTCAGGTCCTGCTTCCATCTGAAAAGACTGAGGTCAGCACTCATTTTTATAAACAAATTAAATTTGTCTCAGTGCTATGAAATACATGTGAGCTCACTAGGGAAGTTGCACCCTTTCTGTGTAGTTTCCAATATCACATGACTCCTCAATCTGAAGAGTATTCAAAGAAAACATGAGAGAATGGTATATTTTGTTTTAAAAAAACTTTGCAGTCAGTAGTCATTAGGGCACACCCACTGAATAGTAAGTTAAATCATAATCTAAATGGCAAATTCTCTATATTATATGTGCAAATGTGTTTACTTGTGTATGCGCAAATGTGTGTGGAGGCCACAGAATAACATTCTGGTGCCTTCCCTCAGGTATCATCTATCCACCTTTCTGTAACATTACCCCTTATTAGCCTGGAAATGGCCAAGTAGGCTATACTGGGTAGTCCTACAAACCCTAAGGATTTGCCTGTCTCCAGTTCCCCAGAGATGCGATCAGAAGTTAACCTTACCACGTCTGACCTTTTCAACACAGATTCTGGGCACTGAAGTCTGGTTCTCATGCTTTCAAGACAAGAATTTATTTTACTAATTGAACTATATCCTATCCCCAAATTATACACTTTTATTCCATTAATTTTTTGAACAATTTCACAAGCACCTCTATGTCAAGCAGCGTATAATATTTCAAAGAAGTATAACAATTAAATTAAAAGCAAAGGCATCAGGAATTGGACCCTTTCCTCTTGGGACAAAAACATTGTTTTTCAATCCAAAAATTCATTTGGAATCACAAAAAAGCCTCGAACATCTAAAATAATACTAAGCAACAAAAATAAGGCTGGTGGTATCACCATACCTGATTTTAACCTATACTACAGAGCCATAGTAACAAAAACAGCATGGTACTGGCACAAAAACAGATATGGAGATCAGTGGAACAGAATAGAGGACCCAGATGTAAGTTCACGTAGCTATAGCCACCTGATATTTGATAAAAATGCCAAAAATACTCATTGGAGAAAAGACAGCCGCTTCAGCAAATGGTGTTGGGAAAACTGGATATATATCTGCAGAAGGATGAAAATAGATTCTTCTTTCTCTCCATGCACAAGAATTAAGTCCAAATGGATTAAAGACCTTAACATCAGACCTGAGACTCTGAAACTGCTAGAGGAAAAAGTAGGGGAAATCCTTCAACATATTGGTCTTGGTAAAGACTTTCTGAATATAACCCCAATTGCTCAGGCAATAAAACCACAGATTAATCATTGGGACCTCATGAAATTACAAAGATTTTGCACTGCAAAGGACACAGTGAAAAAAGCAAAGAGGCAACCTACAGAATGGGAAAAAATCTTTGCCAGCTATATATCTGATAGAGGATTAATATCTAGGACATACAAAGAACTCAAAAAGTTAAATAATAAGGAATCAAACAAGGCAATCAAAAAATGGGCTATGGAGCTAAATAGAACATTCTCAAAGGAAGAAATACAAATGGCATATAAGCATCTAAAAAAATGTTCCACGTCACTAGTCATCAGGGAAATGCAGATTAAAACTACATTGAGATTCCATCTCACTCCTGTCAGATTGGCCACCATCATGAAAACAAATGATCATAAATGTTGGCGGGGATGTGGAAAAACAGGAACCCTTCTACACTGCTGGTGGGAATGCAATCTGGTCCAGCCATTGTGGAAATCAGTGTGGAGGTTCCTAAAACAGCTAAAGATTGATCTACCATATGACCCAGCTGTAGCACTCCTAGGCATATATCCTAAGGACTCATCTCATTTCCTCAGAAGTACATGCTCTACCATGTTTATTGCTGCTCAATTTATAATAGCTGGGAAATGGAACCAGCCTAGATGTCCCTCAACAGATGAGTGGATAATGAAGATGTGGCACATTTATACAATGGAGTTCTACTCAGCAGTAAAGAAAAATGAAGTTATGAAATTTGCAGAAAAATGGATGGACCTGGAAAGGATTATACTAAGTGATGTAACCCAGGCCCAGAAAGCCAAGCACCACATGTTCTCTCTCATATGTGGATTCTAGCTACAGATGATTGGGCTTCTGTGTGGGAATGAAAATATTTAGTAGCAGAGGCCAGTAAGTTAAAAAGGAGACATAAAGGGAAGAGAAAGGAAGGGAGGAGGGTACTTAATAGGTTGATATTGTACATGTAAGTACAGTGATTGAGCTGGGGAGGTAATATGATGAATGGAATTTCAAAGGGGAAAATGGTGGGGGGAGGGAGGGAATTTCCATGGGATATTTTTTTATAATCATGGAAAATGCTAATAAAAATTAAAAAAAAAACTTTGTTTTTCAATGTTCAAAACTAATTACCAATCTAAAGTATATATGCTTTCTGGTTATTGCTTTGCAATGGGCAATAGTGACATTGGGAATGGAAATAGTTGAAGTCAATGTGATCAGCCCATTATCTTCCCTATAGTCCAACACTATGAGAAGCCAAACCAAAAACAGAAACCACTTTATCAATTTAGTAGGAAGAGAAGTAATCGTCTCAGGAGAGAGAAATACTAAAAAATCCATTACAGTGGTGTGTTTTCTTCTCGAAAAGAACACGTACAAAAACTTGAAGGTGTTTGAAAAGTTTAGAAACAAAGCAAGTGAAGTTGCTGAAACAAAGCTTAATGCACCTTCCCATCATGGTTAGAAGCCATTCATGCATTTTCCACCAAAATTGGAAATATCCTTCCCCTTGGATACAGAATGTCAAACTTTTTTCTACTCCATACACAAGCGTTCTTTCTGTTCTTCTTCTGTATTTTTTTGTTTACTTTTATTTAGAGAGAGAGAGAGAGAGAGAGAGAGAGAGAGAGAGAATGGGTGCGCCAGGGCCTCCTACCACTGCAAACAAACTCCAGATGCGTGTGCCCCCTTATGCATCTGGCTAACGTGGGTCCTGGGAACTGAGCCTCAAACCGGGGTTCTTAGGCTTCACAGGCAAGCACTTAGCGGCTAAGCCATCTCTCCAGCCTGTATTATTATTATTATTATTTTTTTGATAAGACAGATATGGTGACACTATGGCTAATGGACAAGGTTTGCTGATTGACACTTGAATCAGTGTGATGACCATCTCCCTGGGTGACTTTCCCTTTATATCTGCTCTTTTGCTTCATCAAACCCTTCTTCAGAAAAGCAGAAGTTAACTTTAAGTAGTTTAATGTAGTTTGTTTAAAGTACTAAGAAATCTTTCTGGCTTTGTAGTTTCAGACAATCCATCCTCCTACTTTCCAACATGTTCAGCAGTGAATCTTAATATTTTTCCTTTCATGTGATTAGACAAATAAATGGTGTCTGTGACCTAAGATGATACATGTGGTGTGCAATGAGGGCTAGATTCAGAACCATCCGTATCTCATGCTAATCCTAAATTCTTGGCTATGCTACTAAATTAGTAACTGGCTTTCCTGTGACCATTTTGTTTAAGTTTTTCTATGTTCTTTGTGTCATTGAAAGTTTTCATTTGATAATGATTCAGTATTTTGGTATTAAGGAAAAAATGTTTCTGTATGAGTACCATATCACTTCTTAACTTCCTCTCATAACATACCTAGACACAATTACATACAGGCAATCTTATAGGCTTCATTTCACATTGCCTCCTCAACTATTCCAAATGATTAATATGACTATAATTTCTTATTGTTCCTCCTCATTCACTTTTGCTGGAATACTCCTTTTGATTTCAACTGCTAATTTAATAGTCTAACTCTGTTGTAAGATGGATCAAACTCTACAAATTCTTCTTCCGTGGCTTCATTCACTCTCATGAACTTAAATACCATGATGTTCATACTGTAATTTTAGCTTCATTCTTTCATCCATTACTTCAGACAACATGCTTATATCCTACTAGACAACTCTTTTTAAATGCTTAACATTGCACACTTAAGGTAATATAAATGGACTTTTTCTCTTGATTTTAGATCATCACCACCCCCAGAAGCCCATAGTTCTGTCATCCACATTAATGCTCCCTTAATTTAGAGTTTGCAGGAATACCTTAGCAGTCCATTCATCAATATATCAATTAACTTGACACTTAAAATCCATCCTGAAGCAGACAATTTCCTTGTATTTCTACAACCAGCTCATGTCACCATATGGCTACTATGTTTAGAACATTTTAATTTCTCATTGTCTCAAGCAAAGACCCTGGCCATCTCATCTTAACAACTTTTTCTGGCTGGAGGTATGACATTCAAATCCAGTTCTCTACCCAGCAACTATGAGACACTTTAAACATATATATGTTGGGGTTTCTGAAGTAGCTCATTTGGGAGAGTACTCACCTAGCTTGCACAAAGCCCTGGTTTCAATCCCAAGCACTACATAAACCAGACAGAGAGTGTTGATATACATTTGTGATCCCAGAAATCAAGAGATAGAGTCATAAGAATCAGAATTACAAGATCACCCTCAGCTATATAAGGAGTTCAAAGCCAGATTGCTCTACATAAGACTTTGTTTCATAGTAAATTTAAAAAAATAAAGTAGTACATAGTCTATTCTCTATAAGCTTTCCCATGCTCTTCTATTCTCCCTCTTAGTATATTTAGCACTAAATACAAATGTTTTATTCCTTTTGTAATAGAGCTATAAAAGTTAAGATCTACTATAGTTTTCTTCACCACAATCTAGCACCTAATAAATTCCCTAGTATATTACTAATGTTTAAAAATATGTCTAAAGGAAATGAGTAATAAATTAAGTTTAAGTCTGAAGAATTAGGGCATTGAAAGTATCACTGGCTGATTTCTACATCCTGTGAAATCTGTCATAATTATTTGTGCTTCTTTGATTCCATTTGGGAAGCTCCTGAGCACTCAATCTAGTCAAATGCTTTCTTTCTCTCAGGTCAGTCCAGCCATTCACATCTCCTGCTTACTGCTGGAGACTGCCATGACTCACTGGCTTCATCTGCCTCTGGAATGCATTAATGTGTTAGTCCTACTCAGTCTACATTAGCATGTCACTCATTTAGCAATTATTTATAGCCTGTCATGTACATATGGATAACATGTAGTGAAACCCCTGTGGGATTTTAACTTTTCCTAGGACAGAAATCACATGCTTTACTTATCTGTCTATGTATCACTTAGTATTACAATCATAAGCAATATTCCAGACAAAGCAGCTGATGATTAACCTAACAAGTATACTGGTGGTCTTAAGCCTAAAAGCATTTCCAATTCCTTATGATTTATTGCTTAAACTTGAAGGTACTAGAGGACCTCCCTGCAAATATTGCTATATGTGTAATCCATAATAATCATACAGATATGAAAAAGAAACACTGAACCTTTTATTATACTCAATGATTTATGAGGGAACTGATTAAATGTTCTAGCTTCTCAAAAAGAACATGCATTAATAGATGTATAATTATAAATAGAGATAAATGAGACTTCAAATGGAAGAGGGTAAGCTGGAAAGCCTCAATCAAATCTCTGTCAGACATGGTAAAATTTGCATGTCTATAGATGAAAATTATGTTTTAATATAATAAGATTTCTATAATGCTTAGAATTGTAAAGTAACTCAATAACAATGAAAGATGATATTCAGATAGTCAGATAGATGTCCTCTAGCAATGCAATGTATATTAATTCATTTTAATGATTGACTAATGAAATTCCTGTTGCAGGCTAACTTGATTAAAATAAGATTTTTTTAGCTCAAAATCTGATGTATAAAAGTTTATTTCTATGTATATTAAACAGAAGTTGAATAGTTAATTGAGTAGGTATTAAGATAATAATAAATGCATCATGAGTTGCATTATGTTTAATAAATAAAATGTGCATACCTGTATGCCTTTACTTATTGGGAACTATTAATTTATTTGAACAAACATATCACAAATGTTCCCTAATATCCTTAGTGGTGTTTAATTTTGTTTGTTTGTATTTGCTAGTTTTTATTTTTATATAACTAAATCAATTATTTTCTCTCCTTATGTCTATTTTTCCAAGCAGTATGGTATAGAAATCCATTTATTTTTTCTTCTCTCTCTCTCTCTCTCTCTCTCTCTGTGTGTGTGTGTATGTGTGTGTGTGTGTGTGTGTGTGTGTGTGTGTGTGTGTGTGTCTATAAAGGCTATAGATCTACATGAAGCACCTTAATGATTTTTCGCTATGAGACAGTGTCTTTCCAGAACTTGGAGCTCACTCAATATAGCTAGATTTTGTATTTTCTTCTCCAGCATACCTTTTGTCCTCCTCTGAGAACTCCTTGTGCTCAGTGTTTTCTACCACAGCAGCCCATGATTCTGAACATCTGACCTGGATGCCATCTTTAGGTGATAACAGGACACAGTTCCTCCTTCAGAAGCATTTAGGATGCAATCATGTACAAGTGTATCTGCTGTATTGCCATCCCCTCCTGCTCTTGACCTCAAATCTATGGACACCACCCTGCTTTCCATGGCCATCATTTCCATTCTCCGCCTGGATCCACCAGTTTTCATATGTAGTCATGTGAGTTCCAACTTCAACTTGGGAATTGCATACTAAAGTTGGCCTCAGCCCCAGTATGGATAGCAGCAAGGCACCTGGGTCCATGGGAGGAACCTAGCCGATCAACAGCCCAACCTCCAAGTTGTAGCACAAGACAGCTGGGATTTTCATCCCCAACACAGACATCAGCCAGTGTTCTTGGTGCACTTCTCACCACCAAGCAGATATATGGGAATCATCTTTGTGCTTCACAGATTGTCACACCCACTACTGGATGCACACCAACCATAATTACTGGCTCTGGGGATTGCAACTCATCATGGTCCACCACTGCACACTCAGCACACTGGCATTGGCAGGTTCCATCACACCAGGTAGAGCAGAGAATTGGGGACATAGATGCGGACTCAAGACCTCAAGTCAAGAGAACACAGCTTCAGAACATCAATGACGGAGTCAACAAGTACCACTCGGTTGCCCTTCTTCTGAGGACTCAGCACCCACGAAGCACAGTTGAAACACTGAAAAAGGTTCAATCAGTGGACAAGAGAGCAAAGGGGTGTGTATCACCTGAGGTCTGCACTAGCTTTATTACTGCCTATGTGGATTCAAACTTGGGGGCAATTGTCTGTAGGCTTTGACATGACAAGATGCTGACTTCCATTTGTAGATATTCTCTCCCTTTACAGCATTGTGTCAATATTCCTCTTTTTCCCCATTAATGCACATAATCAGGTTATTTTTTTAAAGAGGGATTCAGATATGGACCTTTTATTCTATTTAATATAAATAAGGAAAATTGTCATTTTGATTTTGTCCTTTTTCTACTACCATTGTTTTTGCATATACATATATATATACATAATTGCTTTTTTTTTTTTTTTTGATGTAGGGTCTCATTCTAGCCCAGGCTGACCTGAAATCACTCTGTAGTCTCAGGGTGGCCTCGAACTCATGGCAATCCACCTACCTCTTTAACTGAGTACTGGGGTTAAAGGCATGCACCACAACATGAGGCTTGCCTATATTTTTAACATGATTCTTGGTTGCTTGGATGGTTGGTTGGTTGGTTGGTTTGACTTGGGGTGTGGTTTTTATGGCAAGGTCTCATGATGTAGCTCAGGGTCCTTGAACTCACTGCAACAACCCTAATTCAGCCACAAAGATTGGGGAAATCACATGTATGAGCCACCATGCTTCTTTGATTTTTAAATGTTAATTTACAAAGCACATTTTTTATTCAAGGTTTTGATGGTTTTAGGAGTGCTGGTTTTCACTGACTCATAAATAAATGGTACAACTTTATTATTTTTACATGAGTGAAATATTGAGAATGGAGTTTAGTGATGTCAAACATAGTACTTGCAATCCACTTCATCCAATCAGCATGTATGCATTGGTTATTCACCCTGTGAGCTGAGACATCAACACAGTGGGAAAAGCACTCACAGTGCAAGTGTGAGGTCCTAAGTGCTGAGTTATCAAACTTGTATAAACACTGTATAAGCCAGCACAAGTGTAATCACTATAATGCTGAGGCAGAGACAAGAAGATCCATTGTGTTTATTGGTAACTAGATACACTCACAAAATCAGTGACCTCCAGGTTCAGAAAGAGACTGATAAATAAGGTAGAGAAAAACTGAAGATAACATCCAACCTCAACCTCTGGCCTCAAGAAGCCTGAACACATATGGGCTACACATGAGATGAATAAACACACACAGGTATAACATGCACACATCCACAAGCAGCAAAAGAAAAATGTCACCTTAGTAGTTAATTGGTTGTAGGGGCATACCATCATCCTTCTATCAGTTCTGAAGCCTTTATGGGTTTCTCACTTCAGAATAACTTGCTTTAGCTTATGTTTTCTGAGAATTACTAATTAGCTTCACCTTCCATAATATTTGCATTTATTTGAATAGCAATTTATGGTGTTATCATATTTCTTACAACTTTGCATGAAAGCATATCATGATGATTCACAAAATCACTACTAGTTACTCCATTAGGAAACACTATTTAAAAATTTTGTCCATTACTTATTTAGAATTTAAATGTTAATTTATATTTTACTAACCTAATCCCATTTTTAATCCTCCTACATAACAGTTTCCTTATTACAATGTCTAATTATAATTACACTATAATGTAGAGATCTCATTTTATTTCTTTTTCTGACTTACTCCTCTTTCTCTACTTTTTAAAATATTATTATCTCTTGTTTTCAATGTAAATATAAAGTTCTGTTTTATTTTAAGAGCATATGTTACATGATGTATAAGAAAAGGAATGTATTATTTTATATCTTCATAGTCTGTTTTTGTTAGTACCGGTAAATCAAAACCACAGCCTTTCACATGTTACACAAAAACCTACCACTAAACTACATCAATGACCCCGATAAGAACTTTTTAAAAGTGAAATATTTTCCTCGGGAACCTCATATTGTTTCACTATCAAAGCTTTACTAAACATTTTTTATGGGCCAAATTTGTTTTTTTTTTTGCATAATAAAAATTTATTGATTTTTGCTTTATATTTTTTTCAAACTAGGATAGATTAGATTGTTTGGGAGTCTTTCAAAAGACATCATTGGGGTTTATGCCCACATACCCTGGCAACATCTTATTCTATTATGATAACCCAGGAGGGCCAAATGAGTGAGGAGAGAAGGGGAAATTCACCAAAGAGTTCCATTTTATTTAGTTTGATTTTTATTTCTCCAGAGTTATTCATGTCTTTATATATAGTATAACTGTGTTTTTCTTTATGGCCCACTTTTACAAGGTGAGAATGTTACATTTACAAGATAAATACAACCCATCCCTTTGCCCTGATGGTATGGTTACTTTCTAAATGTGGCAGAACATTATCTCCTCAAATACATTAATTTCAAAAAGCCAAAGCAGTCAAAGGAGATGCTGCTCCAAGCAGTCTTCACAGGAGATGCTGCAGCAGGTGCTGCAGTTATAATCCTTGCTATTTGCTTGTATGACATTGTTTGTTGATTTCCTTTGAAATGGATATGGTCTCTTGGGTCTTCATAAAATCTAGTTGTGTATTATTTTACACGCAGAATAATGTATTCTCATTTTATGTTGATGTTTCAGAAATGATGAAGGATTTCTTGTTTTGAACATATATCAATTATGATTGGCTCATGGATAGAGTTAGACACATATTCTCAATTACATGTGATACTTGATCTTTCTTCCAATTCCAACAGTTCCCCATGGAGTGTACAGGAGCAGTTGTATTCATTTTCCTTCTCAGTTTTTATAATTTTATCAAGTTGCTGAACATAGATTTTAGGGATACATTTAAACAAAGCACAATCAAACTTTCTGTTTTTTATTAGTTCTGTATTCAGTGAATACAGTCAAGTTGGTACCATTGTTAGCTTCCTCCCACCTCTGTAGAGACCCTCCTAGTTGGGGATTATGGGTCTTACATTGTGGGGTTAGCCATCAGTTATGGGTAGGAGGAAATGTCTCTGTGTATTATGACCCAATGAGTGGCTCTGACAGTCTTTCTGCCCCCTCTTTTGCAAATTTCCCTGAGCCATGTGGGTTCATTTTAGTTTGGCTTCAGTGATGATGTCTTGGAAGCCTCTGTGTCTCTGGATATCTGGTTTGGTAGCAGTTGGTTTTTCTCTGTGTGGGGAAACAAATAAGAGTGCTGTTTTCATGATGAACCTGGTATCAACCCTTCTTATGTATATGCATCCATAAAAGTCTTGTCCTTGAGTTTCTGTAGATGCATAGGCTATATTTTGGTTTAGAAGCAATCCTTTCTTTAACTTATTCAGATATTGTTCACATACTCCAATTGTATTTGTTTTGTAATCATACATATCTGAAATTGAATTTTTATATTTATAGTATCAGCAGGATAGATAGATAGATAGATATAGATGGTATAGATAGATATAGATGATATAGATAGATATAGATATAGATGGATATATCCCATATTTTTTGCACCAAGACGCATGTCCAATTGCCTGTTTCTATTGCAAAAACAAACAAAAAAATGTTTCTTGAATTAGTTGTTCCCCATCCATATGCCCCAATTGTCGCAGCCTCCACAGAACAGAATTGATTACTAACATGGAAAACACACATGTAACAAATATTTCCAGGGTTTCTTGTGTGTCACAGTGCTTTCCAAATTATGAATGCAACAATAGCATTTGCAATTTCATATAGCGAGATATTATAAATGTGCATTCCAGATATTCTGTGATTGTTTTTACAAAAAGAACTTTAGCCCTTTCATTAATTTTATGACAGTTGATGGTATGCTTTTAATAACTCTCTATAGACACAACTCACTAAAACTACACACACACATACACACACGCATATGCTTTGAGATTAAAAAATACATTATTATTCTAGTTATTCTAGTGATACAACCTCCCAAGAATTAGACTAAAATAAGAATTGATGTATTAAAGATTCTTACTTTTTTTTTTCCTATCTTTCTTTCATTGTACCCTGAAGCAATTTTAAAACTTCACCACCAAACCAAATGACATTATTTGAACTCTGGACCTATCTATCTATCTTTGAATCTTTTTGAATTTGATGTAGTGAAGAGTTAGGGAAAATAGAAACCAAATGTAAAATGTAGAAAAGGTAAGTCCAAAAATGTAAATATTAAAACTCAGAATACTCAGCAAATATAAAGAGAAGGTGTATCCATTACCAAAGGCTGAAAGAAATTATCAAAAATGAAAACTATGTGAGAGTATCAAGTAAAATAAATAGTAACTTCATTATAACAGAAGGACCAAAAGTAGGAATCAAATATGTTTGTTTCCTTTGTTAAGAATTAAGTTAAAATATAAATAAAGTACAAGAGACCAGTGGTGTAAAGATCTAGAGGGATATACGGGATGTGCCAAGATGGTCACTATTAGAACATGGCAGCTGGCCAAGGAGGAATAGGCTTGCCAGGGAACAGAGTTGGTATAGAGATGAGTTAAAATTTCTTTAAAGGAAGAAATAGGGCTAGAGGGATGGTTTAGTGGTAAGCTTTATTTGCTATTGTATATTATTATGTTGTTGTTTTTTTTTTTTTTTTTTTCTAAAGAAATGAATAAAGTTATCTCAGACTGAGAACTAACAAGAGACCAAAGAATCAATTCTACCCAAATCCAACTTGGTAATTTCCGTGCTTATTTATAGGAGTGTTTATTTTTAGGACTGTGAGTGACTACTTAAACAACTGGTATCACCAGAGAGGCTTATTCTATCATTATTGATAACCCATAACATAAGTTGCATCATGGAGTCCCACTTTTAGTTAATCTTCCACATAATATTTACTCTAGTATCTCCCAAAATCTTGTACACCTGGCAGGAGAATAATGGGTGTACTTATAGGTAATAGTCATAAGACTACCCCTTCCTCATTCTACTACTATTAAGATTTAACATTTTAATTGTCATCACCATACACCTAACTATTATGACATTCATTGTTCTGCTTTTATATTGCCTTAGAAAACTAACTGAGGTTATCTCTATTCAAGATGGCAATTTGATACCATAGGAAAAAGCTATACTATAGCTTCTATTTTCTCAACTGAAGTTCTAGTCATAGTGGTAGGTCAAGGGTGAAAAGAAGAGTGGGAAAAGTATGATGCTGCCGGGTTCCTCCCCGGCGGGCAGGTAGTGCTGAGGAGGAACCCCCAGTTCCTCCCAAGGGGTTGAGGAGGAAGATGAGCATCAGATGACTTAGAACCTCTCCTAGTCACTGGAGAAAAAGCACACTGAGTTGGGAGTCTTGTGGAAGCAGGAACTCACAGGAACTCTCTTTATTGTTACAAGCTGTTGCCTTTATAGTGTTGGGGACAAAGGCAGGGATTTTAGCATGGGGGAGAAGTAAGGGCCAATAGTAAACTGTGACTATTGAAATGATAATCCCAACTCCTGCGTGGAAGTAACAAGTCCTAGCTGGCCAGAGACAGGTCTCTGGACTTTAGCTAGGCTCAGGAAGTTCCACTTGGCCTCATGCCCAGGCCTCTCAAGGCCCAACATGATGCAAATATATATATATATATATATATATATATATATATATATATATATATATATATATATATATATATATATGTTATATATATATATGTTATATGATGTTGCATAATATATGACCAAATCTGGTTTCCAATTCTGCTCAGCATTTTTGTAAAAAGCTATTTTAAAGAAAGGTATGAGGTGCGAAAGCATCTCTATTGTAGTCATGAGAAATTCAGAAGGAAGTCTAGTTAGCAATCCTTCTCAGTTCCTGCTGCTTTCACATCTTAACATTTGCTCACTTTTGTTAAGTAGTCTGAGGGACCATTTTCATTCAGAAGACCTGCTTAGGAAGGGGATGAGTGAATGGATTGTGGTTGTGGAGAAAACATAATAATCATTTGCTGTATTTTTTTTTATCTACTTTCAGTTCTTTCAGTAGAAATTTTACATTATGATATTACTATTTTGAACTATATCCTAGTAAGTCAGTTCTACTATGTCCTCCATTCACTAACAGGATATAACAAATCAAGAAAACCAAATTTTATCAAAGTAAGCTGAAAAAAAATTAGATAGTGCTTAATTTACTTGTTATTTCTAAAATGAAAATTAAAGAAATGTGTCACAAGTTCAAAAATAGATTACAAAGATGAATGAAATATATTATTTTCTCTTTACTTCATTAAAAGTACAAACCACAATCTCCATGCTTCAAATTCCATCTATATCCTCATTAATTTTGTAAAGAACCAACTCTCAATTTTTATTCAAAGTTTAAAAGAGCATTAAATCCCTTAGTTTTACATACATGATTATGTTTTATGCATAACTTTAAATACCACAACTCTTCCTCCCTAGAGAAGGAAACTGATGTTTCACATGAAAACTACAAAGTTGGCATATGTGAAACAAGAGAATACCATTCTGCAGCCTGGATTTATTAACACAAATATGATGAGATTATTAAAAGAATCTCCTGTTCAAAGAATATTTAAGCCTATTTTAAAGCACTTCCTATTTAAACATGATATTAAAGAAAGTTTGTCATGGCAATTGTGGGGGTTTGAGTACGTTACAAGCATATTTTCATTCTTCAGATGCAAGTATGACTGGTTCCAGAACTTTATGTTACCAAGAGTGAAACGATGGAACTAACTCTCACCAATATACCAGCTCTGTAACTCTGGCAGAGTATCTTCTTATTATTACTTTTTGTTTTTGTTTTGTTCTGGGTAGTGTCTCCCTAGCTCAAGATGACCTGGAATTCACTCTGTAGTCCCAGGTTGGCCTTGAAATCAAAGCATTCCTCCTACCTCTGCCTCCCAAGTGCTGGGACTAAAGATGTGTGTCACCATGCTGGGCCTCCTTTATGAGGCTAGCATTTGTCATTGAAAAGTGGTATTAGTTGGAAAAATGAAGTATTTCTCACTCTAGTTCCAGCCCTCATTATTTGACAAGTTTTTTGTTTTATCTTCGATGTCCCACACCACTAGGCACAGTTCTGTGCTTTTCTTTATCTGTATAATAACCATGGATAAAATAATATAATGAATGTATCAAAGAATCCTGTTATCAACAATTGCACAACTAAATTTCTAACCTGCTTCCTTATGACATAATTTTCTGTAACATATTTGAAGTGGCTAACTATTCAGCCCACTAGACTCACTAATGCTTGAGTTTGCCATGCCCACTCCTAACAGGCCCTGTTTCACTTGCTGTTCCTTCCATCTGGAATGCTATTCCCTTTTTCCTCCTTTCACTTTGAATCCACTAGTTCGTAGAATTTTGTTTTTCTCAGTGGTTGTCAACAGAAACAAAGGCATCACACATATTAGGCCACTATGTTATTGTAGGAACTTTGAGAACAACAGAGCTTTTCTGGGCTCTGGTGGGTAATCCAGCAGGCTATGTTTGGTATTGGGCCAGCTATGGTCATCAGAGTCACTGCATGCCTGTGATTCTCAAATTCTTTGTCTAACACCAAAAAGAAATAAGAAATATAGACAGAGATTTAAAAAGGCAAAAGTAGTTTTATTAAGGAATAAATGAAAGAACAGGGGACTGGCGAAATGGCTTAGCAGTTATGACATTTGCCTGCAAAGCCTAAGGACCCTGATTTGATTCTCCAGGACCCACATAAGCCAGTTGCACAAGGGAGCACATGTACCAGGAGTTCATATGAAGTGGGTAGAGGCCCTTGAGTGCCCACTCTATCTTTCTATCTGTCTCTTTCTCTCTCATAAATAAATAAATAAATAAAATATTTTAAAAATAAATAAATGAAAGAACAAATGGTGGGTTTGCATGCCTTGTGTGCACATCACCCCTACCCACAGTTCAACTGGGGAGCTTATCACACATTAGTTGTCCAGTCAGGGAAATGGTCACACATGGCAGTCACTTTGTCCATTATTTATTTATTTTTTTTAATTTAATTTATTAGTTTTCTTTTCAGCAAACACAGGATGTTTGGTACCATTGTTTAGGCTCATCTATGATCTACCCCCTCCCATTGGACCCTCCTTGTTGATGTAAATGGGTCGTGCATTGTGGAGTTAGCCCCCAGTTATTGGTATGATAAATGTCTCTGCAAATCATGACCCAACATGTGACTCTGACATTCTTTCCACCCCCTCTTCCGCAAAATTTCCCTGAGCCATGTTGGGTTCATTTTTGGTCTGCTTCAGTGCTGAGGTGTTGGGGGCCTCTGAGGCTCTGGCTCTGATTTGGTAGGCATTGATTTTTCTCTGTGTTGGTCTCCTTCCCCTTTGTGCTGGTATCTGGTTCACAGGAAAACATCACCCTTGCTTGTTTCGCCAATTGTCCTTAGTTTCATTTGGGTCCCTTTTGAGGTATGTTGGGGCAGCTCTCTCCTTAGGATCTGCATCTATCTGGAAAAGAGAAGCAGATTCTCCAACGGAGAGTAAGTTAGCACCCAGAAAATTGAGATAACACTTACTTTTTTGATAGAGAGTTTGATAGGTGTAGGCCCTCTTGTACCCCATGATTGATGGTAGCTTGATATTTTAGAGTGGCCTTATGTTTGGGTATGGTTCTGACTTGTTTCCCAACTCCAGCTAAGGGTCTAGTACCACTGAGGGGATCAGTTAGCCAAATCAAGAGCAGTTGGTTCCCCACCATGGCTGTGTGCGACTATTGCATTTGTGTGGGCATCGCATCAGGTTATTTGTTGCTAATTAGGTTAGACAATGAGTTGCTTGGACAGACATTGGTCATTTCCCCCAGTCGCCCATGTAGCACCTTCTGGCACTAGACACGCTGACTGTCTGGGGACTGACTCTCTCCTGGCTTCCAGCCATGCCATTCCATTTTACCTGTCAGCTGCATAGGGAGTCTTCAGCAATAGGGTCTTACCACTGGCCTTTGGTGGGTCATCAAGTACTCTGACAAAAGTCTGTCATTGTTTTGGGAAACCTTGTAGGTATCTCTGATCAAAAGCTCATTGTGGATGGCAGCCCCAAGTTGGAATTGGGGGTTACAGGTCAGTGCCCACTAAGAACTTGAGGAAAAACATAACTAATATACAACAGTTAAAGAGGAGAGAGATAGAGGGGAGAGGGGGAGAGGGAGGGAGGGAAGATGTAGAAGATTTAGGTTCTCTCAAACTCTTTTACTGATTTGGAAGGAACCTGATTGAGTCCTTTTCCTTTTTGTTTCCTTGGGATACATGAGTAGCTTTCAATTAAGCATAGAACCTTGTCCTCACTACTTTTCTCCTATCTCATCACCCACTGAGCTAGACTCACTACACCTATCCATTAAGTTCTCTTGCAAACAATGCTCACTTTCTGCTTAAAATTTCTTCTGATACTGGCTAATATGCATATGTTCAATATACAACTTTTAGGCTTAATTGAAGAATTTGGCTTAACCAGAATGCACAGGGCACATTGAAATCAGTCTTTATTTTTGTGGACAGACTTTCACTTGTATACAGGTTACCTAAACTAGGAAATTTGCTTCTGTCTCTTATTTGGCCTTTCTATGAAAGAGCACTGGTGTCCTTAAGCACTCAAGAATATGTGACTGCATAACAAAATCAGAGTTCAGATAATGCAGTGATAAATCTGAAAAGTATCACAGCCATGTGTCCTTGATCCTCAAATATTACAGCTGTTATACTGCATAGGTAAAATAGAGTCATAACTCTAAGAAATTGCAAAGCTTCATCTAAAAATAATTAATGATGATAATAACTATCAAGAAAGGAATAATAACTATCAAAAAGGAAATGATCTTAAAAGTTAACCATTTAAAAATTTACAGAAGAAAATATAATGTTTTCAATTTAAAATTTTTCCACAAGAAACCCTCCAGTTATCCATGTAAGGTAAAATATTTTAATTTTAGGAATATTGTATTTTTTATACATTGCATATAATAATTTTATTCCATTCACCTTTCATTTCTTTGATACATTATGTTACATATACCTAAAAATCCATTTTGCTGCAGTCTCTCTTGCTTGAATTCAGCAAGCCATCAATAACTTTTCATAATACAAATTTTTCATGGTCTCCCAGTCTATTCACATAACAATAACTATAGTTAGTGTTCTTGTTTTCACAATTATTATTCCTTGTACTAATGAAAATGATCTGGCAGAGTAGCATTTGTGCTTTACGCTACTAAAATATGAAATTATTTAAATTAAGAAATGTTTAAGGTAAGAGGCCCCCAACACCTCAGCACTGAAGCAGACCAAAAATGAACCCAACATGGCTCAGGGAAATCTTGCGGAAGAGGGGGCGGAAAGAATGTCAGAGTTACATGTTGGGTCATGATTTGCAGAGACATTTATCATACTAATAACTGGGGGCTAACTCCACAATGCACGACCCATTTTCATTAACAAGGAGGGTCTAATGGGAGGGGTAGATCACAGATGAGCCTAAATAATGGTACCAAACTGCCTGTATTCACTGAAATGAAAACTAATAAATTAAATTTAAAAAAAAGAGAAATGTTTAAAAATATGCTTATTTATTTGAGAGGGAAGAAGGCAGGTAAAGAGAGAGAAAGACAGGGAGAGAAAGAGAGCCTCTAGCCACTGCAAATGAACTCCTGATGCATGTGCCACCTTGTACATCTGACTTTACATGGTTCCGGGGGAATAAACCTGGGTCCTTTGGCTTTACCAGCAAGTGCCTTAACCACTAAGTCATCTCTCCAGCCCAAATTGAGTGATTTTTCATTGATTTCACTACTAAGCAGGAATAAGCCATATTTCTAGTCTTGCAGACTGGCAAAGAACAATACAGGTTTCTTTCAGATACAAGAGAAGGCATTCTAGTTAAACCTTTGACTAAATAACCTTCTTTCTGATGGCCCATTCACTTTGACTTAAGCTACAGAAGTCATGCCTTTATCTAAGCTCTCTCTTCAAAAACTTTCCATTTTTCAAGCAATACACATGAATATAATTCTTGTTATTTGTCCAACCTCAAGTTTCAGGTAAGCACATCAGTGTTATACCTCATGCTATAAGATGTACTTCTAAGTGTGAAATGTGAAGAATGACTGATTCATTTTATCTCTCTTTTTGAGATAGCTTTTGTCTAAATCTCACTATGTAGCCCATGATGACCTTGAAGATACCTGCCACAAGCATTCAGAAATGACTAGTAACTGTGTGGTCAGGTCTGAGATCTTGGAAAGCAGAAAAGAAACTTCAAAAAACACATATGACTCACTTTACAATCCCCTCTGCCACTGGCTTATGCCATAGACACCATAGGCCTGGAGATGACAAGACCAGAGCTGTCCTACATTCAGCTGAGAAATTGTGGTATGCTTTAGTAGGTGCTTGATCCTTGACTTTTCTTCTTTAAAAAAAAAAATAAATAAATTTATAGTATTTTTCAATTAACTCTATAATGTTAGAATCTGTGTTAGTATTAAAATTCATGATAAAACACCTTCTCATAGTAGTCATCTGGCTTGGGAAGAGATGCATATAGAATACTAGGCTATTGGTGGACCTCTTGTGTTCACTGACCATGGGCAGCTGGCTGTGATTTGACCATGGCTTCCTGTGTCCCCTGCATATGGATGCACTGTGTGTGTATTCACATATGGGTGGTTCACATGCATATGTGTGTGTGTGTGTACATGAGGAAGCAAAGATTGGCATACAGTGTCTTTCTCAGCCACTCTCCATCTTATTGAGGTAGAGTCTCATAGACAGAAGACCTCAGCAATTTAACTAGACTATGAAGCACACAACACCCAGGGAGCATCCTTCTCTGCCTTCCCAGCCAGGAATTATAGATGTGCACCACCGTGTGCATTGTTGTTGGGAATCCAAACTCAAGTCCTTATCCTTGTGCAACAAGCACTGTACCCGCTGAGCCATCTCTCAGTCCCGGCTTATTTTGTGTTGTAAAAAAGAAGCAGGATTTGAGATACATTTTCTTCCATAAAATCTATTCCCAATCTATGACTGAATGACCTTGAATTAAAGTGATAAAGATGTATTTCTTTAGAACTTGAAGTCTATTTCTATTACTATTATGTCATTATAAAAGACATATTTATCTGAAAATATACCAGGAGCCAACTAATTGAGGTCTCCATGGCTGAAGAATTTGTGCAAAGAGTGAAATGCACTGTATCATATTGTAAGCCAAACAATCACACCAATAATAACAGATACAAGGAGATGGGGAGACTTGACAATCTCCAGGGCTGAATATTTCTAAGTAATTAGTTGTGTAAATACTTGATATTCAAGAAAGTAAAAGATAATTTTTGTTCCTTAAGTATAGGCTATGCATAACTTCTTCCAAAGGGTTCAATGGGCCCTTGAGAGATGATTCACATTAAATTCTCAAGCACCCACTCAAAGTTGGCAGCAATGTATATAAGGAAAATAATGTATGTCATGCACAGCTCTACATTGTGAGAATGCACTACCAAACCAGACACAGTTTATGGGAGAAATGGGATTTATTTCAAGTTTACAGATCCAGGCGCTATTAAATGATGGTGGAAGAAGCTGGCTCCCTTTCACAGATCCAATCAGAGAGACAGCCCCTCCACACACAGCTATTACCACAAACAAGACAATCCTGTAACCAAACATGAAGGCACCCTTACAGAGCTCAAGCATTCTGCATACATTTAGGCTGGAAATTGTACCTTCTCCCAGTTCCCAGTGACACCTAGTCCAACCAGGTGGCTGGAAACAAGCTTCTGTTGTTGTTGTTGAGAAAATGGCTTAGCAGTTAAGGCACTTGCCTGCAAAGCCAAAGGACCAGAGTTTAATTCCCCAGTACCCATGTAGAGCCAGATGTACATGCTCATTTCCAGTGGCTTGAAACCATGGCATGTCCATTCATATTCTCTCTCTTTCTCACCCTTTACTTCTTGCTTTCAAATAAATAAACTACTTAAAAATAACTTAGTTTATTGAGGGAAATAATTCAAACTACCACCATGTGAAAATCAGGTTTAAAAAGGTAATTTCATTGTGAATATTCTCCCTGTTCTGATTTTGTAATAATCTGGACAGGCTAAACATTCGCTATATTAAGACCATGCATGTGTCCCCAGACCTAGGTCTTCTCTTTCCCTAGGTCTGGTTTTATCAATGCTGGTGGTAAACCCAGTCTGACTGCTCTTGTGATCACTCTGTGTGATCTTGTGGTGACTAAAGTGTCTGGGTTCTTTCACTGATGGTGAGAGAAATGACAGTGCAGCTATTACAGTCATTTGCAGATGTCATTGCTTTATCTGCTCTTGTCTGAAGAAGATAGACACTGCAGGGACATTTTGTGATTGTCATTTGCCATAAAATGAATTGTTAAACTACTGTTTTTATTTTCTAGAAATAAAAGGTAATTTTAGAGTGGAAAAAAATAACCCTGCTTCAAACACACAATAACTGTTAATATCATCAATGATAGCCTGTGTATAATAAGAACCCTTCATATATTTCATGAAAATGACACTTACTGAAAATTCAAAATCTCAAGAGAAAAGTACTAGACAAATTCCAATTTAGGAGAAACTACCAAGCACTAAAGCAGTATTTGGTGCTCAAAGTCATAATGTTACAGATTAAATGTGGAATATCCTCAAAGGCTCATATGTTAAAAGATTGTTTCTTATGGAGACTGTATTGAGAGGCTGGTCTGCTGGGAAATGTGTAAGTCTCTGGAGAACAGCAGGATCCCTACACTCCCTCTATTTTCTTGCCAGGAATGAGCATCATGCTTTACAGTCGACAGCATCCAAGCAGGTACCTTCATTGTAGGCACAAAGCAATGGGGACACAGGACCATGAACTGGAACCTCCAAAACTGCAACTAAATCAAATCTTTCCTCTTGATAAGTTGATTATCTGAGGTAGGGGTTCCAGTAATTATCTGACAAGCATAGTCACCCATAATAAGGAAGGTCAGAGTGTTCTAGCCCAGAGGTATCTGAGACATAAAGAGCAAACGTCTTGAGTATTCTGAAGCATTTTAATGTATTTTGAATGAAAATTTAAGGAATATGAGACAAAATAAGGAAGCAATACATATTTAGTATGCCCATTCTGAGCACTGGCTGTCATAGGTTTCTCCAATGATCTGACTTTCACATTCCTTGAAATAAGGCAAAGTCAGACAACCCCAGGGTTGATAAAAGACATCTGATCAGACAACTGATGAAATATGGTTCTTGTCTGACAGACACAAGATTATACCACTCATGATGATTTAAGTAAAGAAATATTGTTCCTATAAACAATTCCCCAGTGGATGGTTTCCTGTGTGCACATTTCTGGATGAAATATGTCAGAATACTCATCCTTTAGTGGATCTGAGGAATATTTTTAACATAAAATCATGCCAACTTTCTCTAACTCTGTCCTTAGAAAACTTTGTTTTCTGTCTGAAATTTGATGCAAGTGACACCTCAGATTAAATATATCCTCATCTTCACTCTAGGCACAAAAAGTCTATGTTCTTCCAAATACCTTCTTTGCTGGAGTCTCCTTGAGTGGAAGCAAATATTGAGGCTGGAGGTGACCAGTCTATTAAATGAAGCCAATAATTAGACTGAATTAAGTGTCTCTTGGTGATACAGTCTCTTATCAAGCTCATGCTGAGCCTATTAAATATCATTTCGATCCTAACAAGTATTCTCTGTCGATTTAAGCCACAGATTAACAAGCTGCCATTTTTAGACCTTCCTAACAGTCTCTTAAGAATGGAGAATTTACTGCTGGCTCCCTTACACCTACCAGCATTTGTTAGCCACTGTCTTGTCTCAGAGAGCACTTCATTGGTTGGCAGCCAGGAAAACACTCAATGAACTTTTCATTCTGTCAGTTCTTCTATAGTACCAAGCATATACATAATATAATTAAATGTCAAAGAAGTTTATGTGCTGTTTAAGCGACGAGAATGGAACTTGGATCTGAAATTGCATTAGATATATGATATGGGAGGAAGCATACATTGTTTCATTCCTTCTTTCAGACCTCCAAGGCTTTCATGAGCTCTGTTTATTATTCAGTTAGATTATAATTTTTCTCGGTGTTTTATGAAGTTCAAATAACTCCATTTATCAAAAGGACTATAAGTTAATTTAATATTTTATTGCCATGGGAAAAATAAGAACAGTATTTGAAATATAATACTTATGGAGCCTATTTAGGGTAATGGAAGTAAGGAAAATAGGATATTAACATATAAAGTAAATGAGTGAACTTATTAGATAATAAAAGCAATATAGTCAGCCAAGAAATAAAGAAACTCAGTATGCGTCTTGTCATTTTGCGTTCTACAACTTTCTATATTCCACACTGAATGAATGTTTGCTTTCATTTGTTGAGAATGTGAATCCTAACTCGATGCTACACTCGCAGTCAGAGCAGTTAAATAAAAATAGAAGGATTTTGCCTAACATTTTGCCCAAGATCCATTATGTTAGCCATTCCATCCTCCACCTCCACATTCATATTCTGTGCATTGTAAAAACAAATACAGGTGTGTAGACTAAAAGTACAGCCAGGAAGATATTGTTCTTCCTTTCAGGTGGATGGTCTCAGAAAGCTTTAAGGAAAAGTGGATGATATATAAGCTCCTCTGTGCTCTGGTGACCTTCTTTGCTCATTGTAAGTAAGGACCATCAATTTTATGCCTTCTGTATGTTAGATCCTTAGCCATAATTTGCTCTCTTTATCTGCTTTTCCCATGTCAAAATATCTGTGGACATCATAGGTGAACACAATGTAAGGTTTATGCTCACTATTGTTTTTGTCAGGTATTATTAATTTATGGACATTATGAAATATATACATATCAGAGGTTAATAAAATGTATTAAAGCATGTTAGTAAGAGCCTGTGGGAGTGAAGTCAGCAAAAGGAAATGTCTTTATGTAACTTTAGAGTTTGTGTTTGCTACAACAAGGTAAGGATGGTGTTAAGGGTGAAAGGAAGATGTCTACAATTTCCATTTCATTATTTATTTCAAGTGACTCACTTCTAGGATATCTCCTGATTAATATTCACTGGATCTCTTTTCAACATTTTGGGCCAGGATTTGATTATATTTTATTCCCAGTTATCCCAATGAATAGCATAGGATTTCTCAATGTATCAAAAGTAAATATAAATAGTAAGAGGGAATGCATATTATCAAATATAAAGGAGAACTTTATCTCTTGAATTTTAGTTCCTTTCTAAAGCACAGTCAGGCCTAATTCAATATAATTCAGTCTATTGGTCTCAAAACACTGTTTTCATTAGGTGTTTATAACATTACAGGAAATCTGTTATTCTTTGGGTGTATACCCATGTGTGCATGAATATATATGTGGAGGGCAAAGGACATCAGTGTTGTTTCTTCAGGCACTGTCTTTTTATTTCTTTATTTTTTGATAGGGACTCAAACAGATCTAGAGCTCACCAATAAGAATAGATTGGCTAACCAATTGGCCACGGAACCCCAGGGATACTCCCATTTTCTACTTCCCATATGCTGGAATTACAAGTGCAAGTTTACATGCCTAGAATTTTTAAATGGGTTCTGGGAACTCTAACTGAAACTTTGTGCTTATAATGCAAGCACTTTACACTCCCCAGTTCAGAAAATAATTATTTATTTTTATTTGAACCTTGTGTTTATAATGATATATGTGTTAGTAATGTGTGTATCTGTGTGTGCATGAAGTATGTAAGTATATGTGATATGTATGTATCTTTCTGTGTGCAATTTGTGCATGTGTGTGATTTGTATATGTGTAATGTCTTTCTGTGTGTCTTATGTATGGATGCATGTAATATGAATATGTCTATTGTGTATATGTGCATATATTTCTCTGTATAAAGTGTGGGGGTGTATGAGTGTGCCAAAGCATGTGTGTTGAGATCATTGGTCCTTTCCTCCCACCTTGCTTGAGGCAGTCTATTGTGGTCTGCTGCACAAGCCAGGATGGCTGCCCGGAAAACTAGGAATTCTTCTGCTTCTGACTCCCATCTCATAATAGGTGCACTGCATCTGACATTTTGTGGATTCTTGGGATCCAAACTCAGGTTTTCATACTTGTAGCAAGCAGTTTATACCCTGAGCTTTATTTCAAGGCCCAAAATAATGATACTTAAGGATTTTGTCAGAAAACATGGCTAAAGAAAACTTGTCATTAAAAATAGTTTTGTAAATTGTTCATATCAATGACAGAATTTTCTTATTTATTTACCCTGAAGATATAATCAAGGATGGGAATCATCACTTCAAAAAATGCTCTGCCCTACTAAAGGAAAATGAATAAATTAATTATAGAGTGGCAAATGTGTGTTACTCATTTTTTTTTAGGGTCTGGAAATAACATGATTAAATAGTGTTTCCTTCTTCATTCAGATTGTACTTTATGAGGAAATGTAGAAAATAAATTAATCAGGAGTATGTTAAATTATAGTATCTGATGATATATTCTCTGAAAGAAATGTTACATACACTACAGAAGTCACAAAATATTTTTATTAACAGTTTAGTTAAGGAAGGAGTTCTGAGATGATAACATATGTAGAGGTCCTGAAGGAAGTGAGGGAAGGTGTGTATTACTGAGCCTGAGGGGTGTCTGGGAAGGTGCCTTACACCAGAGCATGCGAAGCACACTTGTTCTTCAGCAGCAATGGAGGAATATTCAGAGATTATTAAGGAAGTAACCTGAGTCAGAGCCAAAACAGAGAAGATGAGAGTCAAAATGAGAGGTCCATCTCCCACCTTCTCATTTTGGTTTACTTTTTATTCTTATGGGATCCTAAGCAGTGGAATACATGTCAGATTGATATTAAGCATTAGATAGGGAAGAATTCCATGGAAAACAGAATATTTCTCTCATAGATAAGATTGCATGTTAAAAATGATTAGGAGTAGAAGACTGGGATGTGCATGATTTCACATTTATTTTTATTTTACCCTTTCACAAATACATACAATGGATTTTGATATTACCCTCAATAACCTTCTTTTATGCCCTCAACTCACACTAAAACTCTTCTTTCCTTTAAAACTTTATTGGGAAATTTAATATATGAACATACTACAAATTGATCATATCCCCATTACTGTATCCTATTTTGTACCCTCTCCTTTGTCCCTATTCCACTGAGAATGTTCCTCAGTGTAAATAATCACGGTAGGTTTAGGAATATACTACCAAGTTCCTATGTGAAGGACAGTGCCTCACAGTACATCTTCCTACCCTGTAATTCTTACATTCTCCCCATTCTGACTTTTCAAAAATGTTCACTGAGCCACAGAGGGCATTTTAAAAGATTCCTTTAGTGTTGAGTTCATATCTCCTGTATTAGTGAGTTTTGAGTCTCGCTGTCTCCTACTATGTCCCTGGAAAAGGTTCTTAGACTACCAGTGAGACCAGCCCTCATATTTAACCTACCAAGTACTCTGTAATGTAGCCAAAATGGAAATTCAAATTACAACTAATTTGAGATTCCATCTCATTCTGATCAGAATTGCCACCATCAAAAATATAAAATGCCAACAAATGCTGATGAGGGTGTGTGGAAAGAGGAGCATCATTCCAGGTTGATGGGAGTGCCAACTTGTACACCAACTCTGGAAATCAGTGTGAAGGTTTCCAAAAACTCAAAACTAGATCTATTTGACCCTGCTCTGCTACTCCTGGTCATACTCTTAATATTCTTCTTCACTTTTAGTGTCCATGTTTTTACGCCCCTTTTTTCTTACTGTTTTTTTTTTTTACATAAAGTTCTCAGTCTCTTCATGTGATTTAATACTGACTGTGAAAATGAAGAATTCCCTGAAGTGCTTGTAAGGTTAAGGCTGGAGATGAGGGTCATGATAGGGAGACTAGGGAAAAATGGGTGGTGGTGAGACCATGGTCGTGGGTCACATAGACTGCAGTCTGTACTTTAGAAGAAGGCAGAACAGGATTGGAAGCTACAAGGTGAAGAAGTCATAAAATGTTCAATAACATAAATTTATTCATGCACATGTATAAAGCTATTTCATGGTAAAAAAAAAATTCTAACCTTATCATCAGTGGAAGAAATTATAGCTGACATAGATTTTCTTTGTCATTTTATTCTCTATTTTCTAAATTTTTACTATAAACATGTTCGTTGAATCAGGGGTAAAAATCATTTAAATTAGTTGTGAAGATCATGTAGAAAGATAATTGGGGTAAAATATGGTTTTAAAAAACCAGCAGTTAAAAATCACTTGAAGCATCTGACAAACAGAACACAGCTGGTGTGGAGGACAGAAACATTATGCAATTTAAATTCTTTACTGTCTCTGTTGAAATAGAAAAGGATGGAGGAAAACATCTCTTTATACTGAAAGAGATTGCCATGTATTTTTCAAGTTGAAAACTCTCAGCAAGTTATATTGTTTGTACATTTCCTAACAATGTGCTACAGAAAAGGGTATAATCATATTGACATTCCACATCACAGAAGCAGGTAATAGAACACTGTGGGAACGTCTTACCTGCATCAATTCTGTGAATTTAGAAAAGGACTTCATGAAACTCTGTGCTAGAATTTCAATAGTACATTTTCATATTTGAACATATATGTATATATATATATATATATATATATATATATATATATATATATAGAGAGAGAGAGAGAGAGAGAGAGAGAGAGAGAGAGAGAGAGAGAGACAGAGACAGAGAGAAGGAATTATAGTTCCTTAAATGGTGACAGTGTTGATGGTAGATGAAAAGTTGAGTGATTATTGTCTCTTTTCTAAAATTTTATGTACTGTATCTTTGCTTGCTTTTAATCAAAGATGAATTCCATACATTATTCATGTGATAAAATATTTTACTAAAACAATAATGAACTTCATACATAATTTAGAAGAAGGAGAAGATCTAAGTTAACAACTAAGAATATAAAAATAAATCAAAAGCTCTGATTTTGACATGAAGATGAAATCAGTTTTTTTTAATTTTCTTTTCTAGTTTTATTTACACACATATTATATGCATATGTAAATAGAATACATATATACATAGGTAAAACACAAAGGCTGAAACTCATTATATTATGAGGCATAGTTTTCTACACCCATAAGAATCTCTGCTTTTCAGATAATATTTGCATTGACATGCATTTATAAGCCATTTGTAGATTTTCAGTTAGGAAATAAATTCTCAGGTTATTGGCACACTCTTTTATTACACTGCCTATTTTTCATAAACATGATATATAAAAATACAAGCCAGTTTAATTCCATAGAGGTACAAACATGTCTCTAGATTGATCTTTTCTTTTAAATGGCTATGATGCCTTACAATCATCTGGACCTTTAGACTTTAATTTTATTCATATTTTCTATTCTCGGTATCTAAAACCTTTAGTTTGAAGAAAGAAAAACTTTACTACAAGTTTGTACAAATATTCACTGGTATATCCTTTTAATACAGTTGTATACCTCATCTATAAAGCTAGTTTTAAATGTTGAACACTCTTATTTCTTTTAATGGTTTAATGTGTATCATACTTTTGTTTCTCTAAGTGTCTAATTATTTGCTGACTTCTCTACTTCTCTACTCATTTGAAGACTCTGCCTCATTGAATATACCAATTTCTTTCCTGTGCTTACATTTGTTTCCAGACTACATTTTGCTTCTAACCATCTGCCTGTTCTCTGTGAATATGACAGTTGTGTTTACACTAACTCTCAAAGCAGAATAACGAGGCTCCACCATATCACTTCCTACTCTCAACCTTGTAGGTGCCATCTCATTTTAAAAGGGGATTTTGTGGATACCATTAAGGATGTTGAAACAAGACGATGATACTGCATGGAATCTAATGTAATAATGAATGTCCCTTTAAGAAGAGACAAGGGGGATTTGACGATCTGGCCACCATCTCACTGCTTTTCTTTCATATTCTTTTCTGGTATCTGTGGCTGTGACAAAGTATATATATTTCTGTTGCTTTGCACCACCACTGTGTATAATTGGTAGCCAAAGGGAACCAAAATGGAAACACTGCTACAAACTCATTCCCCAAAATCCAATACTATTTTGGACTTGTTTTGTTAAATCTTCATGACCCTTCTTACTCATTCCATGTTTGTTCATGGTCTGTTTTGTAGCCATCAATGACTCCTAATTTAGCTTATGATTTTAGAAAATCTTAGTAATAATTTATGAAGATCTGGGAAAAATATAGTATTTCCATGAGCTATATTAAATGTTCAAACTAACCAACTAATCAATGGGCATCTAATTACCAACATGAGTTTAAATATTAAGGCATCTCCAAGCCAGGCGTGGTGCTACACACCTTTAATCCCAGCACTCAGGAGGGAGAGGCAGGAGGATCACTATGGGTTGGAGGCCACCCTGAGACTACATAGTGAATTCAAGGTCAGTGTGGATTAGAGTAAGACTTTACCTCAAAAAAAAAAAAAAAAAAAAATCATGGTAAATCCCTACTCTCCTACAACTAGGGTTCCATTTACATTTCTCAGCAAAAATTATTGGTACCTCAAATTCTGAGGGTATTTTCCAAGTTCTGCTCCTTGGTTATGCCATTGTCTGTTTCCACTGGATCACCAGGCTGCAGATTTGAAAATGGTCCTGTTCTGCCTAACTGTAAGTAGTTTGGAAAGTGCTGTCTACCAGGTTTTTCCTCACACAGTGGCATAGTAACTACAGATTGCAGTCTTTCAAATGGATGTAATCAGTAGGAATGATCAAATAGTTTAAAATATCATGAAAAAGGTAATCTGTATGTCAAAATACATACACACAAATCAATAAGAGTATGGCTGACATCTTGATGTATTGTTGCTTTTTATCCAGTCTTATATTAATGATATGTCTCTAAATTGACATTTCTTAGGGCTGGGAAAATGGCTCAGTGGGTAAAGGCCTGTTCATGCAAAGCCAAGCGACCTGGGTTGAATTATTAAGGCACCCATGTAAGCCAGCTGCAAAAAGTGGTATATGCATCTGGTATTCTTTTGCAGTGGCGCGAGGCAATGGCACACATGCACACATAAACATGCCCACATACATACACACACAATGTGAGCACATGCCAATTAATAAATTTTAAATTGACATTCATTTCTGTATAATAGGGCAAAATAGGTGTATGTATTTTCATCTTTCTTTCTTTTTTTTTTCACTTTGATAACACATTTTTATTTAGGCTAATAGACTCAAGATCAGATCTCAACCAGCGTTACGGAAATCGTGGTGGTACTTGGCAGTGATCTTAGCTCTTGTGCTAAGGTTCTGAGGTGAAGTGTGTGTTTTATTTATTTATTTATTTATTTTATTTAATTTATTAGTTTTCTTTTCAGTAAATACAGGCAGTTTGGTACCATTATTTAGGTTCATCTGTGATCTACCCCCTCCCATTAGACCCTCCTTGTTAATGAAAATGGGTCGTGCATTGTGGAGTTAGTCCCCAGTTATTGGTATGATAAATGTCTCTGCAAATCATCACCCAACATGTGACTCTGACATTCTTTCCACCCCCTCTTCCGCAAAATTTCCCTGAGCCATGTTGGGTTCATTTTTGGTCTGCTGAGGTGTTGGGGGCCTCTGAGGCTCTGGCTCTCTGATTTGGTAGGGGTTGATTTTTCTCTGCGTTGGTCTCCTTCCCCTTTGTGCTGGTATCTGGTTCACAGGAAAACATCACCCATGCTTATTTCGCCAGTTGTCCTTAGTTTCAGTTGGGCCCCTTTTGAGGTATGTTGGGGCAGCTCTCTTCTTAGGATCTGCATCTATCTGGAAAAGAGAAGCAGATTCTCCAACGGAGAGTAAGTTAGCACCCAGAAAATTGAGATAACACTTACTTTTTTGATAGACAGTATGATAGGTATAAGCCCTCTTATACCCCGTGATTGATGGTAGCTTGATATTGTAGAGTGGGCTTGTGTTTGGGTATGGTTCTGACTTGTTTCCCAGCTCCAGCTAAGGGTCTAGTACCACTGAGTGGATCAGTTAGCCAAATCAAGAGCAATTGGTTCCTCACCATGGCTGTGTACCACTATTGCACTTGTGTTGGCATCACATCAGGTTATTTGTTGCTAATTAGGTTACACAATGCGTTGCTTGGACAGATCTTGGTCATTTCCCCCGGTAGCCTATGTAGCACCTTCTGGCACTAGACACGCTGACTGTCTGGGGACTGACTCTCTCCTGGCTTCCAGCCATGTCATTCCATTTTACCCGTCAGCTGCGTATGGAGTCTTCAGCCATAGGGTCTTACCACTGGCCTTTGGTGGGTCATCAAGTACTCTGACAGAAGTCTGTCATTGTTTTGGGAAACCTTGTAGGTTTCTCTGATCAAAAGCTCATTGTGGATGGTAGGCCCAAGCTGGAAGTGGGGGTTAGCTGACTATAGAAATACCAACAGACCCAGTTATACCATTAATGGACATCTACCCTAAAACCTTCAAACCAAAAGCCAAAGAGATTTGTTCAACCATGTTTGTAGCGGCTCAATTCTTAATAGCTAAAAGCTGGAATCAACCCAGATGTCCATCATTAGAAGAATGGATAACAAAGATGTGGTATATCTACACAATGGAATTCTATACAGCAGTAAGAAAAAACAACATAAAGAAATTTGAGGAAAAATGGTTGAACCTGGAACATCATTCTCAGCGAACTTACCGAATCACAGAAAAAAAAAAAATCGACACATAGTCTCACTCATCTGCAACACCTAACCTGAATCGGCCCAAGATGGCTTACATACCCAGCAAGCACCTGATGGACTAGACAATAAGATGGATGGGAGGGCGGGGAGGGAATCGAAGGGTGGAAAACAGTAATCCGGTCCCAAACGGCAATGGTACCATAAAATTCTACTTCCTAAAAGACAGACCAAATGGCTGAACCTTCACTAGACCCTTACAGGAAACACCTGAACCACAAGACACTGGAGAGGGTAGGATCAAGACTGACCTAAATCTCCTACATCTTCCCTCCCTCCCTCTCCCCCTCTCCCCCTCTTCCCTCTATTTCTCTCCTCTCTAACTCTTGTATATTAGTTATCTTTTTCCTCAATTTCTTAGTGGACACTGACCTGTAATCATCTTTCTTTCTTTATCAGTTGCTTTTTTTACAATTTTGTTTTTGACATAGTCTCATGTAGTCCAAATTGGCCTTGAACTCTCTGTGTAGCCTTGGGTGGTATTGAACTTCTGACCCTTCTGCCTCTACTCCCCAAGCCCTGAGATAACAAACATTTGCCACTATACCTGGGTTAAGAGGTACTCTTTTTAGAATACAGGGTCTCAGCATGTTAGGCAGGTACCCTATCAATTAATCTACATTCTAGCCCTCCATGTTCTTTCTGTTAGATTAATTCTCAAGTAGCTCAATTAGGAAAGAATATTCAGCTAATAAACTTGGTATATAACATCAATACATCTTCAAGAAACAAGGAGCCAGTTAACATTAGGGAAGACAGTTTCTGTTCTATATCAGGTCATCCACATAAGATGCTAGCTGTCTGTCAGTGGTGACCAGGAGTAATGACCTGCTTTACTAAGAAGGCTTTCAGGACCCAGCAATATCATAGGATATCAGTGATATCCACCTCTATAGTTGTTTACAGTAAGAAAATGAAAACTGAACAAATGGATAGCTGCATGGAATGATTTTAAAGAATCCACATATATACTTTAAAAAGCCTTTGGCATGCACATAGGATTTGCTTAATTTCTGAGTTATTAACTGTGAAAATACATGCAAATATCATCTATGAGGAAAGTTTATTAATAACTCAATACTGAAGGAAACACTATCTGCCTATCACATAATGAAACCCTGTTTCCAAAGGCAAAAGCTAATTTTCAAAATGATATATGATTGCATGAACATTTTAGGCCACTTATATCCATTATGATGGTAGCAACACTCTCAATATTCAAGTTTCCAAATGTTAGGCAAGTTAAAAATCACAGTTTTTTACCAGTGTTTTTAAGGCAAGCACTTGATTGAGCTCCATGCTTTACGCGTGTGATGCTAGCACTGTCCCACTGAGCTAAGCACACACATGCCCATGTACACATGAGTATGGTGTATCTTTCTTAGGGTGTATTATATTGTATTTTCTGAATACATTCTTCTTAATGCAATTTACTGATTAGTTTTCTTTTGAATATAATAGTTCTACTGCCACTGGTTCTATGGTACTTTAAAGTTTTGAGGGCAATCGATAGTGTTTCTATAATGGCTATACTATTTTACTGACAACCATGTGTGAGGGTTCCCTTTCTTCACATCCTTTCAAAGTCTTTAATTCTTTCATCATTATAACAAATGTGAGATAATAAAATTTTGGTTTCAATTTGAATTTATCTAACAACTAATATATTGAGTATTGTTCATTAACCTACTAGCCATATATAAACTTTCTTTAGAAAAAAAATCATTATTCCGATTTTTGCTCATTTTTTATTTACATAATTTATTTAAAATTTCATTTATTTTATTTATTTTAGAGAGAAAGAGCAGACAAAGAGAGAGAATGAGTGCACCTGGGCCTCCAGTCACTGCAAAGGAACTCCAGACACAAATGCAATCTTGTGCATCTGGCTTATGTGGGTCCTGGGGAATCAAACCTGAGTCCTTTGGCTTTGGAGGCAAGCACCTTAACTTCCAAGCCATCCCTCCAGCTCACTTTGCTCATTTTTAATCAGGTTAATTGTTTTTGTGATATGAAGTTACTTACCATCTTACAAATTCCCACTATTAACTTCTTACCAAATATATGGTCTTTGTGGTGGTTTGATTCTGGTGTCCCCCATAAACTTGGGAGTTTGGAATGCTAGGCTCCCAGCTGATGGAGATTTGGAAGTTAGTGCCTCCTGGAGTGAGTGTATTGTTGGAGATGAGCTTATGGGTATTATATCTAAATTCCCCTTGCCTGTGTTTGGCACACTCTCATGTTGCCATTGTCCACCTTATGTTGGCTAGGGTTGATGTCCACCCTCTGCTCATGCCATTGTTTACCCCTGCCATCATGGAGTTTCCCTTAAGCCTGTAAGCCAAAATAAACTTTTTTTTTTTTTCCCCACAAAAAGATACTCCTGTTTGGGTGATTTCTGCCAGCAATATGAAGCTGACTGCAACAATAAATTGGGTACCAAGGACTGGTGTCAACTGCTGTTAGACACCTCAATGTGTGGTTTTGACCTTTAGGAGCTGATTTTCTAGAGGAGTGTGGAAATATTTGAAACCTTTGTCTAAAAGATGCCTTGCAATGCCATAAGTACAGCTTAATGGACTATTCTGGTCAGAGTTGAAAGAGCTGAATTCAGTAAGAACTGTGGACTGTGAGGTTTGGCTTGGGAGGGTGAGCAAAAGTTTTGCATGCACTGGGTTAGAAGCAGTTTGTGTGAGAGGATTGCTGTTATGCCCATGTCCTTTTCATAGGTTCCTTTTCATAGAAATGGACCGATGTGAGCAGAGTGAATGGCACAGAAATGAAATCTTTGGGCTGAAACTTCTGCCCATTCAGCTGCAATTATATGAGAGATTACAACCTTTGAGATTGGGCCAGCAGACATATACTGGGGCAACAGGAACAATGTAGACTTTTTGAAGGAGCCTGAGTGCTCAAGGAGTGTTCTGTTCTTTAAAGTCTCTTTTATCCCCCCCTGGATTAACAAATTGGCACCCCATCTGGCATTATATAAGAAATTCAGGAAAGAGAGAGTCATTTAATGTGCAACATGGTCTTGTGTTTTGGAAATGGTCATGGGAAGTGTGAAGCAAGTTTGCTGGATGACTGCATAGAGACCCTATGGAGCCATGAGGATGGGCCATCAGTTGTAGTGGAGACCCAGTGGAGATGCTGGAACCACAAAATGGCTGCTAAGGAGAGCTGCAAGCCCTAGATGAAGTATTCTAGGACTGTGAGTAGCCTCGCTGGGAGGTGGGGGGGACAATTGAAAATCTAGAGACTTGTTGCTGATCATAATTATAGCACTTGGAAGCTTGTCACTGGCTGGAGTTGTTGGACTTAGAGCTACAGAATATGATGTTTCCCCTGGTTGTTTTAAATCTTGTATTGCTTGAATATTTCTTTGCTATGCCTAATGTCATCTTTTGCAATATGAGTGTTTATTCTGTGCCATTATGTTTTTTGTTATTTTTTGTTTGTTTGTTTGTTTGTTTGGTATTATGACTCAGTTAAAAGACCTTGGATCTTGGAGATGTTTGAACATCATTTGGATTGATACAAACTATGGTGACTTTTAAAACTGGACTAAATGCATTGCATTTTACAACATGCATAATTATCAGTTTATGGGGTCAGGGGTGGAATGTAGTGGTTTGATTCAGGTGTCCCCCACAAACTTATGTGTTCTGAATGCTAGGTTCTCAATTGATGGAGATTTGGAAATTAACGCCTCCTGGCGGCAGCGTATTGTTGGGGTTAGGCTTATGGGTGTTATAGCCTGTTTCCCCTTGCCAGTGTTTGCTACACTCTCCTATCACTGTTGTTTACCTTAGGTTGGCTGGGAGTGATGTCCACACTCTGCTCATACCATTGTTTTCTTCTGCCATGGTGGAGCTTCCCTCTGAGTCTATAAACCAAAATAAACCTTTTTTTTTTTTTTTTTTTTTTCCCCACAAGCTGCTGCTCTTGGTAGGGTGATTTCTCCCAGTATTGTAAACCTGACTGCAAGAGTCTTCAAATATATTTTCTCATTATATAGGTTATCTCTTCACACTGTTGCTCCCATGGCTCAAGAAAAGCCATTGTTCTGTTGTTTTTCTTGTTACTAATACTTTGGGCTTGTATCTAAAAATTATTCTGGAAGACCAATTATAAACAAATCTTATATTTTCTTAGAATAGTTTCATGATTAGTGCTCTAACATTTATGTTTTTAAAATATTTTGAGGGTTTTTTAAACATATCATTTGACATAGTCATTGAATTTCATTTTTCTGTTTTTGGACGTTTTTTGCCTTCAATTCCTATTATATTGAAAAAAAATGTCCTTTCCAATTGTGTGTTTTTTATGCCTTTATCAATAATTAATTGACATAAGATGTAAGTTTATTGATTGACTTTCTCTTCAATTTCACTAATGATAGTTCAGGTGTTATGCTTAGTACAGTATTGTTTCAATTACTATACATTTGCATATATTTTGAAGTCTGCCATATATTTTGAATGATTCCTCCAGTATTTTTATTTTCATTCTAATTGTGTTACCCCTTAACATTTCTGTCTCATTTCTAATAAAATGCCTTTGGACTTTTCTTAGGGATTTTACTAAATATGTAGATAATTGTTAAAGCAGTGAATTTAAGAATATTGTTTTTTTCTAACACATTAACAAAAGATGTCTTTTCATTTATTTATGCCTTGATCAATTTCTTTTATCAGTGTTTAGGTCATTTTCCAAATACAAGTCTGTCATCTTTTTTGTTTAATATATTTCTTAGTATTTTTGAATTTAATATTTTACTTTTTTGGATAGTTAATAGTTTGTGTACATAAATAAAACTTACTTTTGTATATTGATCCTATACCCTACAAGTTTCATGTTTGTTCTACTAACTTTAATACTTTTCTTATGAAATGTTATGTTATTGTAGGGTCTATGTGCTTGAATATACTATCACAATATCTTCCATCTATACTATTAATTTACTTTTTTTTTTTTTTTTTGTTTTTTTGAGATAGGGTCTCACTCTAGCTCACACTGGTCTGGAATTCACTATATAGTCTCAGGTGGCCTCAAACTCATAGTGATCCTCCTACCTCTGCCTCCAAAGTGCTGGGATTAAAGGCATGCACCACCACACCTGGCTTAATTTACATTTTAGTTTAGTTTGATATGTTTTATGCAGAAGATAACTTTGTTTTGTTTTTTGTAACAAAATTTGACAGCATTTTCTTTTATGCCTTCTAGTTAAACCCCAGAGTCCTCTAGATTTGTGACATCCTATTATTATTTCTCTAGTCAAGAATATGACTTATACACTAGTTTTTTTAATTTTATTTTAGAGAGAGGAAGAGAGAGGCAGAGAGAGAGAGAAAGAATTGGTGCACCAGGGCTTCAGCCATTGCAATCAAAGTCTGGAGGCTTGCACCACCTAGTGAGAACTTGCAACCTTGTGCTTCCCTCACCTTTGTCTGTCTGGCTTACATGATATCCGGAGAGTTCAACTTGGGTCATTATGCATCGAAGGCAAGCACCTTAACTGCAAAGATATCTCTCCAGCCCTTATATATCGAAATTTTAATTATTGTTGTGATTTTTTTCCAACTCAAGACACTTTTGCCATTCTAGCAGGCCATTTGGTGCTGGTTGTCAATGTTCCGTACCAAGAGTAGTTACTTAGTTGTCAGAGACTATGAGGAGTCTAATCATCTTATAAGGAGCAAGAAGGCACCCGTGATAGAGAACTGTCCAATTAGATAGGTATATTAAGGGAGAATAGGCATATTAATTAGATAATTAGATAATTAGATAAGGGAGAATAGGTATATTAATTAGATAGGTATATTAATTAGATAGGTATATTAAGGGAGAATGCCTGAAAAATTTAAATGGTGGCAAAAGAGAAAAATTATTACTTGACAATAGTATAAGTTAGGGTTAGCAAAATCAACTAAATATTTTGGTAACAAATAAGCAACTCAATTAGGCTAGAATGAAGGAAATTAAAGGGGAAATATTTTCCTATTCCAGTAATAAGTAATTTTAAAATAATATTGTAGTAACAACCAATCCTCATATTTCCTGTCTCCCTTTCCTCCTCTGAGAACTCATTTCTTTTTTTGCCCAAATAACTATATATATATATGGTTTTCTGAGGTAGGGTCTCACTCTGGCCCAGGCTGACCTGGAATTAACTATGTAGTCCTAGCTAGGGTGGCCTTGAATCTTGAATTCACAGTGATTCACCTACCTCTGCCTACCAAGTGCTGAGATTAAAGGTGTGCACCACCACACCTGGTTTTGTACTTCTAATCAAGGAGAAATATTTAGAATAATAAGGTAATTTAACAAACGTAACATAGATGTCTGGTTACAGTGAAATGAACTCATCTTTGTCTGTGTCAATCATTCCATGGGGCCAGAATTATTCTCTCCATGATGTGGAAGTGATTGCCAGCATCTTATATGTTTAAGTCTCTAATAGACCTTCCTTGCTAAATATAAATCCTATTTGTTGGCTTTTCCTGGTTAATAGAGACTCAGAGAAAAATTTTCCCCAAAATGTTAATGGAATATTTCTGTCTTAAAGTTTTGGTTATTTGCTATTGTCCATATAAAGAGTCATAGCTAATCTATAAATATTTTATAGTATATGCATATTCATTTGTGATTTCTTTTGTAGGCTTAAGGCAATACAGGTACATCTCAGAGGTTAAAGTTTTATTATCCCATAGCCCTTTGCTTCCTAGATCTCAATCTCCTATTCATAAGTGCATATAGACTGTCAAAATTTGCCCAATTAGGATGAGATATAAAATACTTCACAAAGGCTCACAATCCATCATCCATTGGCCCTTCCCCTTCTGTGCTTTCTGTTCTCTTCTCTTTCCACTTACAGAACTCCCAAAATTTGCCAAGAGCACAGGAAAAAAAAAAAGAATGCTTTAAACTAACAACCAGGGATTATTCTTCCCAAATACAGTACAGCTTCATGATGTATTAATAATGACTAAAAGTAAATCCAAATTGTCTTAAAAAATAAAAGTGAAATGATTAGGGCTAGAGCATTGGCTTAACAGTTAAGGTGCTTATCTTCAAAGCCCAATGACCAAGTTTCATTCCCCAGTACCCATGTAAAGCCAAATACACAAAGTGGCACATGCATCTGAAGTTTGTTTGCAGTGGCTAGTTGCTCTGGTGCACTATTCTCTCTGTCTCTCTTCTCTCTCTCTTTCAGTGCTCACAAATAAGTAAATAAAAATATTTTTAAAAGTAAAATGTAGAGAAAAAAGTAGTCTGAATTGCTTCTTTCTTTTCTTTTCTCTAAAAGAGACACATAATAAATACAGTCCTACCTTAGAATCCAAGGAAATTAGTTCCAGTGTCTTTAGACCAGGGCCTGCAGAGACAAAAATATCCAAGAATTCTTGAGTCCTAGTCGTAAAATTGAATAGGGTTTGCAAATATTCCACAGAAATCCTCGTATGTACTTTTAACCTTCTTTAAGTTACTTATAGCCGTTATAGTTTTTAATACTATATTTTCTAGTAAATATGAAAAGAATCTTTACATATTCAAGATAGGCACATTGCTTTTTAATTTGCTTTTATTAGTTATGGACATATTTAGTATGGAAACAGCACATGTTGGTACTATTATTTCCCTCATCCCTGCCCCCTTTCCAAAGGGGCCCTCCTCATCAGGGATGCAGGTTATCCTCATGGGGGCTGGAGGTCCGGCATTATGGGGGCAGCAGTCAATTGTTGGGGAGAGGCAATGCCTCTGGGCATAATGTCCCAAATTGTGACTTGTGACGCTAACAATCTTTCAACCCCCTCTTCTACAAAATTCCTTGAGCCTTATGGGTGTATTTTAAGTCTAATTCAGTGACGGGCCTCTGAGAATCTGTTTTGGTAGGTGCTGAATGTCCTCAGTGTCTATCTCCTTCACCCTTGTGCTGATATCATGTTCACTGAGAAAGCAGCACTCTTGCTCATCTTCCCAGTTCTTCTGTTGTTTCAGCTGTGGTAGGGCTGAAAAGGAACATTTTTTTTTTTTTTCCATCTACTGATGGCTGAATTCTCAAGTGAAGAATCCCCAGTTTTGGAAGACTGCTATATTTTAGGTTTTATAGTTTAGAAAGACTTGGTCCTAAGTACTCAAATTAGCAATTATTTGAAAATCTTTGATATCTACTATTCATTATCTGATAGAAGGAAGAGATAAGGAGTAATGGATCCAAATGAAGAATAATAAGACATTTTCTCTAAAATCTGTACAATTCAGCCCTTCAAGGGCTCCTGACCTTAATTTGTCTAAATAGCTGAATATGAACTTATAGACAAAAGGTCTATTAGAAATTCAAGAATATTCAATTCAATTCAATTCAATTCAAATCTTGACTTTCTCCAACAAATTGGTGGTATTTTCATGGTCCTAGGGAATCCATGAAAATGTCTACTGTCCCACAAGATACAGCAGCAGACATCAAGACTATCCCTCCCACCCAGTTGAAACAAGCTCAAAACAATACAGTGGGTTTTGAGAGAGGACAAGATGGTAAATGGTCCAAGATGAGGAATAAGCGGGGAGAATTGTGTTATTGCACCAGCTTAGTAATTTCAGTGTGTCTCCATGTTACAGTAGGAAGATTTCAATGCAGCCATGCTCTCCTCTTTATCTGAAGAGACAATATAGAATTGTGAGTCAACAGTGATGGGGAGTTAGAGAAAATTATACTAGTGGAAGGACCCTTGTAAAAACAGATTTCTGGAGAGCAGAGGAGTGTCTCTGTCAAGTGTTCAGCAGATGAATAGCATTAGCAACAAGAAAATTGCTACTCATAAGGCAATTTCTTTTCCTGAGATAAGTTTTTCCCTGATATTTACAAGGATGTAGTTGAATAGGACACACACACATGCACACACACACACAGGAAACCCATGTATCCTTGCTAGAATAAGATATATTTTTAAAGGATGGACACATGTCATTCTGTCTGTGGATCATGTGTGGTTCCTGGAAGCAGGCTTTAAAAAAATATTTATGCAATAAAAGTTCATCATATTAGCATTCCATATTACTTTGCTCCAATTCTACACCATTTTTCTGAAGCTTATATTTAATTTAAGCTGTGACTATATTTTTGTACAATAAGACATAGGTGTTATAGTTACTTGGCTCATTGTAGGCATTTAATCTACATTTTTAAGGAATAGGATACATTTGTAAGTGTGATACTATATTTATACATATGACATTTCTTACTCTGGGACCTCTCTCTCCTCTCTCTCTCTCTCTCTCTCTCTCATTTAACTAGGAAACCTCTATGTCTCTAAATATGAGCATTTATATTTTAAGTATTCAGTCTGCTTCTAGATTTATATGCTTACATAAAAGAGTGCAGGGACTGGAGATATTGCTTAGTTTTTAGGGTGTTTGCCTGCAAAACCCAGGTTCATCTCCCCAGAATCCATGTAGGCCAGATGTGCATGGTGGAGCATGCATCTGGAGTTCGATTGCACTGGCTAGAGACCTTGGTATAGTCATTTTCTCCTCTCTCTCTCTCTCTCATAAATAAATACATATTTTAAAAAATTAAAAAGAGCAGGATTCCATTCTGAAATAGAACAATATAATAGAGAAAACTGGGAAGCAATGAAATTTATGACTCAAATCAGACCCATAAGCAACAATGGATTTAAAAATATTCCAGTCAAGATTTTTTTTTCTCTTTTGCCACTCAAATTTTTTTTCTTCAAGAATTCTCTGGGGTTTTAAAGTCTATTTCATATGAATAAGTAGCTGAATACAATATTTTGGCTTGATTTCCTATGGAAAATCTAGATGGTGAAAAGAACGTGGATAGTTCTGGAACCTGTCTGCTGAGAGTTTGTGCCGCATGTGGCTTAACATGCTTGATCCTGTCATCAATTCACACCATGACATTTTTCCCTAAAAGAGCATAATAGACACTGAAATTTTATCCTTAGCTGGTCTCACAGCTCAAAAATATTTTGTATACAAATCTGTTAAAACCTCTGTGATTTTTTTTTCTTATTTTAGTGTTTTCTTATAAAAGCAGCAGGACAGGAGTTATCCCTCTAGAAGCATTTATGTCAAGTCGGTGTATGTCATTTCATCCTTAAGGATCTGAGTACCTTCTGTCCCTTATGTCTTACTATTTGCATGATGTTCTTCATTTATCTTTTTTTCCCCTAAATTTTCCAATAAATCATCTGATAAGTATTCAGGAGGCTTGCATTCCAATTTTACAGCCAGAAACACTTCCATGGAGTCTTAAATCAGCTAATAAAAGTAGAATTAAGCCGGGCGTGGTGGCGCACACCTTTAATCCCAGCACTCGGGAGGCAGAGGTAGGAGGATCGCTGAGAGTTCGAGGCCACCCTGAGACTACAGAGTTAATTCCAGGTCAGCCTGGACCAGAGTGAGACCCTACCTCGAAAAACCAAAAAAAAAAAAAAAAAAAAAAAAAAAAAAAAAAAAAAGTAGACTTAAGGAAGGAAGGAACTTTCTTTAAATAGCTGATGCCTCCCAGCACTGTTGAGATAATCATAGTAAAGAATGGGAATGTGGGGCTGGAGGGATGGCCCAGCAGTTAAATCCTGACTGCCCAGGTTTGATTCCCCAGTAGCCACATAGAAGCTCAATGCACAAAGTGGCATATGTGTTTGGAGTTAATTTGCAGTGGCAGGAGACCCTGGCATATCCATTCATTCTCATTTGTTATCTCTGTCTCTCTCTCATTTTGAATATGGATAAATAATTTTTAAGAAGAGTGGGAAGGTGTTTTACCCCATTGAACAGATGAGGATTTCTAATATGTTCCTATGATCAGAGACAACCCAAATATCCTTATATATAGAGGTCAACCTGAAAGGCTCTGCAGAGCAGAAACATAAGAATCCTGGAGACAAGGCACATGTGATGACTACCTTATTAGAATTTGCATTCATGTCTTAGATTCCAAAGAAAGTTTGGGAATTTAGCCCAATATTTTTGTTTCTCCATTATAGCTGCAAAGCTGCTTTTGCACTTGTAAGTTTGCATATCAGATATAAGGGGAGATTGCCTGCCCTAATGAGGAGATGAAAATAATAAAGGTGAAAGAATGAGTAAGGAAGAATTTGATAAATTCTCTCTCTCCATCAGAACTATCCCAGGACATGAATTTCAGACTCTCCAGGAAGGAAGTTCTTGGTCATGGAAGGTAGAAAAGAATAATCAACCCACCTAGAAGTGGGACAGATGAAGTCTAGAGACAAAAAGAATGAGTTAGAATCTTTCTAAAGTGAAATGGACTTAGTTATCTGCATACCAGGAAATGTAAGTAAAAACTCAAAGATGCCATCTCTTTGTTTTCCATGACATTTGTTCCTTCAAAGCTTTATCAGTAGGCTTAAGAATCTAGACTCTGTCATATAAACAGTCCTCCATTAGAGTAGAGATGGTTATTGTTGTTTTGTAATGGCTATGACTTCACATTCATGGGAAAATGAGTACTGGAAGAAATGAGGGACACTTTAGAAATGAAAACTATATGCTCTTACTGAACTAAAATGTAAAAAAACTTTCTTATGAAATAATATTTTATTGATCTTAGATAGTTTCATTATTTATTTGAAAGCTTCTGTGTTATCCATCCAGCAAGGCAAACACCTCCAAAGAAAGACTTAATGTCACTTACTATTTGAGTTATCTTTTGTAGATGATTTTTCTTAGAAGCAGGAAACTATTGTTCTAGAAGGTGGTTGGTGAGCAGGAGATCGCTTGCTAAAGGTGACCCTCCCCTCGTTGGTCATTTTTTACTGTGTTGTTTCCTGTTTCACTGCCATTGATAAAGTATACTGTGTGAATACAGGTGAGTCTGTTTACATGTGTTCAGTATATGTGAATGTGTGTTTGCATGTTCATATGTGTGGGTACATGTTTGTTCCCTATGTGTATGTTCATGTATGTGTATGTGTGTGTGTATAGGCATGTGTGGACGCTACAAGTTGATGCTGGATGTCATTCTCTATTGTTTGATACTTAATTAGTGAGACAGCATCTCTTAATTGAGCCAGAAATTTGGCTATTTTAACAGGGAAACTTGACAGGGATCCCATCTTTACCTACAGAGTCCAGGAATGGCAGGCGGATCATCATGTCCACTTCCCTCTTATGTGGATGCTAGAACCCAAACTCTGCCCTCACATTTGTGTGGCAAGTGCTTTTATCCACTGAAGCATCTCCTCAACCCTCTGAAAGTAAATCTAAACTAAACCTTCCTTTATATGCTTCCTTGCAGTTCTTTTGAAATTCTCTCTCATTTTTTCCTTGGATATCATTAATCTCAGCCATTTCAAAGTCCACAGGGTGAAGTCAGGAACATTACACCTTGCATCATTGCTGACTTCCCAGTACTGGTAAATGTGACCTTATGTTCAAGCTCATTTTCTTTCTGATTGAATTAAAGAGATCTTATTCACTCTTTGCTTTTATCCTGATTCCATGTTTCAAATCATGATATCTGATTATAGTTATTTATCATGGAGAGTCAGGGCAAACACTGTGATTAGATAACTCATAATATAATTTTCATGTTCCCCCCTCTCCTGAGTTTTCTCTTGTCTCTAAAGCAGGGTCAATTGCTATTCTGTTCACATTTATGTAGGACCTTGTACTTAGCTCAATTACATTTCTTAACACATTGTGCCAAAACTATTTATTTATTTGATTCGCCCACTGCACAGAAACTGACCTTCTTTAGTTTCAATCCTGTTACCAAAACACTTAGGGTCAAGAATGCTCTCTTATATGAATTAAACTGAAGTGCCAACACACACTCAGGTCTTTCTATCCCACAAAAAGAAGTGACTATTTTCACACCTCTGTTAATAAACAATATTTTTTCATACAGATTTTTAAATTATTTATTTATTTATTTATTTATTTGAGAGTGACAGAGAGAGATAGATAGAGATAGAGACAGAGAGAGAGAGAGAGAGAGAGAAAGAGAGGGACAAATGGGCATGCCAGGGCCTCCAGCCACTGCAAATGAATTCGAGATGCATGTGCCCCCTTATGCATCTGGCTAACGTGAGTTCTGGGGAATCAAGCCTCAAACCGGCATCCTTAGGCTTCACAGGCAAGCGCTTAACTGCTGAACCATCTCTCCAGCCCAATAAACAACATTTTTAAAATGTTAAAATTATGGATTTCATGGAGAGATACATGAATGTGTATTGAATGTTTTACTTTACTCATACTAGGATGTTATAATTGGTTCAAAGAAGAGAGCAAAAAGCATTATGCATAGGAGTCTTGTGAAATGAATTTTAAAATAGAAAACTATCCTTTTTATGCTGAGAATAGAGAAAAGCAAGTCCACTTATTACTTTTAGATAAGAACTCTTTTAAAGGACTGGAGGGATGGCTTAGCTGTAAAGGCCTCTGCTACAAAGCCAAAAGACTCTGGTTTGATTCCCCAGGACATACATTATCCAGATGCACAAGGGGGCACACACATCTGGAGTTAATTTGCAGTAGCTGGAAGCCCTGGCATGCCCATTGTCTCTGTCTCCCCCTCTTTTCCCCTCTTTCTCTGTCAAATAAATAAAAATAAAATATTTCTAAAAATAATTTTTCATATTTGCAAAGCAGCCATCTAGGATCACAATCAGATATTATGGAAAAGTGAGCAAGGAAAAGATGGAGTTTTGCACTCAATTGCATGGCTTTCCCTATAAATTTTAATTTTCACTAAATAAGCAATGTTCAATTTAACCAAAACACTATATTTTGCTGTAATTCCATCTTATATCCTACTCCCTGTTTTGAACCTTCACTCTCCACATCTGACTACATATCTAATTATGTAATTTTTGGCAATGACCAAAATAGACAATGGGCTTCCCACCTAAACATCTTAAACTCTGGAAATATATCAAACATTAGAACATAAACGAGGCAAGTCTGCAGAGTAGGCTATGTAGATCAGTACAGAGGAAGATAAAAGAGACAAATGTAATTATGGGATGGAAATTGCCACTAATGTCAGGCCAAATGTTTTTAAAACAAACTCAAATCTTCCTGGGACAATTGTGCTTGTGACATTGACAGTCAGATACCCATTACTGTAATGAATACCTGGGGTAATCAACTGAGAAAGAGAAAGGTTTTCTCGGGCAAATGAATTCAAATGTGGTAATCTATGTTGTATTGTACCTCATTTCTTTTCAAATTGAGTTGGGACAATATTTTATCCAAGAACTCATAGTAGAGCACTTGTTTACCTCAGGGAGAAACAGTGAAAATGAGGAAAAGGAAGGAGAGAGAGTTGCACTATCCTCTCTAAAGAAATATCTGCCATGACCACAAAGCCTCTCACTAGTTCTAAGTATTAAAAGTCCCTGTACATTTTAATCACGTCACCATGATAGACAAATTGCATGGGCCTTTACAGGAATATTTTCTTTTTTTATTTTAAATATTTTATTTATTTATTTTGTTGGAAGAGAGAGAAGAGAAACACACAGACACACTCAAAGATAGATAGATAAATAGATAGATAGATGATAGATAGATAGACAGATAGATAGATAGATAGATAGATAGATAGATAGATGATAAATAGAGAGATAGGGAGAGAGAGAGAGAGAGAGAGAGAGAGAGAGAGAGAGAGAGAGAGAGAGAGAGAGAGGGAGAGAGAGAGAGACTGGGCATGCCAAGACTAGCCACTGCAAATGAACTCCAAATATAGGTGCCAACTTGTGCATCTGGCTTACGTGGGTACTTGGGAATTGAACCTGGGTCCTTAGGCTTCTCAGGAAAGTGCCCTAACCACTAAACCATATCTCCAGCCTTCTGAGGATACTTTTGATCTGAACCATTAGTTCAATAGTGTTTTTCAGGAGTCAACTTTTTCTTTTGACAAAATCATCATAATTCTCATCATTTCTATTTGGTGAGTCCTCTTTCTCTTTTCTGACAGAGGCATACTTTTTATTCCAACAGATCACAACTTCCTTTACTATTTACTGCCAGTTTGTTTCCCTCCACATAATATTTTCCCAGCTGTGGAAGCAAAGTAGGAATGCCCCTTCTGTCCCTTGTATGCTTCCACTCAGTATGCCTGAGGGTCCCCAAGTAGGAATGCTCCCTTGGGCATTTCTTTGTACCTCCACATAGCATGCTTGAGGTTCCCCAATTCAACAGGCTAAAGTTGGAAATTGTTCTAAAAGGGAAGAAGGAGGAGGAGGATCACTTAAATTTGCTGTACAACAATCTTCATTGTTGCTAGCCAATCACAGTGTTAGGAAGGTGCTGATTGGGGTGGATTTGACATCCATGCTATCAGCATGAAGAAAACAAACTGCCAAGGAAGCAATGTGATAATCTAGTTCTCTGTGCATTCCTAGCAGACTATTTTTGGTTTGTCAACCAAGAAAATTATGTACTCCTTTGCAACAATATAATAGACTGTTGATACACAATGAATAAATTGAAAGGGGACACTTCAAGGGCCAGGATCAAAAAGGGAGGAAATTGCCTGAATCTGCCTGCACCTCCCTAGATATTTATAAACGAATGTGCCTCTCTGCTGTTTATTTTCTTGTTGTTTGCTCCTCTATACATTAAAATGGCAAAAGATAATGGGAAATTGAATCAGAAACCTTTCTCAAGGATTGCAAGAACTGCGTGATATCTACTTATATTTTTTATTTAAATGATCGATTGTTTTAGAGTATTATAATAATAAAGCCTATGACAGAATTAAAAACACAGAGATACTGCTAACCAAAAATTTGAAACCTCAGTGAACTGACATTAGTCTATCTAGTCATCATCATTCCTGTTTTTTTGATGTTCTTCCATTTGCTATAGTAGTTTTAACCAATGCATTCTCTGAATTCTCATATTTATGATTTAAGAAAAAAATCTATCATTTGGAAAATATTACTTTATGAATTGCTTATTTTTCACTGGTTCATTTGGGGAAATTAAATTACAAACTTTGTTTATTTTTCTATGAACAGGAAAGAATTTGTACCTTTTTTTTCCCATTCAAAGATGGCAACTTTTCCAGAACAAGTTGAAGGTGAGGTCAAATTGAAGATTGAACTTCCTATGATGTTCCCTTAACTGAGGGTTTTGGACTTAAAAACTAATGAAAAGTTAGAGCAGCTAGGTTTTTTTACATCAAGCACATATTGTTGAAAAACAGGCAGGTTCATTGCTGGGGATAACTTTCCCCACAAACCTTGCTACTCACATCTCAGTTTGGTTTCAGTTGGCTCACAGGCTTGACTTCTCATTCATCTGGGAGTTATGCAAATGCTACCTGGTTGGACTCTGTCTTTTGGTATCCATCATAAGTGAAATAAAAAGCATAAGGCCTTATAACATTGCTGTTGGCTGAGATATGGATGCTTCTTATAATCAAATAAATTTCACATTCCAGCAGGTATTACAACTGAATTATATAAATATAGTACAAAATGTTTTTACATACTTAGCATCCTAGCATATACTAAAAGTTTTCCTTTTCTTTAAATAAGTAGAAACTTTGTATGGACATATCATGTGGTAGTCCCATTCCCCTCCTTTCTATCCCCATTCTACTAAGGGCCCCTCCTCAGTGGGGTTGTTGATATTCACTATGGGACTATGCATCATAAATTATGAAAGAAGCAGTCATTTGGTTGTCCATGGTTTTAGTTTCCTTCTGTAAAAGAAAAACAGATTCTCCAATGAAGAGTGAGAACAGATTAAGTGAAAGGGAATAAACATAGCTAATTCAGTGATATATTGATGGGTATAGTCTCTCTTTTGGCCAAAGACTAGTGGGAGCTTCTCACTGAAGTCCGTGACCCTCATCCCCATTGGATTTTGACTTGGTTTCCAATACCAACTGTGAGTTCCTTTCCTCTGAGTGGCTCTCAGCTTATCAGAGAGTTGTTGGTTACTCATATAGAATGAGTGCCAATGTTGCACAGGTGTATACATCTTGTCCAGTTGGTTAATTCCATATAGCAGGGTCCCCTGCTGTTCACAATATTGGTGGCCATTTTTACCCAGCAGATCATGTAGTACTTTCCCCACAATATAAGCTAGCCAGTGGGGAACTGAATTTCTTCAGATTCCAGCATTATCTCATAATATACTTTGCTGGCAGCTTGTGGTGTCTAGCAATAGAGTCTGACATTCTGCCTCAAGTGATTAATCAAGTGCTTTGACCAATATCTGTCTTGTTTGGGGGAACTTGTAGTTCTTTTCAACCAGCAACTCAATGTGAAGTGTAATCTACTTTTGTTACTGGAAGTTACAAACCTGAGCCAAATGTTTTATGATTAGGCTTCATTCACTCTCTCCAGAGCTCTTTTGTCCTAATGCTTATTTATGGAGAAAACTGTAAGAAATACCTGGTCAACTTAAAATTATTGGAAGATAATACTAAAGCTGGATATATATTCTAAATCAGTAACAAATCTCCGCTTGCTATATTTGGGAGAGCAATCCTGGAGAAAGCTAGTTAACACTTTGGTTTGCCCAAACAAGACTCATTGTCGTGGACTCCACTTTCATTGGAAGTTCTAGGGAACCACTTAGTAAATATGTTTTAATAGTATAAATTGTGTCATTATAAGTTAATTCTCTATTTTTCTATGTATTTCTAATTATTAAATTTATCATATGACTCCTTCTACATGTTTATCCTGAAAGGAAAAATTATCATTCCACCATTAGAAAACTTGTTTTTAACAATACTGTCCATTAATCATCCAGAAGTTTTCCTTCTGGAATGTTATGTAGATTATGTAAACAGAACATGCCAATGTAAACACAAGATCAGAATTTTTAATTATGTTTAGAATTCCTTCATTGAGGATGTATACTGTAATTTCCCATCTGAAGATTAACGTATAAATAGTTTATTACACAAACTATTAGTAAATTAAGTGTTGGGGTAGGTAGCTATCTGTAAGAGTGAGACCTAGAAAAAGCTGTATACTGTGAATTTGGGTCAGATAAAATAAAATTAATAATCCCAAATTGCTACAGTGCAACTTAGAGAGTAATGTTACAGAGTTTTCTATGAGTTTCCATTTGAACTAAATTAGTTCTGTGCAGAATTTTGTAGATGTCAGTCTCCCTTCATTTCAGTCATTGAGAAATAGAAGTCCCATCCCACATTTTTGTTTGTTTCCTTTTGAATGATGATATCTTGTGACCCAAACTGTCCTTAAAATTTCTATGTAGCTAATGATATTCCTGAATATCTGATCCTCTTGCCTTCGCATTCAATTGCTGGAATTACAAATATGAATGACCAAGCCTATTTAATGCAGCACTGGGGACCAAACAAATGTTGAGCAAGTACTCTACCAAAATACCAAATAAGTTACATCCTTAGCCCCAAATGATTTTTTTCACACTATTATGGCATGAACCTAGGATTTTTGCATAATAAGCAAGGCCTTTACTATTCAGCTACATGTCCAGCACTGATCAGTTAGTCAATATATATCAAAGGAATTATTACCACGTCCTTAAGGAAAAGAAAAAAAAAAAAACTAAATAAAAACAGTCCTAGTGATCAAATTAGAAGGATGCTGAGGACAGCCACATATGACACTGGGGTAGAGTAAGAAGTTACAATTGTTAGGTTGTTTAAATAAATGTTCTTGCCTGGCATGGTGGCACTTTTAGTATCAGAATTTAGGAGGCTGAAGTAGGAGGATCACTATGCGTTCAAAGCCTGCGTGTAGAGTAAGGTCCAGCTTGAAGAGTGAGGTCCAAGCCAACCTGGGAAAAATAGTAAGACCCTGCCTTGAAAAAAGTAAAGTTAATTAACTGGTTAATTAAACAGATAAATGAGTAAACGCATATTCTTAGGAAAGATGAGTCAAGAGCACATCATCAAAAAGAAATATGTCTAAAATTTAATCTGGTAAGAAAACCAAGAGATTTTTGCGGAACTAGTTTACAATTACTCTGTTTTTCTTCCTATAAACCTTTTCCACTATACCCATACTATACTATGGATACTCATTAATTTATGCTTACTTTCCTAGAGTTTTGTGGGGAACTATTTGATCAAGTTACTGTATCTTTATAAAGTATGTCTAATAGATCTGGAGGATGCAAAGTCCAGGATGGCTAGTCTGGTATATATTTTTTTTTTTTGGTGGGGGGGGAATCTACCTTTTCCTTGGGTCATAGATGAATCTCCCTTTCTGAGTCCTCACATTTTGGGAATGAGCAGGGTGACAGTGCTCTCTGATATCTGTTTTTCAGGGGAAGTGATGTCATGACTGTAACTGTTTCTCACATCCCAGTGGAGACTGTTTCAAGGACATAAAAATATGTCTCCAGGGCTGGAGAGATGGCTTAGCAGTTAAGTACTTGCCTGTGAAGCCTAAGGACGCTAGTTCAAGGCTCGAGTCCCCAGGACCCACATTAACCAGATGCACAAGGGGGCACAGGCATCTGGAGTTCATTGGCAGTGGCTGGAGGCCCAGCGTACCCATTCTCTCTCTATATCTGCCTCTTTCTCTCTCTGTCACTCTCAAATAAATAAACAAATTTTAAAAATATCTCTTTAACTCCATTATTATGTAATTCTCTTCAAGTCTGCATTTGTCTTATACCTGCCTCCATATTTTGAGGTTTAGTTTGTTCTTTATTAGTGTTTTTTTCTTCTTTTGATAAGGTTATGGAAACAATGAACTGTATTTTTTTTTAAACCACCTGGATGGTTTTTCACAAATTCTTCATTTTTCACATGGAAAGAATAAAAATGAAGAGGCTACTGATGTAGGATCCCACACCATGAGAGGCAAAATAAAGTGTTTGGTCCATGGCATACGTCAAGAGATATGCTCATGAGAAAGCTGGACTCACTGTATGCTGGGTACCACATGAGGTGTACCATAAGTGAGCCTTGAACTGGACTATTCTTCAGTACAATTGGCCTTGTTTCAAAAGACTGCCAGCAGCCTTCGCCAGGTACAGATAAATGTTCTATCCAAAGCTCTGAATCAACAGGGTCAGCCTCAGAGCTCCCCCGAAGCTATTTAGGAAAGCTGTGGAAGCACTGGGTTAAAATGATCCCGTCCTGATCCCTTTATGCTGCCTTACTTCTCCCCTATTCCTCATTCTTACATATAAGATCATTTTAGTGGAATGTTGGTCTCATTTCATCTAAATCAGACTGACTAGTTCTCAGTCAGCTATTGTCTTCTGTCTTCTGTCTCATTCCTGTTACACTAAATCTCATGGAAATATCTGAGGTCATGACAAGTAGATGGTACTTTCCAAGTTTCCAAGTAGCTGATACAGTGATTCCAAATCCATTTCTTTCCTACTTTTCTCTCCTTTCAATCATTTCTTTAAGTTGAAATTAAGAGAGGAAGATGAGGAATAGTGTTCAAAACTGCACATTTTTAATAATTTGTTACCTTTAAATTGTTTTGGTGGTTAAACCTATATGAGAAAATACACTGAAAGAAAGAATTAGATAGATAGATGATAGTTTATAGATAGAAAGGAAGAAAGAAAGAAAGAAAGGAAGAAAGATAGATAGATAAATAGATAGATAGATGATAGATAGTGATATTTTCTTCAAGATATTTTCTATTGCATGAGTGGAAGCCTTAACAAGTTATCTTTTTTAATCTTTATAGAATCAAGACTAACTTGGACTTTTGGAATTTGTGGCTCACTGTGAGTGCTCAGTTGACCTAGAAAAGCTCTGCAAAGAACCAAGAGAAACCATTAGAAATTTAAATGCATGAGAATGGAGACATATTTTTATGTTATGTCAAATGTTTCAATTGTACGACTGGGGAGTAAAAGACCTTCTGTGACTTTGTTAGTAGATTTCCAGTTCTCATGCTTTACATATAAAAGGAGATATAGTGAATTCTGCTGACTTTTAATCAAAGGTTCTCAGTGTATTTTAAAAATACATTTTAATCTTGAAAGAGAATGACCTCTAATATAATAAAATAATGGACCTTCTACCTCCACAAAAATATCAACAAATAGAAGACACATGTATCAAAGATCTGAGATATAGTCCCAGATATCTGGAGGTTACAGATGTAATACCCAGTGACTCGTTTTCATTTTTATGTAAAGTCCCTTTTGACAATTAATGGAAACATATCTTGCTCAATACAGATAATAGGGATGTATCATTGGAGCAGCAATGTAATTTTCTTGGGGAGCTGGCTCCCTGAAGGAGATAGTATTTTATACAGGTTTTGAAAGGAAAAGTGGTATGAAGTAGGAAACATAACAATAGCCCATTCCATGTTCATTATGGTATTAATCCTCGAAAATACTGTATTTTTCTTTTTTTTTGTTTTTTTGATTTTTTGTTTTTCAAAGTAGGGTCTCACTCTAGCTCAGGCTGACCTGGAATTCACTCTGTAGTCTCAGGCTGGCCTTGAACTCACAGTGATCCTCCTACCTCTGCCTCCCAAGTGCTGGGATTAAAGGTGTGCGCCACCACGTCCGGCTAAATACTGTATTTTTCTTGAAGGGAAAAACATCCATTTTTGCACTAACCACTTTTTCAAATCTGCGTGGTCTTCTTGTTTAGTAACCCACTGAATCCTACTATTTTTCCCACTCTGCAGCCACTCAGCGCATGAGCATCACAGGGGGCTTTTCCTCAATAGATAGCTGGGCCTCCAGCACAGAAGTTGGACTCAGTGGATCTGAGATGGGATAAAATGGTTAGTATATCTCAGGAGTTAACAGCTGGTGCAGGTCCTGCTCATGTGGAAGAAATACATCAGAGGGCTCTAAAAATACCAGTTCCTTTCCTTTTGATTTAAGACATTTTTGATCTAGACACAGTGGAGTGCTGAGCTCTAGTTCCATGTGAGCGCTGTGGCCACTCAGCCAGGTGTTTACTGTGAACAGCTCATCTGAGAAACAGCGTGCCACAAAAGCGCATTTAAATAGGAATTTCCTATTCAGATTTGATCCACTTTGGGTGAGGCCCAGGAGTGTGCATTTCTATCAACTATGTGGTATGGCCAGCCCAAGAGAAGCAAGGTACTACAAAACACTGGTTTGCCATTAAAAAAAAAAAAAGTGTTAATGAGGTTGTTTTTTACTTTGTGTTAATTTATTCTTAACTAACTTTTTCATAGTTGCTAATGAGCTCCTTTATAGAGGAATTTTAAATCCCAAATACATATTTTTGTGGGAGTGGAGGATCCTTCTTCTTTTAAGTTCATTTATTGAATTTATAATAAAAAGGTTAAAGTCTTATATCTCCTTTCCCCTACACCTATTCTACTTCAGGTCCTCCAAGTTGGGGTTATAGTTACTCAGGGGGAGAAGGAGCCAAAGGGTCCAGTGGTCTAGTGGCTAGGATTCAGCCCATTAATCTATTTTTCCCTCTGTTTTTGTGTTCATGTATTCCAGTGCACATGTGTGTATGTACTTATAGAGGCCAGAAGAACAACATAGACATCATCCTCATGAACTCCATCCACCGTTTGTTTATTGAAATAGGATCTTTCATTGCCCTGGAACTCACCAATAAGGCTAGAGTGGCTGGCCAGCTACCAGAGGGATCTAACTTTGTCTGCTTCCCTAGATCTGGGGCTACAGTCACATCACACTATGCCTGACATTTTACAAGGATTTGATCAAACACAGATTCTCATGCTTACAAAATAGGTATTTTACTTATTGAGCTATCACTTCATCCCAACTAAATTAACCTATTTAATTTTGTCATCTGGGTTTATATTACTATTGTCAACTGCTCTTGACAGAACAAGCATTTTCACATTAAGAAAAAATTAAAAATGGTTGCTAAATATCTTCCAAATTAAGGCATTAAGGTCTCAAACAATTTTTACATTTATATCCCAGTGGGAATAGAAACATTGTTTGATCACTGGATACCTCTTTCTCTCAATTTTTAGGTGGATTTCAGCTATATAAAAAAGGGTTCATTAAGTAGCAATGGCAATATACCAAGTCAGACACTCCTATGGAGATGTTAATCACCTTCACCTGCCTCTTTTTATGGTAACAAAAATGAATGTATTTTTCACAGCCTATAGATCCTGAAACTCCATTTTATTATGAAGGTGTCCTAAAAGAGATAGGAGTGGTTCTGTATATACAAAACATAGCATTCCATATCTTGTTCAAACTCCTCCATATAACTAGTTAGAGTGATGTACTCAGGGAGAAGAAACATTTCTGTGAGTCACTTAAGTGAATTTCAGCATAGTATGTTCCACATTCTAATCCCACAGAGAATTTAATTTATTTACTCTCCCATGATTTAAAATTCTTTTTTCTTTTGTTTTTCATTTTTTTAAATTTATTGACTACTTCCATAATTGTAAACAATATCCCATGGTAATTCCCTCTCCCCCCTTTCCCCTTTGAAACTACACTCTCTATAATAGCCCCTCTCCTCTCAGTCTCTCTTTTATTATGATGTCATGATCTTTTTCTCCCACTATGATGGCCTTGTGTAGGTAGTGTCAGGTACTCTGAGGTCATGGATATTCAGGCCATTTTGTGTCTGGAGGATTTCTACCCTTCCTTTGCCTCTTACATTCTTTCCTCCACCTCTTCTGCAATAGACCCTGAGCCTTGGAAGCTTGATAGAGATATTCTAGCACTGAACACCCCTGTCACTTCTTCTCAGTACTTTGGAGCTTTCTGAGTCATCTTAAGGTCTCTGTCATCTGAAAAGAGAAGCTTCTCTAACCAAAAGTGAGAGTAGCATTAATATATGGGTATGAAAATTAACAGAAGTGCTTACTGAGCAATACATTAAGTCAGACACCAGTAGACATAACATTCCTTGGGCTAATGACTATCCTTGTTGTAGGTTTTCAGTATCAGGGATGTATTCCTTCCCATGGAGCTGGCCTCTAGTCAAATTAGAGAACAGTTGGTTTCCCCCATAACAGACATGTCACTATGGTAATCTGTTGGCTTATTTGGCCTGGCTGGCCAAATATAAACTTTTCAGTGTCAACTGTGGAGTATCTTCACTGGTGATTTCCCTCTCTCCCATTGAACTGCATGCAGCATAGCTTTTTCCAGATTTCTGTAAGCTGGTATACATGGAGGAGGTTTTCAGCTCAGCTCCAGCAGTATTTCTCAGTGACCTTGCAGCCCAAGTATTTGGAGTCTTCAGCAATAGGGTCTTACCATCTATTCCTGGTGGGAAACCAAGGGCCTTGACAATGGCCTATAATGTTTTGTGGGCATCAGGGACCTTCCTGGAAAAGAATTCACTAGAAGATATCCCATTCCTGGCACTAAACATTTTCTAGTGACAATCTATGGCTCTTGAGTGTTCCATTGTGCAAAAATGCAGGTTTCTATATGACTTATTTATATCCTTTTAGATTTTGATTAGCTCTTATTAGAGGAACTTCATCCTGACTTCATCAAAGGCTTTCAAATAACAAATGAGGACATATTTGTTTTTATACTGAAAGTACACTGTCACAAGTAACACAGAACATTTGTTTCCTTAATGAATGAGGTTAAAGCCAGGACTTAATGATTATGTATAATTTTAACTACCAGGAAGGCTGAAGCAGAAGGATGCAAAGTCCAAAGTTAGCTTTGGCTACAGAGTAAGTTCAAGACCAGTGTAACCTTTAAAAGAATTTCAAAAAAAGGGAAGGAGGTGATGATAAATCTCAATGGTAGAGTGATGCTTAACATGTACAAAATTTTGGGTTCAATACCCAGCCATCAAATACAAAGGATGAGGCTATACTTTGACTATGAGGAAACAATATAAAAATATTGCATTTACATGTAAAAGTTCTATTTGGGTTTCCATCTACTGAGTTGTGCATAGATCTCAGTTCATCATAGAAATTAGAAATACTTTTCCTCAAGACAGTGGTAACTTGTATCACTTAAGAAATACTTATTAAACCTCACTCCATAAAGAAACTATAATTTCTACAGTTATTTGACATGTTAAAGATTCTGAATTCTAATGAAAAGCCAGTAGTCATTTTAAATCAAACTATTTCATTCACCCACCTAATCTGCTTATCATATTGTCAAGTTAGTCAGCTTTTGATATTAAGTACAACAATGCAAATTTGTTGTGAAAAACTGAAGAAGTTACCAACTTTAGGGTGGCTGCAGGTAAAAAAAAAATAAAAATAAGTAAATAAATAAACTCCACCTTTACTTTGCAATTCCAGTTCCTAAGAAAAAAGAAAGTATTACTTCCAACTCCCCACATTTTAGTCATTTTTTACAAAAGCCCTTAAATAAATCCTATCACTGTGTCTTTTGGAAAAGTCTCCTATTACTTTATAACATACACATAAACTAAATCCTGCTTCCTATATATTTCTAAGATAATTTTGAAGAATCAATTGATTATATGTCATGAATTCTTTATGAAATTGGCTTATATTGTCATGTCAAGTCCCTGGCGCTTGGAAAACTAATGCTTAAATGATTTTATGCCCAACATTTCATTACATCCTAGGAAAAGGCTTAATTAATTTTTTCATGCATTATTTCTGTCCCCAGTGACTGGAAATGTCATACTGACTAAAATCTGAACTAGGCTACAGTAATATTTCAATCCTGGTGATAGACCTAACATTTACAAAAATGCTGGCAAAGGGTGAAAATAAGGAGGTATATACAAATGATGGTAAAAAGTAAACAAAATAATAAAGCAACCTGATAAAGGATGTAGGAAGAAGTGAAATTAGAGATATAAAGAAAAGGGAGGGTTTGCTGGAGAAATTTCTTAACTGTTAAGGTGCTTGCCTGAGAAACCTAAGAACTTATGTTTGAATCTCCAGGTCCCACATAGCCATATGTACAGTGTGCAAGTGTGCAATGTCACACATAAGCACAAGGGAGTTCACACATCTGGAGTTTGTTCACAGTGGTTGAAAGCCTGGTGTGCCCATTCTCTCTCTCTCTGTCTTTCTCTCTCTTCCTCTCTCTTTTTCTCGCTCCTTCTTTGTCTCCCTCTCTCCTTCACCATTATTTAAAACTGGAAAAGAAGAGGGGGTGAACTTAAGGTCTATAATGTGATTAAGACTTTCAGTGGATTCCACTTGTTGATTTTCTTTTAAATCAATAAGTAGAGCCAACTATAGTCTTCTGCTTTGGAGATGTTACACAGCAGTGGATTTTCTGAACATGCTTAACATGCTTTGTTAAGATAATACTTAAGTCATTTCATTCCTATGCTTCCATTTATCCATTTTTTACATGAGAATTTTATTATCATTCCAATAAAAAATACTTAAAAACATCATATGAGCTAATTTACATCATGGGTTTATAAAGATAGGGGGCAGAGATATCACTTCTGAATGTTATCAGTGAGGATTTGTGAGAGACTTTGACATTCCACCTCTAACTTAAGCAGCCTGACCATGTTGTTGAATGAGATTAAACTCTATGCCACTCAGAATTCCAGAGGGAATTTTTGCACCTCAAGAGTTTGAACTAAGGGGAATGTAATGATAGACAGAGCTTCAAAAAAAAAAAAAAAGTCAGGACAATATTAAGGGAGGAACAAGATTAAGGCTTCATTAAAATATATCAAAGTATCAAAGGACTTGGCCTTTAGTTAGTAGGCAGCTAGCATATTGCTGTGTATTCACAGAACTTCACTATACAAGGAGAAAAAGAGAGACATAAATATTGAGAGAGGCTGAGAGAAAGTTCCCTCATGTAGGTTATAAGGATTTGACTCTTCCCTATAAAACTAAAGGGCTCCCAAACAATTGCATACTACTTTTGTTTCTCAATGTGTTGCATTTGTGTGTGTGTGTGTGTGTGTGTGTGTGTGTGTGTGTGTGTGTGTGTGTATCTTCTTAATAACTTCTGATTTGGGGGAACTCCTGATTGTAAAAATACAGGTAGCAAGTGGCTGCCATTCCACAATTTCTTGTACTTCAAAATTCCTTTCCCTGACTATGAACTGAGTTATCCTTCTACTGTTAATTGCATATGCCAGCCTTCCAAATAGTTATCAGTTTGGCATAGGTAAGCATCATAACATCATATTCAAGAATAACTCAATTAATTAATTAACTTAAATCTATTTTAACATTTGTAATCAATATATTTCTTATCTTTATTATCTTTCACAATAAAGCAGTAATCCACAGATCAGTGGCAATGTAAAATACTATTTGCTACATTTAGCATTCTCAAAAATAATGAACCTTACTAGTATATTCAGTGAGTATTCTTGCAGACAGACTGTGAAAATGCAGTTCAGAAAGAACTTCCCAGTCCATCTTTTGAGAGCAGTAGGAAGTTGGGAACCTAGAATAAGTTGTTTGGTAAGGATCAGATATCCACAAATCAAGATTCAGGAGGAGCATTCAGACTTGGAACATAGTAGTCAATGACGGGAACTGCTTAATTAGTTGGAAGTACAGTGTGTCTGGGTCCTAACACAGCACCAAGAACATGCACATGCACAAACTTGTTTAGGGATGTAAAGAAGCTAGAGTTTAGAAGGTCTGTGAGTGAATATTTGTAGGAAGAGTAGGACTGTGAGAAGTAACAGAATCTTATAGGAATAATGTACAGAGATACTGATGCCCAAAAGCAGTCATAGTAGAGAGGTGCAAGCTAAGAAAATAAGATGAAATATAAGAGGGGGTGAGTCTTCCAGCTCTTCTGTAGTATGTCTGAACATCTCCTTATTCACAAAGCTTCATCCTACAAGGGCAACAGAGTATGTCAAGTTGCTAACCTGTGATGCTGTGGAAATGTAAGCATACAGACATGATGGTACATGTTGAAGTGCAGTGAGATGGGATAAAGAAAGGAACTGTGCTCTCAGGAGGGAGTTACAGCTGAAGTTGGTGGTACTGGAGAGGGATGTGGGAACAATACTGTGCAGCTGGCCTCTACAGACCCACATAGACAGATCAATTCTTTCTATGATTTACTACCACAAATGGCTAGTGTCACCCCTATGTGTTCATGTCTAATAGTCCCAGTATCAGAGGACATTCTTTTACAGCCTGGGATATTTGCAGTTTTAGGCTGCTTTAAAGCAATGATGAATTTAATGATCCTTCCCTAAATTTCTCCTCGTCATTATTGATTGCTTACTTGCTAATACTTTTAGATTTTAATTTTTTTCACTAAATTTATCTCTTGACAGATATAATTTAGGGGTTTGAATATTTTTCAACAGTGGGAGTCTTTATTGGCTTTTAAGTAGATAAAAATACCCTTACTTCTCCATAGTGCAAAGTGGAATAGGCTATTATCACCATGCTAGTAAATTTAATTACTTCAAAACAATTAAAGGAGTAGATTATGAAAATGTTTAGCCAAAGCAGTTCTTCAGCTGACTGAACACTTATAGGGATTTCTCTACTACAGCAAGGTAAATTCACCTTTAAGAGGCTATTTATAATGATAGTTGCTAAATTCACCCTAAGTGAATCAGCCCTAACTTCAAACAAAGGAGTATAGTACATAGCTCACCAAACTGATGATGATAGAAAAGTGCAATGGTAAGATTATTGTCAAGAACATGAATGGGGCAAAGTCAATGAATGTAAATTGGTGAAACAGATTACCATCAGTCAAAATTAATTGAACTTAAAATAAGAGTTTAAATAGGAAGTTACAAATATGTATCTGTCTATGTTGAGTGGTGTAGTAGTTACTTGTCTAATTTCTGTGACAAAATACCTGCCCTTAAAAAGCTTAGGGAGGGCTGGAGAGATGGCTTTGCGGTTAAGCGCTTGCCTATGAAGCCTAGGGACCCTGGTTCGAGGCTCGGTTCCCCAGGTCCCACGTTAGCCAGATGCACAAGGGGGCGCACACGTCTGGAGTTCGTTTGCAGTGGCTGGAAGCCCTGGCGCGCCCATCCTCTCTCTCTTCCTCTATCTGTCTTTCTCCCTGTGTCTGTCACTCTCAAATAAATAAATAAAAAATGAACAAAAAATATATTTAAAAAAATGCCTTTAAAAAAAAAATAAGCTTAGGGAGGAAAGATAATGTGATTTGAGGGTAAAATGCCCCAACAACCTCATATGTTTCACCACTTGCTTCACAGCTAGTAGTGCTATTTGGGAAGGTTGTGGAAGTTTGAAGAGGTGAAACTTTGATAGAGGAAATGAATGCCTATTGGTGAGCCTACCCCTCCCCATTCTTGCTCCCTATCTGCTTTCTGACTGAAAATGTGGCAAGCTGATTGACCATGCCTTCCCTGACGTAATGGACCATATCCCTGGGAAATATAAGCTAAGATAATCCATTTATTTCCTTCAGCTATTTCTGGTCAGGCATTTACTTACAGCAACAGTAACATAATTATCACAGAAGTGTCCATTTTAGCTCACAGTTGGAGGGCATAGTCCATCATGGTGAAGCTTCCTTCTGACAACTGAAGTATGAAGCAGTCAGTCATGTAGTGTTCAGTCAGGAAGCAGAGAGTGATGAATGTAATGCTTATCTTGCTTCATCCTTCATATTCAGTCCAGGATCTCAGTCCATAGAATGGTGTCAGCCACATCCCCACATCCAGAGCATGTCTTCCCACCTCTATTAACTTAGACATTCCCTCACAGACATGACCAGAGATTTGTCTCCTAGAAGAGTCAAGATTCTGTCAAACTGACAGTAAATATTAACTCTCAGAGATGACCTCTGATTGTTCTTTATGAAATGCACTCTTGATGGAGAAAAGGCCATGAGGTAAATCATAGTAGGTGCTTCCATTAGGCTGACATCTTTAAGAGAGACTGATAAATTTAACTTTACATGCAGGGCTATTACCTTGCATGTACATTTGAAATACCATAAATTCTTTTGAAAAAATAATCTATCCCAAGCCATATTTACCAAATTTTGCGGTCTAAGGGACATATGTATGCATGTGGTTCTAAAAATCACCACAGATGTGTGTGAATCAAGCCAGGGCTGAGAAGATCACAGTGTTAAGGGCTGTTTGCACGACTGAGGAAATCTCAGATGGCAGATGAAGTGGAGTGAAGCAGTCCATTCCTCATGGAGTCTGGATCTGAGGTGACAGAGGTTGAGTGCTTGAAAGAGCTACTGTAGCAATGTCCTGTCCTTCCACATCCTGGAACAAAGGTCAGTCTTACTGCTCATTAGAACTTAGGAGCAGGTCCTTTAAAAGATACTGAGGCCATTTGGGGTTGAAAGGTAAGGATAATATTTGCAAATATTAAGGGTGTATAATCCATTTTGTACAAAGGTATGTTTTGAATTAGTTGGATAGCAGATTAAGATTTAGTAATGAAATCAAGAGTGATGGTGCACACTCGAAATTCCAGGGCATCTGAGGCAAAAAAAAAAAAAATGTCTGTGAGTTGTAAGCCAGTATATAATGAGTTTCAGGCAAGTCTGACATATAGAGAGCCTTTGTTAAAGAAAATAATTTTTTAAAGGAGAAAGAAATGTGTAGTGGTACACAATTTATGATCTGGGAAGTAGACTTCTTGCCGTAGATAGCCAACCATGTTGTGACTTTAAAACCACATATTTTCTGGAGCTATAGTGACATATCAGTGACTAAAATGCATGCTATGCAAGCATGAAGACCTGAGTTCAGATTCCACCACCTACATAAAGTGCTGGGCGTGATGGCATGCAGCTATAATACCAGAGTTTGGGAGGTGGAGACAGGAAAATCCATAGGGCTTGTTGACTAGCTAGTTTGGCCAAATAGGGGGCTCAAAGTTCAGCAAGAGACATTGTCTGAAAAATAAGATTGAAAGCAATGAAAATGTCTGATATAAACCTTGGGCCATCACATTCACATGCACATACTTATGCACCTTTACATATACATTCATATCATATCCTCACATACACATCTGAAAAATCCCATGTATGTTTATCATCCACAACCCACACATCACCATGGAAGCAGAAGTTTTGCCTGTGCATACAGATTCATAAAGCTTCATATTTCTTCTTGTGGCTTCAAAAGTTTTATTCTTTGCATCAGAAATGTTCTAATAATCATCTGCCTTCCTCTTCTCATCACTTTCTACACACCTCTAGCATGACACATTAGCATAAATGATTTTACAGCACACAATATTCCTCACTTATGTCATCTATGGCAAGTCATAGGTCTTTTAAGGTTGTAGACAGATGTAATCATTTTATTACTTTTAACCCTCATCATAATGCTCCGTATATTCATATTTGTACAGTGAATATATCTGAGTGGGTTCTTAGGCCTCCTGTTTAGATTAAAAGCTAACAATGGGTGGGAAACAGGAGGAAGGGGTAAAGGAAGGTAGAAGCTCAACTTGCCTCTTTCAAATAAAACTAAGTTCTTTCCCACTCACTTCTCATACATTTATACTTTCTTACATATTTATTGACACATTCTATGCAGACATCAGCAAACCAATCAGGAAAGGGTTCTTACATCATGGAGCTGACACTGGGCAAAAACAGACAATAAAAGAGAAAGACATACATCATAAAGTATACTTAACATTTTGATAAATGCTATGCAAAAAATAAGCAGGGAATTGAAATAGAGGAATGGCTTATATATGTAAATTGAAATGAGATGGCATTTCAAACAAAGTGGTAAGAGAAGACCTCTCCAGAAACTTGACATTTAAACTGAGGCTCAGAAGAATAGTATAAGTCCAGTAGGAAAGGAGGAAACATGGAAAGATATCCCAGGCAATGAGTACAAAGAGAGTACAAACACCTGGGTACAGGGTAAGTCTTAGTGAAACTGAGAGGAAAAAAAATGCTTATTTTTAACTTCTGAATGAGGGAAGGGTAGAGATGTGGGAACTACTTGTCATTAATAATCCTTTAGCCTTGCCTCTTTCATAAAAACACCAACTTTTTCTTGGTCTCTGTGTTAAACACCACCATATATTCAGGGGCCAGTTAGCTGGCATGAGAGTTCTCTATGATCTTTACTCAAAGGTGAGCAGACTTTTATCTTAACAGAATATGTTTGATCCAAGTTACCTGAATGATAACTTTAGCAGTACCCCCTAGAGTTTCAAGTCTGACTGTCAACAACAAGTTGGCATAAGTACAACTCTTTGTCCAGATGCCACTGAGAGCTTTATTCTTGAGAAGATCAAGTATTCATTTGGAAATCGGAAGTTCCCAATTGCTGGGAGTTCGTATTTCTGTGCATTGCTGACCCATGTTATTCCGTCTAAAACACAGTCAAAGGTCTAGTGGTACATAGCTTTATCCTGGTGTTGGAGAGGTGGAGACAGACAGGTCACTGGAGCTCAGTGGCCATCCAGTATAACCTAAATGGTGAGCTTCAGTCCAGGAAAAGACCCTGTCTCAACAAAAGTAGGTGGGATGCCTAAACACCATCACCCAAGATTGTCCTCTTACCTACACACACACAAACCCCACACACATGTATGTGCCCTTGAATGTACACATGCACATACACAATATACATGCACAAATTAAAATTAAGAAATAAAGTATAGGCATATAGAACAAGTTCATCACATTCTATCAGTTTATAATAAGCTATATTATTAAAGTGCCTATTGTAGTTTGAATAAAAAATGCTCATATGCTTATGGGTTTCAATACTTGATACGTGGCTACTGGCACTATTTGGGAAGATAGTAAAACAATTAGGAAGTGGAGCCTTGCTGGAGGAAGTAAATCACTGGGAATGAGCCTTGAGGGTTTTTAGCCTAGGTCCACTTCCTATTTGATCCCTGCTTACTGCCTGTGGATGCAATGTGACCAACTCAGCTTTATGGTGCCATGCCTTCCTCTCCATAAAACTTTCCCACTAAACTGTAAACACTAATATAGTGCCCTAATTTGTGCTTCTATACCTCAACTTAGTCCACTGCTTTGATTAGAGACAGCTAAATGAGCTACATGGATTTTACTTTTATTAATGTTTAAAGAATAATTTAAAGATAAATCAGTATTATAAAATATGAACCTTAGATAAAACTCAAAATTCAAGGTCCATAAGTAAAGTTTTATTTAAAATAGTGCAAAGCTCTTTGCCTAACTACTTTCACACTATAAAAGCAGAGTTCAGTAGTGATAATGGTGCTGTATGAGTCACAAGCCTAATATACCACTGGCTCTTTATATAAACTGTTTTCTAACTGCTTTGATAAATAGTTGCCATGGGAATGAATGAATCAACACATAAATAAATATACTATAATAGCAAACTCACTTTTATATAATTACACCTTAATAGTATATACTCTATGGCAAAGATCCAATACTTACCACAGACACTGCTAAACATTTAATTTAAAATATGAAACAAATATGATCCATACATCACTTTACTAAGTTGTGCTAAAATACATTCAATAAGATTGAAAATTATAATTTCATTTTCTAAGTGGTCACGTTTTACTTTCATAATTACATATTCATATCAATGTTTCTTTTCATTAGAAATGGACAGCCTGGGCTGGAGAGATGGCTTAGCAGTTAAGTGCTTACCTGTGAAGCCCAAGGACCCCAGTTCGAGCCTCAATTCCCCAGGACCCATGTTAGCCAGATGCACAAGGGGTCGCACGCATCTGGAGTTTGTTTGCAGTGTCTGGAGGCCCTGGCATGCCCATTCTCTCTCTTTCTCTATCTGCCTCTTTCTCTTTCTGTTACTCTTGCTCTCAAATAAATAAATTAAAATAAAATATTTATAAAAAGAAATGGAAATTTTCTATGCATAAGACCTGTATATGTTAGCTCATTCATAAGTTCTCCTCAGGGAGATGAAATTCTGCTTTCCAAACTATGTGCCTGGAAGGAATTCATCCACCTTTCTTGCATAAGAATTTAACTTCAAGTTTACATTTGTAAAATAATTTCTGTCCATAAGTGAATAAGCAAGGCACTGTTAGATTCCAGACATCTGGGAGTTATTGACTCTATTTTCAAAACAATTGGTTATATTCTATGGTTAGTCAAGAGAGATATTCTTGCATGAAATAATCTTAAGGAAATATAAGCATTAAGAATTTAACACTAATGCATATAGAATACCATGACATCATATAGAGACTCATTTAGGCTATGCTATTCACTGGAGGAAATTGTTTGAAAATGATATGAATGCTGGCTGCTCTGTAGCTATTCTTATTTTCATTTGTTTTTCTAACTTGCTACAAATAAAACAAAGCTGTGTGTGGTGACTTGTACCTATAACTTCAGCACTCAGAAAGCTGAGGTAGAAGGATTACCATGAGTTTGAGGCAAACGTAGGCTAGAAAGTGAGTCCCAGGTAGCCTAGGTCAGAGTTTGACCCTGCCTCAACAACAACAAAAAAAAAAAAAACCCTTCAAAAACAGAAATTATTAAAACAAAAACATCTAAAATTGAATGTATCCATTGTGGGTGCTAAGTATTATTTCTGTTTGCTTGTTCTCATTTGGTTTTAATTTTTGCATGTATGGATGTGAGTCTACATAATGTTAAGTTTTGTGTTTGAGGAAAAACTTGCCTTATGTATATCATTGCCCATTATAGAAACTTACACTTATTTTCTACAGAAGTTGAATTTCATCTCAATCATCTCAAAAAAATGTGATTTTTCCATTTCATCATCTCAATCATTTATTCAATAAACTTGCATTCAAGGTTGTGCAGATTTACTTACATAATGGGTTTGGAAACAATACATTACTCTTTCTAATTCAGAGGCCAGGTCTATGAAGGGAAACCTCTAGAAATTAATATCAGTTAATTAATCCAGCTCATTAGACTAAAACTTCAATGAATGCTAAGTGCTGCTAATGTAAAACACTTCCCAGTTAATGAAGTCAAAGCTGACATCAAAGAGGGGCCAGTACCTCATTCATTAATGAAACCAACTCTCCGGACGCCACATATTACTGCATCCTGGGAGAACAGCAATGGAATGCAAGTGTATGTTCTGTTCTGATATCCTACCACTGACTTTAAGGTTTAAATCTGGACAACTATAGGTTCATAAATAGTGCATGTTTCCTGCCAAGAACACAAGAAGACAAGCAAAACAAACTCCACAAAGCAACTTTTTCAGAACAAGTTTCAAACAGTGTGAAAACTGACTATAAAGAACCAATGACTTACCATGTTCGCAATTATTCAGTTTACTTGCTGTCATTGTTGCACAGATTTTAAAATGGAACTAAAACATTCTGTTGGTTTGAATCAGATGTCTCCCATAAACTCATGTATGTGTTCTGAATGCTTGGTTCCTAACTGATGGAAATTTGGGAGGTGGTGCCTTGCCAGAAAGTATGCTGTTGGGAATGGAATTTAGGATATTATAGCCAGCTCCCCCTTGCCAGAGCTCAGCTCACTCTCCTGATGTTTTCTGCCTGCTATGGCAGAGTTGATATGATTTCCAGCCTCTGTTCATGCCATGCTTTCCCCTGCCATCCAAAAACTGCCTCTTGAGACATTAAAGCCCAAAGAAAAATTTTTCTTCTACCAGTTGCTTTGGGTAGAATATTTTATCTCAGCAACAAGAATATAACCATAACAAATGATCACTGTTATCTTTTAGGATTTTTTTTCTAAAACTCACTCTTAAATTCTTTAATCACTCTGAAGAGTTTCATCTCAAGAAGGGAGGTCTTTGTAAGTATTAAGATATCAGATAAGACAGGGTCTACTGCTTAAAGTCAGGCCTCTTTTGATTAATTAACCAGTTGAGTCTGTCCTCACTAAGAGGAAGAATAATTCTGGTGAAGACAGAGGAACAGCACAATGTATGGAGCTTTTTAAATAATCTACAACTTTCTTGAAACAAACGTTTCTAGTGCTCATTTGAGCATTGTCCTGGCTTAATTTCCTACACCAGGAATTTGAGAATGAGATGAGGCTTCTTCTTGGTACCTCCAACAATCTCCTAGAATCTCTCCATGGGCAAAAATCTGTTCAGACATTTTCTTCTTGCTCTACCTCATCACTGTCCAACATACCACAGGGAGGAGCTGGGGGAGGGGCAAGATTCATACTGAAGGCCACAAGGGAGGGATCCATCCTTCTCTCCAGGACACAGGGGAGGGAACCATTCTGCTCTCAAAGCTTTTTCCAGCAAGGATCAGCTTTTCCTAAAGCTTTAGTGAAAATAGTGATTTTTTTTTTCTTTCAATCCATTCTTCTTTCTGTCTTGCTGAGATTTCTTGACAATTTGATCCTTCCAGTAAAACAATTTTTGTTTATTTGAATAATACAATAAAGAGTTAAGAAACCAGGGCTTTGGGCTTAAGGCTTAGTAATTCAGGCACTTGGCTGCAAAGCCAATGGACTCAGGACACACCTAAGCCAGATGCACAAGGTGGCACATGTGTCTGGAGTTTGTCTGTAGTGCCTAGAGGCCTTCGTGTGTCCATTCTATCTGCCTCTTCCTCTCTCTCTCTCTCTCTCTCTCTCTCTCTCTCTCTCTCTCTCTCTCTCTCTATTTCTCTCTCTCTCTCATAAATAAAAGAATAATTTAAAGAAGAAAAGAAATCATGGCTTGAGAGATGGTTCAGCAGCTAAGGAATTTGACTGCAAAACCTAATGATCCTAGTTAGATTCCCCAGTACCCATGTGAAGCCAGAAGCACAAAGTGGGGCATGCCCCTGTAGTTCTTTGCAGCATCTAGAGGCTCTGTCCTGTCCCTTCTCTCTCTTTGCCAGGCAGGGTGGTACCCAAGACTTAAGGCTAAAGTAGGAGAATCACTGTGAATTTGAGGCCAACCTGGGACTAAAGAGTGACTATCAGGTCAGCCCTTTCTTAAAAAGAAAAGATATCAAAACCAAGCCTCTACCTCCAAGTATTATTTTTATAAACAAGAGCAGTCATTAATTTTTAAGTCAAACTACTTTCTCCAAACACTGTCTTAAAATAATGTTTCTAACAAGATTTTTTTCAAATCAAATACGTATTTTAAACAAAATGTCAAGCATCATTCTAGTTTGGAATTTGTATGTATATGTACATAGCCAGAACACACACACACACACACACACACACACACACACACACACACACACACACACACATAGCTGGTCTAGGACACATTATGTATCCCAGTTTGGCCTTGAATCTTCAGCAATCTTTCTGCTTCATCCTCCTGAATGCTTGGGATTATAGTCATTAGCCATTGATAGTTTGACCTTTCAATTAACAGAAATTAACAGAAGTTGACGTTTGTGTTATTGATGTGTACTAACTCAGAATTATTTTTATAAAAAGGTGAAGTGATAATTCATAGAAGAATGAAGTAAGCTTAATGTGTTGCAAGGTTGATTTGCATGCATCACTAATCTTGATTGGAGCATGTCAAATTTAGGGCTGTGAGAGCTAAGTGCTCAGTTCAGTGCATGAAGTTATTATGTAGTCAGTCAGGATATGAACACAACATACTAAAATTATGAAGCATGTTCAATTATCAGAACCCTGGATACATCTGTGCTCCTGAATTCACTTGTTCAAGAGATAAAGCTGCCTTTGTTCATCCTTCAGGCTAGATGTTAAATGTTTCTTGTGATACATGGCCCCAAAAACTGTCCTTTGATCTAGTTATCTTACTTGGGTAAAGTTTCTGCCAGCCTTAATCAAAACTCCTGAAAAAATAGAACCTATGATCTAAATTTATTTTCATATATTTATCTTCTACTCTTGTCACATGCTAAAATGATGAGAGCATTAAAGCCAGTTACATATTCAGTTAGAAATTACCCTTTATTATTTAATAAATTTTACTTCTAATAAAGGAAGTGTCCATCTTCATCAAATAATTTGACTTCTTTGAATTCTTCATCTGAATTAATCTGATGGTCTGAATAATCAAATAGTACCACTTAATTCTGGAAATTAAAGATTAAATGTCCTTCAGAAAATTGAAAATCAACATTTTTATGACTTCAATTGGAAGAACTCATACTAAAATGTGAACAATGTTCATGAAAAATTAATAAATAAGACTAATGATAGTCTGTGGTAATTTGAGAATGATCAGACACTTAAACTCCTTATAATTAATGCTGATACTTTTGAGAAAACTGAGTAATGATATTGTGATTTTGTACTGAAATTCAAAAGCTTTTGATGAAATATATGAAGAATCAATTTCACATTGCTCTCACATATGCTGCACAGACATAGTCATTTCTCATTTTAAATATAATTCCTTTGGATATAACATTATGAACTTAGAGTCAATTGCATGTTTTGAAGTTCTGCATATCCTTTTAGAATTTCACCCTTTCCAGTTAAGATTTAACAATATTCTCTTTCCCTGACTTCTTGTTGCATTGCAAACACTAGGAGCCCTTGTTATTCAGAAAAAAATGGCTATTTTTACCCCCTCCAGTATATTGAAAAAAGAAGCATACTTTGGGCAAAGAGTAAATGATATTTGTGGAAAATCAGAACATACACTGAGGATTCTGGACTTTCTAATGCACAAAGTAGGGTGGAAATCCTTGAATAAAGACCACATTGGGACTTCTTGTGCCCCTGTGTCTCTCTCTGAATGGAATCTCAAGAAGCCAAAACATCATAGCACTTTTCCAGGTGATAGATATGCTGCTACAGCTGGTTAAACAGAGTGAGAATGTGTTCTGTTGCCAGAGCTGGGTCAGACACTTTGAGAATGTGTCCTCTTGGTATATTTCTTCTTAAGAATCCAAGAGGAGCCATGCACGGTGGCACATGCCTTTAATCCAAGCATTTGAGAGACAGAGGTAGAATTGTGGTGAGTTTGAGGCCACCCTGAGACTACATAGTTAATTCCAGATCAGCCTGGACCAGAGTGAGACCCTACCTCAGAAAAAAAAAGAAAAAAAGAAAAAAGAAAAAATAAAAAAGAATCCAAGAGGGCTTTTATTGGCTGAAATTTATATAGGTCAATCAGGATTCACATGAAATTAAAGATAATTAATATGACTTGTAATTAGTCATAGGAATGGTTCTTCCCCTTTGTAGCCTGCCTCAGATTTAGTTATATACACTGTAGAAAAAAAAATTATATGTGATTGATGTACTTCAGAGAAGCAAATGGTAGTATTTCAGAGGAGCAACATATATATTTTCCTGTTAGGATTCATTTACTGTTTGCACCACAACAATTATCTATAAATAAAGTGTAACTTTTAGTGCAGCCAATGAGCAGCCAGGCATACTAATGAGGACATCTTTTACTAGTGTTGCTTGGCTGAGCTTTTGAGTGGAGCCCAAGAGAGAATGCATGGTACACTGGGACCCTTTGGAAAAGCTCTGAGAACACATTTACAAAAATACCATCTACATTAAGGGGAACTAAAGGATACTTTGTTTTGACTACTGGAAAGGAAATGATACACACAGGGACCCAGGTGGTTAGTGTACTGTACATTATTACTATGAAGTACAAGACCTCCATCTCTTAGCTGCCTAGAAACCACAAATTCACTTGATTACATAGTGCCCTGCAGAATAGACTGAAGGGTAAATGAACAAACATTGCAGTTATCTTTTCTTTCAAAGCATGCCAAGTCATTTTTTGTTGTATTTATTTATTCCCATTGGTAAGTTTTGAAGGAGGGACCTTTACAATGGTTTCTATCCTGCAAGAATGTGTTTCATATAGAAAACAGAAAATGACAGACACCTTTCTTTATGACAGGAAAATGATAATAAATTAGTCCAACTGTAATAGCAATACAAAATTTCTGAGTTCAAATATGATATAGCATGCCTTTAACTTCTGCAGTTACTACACATACCTTGACATTTAAATCAACTTAATTTTAAGACAAACATGATGATTTCTCAGCTATGTAATTGTTCCTTCACAAAAATATCCATTTTTCTGAATAACAAGGGCTCCTAGTGTTAAAAATTCAAGGGCTTGAAATTCTAATGTTGAATGACGAGGTACTTGTTTGCATTGTTAGATTGGCCTGGTCATACAAAATATCTTGATTCTCTGACTTTCTCTCACATACACTAATACACATTGGACTCAAGTGCTTGCTCCTTGGAAGAACAAGACAAAGGTCACAGTGATGTAAGACATTGACAAAATCACAAACCATACTTAATATTGACTTTGATATATTGAGCTAATTTTATTTATTTGGGAAAAAAGTGAATCATTATGTTAAATGAAAGTTTGTAACAGATGTTCTATGCCCAGTGAGTACTGGGTTTTTTTGTTTGTTTGTTTGTTCATTTGTTTGTTTGTTTGTTTTTTCTCTTTGGGATTGTCTCTGTAAATTTTCATGTTGTTTTCATGCTATAGCCCCTACATTTATTACTAAAAAAAGAAGGAAAAAGAAACATGGTACTTAAGGTCTACAGATTATTACTTCCACACTAGATTTCCAGAAGAAATGTTTGCTTCCATTTCTCTATTTTTTTATTCTTTCTGAGCATTAGTGACCTATAACACCCATCATGCATATCTCTGGCAGTCTGACACAGTTCACAATCCTGCAGGAGTCCCCAAAATAGAGCATGCTTACACACATTTCATGTTTGCATCTTGTGCTGATTTATAGATAGGTGTAAATTTTACAACACTTAGGAACAAAGCTATGTATTTGGAGTGTGATAGGTCATATCCAATGTTATATTTAGCATCTAGTAATTCAGTTCTGTTGCCTTATATGTCTTGATCTTACCATCAACCCTCAAATTAAAGTCTAATATCTGCAACATTTCTCTATAAATCATTGCTTTGACTTAATATTCTTTTTTGGGTTCCTAAGTTTCCTTTTTGGAAAATAAACATATATTTAAGATAGCATTAAATTAGTTGATGAGAAATTTTTACCTTAATTAATTTACTATTTGTTGTAGAATTACCTAAAGTAGTGGGTTTTCTTTTCTATAAAAGTCAAGCATCACAAAAACAAAGTGACATATATTTTAATTTAATTTTCAAATTCATTGTAAAAATAATGACTTAAGAATTAAGAGGAGGAAAATGAAATTAGAAAAATTAAACCTTAATTCAATTAATTAATTTAAATTTAATTTAAACCAATTAAACTAAAAGCAGGATGGGAACTTATCCAAGGTATTACCAATCATATAAAATAAATGGCAATCTGAATATATGTTTTGATAGAGCAATTTTTTACAGACATCTACTTATTTCCAGTTAAATAGCTCATCATAACACTGATATGTATGCATGGAAATCTGAAACAAAACACTGCTGATGTGCCCTTTCCTAACTCTATTCACTGAAATATTTTAACATTAGTTAATTTAATTATTGAATGTTTATCTGGATTCACTAATTTTATGTCATAATCCACTAATGTAATGGGTCTACAAAGATTCAGATTTGTATAAGAAATATGGTAGGAGTAGAAGTCTGCTCCCAAGAGCCTGATTTTTGGAATCAGGAGAAATTTTTGGTAACTTGTGCTTGTAGCTAAATCTGTATATACATATTTCCTGGTATGCTTCATATTTTCTAGAAAGTAAAATATTTTATGGAAAGATGAGACAAATAGAATTTCTCTCTCTGGATGAAACTAAATAAATTCATTATTTCATTTCTCCATATCGATGGCCATTTTATTTTAATTCATATATGAATTGGACTCACTTCAAAACCTCATGGCCAGAGCTGGAGAGATGGATTAGTAGTTAAGGTGTTTGCCACAAACCTAAGGACTCAGGTTCAATTATCCAGGACCCATGTAAGCCAGATGCACAAGGTGGCACATGCATCTGGAGTTCATTTGCAACCCACCCATTTATTCTCTCTCTCTCTCATTTACACTCTCAAATAAATAATAATAAAAATACTTAAAAATAAACACCTCATGGCTAGGGATGCCATAGCACTAATGAATCAAAATTATCCATCAAAGATACTATTTTAATCAAGACCTTCAAATATACAAGAAGGTAACTTTTATCTTAATAAGCATAACAACATTGAAATTAATATTTATTACTCAAATAATAAATTAATCTTAAAATTGCACACCTTGTATGAACAAGCACGCCTGCAAGCCAACATTAGCATTAGTGTTGGTAGTGTCTGAAGAGTGTATGTAGTCATGGGATAAATGGATTCTTACAAATAAGCCTTTGAAGTTAGATATGAGACTGATTAATTTCCTAGCAAAAACTTAAACCGTAAGCTTATCATGGGCAACATACCTGTATGATTATAAGCTAAAATAATTAAATTCCTGTGTTTTAACCAATAGAAAAAGACAATAGACAATATGTCAGCTATTTTGACAAGGAAGTCGTATGATGACTTGCTAACTAAATAGCTATAAGCCCAGCAACTAGGAGACAAAGTCAGATATATGACTTCAAGGCAAGCACAGACAACATAACTAGACTCAGTGAAAAACAATAAAAAACACAAAAACAAATAGAGACTTACCAACCAGATTTTGAGGGGTTTTTTTTTTCCACTTTGGTTAAATACAATGACCTGTGTTTTATTCTGACATTTTCATACATGTGCATAGACTTTGTTCTTATTTGAAATTCCTGCTACCTTCCCAAAATTAATTAATTAATTAATTAATTTAAATTTAATTTAAACCAATTAAACTAAAAGCAGGATGGGAACTTTACTCTTCTCCTTGATCGCCTTCCTCACTCAAATACTCCCTCTCCTACTTTTATGACACATACCTCAATTACCCTCTCATTTTTTTCTTTTTATACCTTCTCATTTTATTTATTATTTTACTATTATTATTATTGAGAAAGACAAAGAGCAAGAATGGGCATGCCAGGGCCTCTTATCACTGCAAATTACCTCCAGACATATGTTTCACTTTATGTATCTGGCTTCAATTGGATACTTGGAAACTGAACTCTGACCATCAGGATCTGCAAGCAAGTACCTTTAACTGCTGAACCATCTCTCCAGCCCTCCATTACCCTCTCTTAATTAAGATAATGACTAAGACCATGACAGTTTTTATATATAACAAAGGCAATTTCAGGAAGCAGCTACCACTTCCTTCTTGTGTAAGGGTGAAGAACAAACAGCAACAAAAAGAAGTTGGTATCACTAAACCATGCAAATATGGAGGAGGGACTTTGTGGTGATGAACCTCAGATTTCCCTATTGATAGAATAGGTGTTTGGTGGTATGTGAGGTGATGAGACCAATGTTCCTTATACCATAAATTTTGCCAAGACTATGAAGGGCTTCAGCTACTGTTTTGGGGAATGACTGATAACCTGAAAGGAAGAGCTAGTATTGGAAGAAATGTTTGCACCATGAACAGAGAGGAAGCCCAGTTTGGGGGAGCACTTCCTTCTCCCTCCTCTTAGCCTGGTGGTCACTGGCAAGCCTAACACAAGGACCCACTGGTGAGGGAGAAATTCAAGGTGAAGATAGGGACCAGCAGCTGAGACCAAATTGTAGAGATTGCCATCACTTAGCACACCCGGCTACACCTATGCATTTTTGTTAGTCCTGAGCCATGAGTCAACACCTTGGGATTTGGAAAGAACACAGATAAGCAATGTTCCAGCATGGGATCAAGAATTAAACAACCACTTCTTTTCTTTTCCTAACACTTTTCTTCTAAAGCAGTATAGAAAATCAGAGCTACTATTGCATTAAACAAATTTTCTGTTAAAAGATGTTCTTTTTGAATATTCTTGTTCATATTTGTTGTCATTAAACTGAAATTTAGCTTGTTACTTTGAAAACACTTCATATTATCAATATAAATATGTGTCTTTTCTATGATTATAATACTTAAAGTGACACATTATTAACAATAGAGTTTTGAATTGTAAAAAAAATGAAACAATACATATACCATGTATAATATACATGAAAAATAGAACTATATATATGTATATATATATGTGTGTGTGTGTATAGTAAGGCATACCACATAAACATATGCATAAACTTACATTTACTATCCACTTAAAACAAGTGTATATGAACTTACACATAAAATATGCACACAAAACTGACATATACATAAGCATGAATATTTTAATATACATTTAATATGAACATAAACATGAATATACACATATATAAAATGTACATGTGAGCATACATATTTGTGTAAGCAAACACATAAATGTGTGCATGAAATATGAATACATAAAATTATAATGTGCATAGACATAAACATATGAGTGCATGTATATGTATAGACATAAACATCTTCCCCATGTTTGTAGTATCTCCATTAAAATACATGGACATTCCAAATTTGATTTTAAATTCCCTGCTGATGGAATTTATGTTATTTCTTTCTATGTTTATTATTATTACTGTTATTATTATCAACCTATTTTGAATGGATATATCATGTGTTGGTACCCTCTTTTCCCTCATCCTTGCCCCATTCCATTGGGGAAGCTCTTCAGTGGGATTGTATTCCCCATGGGGTTGTGGGTTATGAGTTGTGGGAGCAGCAGTCATTTTGGGGGGAAGGGATGCCACTGGGCATGATGTCTCAAACCTGTGGATCTTACAATCTGTCTTCCTCTGCCACCTCTTCCACAAAATTTCCTGAGCCACTGTGGATGAGTTTTAAGTCTACTCCAGTGATGAGCTCTTAGGAGCCTATGTATCTCTGCTTTGGTAGGTGTTGAGTATCTTCAGGGTCTGTCTCCTACACTTGCTATGGATGGAAGGATAGAAATACTAGGAAACATCTGCATATATTGTTTTCATACAAAGTATCTGTTAATTATGCTGAACAAAAATATTGGCTTAAATGATAACAAATATCATCTTCGTAGATGACTTGAGTCACACCACAAGCATGCTTATCACCAACAATCTCTGTTTCCCTTCTGCAGATACCACACCACGTGAAGCCACTGCCATACTACAGCTATGAACAGCCAGTGATCGGGTACTGCCAGGCCCACCAGCCACTGCACATCAACAAGGCATATGACACAGTGTCCCCAGAGCAGGATGACAGCCCCAGCCTGGAGCTTGGGCGAGACCATGGCTTCATCGCTACCATAGCCCGGTCAGCAGCACCAGCCATTTATCTGGAGAGAATAACAAATTAAGTATGAAGCCAACACCTTGTACGGAGAGGAGAGTGGATGTCCAGCATCCTGCAACCAAGCAAGCTCATTGTTCCTATAAAAAAGTTTACAGCATAGATAAAATTTGAACTCATACTGCTGAAAGAGAGGGTAGATGACGCACCCATGGTACCTGGGAGAACATGGAACGTTCTTTGCTTTAAACCATAAGACAACACAAATGCTCCCAATGTAAATAGAGTGTCAAGTTCTTATAAAACTAGATTTTACCCTAGCTATCTATAGGTTTGTTTGTATATTTGACTTTTCTACAGTGCATGGGTCCTGGGCTGGGAGAACCACAGGGGTGGATGGGAAGTTGGGATAAAATAGTTTTCCTTGTAAGGTGTGTGTAAAACTCACAGACTTTACTTTCAATTGCTTTCATTTTATTTTTCACCTAAAATACTGTTGTTTATTCTTTTGGTTTATTTATTTTTTAAATTATCCTGGTCAATTGATGGTCTCTAATTCTAAACATAGATATTAAAACTTATGTGGTACCAAAAGAAAATCTGCTTTTGCACGAATCCCAATCAAGGAAAGAAGTTTGGTCACAAATTTGATGATTTGATGAAACTACTGAAATAAGAACTCAACCCACAGAGGTGAAAGCTCCAGTAAGGCATGGGTTGTAGGTGATATTCGGAGTTTTTGTTTGTTTGTTTTTCCCCTATTGGCAGCCCTCACTGTAGGAAGTTTGAGAAGACCTGTGAAGATGGGGAAAGGACAAAACCCTCACTGTGAGGAGGGTCTTAAGAACAATGTTCATGTGATGAGTGGATATAACTGCCAGCTGACAATTTCTAAATTCAAAATAATGTGTAGCATTGCTTTTGAATTCAATTAGCATTTAGCTTTTGTGTAATTTTTATCAATAAAAATGTTGAAAATAAAATAAATATATTATTTTTCAGTTGGTATACTACAGTCCACTAATGTTGAGTTCTTTACATTTGTGGAATGGTTCTGGCCCATATCATAGTATTGCAGTAAGACTCAGTTTCTACCATGCAGCTTCTTGCCTTATGGTTAGTAGAGAGGCCTTAAGAAATGAGAATAGTAAAACTGAGAAAGATTCTATGTGTTGTAACATGGTTTAAAATTTTACTACTAGAGCTACTAATATTAAATTACTTTGAATGAGGGTCTTGTATATGTCAAACTGGCCTTGAATTCACAATGTAACTAAGGATGACTTCTAACTTCTGGTCCTACTGACTCTACATCTGGAACCTGGAATTATAGGTATGAACCACCATGACTGGTTTATGTGATGCTGGGAATGAAACCCAGGCCTTTGTAGGTGCTAGACAACTGACCAACTGAACCAAATCCCCAGACCCACACCACAAAATGTTATTTTTATATACAACTTTAATAAGATCATGCATAATAAAATGTCAGTAGAAGAATATAGATTTTATGGTATCACATGAGAGAAAGAAACATGTGGGACTTAACTTCTATCTAGAGCAGCACAGAGCAAACATGTTTTTAAATAAAAGAGATAATAGTGTGTAAGTCAGGTCAGGGAGGCATCTTCTTGTGACTTCCTCAGTGTTTTGACATTGCATCTCAGCCATTTTCCACCATACTGCTAGCCTGCTCCTGATGTCATGCTTACCTAGTTTGTTTATTTTAAAATCAAAAGCAAGTTATAAAAATTCTGTCATTTACTAAATGTAGTTTTATATTCTAAGAGGTGCTAACTAACAGTGGTCCTACTAGATGCTCTTAAAATCCCAGTTTATAACCAACATTCATTTTGTTTTAAATTTCAGGTTCGATGAAATTAATAGCAAAATAGTTACAACTAACTGCGAAACAGAGATACCAAACACTCACATAGAACACTGAACATGTAATTGTTTCCAATTCTGTAATGTTTTGCTATCATGCTAAATTACACATGAAGTTATATTCTATCTTAACTGAGAAAAACAGGTATCATATTAAAGGAGAATACAAAGAAGCTTTTATTTTTTAATATTTTATTTTTATTTATTTATTTGAGAGTGGGAAAGATAGAAAGAGAGAGAATGGTTGTGTCAGGGCCTTCATCCACTGCAAATGAACTCCAGATGTATGTATCACCTTGTGCAATTGGTTTAAAGGAGTCCTGGAGAATCAAACCTGGGTCATTTCCCTTTGAAGGCAAGTGCCTTAACCACTAAGCAATGTCTCCAGCCCAGAAGCTATCATTTTTACATTGGAAAAAGCTGTTATTAAATTCTGTTAACTTTTTTGTTAACATTTACAAATTAGCTGGCTATGTTTTTTTTAAACCACACACATATAAAAGGATGACCATGAGTTTTAAATGTAAAGGTCAAACTTGAGCATCGTCATTTTGCTTTTACAATTTATTCAATGACATTAGAGCATATATTCACAAATTAGAAGGACATTTTTGGCAGGAATTGTTTTGCCAGTTTATGAGGATTTTCATCAACATTGATATCTTCTTATTCTGTCAGGAACAAATAGGTATCCCTTGCCTGCCAGATATGATTTATAGCTAAAAAAAAAAAAAAACTCAATCAAAGATTACCATGATTCTTCCAACCAAAAATGTCATAAATAAACATGATTGCTAATGTTATTAAAAATTGCCCAAATTGGCCAACAGTAGCCTAAAGTCCAACACAAAACTGGTGAAGGAAAATGCTAGCAAAACAGCATTGAGAAAATGATGAATCTTCAGTACATGAAAACTCAAAAACCTCATTTTTTTTTTTTTTTTTTTTTTTTTGGTTTTTCAAGGCAGGGTCTCACTCTGGCTCAGGCTGACCTGGAATTAACTCTGTAATCTCAGAGTGGCCTCGAACTCACGGCGATCCTCCTACCTCTGCCTCCCGAGTGCTGGGATTAAAGGCGTGTGCCACCACGCCCGGCAAAAACCTCATTTTAAAAATCATCAGAACATGTTTATATTGAATTTTGCAAATCAGTTGAGGATGAGAACAAAACCCAAGAAAAACAATCAAAGAACATTTTTTTTATTTAATTTATTAGTTTTCTTTTCAGTAAATACAGGCAGTTTGGTACCATTGTTTAGGCTCATCTGTGATCTACCCCCTCCCATTGGACCCTCCTTGTTGATGAAAATGGGTCGTGCATTGTGGAGTTAGTCCCCAGTTATTGGTATGATAAATGTCTCTGCAAATCATCACCCAACATGTGACTCTGAGATTCTTTCCACCCCCTCTTCCGCAAAATTTTCCTGAGCCATGTTGGGTTCATTTTTGGTCTGCTTCAGTACTGAGGTGTTGGGGGCCTCTGAGGCTCTGGCTCTCTGATTTGGTAGGAGTTGATTTTTTCTCTGCATTGGTAACCTTCCCCTTTGTGCTGGTATCCAGTTCACAGGAAAACATCACCCTTGCTTGTTTCGCCAGTTGTCCTTAGTTTCAGTTGGGCCCCTTTTGAGGTATGTTGGGGCAGCTCTTTTCTTAGGATCTGCATCTATGTGGAAAAGAGAAGCAGATTCTCCAACAGAGAGTAAGTTAGCACTCGGAAAATTGAGATAATACTTACTTTTTTGATAGACAGTATGATAGGTGTAAGCCCTCTTATACCCCGTGATTGATGGTAGCTTGATATTGGAGAGTGGGCTTGTGTTTGGGTATGGTTCTGACTTGTTTCCCAGCTCCAGCTAAGGGTCTAGTACCACTGAGTGGATCAGTTAGCCAAATCAAGAGCAATTGGTTCCTCACCATGGCTGTGTACCACTATTGCACTTGTGTGGGCATCACATCAGGTTATTTGTTGCAAATTAGGTTACACAATGCGTTGCTTAGACAGATCTTGGTCATTTCCCCCAGTCACCTATGTAGCACCTTCTGGCACTAGACACGCTGACTGTCTGGGGACTGACTCTCTCCTGGCTTCCGGCCATGACATTCCATTTTATGCGTCAGCTGCTATGGAGTCTTCAGCAATAGGGTCTTACCACTAGCCTTTGGTGGGTCATCAAGTACTCTGACAGAAGTCTGTCATTGTTTTGGGAAGCCTTGTAGGTTTCTCTGATCAAAAGCTCATTGTGGATAGTAGGCCCAAGCTGGAAGTGGGGGTTACAGGTCAGTGTCCACTAGACCCTTACAGGAAACAATTTTATTTGAGTAGGTTTGGAGAAGTTCTTAATTTGAAAAGTCAGTCCTGATATCATATAAGGGGCCATGTAAGTTTTCAGAGAACAAAAATATATTTCTTTAAAATAAATAATAATATATTAACACAGTTTATGAAAATCTCATATTTGATTTCATGGCCTTTAAGCTCAGTGTCAATCACTTTTATATTGAATGTCTGCTATAACCAAAAGGGGAGGGAAACCTGGTATTCACCACTAAGGCTATATTATAGTCTATATGTTACAACAGGGAACAAACCTGAATATACAGCAACACCCCCCCATTTCATTTCCATTTATGTGCTTAACAATGCAAGTGGACCTCTCAAGGGGTCCTGTTTGTACTCACTGTAGAAGTATTGAAGAATGAAAGATTTTTTCCATTGTCTTTCATAGATCAGAAATTATGCTTATTCTAGTTATTTTTCACATTGCAATGATAAAAAGCACTCTCTAGGAAGTTATGCTCCATTTCAAGACTGTCCAAACTAGAAATGAATTAGAACTTTGATGTTATACTATGTTTACTGCATCTCTGAAGTTTCTTCAGGTCCTCACTGAAAGTTGAGGCATCTCACGGTGCATTCCTTAAGCAAGGACAATACAGTCAAGCATATGGGCAACTATGAAAGTAGCACAATCCAGCTTGGAGTAGTCAGTATTACAAATGCTCTTTTCATAAATATTCTTAGCAATACTGAGGTTGCTTCTGCTTACTGTAACAAACAAAAAAATAGACATCTTAGGTTGGAAGCTTGATTGATAGGTGCAGAGGAGCAACTGTGGTTTAAAATTTCTCTCTGTTGAAGCTCTACTCACAATATTTCACATATGACCTTTTGAGACTGAGGATATAAATAAGAGCCTTCACTTGATGTGTGCCATAAAAAACCATTACTTTATATTTTTAAAAAAGTAGATAAAGTTAGAACATTTTGCCAAGTTTCATTCAATAATGGAACAGTGTGGATGAAAGGAGAGAACTCAGAAGAAAGCCCAACATCTCTTGCTGGCTATAGACCATATTGTTATCAGCTTCATCTGAGTGCAGACCTAGCAACCTTACCCTATTACAAAGTGGCTTTCCAGTCATGATACTGGGAAAAGGGAGAAAACATAGTGACCATAACTTAAATCATTTCACTTTGTGAGTAATCAATACATTTCAAATAAGTCTGAAGGTTTGATTTTTGTTGGCAGCTTAACTGATAAACTTTTATTCATAGTGTAATGAGACCACCAAACTAAAGCATACCATGGAAATATACCAAATAAGAAATGGTACTATGAGCTGTTCTTTGCAAACTGTAAATATATTAGCCATATTTGGAATATATTGTTCTTATCATACTTCCAAGGAGATAGCTATAAACCTAATCAATAGGGTATAGAAGGTATGGAAATCCATTAAGTATGGCCCTGGGTAATGAAAAAGTGAAAATGTACCTTGGTACAATATGAAAGCTATAGATAGCATAGCATACACGTAGATGATGCTGAGGAAAAGCACCACTGGCATTCCCTCTGCTGCAGAGGCCATGGCGCCAAAGCAGGGCTGACGAGACAGTGTCTAAGTGATGAACCCATTATTCTTATGCCACACACTTCTCTAGGTCGCTGTCTATATCCCCCCTCTGCAGCTGCCTAATTTCTAAAGTCAGGTGATAACTGAGGAAGGCATGTTTGCCTTATCCATGTTATGTTATATTTAGTTCAGAAGCTCATGAAAAGTGCAACCTCAGAAACCAGCATCATTTATTATTGAAGCTAATTTTTGAAGCACCTGTCTGCAGTAATATTATCTCAGAAGTTTTACTGTAACCATGTTTCTGCCTACCATGTTCTCCGGAATTCTGTATTCTTCCTGTCTGCATATAACCATAGGAACTCAATTCATATAAAGCTGAATAGTCTGTTCTTTACCATATTAACAATCACTTGTTTCCTTCCTGCAAATGGCACTCTTTTTGTTTTTTTTTTTTACCAAACCCACCTGTGCACATTCCACAGTGCCATCTATTCTTCACAAAAGCCTTTTCCCTGATCTTGAGATTTTCTATTATGTCTGGATGTTGCCCTGTTAGATAGTCAGTCTTGCTGAAATTGACTAACTCAGAGGTAAAATGCAGTCTTACAAAACTGCACATACCATGGCAGTGACATTTTAATCTCCATTCTTATCCTAATATGAAAAATCAGTCCTGGTGGAGAGTGGATAGAATATTCAGTGGTTAAGGCACTAGCCTGCAAAGCCTAAGTACCTAGTTTAATTTCCCAATACCCACATGATGCCAGATGTACAAAGTAGCACATGCATGGAGTTTGTTTGCAGTGGCTGGAGATCCTGGAACACCTATTCTCTCTCTGTCTCTCTCCCTCTGAAACAAATAAATAAAATAAAAATCAGTGAGTATCAAACTTGAACCAGTGTTACAGTTACTTGGAAGTCTTCTCAAAATAGATTGTTGTGCCTACATCAATGTGTCTGAATCATCAAGTTTACAAGGAGGTTTAGGACTGTCTCTTTATAAGAAGTCCCCAAGTGATGCACAGACTGCTGGTATGCAGACCACATTTGAAAAACACTTTCTCTAATACGTATACTAACATCGCCTTGGTTTGATAACTGTGTGGGAACTCAAAGTCTGCATTTGACTTTTGCTTAGTATTTAACATTAAATAAGTTTTAAAATAAAATTATTTAAAGCAAAAAATAGCCATACATAATTATGTAATAGAATGGATCATACTTTTCTATAAAGAGAATTTTCTAAAATATGCTATTCAACACTAACAGGTGGTGATTTTTATATGAAAACAGAAAAAGCAAAATATAAGCATTAGCAGATTTAACATCAGAAATACTATACTAAAAATACATTTACCTTTATTCAACCTTGACTTTCCTAAATGTAGTCTAATATCCTTCTTTAATTCAACATGTAACAAAAGTCCTTCAGAACTCCTTTCCTGTAGGTTTATTTAGGAAAAGCTGAATTAGGAATGCTTTTTGCTGTTGGCCATAAAGAGCAGCATGTGCTTTTCAGGATAACGAGTTCCACGTTTACAATGTGCTCCTGTTTCCCTGTTTCCGAGGTGTGTGGAGGTTTTTTTTTTTTTTCTTTTTCTATAGACTCAATATATTTTAATTTTTCTAATAATAAAGCAAATGTTAAATCCATCTGGATTAAATGAAAATGAATAATTAAAATGAGAAGAACCTACTGTGAAGAATTAGAAGCAAATCTCCTCATATAGGAATTCCTCTTTCCGTGGCTTCTACTGTGTAATTATTTCAGAATCATCATGAACATTAAGAACATCCAAGAACACATGGAAACAAGGAAAGCCTTTTTCAAGAGAGTAGATAAATTCCTGACAATGCACTGAGCTTTGTCAATATCATTCAATCTATTTTACTCCAGGCCAGCATTTCTGGGAATGGGAATGATGGTGAGAAAGGAAGAAACAGTCCCTGGGCTCTGCCTGTCAAAGGCAGTACCTTCCACCATGCAGGGGTAAACTAGGGCATTAGAATGGAGTTCAAACAGCATTATTAATTGGTGTTCAGTTTACAAAATGGCATAAGTGATAAAAGTGAATATATACACATATTCTGTATTGGTTACAAAGGCTGTCATACTGGAAATAATGGAAGAGTTAGATAAGAACTATTCCCTGAGAACAAATACAAGCACATGATAATAATTCTTGAGTTTTCCTGTATCCTAGTTGAGGAAACCTACTTTAATTATAGATTGTGAAGAGAACCCCTCTCAGTTAATCCTGAGAAAATGATTAATCAGGTGAGGGCATGATCCAACTTTAACTGCTTTAAGAAATGACAAAAACAACACACAATCATTTCGTCATAATCTGGATCCTGGCAGTCTAAGGTGAAGGTTCCAGAATTTTGCTTTCTGGTGTGGCTCTTTTCCTAGCATACCAAAAACTGCCTTCTTTGAGTCCTTATTTGGCAGCTAAAGTGAGCTCCATAATGTCTCCTCCCACTTATCTTGCTGAATCATATCTCTATCTTTCCTACCTTAATTAACCTTAAACATGCCTCCCTAGAGGCTATATCTCCAAGTTCAGCTATACTTACAACCAAAGTTGAGGATTTCAAAATATGAATTTTATAAAGGCATCATTCTGCCACACAGGACACCAGAAACCACAAACAAATAATATGCAAAGAGTTTCAGTACATATTAAGTGATCCAACTCATTTCAGAAAGAATAATCATAATAATATCAATTGTTGTTTAACAGAAAAAAGTCTGAAGGAAAGATCAGTTAGAACTCTGAGTGGGTCTGTAATTTTAGCTGTATTTATAAGGCAAAATAAGGTGGTTTACTCTCTATTTTAGTCACATGAGTATTCAAGTATTTCTTTTTTTAATTTTGTTGTTTATTTTTATTTATTTGAAAGTGACGGACAGATAGAGAGAAAGAGGCAGATAGAGAGCGAGAGAATGGGGACATCAGGGACTCCCGCCACTGCAAACGAACTCAGGATGCATGTGCCCCCTTATGCATTTGGCTAACGTAGGTCCTGGGAAATCGACCTCGAACAGGAGTCCTTAGGCTTCACAGGCTAGCGCTTAACTGCTAAGCTCTCTTTCCAGCCCTAAAGTATTTCTTAGTAAGGTCTTTGAGGAAGTTACTTAACTAAGTTGTACTGAGTATCTTAGTTTTGGAAGAAATCTTTTGCTTAGAAAAAAGAAAATCATTTCACAAACTGACTTCATCTCATGATGTATTCTGTACTATAAGGGATCCAAAGTCAAGAGTCTCTAAGGGAATCTTTCATACTTATCCACCAATTCAGATATTCCCAATGCACATTGGTATATTAAAAGCTTGCAGAATGAATATAGAAAAGAGTCCGTTTAATTCAGATTTTCACATCTTATTAGATTTGGAATGTTCATTGAAATAAAAGCTATTCAGAACCTTTTGAGTTAGTTATCCACAGGATCCACTTAGTAACACAGTTTATATCTGTTAATAGGTTCTCATAAGAAAGATAAATAGGAACACTTAGCATGGGTGTAGATTCCAAACCGCTCCAATATGTCATGGAGGACATTCCATTCTAAAGGAAGTATTTCATTTTGTCCAAACTAACTTTTCAAAGCTGTTGGTCAAAGTATGTTGTATAAAGAGTTAAAAAAAAATACTAATTCTTATATTACCAGAACTAAATTCACAGTAGTTTATTAGGACTTAACCAAGAGTCTATGTTGAATTGCATTTTGAAACAAGAGTAGGTCTAGTGCAATAATATTGGAAATCAAGGCAGAAATGTTGAGTGAATTGGAGATTTTTAGATGAAATAAAGATTCAGCTTGGAAAAAGTTGCTGTCAAAGGTTGAGAGGAACTGGGCCTAGTGGTGCATACCTTTAATTCCAGCACTCAGGAGGCATAGGTAGGAGGATCACTATGAGACTACTTAGTGAATTCCTGGTTGAGAGGATTATAATATCATAAATGCATGCTTATTTTCCAAGAAGAAGGAAAAAAAAAAAACAAACTATGAAACAACTCAGGTACTAAAGTGCTTGTCAAACAAGCAGCAGGACCACAGTTGGATCTTTTAGTATCTTGTAAAAGAGGGAAGGATTATGTGTGCCTATAATGTCAGCTTGGACTGTCCCTGGACTTACTTACTAGGTAGCATAGACAAATCAAGACACTTCAGGTTCAATGAGTTATCCATGTTTCAGAAAATAAGATGGAGGGTTGTAGAGATGTCTTAGTAGTTAAGGGCTTGCCTGTAAAGCCTAAGGACCCCCTTTCAAGGCTCTATTCCCCAGGACTCATGTAAGTCAGATGCACAGAGTGGTGTATACATCTGGGATTTATTTGCAGTGGCTGGATGCCCTGGCACATCCATTCATTCTCTCTCTCTCTGCCTCTTTCTCTGTCTGTCTGTCTGTCTCTGTCAAATAAAGAAAAATAAACAACAAAATAAAAGATGAAAGTGATCATCAACCTCTGCTCTCCTGTTCTCTCCTCTCAACCCACAGATGTAGGAAAATACATGCATATTGCACACTACACATGCATAAACATACAAAGAAAAAAATAACAGGCAAAATGGTATAAGGTAAATATACTAATTAATTATATTTATTTGATAATTAAATATTTGGTGATCATCATAACCAGATACTTATATTTGTTCTTTTAGATTACAGGACCCCAAAAGGCATTTTGCAAAGGAGGAAATTAGCAATTTTATTTGATATCACAGGTGCTATCACAAAGGACTGACAGAAGTGAAAACATATTCCAGTTATATAGTTGTTAAGAATAGAAGTAGTATGTGGGAGATGCATATAGACCATTTGGAATATTCTTAGTGAGGCAACTCAGCCCAGGACTAAGAAAGAAAATGAATAATTTACAAAACAAGATTACAGTTAACAGGTGAAATTTTCATATACAGTTATGTTGGAGACATAATCAGAGGATAGATCATATAATGCAGGAGACAGTTATGCCAAGTAATATGTATTTGAACTTAAGATGTACAGAATTATCCTACCAGCAACTAGGATATTGTGGATTGATGATAATAGTTCAACAAGAACATTTTAGACTCAATATAAAGTCTAAATGCATGGAGATATGCCAGAACTTTCTAGACCCAGTAAGAGTTATTATACTACAGAACTTGAAAAATGGTAGACTTTCTCAGAAAATACCAGTGGAAATTGAAAACAGAAAAAATAAATAAAAAGAAAGCATATTTAAAATCCATAGTGTTTTATACACCTTGTGTATTATTCTAATACTTGTATATAATAAACTACAAAATTATTTTAAGTAAAAATTTTTAGTTATTGTCAACTCTACCTTATAACCAAAAATGAAACCAGTGGAAAAGATAAGAATTGGAAACCATGACACAAAGCCAGAATGTCTTCTCAAGAACCAAGAGCTTGGACTGGAGAGATGGCGTAGTAGTTAAGCACTTGCCTGTGAGGCCTAAGGACCCTGGTTCGAGGCTTGATTCCCCAGGACCCACATTAGCCAGATGTACCCAGGGGCCCACGTGTCTGGAGTTTGTTTGCAGTGGCTGGAGGCCCTGGCAATCCCATTCCCTCTCCCTCTCTCTCTCTCTCTCTCTCTCTCTCTCTCTCTCTCTCTCTCTCTCCTCTCTCTGCCTCTTTCTCTCTCTGTCTGTCGCTCTCAAATAAATAAATAAAACAAAAAATATTTTTAAATTTCTATTTATTTATTTATTTATTTGAGAGCGACAGACACAGGGAGAAAAACAGAGAGAAGGAGAGAGAGAGAATGGGCGCGCTAGGGCTTCCAGCCTCTGCAAACGAACTCCAGACGCGTGCGCCCCCTTGTGCATCTGGCTAACGTGGGACCTGGGGAACCGAGCCTCGAACCGGGGTCCTTAGGCTTCACAGGCAAGCGCTTAACCGCTAAGCCATCTCTCCAGCCCAAAAAATATTTTTAAAAAAGATCCAACAGCTCTTGGCCTCTGTGGACTGTTGTCTCTTAAGACTTCATATAAGAGTTTTTCAAGAAATAGAAACAACAAGATTATGCAATTTGAGAAACACAAAGTTTGAAGAAGCAGGAGGATGTTGCTAAGTTTGAGAGTTTGAGTGACTGAATGTGTGTAGCAGCCATAGAAATGATGACCCAGTATGTGGTATAAAATGGTGAATGATAATTTGAACATGTTGAGTTTTAGGCCCGTGGAAATTTCAGGTGGAGTCATTTAAAACCTATTGAATTATGATGTCCTAAAATTCAAATGAATGATGACATTGCACATATTGAATTCTGAACATAAATCCATGGGAGTCAAAAACTGAGCTATGAGCAGGGAGTAGATTGAGAAAGGAAGAACCACATCATGACTCTACCTAAAAGAATAGTGCTATCCAGGTAAAAAGAAGATTACCCAGAAACATATAACAGTGATAGATTTCATTGAGGGGAAGAGAATTTTCACACAGACCAAAAATAGAAGGATCTTTCTTTGCAAGCAGTGAAGATTTGTTGTTGAAGTATTAAAGATGGGTATCCAATGACCAATTTCAGGACTGGTACACAATGTCTTGTGGGGATAGGAACATGGTTCAGTTGAAAAAGTGCTTGCCCAGTACCCATGTTAAAGCTGAGCATGGTGATATACACCTATAATCTCAAAGCATGGGACATGGAGACAAAAGGTTTCTAAAAATTTTCTGGCTAGCTAGTTGAGTCAAATAGGTGAGCTCTAAGTTCAGCCATAGGTTATTTTTTTCAAAAACTAAGGTGGATAATGATTGAACAATGTATGTAATACACACTTCTGGCTGCCATGCATATAGACATACAGATGCATCGATCCCACATAAATATGAGCATGCATCCACATGCACATAACACCATACAAAACAGTTAAAATCATTTGCTTCAGGAATGTGATCTCCATGAAACCTCATTGCTTCCTTCTAATAAGATACTTTTATTTTTAATACTTTTCTATTACATGCAAGAAAGAAAATACTCCAAAATTATATGATTGCTTTTAATATTTGAGACAAAAACTGTATCCTGGAGTTTACTTTTTCACTCTCGATTTCATTTTTTTAAATTTATTTATTTATTTGATGAGAGAAAGAAAGAAAGAAAGAAAGAAAGAAAGAAAGAAAGAAAGAAAGAAAGAAAGAAAGAAAGAACAAGAAAGAATGGATGTGTCAGGGCTTCTAGCCACTGCAAACAAACTCCAGACTCATGTACCCTTATGCATATGGCTTACATGGATTCTGAGGAATTGAACCTGGATCCTCAGGCTTCACAGGCAAGCACCTTAACAGCTAAGCCATATCTCCAGCCCTCATTATGAATTTCTTAATTTATTAATTTGGTATACAATTATGATAGATAGGCATAACATTAAGGATGAAATACAAATTATTTGTTAAGCTTTCCGGTGTCTAAATTGAATACTGAAAGATTGGAAATCTACTGGACATGTTGAAAGTTACCTATAAACTCTTCAGAGATCTCCGATTTTGCTAAGGTCTGGGACTTGCCATACCATACAGTCAGGGCTCAATAAAAGGAATCAAGCTGTGGTGACACAGACTGTAGGGAAAGACAAGGTCAGAGGCCACAGGGAAAAATAATGGAGAAATTCCCACTTCCTTATTTAGAAAATGAATGATGACCTCACTAGATTTACTGGACATCATTGTCTAAACTAACTGACTAATTGTGATGAACATTTAAAAACCTCATGTCATAGACTTATTACAAGATACATTTTTTAATAATTTTATTTATTTATTTATTTGAGAGTGACAGACACAGAGAGAAAGACAGATAGAGAGAGAGAGAGAATGGGCGCGCCAGGGCTTCCAGCCTCTGCAAACGCGCGTGTGCCCCCTTGTGCATCTGGCTAATGTGGGACCTGGGGAACCGAGCCTCGAACCAGGGTCCTGAGGCTTCACAGGCAAGCACTTAACCGCTAAGCCATCTCTCCAGCCCAAGATACATTTTTTAAAAGAATGAATGAAACAAATCAATGTTGTACTTTCTTGTTTGAAATTTCTATCTGGATTCTGGATACTGATTTGCAACAAAGCTTTTTGTTTTTTTTTTTTTTGTTTTTTTTTTTTTTTTTTAATTTTCTAGCTGCAATATGCATTCCAAGTTTTATTCTTGTAAGGTCAATAAAATACAAAGGTAGAAATAGAATTATTTAAGTGTGTGTGTGTGTGTGTGTGTGTGTGTGTGTGAGTGTGTGAGTGTGTGTGTTACTAGGGATTGAATTTAAGGCCTTGTATATGTTAATTAAGTGCTATACATCTGACATATATCCTCAGCCCTCTTTTATTACTTTTTGTTTTGAGAAAATGTCTTGCTAATTTGCCCAGACTGGTTTTGAACTCAGTATCCCAGGTGGGCTTTGAATTTGTGATTCTCTTGGCTCAGGCTATTATTCTCTGGATCTTGCACCAACAGGTCCAGCTTTTGCTTTTTGATATTCACTAGCTATGTGCTTAATAAGTGCTAACACTTGTAATATAAAGTCTTATCAGATCATGAAAATTAAATTAACCCATCTCTTATGTTCCTAATAACCACCCATCACAACATATGCAGTTAGCATGTGGGAAAACAGCATTTGTTGTGTTGTTTTATAATGAGACTAAAATAACTAGATCAGCTCTGGTAATCTGTCCCAAGGTCTGACTCTGCTCTGATATTTGATGGAGGAGACTTTCAATCCCTTATTTTCCTCTTCTCCTTAAATCTCACAGCTTGATATAAAAGCCTTTGGCACATGGCAAGTCCAAACCATGGAAGTCTTACCTGAATATGAGAACCTACACTCCAGTCTCATCACACATTATATATCATGCAAGTTCCCTTAAAGCTATGTTCTTCCAGGACTATTTATGAACAAGGTTGTGTTCCTGCCCTATCCCCCACCTCAAAAACACAAAAGGAAAAGAAAAGAAAAGAAAGGAAAATAAAAGAAAAGAAAAGAAAAAGCCTCATTCTGTAATTTAAAAGCCTTTTTCATGGCCTTTCAGTATATTTCAGATGTCATCGGTCTGAATTTCCACTGCTAACATCCAAAGAATCCCATTCCTTCCTTGGATTCATAAATTATTTGATATATTTATCATTGATTTATATGACACAAGAACTTGATAATGACCACATTTTTGGACTGGTGAGTTATCTCAGTGTTTAAGGTGTTTTTCAAGAAAACCTGAGTGTGGATCACCAGGACCTACATAAAGCAGAGCCTAGTGGTTTTCATCTGTGATCTCTGAGTTCTTATGTGGAAACGGAAAGTAATGATAAGAGTGCCCTCGAAGCTTGTAGACCAGACAGCCTGCCCCACACTGCAGGGAGACAAGAGACCACATCCCAAACAAGGTTAAAGATAAGACAAAACATGAGGCTGTCCCCTGACCTCCACACTCACAGTGGCATGTGCATAAACTCAATCTCTACTCACATATACACAAAGGAATTGGCAGCAGCCATATTATTGGCTATTATTAAACAATCAGTGGTTTAGTTTGGGCCCCCCTTCGTTCATTCTTCATCAGTAAAAATGCTGTAAGGAAAGTGTAAGAGAAAAGTTAAAAAAAAAAAAAAACAATGGACTTCATCTCTACAGACAGTTTATTGAGAGAAATGGTGAGGGGCAGCTGCATTCCTGTGGGATGAAGGTTGAACCATTGAGCCAGGCCAGGGGGCAAGTTTATAAGGAGGATCCTAAGAAAAACAGACTCTACCAGGGCAGTAGATAAGGAATTTATAGCTATTTGTATTGTTGTTCAGAATAGGCTTCTTCAGCCAGGATTGTCTAAGGAAGGATACCCAGATGATTTCTGATTTTTCAAAGCCATCTGAGCTAAGGGGAGTACATCAATCAGGGGAATTGGGCTGAACTCCTCTCTTGTTTCTTTTATGGCCTTCTAGTCTTAAGGATAGTTATTAGCTCTTTAGTTCCCTCTGGTTTTCAGGGAAAGCTATTAACCCGTCAGCCTGGACTCTGGAAGGATAAAAAAAAGATTGGGGAGAACTGTGAATGAGTGGGGCACTTAGGGGTGGGCTGTGTAGACAGGGGAAGGGGTGACATCAGATCCTCTCGTGAATTTCTGCTAGAGGAGGCAATAGATTTCTTGGGGTGTACTGCACAGTCCTGTGGAAGTTGAATGTTCTGGGATTAATATTCCAGGCCATGGAGAATTCAGTGACTCTCTGTGACGTGAATGTGAAGGTTCTATCTTGGAGGAGGTCAGTGAGGCATCTTAATATTCAAGGGCCAAAAAAGAGGGTGAACATTATCATAATCAGGGGAATAAAGTACATGTCAGAGACAGAATAGGTTTAACCTGAAGCTAGTAGAACTGAGATTTCTTAACTTATAGCAGTAGATATTTTGGTTGGTCAGAAAGATGTTAGGTCACATTCAGAGAAATAATAGCATTGGCCATTAAAAAGGCTTATACAGCCCAACATATTATTGGCTCTGGACTGGTAACATTTACTTCTTTATAATGATTGTAGTCCACCATTGAAATCTTAGTCACATAGTGGGACCTTCAGCGTTTAGTTTCCCATGTGCCAAACTTCATTTTGTAATTTGTATACATAGCAGTCTATTATCCCATATTGATCTTATGAACAGGGAAGGAGGCACCTCTTCAAAAGAGTGATAGTTATCAGAGCTATTAGGAAAGAAACATCTAGATCATGTCAAATCTATTTGCCATTATAATCTCGTTATTATCCATGTATGAGTTTTCTTGTATGTGACAAGACATTTATAGGTTACATTATTTAAGGTTGAAAATAGTAATAATATAAGTAATAGGTAAGGAAGAAGGACTTATTAACTCAGATAGGAAATGAATTGGAATTTGTGGGAATATAAAGCTTTGATTTAGGTAAGGTAGGAAGTATAAGAGATTAGTACTGAAGCAATATTTGAGATCTTAAATTGTTTTACATTTAAATATGAAAGAGTTTAAGAAGTTAACTAATTCTAAAGTTCAGGTTTAAGGGTTTCTTTTTGTGTAAGTCTTTAAAATAGAAGGTTCATGGTCTTTACTTACTTGGTCAAAGATAAGAAATGTCTTATATTTGGGAGAACTAATGAAATTACATTAGCCTGAAAAGCTATAACTTTGATTAGTCTTGATAATTATATGATTATGTTGGTCATATAATATAATGAAATATATTTTATATAATTAGGCCCAGTTATATTTATCACAATTAGTTTATAGCAAACAAATAAAAGTCTTACCCAATAGGAAAACATATAAGACCAAAACATTTAAGAAACCTATTATAAACATTTATCCTATGTAACAAAATAAACGATTAGGTTTTTGTTGTTTTGTTTTGTTTTTGGGTTCTTTGAATCAGGCTCTACTGTAGCCCAAGTTGACCTGGAATTCAGAATGTAGTCTCAGAGTAGCCTCAAACTCACAGCAATCCTCCTACTTCTGCCTCCCAAGTGCTAGGATTAAAGGCATGCGCCACCATACCTGGCTAAAGGCTTAGTTTTGATTTTTATGTCACATTTAGATAATGTTTAAATAAATAGACAAAACTAGTTAAAATATTTTAATCTTGTTAACCTTGATATTGACATAGGAAACTACAGCTTACAGAACTAGCATCAGAGATGGAGTGGAGGATCAGTCTATTTTTACATCAGTGTGAGTCCAAGGGGATTTCTTGCAAAGCCTGGAAAAATTGTTAAATAGTAGAGAGATATCTGTAGCTGTGTTGTGGAGTTAAGAAGAAAAACAAAATAATTGAAGTACTGCCTAGAAGCTGTAGTACAAACTATGACCTTGAAACAGTCCAAAATCTACACTGTCAGGACAAAAGAATACGTAGTATGGGACATAATTAGCATAAAAGGACAGTACAAGATATAACTTTGTGCCAGAGGCCTTAAACTTTTCTTTTAATATGGGTATTTAATATGGGGTATGAAATCATGGATAAGTTTATTATCTTATTATATAGAGAGAATTGTTTGAACTATGTAAACAATTAAGGCAAGGGAAATACAGAGAAACATCTTTTTAAAAGTTAGGTATATCTTATTTTTCAAATATGTAAGAGTTATAAGTACAGGTGGAACATATAGAGTAAGTCAGCATAAAGTTTTGGCAGTTGTATTTGGTAACATCTTTGATTAAGTTTAGATACTTGTCTGGGTACCAATTACCCCACAAACTGGAAGCAGAACAGCAACATTTAAGATCATTTTTATAGAACAGGGAACATGTTTGAAGTTACAACATATCTATAAGTAATGAACTTAAGATACAAGATATGAGACAATTAATTAAGTAAAACTTTGACTGAGACTGATTATGTATAGTTTAAGAATAAAGCCAAACCTGGTCATTGTTGACCTAAATTAATCTGATTTTTACATACATTAGAGACATTATCATAGACATAAGTGATTTTTTCATCAACTACCTTTTATCATTGAACATTTACTTTCAAGTTTAGCATAACAAAATATTTATGACTGGAAGAATATATGAAAGCAAGACAAATTTTATTAACATTATATATAGCAGGATTTCCTAGGACAGCAAGAGTTTCTTCAGTTTCCCTAAGAACAAAGTTACAGTGATGAAATCACCTTTTATAAAATTAAAACAATAATTTTAGTGATAGCCACCCAGTAAAACAGCATAAACAACACAGGAACCATCCTAAGGTTACAGGTTTTTTTTGTTTGTTTATAAGATATAATAATCTTATTTAATAGTAAAAGGTTGACAAATAGCAAGCTTGGTTGAGAACTTTAAATCCAATCTTTCGCAATCATTATCATGGCCAGATCAATATTAATGAGTTAAAGATTTTAAGTTTACCACCTGATTATCATAGCATCCTGCTACCAGCCAGGATCATCCTTTGTTAGTCTGATATAAACCCTAAATTAATAGTCATATATCTCAAGGAGTCCCTAATCTGATCAAGTACTGTAAGGCTTAATCAACTTTGGTGTTAACCTTCTGTTTAAGCTCACTCATACCTTCACCTTCATACTTTACAAATATCTTAATCTGCATACTTTTACCTTACAATCGATGTAACCATTCTGTAACAGTCTTTTTCATGAAATATTTATCAACACTTAAAGTTTCCTCTTTCCAGTTTATCTTTGTAAGTCAGTTCATCACATAACTTTCAATAATTTTTTTAATTGTCCTTACCACAAGACTATTAATATTAACATTTAATTTTTTATTTTTGTTTAATTATACATAGATGGTTTGGATTCTGATTGTCTGTCTTCCCATTTCCCTGTGTCAGCAGTCTCCATAGGACCCTCCCCCCCTTTTTTTTTTTTTACTATTTAGAAGGTCAGTTATATTAATTTCACATTTTTAATTTTTATGTTACATTTAGATGAGGTTTTAATAAACAAACAAACTCATTTAAAATTAATCTTGAGGTCTGAGTTCCTTGCACAGGTAGTGCCTGGGTAGGAGCACCTGCCTGGAGTGAGTAGGCCTGTCCCATATCTGGGATCCTCCCACCTCCTCCTTGGTCTGAGTTCCTTGTGAGGTCAGTGTGTTGGTGGGCACTATGGTATGGAATGAGGAGACCAGAACCAGTTCTAGACTCCTTCCACTGTCTGGGTATGAGTTTCTTGCTCTGTCAGTGCATGGGTGGGTGCAGAGGTCTGGAGTGAGGAGGCTTACCCATATCTGGACTCTTCCCATCACTCTTTCCTGAGTTCCTTGCCTAGTCAGTGTGTGAGCAGGCACAGTGTTCTGGAGTAAGTAGGCCAGACCCCTGTATCTGGGCTCCTACAACCTCCCCACTCTAGGTTGCCTACACTGGTCTATGTCCTGTAGGGCACAGCAGGAAGTAGGCCAGATCCCTGTTCCCTTACTCCTAGTTCCCTGATCCTGTCAGTCCCATTGTGCCTTTCTCAGAGGCCCGGCCCCTGAGTGAGCTGTGGAATCAGGCCTTTTGCCCTGGTATCTTGACTGGTCACTAAGTACCAACATCTCTATTCAACTGAGTGAACTGGGTGAATGGGCCAAAAAACAAAAACTTGCTTCTTCCTCAATAAAATAAAGAGTCTTCATAAAATGGTTAGACTACAATGCAAAAAAAGCCAACAAGAGTCAGAAAACTGAGAGATCTTCACCAAGGATGCCTAGTCCTACTACAGAAGCCTCCAATAAAATAATAGAGAAATCAAAGAAATTCATTCCCAAAATGAAAACACAACAACTGACATGACCTTTATAAAAAAAAAAGAAAAGAAAATCACTGAACTTGAAGCAAGCTATCAATGAATAAACAATCGTAACAATGAAATTGAACAAAATCATCTAGAATTTTCAGCCATTGACAGCAGACTTAACATGATTGAAGAAAATGTTACAACCCTCCAAAGAGATATGAATAAATTGAAATAAGTCAACAAATGGAAGACCTCAGCAACCAGTTGATTAAGTTTAATAAAGACCTAATGAAATGCAAGAATGAACCACAAGAAAATCAGAATACAAATTGAAATCATACTTCAAGAAAGAGATAGAAATGATACAAAATAACACAACAGAAAAGAAAATTAAATAAAATTTATTAAAAAAAAAAAAACTTCTCTCAAACCACTCACCAACAGAGCTAATCAAGTGGAAAACAGAACTTCTAATCTGGAAGGTAAAACAGAAGAAATTTACTGGGAAGCCAAAAACTTTGCTGAGTTCAAAAAGTCAATTGAACAGATTACAAAGGAATAATGGAATACTCTAAAACTGCCAAGCATCCAGATCATGGGTATACCAGATGGAGAGAAACTCCAGACCACAGGCATAGAAAATATACTCAATAAAAGTATGAAGCAAATTTTCCAAATCTTGCATAACTGAGGCCCATTCATATATAAAAAGCCCACAGTACACCAAAAAAAAAAAGAGGACCAAAGAAGAAACTCTCCAAGACAGATAATAGTTAAAACTCTTAACAATGAAAACAAAAAGTGAATGTTAAAAGCAACAAGAAAGATGCAATTCATAACATACAAAGGAAATCCAATTAGAATAACATCAGATTTCTCAATGGAAACCATGAAAGCCAGAAGGGCCTGAAATGGAACACATCAAAGTCTAAAAGACCATGGCTTCCAACCCAAGCTACTTTACCCAGCAAAAGTATCTCTCATAATAGATGGTGAAAGACCAGGCCTTTAGAGGGAATACCTGAGCCATTATGCACTAGAGAGGATATGATGAAGATTGACCATGATCTTCTACAGTTCCTCTCTCTCTCTCTCTCTCTCTTTCCCTCTCCCTCTCTCTCTCTCTCTCTCTCTCTCTCTCTCTCTCTCTCTCTCTCTTCCCTCACTAGCTCTTTTATACTAGTTACCTTTTTCTTCCTTCTCTTAGTAGGCACTAACCTGTAACTCCCAGTACCAGCAGGTGGTTATCATCCACACTGAGCTTTTGATCAGAGAGACCTACAAGGTTTCCTAAAAGAAAGATTTCTGTCAGAGTAATTGATGACCAACTGAAGGTTAGTGGTAAGACCCTACTGCTGAAGACACCATATGTGGTTGACACGTAAAATGGAATGGCATGGCTGGAAGCTAAAGAGAGTCAGTCCCCAGACAGTCAGCATGACTAGTGCCAGAAGGTGCTACATGGGCGACTGGGGGAAAATGACCAATATTGGTCCAAGCAACTCATGGTATAACCTACTTAGCAGCCAATAACCTGTTGTGATGCCCTCCCAAGTGCAATAGTGGCACACAGCCATGGTGGGGAACCAACTGCTCTCCATTCAGCTATCTGATCCCCTCAGTGGTATGGTACCCATAGGTGGAGCTGGGAAACAAGTCAGAACCATATCCAAACATAAGCCCACTGTCCATTATCAAGCTACCATCAATTGTGGCCTACAAGAGGGCCTACACCTATTAAACTCTCTGTAAAAAAAAAAAAAAAAAAAGGTAAGGGTTATCTTATTTGTCCTGGTGCTAACTTACCCTCCTTTGTAGAAACTGCTTCTCTTTTTCAGATGGATGTAGATCCTGAGGAGAGAACCATCCCATCATACCTCAAAAGGGCCCTGGCTGAAACTAAGAATAATTGGTGAAACAAGCAAGGGTGCTGTTTATTTGGTGAACAGGGTACCAGCACAAGTGTGAAGTAGATTGACATAGAGAACAATCAACTCCTACCAAATCAGATATCCAGAGACACAGAGGCCCCCAACACCTCATCACTGAAACAGACCCAAAATGAACCCAACATGGCTCAGGGAAATTTTGTGGAAGAGGGGTCAGAAAGAATGTAAGAGGCACACGTTGGGTCATGATACGAAGAAACATTTTTCCTACCCATAACTGTGGGCTAAGTCTACAGTGCATGACCCATATATCTTAACAAAGAGGGGGAGGGGGTAGGACATGGAGGAGGCTAACAATCATACCAACTTGGCTGTATTCACTAAGTACAAAATTAATTAATAAAAATAAATAAATAAATAAATAGATAGATAGATGGTGAAAGAAAAATTTCCATGATAAAAGTTAACTCTAAATTTGTATGAACACAAAGTCAAACCTACAGAGAATACTTGAGGGAATATTCCATATAGAGCAGTCAAACAACAAATCTCAAGAGCCAACAAGAATATTAACAATAAACAAAATGAACCAGGCTCAAAACAGTACATAACACAAGTAAGCATCCAGCTCCATAAAATACATCATCATGGCAGGGATTAATTCAAACCTCACAGTAATAACCTTAAATGTTAATGATCTTAACTCACCCATCAAAAGACACATTTTATTAGGATGGGTCAAAAAACTGGACACTTCTATCTGCTGCCTTGAAGAAACCCATCTCATTACTAAAGATAGACACCTCCTTATGGTGAAAGGTTGGAAAATGATATTCCAAGATAATGGAAATAAAAAAGCAAACATGTGTTAGAATCCTTATATCTGATAAAATCAACTTCAAATTAAAAGTAATCCAAAAGGACAAAGAAGGCCATTTCTTACTCAACAAGGGAATGTTCCAATATGAGCACATCACAATGGTAAATACATATGCCCCAAATACAGGGGCACAGAGTTTATAAAACAATATCTGCCCAACAATAAAACAGAAATAAACACCAACACCACATAATTGGAAACTTCAGTACTTCAGTATCATCAATAGACAGAAAATCAACAGGGAACTAACAGAGTTCAACAACATCCTAGATCAACTAGACACAATGCATATTTACAGAACTTTCCACCGCAGCTCTACAGAATACACATTCTTCTCAGCAGTCCACAGAACCTTCTCCAAAATTGATCATATATTAGGCCATAAAGAATGCCTTCATAAAGTCAGGAAATTTGAATTAATTTCCTGCATCATGTCAGATTGCAATGCTTTAGAGCTAGAAATTAACAACAGAAGACATGTCAAGAACTCCACCAACCTCTGGAGAATAAACAACACACTTTTAAACAATGAATGGGTCATGGAAGAAATCAAAAAAGAAATTGTAAAATTCCTAGATTTGAACGATAGTGAAACAAACCTACCAAAACTTATGGGACTCAATGAAGGCAGTCATAAGGGGAAAATTCATAGCCCTAAATGCCTTCCTTATAAAGAAAGATCACAAATCAATAGCCTTACTGTCCACTTAAAGGTGCTGGAAAACAAGAAGTATCCAATCCAAAAAACTCCATCCCAAAACTTCTAAAGATGATAAATTCCTTCAGCAAAATAGCAGGATGAAAAATCAATGCACAAAAATCAGTAGCTTTTCAATATGCAAAGGACAAATCTACAGAGAAATTAATCAGTGAGGCTGTCCCATTTTTAATAACAACAAAACAATTAAATGTTTTAGAATAACACTAACAAAGGATGTGAATGACTATATAATGAAAACATAAAAACGTTTAAGAAAGAAATAGAGGAGGACTTAAGAAGATGGAAGAAGATCTCATATTCCTGGGTAGGTAGAATTAATGTTGTGAAAATGGTAATTCTACCAAAAGCAATATACAGATTTAACACAATATCAATATAAATATCAGCACCATTCTTCAATGAAACTGAAAAAATGATCACAAAATTCATATGGAATTATAGAAGGCCTCGGATATACAATCATATCCTCAGCAAAAGAAGCACCTCTGGTGGTATCACCATACCTGACCCAAACCTATATTACAAAGCCATAGTGACAAAAATAGCATGGCACTATAATAAAAACAGAAATATAGACCAATGGAACAGAATTGAAGACCCAGACTTTAGTACAAGAAACTACAGCTGCTTGATCTTTGACAAAGGTGCCAATAATGTACATTGGAGAAAAGACAACATCTTTAACAAATTGTGTTGGACAAATTGTATGACCATATGTAGAAAAAATGAAATTAGACGCAGTCATTTTACCACACACAAAAATTAATTCCAAGTGGATTAAAGAAAGACCACAATATAAGACCTGAAACTCTTCAATGACTGGAAGAAAAAAATAGGAAGCACAAATCATTACATTGGACTGGGAAAAGTCTTCCTGAACAAAACCCCAGTAGCCACAGAAATTAAACAAGTACTCAAACAATGGAATCTCATGAAGCTAAAAAGTTTTTGCAAAGATAAACATAGCATAGTCAGAGCCAATAGATTATCCTCTGAATGGGAGAAAATCATTGCCAGGTATATCACTGACCAAAGCCTATTCTCTAGAATTCTACAAAGAACTAAAAAACTAAACAATAAAAAAAAAAAAAATCAAACAGCCCACTATAAAAGTGGGTCAGATAACAAAATAGGGAGTTCTCAGAAGAAGAATTACTATTGTATAACACACACTTAAGAAAATGTTCAACATCCCTAACCATTAAGGAAATGCAAATTAAAACAACTATGAGATTCCACCTCACTCCAGTAAGTATAGAAAACATTAAAAAATCAAATGAAAGCAAATGTTGGCAAGACTGTGGAGAAATAGGAACCCTCATTCACTGTTGGTAGGTAGGTAAGCTGGTACAACCACTGTGGAAGTTAATTTGGAAACTCCTGAAAAGGATGAATATAGTTACCAGAAGACCCTTATTTATCATGTACCCTAAAAGCTCTACATCTACTTCAGAAATATTTGCTCAACCATGTTTATAGCTGCTCAATTCATAATAGCTAAAAATTGGAATCAACTCAGGTGTGCCTCATTGGGTGAATGGAAAATATGGTATGATGGAATTCTACTCAGCAGTAAGAAAAAATGACACATTGAAATTTGTAGAAAAATGGTCCAACTTGGAACAGATCATTTTAAGTGAACTCACAAAATCACAGCAATACAAGGATCACATGATCTCACCCATCTGTGCTTCCTGACCTACAACAGTCCAAGTTTCTGATGTAATGCATCTTGAGGCTTGGACAATAGGTAGGGTAGGGCCTGGGGAAAGGGAAAGTGTGGGGGAAAGGACACAAAATCTGAACCCAAATTGAACTGGTACCATAGAATCCTATATACTAGAAATCAGACTAAAAGGTGTAACCCTCAATCTTAGAGGGAGCACCTGAATCAAAGGGCCTTTGAGAGAGTGAGGCTAAAGCTAAACTCAAATTTCTCCTGTTTCTCTTTCTTCTCTGAATTTTTAATTTTTATTTTTACTTGGTGCTGGCCTGGAATTCACTGTATCAGGATATTGTCTATATCCACCATGAGCTATTGATCAGAGAGACCTATTAGATCTCCCAAACAAACAAGACAGACTTCTGTCAGAGCACTTGATTACCCACCAGAGGTTAATGGTAAGACCCCAATGCTAAAGACACCAAATGCTGTTAGCACAGACCATGGAAGACCTTATTGGAATCCAAAGGAAATCCAGTCCCCAGGTAATTAGCCCATCTGGTGCTGGAAGGCAGTATATGAGCTACCGGGGGAAAGTGGCCAACATCTGTCCATGCAACCCAAAGTCTAAGCCACTCAAGTAAAAAAAAAAAAAAAAAAAAAAAAAAAAAGCACCTTGACGTGATGCTCACACAAGTGCAATTGTGGCACACAGCCATGGTAGGTAACAAACTGCTCTTGGATTGCCTAACAGATTCACTCATTGGAAAGGACACCATATCTGGAACTGAGAAACAAGTCAGAATCATATCAAGATAATGATTCTGCTTTTCATTGTCAAGTTCCCACAAACTTTAGAGTATAAAATTGCCTAAACCCTTTTAATTCTCTCCAAATTAATAAAGGTTATACCATTTAACTGGGGCTGATTTCACTCTCCATTGGAGAATCTGCTTCTTTTTTTCAGGTGGTAACTGGACTTGAGGAAGATAATATGGCCCAGTGTACTCCAACCTAGACCCATCTGAAACCACAGAGGAACTGGAGAAATAAGCAAGAATACTGCTCTCTTAGTTAAGCTGATATCAGCACAAGGGTGATAGAGTGAGACACTGAGGACACTCAGCACCTACCAAACCAGAGATCCAGATGCTACTAAGTGCCCGTCCCTGAAGTAGACTTAAAGTGCTCTCAGCATGGTTCACAGAAATTTGTAGAAAAGGGGGAAGAAAGATTGTTAGAGCCACAAGTTGGGACATTTTGCACAGAGACATTGCCTCTCACCCATAACTGACTATTGCCCCCATAATGCCTGACACACAATCCCCATGGCATTGACCTGCATCTCCAACTAGGAATGACTCTTCAGAAAATGGGCAGGGATGAAGGAAAGGATGGTAACAACATGTGTTGTTTACATACAAAATATATCCATATCTAATAATGATAAAAAATGAATCTTGTCGGGCATGGTGGTGTACGCCTTTAATCCCAGCATTCGGGAGGCAGAAGTAGTAGGATTGCCATGAGTTTGAGGCCACCCTGAGACTATAGAGTGATTTCCAGGTCAGCCTGAGCTACAGTGAGACCCTACCTTAAAAAAGCAAACAAACAAACAAAAATTCAGTAATCAGCGTTTAACAGTAGGAAATATAGATGTAGCTTATTTTAACTTATACTTGAGACATGACAATATAAATAAACTTATCAACTAACTACAAAGAGTAAAATTTGAACTATATGAACAATTAAGGTAAGAAAAACTACGAAGAATGAAAACTTTTAAAGTTAACCAGTTTTACCACAGGCCACCCAAACCTTCAGTTTAAGTCCCATAACCTTTTAATATCTTTTCATATTCTTTTAATAACATATCTTACAACAATCTTTTACCTTATAAAATTTCTTCTGATCTCAAAACACATTCTTTCTGTAGAAGCAGAATTAGAATTTGATATACAAAGATGTTTATTTTTTACTAAGCATGAACAAACACATTATCACATAGATAGAGGTTATTTATTTTGAATATGTTGTAAGCCTGGTTTTTATAATTTAACATAATCTTAAAATATATGAGCATAAGAAAATTTAATGACCAGCATTGCAACAATTTATAACCATAAGTTCAGTCATACATAAGGAAAGACTACATAACACATAGAATACATGACATGATATGGTTGGCCAACATTAGGCATGACAACATGCAACATAGAGAGATATCCTTTTAAGATTTTAGTTATGTTTTAAATTAGTGAGGACTTAACAGGGCAATAATCAGTGGTTTGAATTTTAAGTTGACATTTTTCCTTGGGGGCTTATAATGGAAAGAAGGATAAAAGGGAAAAGAGAGGAAAAACCCCAGAAGCTTTATAGTGATTGTAACCTTTAGTAAGGAGTGAAAAATTAGATATCCATAAGTAGAATAAGTTAAAGAGGACCAGTAAAGACAGGAGTTTCTTTCAGAAGGCAAGGTTTGTATTTAATTTAGTGAGATGGCTTGAATTTGGTGTGAGGGGGAAAGATCCTGGCAAGTCATAGCCAGATGGCAAAACTGTGCGCGAGAGATAAAATTTTAGAAGGGGCTAGATTTCAGAGGGATTTTGATGACAGAGAATTTGGTAGGTAAAACAAGAAGTAAAATGAAAGGGCAGAAATGGAGGGCAATGAAGCCCTGAAGGTAAGGAACCTAGGACCACTTGCCATGTTTCTGAGGAAGTTATCAAGATTAATAAGAATATTAAAATCAAAATTCAGGCCAACAGTGGCTATTGTCTAAGGAATATTGTGGCCAAATTTGAGTAGTGATTCACAGTAATTTAGCAGGAAGGAACTCAGGAAGTTTGAGTTCTGTTAAATTATCCTGACTGGCCCCTGGGTACCAAAATCCCTATTTTTCTGAGTCAAAGTGTACACCAGGCACTGTAAAAGCAGGCCTCCTTCCTGTGGTTCTCCAGCTTCTTGGTACCTGATTCCCCTAACTGTGATTCCTGTGTGCTGACGAGTATGTGCAAGTGGAGCAAGTTGACCAAAACTCCTAATTCCCAAGATATCTTTGATGTAACTGAAATCTCCATATTCTGTGCACCTGTGGTTATAACCCCATGGTAAGTACAAAAATCTGGTTCACATTTAAAACAGAACACCCTCTGAAGAAACAATAAGGACAAAATATGTGCTTCCTCCTCAGTAGAATAAAGCATCTCTCCAAGATGAGTAAACCACATCTCAATAAAAAGGGGGGCGGGGAGCTGGAGAGATATCTTAGTGGTTAGGGCACTTACAAAGCTAAAGAAACCTAGATTCGATTTCCCAGGACCCATATAAGCCAGATGCAGAAGATGGCGTACACAACTAGAGTTCATTTGCAGGGCCAGAGGCCCTGACACATCCATTCTCCCTCTCTTTCTCTATATTTATCTATCTATATGCTTCATTCTTTTTCTCTCAAATAAATAGAATAGAATAAAATATTTTTTTAAACCAACAAAAGTTAGAAAATTGACCAATTTCCACCAAGGATGCCTAGTCCTACAATGGAAACCTCCAATGAAATCACAGAGAAATCAACAGAAATATATTCCCAAAATGAAAACATTACAACCATTGAGATTTAATCAACAAAATCACTGAACTGGAAGCAAAATATCAAAGAGCCAACAATTATATCAATAAAATTGAACAGAATCATCTCCTACATCATTCAGCTTTTGACAGTAGGCTTAACCCTCCAAAGAAATATAAATAAATTGAAGGTGAGTCAAGTAATGGAAGATCTCAACAACCAGTTGATTAAGCTTAATGAAGACTTGATCAAATGCAAAAGAAAATTCGAGGAAGCATCACGAAAAATCAGAACTCAAATTGAAATTATACCTCAAAAAAAAAAAAAAGAAAGAATAAAAGAAAGATTAGAGCTTATAAAAACTTCTGTAGAAGACCTCACTAACTCATGTGGAAGACAGAACTCTGAGCTGGAAGACAAGACAGAAGAAATTGATTGGGAGACCAAAAACTTTGCTAAATTCAAAAAATCAAGTGAACAGACTATAAAGGAACTGTGGGATACCCTAAAACACCCAAATATGTGGATCATGGGTATACCAGAAAGAGAGGAAATCCAGGCCAAAGGAGAAAAAAAAGCCAGAAGGGCCTGGAATGGGATACTTCAAAATCTCAAAAGCTATGGCTTCTAACCCAAGCTATTCTATCCATCAAAAGTATTCCTCATAATAGATGCTGAAAGGAATTTTTTTCATGAAAACATCAATTCTATGATTATTTACACACAAAGCCAAACCGACAGAAAATACTTGAGGGAATACTCCACACAAAACAGTCAAACAACCAATCTCAAGAGCCAGCAAGAAGATTAAAATAACCAAAAATAGACTAGGCTCAAAAAATTACAAAACACCAAAAAGCACCATATCTCATAAAACACTTCATTATGGCAGGGATTAATTCAAACCTACAATAACCACCTTAAATATTAATGATTTAAACTCACCCATCAAAACTACAAGTTATCAAGATAGATTAAAAAAAAATGGACCCTTCTATCTGCTGTCTTCAAGAAACTCATCTTACCTCTAAAGATATACACCTCCTTAGGGTGAAAGGATGGAAAGTGATAGTTCAAGTAAATGGAATTAAAAAAACATGAAGGTGTTGTTATATTAATATCTGATAAAATAGACTTCAAACCAAAAGTAATCAAAAAGGACTAAGAAGGCCACTTCTTACTCATCAAGGGAATAATCTAACATGAAAATATCACAATCATAAATCTGTATGAGCCAAACACAGGTGCACTAGTTTATAAAACCAAATCTACTTGACAACAAAACAGAAACAACACCAACATCATCATAGTCAGAGACTTCATTATTCCACTATCATCAATATACATATCATCTAAGCATAAAATCAACAGGGAAATAATAAAACACCATAGATCAAGTAGAGCTAACTGACATCTACAGAACTTTCCACCTCAACTCTACAAATTACACATTCTTCTCAACAGCCCAAGGAACTTTCTCCAAAATAGAGCATATATTAGGCCATAAAACCTGTGCCCATAAATGCAGGAAAACTGAAGTAACTTACTTAATCATAACAGATCACAATCTTAGAAATTAGTAGACTTGAAACAGATCATACTCAGCAAAATCATCCAATCACCAAAAGACAAACATCACATGTGTCACTTATCTGTGGTTCCTAACCTGGGCCTACTCCAGCTGCAATCATACCTGATAGGCAACTCAAGGCCCAGACAACAGAGATGGAAGGGTTTGGGAAAAACAAACACAAAATCAAATACAAAATGTGCTGATACCATAGAAGCCTTTATCCTTGGAGATAGCCTAAAAGGTATAACCCTCAAAAGGAATGAGATGAGCACCTGAAAAGTAGGGTTCTGGTGAGGGTGGGATGAAGCCTATGCTTAAAAGATTTCTTTCTTTTTCTGACTATGGTCTGTAAGTTCCGGTATCACAGATTGGTTGCTACTCACATTGAGCTGTTGATTGGACAGATCTATGAGGTTCCCAAATCAAAATAGCTTTCTGACCAAACACTTGATTACCTGTCTGAGGCAAAAGCTAAGACCCTACTGCTGAAGACACCATATGCTGCTGATACAGAGCACAGAGTGACCTGACTGAAACTCAGAAGAAAGTCAGTTACCAGACAACCTATCTAGAGCTGGAAAGTACTACATGAGCTACAGGGGGAAAATGACCAACTGGTCTGAGAAACCAGAGGTCTAAGCTACTCAGAAGCAAACACCCTGACATAAAGTAAACACCAGTGCAATAGTGGCACACAGCTTCAATGGGTAACCAATAGCTTTCTGATTGGCTAAGAGATCCACTCATTGTAAAGGAACCCATAACTAGAATTAGGAACCAGATCAGAATCCTATGGAGACAAATACTATGTTCTCCAGCTTCAGGTTTTCACTAGTCTCTGGCTAAAAGGAGGGTTACATACATCAAATTATCCCCAATTTAATAATGTTTATCCCATTTTAACTATGCTGACTTCCTTCTTCATTGGAGAATCTGTTCTTCTTTTTCAGAAGGTAGAGAGACAAGAGTAGATAAACTACCCCATACAATTCAGCCAAGCCACAGCTGAATCCACAGAAGAATTGGGAAAGAGTAAGAGTGGTGCTTTCATGCTTTTCCTAACCATCAATGCCAGGGTGCAGGAAACAGACCCTAAGGATACTCAATACCTACCAAAGTTGAGATCCAGAGGTTCCTAAGAGATCATCACTGAAATAGACTTAAAACTCACTCACTATACCTCAGGGAGTTTTGTGGAAAAGCAGGCAGAGAGATTATAAGAGCCACAGGATGAGACATCATGTGCAGAGCCATCCCCTCCTCTCCAAAATAACCGACTACTGCTGCCACAATGCATAAACTACAACCCCATGGGGAACACCTGCAACCCCACAGAGAAGTGTCTCCAATGGAATGGGTGCAGTGACAAAGGAAAAGAGGGCAGCAAAACATGATGTATCCATATGAAACATCTTGTTTAATGATAATGATAATGATAATAAACATTTCAAAAGAACATGAAAGGTAAGGGTTTCTGAACAACCAACTGACTAGAAGTTTTATTCAACCAGGGTAACCAAATATCACCTGATGGATGGTGAAATTCTAAGAATGTGATCAGAGATTGAAGGTAACCATAGAGGGCAGTGGATTCTTTCTAAGAGTTTGAGTAAAGGGAAGGTAGAGGGAGGAATAATTAAAATCTAAGAGGATATAAATAACTCATATGGAAACCTACTTTTTGGACAATGACACATCCAGAAGCCATAGATTGATACTGGAAATTTTTCAGTGTCAGGGATGGGCTACCTTTCAGTAAGTTGTTCGCAGAGGTCCCTGATGCCCCCAAAACATTACAAGTCATTGCTGAGGACCTTGGTTTCCCACCAGGAATAGATTGTAAGACCCTATTGCTGAAGACTCCACATACTTGGGCTGCAAGGCCACTGAGAATTCCTGCTGAAACTGTCTATTAGCAAGATCCTTTCTTATTTCAGAGGAGGGTAATTTACCTGCATCTGTACTAACGAGTCAGCTACTTGAGAGCTCTGATTCCTTATAATCATTGCTGTTGGAACCATGAAGATCTAACTCCTGTTGCTCCTGTGCATGTTCCAACTCTGTGAAGAAATTCTAAATATTGTTGAACAATTGCAAGGATGAACTACTCTTCCTTTTCAAATGCAAATCATGAAATAGAAGGTTATGTAAAGTTATATGTACCAGAGTTGAAAATCAGCTTTAATTTGGTTGTAACTAGTTAACCTTTTAAAACTAGTGTCATGAATAATTTGTATGTGTCCTTTGTGGGAATCTGAGATTTTTGTTTATGAAACATATATTTGGTCACTATAAACCTACAGATAATTTACAGTATGACTTCTATACACTTTAAGATTAAGTGATAAATTAGTATTTGTCTTTTAAGTTACTTTATTTAAATTGAAATACTGTGTACAAAATATGTCCTTACAATAAATATTATTTTCTTTCTGTAAACATTCGCTAATTTTTGTGTTGATTTTTAGCTTAACAAAATATCAATTTGTTGCCAGGTTGAAAGCAGTCATTACCAGGTTGAGGTGGACTTGGAACTCCTCAAGTTATGGCTTATCTTATGATTAACAAAGAATTAATAAACATAGACAAAATAAATTATTTTAAATTATTTATAGACAAAATAAAATAAATTATGGAAAATTTATATTAAAAGAACAGGAAAGCTTTCCCACTCAGAGGGGTTCCAAAAGTGAAAATCCAAGGAATTCCCTATGGCTGCTTAGATCAGGTCTTTTTATAAATTAGGCATCCAACTGTGATAACCCTCATTCACTGTGTTCAAATGTGTATGAAGGGCCTTCATTGGTTGGTAGGCCTGAGAGAAGAGTACAGATTCATATATAGCCCACAAATGAGAGGAAAAGACCCAGAAAATTTAAGGAGGAAGAATGATGAAGCTGCTCTTTATTACCGTGATGAGTGAACTGCATCAGCCTGGTTTTAGCTCAACAGAACAGAAAGTCATCTATATTCTGCCCTGGGCCTGTATCTCTAATGGACTGTTTGCAAAAGGAGATTACTTTGTTCCTAAACCTCTATCAAACTTATAGATGTATTTTATTTATTTTTTTTCTTACTTTAACTAGCTTACTTTAACTAACTCCATAATATCATTTGACACAATTTGCTTGTAAGTTTTTTCTGTTTGTAACTTTTTGTTTGCCTAGATATTGAAGGAATTATGGGATGTTACATGCCAACAAAGCTTATTGAATAATGAAATATCATTAAACATTTCTTCCTAAATTACACAATAATTCCATCTACATTTATATAGTTCTATAAACTAATAGGGAACACTCAAATCACAAACAGTAAAATAAACTTATTCAAGTTTATAGTTTTTTTATTATTCTGGTTACCTGCGCTGAACAGCAAAAATAGATTAAATGAAAAGCTCTAGAAATAAGCAGTTTAGATTTTAAGTTGCATACTATGTCTTGTAAAAAGATGATTTTGGTATGTTACCAGGATTTGACTCAAGAGATGCTCATTTTACTTAGTAATGGGTCAAAGCTGCAAGAGTAGTAAAGGTAAAAAAAAAAAAAAAAAAAGTAAAGATGTGATAAAGATAAACAGAGCAAGGCTTCATTGGAAGGAAAATTTAATATTACAGTTTAAGGGAATATGTATGTTGAGGCTTCTGAACTGTACAATAAAGATTAATGGAAAAATCACGGAATATTTAGCCCTATGTATGTTTTCAGGGATCTATTGTGAATCTTGGGAGAAACCCTCTGAGGGTAAGGGGACCAACTTTATATCGAAATGTCCTTACCCATATTTATCCCAGTTATATTGAGATTCTGAAAACATATGTTTTTAAATTCTTTGAATGTTTTGGACTAGTTCCTTGTACCTAGTGGCAGCAGCCTTTATGGCTACTTACTGTAATAACCATGCAAAGAAGATATAAGCATGGAAATCTTAATTTATTAAATAGGTTGTAATATTTTCTCTTGAGGAGACAGACCAAAGTGACAGAAATTATTTCAGAAGGGCCTGAACACATTGGGGTATAGGCTATCTCATCAGATATTTTTCATTCATGGAATCTAAAAATGGAATTAAATAGCTATGGTAACTGGTAATGATCCCCCAGCTGTCAGTTGACTAGAAAAATGGTAAATGTCTTAATGAGCTCAACATCATTTGTCAAGGTACCTGTGACAGGGTGGCCCTTGCTGTGTTGCAGACTTTACTGTGGGTGACTTCCAGATTAGCATTTAGGAAGCATAGTGTTATGAATTTTAACATTTGAAGTTGAAATACATTTAATTCCTAGAATCCAAGGAACATGGAATGTTTTGAAATGCTGTTTTATGATTACCAACATCGTGTTTCTCTTTAGAAATGTATCTTCCTTTTACTAAATACTTCTTATATTTTGTTTTTGGCCATGGAAGTATGGTTGTGTGTGTGTGTGTGTGTGTGTGTGTGTGTGCATGTGTTAGAACTTTGTATTGTATTTCTTACATAGAGATTCATAATCTTGGAAAATTTGAGTGTCTTTTTTATGCTAATGATATAATATAGACTTACTTCTTAGAAAACTTCTAGATGGAGGGTCATTGCAAACCATATATATATATATATATATATATATAACTTCGGCCCCACCCACTATTGAACTTCAAGGAAAGAAGAAGGGCTGGGGTTAGTTGAATCCCAGGTATCCAGTGACTAATGACTTTATCAACCATGCATCAGTAATAAACTGCCACAACCTCTTGAAAAATGAGGATTGGGGAGATTGTGGAGCTTTGCAACTAGGAAATACATAATTGGATTAGTAATCTCTAAGAGTGACACCCAGACTAGACATGAATGCTCTGTAAATCACCCCTACCTTCCTACCTCCTCCAGACCACTCCCTGTCTTTCATTGTGCATTAGTGTCATTAGGATATTCTTGATTTGAATCCTGTGTAATAAAAGTGTAAGCATTTCTACAATGTTATCAATAGTTCTGTGTATTATTTTAGTGAGTTATGAGCCATAAAAGAGGGTTGTGGGAATCCTTGAATTTGAAATCAAGCCAGAAAAGTTAATAGGTACCCTATATACTTAGGCATTTGGCATTTGAAAGAATATGGTCTAAGAAGACTGGAATCTTAACCTGTATAGTCTTTACTAACTCCTCATAGTTAGTGTCAGAATTGAATAGAATTCTAGAAAATCCTGTGAATTGGAAAAATAGTGGCCAAGCAAAAATAAGCAGTGTGTGACATATCACAACTGCATGTCTTATATTTGTTATTTTCTACACTACCCTCTAAGATTATTATAAAGTGTGAAGTAAGATATTATAAAACAATCATAGTGAAAACTTTCCCTCTCTAATATTTTTATTATCAAAACTATAATACTTCAATGAAAGTGGAAAATATAAAAAAGTCTTCATAAACTTAAATTTCAGAAAAATAAACCAAATTACATATTAGTATATATGTATACATGTAATATACATGTATTTATGTAAAGTTATAAATATTTAGAGAGCAAGTTTATATGGCATACAATAGGATCTTAACTATTTCATTATTATTTTGTATATTGAGTTTGACTTGCTTAAAATATATAATCAACATATTCCTATGTCAAAACTTATCTTCCAAAATATTTTTTTTAAATTTATAGCTCATCAAAAAAAAATTCTGGGCTGGAGAGATGGCTTAGCGGTTAAGCGCTTGCCTGTGAAGCCTAAGGACCCCGGTTCGAGGCTCGGTTCCCCAGGTCCCACGTTAGCCAGATGCACAAGGGGGCGCACGTGTCTGGAGTTCGTTTGCAGGGGCTGGAAGCCCTGGCGCGCCCATTCTCTCCTTCTTCCTCTGTCTTTCTCTCTGTCTGTCGCTCTCAAATAAATAAATAAAAAATGACCAAGAAAATATTAAAAAAAAAACAAAACCAAAAAACCTTTAAAAAAAAAAAATTCTATTTTTCATTACTCAACCATTATTTTAAGAATCATTATGTTCATCATTATTTATTTCTTCAGCTGCATAAATACTTATAATAAACCTAAAAACAAAAAAAATAGTTTTAAGTTTTGTTTATGTGTGTAGGGGGGGTAGAATTCATTGGTTTTTTGTAATCTATATTTAGAAGTAGGCACATCTAGGCCAAAATATAAATACAGGAGCATTTTTGCTTTTAATATTTAATCTTGGGCTGGAGAGATGGCTTAGCAGTTACGTGCTTGCCTATGAATCCTAAGGGCCCCGGATCAAGGCTCAATTCTCCAGGACCCATGTTAGCCAGATGCACAAGGGGGCACATGCATCTAGAGTTCGTTTGCAGAGGCTAGAAGCCCTGGCGTGCCCACTCACCTCTCCCTCTCTCTCTCTCTCTTTCTCTCTCTCTCTCTCTCTCTCTCTCTCTCTCTCTCTCTCTCTCTCTGCCTCTTTCTCTCTCTGTCTGTTGCTCTCAAATAAATAATCAAAAATAAACAAAAAATAATTTTAAATTAATCTTATGTAGCAAGTTAATTTGGCTTGATATCTTTTTTTAAGTTTAATTTATTAGTTTTCTTTTCAGTAAATACAGGCAGTTTGCTATCATTGTTTAGGCTCATCTGTGATCTACCCCCTCCCATTGGACCCTCGTTGTTGATGTAAATGGGTCGTACATTGTGGAGTTAGCCCCCAGTTATTGGTATGGCTTGATATCTTCTAAGCACTCTTATTATATTTATAACTGCATACTGGGACTTATTTTCTTATATATGAAATTCTCCTAGAATTAATTGTGGCCTATGATTGCCTTTTTAAAAACTGCACCTCATAAGCTATCCAGAAACAGCTCAGAATTTTGATTCTTTCTCAGGTTCCTCTTTGGTGAAGTGGTAATAATACTCACCTCCTAATATGTCTGTGAGGATCAAATAAGTGTTGAAGGCATGGGCATTTTTTGGATGAATATGTTTTTTCATTCTTCAAAGTGTTAGTCATACCTCGAGCAGTTATGCAATTTTTTTTTTTTCTCACTAGTTGAAACTACTATACTTGGGACAGCAGAGATTGCTTAGTTGTTAAGGCACTCGCCTGAGAAGCCTAAGGACCTATGTTCAACTCAACAAAATATATGTAAGTCATATATACAAGGTGGCACATGAGTATGGAGTTTGTTTACAGTGGTGGAGGTCCTGGTGCACCCATATTCATTCATTCATTAATTCTCTCTCTCTCTCTCTCCCTCTCTGTCTCTCAAATGAAATAAAATATTTTAAAAACTACTACTTTCCAATCTGCTCAGTTATATATCCTAGTAATGTGAAGCACTAAGACTCTTATTTTCTCTATAAGTTTGCAAAATATAGTAGGTATTATCCTTAAAAGCAAAAACTAAAACCAACACACACACACATATTTGAGTACCCCAAGTCCAAGTTTAAACTTTGTTGAGTTCTTGGCAAATGACTAACTACTAATACATCACAGGCAAATAAAGCATAAAAGAAAAATCAAAATGGCCACTAAGAGAAGACAGAGCAAGGAGGAACCTCTTGTGAGGTTCTGTATTTAATGTTGCTATGTGATTCTCCAGAGGGTCTTCTACCTCACCAGGCTAGAGTGCTGAGCATTTATGCTAAGATATGACCAGGGAATCATGGCTGCATTTAACATAACAGGTGTAGTCTATTCTCATGTAAATATTTCTGAAAGCATAAGGTTCCATGTAGTGTCTGACTTGAATATCAACCTTGCATGACAAAATGGCTGCCCTTTCCTACACAATTCTGTAAAATACCATCCAAAGTTTGTGTAAGATGTTCACTTTTCTTTCCTTAGAAATTTGAACTTTGGATAACAGCAAAGAAGAGCCCCAAAGTGGCACTAGTGCTAGGTTAAAAAAAAAAATAGCATAAGGAATATTAAAAACAAGTGATTCAGTGGGTTTAGCTATGCATCAAGTCCTGCAACAGGAAATGCATACCATTGGAGAAGCTTGAAATTGAACTCATCATAAACAATCAGACACAAGGAACCTCCTTCAGCAATCAAACTATAATATGTTAATCAGGAAACATTCCAGTATGGATATATAATCACTCAAGTCAAAATTGTCAGTAAGCAGAACACAAATATTCAAAACATTAAGTCATCCCAAAAAGAAGCTATCATTTCCCAAACTGCATTAGCAACTCTTCTCATTGCTGTAACAAAAGACCTGACAGGGCTTTAGAGATGGCTTAGTGGTTAAAGCCCTTGCCTGTGAGGCTAAGGACCTATGTTTGACTCTTCAGATTCCAGGTAAGCCAATTGCACATAGGTGAGGCAACCGTGAGGTCCCACTAGGTGGTGCAAGCATCTCAAGTTTGATTGCAGTGACTGAAGCCCTGGAGCACCGATTTTCTCTCTCTCTCTAAAATAATTTTTTAAAAAGACCTAGGAAAAGAAGCTTAAGGAGTGTAAGAGTATTTACTTTATAGTTTGAGAAAGTTCACTCCCTTGTAGAAGCAAAGAAGTGTTGACAGTACCAGGATGTGGCTGGTCTTATTGCATCCATCCTCAAGAATCAGAAAATAGCAGGAAGTGGGGCTTGCCTACAAAAGCATACCCCTTACCCCTAGTGAGTCATTTCCTCCAAAGAAGCTCTACCTTCTAACATGCTTGACTAGAACTAACAGCTGGGGACCAAGAATTTAAATATGTAGGCCTATGGGGGATGTTTCACATCAAAATCACAATAGAACTTGTCTAACTACTGTGGAATCAGAAAACACCAGGAAGATGGTTACTGGCATGAAGCTATGACAATGCTCACAGAGCATGTACCTGACCTTAAAACTGAGATACTTGCAGTAGACAAGTTTACTCAGTGGTAAAGAAAAATGAAGTTATAAAATTTGTAGGAAAATGGATGGATTTGGAAAGGATCATACTTAGTGAGGTAACCCAAGCCCAAAAAGCCAAATGTCACATGTTCTCTCTCATATGTAGATCCTAGCTACAAATGATTGGATGTCTGTGTGAGTAGGAAGAAAACTTAGTAGCAGAGGCCAGGAAACTAGAAAGGAGATATAAAGGGAATAGAAAGGTGTGGGGGGGAGGGGGGACTTAATAGAGTGGTATTATATATATATATATATATGTAAGTAGAAGAACAGATTAATGGGGATGAAAAGGCCTAAGTGAGGTCAGTGGAAGAGATTGAGTATGGGAAAGATGGAGGGAGAGCTAACCAAAATCTAAGAGGATATAAATAAATCATATGAAAACCTAGCTTTTTGGACAATGGAACTCTCAGGAGCCATACATTGTTACTAGAAAATTTTCAGTGCCAGGGATGGGATACCTTCCAGTGAGTTGTTGGCCAGGGAGGTCCCTGATGCCCCCCCCCCCAAACATTACAGGAAATTGCCAAGGCCCCTGGTTTTCCTCTAGGAATAGATGGTAAGACTCTATTGATGAACATTCCACATAATTGGGCTGGAAGGTCCCTGAGAAATCCTGCCAGAACTGAGCTGAAACCCCTCAATGTAGACCAGCTGACAGAAAGCTGGAAAAAAAAGCCACACTGCTTGCAGTTCAATGGGAGAGAGAGAAATCACCATTGAAGATATTCCACAGTGGACACTGCAAGCTTTATATTTGGCGAGCCAGTCCAAATGAGCCAATGGGTGCAATAGTGGCACTTCTGTTATCAGGGAAACCAACTGCCCTCCAATTTTCTGGAAGCTCACTCCATGGGAAGGAATACATCCCTGATTCTGAAAACCTACAAGTGCAGTCATGCGCCCTAGGGGTATAACATCTGCTGCTCTCTGGCTAAATGTATATACAATGCTCATCAAACTGCCCAGTAAGTACTTCTCTTAATGTTCATACCCATGTATTAATGTTAGTTTCACTTTTTGTACATTTTTATTTATTTATTTGAGAGTGATGGAGACAAAAAGAGGCAGAGAGAAAGAGAGAGAGAAAATGGGCATGCCAGGGCCTCCAGCCACTGCAAATGAACTCCAGACATACACGCCCCCTGGTGCATCTGGCTAACATGGGTCCTGGAGAATGAGCCTTGAACTGGAGTCCTTAGGCTTCACAGGCAAGCACTTAACCGCTAAGCCATCTCTCCAGCCCAGTTTCACTTTTTCATTCAAGAACTTTCTCTTTTCAGATGGCAGTGACCTTGAAATTACTCAGAATGCATCACAGTGCTGTGAAGAAGTGACAGAGGAGTGCTCAGCACTGCAATATCTCTATCATACCTTCCAAGGCTCAGGGTCCATTGTGGAAGAGGTGGCAGAAAGAATGTAAGAACCAAAGGAAGGTTAGGACTCCTTACAACGTGCTCCTCCAGACACAAAATGGCCTGGATATACATTACCTCACAGTGCCTAACATTACCTACACATATCCATCATAATAGGAGGAAAAGATGATGATATCAAAATAAAAGAGAGAGTGATTAAGAGGGAGAGTATATATAATGGAGAATGGAGTTTGCAAAAGGGAAAGTGGGGGAAGGGAGGGAATTACCATGGGATTATTTTTATAATAATGGGAGTTGTTACTTAGTAAAAATAAATAAATAATTTATTTTTTTTAAGATATTGGTCATTTGAACTGTTGAGAAGTTTTATACCATTTAGGAGGTGGGGACACTTGAAGGAAGTTTGGTAACTTGGGATCATGTCCTTGAAGGAAATATCAGAGACCAAGCCCCTCCTCTCGTTTTTTGCTTTCTGCTTACTAAGATAAAGCACACAGACCTGCACTGTCTCAGACTTCTTTCACAGTGAACTGTGCAGCTATGCCACAAAAGCCCTGGCAACTGAAAATTAAGACTGAAATATCTGAAAATGTGATACAAAACAAAACTTCTTCTTTTAAAGTTAATTTATCTTGGACATTTGTCTTAACAATAGAAAAGCTTTCTAACACAAATTGTTGGCATTTTGGGAATAGTCACCATCCCAGACATTGATGACTGTGTTATTAGAGCTAAAACCCAAAATATTGAGCAATTCTCTAGAATGGAAGATTAAGACAGACTCAAGCAGGCTAGAGAGATGGCTTAGTGGTTAAAAGGATCATGACCCAATTCCCCAGGACGCCATAAACCGAATGCACAAAGTGGAACATGCATCTGGAATTTGTTTGCAGTAGCTGGCGGCCCTGGTGTGCCCATTTTGTTACTCTCTCCACCTCCTCTCTCTCTCATATAAATAAAAATAAAATATTTAAAAAATCAGTTTCAAATACAGACTGAAGCAGCATCCCTAAATGTGGATGGGGCTATGAGCAAATGATGAGTCTGCCTTTGCACTTAGAATGCAGTTTAGCTCTCCCTTCTGTTCAAGGCACATGAATGTCTACAGTAGCCCAATACAGGATACTATTCCAAGTCCTATTTGTCACAGAACTGTTAGTGTGGTAGCATAAATCTCCAGAAGTGTGGTAGCAGGTTGACTTCTCTGGGCACTGAGAATCACACTTAACCATATTTTCAATTTGTAACATATATGTTTATAGACACACCACCACAGAAGTTAGGTATTAGTGAGCTTTATAGCCTCTCTTCCAATACAGTTACCATAGCCAAGATATGGTCAGCCATGAAGTTTGGGGTGGTATATCCATTTGGTCATAGCTCTTAACAGGATATAAAGCTTTTTGGCTCAGTGTAAAAGAATATGATAAACCATATATGTAATATATATGCAATATATCTATATTATACACGCACATATATATGATATATATACTTTCTTCTAGTAACTAAACAATCAAAATTTACACACCAAATGGACACAGATACATTCCAATAACCCATAATCATGCATAATATCTCGTTTAAATTTGTTAGGATATTGAAGCAGTCTGTGCCTTTCCAAATCAGAGCAAAGTACAAAGAAAAGCACCTGATGTGTGATAACTGAATTACTTATGTTTGGTCACTTCAATGGAAAGACCCTCTTCTAGAACCCCCCAGGCCTTCAGTGTTAGACCAAGACTGTTCAGTAATCCAGATAACCAGGTTCTCAGCCTCTCTAAAATGGAGTTTTGGCTGTCAATCTAATGAAACCCCTTCATAACGTATATTTGTTCTATTCATTATGTTCTTGTAAATATTCCTGACTAATCCAAGGACTACTAATGCTGTATTTAAAGAGGAATGTGATCTTTGTAACATATGTGCTAAATTACTTATGTCCCTAGAGTGAACTTATGTGTAGCTCCTGAAGTTTATAAGATGGAGGTATGAACAGGAAAGGTCAGTAGGAAAGCCTAACATTACCTTGTACATAGAATGAGCTTATGTTATGTTCTGATGAATCTGGGAATATTCTAATCTCACACTGGTATACACATGTTGCCTGTCCCACCTGGTTTAACAATGGTTAACATAAAATAGGCAACATATAAATAGCAAGTTATATTGTTTGTTCTCAGCAATGAAATTTACAAGTTATCTAAATAGAGTTGTGCTGGGGCTGGAGAGATGGCTTAGCGGTTAAGCACTTGCCTGTGAAGCCTAAGGACCCCGGTTTGAGGCTCGATTCCCCAGGACCCACGTTAGCCAGATGCATAAGGGGGCGCACACATCTGGAGTTTGTTTGCAGTGGCTGTAAGCCCTGGTGTGCCCATTCTCATTCTCTCTCTCTCTCTCTCCCTCTCTGCCTGTCTGTCAAATAAGTAAATCAATAAAATATTTAAAAATAAATAAATAAATAAATAGAGTTGTGCTGGACCAATACAAAATATTGTCTCCTGAGTACAACGTTTTAGACATTATTATGAGGAAGAGGACTACCAGGAGTCTGGCCTTCAGAGAGCTCCTAAAATCACACTTAGCATGGCAATATAGGAAGTTTTTAAAGACCTTGCCAGAACTTAGTCTAATAAAATTTCTTCCTAATTTACTTGTTTAGTTGCTAATGAGATCATTGACCAATTTGATAGCTATAAATGTCTTTTATCATATATATATATATATATGTATATATATATATGTTATATACACACATATATATTTATCTTAATATATCTTATATATTCATGTATATATTCAGCATAATAAAGATTGCTATCTCTTCACATATCAGTTATTTTGTGTGTAGGGAAATTTATACCTTTCTTTTCTTATTATTATGAAGTTTAAAATAGATTACTCTAATCAGTATTCACTTTACTGTGTTATGTAAAACCAGAGCTAGTCATTGGAGATATGCAAAATAAAACTACATGGAGTGCTGAGAGGATGGTTCAGTAGATAAAGTACTTGCCATGCAAGCATATAGACTGGAGTTCAGGTCTCCAGAACCCATTTAAATTCCAGGTGGGTATGACTGCCATCTATAGGTACAGCATGCCAAGTTAGTGATAAGGAATACTCTAGCAAATTGCCTAGCTAGTCTAGATGAGTAGGCTAGGTTTAGGGTCATTTGAAAGACCCTGTCTCAGTAAACAAGATAAATATTGTTTGGAGAAATCATCCAATATCAATTTCTGGCCTCCACATACACACAGCACACACACAAATATACAAAATGTTTAAAATTACATTAAGTTTCTATCTCACTCCAGTAAGAAAAGCAATTAAGCAAACAAATGACAAATTTTGATGGGGATGAATAAAGGGGGAACACAAATGGACTACTGCTAAAATGTAAATTAGTCCACCTAGTATAGAAATCAGAGCAATGGTTCCTTAAAAGAAACTAAAAATATTTTTCTACCATATGATCCAACTATAGCATACCTGTGTATTTTCCTAAAGGACTTCAAGTCAAAATATCACTTGAACATCAATACTGATTGCAGTATTCTTCATAATAACAAAGTTTTAGAAACAACTTAGATTTCCATCCACTGAAGAATGGGTAAATAAAATGTGAACACACACACACACACACACACACACACACACACACACAAAGGAATTTTTCACAGCCAGAAATAGAACAAAATTACATTTGCAGGAAAATGGATACAACTGGTGATTATATTAATAAATTAATTCAGTATCAGAAAGACAGATATTCAAACATTACATGTTTTCTTTTACTTGTGGTTCTTAGATTTAATATAGATACAAAATTATATATATACATTTACATGTATATATTATAAGAAAGCAAAAACAAATTGTCGCAACAAGGAAACTAAAGGACGAATACGTGAGATCAGAGAAAATAAAGAGTTTGGTGGGGAATATGTTTCATGTATACTACATACTTATATTCAAGTACCCCAGAAAACCTAGTGCTGTGTACAATGGATTTTCACCAACAAAAAGCAAGAGATAGAGTCAGTTCCCCTGTCTTTGTGTCCATTATTGAACAGCTTTCTGTCCCTCTTCACCCTTGCCCTTACCAAACTCTGGCAATGACCACTGCATTCCATTTCAGTTTTCACAGGTGATTGAGAATGTGGCATTTGTCTTTTTGTTCCAAGATTATTCTGCTTAACATAATGACCACCTATTCCTAAATGCTGTCAAGGCCAGGGTTTTATGCTAAATAATATTTCATTAAATAAGTGTACATATATCATGCATTATATATAATATGTGTAATATTTAATATATAATTATATATATTATATATGTATGTATATGTTATCTTTGAATAATACTGTCCTGCTTTACAAAGGAGCCTGTAGATAATAAACCATCTTTTACACATAAGAAATGATTCCACCTGCCCCAAATGACCAGACAGTGGTGAACCAACAAGGTTTCTGAGGAAAACAAGGACTGGATTAGTTTCTCAGATTAGAGAGTGTTCATGATATATTGTGTCAAAGAAACTTACTTCATTCTGCCTGGTCCTGAGAGTTTGAGCAAGGGGGAATTTAAGGGTCATGGAAAAAGTAGGTTTCAAGGCTGAATAGCATTTAAATTGTGGTATGGCTAAGTTAGACTGCTTTTATTTAGATCTACAGTGATGAATAAAGCAACAAAAAGTACAAAAGGATACGAAAAATTAGCCATTTGGCAAGGAAAGGAGCAAATTTTAAATTACTCACAATGAGCATGCTGTTGTTGAGAAATCATACCTAATTGTTAAAGAGATTAACACTATTTAAAAATATATATATTTATTTATTTATTATTTGAGAGACTGAGGGAAAGGGAGGGAAAGAGGCAAAGACAAGGAGGGAGAGAAAGAGAAAGAGAAAGGGAAAGAGAGAGAAAGAGAATGGGTGTGCAAGGGCTTCCAGCCACTGTAAATGAACACACTCAAGGTGCATGCACTACCTTGTGCAACTGGCTTACATGGGTCCTAGAGAATTGAACCTGGGCCCTAAGACTGTGCAGGCAAGTGCCTGAGCCACTAAGTCATCTCTCCAGTCCCCCCTCCAAATAAATACTTTTCACTATACACCCTATCACTTCTTTACAAATTACAATAAAATTGTTGTTAACACACACACACACACACAGACACACACACACAGACACACACACACACACACACACACACACACACACACATATATATGGAAACATTTTATTTTATACAAATTATAGCTCAATAAAATTAACTTGAAAAGAAAGTATGAAAAAATTGAACAAATACTCATTAAATAACTTCCTTGAGATAATTATTAAAAAATAGAAGTGTTACTTAAGCCCTAATAGTTATATTTTATTGGAACCATTTCTTTTTTATGCTTATTATTGTTATTGTTAACAAGATGTTTCAAATGGATAAATCATATGTTGGTACACTGCTTTCCCTCGTCTTGCCCCATTACTTTGGAGATGCTCCTCAGTGGAGTTGCAGTTATTCCCCATGGGGTTGTAGTTTTTGCATTGTGGTAGCAGTAGTCAGTTATTTTGGGGGAAGAAGGGGATGCCTCTGGGCATGATGTCTCAACCTGTGGCTCTTACAATCAATATGTCCCCTCTTCTTCTGTAGAATTTCCTGAGCTAAAGTGGGTGAGTTTTAAGTCTGCTTCAGTGATGAGGTCTTAGGATCCTCTAGATTTCTAGTTTGGTAGGTGTTGAGCATACTCAGGGTCTACACCCTGGTGTAGCTTAGCAGTCTTAAAGATAATCCTTTTTCTCTACAGTTGGACAATGAGAAATATCCCCTGTGGGCAAGATCCCACCCACTGAAAGCTTCAGATATGAAAATGCAAATTCTTTTGAAAGAAGGTCTGAAGTGAGAATGCAGGAGTTCCCTACTCTCAAAAAGCAACAGCCTGTTTGCCATGGTCCTCACACAGAAACTGCAACTGAGGTCTAAGTGTGTCAGCCTCCATTCAAAGTTGACAACATCGCTCTGACATAACACTACGGGGTCATGGTGTGTTCACAGTTTCAGAGTGTTGCTGAGGTTGGGCACTGTGAGACAGGGCTTTATTTTTTGCAAGAAAGCTCTAAGTGGATACTGCATGAAGATGAAGCCTAAATTTCAATGGAGACCACAGAGTATTGGAGACTCTCAGGCCAGAGTATATGCACCAAGAAAATTTGTAGGCTCAGAATAGAACCAGACTGAGAGTGCATCTATGAGTGCTATAGGTTGCAGAGTTGGAAGAGTGGGGCTACTCAAGCCTTGTGAAGCCAAATTATTCCATTATGAATTCCTGATACAAGATGCAGTTTCACATGGAGGGTTTGTTATTAGTCCTTCTGGAGTTTCGTATGTCATTGGATGAGTCTCCCTGTTAAGCTCCACTTCCTGCCTCTTGAGTGGGGATGCTTATGCGATGCCATTATATGTGTGAAGTACGTAAATTTTCTTCTTATTATTTATATGGGGTCACAGTTAAGAGCTTGTTTTGACTCTCAGAATTGACTCTGGGCTTTTGTACACTTTTGAGACTGTTATGGACATTGACCAGCAGATACTTAGAGCAAAGAATTTTATATTGTTTGCAAAGGAAGCCATAGCACCCAATCTATATGATCTCATCCTATGTGAGTGATGTCTTCCCCATAGCTGCATAGTTGAAGGTCTCTGTCCCTTGATCTTCCTCCCTACATGCATCTCCCCTCTAAGGCCATGAGATCCTCATGCCTTGTTGCAAATAGCTGGGCAGAGGACTACTAAGACCTCACTCAGGATACAGTCTGATGAATTTTCCAGCACTAGTCCTTCTATGGAGGGATGTCAGCAGGCCTAATCTTGTGAGTTTCTTCTGAGTGGTCATAGCTGCTTCTGTTAAAGGTGGCAAAAGTTATTTCTTTTTTTTTTATTTGAGAGCGACAGACACAGAGAGAAAGACAGGTAGAGGGAGAGAGAGAGAATGGGCATGCCAGGGCCTCCAGCCTCTGCAAACGAACTCCAGACGTGTGCGCCCCCTTGTGCATCTGGCTAACGTGGGACCTGGGGAACGGAGCCTCGAACCGGGGTCCTTAGGCTTCACAGGCAAGCGCTTAACCGCTAAACCATCTCTCCAGCCCCAAAAGTTATTTCTTTCAGAGGCCTCCATAACACAACAATTCCAAAGCATTCTCTGTTATGAATCAACATTTACCCATAGTCAAAGATCTGTAGAGCACAATTGGAAAGTAAAACTAAAAATATGAGTCATCCATACATTTGTATAAGAATATGTATTTGTTTAAAATACTACTAAATTAGAAGCTCTCTGCCCCTGAAAGTACTATATACCCCTCTTGGTAGCATTTGCTGATTTTATTCAAAAGTTCTATAGGAAATTTTAATTATTATTCTAAATAAACCACACATATTGACAAGAAACATTGTTATCATTTCACAATGTTCTTCTTAGTGGCAGAGTAGTGAGACATTAAGTCAGATTGAGTTTACAAGGGAATGCTGTAACAAAGAGGTAACTCACTTGCAAGCCAACACACTTACATGCAGAAGGAACCCTGTAGAGTAGGTCTAGTTTTGCTTATAAATAAATTTTGTGAATTTGTGGACTAAACCCAGAAACAGTTCAATTTTAAGATGAAGACATAATACCTCTAAACAAGGTTTTGTGAATTTATTTTTAAACCAGGACTTTTTGATAATAAACATCAGTTTTCAAAAATCTGATTATAAAAATTGATGTGTATTTGATTTTGTAAATTATTCATTATGGGTGAAAATTAGTAATATTTGGCCGGGCGTGGTGGTGCACGCCTTTAATCCCGGCACTTGGGAGGCAGAGGTAGGAGGATCGCTGTGAGTTTGAGGCCACCCTGAGACTCCATAGTGAATTCCAGGTCAGCCTGGGCTACAGTGAGACCCTACCTCGAAAAATAAAAAAATAAAATAAAAAGAAATTAGTAATATTACAATTAGTAGTCACACACCAATACATCTATGAAAGTGTGAACACAAGTGAAATTACTAAAGTGGAAACAACCAAATACAACCCTGCCAGAGCCTGTTCATTCTTTCCTGTCACAGCAAACTACAATAGATCACCTTGGAGCTCACAGCTTTCAATGACTTTCCAGGAACTCAAATGTTTATGGTAAACAGAAGATCCTAAGCATGCAGTGATGCATAAATCACAAATTATTCATGGATTATTATAGGATATGGATTTTTGCAAACATTTATTAACTACTCACAATAAACACTAGCCTTTTGATATGATTTATCCTATAATGGAACATATAAAATTATGACAGGTAACAAATAAATACCTTGTAAATGTTTACTACATATCAGTTGCACTGATATTAATTAGTGTCTTCATTATTTAAAGCAATTGGGAAGTGATTTACAAGTTATTCTTCAGTGGGTTACATGAGGCTTTATAGCTCAAAACAAATATAACTTAGCATGAAATAGATCCTCTTTCTAGTCTCCTTTCTCAGTTTTCTTGCTGAAGGCTGAATGATACCAATTTGGGCTCTAAAACATTCATAAATTAGTGTGAAATATCCATATGTTGATAATTTGATAAATGAATAAGATTTAACATGTCTTAAACAAGCCAGTAATGGTAGTGAGTCACAGAAAAAAACTAATTTTTAGTTTCCTCTAGAGTGTTCTGTTTAAGTTTTACCTTCTTGGGGAGAAAGATGTCCATGGTGCTCTCACCACTAAGCATGGGCCGAATCGCTACTGGTGTTCACATGGAACTATCTTTCCAGAGATGCTTGCATAGTGATTAGCCAGGGAAGACATTGATAGATATCATGTCTCCCGATAAAGCACAGGGCAGACTTGTTTATGGCCAGTTATATAACAATAAATTCCCCTTCCTAATAAAAGGCAAGTCTATTTTTAATAGTCCACTATTAGGAATCATGATTTCTCTAACTCAGGATCCTCAGGCTACTCTGACATGGGATTAGGGAGAAATTATGAACCACCAACAAAATGATGCTGCATGTATTTTCATTTTCTGTCTGATCCAAGATTCATATGTTATTTTTTGCCACAGACAAGATAGAAACTAAATAAGAACTTATAAGTAAGGAAGTATCTGATTCTTCAGAACCCTTTAGAGTTTTATATTGTTTGCCCTTGAGGAACTAGGCTAATGGAATAACCTTTCTCTAGAACATCATCAGGGGACTTAAAAGCTAATAAATCAGCCGGGCGTGGTGGTGCACACCTTTAATCCCAGCACTCGGGAGGCAGAGGTAGGAGGATCGCCGGGAGTTCAAGGCCACCCTGAGACTACATAGTGAATTCCAGGTCAGCCTGAGCCAGAGTGAGACCCTACCTTGAAAAACCAAAAAAAAAAAAAAAAAAAAAAAAAAAAGCTAATAAATCATTTGAATAGTCTATGTTAAAGAAAAAGTTGTTTCCTTTTATATTTTGTTAATAAAGCAGGGTTTCTAGTCCTGCCACCACTGACATTTGAAAATAATAATTCCTTGTTATAAGGAGGTATCCTGTGCCCCATACAATATTTCAGCAGGATTTTCATTTCTACCTTTAAAAGCTAATCACAGCACATAGGTGTTTCCTTTATAGCGAAATTATTACTGATCAAAAACCAGTAACTATTGGTCTAAAACAAGTCTTATGACCCAGACCTAAATTTTACAGGACACCTATATATATATATATATATATATATATATATATATATATATATATATATATATATATGATCTTTGGGAAGGACATTGCATGGAGATATACCAGTTATAGATGAACAGCAGTTTGTTTCACCACACAGGTCACTTAGATTATCAAGTTTAAATCTAGGAGAGAATGATTACTATTATCTAGTTCTGACCAACTCAGTGAATATGTTAAAACGTACCTTATAGGAAAACATCCACTCCTTATCTTACCAGCTCACCCTAGAACACCACCACTAATTTTTCTAATGCTCTAAATGGAGAATGAAACTGCAAAGAAGATTCTACACCATTCTCATGTCTCTTATTGTTTTGAATTTTGGTGTGCATATGTGAGGTAGGTGTGATGTGTTTGCACAGGAGTAGATTCTCATACCTATGTGTATGCATGTGGAGGATAGGGAAAGATACAAGTGGCTGTTTATGTCATTCCTTACCATATTCACCTGAGATAGTCTCTCACTCAACTTGGCCCATTGTCTTTTGGTAAGATTGGCTGACCTGGGAACTCTAGCCATAGCCCACAGTCTCCACTGTACTCAGGGCTACAATTATAGGCATAGGCTGCCATACCTGGCTTTTATGTGTGTGTTAAGAATCAAACTCAAGTCTTTGTGATTGCAAAGTAGGTATTCTCACCCACTGAAATATCTGCCCAACCTCTCCTGTTTATCATTCTGGATTAAAAAGTTCAAATATTAACTCCCATAGTTTTTGGATCACCTTGACTTGTAGTGTAGAACAGGAATAAACATTATTCAGTGAGGAGGCTCAAACTGAAAATGCCATAAGTTGCAAATAAATGAAATAAGTTGAGGAAAAGGACAAAGTGTTCTCAAAGGGAAATTATTTTTTTACATACTTAATCTTCGCGAATTCAGATGCCTTTAAAAGTATAATAAGATGCCTTTTCACTGTAGTATTTAAATATCTGTTATAGGTTTCCAAGGTGGACTTGAACAGATGGCCTTATATTACCAAAAATTTTTTTAAAAAATCATATATATATTAAAATCATTATTTCAGTAGGAAAGAAGAAATTGCAGATAAAAAAAAAAACTTAGAAAATTTCTTGGAAACAAAATGCACATATAATGTACAAACTAATTTACCATGATGTTGGTAAAAGCACAAAATTTACCAAGAAGTTGATTAGACTATAAACTTTGAAGTTCCACAATTTCATAGACTGCAACTATGATATTGAACTCTGTAAATCTTTTTTTTTTTTTTTTTTTTTTTTTCAAGGTAGGGTCTCACTCTAATCCAGGCTGACCTGGAATTCACTATGGATTCTCAGGGTGACCTCAAACTCACAGCAATCCTCCTACTTCTGCCTCCCGAGTGCTGGGATTAAAGGCATGCACCACCATGCCCAGCTTCTATAAATCTTTAAAAGTGATTTACAAAGGACTTCTGGGTAAGATGGTGGCATAAAAGCTACTCCAAACCAGCCTATGGAGGGATTTAATCAAAATCACAGCAAAATGCGCTCTTCTGAAAAGTGAAGGAGTATAGGTTATTCTTAGACAAAGTAGAGAAGTAGGAGAGACCAAGATCCATCAGAAAGGAGGAAAATGACCAGAATCTCTCTGAGGAAATTATGGCCCACTGATCTGTGCAATCCGCGAACCTGTCCAGCATAGCCTGCCAGACATACAAAGCAGCAGCAGCAATAACCAAACAAGGGGATTTTCCAACCTCATCAGCCTCCTTGCAAAGTCAAGAAATCTGAAGGTAAGACAGCTGAGATCAACTCAGGAGCTATTGAAAGAGTTACAGGCAGGACTGCAAGAGCAACTCCAGGCTTTCTGCACTCTCCCATCCCCCAACCATCAGAACCAGAACCGTGAACCTCTGGCATTCAGCCCCAAGCACATGTCAGCACATCCAGCACAGCTAATCAGAAATCCAGCTCCACAGCACGACACAGAGGGATCAGAAGTGGGCACTCAGTATCTCAGTATTGGTGAGTTTGGAACAACCCCCCCACCCCAGCCAAATGGTAATGAGGACAACTGACAAAAAAAAAAAAAAAAAAAAAGCAAATAGGCCTTCATTGGGAGTGCAAATCTCTCTTTTCCACATCAGGTTATGGGTTACATATTCTTGTTTGGCTTTACCATTTTCAAATAAGTTGTATTTGGGGGGTTGAAGATTGTTGCTTTGGATGCTTTCAGATTTACAGTTTACTGGGTCTTTGTTTTTTGCTTCTGTTGTTATTAGGGGCAGGGTCTGATGCAGATCCAGGCTAATCTGGAACCCAAATCAGAACAGAATTATTTACCTGCCAGTTAACAGGACTAAGAGTGTAGAACAACACACATTGTTAGGGATTTTGGCTTTATAACACTGTCTGTTCATTTTAACCCCCACAATTGCATACTATGCTGGTTTTGTTGAATGCATATAGTGCTCAGTTGAAGTTTAGAATTTGCAAGAAAATTGTTCCACCCTGTCCACTAGAATATTTACTTAGCAAGCAAACTCAACACCTTGGATTACTTCTATAGTTGGATTGGGGTAAAATGTACATTAAACTCATATCCTGAAAGTATTTAAAGGTGGATGACCACATCTAAGAACACTGCAGAAAAGCACAAAACACAAGCATCAAATCAATTCAGGATGCAAAATTATATACATTATAATACAACAAACACAAAGAATTGAGGCAAGACAATCCCACCAAAAATTATAGTCATAAGAAATTATCACCAGTGAGACTGTTTTAGATGAAATGTCTGGAAAAGATTTCATAAAAATTGAGTGTATCTGTATTCAAAACATCAAAGAAGAAAACAGACTCCTTAAAGAGAGTACAGGAAACCAGTTTAATGAAATAAGGAGGACATTACAAAATATGAGTAAGGAAATAGAAATACTGAAGGAAAACCAGGCTGTAATTCTAGCTCTGAATAACAGACACATTCAAATATAAAGCAGTGTGGAAAGTCTCACCAATAGAATAGATGAAGGAGAGAACAGAATATCTAAACTAGAAGACCAGGTGGCAGACCTAATACAGTCCAACAAACATAAAGACAAGGCAATAGAAAGCATGAAAGGGAATTTCAAGATATCCAGGACACTATGAAAAGATCAAACATAAGAATTCAGGGTATAGTAGAAGGAGAAGAATTTTAATTGAGAGGCTTAGTAGGCATAGAAAGCATGAAAGGGAATTTCAAGATATCCAGGACACTATGAAAAGATCAAACATAAGAATTCAGGGTATAGTAGAAGGAGAAGAATTTTAATTGAGAGGCTTAGTAGGCATTTTCAACAAAATCTTAGAAAAAATTCCCTAGGTATGGAAAGAAATGCCAATGCAGATACAAGAAGCTTTTAGAACACTAAAGAGACAAAACCTGGAAAGAACCTCTTCTCACCATGTTATAATTAAACTACTAAGCACACAAACCAAAGAAAATATATTGAAAGCCATTAGATAGAAAAAGCAAATCACCTACAAAGGCAAGCTCATCAGAATAACAGCAGATTACTCAACACAAACTTTAAAAAGCATAAGGGCTTGGAATGATGTATTCCAAGTTCTGAAAGATAACAACTGCCAACTAAGATTACTTTATCCTGCTAAGCTATCTATCCAAATTGTGGAGAAATAAGGATGTTCCACAACAAAAACAGTCTAAAAGAATTTGTGACAACTAAAACCAGCTGTACATTAAATACTTAAAGGAATCCTAAATGCTGAAGAGAAAGGTCTGCAGTGAGAGGCCAGACCCATTTCTTCCCCTCCTACCACCTGGGTCTGAGTTCCCTGAGTGGTCAGTGTGTGGTCAAGTACAGCACTCTAGAGTGAGTGTGCTGGACCCATCTCTGGTACTCTACCACAGCCTGTGTCTGAGTTTCTTGCAGGTCAGTGTGTGGAGTGAGTAGACCAGACCATTGTATCCAGGCTCCTCCCACCACACCAGTCTAGGTTGTATGAACTGGTCCATGTCCTAGAGGGTTCAGCACAAAAGGACAGATCCCTTTTCCCTTACTCTTCCTAGTCCCGTAGTCCTGGTAGGTCCCATTGTGCCTGCCCCTTGTGTGAGCTGTGATATCAGGCCTTTTGCTCTGGCATCTTGACTGGACACTAAGTACCAACATTCCTTTTTACAGGAGTCTCAGAGTATGAATGGGCCAAAGGGCACAAGCTTGCTTCCTTCTCAATAAAATAAAGAGTCTTTCTGAAATGGGTAGACACCAATGCAAATAAAAGCTAAAGAAAGTCAGAAAACTGAGAAATCTCCACCCAGGATGCCTAGTCCTATTACAGAAGCCTCCAATGAAATCATAGAGAAATCAACAGAAATTCATTGACAAAATGAAAGCACAACCACCAATGAGACCCAAATCAAAATAAATCACTTAACTGAAAGCAAACCATCAAAGAACCAGCAATCATACCAATGATATTGAACAGAAACTTCTCTTAGAGTGTCTAGTTTTGACAGTAGGCTTAACTTAATGGAAGAAAATATAAGAATCCTCCAAAGAGATATGAATAAATTGAATGTAAGTCAAGAAATGGAAGATATCAAGAACCAGTTGATTAATCTTAATGATGACTTGATCAAATGCAAGAATGAAATACAAGCAGCATCAAGAAAATGAGAATTTGAATTGAAATCATTCCACAAAACTGATGGACATTATACATAACAACACAACAGAAAACAAATATCAAATAGAACTTATGAAAACCTCTCTAGAATCACTCACCAACAGAGTTACTCATATAGAAGACAGAACCTCTTACCTGGAAGATAGGACAGAAGAAATTGATCAGGAGGCCAAAAACTTTGCTTCGTTCAAAAAATCAAGTGAACAGAATGCAAGAGAACTGTGAGATGCTCTAAAATGACCAAACAGACGGATAATAAGCATACCAGAATGGGTGAGGAAACCCAGACCAGAGGCATAGAAAACATTCAACAAAATTATTGAAGAATTTTTTTTTCCAAATCTTGCAAATCAGAGGCCCACCCATATATAAGAAGCCCACAGAACACCAAACAGGCAGAACCAAAGAAGAAACTCTCCAAGACACATCATAGTTAAAACCCTTAACAATGAAAAACAAGAGAAGAGAGTATTGAAAGCAGCAAAAGAGAATCAATTCACAACATATAAGGCTATCCGATTAGAATAACATCAGATTTCTCAATGGAAACCCTGAAAGACAGAAGGGCCTGGAATGGAACACTTCAAAATCTGAAAAACTATGGCTTCCAATCCAAAATACTTTATCTAGCAAAACTATCCTTCATGATAGATTGTGAAAGAAAACTTTCCATGAAAAAGATAGCTCTACAATTATATGAACACAAAGCCAAACCTACAGAGAATACTTTAGGGAATACTCCACACAGAAGTATCAAACAACCAATCTTAGGAGCCAACAAGAAGAAGATCACAATAACCAAAAATAGACCAGATTCAAATGGTACATAACACAAGTAAGCACCCTACTCCATAAAACCCTCATCATGGCAGGGAATACTCCAAAACTCACAGTAATATCCTTAAATATCAATGGTCATAACTCACCCATCAAAAGTCACAGGCTATCAGGATGGATCAAAAAACTGGACCCTTATATTTGCTGTCTTCAAGAAACCTACCTCACCACTAAAGACACACACCTCCTCAGGGTGAAAGATTGGAAAATGATATTCCAAGCAAATAGAAATAAAAATAAAACAGGTGTTGCTATACTAATATCTGACAAAATAGACTTAAAATCTGAAGTAATCAAAAAGGACAAAGAAAGCCACTTCTTACTCATCAAGGGAATGATCCAATATGGGCACAACACAATCATAAATATATGCCCCAAGCATGGGGCACCACCATTTATAAAACAAAATCTAGTCAACAATAATAAATAAACACGAACACCATCATAGTTAGAGGCTTGAATACTCCACTATCATCAATAGACATATTATCCAAGTGGAAAATCAACAGGAAAATAATAGAGCTCAAAAACACCCTAGATCAACTACACCTAAAGGATACCAACAGAACTGTTCACCTCAACTCTACAGAACACACATTCTTCTCCGTAGCCCACAGAACCTTCTACAAAATTGACCATGCATTAGGCCATAAGCATGCCTTCATAAAGTCAGGATAATTGAAATAACTTCCTGTACCACATCAGATTACAATGCTTTGATGCTAGAAATTCACAAAAAGAGATATCAAGAATGCCACTAATTCCTGGAGACTAAACAACACATTTTTAAACAATGAACGGGTCATGGAAGAAATCAAAAATGAAATTGTAAAATTCCAAGATTTGAATGATAATGAAAACACAACCTACCAGAATATATGGTACTCAATGAAGGCAGTCACAGGGGAAATTTCATAGAACTAAGTGCCTTCATTACAAAGACAAAGAGATCACAAATCAATAACCTGAATGTCAACCTAAAGGTGCTTGAAAAACAAGAAGTATCCAATCCAAAGAGCTCAAGATGGAAAGAAATAATCAAGATTAGAGCAGAAATTAATGAACTGAATACTAAGAAAACAATTTTAAAAATCAATGAAAATCAATGAAATACCACTTCATAATTAAAACACTGGAAAGAATAGACATTGAGGTTTTATTTCTCAACACAATAAAGGCTATAAATAAAGGTTCTTAATCCCAAATAATTCTTAATGTGGAAAAACTCAATAGATTTCCACTGAGATCAGGAAAAAGACAGGGGTTCCCTCTCACCAGTGCTCTTCAACATAGAACTAGAAGTACTATCCCAAGCAATAAGACCAGAGAAAGAAATAAAAAGAATTCAAATTGTAAAGGAAGAAGTCAAGTTAGCTCTATTTGCAAATGACATTATCCTACATATAAGTGACCTAAAAGTCTCCATCCCAAAACTTCTAAAGGTGATTAATTCCTTTAGTAAGGTGGCAGGATATAAAATCTATGCACAAAAATCAGTATATTTTCTACACACAAAGGACAAATATGCAGAGAAAGAAATCCATGAGACTGTCCCGTTTTCAATAACAACAAGAAAATTAAATACCTTGGAATAATACCAACAAAGAAAGTGAAGAAACTATACAATGAAACATAGAAACACTCAAGAAAAAAATAGAGGAAGACTTAAGGAAATGGAAGGAAATCCCATGTTCCTGGATAGGTACAATTAATATTGTCAAAATGGCACTTCTACCAAAGGAATATGCAGATTTAACATAATACCAATAAAAATACCAGCCTCATTCTTCACTGAGACTGAAAAAAAAATGATATTGCAATTCATTTGGAAAGGCAGAAAGCCTTGGATATCAAACAAATCTTCAGAAAAAGAAACATCTCTGGTGGTATCACCATACCTGATATAAAGCTTTATTAAAAAGCCATAGTGACAAAAACAGTATGGTATTAGAATCCAAGCAGAAACATAGACCAATGGAACAGAATTGAAGACCCAGAGTTTAGGGCAAGCAACTACAGCTGCTTGATCTTTGACAAAGGTGCCAATAATGTAGATGGGAAAAAAGATAGCATCTTCAACAAATGTTGGTGGGCAAATTAGATGACCACTTGTAGAAAAATGAAGTTACTGTGACTTATTTTGCCATACACAAAAATAAAGTCCAAATAGACTAAAGATTTCAATATAAGATTTGAAACTCTTCAACTACTGGAAGAAAAAATAGGAAGCACTATCTACTACATAAGACTGGGAAAAGACTTGTTGAACAAAACCCTGTAGCCAAGGACATTAAACAAGCACTCAATCCATGAGATCTCATAAAGCTAAAAAGTTTTTGCACAGACAAGCAAATCATAAGCAGAGCCAAGAGATTTTTTATTGAATGGAAGAAAATCATTGCCAGCTATAACACTGACAGAAATCTAATATCTAGAATCTACAAAGAACTCAAAAACCTTAGCAATAAAAATATCAAACAACCCACCCCATGAGTGGGGAAGATAAATAAATAGGGAGTTCTTAAAGGAATAATTACAAACGGCTAACACATACCTAAGAAAATGTTCAACATCCTTAACCACTAACAAAATGCAAAATAAAGATCTATGAGATTCCACCTTCCCCAGTAGGGATAGCACACATTTAAAAAATCAAATGAGGGCTGGAGAGATGGCTTAGTGGTTAAGCGCTTGCCTGTGAAGCCTAAGGACCCCGGTTCGAGGCTCGGTTCCCCAGGTCCCACGTTAGCCAGATGCACAAGGGGGCACATGCATCTGGAGTTCATTTGCAGAGGCTGGAAGCCCTGGTGTGCCCATTCTCTCTCTCTCTCCTCTATCTTTCTCTCTGTGTCTGTCACTCTCAAATAAATAAATAAAGAAATAAAAAATCAAAAGAAAGCAAATGTTTGTGAGGCTGTGGATAAATAGAAACCCCCATTTACTGTTGGTGGGACTATAGGCTTGTACAACCAGTGTGGAACTCAATTTAGAAACTCCTGAAAAGGATAAATTGAGAGTTACTTGGAGAACCTGTTATTCCCTTACTTGGCATTTACCCTACAAGCTCCACATCTCAGTTCAGAAATATTTGCTCAACCATGTTTATAGCTGCCCAATTCATAATAGCTAAAAACTGAAATCAACTCAGGTGCCTATCATTAGATGAATGGATAACCAAGATGTGGTACATCTATATAATGGAATTCTCAGCCATAAAAAAAAAAAAGTCACATTGAAATTTGTGGAAAAATTTTTGAACTTGGAACAGAACTTTGTAAGTGAACTAACACAATCAAAGAAACACAATAATGACATGATCTCACTCATCTGTAGTTCCTAACCTGGATCAGCCCAAGTTGCTCACATTAATAAATAGAATCTTGATGCTTGTACAATAGGGAGGGTAGGCATTGGGGGAAGGGAGAGGGTTAGGGTGGGGATACAAAATCTGATCCCAAATTGAACTGGTACCATAGAATCCTAAATCTTATAAAGCAGACTAAAAGGTAGAACCCACAAGCAAACATTTCAGGGAGCAACTGAATCAAAGTGTCCTGGAGAGAGTGAGATGAAACCTAATGTCAAATTTCTCCTATTTCTCTTTCTCCCCTGGATTTTGCTCTTTTCTCTTCCCTTGTTGCTGGCTTGGTCTACATACACAATGAGCTGTTGATCAGAGAGACCTACTAGATATCCCAAAATAAACAATACAGGCTTTTGTCAGAGCACTTAATTACCCACCAGATGATAATGGTGAGACCTTACTGCTAAATACACCAATAACTTTTGGCATGGACCATAGAGATACACAATCAGAATCCAGAGGAGAGCCAGTCCCCATATAATTAGCCCATCTAGTGTTGGAAGGCACTGCATGAGCTACCAGGTGAAAATGGACAACTTCTGTACAAGCAACTCAAAATCTGAGACTCAGAAGCAAATAAACTGATGTGATGCTCACACAAATGCAATAGTGGCACACAGCCATGGTGGATAACCAACTGCTCTTGGATTGGCTAACAGATCCATTCAGTGGAAAAGAAATCATATCTGAAATTGGGAAACTAGTCAAAATCACAACTAGATAATGATTCTGCTTTTCATTGTCAAGCTCTCACTAACATTGCTCTATAAAAGTGTCTAAACCCTTATAATTCTCTCTAAATTAATAATGTTTATCCTATTTAACTGACAGTGACTTCACTCTCCATTGGAGAATCTACTCCACTTTTTCAGATGGAAACTGGACTTGAGATACATGACCCAGAACACACTTCCCAGGCCCCAGTTGTTGCCAAGGAATTGGGGAATGCTGTTCTCTTAGTTAAGCTGATATTAGCACAAAGAGGATGAAGATAGATAGCGTGGATACTCAACACCTACTAAAACAGACATCTAGATGATCCTAAGTGCCCACCACTGAAGTGGGCTTAAAATGCTCCCAGCATGGCTCAGGGAACTTTGCAGAAGAATGAGTGGAAAGACTATTAGGGGCATAAGTTGGGGCATTTTGCACAGAGACATTTCCTCTTCCCCATAACTGAATGTTACCCCCATAATGTATGACCCACATGCCATGATGTTGACCTGAATCCCCAAGGAGGAAGCGGCAGGGAGGAGGGAAAGGATAGTACCAGCATATGATGTCTACATACAAAATATGTCTATATCGAATAATAAAAGACAAAAAAGAAATTAAATGCTAAAATACTGAATAAATTAAGAAATATTATAGAAATGCAATATACAAATATAGCAAGGAAATTAATTGTAAATGAAATTATAACTTGAGATTATTTTTTGATACAAGAAACTGATCAATCTACTATATTAATGAAAATGTCCATTAATTTTTGAAAAGGTATTTCATTGCTTAATTATCTATTTAAAAAAATAATGTAAACTAGTGTAAAAGCTCTTTCTGTTTTTTATAATATGTAATAAAGATTAAAAAAAAACTATAGTATTCCCATCCTGCTTTCATTTTTAATAAACTTATTGAGATTAAAAAAATAAAATAAGTGAGTAAAAGGGATGCAGGAAGCACTACAAAATAAGAAGAATGGAAAGAATAAATACATACCTTCCAATAATAATTATTAATATCAATAGCCTCAATACTCCAACCAAAAGACACTGGCTTGCAGACTGGATTAAAAAAGGCAGGGTCCTGACATTTGTTGCCTCCAGGAAAGCCATCTCTCAATGAAAGATAAGCACTGTCTGAGGATGAAAGGATGGAAAATGGTATTTCAAACAACTAGGCCTAGAAAATAAGCAGTGGTTGCTATCCTAACTTCTTACAGGATAGGTTTCAAGCAACAATGTTGGAGTTCATTTTATACTGATTAAAGGAATTCTCCAACAGGAGGGCATTACAATCCTAAATTTATATGCACATAACATGAGGGCTCCCAATTTCATCAAACAAACACTATTAGACTTAAGGTCACCAATAATGCCAAACACAACTGTAGTGGGTGACTTCAATAAGCCACTTTTGACCTGGGCACGGTGGCATACACCTTTAATCCCAGAACTCAGAAGGCAGAGGTAGAAAGACTGCCATAAGTTTGAGGCCACCCTAAGACTACATAGTGAATTCCAGGTCAGCCTGAGCTAGAGTGAGACCCTACCTCAAAAAAACAAAAATAAAATTAAATAAATAAATAAATACATAAACCACTCTCATCAATTGATAGGTGTTGCAGCCAGGTTCACATTGCTGGTAGAAATCACCCAACCAAGAGCAGCATGTTGAAAAAAAAAGGTTCATTTTGGCTTACAGGCTTGATGGGGAAGTACCATGATGGCAGGCAAAACATGCAGAGATCACCCCCTGGCCAACATAAGATGAACAACAGCAACAGGAGAGTTTGCCAAACAATGGCAAGGGGACATTGGATATAATACCCATAAGCCTGCCTCCAACAATACACTGCCTCAAGGAGGCTCTAATTTCCAGTTGGCATCAGCTGGAAAACTTAGCATCCAAACCACCTAAATTTATTGGGGACACCTGAATCAAACTACCATATTCCACTCCTGGCCCCCATAAACTTACAACTAACTATACATGATTTAAAATGTAATGTACTCATCAAACTTTAAAAGTCCCCATAGTTTTTTATCAATCCCAATGATGTTCAGAAATCCCTATAATCCAAGGTCTTTCACCCAAGCTATATAACCAAAAAAAAAAAAAAAAAAAAAAAAAAACATAAAAAAACACAAGACCCATAATGGCACAGAATATTCACACTGTAAAATATGGTATTAGGCACAGCAAAGAAACATTCAGCCAATACACAGTATAAAACAACCAGATCAAGCATCAAAACTCTACAGCTTCAAGTCCAACAACTCTAGTCAGTGACAAGTCCCAAATCCGATAAGTCAAACCAGCAACAAGTCTCTGGAGTTCCAATTCTGCCCCTCCAGCTAGGCTACTCACACTCCTAGAAATCATCATCTGTGGCTGGCAGCACTCCTTGACAGCCATCTCATGGTCTCAGCAACTCTACTGGGTCTGCACTGCAACCCATGGTTCATCCTCATGGCCCCATGGGGGTCTCCTAGCAGGCATTCAACAAACCTGCCTCAAACTAATCATGGACATTTCCAAAACACAAGACCATGTTGCAAATACAATGACCCTCTCTTTCCTACAATTCTTATACTCCACAATAGCAGGTAGGGTGTCAATTTGTCAATTCAGGGGGGATAGAGCAGACTTTGAAGAGCAGGTTACTCTGTGAGCACTTAGGTAAATCCAAACTTCAAAAGTCTACATTTTTCCAGTTGTCCCAGTGCAGGTAAATTGGCCCAATCTTACATGTTATAATCTCTCAATTGCAGCTAAAAGGGCAACAGTTCACCCAAAGGTTTTTTTTTTTTTTTCTTTCTTTTTTTTTTTTTTTTCTGTGTCATATATCCATCTGCTCACACCAGTTCATTTCTACACAAAGCAACCGTGTACAACTTTCCAGGACATGGACATAACAGCAAGCCTCACACAAATTGCTAGCCCAGTCCAAGCAAAGCTGTTTTTCACCCAAATAAGCTAAACTTCACAGTCCATAGATTTACTGCATTCAGGTCTTTCAACTCTGACCAGAATAGTCCATCAAGCTGCACTTCAGCACTGCAAGGCATGTCTTAACTAAGGTACAAATCCTTCCACATACCTCTTGAAAATCAGCTCCAAAAGGCCAAAACCACAAAGTCAGGTGTCTAGCATCAACCCCACTCTTGGTACCACTTTACTGTTACAGTTAGGTTCACTTTGTTGCCTGAAATCAGCCAACCAAGATAAGCTTGTGGGAAAAAAGGAGGTTTATTTTGACTTACAGGCTTAAGGGAAGCTCCATGATGGCAGTGAAAATGATGACATGAGCAAAGGGTGGACATCACCCTCTGTCCAACATAAGGTGGACAATAGCAACAGGAGAGTATGCTAAACACTGGCAAGGAGACACTGGCTATAACACCAATAAGTCTGACCCCAAACAATACACTGCCTTTAGGAGGCTCTAATTTCCAATTGGCATCAGCTAGAGAACCTAGCATCCAGAACACCTAAATTTATTGGGGACACCTGAATCCAACCACCACAACAGACCATCCCAGCAAAAAGTAAAAAGAGAGACATCTGGATTAAGTAATGTCATGGAACAAATGGACCTAATAGATATCTAAAGAACATTTCATCCAAATAATGCATACTATACATTTTTCTCAGTAGCACATGGAATATTCTCTAAAGTAAACAATATGTTAGGACACAAAACAAATCTAAACAAATACAGGACAACTAAACTAATCTCCTATACTCTATATGACCACAATGTGATTAAACTGCAAATAAGCAACAAGAAAAACTACAGAGGATACAGAAATTCATGGAGACTAAAGAGTACATTATTTAAAGATGAATCAGCAATTGAAGAAATCAAAAAGTAAATCAATAAAATCATAGAATCAAATGATGATGAGAATACAACATAACAAAACCTTTCAAACAAAATGAAAGCAGTCTTCAGGGGTAAATTTATAGCTATAAGTGCCTATAATATGAAGTTGGAGAGCTCACAAGTAAACAATTTAACGTTTCACCTTCAGGTCTTGGAAAAATAAGAAGGCAAAACAAAAATCAGTAGACAGGAAGAAATAGTAAAGATTAGGGCAGAAATTAATGAAATAGAAACCAAAGGGAAAAAAAAAATCAATGAAACAAAGAGTTGGTTCTTTGAAAGAATAAACAAGATTGATAAACCCTTAGAAAATCTGACCAGAAGAAAGAGAGATGTGACAAAATATAATAAAATTAAAGACAAAAAAGGCACCATTACAACAGACACCAAAGAAATTCAGAAAATCATTAGGACATATTTTAAGAATATGTATGCCTCTAAATTTGAAAAATCTGAAAGAAATTCATGATTTCCTTGATTCATATGACCTACCAAAACTGAGAAACAGATTTTAAGACCCTATTGCTGAAGACTTCATATGCCTGAGTGGCAAAGTAACTGAAATATCAAGCTGCTGCTGAGTAGAAAACCTCTCTGTAGACTAGCCAACTGACAGATGGAAAAACTGCACTGCATGTAGCCCTATGAGAGAAGAAGTCATCAGTGGTATAGAATGGACACTGGAAGCTTCAAGTTTTGACAGACAGGCCAAATGACCAAACAGGTACAATAGTGGCATGTCTGCTCTGGGGGAAACCAACTGCTCTCTAATTAGACTGAAGGCCCCCTGTAAGAGAGGGAATGCATGCCTGGTACTGAAAACCTAATCAAAAACAGGCAGGCCATGAGCCTTAGGGGTATTAAGCCTGCTCTTGTCTGGCTAAATGTATAAATTCTCTCCAAACTGCCTTGAAAGCACTACACTTAATGATCATATTCATATATTAATGCTACTCTCACTTCTGGTTAGAGAAGCTTCTCTTTTCAGGTGGCAATGACCACTATGTTTGAAGAAGGGACAGAGAAGTGTCCAACACGGAAATATCTCTATCACAATCTCCAAGGTTCAGGGTTCATTGCTGAAGATGTGGTGGAAAGAATGTAAGAGCCAAAGGAAGGGTATCACTCCTTACAATGCAACTGTTCAGACAGAAATTGGCCTCAATATCCATGACCTTGCAGTGCCTAGTAGTACTTATAGAAGACTCTCATAATAGGAGAAAAAGATGATGCCATCAAATGAAAAGGGAGTCTAATGGAGAGAGGGAGGTGATATGATGGAGAGCAGAGTTATGAATAAGGAAAGTGGAGGAGGGGAGGGAAATATTATGGTTTCTGGTCTGTAAGAAGTTGTCAGTAAAAAATAAAAATCAAATAAACTAAATAAATAAAAATGTAATTGATAAAGAAAATGTAGTACATATATGTATAAAAGTGACATGAAAAAGCTTGTATAATAACTTAAAATTAATAATGAAATCAAAAAAAATTCTGAAATAATTCATCATTGCACATATTATAAAGATCTTATCCACACAATATACTCAAAAATCATTGTTATACAAAATCAGTAATGTAATATGCATCTTATTTACCAAACTTCCAGTGGGTATAGTACTTTACTGTGAACCTGATGAACTGTGCCCTGTATCATAAGTTAATTTATGGTAAAGTTTTCAAGCTGTCAACCCAATGTATACACATTCTGAACTATTAGTATTCTAATTAAATCTGACATAAGATTGAAAAAAACTACTTTTTCAAATAACACTGTCTCTATTTTGAACCTTTTCTAGTGGCATTCAACTGATTACTGATGATTTGAATGCCATAGTTTTAATATATGAGTCAATGGCTAGAAAGCAGAGTATAAATGTCAGTGTGAATAAATGTCAATGCCTGTAATCAATTACTGAGGTTATTATATTTTTCTAATTAATAGAGACAATAAACCACATAAAATTTGAAAATCTAAGTTTTTTTCTTATAAGCATTGCATATATAATCAAGGTATTTTGATAGAATATTCTACAAATGGTTTATCATGCTTCTAAAAACACAGAAATTAGATTTTTAACTTAATGAGTAATATACATACAGGTGACAATAACTATACTTTGCACCTATATTTATACATAAATGGCATACTTTATTGTACTATTTTATTCATTTATTTTTCCATGAAAACAATAAGGTTCAAATTGACAAAGAAGTTGATGGAACTAAGATTATAATCCATAAACATATATAACCTTCTAAATAAAAATTAAGTGTATCCCTGGGACTGGAGAAATAGCTCAGTGGGTAAATTTCTTAACCTTGAATCCTTGAAGAAAAACTTGGGGTCAGTCTACCATACTCACATGCAATGGTGGTGTGTGCTTATAATCCTAGTGCTGGGAGGTAGAGACAGGAGGATCATTAGGGCTCACATAGCCAGTCAGTCTTGCCTAGTTGGTGAACTCCAGGCCAGTAAGAGTCCCTCTTTCAAAAAGAAGTTGGGGCTGGAGAGATTGCTTAGCAGTTAAGGCACTTGCCTATGAAGCCTAAATACCCAGGTTTGATTCTCCACATCCCACATAAGCCAGATGGACAAGGTGACATATGCACTTGGGGTTCATTTGCAGTGGCTGGACACTCTGGCATGCCCATTCTCTCTCTCAATTTCTCTCTTTCTCCCTTTCTTTGTCTCTAATAAATAAATAAAAATTACAACTAAACAACAACAACAAAAAAAGTGGACAGTGTTCTTGAGGATGACATAAGGCTTTGCTCTAACCCGAGAGGAATGTACACACATATGCATGTATATTTCCTCTCACACATGAACATGCATACACACATACCAATGTACACAATTATGCAATAATAAAGAAGTGGATTCCATAAGAAATTGTTATGCGTTGTTGAATCACTACTTTGTATCCCTCACCCTGAGCAAGAGTGTCTTCAGGAATCATTCTGCTGATGTTACTGATGGACAGCAGAACATGTAAGCGCGTTATAACACTGGCCTCTGAAACCATGTTGTTGGTGGTGAAGAATTAAGTGCTGAAGTGTCTAGAGCCAGGTGGTAATATTTGCAAAATCATTCTACTAAACTAATGTATCAAACTCTCTGCAGAGCTTTCCATCCTCAAAATAAAAATCAAAACTCAACTTTATTTCTCTCAGATAACTTTAAAAATGATGTATTCATAAATACTGAAACGTACCTTTCTTCTGGATGGCAATTCACCATAGTAAAATTGATTATACATAGGTATTTGTACAGCACAATACGAGTGGAGGGAAAGACTGAGTACAGAGGTGCATGTGCTTGTACTCATGTGGAGCGCATTTAGTCCTTGTTCTGTATATTGGTTTCATCAGTGCTGGGGCTCTATATGTGCACACAAACATGGAAGAAACAAGTGTTTTTTTTTTCTGTAAATCTACATACATAGTCATGCAGTCAGTGTACGTAGTGTACACATCATCTCACTATACAGTTATATGGCTCAGTGCATCAGAGTGCCAGTTTTAAAATGCATTAACAGTTTCTATGCAGGTGTTAGTTTTAGACTAATTGTAATTATTAGGTTCACAGCTATTAAACAAACCAAAAGTCACATACAATCAAATAAGAGAAGAATAAGTGTAAACAAACATGTGTGTAGAGAGAGAGATAGAAGATAGGGAGCGGTTATGACAGAGCAAGACATTGGCAAATTCATGTTCATTGAATAATTAAAGTATATGTGAACAGCTATGGATTATGTGTAGTTACACAACTAATAAAAATAATAAGGCAACATTGCAGTACATTGGTATTCTTACCAAAGTTTACTGGACAACTCCATATGTATGCACATATACATGTAAATACATAGGGCTGGAGAGATGGCTTAGCGGTTAAACGCTTGCCTGTGAAGCCTAAGGACCCTGGTTCGAGGCTCAATTCCCCAGGACCCACGTTAGCCAGATACACAAGGGGGCGCAGCGTCTGGAGTTCGTTTGCAGTGGCTGGAAGCCCTGGCGCGCCCATTCTCTCTCTATATCTGTCTCTCTGTGTCTGTCACTCTCAAATAAAAAAATAAATAATGAATAAAAAATATTAAAAAAAAATACATAGACCTCCTCAGGTATGATGCAGAAATAGGTCATAATACCATGTTTGACATTTGGACATAGGTACCTAGGCATCAGGATAGGGAGACGGATATCTTTCTTTTCTTTTCTTTTTTTGTTTTTTTGAGGTAGGGTCTCACTCTAGTCCAGGCTGACCTGGAAGTCACTATGCAGTCTCAGGGTGTCCTTGAACTCAAGGCAATCCACCTATCTCTGCCTCCCAAGTGCTGGGATTAAAGGTGTGTGCCACCACGCCGAACAGATTTATTTTCATAATGCATGCCATTGTATAACTTTTGAACTTTGTTACATTCCAAAAGTGCAAATTTAATACATTAATTAAGTTTTAAATATTTATTTATTTATTTGATAAAGAGAGAGAATATAGCAGACCAGAGCCCCTAGCCACTGCAAATGAACTCCAGATGTCTGTACTACCTTGTGCATCTGGCTTACATGGGTACTGGGGAATTGAACCTGAGACTTTAGGCTTTACAGGCAAGTTCCTTAAATGTTAATCAATCTCTCCAGCCCACATTTAAATTTTTATTAAAATGTAATACTCAAAAAATTTAAATTTATTTGCCTGGTGTCTCAAAACATTCCATGAAAAATCAACATAGAGATTAGCGAACTCAGTATGGAGAGATTGCTCAGTGGTTAAAACATTTGCCTGCAAAGTCTAACAACCTGGGTTTGATTTCCCAGTACCCATGTAAAGCCAGAAGCACAAAGTGATTCATGCACCTGGAGTTTGTAATGCCTGGAGGCCCTAGCATGCCCTTTCTCTCTGCCTTTCTCTCCTTTTTCTGTCTCTCTCTGTTTGCAAATAAATAAAATTAAAACTATTTCAAAGAAGAGTTTAACAAAGCCATCAAAAAAATCACATGACCAAAAATGTTAATGAATGAGTTAGTAAACAGAGGGAGGAAATTAGAAAATGGCATTATATATACTTTTATTCTACATGAAGTTGTTTCATCAGAAGACTTTACAAAATTAGATACATAACCTCAAATGCAAGAGATATTGCTCCAAACCCAAATTTCAAAGAAAAGCTTTCCATTAGCCCTATACAATTTATAATTAAAAATTAAAATATATATATACAAATAGCTGGGAGTAGAATGTTTTAATCCACAATGACCATGTTTTAACAGTTCCATGTAACATACTAGACTCTATAGATAACACTCTTGCTTTAAAAGTCTAAAGGGATTTTTATTAAGGTTAGATTAATTCTACTTCCTAAAAGGCAGACAAAATGGCTGAACCTTCACCAGGCCCTTAGAGGGAACACCTGAACCACAAGACACTGGAGAGGGTATGATTAAGACTAGCCTTAGGGCTGGAGAGATGGCTTAGCGGTTAAGCACTTGCCTGTGAAGCCTAAGGATCCTGGTTCGAGGCTTGGCTCCCCAGGTCCCACGTTAGCCAGATGCATAAGGGGGCACATACATCTGGAGTTCGTTTGCAGAGGCTGGAAGCCCTGGTGCGCCCATTCTCTCTCTCTTTCCCTCTATCTGTCTTTCTCTCTGTGTCTGTCGCTCTCAAATAAATAAAAAATTAAAAAAAGACTAACCTTAATCTTCTACAGCTTCCCTCCCTCTCTCTCTCTGTCAAACTTCTCTTCTCTCTAACTCTTGAATATTAGTTATCTTTTTTTTTTCCCCCTTTACTTAGTTGGCACTGACCTGTAACTCCCAGTACCTGCATGTGGCTATCATCCACAATGAGCTTTTGATCAGAGAGACCTAGAAGGTTTCCTAAAAGAAAAACAGATTTCTGCCTGAGTACTTGATGACCCACCAAAGGTTAGTGATAAGACCCTACTGCTGAAGACACCTTATGTGGTCAACATGTAAAATGGAATGGCATGGCTGGAAGTTGGAAGAGAGTCAGTCCCCAGACAGTCAGCACGTCTAGTGCCAGAAGGTGCTACATGGGCGACTGGGGGAAAATGACCAATATCTGTCCAAGCAACTCATGGTCTAACCTACTTAGCAACAAATAACCTGACGTGATGCCCACACAAGTGCAATAGTGGCACACAACCATGGTGGGGAACCAAGTCCTCTTGATTTGACTAACTGATCCCCTCAGTGGTATGGGACCCATAGCTGGAGCTGGGAAACAAGTCAGAACCATATCCAAACATAATCCCACTCTCCATTATCAAGTTTCCATCACTTGTGGGCTACAAGAGGGGCTACACCTATTAAACTCTCTAGTAAAAAAAAAATAAGAGTTATCTCATTTGTCCTGGTGCTAACTTACTCTCCATTGGAGAATCTGCTTCTCTTTTTCAGATAGATGTAGATCGTAAGGAGAGAGCCAGCCCATCACACCTCAAAAGGGCCCAAGCTGAAACTAAGAAAAATTGGCAAAACAAGCAAGGATGCTGTTTTCCTTGTGAACCAGATACCAGCACAAGGGTGTAGAAAATCAACACAGAGAAAAATCAACTTCTACCAAATCAGAGAGCCAGAGACCCAGAGGCCCCCAACACCTCATCACTGAAGCAGACAAAAAATGAACCCAATATGACTTTGGGAAATTTTACAGAAGAAGGGGCGGAAAGAATGCCAGACCCACATGTTGGGTCATGATATGCAGAGACATTTATCCTACCCATAAATGTGGGCAAACTCCATAATGCATGACCCATATACCTTAACAAAGTGGAGCCAAGGGGAGGGGCTAGGTCACAGATGAGCCTAATAATGGTACTAAACTGACTGTATTTGCTGAATACAAAACTAATTAATAAAAAATTTAAAAAAAATTTTAAAATTCTAAAGGAATTTTTTAAAGGCTAGATTAGCAAAAAGCTAGGACTATCACATTATTTGACTTCCATAAAATGATTTTATAAATGAATTAAAAATCTCCAAAATAAAGTGCTGAGAAACTAAAAACACTATTCTTAATTACTTTTCATTCAAAGGGAAGACAAATCTGTAATTACAATCTTAATAGAAAAAAGTGGCAAGACCATACCAAAGAATATGAGATGTATCAACACAAAATGATGTAAAAATAGCAGCAGTCAATATTTAGGTTATGAAACAAAAATATTATGAAGACAGTATTACTTACCTAAGGAAGAAGGGAGAACAAGCTCTTCATTCCTACAGACGATAACAGAAAACAGGAAAAATATTTAACATTAGAGGAATATAACAGCATAATGAACCAGTAGAAAATGTGAACATTTAAGAATGGGTAACACAATGCCACCACTGCTTATTTGAAGTGATCAATCAATAGAATAGATGGTTTCATGGCAATGCATTTCAGAAAAAAGCTATTCAAAGGGCAAATATTCACAAACATAAAATCACAGAGACTCCAACTTGTGGTATCGTGTGAAAACATTTTTTTTTTTTTTAAGATGGGAGTACCTTTACTAAAATTGAGAGTGAGAGATACTTACTGAAGAAACACTAGAAGGGAAATCAATAAGGCAAGGTCCCCAAGAAAAGGGAGCAGATGCAGAAAAATAAGCTTTGAAAGGGGGAAACAGCCATTCCTGGCTGTTCATGCTTATATATATAGCACTCAGGAGGCTAAAGCAGGATAATCGCTGCTTATGTGAGGCTAGCCTAATGTACATAGTGAGTTCAAGGCTGTCTTGGACTTCTGGTTGAAATACTGCTTCAAAAACAAAATATTAGGCTAAAGAGATGGCTCAGGTGCTTGCTTGTAATGTCTAATGACCTGAGTTCAATTTCCCAGTACCCATGTGAAGCCAGATGCACAAAGTGGTGCATGCATCTGGAGTTTGTTTGCAGTAGCTTGAGGCACTGGTCCACCCATTCTGTCTCTCTTCTCTTCTCTCTATCATTGCAAATAAATGAATAAAATCTACTTTTTTAAGAAATCAACAAAAGAGCAACAAATACTGCATTACAGCAGGGAGAAAAAAGATTGGTGAGTACACACTCAGGTCAATTGGTAAGTGATGGATGTAAGAATTAGTGGGGTTTCTCTTGTCTGTGAAATAGGTAACAGGTTTCTGACAAATTTATAAAGAGACTCTCAGGAAACAACATGTAGTTTAAAGGCAGTAATAGAAGAAGCAAGTGTTCACATTTTTTGGGTGTGCAAGAGCCAGGCTCTCTGGTGAGCTATTCTTCACACCAGGATGCCCTTGCCACTGAGCTCTTTTGAAGGTTGGGGATACTTGTTTAGATTTTCCAAAGCTTGCTCCATGGGGAAGACTGCCCAATGCTGGGCCCAGCCAAGGTTACATTAACCAGGAGATATTAGGGTGCAATGATAACATGCAACTTATAAACTACATAGATATTTATTCAGTTATTGTGCAAGCCTTGCATGTATTCAGATCCAAATTTGTTGCAGTAGAAAATTCCTGAATAAAAGCAGAAGCACTGGATTGTACAAAGTGGGATAATTTAATGTCTTGTTGGTGTTGATTCCCTCCAAATTGTTGTATAATTGTATGTGTATTATATTTAAAATTTCAATATTTTTGAAAATCATATAATGATTCAATAATGTATAGTGAAAGTGATAATTGAGAAAGCATACATGATGGAAGGAAAAAATTATACTTTTGGAAGTTAGGTGGTATTTATTAAGCTAAAATAGTTAAGAAATAGCCATATTATGGGCTGAAATTTAAACATCATTCACATAAAACTTAAAATCCAAGAAACAGACTTAGTCCTATAATGTAAGTATATAGGCGTATATAAATATGGTTTCATGTTTGCATATACTTAAATAATTTACAAAGTTGGCTTTTACAAATTAGGGAAATAAAGGTAGCATTCTACTGCTTATGTTGAAAAAATTACTTCATCAAAGGCAAAATAGATTTTAAGTCCTGTTTTTAACATACATCCAAATAAAACTGAAGTTAAACTATTTAAATGTGAAGTTATAAATAATTTACCAGGTACAAAAGTATACACATTAAGAGCTCAAGATTATTAGACTAGAACAACGGTACTAGGAAAGCACTGGAGGCAGAAACCAGAAGAATGATACCTTTCATTAAATAAAATGTGAAGATATGTACAGAAAAACTCAAAACTGGCAGTTGATTTTTCCTTTACAATAATTTGTAATTCAAAAAGACAATGAGAACATGTAGAATCCTTTCTATGCAAAAAAAATGTAAATTGCTAAATTAATGGTGGTATTTATGTAACACTGGAAATTAGTGGTGTTTAAGAGTCACAATGCTGAGGAAAAGGTCTAACTGAAAAGTGTTATTAAAGCACCTACTTTCAAAACATACCCATGGCTTTTGTTTCACAATCCCAAACAACTTCGCATGCACATTAATCTGGTATGTTATTAACAATTTTACATTGCCTAATGCATGAATGTGACATTGAGCATTGTCATTTATTTCAACCTTAAATATCTCCTACATAGAGTAGTTGGCTATTTATACAATCCAGATATACTGTTGTGTCTTCCTAGGAACAAAGTAACCTTTCCTCATCCCATTATTGTTTGAAACAACATCGTCAATCTAGTTAATGGTGAATAAGAAGATTAGAGACAGGTGTGACAATTGAGGTAGAAAAATGAGGTTCCTGCTGGCAATTACCCATCAAGAGCAGGCTGACTGATTGCCAGAGTTAAAACACATGCAAACTGCTAGCCATCATAATAGGGCCAATATCTAAGAACCTTGGTGAAGTGTCAGGTTGAGATTCACTTTTCACTGCTGGGAACCTGCCCTCTATGCCACACATTCATAATCTCCCATCAGGCCAGGTCTACACATTCAGAGATGTCCATCATTCTAACAGTCAAATATATGTTCTGTCAAATACATTCAATGGCTCTCATGATAAGTTGGACAAGAAGTGACATGCTACACATGATTGAGTAGAAGGGGCATATCATATATAATTCCTGCTGTCATACTATGTCATTATATTTCTATATCTATTTGAGGGATTTAACCTTGACATTTCCTATGTTTAGGTATAATGGTCAATTAATAGAAAAGAAAAATGTAAAAATCTTTTTTTAACTCATAGAGAACATGATTAGATAATAAAGTAGTTTAGTCAAATATTAAAATGATTCTCACTCATAAATAAGTTGATGTTTGTGTATTGACAACAAGTTTATCATGAGTCAGTGATAAAAAAGGAATCCAAATGAGAAATAAAATTGACCTCCAATCTTGCCTAAATTGCCAAGCGCATCTGAAAGATTTTGAACCATACTGCATTTATTGGAATTATCTTCTTTAGTGTGAGAATATTTCACATTGCTCAAATGAGCTATCTGTAAATAAGCAACGTATCTAGAAAGAACTCACTGAAATGTGACTTTGAGCCAAATTCTAGGCTAGAGGAAGACAGCTTATCTATCTGGAGCAGGTGGTATTCTAAAAATAACCAAACATTGGCCATGAGAAGTAGATAGGGACATCATTTTTTTTTTACCCTAGATTTTTTTTTTCCTAAATTTTCCACCATTAGAACTATGTTGTCATGGCCCCACCTACTTGAGATTGCTTTTTTCGTCTAGTTAGAAGACACATTCCTAGCCTCCTCTGAGCATATTCTACAATTGTTTAATTGGAAAGGAAGGGGGAGGTTGAGGAAAATGACTACTTCCTTTATAACAGCATGTGATTCCCACAATTAAAAAGCTTAAATGCTTAAATGCTGAAGTTCCATGGCCAGTGAGAAAGATTAAATACAGAGCTTTAGGATCTGATTAGGTCATGAAAGCACCTTCTCCTGAAAATGGGATTCAGGCCCTTGTAAAAGAGATTTTTATGAAGATTTCAATTATTTTGCCATTTCTACCTTCTGAGGTGTAAGGATGCAATATTCCCTTCCCTTTTAGAGGATGTAGTCCTTACCAAGCAAACCTGCTGGAACCTTGATTTTCCCAGTCCCCAGAACTATTGAATATGTATTTCTGCTGTTTAGGAAATCCTCAGTTGTGGGTCCCTGGATCCTCAGCAATGGTTCTCTGAAGGCATCTAGGCAGTCATGAAGAGCATGGTCTTGAGTGGGAGCAAAGGAATGTAGGCCTGGGAGACGATCTTGGAGAGTAGTTCTGTTCATTAAATAGGGAAATGTGATTAAAAGCAGTTGAGAGTGGGACGAGTGTCCTAAGAGGGCTGGTGGGTTCAAAGGTCACTCGATGCCTAAAGATGTTCATTCCAGCACTTAGGGAGAGAGTCAGGTGATCTACACAGTGGCAGGAAGAGAGTCACAGAGGTATGGGCTGTTTGAAGGCTGCTGGCTGATAAGGAGTTGCCTAGGCACCTTGCCAAAGGTCACAGGGCAGAGCTTAAGTTCAGGTGTACTGGGCTTGGAGAGGGAGTGGCCTCCTGTAACCTGTAGGTCCTTAGCCATACCTGGCAGCTCAGGCCTGTCTCCTGAAGGCTCCAGCCTGTGCCTGGCAGTGCCCTACACCCAGTCTTAGGTGTTCTGTTGTAATATGGAAAAAAAGAAAACAGAGTAAAAGGCATGCTTACAGTATTCTCCTGGTAGTTGCGACAGTCAAAATTCCTTTCTTGAGATTGCCTTTCAGACCATATCTGTATTTGAACTAACATGCCTGACATATATCATCTGAGTTCTTTTGCTGGGTGCTAGCAGTTATTTATAAGCTCTAGATTAGATCCCCTTAGAAGATATATGATTTGCAAGTACTTTTCTTAAGTGAGGGAGTATCCTTTCACTCTGTTAGTTCCACATGATACTGATGAGATTTTAATATTATAGTCCAATTTATCTCTTTTCAGTTTGTTGTCTAAGCTCTTTGCTTTAGATACAAGAAATCATTTGTCATATACAATGTCCTGAAGTTTTTCCAATGTTTTTCTCCCATGAGTTTTATAGATTTAGGTACTACACTTAGGTTTTGATCTAATTTGATCTAATTTATATGAACCTGTCATGTGATATTAGGTAAAAGGTTCAACTTGAATTTTTCTAAATTCTGTCATCATGTGCACTAAAGAGATTTTCCCTCCCTTTCTAGGAATGTCTTTCTATTCTCATTCCATTTTAATGAGTATGACTCACCATATACAAACATACTTACTTAAAAGTGTATATGACTATGAATATGCCATGTGTCCACACTGTACTTCATTACACTCAGACTTTTTATCACAGGTATCTGAAAGAAACAACTTAAAGGAGGAATGGTTTATTTTGACCCATGGTTTCTGATGTTTCATTTTTGACTTCATTATTTCTGGGCTATGGGAAGGCATGGGAGAACAAAGTTGCTCACCTCAAGGTGGCCAGGAAACTGAAAGAAAAAGAGAGGAGGAAGGGTCCAGAGACGTTATAGCTTTTGAGGGCATAACACAGTGGTCTATGTCCTCCATATACAACACATCTGCTGAAACCTTAATATTTCTTAAAATAGTACCCCTCACTGTGGGCCAAAGTTTCCACACATGAACCTGTAGGGACCTTGGACATTCAGACTATAAACACACACACACACACACACACACACACACACACATATATATATAGAAAGAGAGAGAGAGAGAGAGAGAGAGAGAGTATCAGGACCTCTAACTATGGCAAATGAACTCCAGATACAAGCACCACTTCGTGCATCAGGCTTTATGTGGGTACTGGGGAATTTAACCTGGGTCATAAGGCTTTGTAGGTAAGCTCCTATCTAGCCCTTGGACAACTTTTTTTGTTTGTTTGATTTTCAGGGTAGAGTCTCTGTCTAGCTCAGGCTGACCTGGAATTAATATATAGTCTCAGGGTGGACTTGAACTCACAGCTACCTCTGCCTCCCAAATGTTAGGATTAAAGGTGTGTGCCACCATGCCCAGCTATTGGACAACTTTTGAATACATGGCAAATGCCGGTTATCAATTATATAAATTCCAATTCATGTGAGATATAGTTCCTTATAAATTTATTTCAAAAGTGTCAAGTGTTATTAACTCTGGTTAATCACAATTTTAGAACTGTTAGTCTAATATATTTTTCTTCAAAATAATTTTCACAATATTTTATTTATTTATTTATTTATTCATAAGAGTAAAAGAGGCAGTTAGAGCTAGAGAAAGAGGGATAAAGAGAGAGAATTGGTATGCCAAGTCCTTTAGCCACTGCAAATGAACTCCAGATTCATGTGTCACCCTGTGCATCTGGATTGTGTGGGTACTGGGGAATTGAACCTGGATCTTTGGCAGGCAAGCATCTTAACCACTGAGCCATGTCTCCAACCTCCAAAATAATCTTCATAATCATCGCTTGTATGTTTCAAAACATCAGCTTCTCTTTTGAAAACATGGCTTTCCTGATCTCATACATATATGATCAATGCATAGCTCACTGACTAGATTTGCAAAGGAGACACTCAGTTTGTCATGCACACTCACAGCTTTGTCTTGAATCTAATTTCTAACACACTGACACCTATCCATATGCCCTCCCTGTAAGACAGTTGAAAAGTTCCTTTTGCATATTACATAATTGTTTGATACCCTACCCAAAACTAGTATATTAAGCATTATAATACTGACATGAATGACTAAAGGAAATTATTTTATTTCTATCTATTTTAGAGTTCTAATATCTTACAGACTAATTACTTTTGTTCTAGAGGTTCCCCACAGTGCTAACCCTAAATCTATGCTAGCCAAGTGTATTAGTCAGGGTTCTCTAGAGGAACAAAATTGCTAGAATGAATTATTTTAAAAAGGGAATTTGTTGGATTAGCTTACCAGTAGTCCAATAGCAGTTGCAGGCCCAAGAATCACCGAACCTGGTAGCTGCTCAGTCCACGTGGCCAGATGCATCAGCAGTCCCAACCTGGCACTGCAGATGGTGCCAGAAAGCCTGGAGGCTTCCTGAGGAGCTTCTGGGTTTCGATCCACATGGGTCTTCAGTTGATGTTGGTCTTTAGTCCGCACTGGTCTTCAATCCACGCTAAAAGGTAGGGAGCAGCTCTGGCAGCCAAGTGGAAGGAAGGAAGGAAAAAGGGAACTCTTCTACCCAGAGCTTCCTTATATCAAGTCCCTCTCTGAGCGGGGCCGCCCACTCTGGGGGAAGGGCTCACCCTGGGAGAAAGACCTCCTCCTTTAGTTGAGCCTTCCTAGAAGCAGCCTGTGGATTACTAAACAGATCAAGTTGATAACACCTTAACTATCACAAGTCCACCCCTTGTCGACTTGGCATCAAATCATATCTTCTTATATCATACTTAATTTCCAAATGAAAACAATAACAAGCTCATAATTCTGCCTAACATAGCATAACTATCCCATGTGCAACCGGAATCGCAAAATCTTCCCCCCAACACAAGCTTAGTCTCTAATACAATGGGTCTAATATAAATTCAACAGTTAGCTAATGATATAATCTTAATATTGGTATAGATACAAACACTCTGTTATCAAGGCAGGACAGAAACATTGCAATCACAGTCCTTGTTTCTGTAACTGATCACGTGGCCTTAGCTGATATTTGTAACTGCCTTCTTCTACTACCCATTCTGTATTCCCTCCACTTTCAGCAAGCACCTTGGCAGGTCTTGGTTCTTTATGGAGGGGTAAGCCATATCTTCATTCCTGAAGGATCTGGGCCATTTATCACACTACTTCTATTGGGTTGTTGCAGTCGTCCATTGACTTGGACAACAGGACATGGTAACACTAACAGATGCCCTAAAGGATCTCCTGCACTCCAGGCATACTCTTCCTTACCTCCATTGTGGAGAAGCAGTCCAATTTCCCCCTGGTAATCTGGATCAATCAACCCTGAAATCACTGTAACTCCTTCCCCAGCCTGTTCACTTAAGGGCATCAGGAGCCCAAAGTGACCAGGGGGAAGTCTTAGCTTCCAGTTCAATAGAATGTTCTTTGTGTCTCCTGGAAAAAGCACTCCCCCCTCTGGGACCAAGACTTGTAGTCCAGAAGAGCATAAGATTGTGGGAACAGGAAGAAAAAATCTAGCTAACGGGTCACTTGGGATGATGGTAAGTGGGACCATTCCCATTTCCACCCCTTGATTCCTGGACCCATAAATCCGGCTATAAGAGAAACAGTACCATATATAGGATGCTGATTCAGAGCATATATAGCCTGCTGGAGGACACTCCCCCAGCCCTCCAAGCTGTTGCCACCTAGTTTGCACTGTAGCTGTTTCTTCAAAAGGCCATTCCACCATTCTATCAAGCCAGCTGCTTCAAGATGGTGGGGCACATGGTAAGACCAGTGAATTCCATGATCATGAGCCCACTGCCGTACTTCATTGGCAGTGAAGTGAGTTCCTTGGTCAGAAGAAATGCTGTGTGGAATGCCATGACGGTGGAGAAGGCATTCTGTAAGCCCACGGATGGTAGTTTTGGCAGAAGCACTAAGTGCAGGAAAGGCAAATGCATACCCAGAATAAGTGTCTATTCCAGTAAGGACAAAACGCTGCCCTTTCCATGATGGAAGAGGTCCAATGTAGTCAACCTGCCACCAGGTTGCTGGCTGGTCACCCCGAGGAATACTACCATATCGGGGGCTCAGAGTTGGTCTCTGCTGTTGGCAAATTTGGCACTCAGCAGTAGCCGTAGCCATGTCAGCCTTAGTTAGTGGAAGTCTATGTTGTTGGGCCCATGCATAGCCTGCATCTCTGCCACCATGGCCACTTTGTTCATGGACCCATTGGTCAATGACACGGGTGGCTAAGGAAGGAGGTTGACCACTATCCACAGAATGGGTCCACTTATCTACTTGATTATTAAAGTCATCCTCCAGGAGAGGTCACCTTCTGATGAACACTGGCATGGGACACAAGTATCCTTATATCTTTGCCCATTCAGAGAGGTCTATCCACATACACCTTCCCCAAATGTCCTTTTCATCAATTTTCCAATTGTGCTCCTTCCAAGTCCCAGACCATCCAGCCAAATCATTGTCCATAGCCCATGAGTCAGTGTATAACTGCACATCTGGCCATTTTTTCTTCCAAGCAAAATGCACAACCATATGCACTGCCTGAAGTTCTGCCCATTGTGAAAGACTTCCCTTTACCACAGTCCTTCAGAGTTGTCCCAGAAAGGGGCTGTAATGCTGCAGCTGTCCATTTCTAGGCAGTGCTGGCATAACGTGCTGAACCATCTGTAAACCATGCCCTAGATCTCTCCTCCTCAGTCAGTTGATCATAGGGCACACCCCATGATGCCATAGGTGCATGCTTGGGGACAGAATGCATTGCAACAGGAGTAGCAACCATAGGCATTTGGGCAACTTCCTCATGTAACTTACTCGTACCTTCAGGACCTGCTCGAGCCCGATCACGTATATACCACTTCCACTTGATGATGGACTGCTGCTGTGCACATCCAACTTTATGGCCTGGTGGGTCAGACAACACCCAGCTCATAATGGGCAGCTCGGGTCGCATAGTAACTTGATGGCCCATTGTCAAACGTTCAGTTTCCACTAAGGCCCAATAGCAGGCCAAGAGCTGTCTCTCAAAGGGAGAATAATTGTCTGCAGATGATGGCAGGGCCTTGCTCCAAAATCCCAAGGGCCTCCGCTGTGATTCACCTATGGGGGCCTGCCAAAGGCTCCAAACAGCGTCTCTGTCTGCCACTGAAACCTCAAGTACCATCGGATCTGCTGGATCATATGGCCCAAGGGGTAGAGCAGCCTGCACAGCAGCCTGCACCTGTTGAAGAGCCTTCTCTTGTTCTGGGCCCCAATGAAAACTAGAAGCTTTCCGAGTCACTTGGTATATGGGACGGAGTAAGACACCCAAGTGAGGAATGTGCTGTCTCCAAAATCCAAATAGGCCCACTAGACGTTGTGCTTCTTTCTTAGTGGTAGGAGGGGCCAAATGCAACAACTTGTCCTTCACCTTAGAAGGAATATCCCTGCATGCCCCACACCACTGAACTCCTAGAAATTTCACTGAGGTGGAAGGTCCTTGAATTTTGGATGGATTTATTTCCCATCCCCTGATGTGCATATGCTATACCAGCAACTCCAGAGTGGTTGCCACCTCCTGCTCATTTGATCCAATTAGCATTATGTCATCAATATAATGGACCAATGTGACACCCTGTGGAAGGGACAGGCGATCAAGGTCCCTGCGAACTAAGCTATGACACAGGGCTGGAGAGTTAATATAACCTTGAGGTAAAACAATAAAGGTGTACTGCTGACCTTGCCAGCTGAAGGCAAATTGCTTCTGGTGGTCCTTATGGACAGGTATGGAGAAGAAAGCATTTGCAAGATCAATAGCTTCATACCAGGTACCAGGAGATGTGTTAATCTGCTCAAGTAAAGAAACCACATCTGGTACAGCAGCTGCAATTGGAGTCACCACCTGATTAAGTTTCCGATAATCCACTGTCATTCTCCAGGATCCATCTGTCTTCTGAACAGGCCAAATAGGAGAGTTAAAGGGAGATGTGGTGGGAACCACCACCCCTGCATCCTTCAAGTCCTTTATAGTGGCATTAATTTCTGAAATCCCTCCAGTGGAGCGATATTGTTTCTGATTCACTATTTTCCCTGGTAGTGGGAGCCTCAATGGCTTCCATTTGGCCTTTCCAACCATAATAGCCCTTACTCCACAAGTCAGGGAACCAATGTGGGGAATCTGCAAACTCCTAAGTATATCTATTCCAATTATGCATTCTGGGACTGGGGAAATAACCACAGGGTGCATTCGGGGACCCACTGGACCCACTGTCAGTCTAACATTTGCCAAAACTCCATTGATCACCTGACCTCCGTAAGCACCTACTTTAACTGAAGGGCCATGGTGCTTTTTGGGGTCTCCTGGAATCAATGTCAGTTCAGAGCCAGTGTCCAGTAGGCCCCGAAAGGTCTGATTATTTCCTTTCCCCCAGTGTACAGTTACCCTAGCAAAAGGCCGCCGGTCCCTCTGAGGAAGGATAGGTGTAAGTTTAATATTGAAACTTTTGGCAGTTGTAGGAGGGTCCTTCCCCGAGGGAACCTGGCCAACCTTTCAATCAAGGGGCTCAGGATCTGTAAACTGGCTCAAGTCTGGAAACTGCTTAAGAGGCCTTGAGTCTCTGTTGCTATAATTCAAAGTGGCTTTATGTCCCCTTGCTGTGGAACTTTTCTGCTTATACAGATCAAGAAGAAACTCTGTAGGCTTCTTATCTATTTGACTTCTGGGAACACCATGATTAATCAGCCAACGCCAAAGGTCCATACGAGTCATACCTTTATGTGCATAATTTTGCCTACGCTGTCTATTATGAAAAACACATTCACCCCGCCTTTGGTGATTTAGTGCTGCCACTTGGCCCTTGTTACCCCGAGATCCAGTTATGCCCATTGCATCTAAATCACCTCATGCAGCAACTGCAACTCCCATTGTGAGGTCTTCTTTATATAAAATACCAATGATAGGGGACTTTAAGTATGCTGGTGCTCCCCTCACAAATCTGTTTCTTATGGTCTTAGTGAAGGGCACATCTTCTGGTCGCTCCCATTGTGGGGGCAAAGATGAGTTTACATGGCAAATCCACTCCAGCATTCCAAGTTCTCTGAGCTTTTTAATCCCTTCATCGACATTAAGCCAAGGGATATAAGGCAGCTCAAGCTCATTCACAGTAGGCCATCTTTGGAGCCATACTTCAGTCAACCAATCAAATAAACTCTTGGCACCCCTTCCAACTGCACGAGTTGTATTGTTAAATCTAAAATCTCTGCTCAATGGGCCCATTTCAGTAAATTCAGCCTGATCCAATCTTATGTTCCTTCCTCCATCATCCCACACCCTTAAAATCCATTCCCACACATATTCCCCAAGCTTCTGTTTGTACAAATTAGAAAGCTCCTGAAGTTCTTTAGGAGTGTACCTCCTCCTCCTGTGTCACACTTTCTATCTCACCTTTAGGAGCCTGCCTAGCCTTTTGTCTGGTTATAGGCCTAGAGGCAAAGATGGGTGGGAACTGAGAATCACCAGTATTTTCTGCTGATTCCTGAGACAAAGAGGGATGAATTCCCTCAGGCAAGGGTAGGGAGGATAATACTTCAGGGTGTGGGGGTGGGGATACAACTGGTGCTAAGAGAGGGCAGGTCATATTTTCATCCAAAACACCTTCTTCAGAATCTAACACTTCAATGTCCCCAGGTTCTTCAGGGTCTTCCCACACATCACCATCCCAAGTCACAGGATCCCACCCTTTTCCAATCAGTGCCCTCCCTTTAACTTTTGATAGTTGGTGAGGCTGGGATTTAAGTTTACATTGCAAGTTAACCAATGTCACAATGAGAACTTGGGTTTGGTTTTCTGCAATCTGAGCCCTGTTCTAGCTAGAGAGGAGACTCTCCTACAGGGCATATTTAGAAACCTGGAGATCATGTATGTGGGTCTTAAGCTTGGGATTTTCCTTTTTGAGCTTCTGCTGTTCCCTCAGTAGTTTGTCCAGAGATGTTAAAAGCAACCTACCAGCCTCATCATTGGTCTTACTTTTCCACAAATATTCAAATGTTTTAAATACAGAGTCACTAAATTCCTTGCTCTTCACAAGACATGATTCAGGGTCACATCTATCTCATGGAGTACTTTAAATAGTGCACACCATGGATTATTAGTGCCCTCATTATTTCCAGTAAAGGCACTCTCCTTATCACCAGTAGGGCCTTTAGTAGCACTGAAATTGGAGAGCCAACCCCAGATAGCACTAAGCCCACTAGAGAAATCCATCCTTACAATTCTGTTTCTCTGGTGTCCACAATAAACTTAGGTGTTCTGAATGCTAGGTTCCCAGATGATGGATATTTGGGAATTAATGCCTCCTGGAGGGAGTGCATTGTTGGGGGCAGGCTTATGGGTTTTATAGCCAGTTTCCCCATGCCAGCGTTTGGAACACTCTCCTGTTGCTATGGTCCACCTTATGTTGGCCAGGGGGTGATGTCCACCCTCTGCTCATGTCATCATTTTCCCCTGCCATCGTGGAGCTTCCCCTTGACCCTGTAAGCCAAAATAAATCTCTTTTTTCCCAGAAACTGCTCTTGGTTGGGTGATTTTTACCAGCAATGAGAACCGGACTGCAACAGTAAAGTGGTACCAAGGAGTGGGATTACTGCTAGACACCCGACTGTGTGGCCTTGGCCTTTTGGAGCTGGTTTTCAAGAGGAATGTGGGAGGATTTTAAACCTTGGTGTAAGAGATGCCTTGCAGTGCTGTAAGTACAGCTTGATGGACTATTTTGGTCTGAGCTGCAAGACCTGAATGCAGTAAGAACTATGGACTGTAAGGTTTGGCTTATCAGGGTGAGAAAGAGCTTTGCCTGGACTGGGCTAGCAGTTTGTGCGAGAAGCTTGCTCTTATGCCCATGTCCTGAGAAGTTGTACAGGGTTGCTTTGCATAGAAATGAACTGGTGTGTGCAGAGGGATATGGCACAGAAAGAAAAATCTTTGGATGAACTGTTGCCCATTCAGCTGCAACTGAAAGATTACAACCTCTGAGATTGGGCCAGCTGACCAGCAGTGGGGCAACAAGAAGAATGTAGACTCATTTGAAGGGGCCTGAGTGCTCAAGGAGTGTCCTGTTCTTCAAAGTCTGCTTTATTCCCCCTGGATTAACAAATTGGCACCCACCTGGTATCGTGGAGTATAAGAAACGCAGGAAAGAGGGTCATTGAGTTTGCAACACAGTTTTGTGTTTTGGAAATGGCCATGGGTAGTGTGAAGCAGGTTTGCTGGTTGCCTGCATAGAGACCCCATGGGGCCATAAGGATGAACCGTGGATTGCAGTGGAGACCCAGTGGAGATGCTGGGACCATGAGATGGCTGCCAAGGAGCTTTCTGCCCCGATGAAGTTCCCCAGCACTGTGAGTAGCCTAGCTGGAGGGGCGGAATTAGAATACCAGAGACTTGTTGCTGGTTAGAATTATTGGACTTGAAGATTTGTCACTGGCTAGAGTTGCTAGACTTGAAGCTACAGAGTTTGATGTTTTCCCAGTTGTTTAAATGTTGTATTGGTTGAATGTTTCTTTGTTATGCCCAATGCCATCTATTGCAGTGTGAATATTCTGTGCCATTATGGGTTTCTTGAGGTTATTTTTTGGTATTATGGCTCAGTTAAAAGATCTTGGACTTTGGGGATGTATGAACATCATTGGGATTTATAAAAACTATGGGGACTCTTAAAGTCAGACTGAATGCATTGTATTTTACATCATGTATGGATATCAGTTTATGGGGCCCAGGGGCGGAATGTGGTGGTTTGATTCAGGTGTCCCCCATAAACTTAGGTGTTCTGAATGCTAGGTTCCCAGATGATGGATATTTGGGAATTAATGCCTCCTGGAGGGAGTGCATTGTTGGGGGCAGGCTTATGGGTTTTATAGCCAGTTTCCCCATGCCAGCGTTTGGAACACTCTCCTGTTGCTATGGTCCACCTTATGTTGGCCAGGGGGTGATGTCCACCCTCTGCTCATGTCATCATTTTCCCCTGCCATCGTGGAGCTTCCCCTTGACCCTGTAAGCCAAAATAAATCTCTTTTTCCCAGAAGCTGCTCTTGGTTGGGTGATTTCTACCAGCAATGTGAACCGAACTGCAACACCAAGTCTGGCACCATGTGATATTCATACTGACCATGGAGTACATAAAGAAAAGGAGGAAAAAGCACCTAAACATATAAGAATGCTATTCTAAACCTTGTGGTACAAAATATTTGGCCAAAAATAAAAACAAAACAAAATAAAGTCTACTTTTTTGTTGTTTTGCTTTGTTTCGTTTTGAGATAAATTCTGGATCTCTGACAGTAGATGGCAGGAATTGTGACAAATTCCTGCTACCCTATTTGAGAAAAGATTTATCACATGTCATTTGGTACATATAGTCCCATTACAAATTTATCCACTTTATAATCACTGACAGCGGTTGAAATTGGGATGCCTGGTAGTGTTAGTTCTTAATGCCATGTAACTCCTTCTCCCACTTCCATGAACAGTAATAAAATGCTAGAAAAGAAGGCAGTATAAATTCAATACAGATGCAATTTTCAACTAGAAGGCACATTCTAAGTCCAGTTCCTTTAGACCAAAAGGTAGTGTAATTCCAATTATAAGAAACTACCATAAATTGGACATATATTGAACCTTGCTAACCAAAGTCTAATTAACTTACAAATGCAAAAATATAAATCACTTATAGACATAGTTTGTCATTATCTTCATTGTTTTATTAAACTTTTTCAGTGTTCTTTGCTCCTACTTTTCATAGATTTTTCAATAAACAAGAAGTTATGAAGAGTCATAAACTTTTTATTTTTATTTATTTATTTTAAAGAGAGAGAGAAAATTGCCAAGGCCAACAGTGGCTGGAAACAAACTCTAAACTCATGTGCTGCCTTATACATCTGCCTTACATGGGTCCTAGGGATTTTAACCTAGGTCCTTTGGTTTTACAGACAAGTGCCAACAACTAAGCCATCTATCTAGCTCATGGAGAGTCATTTTAATGACAATAGAAAATTAAATTAAGGGCTGGAGAGATGGCTTAGCGGTTAAGCACTTGCCTGTGAAGCCTAAGGACCCTGGTTCGAGGCTCGGTTCCCCAGGTCCCATGTTAGCCAGATGCACAAGGGTGTGCACGCGTCTGGAGTTCGTTTGCAGAGGCTGGAAGCCCTGGCGCGCCCATTCTCTCTCTCTCCCTCTATCTGTCTTTCTCTCTGTGTCTGTCGCTCTCAAATAAATAAATAAATAATTAAAAAAAAGAAAATTAAATTAAGAAAGTGATTTTACTATTGCATCTCTTTAAAAATGATTTATTGGGAACTTTAAAATGTGAACATACTGGAAATTGCCATGTTATCAATGGGTTTTCATCTTTTTTCCATCTTCCCCACTCCCATAACATTGAGGTCTATCTTCAGTTGGGGATATCACCAATCACTGTGGTATTATGAATACAACAATAGGTTTCTGTGAGGAGAACATTGCATCAAAGTACAAGTATCTACCCTGTGGCTCTTATGTTACTTCTCTTCCTTCTTCCCTTAGAAGGTATGCTATAAGTCTCCTTTATTAGTAAGCTCTTAGCAGACTCTACTTTCTTCTCCAAAGAGTTCTGAGTTTCCTCAGTGTTTACCCCCATCTCTCTGGAGATGGCTGCCAGCAAGCAATGAGAACAGCACTTATATTTAGTCAGCCACTGCTTCTGGAATGTTTCCTTGGCTCTGGCAGGTATGACAGAGATGACTCATCCTATGACATGCACTGTGCTATGTCTTCTTGTCTTCTTGATGGGGTTTGGATCCCTTGGTATTCTCTGTCATTAGTAAAAAGAAATTGTATAACCAAGAGTGAGCATCTGTGGTGGTTTGATTCAGGTGTCCCCCATAAACTTAAGTGTTGTGAATGCTAGCTCCCCAGCTGATGGATATTTGGGAATTAATGCCTCCTGGAGGGAGTGTATTGTTGGGGGCGGGCTTATGGGCTTTATAGCCAGTTTCCCCATGCCAGTGTTTGGCACACCCTCCTGTTGCTGTGTTCCACCTTACATTGGCCAGGGGGTGATGTCCACCCTCTGCTCATGCCATCGTTTTTCCCTGCCATCGTGGAGCTTCCCCTCGAGCCTGTGAGCCAAAATAAATCTCTTTTTCCCAGAAGCTACTCTTGGTTGGGTGATTTCTAACAGCAATGCGAACTGGACTGCAACAGCATCATTGGTCCAAGAGGATATACACATTCAGAAGGCTTTTTGATTGGCATAACCTGTCTGTTTAACCAAAGAATAGTGAACCATCCATTATGGGTCTATGATTTTTCATGCCCTAGGCTTATAACTTGGATATCTGTACCAGGCATGAATTCCCTCTTACTGAGTGAGCCTAATATCCAATCATATAGTTATTAAAGCCCTCAAAACTTATATGCCACTATTGCATCACTGAGTAACTTTTGACTGATTACTTTTGTAGCTTACAAGATCCATGGCTTGTTATAACTGTTGGTAACTTTGATCCCCAGTGGTTGGCATAGCATTTTCCAGCACTGACAGGTAGCTCGAACAAGGTTCCATATTCCAGCGTGATTTCTCATTGTTCTACAAATGTAGCCTGAGTTCTCAATAGCAGTAGAGTCAGACGATTTAGTTCCAGTGGGTGACAAAGTGCTTTGGGAATGTATTTCATTGGTTTAGAGTTTTATAAGCCTCCCCAGCCAACAGGTCACTATGGGGCATGAGGTAATTCTGCCACTAGAGCTTCCCAGCAAAAGCCTATGGTTTTACTGTAAAGCTTTCTGCACCACAGCAGGGTACATTTGCCCAAACTATCCCTCTCTCTCTCTCCCTCTCCTCTCTCTCCCTCTCTCTCTCTCTATCATACTATGTTTAGTTTTAGGTATTGCTTCCCTTCTCACTCACCATTTTCCCCTCTCCCCATCTAGACCCTACCATTCCTTATATTCTATAACTCTATTTGCCTATCTAGTATCTCTTCCTATTAAAGTATTAAGCCTCTATGGTTTTCCAAACTTCACACCCCATTCTAGCTTCTTGATCATTACTACTATTGATTAGTACCAGTCATAAGTAATTCAAACTATTCCACATTAGGAGCAATATATGAGAATACAAACAGTGTTTGTCTTTCTAAACTGGAGTTACATTGCATAGTACAACTTTTTTCGAAAGCCAAATATGTGCCTAGAAATTTCATAATGTTTTAAAATTAATTTATTTGTTTACAAGCAAAGTGAGATAAAGAGATGAGAGACAGACAGAATGGGTATGCCAGGGCCTTAGACCAAAGCAAACAAATTCCTGTGCATGTGCCACTTTGTGCATCTGGCATTATGTGGGTACTAGGGGATTGAACCATGATTGTTAGGTTTTGCAGGCAAGTACCTTAACTGCTGATCCATGTCTCCAGCCCTCATATTTTCTTTTTTCTTAGTGGAACGCTGTTGTATATATGTACCATAACTTTATTATACATTCAACAGTTGACAGGCATCTGGATGGATTCCATTTCCTAGCTATTATAAACAGAGTAGCGATAAACATGGCTGAGGAAGTATCTCCATAGTAAAATGTACTCATTAGGCTATATGCTAGTATTGGTGTAACTTAGACAAATGGTAGATCTACAGCTAAGTTTTTCAGAAACTTTTATACTGATTTTCATAGTGACTGCACAATTTTATACTATCACCATCAACTAATGAGTGTTCCTATTTATCTCCACCCTTATCAGCATTTGTTTTTATGTGAAATTTTCATCATAGCCAATTTAGTTTGACCAGTGTAAGATGCAGTTTTAATTTTCATTTCAAAGTAGTTTTAATTTTCCTTATGACTAAAGATGTTGAATAGTATTTAGATGCCAATTGACAATCTGTGTTTCTTCCTTTGAGAACTCTCAAAGGTAGTTCATTCCCCTCCTCTCTCTCTCTCTCTCTCTCTCTCTTTTTCTTCTGTTTTGGTTTTCATTTTTCAAGGTAGGTCCTCTTTCTAGCCCAGGCTGACCTGGAATTCACTATGTAGTCTTAGGACGGCCATATATATATATATATATATATATATATATATATATATATATATATAAAATATATAGGGCTGGAGAGATGGCTTAGCGGTTAAGCGCTTGCCTGTGAAGCCTAAGGACCCTGGTTCGAGGCTCGGTTCCCCAGGTCCCACGTTAGCCAGATGCACAAGGGGGCGCACGCATCTGGAGTTCCTTTGCAGAGGCTGGAAGCCCTGGCGCGCCCATTCACTCTCCCTCTCCCTATCTGTCTTTCTCTCTGTGTCTGTCGCTCTCAAATAAATAAATAAACAAACAAAAAAAATATTAATATATATATATATATATATATATATATATATATATATATATATATATATTTATTTATTTACATATAACATGTTACCCTATTCTATCCTCCTGCCACGCTGAGGGCCTTCTCCCTTGGTGTCATATGGGGCATGAAGACCTCAGTTAGTCCCCACGGACTACCCACTCAGTGGCTCATGATCTTTCTGCAGAATGTTCCCTGAGTGATGGCAGGCCTGTTAGTAGTCTAATTTTTAGCTGAGTTAACTCTAGCTTCTGTATTTCTGCCTTGATGTATTTTGATTGATCACTGTGTCTGTCACCATCACCACAGACCTAGTTGTTAGGCCATCAGTAAGAGCAAGACTTATGTCTCCTCTTTCTCTGAAAATTTTCCTAGGCCCTGGCAAATGTGGCAAAGATGTGGTTTTGTGATGGACAGTGTATATCTACTTGTCTTATCAATGAACCTTGGTTCTCCTTTGGTTTCTGTGTCATCTGTAAAATAAAACACATTCCCCAACCAAGAGTGAGAGCAGCTTGGGTTAAAAGGAGTATGCAAGGTTATTTGAGCGATTTTTTTTTTTTTTTTTTTTTTTTGCAGGTGGTATGCAAGCCTCCACTTGACTGAACAGTGGGGGAATATGTCTGAGGTTGCGTTTCCCAACCATGGGATACTGACTTGGTTTCCAGAACCAGATATGTGATCTCTCCTACTGAGTTGGCCTTATGTTCAATCAGAAAGCAGTTGGTTACCTGCAGAGGTATTGTACAACTATTGCACAAGTGTGTACTTGTCTGGTTGGTTGATTTAATAGTCTACAGGGTCCCCTGCTTATTCATGTTGTGTGTGTTTCCTCCAGCAGCTCACATAGGGCTCTCAAGCACTATGAAGAATAGCCAGTGAGAAGCTAGTTTCCCTTTCACTTCTAACATGGTGTTCTAATGTGCTGTGACTGAAGCCTCTCTTGTCTTCCACAGTAGGTTCTTACCTTTTAGTTCCGGCAAGTAATCAAGTATTCTATTAATGGCCTGCATAGTTTCAGGGACCACATTGATCTCTCTTGCCAACATCTCACTTTGTGGGAGTGAGAGGGTAACTTAATTTTGGGTCTGAGATTTACCAGCCAGCATTTATAGTTTTAAGGTTATTTTTTTTTCCTCCTTCTGTCCAGACTGTCCCCTTACCCAGTAATTGGTGGTTATATCTTGTAGAATGCTAGTCAGAAACAGGGTTTTTATGGAACGGATTTCTGTTTACTTAACTCTTGCATAATTCCTTCTCTATCCTCCCTAAAACTCTGTCACTACCTCCCCCAGTATTTTGTCCTCCCACTAACCTGTCAGGTATTCCTCTGAGTTAAAATAAGATTGTGTATAGACATGAGTGAAAGGTCATTTATGGGAGTACGTATGAACAATGTAGCAATGGTAACAACACTGAAGAACATAATTACTGCCCCCAGCAACAATTACATGCCTTTATCTATACTAGAGGAAGGGGAACATTCGGATCTTGTGAGCTCCTACCACATCTATGATGGAATGTTGGTAGGCTCAAGTTTGTGCAGACAACCATGGCTTTTGTGAATTCATGGGGGTAATCTGAATATTTTACCCAGAAGACAGTATTCCATATCACTCCATCTTCTCCCTCTCCTGTGACCCTTTGAGTGTCTGGTTTATGTGCCTGGTTGAGGGATGAGCAATTGTTCTCAGTGCTTTCAACAGCTATGTTTCACTATATCAATTCACGTAGAAGTACTGGGGTCATGTAACCTTGGGGATACAGAAGATGAGGAAAGGCATATAAAATACAAAAGCAGAACAAGGAAAAAAATGAAAGGACAATTGATGATTTTTTAGAACAATTTTACAATAGCCAGTAATACAATACAATATTTATTAAATATATATGATATATTAAATATATATAAAGTGGCATCTGCCACTTCATATATCTGGATTAATGTGAATATTGTAAAATCAAATCCAGGCTGTCAGGCTTTGCAATTGAGCACCTTTAACTGTGGAACCACCTCTTCATCCCAACAATTGAATTTTTAATAAAGAAAGAGGAAAATTGAAAATTAGATTCTAGAAATAATATGGATGTTGGAATAAACTTATTAAGAATCCACTGGGGTCTTCTGAGAGTTGTCTCAGCAGTTAAAGGTACTGGCTTTCAAAGCCTGAAGGCCTGGGTTCAATTCCTCAATAGCTATGTAAAGTCAAATTCACTAAACTGGACCATGCTTCTGGAGTTCATTTGCAGAGACAGGAAGCCTTGGTGTGCACATATTCACCCCTCTCTCTTTTCTCTTTGTTCTTTCTTTCTCTCAGCTTATAAGTAAATAAATTATTTTAAAAATCAAATATACTTTTAAGAAGCCACTGTAATGATAAGATTTATATATTCAAATTTAAGCTTCCCAATAATATCATATTATATGATACATAATATCCTATGGAAAGACTATATTTAATGGGTTAGGTAGAGAATTGTGCTGGTTCACAAGAATATACTTATGGTAAAGCCTTAACTTCTGAGTATAATAAACACCCCAGAAGTACTTCAAAACAGAAAGTTAAAGGGAATATTTAAAATTTCAATGATTTCTGGAATAACTATTAGAAAGTATTTAAAGATGAAATATAAAGGGTATGCAAAATATTTTTTAAATTTCATCTTATTCTATTTATTTTATTTTATTTTTTTTTATTTTGAGAGAGACAGACACAGAGAGAAAGACAGATAGAGGGAGAGAGAGAGAATGGGCGTGCCAGGGCTTCTAGCCTCTGCAAACGAACTCTAGACGCGTGCGCCCCCTTCTGCATCTGGCTAACGTGGGACCTGGGGAACTGAGCCTCGAACCGGGGTCCTTAGGCTTCACAGGCAAGCGCTTAACCGCTAAGCCATCTCTCCAGCCCTTGTTCTATTTTTTTTATTTTGACAAGTATTACCATAATTTTTATTCATCTAAATATTAACTCTGTGGTATGAAACCAGGAATTTAAACAACTCTTTAAACAGTTGGATGAAAATATGGAAATATTCAGGTTAGTCTGACTTTGCCAATGCTGTCATCCTTAAGAGATGCGGAAGGAAAAGTAAAGTGATAATTGTGGATACATGCTGCTTAACTGTTATATTGAAGTCATGCTGAATACAGTATTATTTTAATTAAAGGGTAAGCACTGGCCAGTGATATATTCCATTCTTTGTTACACGATGTCAGGAAATCATGTTTAACTGTCTCTGTCTCAGTCCATTAGCTTCTCCATCTGCTTATCATATTATGGTGGCTCAGTAAATTAGTTGATGTTCGTATAACCTCCAGGAAACCCAGTACAGTTCATGTCTTTGGCTAGATTGACTGGAAATTGCTTTCATTAGGCGTTGGTGTCTGTGTTTTCTCTAAGAGTTGATGGGCATCACTGTAGAATGTGTCTGGCTGAGCCTGTAGTCTGTAGGGTTTCTATCTTCTTTTGTAAACCCTAGAGCAATACAAAGACAGATGACCAGGGATTTTACAGGTTCATTCCTGAAAATACTCCATTAGCCTCCACAGTTGCAACTTTATCTTAATATGGATCTACACTTGACCATTAGCATTAAACATTCAGTGCCTTTTTCTGGGATGATTAACAGAGAACTTACAAAAATCTTTCTTATTAAAGTTGGCCATATGACTATAGGTCATGACATCTAGCACCAGATTATTAATAAATTAAATTATTCTGTCATTTTTCTTTTTTATTTCTCGATTAAGATTTCATCTAAGATATTATATCATTTTCAAAACTATAATAATGATCAGAATTTTGGGGCTGGGGAGATGGCTCAGTTGGTAAAGCACTACAGACCAAATTGAATGACCAGAATTCCAATCCCCATAAGCCAAGTAAATACCTAGTGGGTCTGACATCCCAGCTATAATCCCAGCCTTGGGAGGCAGAGTCTGAGATTCTCATAGCAAGCAATCTAGCTAGAATAGCTGAACTAATGAACTCTGGGTTCAAGTGAGATACTGTCTCAATAAATAAGGTGAAGAGTGATGGAGGAAGACACTTAATGTCCACCTCTGGCCTCAAAACACAAGCACACATATGTGCATATGCATACAGACACTAATAATTGCATATAAATGGGCATATCACTCATAAATACACAGAAACAAAAATCAAAATTTCCTTTTTACTTCTACTCTCCCTCATTCTGTGTGATAGGTAAATAACAGTGGAAAATTTGACTAAACTTACCAGGGAATTTCATAACATATATGAACTATAAAAGAGGCATACTACTATTGCAAAATATGGTCAAATATGAATCAAAATTAAAGATTAAAACATCTACCATATATGTCTCTATATTATGACACTCTAACAAAAAAAAGACCTCACTAAATAATTGAAATGTACAGAAGCAAAATAGGACAAAAACTTCAAAGGAGACTTGGAGGGGACAGAGGATAGGAAAATGTGTAAATGTAATTTAAAAATTTGGAGTTATTTTAATTTTAGGGGTTACTAAGATCAAATCCCTATTTTTGGAAGTGGAATCTGGCCAAAGAATACATAGGTTTATGATTTCTTTTTTAAAAAAAAAATATTTATTTGAGAGAGACAAAGAGGGGAGGAAAGATGGGTGGGAGACAAGGAGGGAGGGAGAGAGGAATGGGCACATCAGTGCCTCCAGCCACTGCAAACAAACTACAGACACATCTGCCACCTTGTGCATGTGGCTAATGTGTCCTGGGTAATTGAACCTGGATCCTTGTGATTTGCAGGCAAATGCCTTGACCACTAAGCAATCTCTCCAGTCTTGTTATGATGTTTTTAAATTTTTATTTATTTATTTATTAGAGACAGAGAGAAGTGGGGAGAGAGAGATTGGGCACACCAGGACCTCTAGCCACTGCAAATGAATGCCACACGCTTGTGCCCCCTTGTGCATATGGCTTTACTGGGTACTGGGGAATCGAACCACAAACGAGAATCCTATGCTTCACAGGCAAGCGCTTTAACTGCTAAGCCATCTCAAGCCCCCTGTTAGGATTTCTTAATCAAGTATATAATACTACATTTTTCATGACATGTTTGGGATCTTGGAATAGACCCTGCTTAAGTTCAAAATATTCTCCACCTTGCAAGCAAAACACTAAAGTACAGAGGATGATATCCTTGCATAAGTACTAACAAAATTTGAAATTAAAATATGACTTTTACTTCTCACAAAAAGTAAGCTTATAAGAAAATTACTTACATTACAAAGAGCATAGATTGTTTAAACTCCCCGCAATTATTCCTTTCCTCCAAATATATTTCTGTCTTTGACAAAAGAGTTAGAAAACTCACTATGTAACAAAACAGTAAATTTTAGTGTGGACAAATCTATTTGGGGAGAGAAAAGGTTGTTCCTTATGCTTCTGCTTAAAATGTTAAGCATACACCTATTAATTCTGCTTCTTTCTTTGCAACAGAACTTAAATCTGTTTTAACCATATTCTTTCTGTATTTAAATTGATAAAAACATATATCTTACTGATAACATTATATTTACATAAATATTTGAGTGATATATACATATCCTCTTTATAATATGGATAGAAAGAAAGGAATGAGAATACCAAAAATAAATAAATAAATAAATAAAACAGAATCAGAACAGAGCAGTTTGTGTTAAACCTGCCTGGTTCCATGTCTTGCACCATTAAGAAAGGAAACAGTTTGATTTGTTTTATCAAATTGTGTGAAATAGTTTTACTTCTCAAGGCTGTTGTCTCTGGTGTGTAGGAGACAGTAGCAGCAGGCTAATGCACCAAAACAGCATGCAATAAACACAGGGTCAGCCAAACCTGATAACAATGCCAGCAGGGGAAAAAAAATCACCTCTACTCAAGAAGAATTCATTTGGCTAGAATGATAGCTGTGCTTCAGGTTGTGATTTTTTAATCTGCGCTGGGGGCATCCGCTTTGAGCTTTCTTTTGCATTTGTGTGTTTGCTGAAGGCCGGTGCTGCAGTGCTTCATCTACAACAGTGCACTCCGCTGACTTTGCCAAGGTGCTACCATGTTCCTGAGGAAGGGCTAGTGAGCAAACTGGGGAGAAGTTGGATGTCACGTCACACAGCTTCTTCGCTGCAGTAGGCCCAAAGAAGGGTAAGGAGTGAAAGAAGTTGGTACCTTCAGCATCTGAAACAGTGTTCTAATTATCTCCCTGTGTTCACTCCATACAGTGGACATGTTTAGTGTTTTACATAAATTTTACACACAAAGTAATCAAAACTCCAAAATTTAAAACAATCAAAACCTTGTAAGCACCAACATTAAGCCACAAGTAGAAAATTCTACAGTTAAACTTATGTGATAGTTCCAAGTCAAAATTTAGGCACATTATACTACTTTTAAAAATAAACACATGGTATGTGTATAATGCATACAAAACATATATCAATTTCATCATTTATACAAAGGCAGTAAGTATTCACAAATATTATCATATATACACAAATATTATAAAATTGCAAATATTTTCAAAAGTCAAAAAATTCATGCTTCCAAGAATTTTAAATAAAATTCTCTCTGAATTTCCACTTATGTTTTTGTATGTATGTGCATGTGTTTATGTTAGAATAAATTGTTTTTATTTTTCTTTTTACCTTCTCCTTGCCTTATAGTTTTAAATTTAATATTAACAATTTTGCTCACATTTTTTGATTCTTACTTTTTCTCTTTTCATTTGCAAAACTCATCAGAAAGCTATCAGCTATAAGTATGGCTTGGGATGTGAGTTTCTCTGTAAACCTATATATTGCTTTTCTGGGCCTTTCATGTATAAGTTTTCTTACATCTTTCTTCACTGTTAATCAGATTTCTGTGGGAGAACCTTTCAAATCTCAGTCCAGAAGAGTTCAGGCCTGCCTGAGAACCACTGTGGAGTGAGGGATGGAAGAAGATGCTTGTCACATACTGTCAGCTGCAGTTCAGACACTCGTTTATCATATGTGTCTTGTTGTTTCAGGAGAATTTCAGAAATATGGTAAAAAGTTAATTTGTATTAGAGTGACCTGATATTACTAGAGATGCCACAGTCATTATATTGGGTATAAGCTAAACAAGCCTCACTGCATCCTTAGCATGATATCCAGCAAGTCATGAAACAATAAAGGTAGCAAGTGAATTGGGACATATATTGCAACTTTGATTTCTCTATGAGAACAGAAGATTTTGTTGACATAACCCCAGTACATTCATTATATTTGAGATATATTATCATTTTCATGTTGACTGATGAGCAAAGGCAATTTACATAAGCATTTATAAGATAGGAAAGGAGAAGTATGATTTTGTACCATTGAATTCAATTTTTGTGTGACATCTTATGTTTCATTAATTGAAGATAGCAGTATGCCAGTTACCACCACACATGGGCATCAGTAAAGCCTGGGCCTGAGAGCTAGCGCTAGGAAATTCAGGTGACTTGAAACATCATATCCCAATTTTGTCATATATGAAATGGGGACAAATTTTTATTTATCACTTAGAGGTTGTTGTGAAGGTTTAATAATGCAGGCCCCTATTAAATATTTAACCATTTATTCACATGGTAGTTTTCTGAAGTTTATGATTTCCAGAATTATTTCAGGATTTTCTTTATAACACATGCATGTAGCCAAATAGTTGGCATAAAGAGTCTGTAAAGTCTCACTGATCCAGTTCTTATATATCTGTCAGTGGAGATGATGTGTAAGGGAATCAACAAAAGTTTTATAAAAATGTCTAATGAGAACAACCTCACATAAAGAACAAGATTTGATTTAGAACAAAACCAAAACAGTACACAAGGCCAAAGAGTGTACTATTAAGATTGAATTTCAGATAAATAGGAAATCAGTAAAGAAATATCTTCCATGATGGTTCTGTAAGGTTTTGGAACTACTAAAATGTTATCAGTGTTAGTGACTGAGTACATTTGAGTGAGAAACCTGACCTGCCTAGTTGAGTAAATGGGCTGTATGTTCACCCTTAGAGCAAAATTACCCCTTGGATTTCCCTACTGGATACTTTACCAACTGAGTACTTCTGAGTGAATTATGCATTGAATTCAGTCTCCACATGGCTCTGGCCCTGCCTACATCAAAGAGACATAGTTATAGGTGTTTCTGTAAAATATCAGCAAAGGCCAATTGTCTCCTACTGAAAGAAAGGCATGTAAAGGAATATGTTGGTTGGTTGATCAGTTAGATGGTTGGTTCTTTCTTGGTGTCTCTGCTTAATTTCAACATAAACTGTGCATGGCATGAATGCTGTATCTATCTGGTTTTCTTGACTTTTAAATTTAAGCAGTCTGCTTACTCTTCACATAGGTTTGTTTTCTGAGTTTACCAAGGGCTTCATTCTTTGTGCATTTATTGGGACACATGTAATTATTCTTGTTTGTGCTGGGGTAGTCAGAACTTTGTGTCTACCTGGAGGGTCATGATAAAACAGCACCTCAGTAGCTAAATTACATGTCCATAATCTCTGTGATCCATATTAGCAGAAGATTTTTTTACACATTGCCTCATTTCCTGACAAATAACTAGTAAATGAGGAAACCAAGTATTAGAGATCTTAAGCATCACCTTTAGATCCACAGAATCTGATTGTAATTTCAGGTTTGTCGTAATGTGGAAGTTATAATGTTTGTGTCCATAATATATTACTTTTAATTGAAAAAGTTGGGCTATTTTAGCTGTACTTTGATCTGCTAAATAACTTCAAACAAAATGTGATGGCTGTCAGACAAGTTAGATAGGCTCTGCTAACACAAGATGAAAAAACAAGGTGAGCAGTTGTTCCCACTGTGCCAAACCCAGTGCTGGGATACCTTTGGTGCCCAACCAGTAGTAAGAACAAGTAAGCGCGCCTCAGAAGCAGCAATTAATGGATTTGATATTATTAAAATGGTATGTTGGGCAGATAAAATATGTACATGTGATCATTTAAACCACAATTATTGAAGATAATGCCTTAATAGCATTTGCTGAGTACTTAATGAAATGAGCATTTCTTTTATGATTGTGTCTTGCCTGTAATGCAATTATACAAAGCTGGGTGATAAGGTTACATGGCCTAGGACATTACTGTGATAGAAAAGACATGTATGACAAAGTGAACTGCTGACTTTCCTGGGTGAGGAAAAGCAGAGAAGTCTGAAGTTAGAGAACTATGCAGTAATCAGGCTTCAGAGGAAGGCAGTTAGGAGTTTAAAATAAAGCCATTGAAAAAGACATTAAGGGTGATATTGTCCTAGCATGTCATATTTATGCCCAGAGGGATGGGGACTATTTCCATTAAAGTTAAAAAGGGCTTCGGAATAATTTTCTCACTGGAAATCTGAAGGAAAAGAACACATGTGCAGTAGCCATCTCATTGCAGGTTTGTGAATGGAGGAAGGAGGAAACATTACTGAAACACCTATAGTCAAACCACTTCAGGAAAAAAGAACAAGAGCAGAATGAGCACAGCTGTGCTCCCAGGGAAGGCATGGCAGGAAGAGATTCTGGAGGCATTCTAGCTTCAGGTTTGCCCAGAGCTCTGGAGGCAGGCATGGAAAAAGGGTCAATTATCCCAAGGGTGCTGTAAGATGGAGAGACATTCTTCCCAATCTGCCACCAAATGGAAACTATCTGTGTGGGAATTGTAATCACAACTGGTAAAGCCTTAAACAGAAAGAGAAAGAGTCAGAAATCATAACAGGAGTGGGCATCACTGTACCAAGCAGAGGATGGGGCCTCTTTTCTGCTTAAGAGTCTGTCCAGGGAACCAAGGCATATTTAGCCCTCAGACAACAAACAGTATAACTGAGGGTAATATGGCATTGTAAAATTCACAGTACTATAGAATTTAAAAACTTATGTTTCTCAAACTTGGCACTTTACCATTGTAAATGTCAACAAATCAAAGGGATTGTGTCAAGGAACAAGATTAACTATACCAGAGCATCACTGTGCTATGTGCTTTCTGTAAAGAACGACCATGCCTTCTCTTCACTAAGAGACTATAGTATCTCATGAGTTACTATTAAAGCTTGATCAGAAAAAAACAACTTTGCAAAATTTATTCATACTAAATTTTCACTGATATGTTGTGAATCATGAGAATACCAGATTTTTGTTTTTGACAGTTACTTTGAGAATTCCATGCTTGTCACCATAATTTCTGTAACCTGTGAATATATTGCATTATATAACTAAAGAATCTTTATGAGTATAATTTAGTTGAAGGCCAAAGTTTGTTTTCTATTTTTTTAAGATATCCCAGGCTGACCAGAAATTGTGTAGTTTCAAGGTGGTCTTGAACTCACAGCAACCCTCTTACCTCTGCTTCCTGAATGCTGGAATTAAAGGCATCCACTAAAACATCCAGTTTAAGACAAAATTTTAAGGAAGAAATGTTGATTGTCTTCAATAATTAAAAAAAAATGTTTATTTTTATTTATTTATTTGAGAGCGATAGAAAGAGAGAAGGAGGGAGGGAGGGAGAGAGGAAGAGAGAGGGAGAGAGAGAGGAAAAACTAATTCTCAAGTTGACTCACAAGAGCTCAGATAACAATGTAGGACAACCAAGGTAAAACAGTGGCATAGCCTGGATTCAAGACCTTTGGCTGTGCTGTATGAATCAAGACCGTGAGTGAGTAAGTAACTTGATCAGAAGACCATGGAAGGTCTGGAAACCAATCACTATAAGCACAACATGCTTTGTTTTTGTTCTTTTTGTTGTTGTTTGTTTGTTTGTTTTATTTATTTTATTTTTTTTTAATTTACAAAGGAATACAGATTTCTTTATGTTCTACTCAACCAATGAGCTGGAGCCACTTGAATAGTCACAAGAAAAAAAAAAAAGAAAAGAAAAGAAAATATTAGACACAGGCTTACTTCCTGCACAAAAATTACCTTGAACTAGATCACAGACCTAAATGAAAAATACCAAATTATAAATATTCTGGAAAAAATCACAGGAGGAATTCTAGTCAGCTGTTGGCTTGGCATGGACTTTTAGTATAAAACATCAAAGACATGATGCATGAGAGAAAGGACTGATAAACTGGACTTCACTAAAATGAAGAGATCTTCTCTGTGAAAGTCACTATCAAAAGGAAAGAGACAAAGGACACTATGTGAAAGAAACACACAGGCATATATATATAAATATATGGTGTGTGTGTGTGTGTGTGTGTGTGTGTGTGTGTGTATGTGTATGTATTCATAACAGGCTTATCCAAAAATAAAAAAATAAAACATACAATGAATTATTCATATTTAAATATTAAAACAAAGTCTATGGGCTGGGGTGGTTGCTCAGTAGTTAGAGGTACTTGATTGCATAGTCTTATAGCCTAGATTCAATTCCACAGTATCCATACAAATCCCAGATACAAATGGAAGTGCAAGTGTCTAGATTTTGTTTGCATTGGTGAGAGGCCCTAGCATTTCCATTCTTTCATTATCTTTCTCTCTATATATACTCATAAATTTTTAAAAAAATTGAAAATGTAAAAATCTAAACTTGGCATGGTAGCACATTCTTTAATGCTAACATGTCGGTGGGGGTGGGGCATGAGGTAAAAGGATCACCAAGAGTTCAAGGCCTGCCTAAGCCACAGAGGGAGTTTCACGTCAGCATGGCTTAAATGATATGTGCTTCAAAAATATACTGAATTGAAAACTAGATGAATAACCTTTATGACACAAAAAAGACATACAGGCGGCAAGTAGATTAAAATAAACACATTCTAGATGGCATATTATTGGAGGTTACAATTAAGAAAGCTTTATATTCATTGAATGTGACCTAGAATATAACAAATGAAATCATGATAATTTTAGGTAAATGGATAGAAGTGAAAATTATTATATTAAGTGAAAAAATACAGTCTTAGAAAGGCAAAAGCCACATGGTTTCTTTTACATACAGATCCTAGAGTTAATATGTATGTATATATATATGTAAATATGTGTGGGTGTACAGCTACTACTAAGAAATGCTTTGCATTTTCTTACAAATATTTATCTTGCTCTTACCAAATGTCCTGGCACTCCTGATACTCCTTGGTATGTACCAATAGGATCTGAATAGCTAAATCCACACAGAATTCACAATTGACTGCAGGGAGCGGCTACAGACGCCATTACAAGATGGCGCTGACTTCCTGCTGAGAGTGGTGACGAACAACCCCCTACTTGGTCATATCCTGGTGACAGTCTTGCTTGATGCTGCACGTGCACATGATGTAATGCATCCTGGGCCTATCCCGTGGCCCTGGGTGGTGGGTGAGCAGGTGGTGGCCAATCCGTAGGTGTCTTGTAGTATTACACCCTATAAAAGCAGCTACACTCCTGCACCCCGGCCCCTTCGCCATCAACTTTCCTGTTAACCAAGAGGCTCTCCAATAAAGTGTGATCGAGAAGGATCTTTGTTTGCTGGTCGTGCTTATCCTGCTGGTCAGGGAGTTCGCAGCAAAGTGGTGCCGATACCCGGGACGCCGGGTGCCAGAAGGGCATCGGGCGAGGGGCCGAAGAGGATCCAGAACTTGACACACGGAGAGGAAGACCGCGGTAAGTTACCCCATGCTAGATCTATTGACAGACCCGTATTTTATTCTTGCCATTTGGCTTCTTGTGTGGTTTCTCCTTCTTGTTTTGTGTTGCTGTTGCTGTGAACCTGAGGGGAGTGTCGCTGCTTAGGTGAGGACTAACCTCGCAGCACGGAATCGAAAATAAAAGACCTTGGTAGATAACAAGGTTTTTCGATCTGTCACTCACTGTATTGCTTCTTTTGTTAGGCGGATAAATCGCTGGTAGATAACAGCGTGCGCCATGGGCAATTCTCAGAGTACAAACTTTACACCCGATAATTTTGTCCAACCCATAAAAGAATTGCTTAAGCAGAGGGACATTAAGATCTCATCCGCGACCGTTAAGAAAATAGTCAGAAACCTAGATGAGATCGCGCCACGGTTCGCGGTGTCGGGTGATCTTTCCCTCCTTACGTGGGAGAAGCTGGGTCGCGATTTAGAACGGGCAAAGGAGGAGGATAGAATAGGAAAAGGCACGATGCCGTTCTGGCGCCTTATCCATTCTTGTTTAAGTAAAGGAAACCACATAGAAATCATTAAAAGGGGACGAGAAGCTCTAGCAAGACATCAGGATAGTCTTTCTGAGTCTGATTCAGGGGAGTCAAAAGTTAGGCCTAAGAAAAAAGGAGATATAAAGAAGGAGAAACATATATAAGATAAAGATAAAAGCCTGCAGGAGGAGCTTGAAGAGATGGGGGAAATGAGTCATCGTTTGCCTGAGAAAGGGACTAAAGGGACCTTTACCAGGCTGTATCCCCCTATTGAAGAGCTTGTACGTTTAAGTGTTTTTGAGACAGATGAGGAAATCACCTCCAACTCAGACCTAGAGGAGGGGGAGGAGGAAGAACTATTACAAAAAGGGGGGGAAGGAAATAAGGAAGTTATAAGAGGGCATCTTTTACCTCTGTCTAGGCACCCCCTACTGACAAAAGGAAAACAGGCCCAAGGGGATGGATCTCTGCAATTAATAGAGCTGTCTGCACCCCCACCCTATAACTCCCCTGGGGACACATGCCGCTTCATTAAAACAAAAACCTGGTCGCGGCTGGCCTCCGCTAGGAGGGGCTTCTATTATGGCTTCAAAAAAAAAAAAGAAACTCTTTGGGAGCCCACACTCTCCAATATTTTCCGCAGCTGGTAGCCCGACAGGCTTTTTTTGGGCTTAAATATTGTTTAATACATTTTGCAAAGCTGCCTGACAGGCTTATCATTCCCTATACTAAGGAACAAGTAAGATTTTTGTCTGGCACTGTGGATGATTGGAGCATCCTCATGTGTGCTTTCCCAAATGTCATAGATAATCATTACCCAAAGAGCCCTATTTTGTCTTTTGTTGAAAACAATCTGGTTTACTTTCCTAAAATCACTGTTCAGGAGCCTATTACATCAGCCCCTGCCATCTTTACTGATGGCTCAAAGTCTGGTCGTGGGGCCTACCTGGTACAGGGATCGGAGCCAATAGTAAAAATGTTGAATGCTTAATAGTCTTGGAGGTATTTCAGACATTCCCCACTTCCTTTAATTTGTTTACAGATTCCTTGTATGTGGCCAATGCAGTGGCTAATTTAGAGATTGCTGCTTCAGTTCGCTCTACTAGTCTAGTGTCTAATATTCTTTTACAACTTCAATCTTTAATTCTACAACGAACTTGCCCATTTTATGTTTCTCATATCCGAGCCCATTCCTTGCTGCCTGGACCCCTGTCACAGGCTAATGACCTGGTAGATCGGGCTACCAGACTGGCCATGGTTTCCTTAGGAGATCCTAAGGCTTCAGCTATAGAATTTCATAGATTATATCATGTGCCTGCAAATACTTTAAGACTCAAATTTCTCATTTCCAGAAACGAGGCTCGAAATATTGTAAAATCTTGCCAATCTTGTGTCACCTTTTTGCCTTCCCCACATGTGGGCATTAATCCCCGAGGCCTACGTCCTGGAGACCTTTGGCAAATGGATGTAACACATCTTCCAGAGTTTGGAAGATTAAAATACCTACATGTTTCAGTGGACACATGCTCCGGTATTATTTTCGCCTCACCATTGGCAGGCGAAAAGGCCTCTCATGTAAAGACTCACTGCCTAGAGGCCTGGGCTGCTTGGGGAAAGCCATGACATTTAAAAACTGATAATGGCCCAGCATACACATCTGCTGGTTTTCGAGCCTTTTGTGCTCAAATGCAGGTAACCCACACCACTGGCCTTCCTTATAACCCACAGGGCCAGGGAATAGTAGAAAGAGCTAATAAGACCTTAAAAGCTCTTTTATTTAAACAAAAAAGAGGGATAGCCGAGGACGCTACTCCCAAGGAAAGAATATCTTTAGCTCTTTTTACACTCAATTTTTTAATTTTGGATTTCAATGGTGACAGCGCAGCTGATAGACATGGAAAATCTCTAACTTCTGTGCCGAAAGAAATGGTGATGTGGAAAGACATCTTGGATAATAAATGGAAAGGACCAGATCTTGTGATATTAAGATCCAGGGGAGCTGTTTGTGTTTTTCCACAGGACCAAGATTCTCCGCATTGGGTTCCGGCTCGCTTGGTGAAAACAATTATCCTACCCCAACAGGAGGCTCCTGGATACAGAGATGCCTACCAGGATGGAGAGAAGGATGGAGAAAAGGAGAGCCTTATTGATGATCCTCATCCTGTGCCTGGAATGTAGTGGAGAACAGCGTTGGGGCATTATGTCTGCATTTCCCAAACCCATGCCAGTGTATCACTCTGCTGTGGTTTTTCCCCGTTTCTTTACAACACAGAAGGAACTGGGTCTTCCCATGGTGAAGAAAGACACCTTTCCGTTTCTATTGGAGAACAGCGGAGTTTCCAGGCATCGGGGACATTGTGCTTTACGCTTGATCCAACTTATGAGGACTGTATGGTCTTAAAGAAACAAGCCTTTGCTTGGTTCCATGGGGACATGATTTGGGAAAGAAATGACCAACAGAGACGTAATGATTGGTATGGTCCAGAGAATAAGACTTCCCAATATAAATTTGGTAACTATACCTATACTGAATTGGCAATTTGGCTTAATGGAACATTTCTGGTTGGTGTAAACATATCAGACAAAGCATACCAACCACGACTTGCTCCTCATTGTTGGGGAAGTGATGAAGGGGAAATCTGGCCGTGGTCTGACTGTCAGTCTACCGGTGTTGGCTGGACTAGTAAGGGAAAACTCTTTAATTTCTCCCTGGACATGAGGGGTCCCCATCCCTATCCGGCCTTATGGACTGGGGGATTTTTCAGACAAGATAGAAGGTATAATCCATTTTCAAAGTGGATTTTGTGTGGAACAAATGGAAGCTGTACTGATTTCACACCTTTTGTGTTATTACAGGGAGGACAAGTTGCTTGTAATAATGTGACTGCAGTCTTTAGTGAGAAGGAGCAGGTGGTGGAGGAAGCTGATGAGAACTGGGATGCTTTATACAAAATTATCAACACCACAGGGGGAATTATGAGCATTGGACATGGGTGCCAAACTAACGCAAGAAATGCTACTTTCTCCCCGGCACCAGTTTGCGTTCACCCACCATTTATGTTTGTCCTCAGTAATTCCTCCTTTAGTAGTTGCTCCAATACCTCCTGCCTCTTGTCCCAATGCTGGGATGCTCCAAAGTTTAAGAATGCTATGGTCCTTAGGGTCCCTCGCTGGGTCCCTGTGCCTGTGGAAGCTCCCAGCACGCTGACTTTATTTAGGAATAAAAGGGATTTTGGCATCACAGCAGCAGTTATAGCAGCCATGGCTGCAATAGCTGCTGCCGCTACTGCAGCGGGTGTGGCCATAGCTTCCTCAGTACAGATGGATGAAACTTTAAATAACTTGGCTACTTCTACCTCAGAGGCCTTAGACACTCAGACAGCTTTAAATTCTCACTTAAAGGGTGGTATCCAAATTTTAAACCAAAGAATAGATTTAGTCCAAAAACAGGTTGATATCCTTTGGCAGCTAGCTCAGCTGGGATGTGAGTGGAAGTATAATGCATTGTGTGTTACTAGTGTCCCTTATGAAAACTTACCAGAGCTGCTAATCTGTCTCGTAGTTTGTCGCTAGCCCTCTCGCAAAATTGGTCTAAGGAATTTGATAGGGAATTGGAGGAATTAAGACAAGCTATAGTACATATTTACTCCATACGAGTGGATCTTAGCTTGGCAAAAGGCTTTACTTCTTGGATATCATCTGCATTCTCCTATTTCAAGGAATGGGTAGGAACTGGAATGTTTCTGGTATGCTGCTTAGGAGGGTGTGTGCTTTGCCTATGGTTGGTCTGTCGCCTGCGAACCCAAACTAGGAGAGATAAAATGGTCATTTCACAAGCGCTCGCTGCCTTAGAATGTGGCTCCTCTCCCCAAATCTGGCTGGCAGCCTTAAAGGAAAAATAGCTCCCCTGGCCCTTGCACCCTCGGGGTCTCAGAGTACCCATTGCACGAGGATGGGCAGGAATATGGTATCTTTCATTTGACCGCCGCCTTTGCACTCTCAGGGGACCTGTCCCATTGCACTGAGGAAGGGGAGGTTGGACTTCTTCCCTTGATCGGTCAACACATCCTAAGGTGCGGACCTGATCAGGAAGGCATGTTTTCTATTTACGCTTGGCCATTTTATTAAACAAAAAAGGAGGAGCTGCAGGGAGCGGCTACAGACGCCATTACAAGATGGCGCTGACTTCCTGCTGAGAGTGGTGAAGAACAACCCCCTACTTGGTCATATCCTGGTGACAGTCTTGCTTGATGCTGCACGTGCACATGATGTAATGCATCCTGGGCCTATCCCGTGGCCCTGGGTGGTGGGTGAGCAGGTGGCGGCCAATCCGTAGGTGTCTTGTAGTATTACACCCTATAAAAGCAGCTACACTCCTGCACCCCGGCCCCTTCGCCATCAACTTTCCTGTTAACCAAGAGGCTCTCCAATAAAGTGTGATCGAGAAGGATCTTTGTTTGCTGGTCGTTCTTATCCTACTGGTCAGGGAGTTCGCAACAATTGACAAATTAAGAAGCAACCAAGGTGTCTTTCGATAAATAAATGGGTAAGTTTTAGGGTATCCAGATGATGAATTATTAAATGATAAAAATATCTCATGAGGGAGTATAGAGATGGCTAAGCAGTTAAGGAGCTTTCCTACAAAGACTTAACAGCCAACGTTCAATTCCCCAATACCCACATAAAGCCAGATCAACAAAGTGGCACATGCATCTGGTGATCCTTAGAATGGCTAGAGGCCCTGGCTTGCCATTTTCTCTGTGTCTTTCTCTCTGTACCTCTCTCTCTCTCTCTCTGCTTGTAAATAAATAAAATTTAAAAATATGAAAAAAATCTCATGAGTAATGAAGCAGTAAAACATATTTAGTGAGAAATGAATGCCTCTAAGTAAAAGAAGCCAGTCTGAAAAGGGTACATGTGATGTGATTTCCACTATGTGACATTCCTTAAAAATTCAAAACCATGGAGAGAATAAAAAGGTTTATATACATCAGGGGCTATGATGGATGGAATGATGAGTAGGAGAAAGGATTTTTGGATAGTAAAAGTGTTCTTCATTATAGTGTAATAGTGGGTATATGGAATTATAAATTTCCCCAAATTCATAGAAAGTACAGCATATAGAATAAAGTGTAATGTAAACTGAACCTTTAGAGAATAGGATATGTTGCCAATGGAAGTTCAGGTTATAGCTAATGCATTGGCCCATTAAAGATGCTGATGCATGGGAATATCTATGTACATGAGGAGGTGGGTAGTATATGAGAAAACTGTATCTTTTGCTTGGGTTTTTCTGTGACCCTAAACTGTCCTAAAATATAGCATATTTAAAAATAAAAAAAGTTGAATCTTGGTGAAATTAAAGTTTTAACTTCTGAGGGTATAAAAGCAATTTCACCATAGAAATGTGAAATGTCAGCTCATATCTATATTTTGGAAACTTGACTGATTATAATTCTATCAACTTCTAAATAAATCATCTAAAAATTGAAGTGTAAAATCCAGCAGCATTGGTTATTGGCGTAGCTTTACCTAAGTGCCAACATCAAGAATTTCTGTGAAAGGAAACAGGTTTGGACACAATATGAAGAGAAGTCATGTCAATGATAAAGCTTACTCCCTCAATGTTTCATTACCATGATAAATTCAATAGAGATTATTTTACCCAATTTTGAGAATTAACACTAGAGGCAAGAATGGTGACTTATGGTGAGATCCATGGTGAACATTCCCTCAAAGGACCTTTGTCCTCTACCAATGAAAATGTAAGACAGTTGAAGACTTACCATCTAATGAAGCTTACAGGTAAAGAAATGGATAGGGAGAGGCTGGAGAAAGCATTTGCTTGCAAAGCCAAAGGACCCAGGTTCAATTCTCCAATACACACTTAAAAACAGATGTACCAGGTGGCACATGTATCTGGAGTTCATGTGCTAAAGGCCCTGGAGCACCATTCTCTCACTTCCATCTATCTATCATCTATCTATCTATCTATCTATCTATCTATCTATCTATCTATCTATCTATCTGTCATCTATCTATTATATGTCATTGGCTATCTGTCTATCATCTACCATCATAAATAAATAAATAAATAAATAAAACATTTGGATCAGAAAGATGTCTTAGTGGTTAAGGCACTTGCCTGCAACGCCTAACCCAAGTTTGATTCCCCGGTACCCATGTACATCTAGATACACAAAGTGGTACATCCACCTGGAGTTTGTTTACAGTGTCTAGAAGCCCTGGTGTACTCATTCTCTCTTTCTTTCTTTACTCTGTGTTTCTCTAATTGCAAACAAATAAATATAAATATAAAAAAATACTCTTTAGGAAAATGGGCAGGAGGAGGAAGGCTACATGAGGCTGTGGTCACAAAAGAAAAGAAGCCAGGCACTATGATTACAGTAATTGTTTAACTCGCCCCAAAATGCAGTTATTCTGAAATAACCAAGGTCCCAACCATCCCCAAAGGGTGAAAAAAATCTGGAGCTCTCACCAACTCATCTCCACATCCATTCTATTCAGAGGACTGCTGATGACACAGGTTCTGAAGGTCAAGATTTTAATTAAAAGCCAAAATCAAACTTTTCAAAAATACACAACCTCATGGCATTTTCTACTCTGTAACCTTACTATATTATTTGGAGAAGTATAATAACAAATGTAAATACAATATAAAAGAATAATACAGACTCCCAAACCAGAGAAATAACATTCTAACCATAAATAAGATTTACATTTGCTTATGCTAATTATATGGAATCTTAATATATATAATATGTATTTCATTTTTATATTATATGTTGAATATGTACATTTATATATTTTTAATATGAGATAAGATATAGTTTTATATATAATAGAAAAGTACATGCATGTACATGTATTTATAACTACTTCAGCTGTTATTTATAGTTTCTAATTATTGTGTATTACAAATAATTAGGTAATTATATTGCATATAACTTTATCACAAGATTTTAAAAGTTCAGGTCCATAAGTTTATATTTTAACTAGTGAACAACTTTGAATCAAAAATCCATGATACAAAAGCTGGAGATATGGCTTAACTATTTAAGGTGCTTGTTTGCAAAGCCTGACAGCCCAGGCCCAATTCTCCAGTACCTATGTAAAACTAGATGCACAAAGTGGTACATATATTTGGAGTTCATTTGCAGAGGCATGTAGCGCTGGCATGCCTTTATTTGCTCTCCCTCATATTCTTTTAAATCCATGAAAGTAAATACAGTAAAATTTTCTAACAGGCTTATATTATCTAGTTCCACAAAAATCACTTTATTTTTAAAAATATTTTCTTTCATTTCATAGTTTGGCTTCTCCCTCTGCTGGGTTGGTTGCTGCAGAGATAAGCCCAAGAAACCACACTGCTCCCTTCTACTTACTTTCCTTTTAATGTATATTATATATATATACACACATACATATACATATATATATGCTTATACACACACACACACACACACATATACATATATATATATTTGTAAACAGACAGAGACAGAGAGAAAAGAAAGACACAGAGAGAATGGGCTGAGCATGGCAGGGCCTCTAGCCACTGCAGACAAACTCTAGATGCATGGGCTTTGGTGCGTCTGGCTTTCCGTGGGTTCTAGGGATTCCAACCCAGGTTTTAAAATATTTCTGTTTTATTTATTTCAGGCTGAAAATTATTCTTATCTACTCGGTCTAGATGAACCAGAGTGAGCTGTGCTCAGGATAATACTCAGTTCTCTGCCAAGAGGCATTCCTGTCTGTCATTTTTAAAATATACTGTATATGAAGAAGCATGACAGAACTGAGCATGTGCTAGAGCTTGCCTGCCTGCATGAACAGAAAAGTGCTTGCTTTTTTACTTAGATAGACACTGTTCTGTGGTTTGACCCCAGACCTCACTTCTTTCAGGTAATAATCTTTCTTCACTTTTATCTCCTATTTATTATCTTTACATTCAACATGAGGTAGTCCATTGCCTCTGTTACAATAGCCTTGGTGATCACCCTAGCACAAACTCCACAGGTTTATTAATATGCAAAGTCTAGGCATCGTGCTCATCGGTATTGGGATTTAAGCTTTATTGGGATGGCAACCTGGCTCTCCATATTTCGCATTGATCCACCAGACTTCATAGTGATCCTCTTTTGGGGTATCATGGTCATTGTCTTTACTTAGGACTTCTAAAAGCAAAGAATGTATGGGGATTTTTGCATGATGGCTCAAGCAAGGGAATGATCTTAGGCATGGGGGACTTGATCCCCTCAAACTATAAGTCAAAATAAATCCTTGAGTTGCTATTGTCAAAGCAATGCAAAAAGTAACAGTAAGTAAAAACATTACTTTCTACTTATGAAAATAGACATGTAGATATAGAGAACTATCACAAGGAATCAGGATTCAGTATCACATTACAAACCTGCAGGTGGTAAGTTATTAACATTTGAATGTTATTCTTACTTCACCTTTCACTCTGATTCTTCTACAATATGACTGCATTTCCTCTCATTATTTAGAAGCACATCATGTATAAATCTCTGGGTCTAGGTGCTTAGTGGCATAGTCCTGGTAGTTTAAGATCTCCTGCAAGTGAAAATCAACCACAGCTTGAAGTGGATTGAAAACCTCTTCCTTTCTCACTTCTTTTTCTTTTTTGCTTTTCTGTCTTTAGTTTTCTCAGTGTGACACAAAAGACATAAGAAACAAATGACTTGTCAATATTCTTTTTCATGCTTCTCCAGAGAGACTATTTACACCTAAACCTATGGTGTTTATCTGCCCAGTGCACCCAGAAAAATATTGTCAGGAGAACACAGTGTTGTGAAAGAATGTGATGATCCATAGAATGGAAATCTTCTATCTATCAATGCACTAGAAGTTCAGAAAACCAGACCACCCTCAGTTTGTGAAAGGAATTTGATCTGAGAGTTTCTCTGTTTCACTTGCTCTTTTTGAATGAATGAACCAGAACTGTGACAAAACACACAAACACCCTTCAGACTGTAGTTTTAACCTTGTTCACTGTATCAGCTATTTCCCATGGTTGATTCAAAGTGGGAGCAAACTGTGGATTCATACTACATAAATTCATGTCTCTAAACTTATGTAGCTATTCCAGAACATTCTGCAGGGCTGTCTTTTGTTATGACCTGCTGTAAAACCTGATGGTGTGTGTACTATAAACAAAGAAAGGTCTAGCTAACAAATGGGCCTCTTGTGGTTTTAAAAAACCCATTCCTACTTGAAAAAAATGTACTTGTGTGTTGAAATGAGCACTTTATTTAGATATTCCTCTATTTTTACTTTTAGGGTTTTAAATTTATTTTCTTCTCAAATGCCACAGAATGCTTTACCATCCATCTGCTCAAAAGTCATAATTATGAAGCTGACAGTCTTTCTTGACACCTCCTAGAAGTGGGAGGAATGAGCACACTTTCATTCACTTTGGGAACTCAGATTTTTGGCTTTCTTTTTTTATAAGATTGAATTTTTGGAACAGTGATCACATTACATAAGTATCTGCAAGCAGTGTCTGAAGAACACAAGGACATTTGGTGAACAATTGACTTTTTATATATTTAACTAATTCATACACCAGTGAGATTAACCAAAGGTTATTTCAGCTAGCAAATTCCTAGTTCCAGTCAAACACAGTTAAGTAATATCACCATCAGAGTAGTCAGAATTTTTTCATAATAGAGCAATGCAAACTATAAAATACTTAGCTGTTGAGTGATCTCCTAGATCCCATAAATGAATTATCTTAGAAGGAAACACACTAAAATGATGTGAATTCATATTTGCTTTACATACATACATTGCTTCTTACTCAGCTTAAATAATAATTATATTTTTTTTTATTGAATGCACTGTGTATTTAAATGATTTTAAGTTCATTTGCTTTTACAATACTCTTGATTGGTCACTAACATGGGTAAGCTATTGAAAAGACTGGTAACAGCCTGATCTATATTCATGGTGAGCTCATTCCATTGAGCATAGCCTTTGGTCATATCTGACAAAGTGATAATTCTAAGACTGTCTTTTCAACACCAGTAAAACAGAAGATGGGTGGCTAAGTAAGATTTAAAAAATACCTATTTTTTGCTACACTGGACAGATTTCAATTCTGATAGCAAATCCTCTGGCAACAAAGTACCTATTTATAAAAGAAAAAGTTTTATTTAAAGAATTTTCCCAAAACTAAAATGAAGTCAATAGAGCCAGAGGTAAAAGCACGAGAAATCATGTTGACAGTTAAAAATTTAGTTATTAAAGAAATTATCCTTGCTGAGGAGATGAGCCAGTGGATATAGCACTTTTCAAGAGTACCTTAGTTTGGATCCTTAAAACTCATGTGAAGCTGACCACTATAGCAGATCTATGTAACCCCAAAGCATCCACAGAAAGAAGGTCAGCAGACAGGAGAAACCACTGGAAGCCTGTGTGCTAGCTAGCCTGGAAAACAGGATGGTTAATAAGAGATTATGTCTCAACCAAAGTGAAAGGCAAAGACTGACAACTGAATAAAAACTCCAGAAAGTACCTTATTCTAAAATTCTGGATGTCAAGTTAAATCAGCATGATATGCATCAAGAGATGGAACCTACTGCTTTGGCACCATGGCAGAAGCCCTTCCTTACAATATAATTAGCAAAACATAAATATGTGGACATGTAGGGATTGTGTAAGAATTTATAATTATAATGTTCAAAAGAAGAAATAGTTTGTTTCTCAGTGAAGGGTAAAAGTGCTTAATAAGGTCACAGGAGGTGTTTGCATAGAGAACTCTTCAGTGCATATGTTTCTGTAAGGATTCTGACTTCTGAATATGCTTGTATGAAATGCTAAAAGGCTAGAAAGAGAATGATAAAAAAAATACAAGTAACAATTTATTTAATACTAACTATCCCTATTACTATTGAACATCTATACGTTCTTGTCAGTCCCTCAGTATTACAGAGCAGAATTGGAGAGCCCATTATTCAGATAAACTAAAGCTAATGAGAAAATTTCACATACAGAGCTGGAGTGTGGCAGAAAAGAATCTGTGTGGCCTATGTCATGCTTCCCTTGTGATTGAAGAATACATAACACAGAGATATTTTCACAATTTAGGAAATTTTTAAAAGCAGAAATAAATATATGAGCATAATTAGAAAATGCTAATATTGCCAAACCTGGTGATGTGAGCCTATAATCCCAGATACTTGAGAGAATGAAGCAGGAGTGTCACAAATTCAAGGCTATTCTGTGCCAAAGAATGAGTTCAAAGCAGTATTGCAAATGGAATGAAAATGCCCCCAAGATAAAATGTAAAATAGAAGCAAGCATGTACTCAATACCTATCTACCATGTTTAAATACTTCTATCTAAGTACTGCAAAAAAAATACTAAAAATAAATGATTATATTAGTTGCAGTGTCAAACTTGGATTTAAGATTGGATCAAGGTACCTGTTTAACAATGGTGTATGCAAACAAATGTGTGCATTGAGTGGTTAGAATGTGTTTTATAGAGAAATATGTGTTGCCTATTATTAATACAGTTTTTACATTGGTTAGAAATGGAAAAAAAAAGTTTCAGACTGATGTACCACTTTCTTAAACTATTCCTATCCCCAAATCATTCTTTCTAGTCTCATTTCTGCCTTTGCAAAAATGAAATAAAGAAAAATATGTGGCATAGTGGAGGCATTTCATAAGTGTAATTTGATACCAAGGGCACAGTAATTTCACTGGAGCACAATATGACTGTGTGAGCATGACTGCAGTTGCAGAAGAAAACCAGTTCTTTTAAACATAAAGATATCTAATCCTGGCAAATGGGCTCTTGAGAATATTGGCAAGATTGGTTGAGGTACACTGAAGAATCCCTCATAGAAGCTACATAGAACTGACCTACCATAAGAGGTACACCTCTGCTACAATCTAGGATATTTAAATGAGGTAGCTGCATGCTGGTCTGGGAAGAGGGGGCTTTTGTCAGGGTTGTTATCTCCAGAACTCTGACATCACATGCTTGATATGAAACAGTGGAATGAGTGTTTCCAAGGCTATTTCCTGTCTTGCTACTTACTTTAATTATAGATCCTATGCTTAGGCAAATATGTCTAATGATGAGTTCTAATTTACACCTGAAACAGCAGGCTCAAGGAAATCTGGGGAATGTAATATTTCATTATCTAGTATCTATAATAAAAGATGATAACCGAAGAGGAATTTCAACCAGATGTTGCACAAGGTAGCATAGCATATCTACCACAACAGTCACCCTAATAGAGTAGAGGGTTTCTTTAATACACAGGACTGAGGTAGATGGGAGAAACTAATGGGTAATGACTTAGAGGTACATAATCAATGAGAAAAATAATGATTACTGAATTCTGAACAGCCTTGGACACAGTTAGCACAATGATATAAAGACATAAAGACTTAGAGAATTAGAGAATTTTATAAAATATGCACTATGTCCTTGGGTCCTTCATTCCCATCCTTTTCAAAATCCCTTTAGCAAACTGACATAAGTGCTATACATAAGACCATCTCAGACCAAAGCCAGAGGCACTATACTTTCTTCTGTTGCATGAGTGTGAAAAGGTGAAGAATTCCATTAGAGAGATGGAATGGATTGATTCTAGTACCACAGTGATAAAGTTTATTTCAGCTGATCTTTCCAAATCTGATTGTGCTTTAAGTTCTCTATGCACTTCGAAAACGATCATTCCATATGATAAATTCAGACTGCAAATCCTTGTAATGTGCCAAATGAGCTTTTATATGACACAGTAACTTTTAAAGCTTGCCAAAACTTTGAAATGTTGGAAAAAGGTGTTGCTAGCTTTCAACATTGGGTTTGCCTACCCAGATGGCACAGAAGCAGAATGAAAAAAAAGAAAAAGGTTATAGTCACTACAGTGTTCTAATCAAGCAAAGAACAAGTATACAAAATCTAATCACTTAATCACTTTGTTTACATTGGTGAGTACACTGGAAGGGATTGTAATTTTATTTATCATGTTTTAAAGAATTTGTGTGAATTTCAAGAATTACTATTTAGGAAGAAAAGCACAGGACCAAAATAGTATGAAAAGAATAACTGAGCCCAGTAAACTTCTGAGCACGATTATCAGGATCTAACATCAAGTGAACCATCTGAGTTTACTATTATGTAAGTTGTAGCTGCTTACACAGAGTTGAGTCTATGAGAGGAAACTGGTAGGGTTTCTTGCATCTCTGTAAGATTTCTATACTGAGTTTTATATCAATAATCTCAGTTTCTTATTTTTAGGCTAGCATTCATCCTGTACATGAAGTCTACAGATATAGGATGAAACTAATTTGTCATGCTTTCGTTACTAGGAATCAGCACTATCTGCAAAGGTTAATTTTTGTTTATAGTCTTTTTTTTTTTTTTTCTTTCAGCTTTTACTGACCTGGTATCATGTTTTACTAATTTGTGGGGAAGTTTTACACATTAAGCTATTTAAAAATTATTTGTAATGAAGGGACCAAACTGACGCCATGAAGGTGCAGCCCTAACTAGGCCTAGGTTTCAGTTTCCCAGAGAGGTAGGCAAGGCTTTTGGGAAAAATCACAAGGTGGTGGGGGACCTATTAATCAACAATGACCCTGACATGTGGCTGTGGAAGGTAGCTGCCATTTTGTGCCCTGGGGGCTAAGACCAGAGAAGATAGTTGCCATTTTGTGCTCTGGGGGCTGAGTCAGCTCCTGGAGTTATGTCCAAACATGTCCCTTTTGCCCGCTTTTGCCCCAACCAGAGACATACAACCGTAATCACTGCTTACCTACCCAATCATGTCAGAAGATTACCTAACCCACCTGGAATCCCCTTAGTTGTGTTTAAAAGGAGCCTGTGTGCTCCTCTCTGGGTCACCATTTTGTATGAATGGTTGACCCCCACATGCTGGCTGATTCATCAGAATGAATGCTGTTTGTTTTTACATACTATTTGAGTATGGGGTCTTTCTTCAGCAATTCTTGGGCCCTTATGTTTGGGGGCTAGTCCCAGGTCACTGGGGACCCCCAGATTCAATAGTGGAGTGTTTCTAGGAGAACATTTGGTTTTCCACCATTTGGTGAGTCAGGGTACCCCTCTGTGAATCTTTGGTCCACTCTGCTCTTTGTTTTTGGTAAATCTGGTGTCCAGGCACAATTTGGAGGCCCACAGAGGTAAGGATGACTAGCCAATAATTACCTTGGGGCAGAGAGGGGTTCCAAGAACATGCCACACCCCCTTCTGGTGGAGCCACAAAGCTCCAATCTGGTGTAGCCTGCTACAAATATTTACTAGTATTTATAGACACCTTTTCAGGATGGACTGAGGCTTTTCCAAGTAAGAATGAGTCTGCCACAACTGTAGCCAAGAAACTGTTAGATGACTTCATTCCAAGGTATGGTTTACCTGTTCTTTTGGGGTCAGACAATAGACCAGCCTTCATCTCCCAGGTAACCCAGGCCATAATTAAAATTCGGGGGACAAATTGGAAACTTCATTGTGTGTATTTTCCCCAGAGTTCAGGATAGGTAGAAAAAATGAATTGGACCCTAAAGGAGACCCTAACTAAATTAACCCTTGAAAGTGGTGGTGATTGGGTGTCACCCTCCTTCCCTTTACCTTTTTCCAAATTCAAAACACCCCCTGTACCATGGGGCTGACTCCCTTTGAAATCATGAATACAAGACCCCCGTTCTTGTTACCCAATATAAAAGCAGAAATGTCAAATGAATTTGAAGATGAGAGATTTCTCTCCTGCTTAAAATTTTTATTGCAGGTGCAAGAACGTCTCTGGCCCCAACAGCAGGCCATCTATGAAAAGGCAATACCCCCGACACCCTACAGGTTCAGACTGGGAGACCTAGTACTTGTCAAAGGACATTGGAAGGAGACTCTTGAATCTGGATGGAAGGGATCTTATACCATGATCATGACCACTCCAACATCTGTCAAGGTATATTGCATCTCAGCCTGGATACATCATTCACACATGAAGCCTATCAACCCACCCTTGCCCCCAAATGACTATGAAACTGAAGAGGAGCCAAGACTGTGGCAAGCTGTCACCCACCCACAAGATCCACTCAAACTGAGGATCTTAAAATTCTTACCCTCCACATCTTCCACCGTGTCCTAGAGAACAAAAAGTAAGAAAAACTTTATTCACCCAATCCTTGTGATAGCCCTGCTTGGGGTTCAGACTGCATACGACACTAAACCACACTGAGCTGTTACTACCAAATGGATAATTTGGGGGCCTGAGATTTCCCCACAAGGCCTAGGGACAGAAATGCAGACTTTGACCTTAACCAGTCCAGTAGGAAAGATTGGACAAAACAAGACTAAAATTAACAGGATTAACACCATGCCTTGCAGCACCAGGTCCAATTTTGGCAGTCGGATTATGATGATGTTATCAATGCTCTAAAGGGGCTGATGTAGCTCTGGAGAGCTTCTCCATCACTTCCTAACATTAGGTACACTGAAGTCTTGCTGCTGTCCTCAGAAAAGGATATCTCATCTTGGGCATCTTTAGTAGCCTGGAATCTCCCCTAGGACTTGAGCTTGACTGCCTCTCCCACAGTTCTCTCAGGGATTCATCTGTGTGTTTCCAGATTTCATGTGACTATATAGAAATTATGCTGGATTGTGAAATTCAAGCATTTTTTTTCTTCTTCTTTGTGGCTTTCTCTAATTGCACTACATTTTGTTCAATCAACAGCTATTGCATTTATAATAAGAAATTAATAAAAACATGAGAAATATCAACAAAATTATTCTTGCTTGGCTCAGCAGTACTTGTCCTTGAATGAGGCTAATGTGACTTTTGTAAGTGATAGCCTTGCATTTTTCCTGTCAATAACATATTTAAGTCTAAAGACTTTCTATAGCTAATGATGTGGCACAAAAATAATTAGCCAATTTACAAGTCAGAGTTCACTGATACCTATCATGGGCAGCCTACTAATGTAGCCTGAACCTGCACATTGATTAAACCACAGTTTGACAAAGTGTGGGGAAGGTGACAACACAGACGTAAGTGGCCATGGAAAGCTCAGACATGTTTTCTATTAATGGCTTTAACAAGGCTGAAGAGTAAATTTAAATTATTTTCCTTGTGGAGAAGTAAGGTGCCCTAACTAATTAATTTATTTGTTAAGGTTTTCCTCTTGGGGCCATTATTCCAGGAAACTATGTGAAAAAAGAAGAAAAAGATCATTATGTGTAAATACTCAGGGTTCCATTTTGAAATGTACTGTTCCTGGACATGTACAATGGGTGTTTTGTACAGATATGAATTAGAAAAAGTAAGTATACAAATTTGTGCTGCATAGTGACAGGAGTCATGGTGCCTTTCACTATCTGGCACATGAAGGGAAAGAGGATCTAGGGGATGCCCAGCAAGGGGTAACTGTGTAGGGAAAGCCAGCCCTCTATTCCAACCCTAGCCCTGCCAGTACTAGCCAGACATTGGATTATTTAGCTTCTTGGGATCCTTTGGCCATGCTTTGTGTGTGTTGTGGGGGTAGTACACATGCATTATACCACATGCAATTTCAGAGGACAACCTCAGGAGTTGGTATTCACTGTCTACCTTATTTGGGGAAAGGTCTCTCGCTGTTCACTACTGAATTCATAAGTTAGTTGGCCCACATTTCTAGGATATTTTTCCATCTCTTCCTATGCTGAGATTGTAGATATATTGTAGAATATAGCCTTTTTATTTGAGTTCTGAGGGATTGGAACACAGATACTCACATTTGTGAAGTTCTATATCTACAGAGAAATCTCCCCACTCCTTTTTTTTTAAAAGTATTTTATTTAAATTTATTTACTTGAGAGAGAGAGACAGAGAGAGACAGAGAGCGCGTGCATAGCAGAACCTCTAGCCTCTGCAAACGAAGTCCAGACACATGCATCACCAAGTACACCTGGATTATGTGGATTCTGGGGAGTTGAACCTGGGACCTGAGGTTCCACAGGCAAAATGTCTTAACAACTAATCTATCTTTCCACCTCCACTACCTATTTTGTATTTCTTAAAACAGCATACTCTGAAAACATGACCCACAAATTTGCTCTTGTGACTAATAAATTCTTCAAAAATCAGAGGGATTTCCTTTTCCTAAGAGTAAAAGGGCAGATTTTCACTGAGTACCCTAAACATCCCTTGAATATTCTATCTGAGAAATAGAAATGGACTTGTCACTCTAGGATTTATATGGCCTTGATTGACCTATCAGCATGTCCATTGCTATTGCTGTCAAGTTGACAGGCAGCTGGACTTCTCCAGACATCCCTGTATTCAGAGGAAAAACTTGAACTTCGTTCACCTATCATCAAGAATGTAGACCTCCCAGGCTGGAGGGATGGCTTAGCGGTTAAGGCATTTGCCTGCAAAGCCAAAGGACCCAGGTTCAATTCCCCCGGACCCCCATTAGCCAGATGCAAAAGGGGATTCATGTGTCTGGAGTTCGTTTGCAATGGCTAGAGAACCTGATGTGCCCATTCTCTCCCTCCCCCTCTCCCTCTCCCTATCTCTCTCTATCTCTCCTCTGTCAAATAAATAATTTTTTTTTAAAAGAATGCAAACTTCCCAAGATATAGCACAAGATCAAAGAAAGGTCACAGACCTTAGGTTTTTATTATCTGAAAGCTATGCTCTTAAGTCTTCTAATACACAAGATTTATTGTTTCTCTAGTTTCTTTTCTCTTTTCTTCTTCTTTTATTATGTGTTTCTTGCTTTAGGTTTTGGGCTTAAGCCATTAGTAATCTAGACCAGTCAGCTCAATGAATCTCACACTCTTGTCTTGAAACATTAGCTGTTAGTGAATTAGCATGAAAAATGGACTTGCATTAACATGGAATTGGAAAAAAATAAAGGACTGGTTAGTTATGATCATGTTATTGTTTTATCTTTTTCCATACTCTTTTCTTTTACTTTCACCAAATTAAATGTACCTTATAAATACCTCATTTTGTGAATATTTTTATTATTGCTTGCAATTCTTGAATTTCTTTTTACAAATTGAAGGTTTTCTGAAAACACTATCTGGGCCACATAAATTGTTGCCATTTTACTTTCCAACAGTTAAAATGATTATTAGCAATTACTGATAAAATATTTTAAGTTAGGTACATTGTTTTTTAGAAAAAATGCTATTGCATGTTTAGATTATGATATAATATATATAACTTCTATATATAATGTTGGTTCAGGATTTTTGAATTTTAAAGATGTAGGAGACCCCTGGCCTATGGACATCAACTTTGTTTACTTATCCATGTTATCATAAACTGAAAATGCAGATTCAAAAAAAGGGTAATTAAGAATTATGGCTGGAGAGAGCTAGGAGAGCCAGAGAAATTCTCCCTCATGTCTCTGGAAAGAAGCGTCTGGGGAGGAGCTCAAGCACATGGAAGCAAACTAGATGAGCCTGAGCCAAAAGGTCCCCCTCCATATGCAACATCAGAGGAAGTTAAGACAGTCAGTGGCTCAAATTTAAATAGAGATCATATACATAGCAAAAGAGAGAAAGCCCCAGAAAACAAGCATAGAGGGAAAGTAGGAAGCAAGTAGAAAACTATAAGGGTAAAAGAATTTATCTCCCTTCCCACTTTGGGAAGGGAGACTAAGGAAATCCCTGTCACGCAATGAAAGAGAGAAGAGCTCACCAAAGGTGCTAGGAGTCAACAAGAGGCAAACGGGGAAGGATCCAAGAGAGTTAGGGGCCACAAGGCTTACAAATGCATGCCAGGCCCATTTAATGGATCAAACATGAGCCTCATCATCAAACTCAGGAGTGTAAAAGAGAGAGACGTGATTGGTTTGTAGGCTGAGACACTGAGTGTCGAAGGGCAATCTCACAGGTGTACTAAATTGAGAAAAAACACACGAAGCTGTTGCCAAGTAGTTGTTGCTGGCAGCCATCTTGAATGATACTGGATTAGAAGGGAGCTTTAGTTTCATTAAAGCAGGCAAGGTGGCATCCATATTGCTTTGCTCCAGTACCTAACTACTTGCCTACCAACAAAGAGGCTACATTTTTCCTAACCTGTATCACTGGGAAGCCACAAGTGGCATCTTAATTATTGTTATTTTATTGTAACATTTGCTTTATTTTACTGGTTTGCAACTGTATCTACAATATCTCCAGTTGTTAGTGTAGAATGACTTCCTAATTTTCAAGTGAAACCATGATACTCATGCTTCACTTTAAAAAGTCTTTTGGCATCATAGGATCTTAACTCTTACTGTTCTATTCCTCATCAACCCATTTGTTACAGCACTGTATAGCAAACACTTTAAGCCAAATAGTTACCTAGTTATTTACTGATTAAACAAGTAATAAGTTCTGAGGATCAAAGTTACTTTAGGTAGTAAAACAATTTGAAAATTATCTGATTGACTTTGGAAGCACAATATACCCTGAATCTCAAGAAGTACAGGATACCTTTGTATATGTTAAAGACAAAGAAAATTGAATTCCATTATTGTTTGGGTTTTATAGAAAATTTTTCAATGAGGTGAGGGCTGCCTCATAATTGCTTATATAGGACATCCTCCAGGACATGGCTCCAGGCCCACAGGGAACTCGAAAACATGTCCTGACTATTCCTAACATTTCCTGGCAATACCAAAGTGAAAAAGAAGAAACAAGCACCACATATATAATCTTGTTTTCACCCTTGCATACATGTATGCATGTGGGCAGGCAGGTGTGTAGAAGTGATAGGACATCCTCTGCTGCCAGTCCCCATCTTCCAGGCATAGTCTCTTGTTGCTTCTCATGCATATGCCAGCTTAGCTGGCCTGGGAGCCTCCTACTACTCAACTGTTTCCACCTCCCTTTGTGCCTGAGGATCACTGAGTTACACTACCACACCCAGTTTTACATGGGTTCGGGAGGCCTTACCTTGTGTACTCATGCTTGCATGGCAAACACTTTATTCATGATCCATCTCCCCAGACTTTCATATAATCTTCTTTTAATTGTATTTTATTACTTTTACATTTCACCTAGACTTCTCTCTCCATCCCCAGATCACTGCATGTACATTAAATTTAATGTGCATATATCTGTTAGACTACTCAATTTTAAATACCTTTCAGTTTAGGCACAACTTTTCTATAAGGCTAGTAGGAACAAAAAAGAAAAAAAGGATAATAGCTGCACTATTATTGATTCAATTAGACTCTGAAGGCACCCAGAAAGTGAGTCCAGATCATTTTTGTTTGCATTTGTTGAATCAGAACTTAGGGTAACTGTGACTCCAAATATGGTGACAATGTTAGAAAATGTGAGAAAATATTGTCTATGTCATTGGTCTGACAACAGCATTAGAACAGTGTTTTAAACACATGGTCCAGACAAAGAGCTAGTGGTGATGTAGGGTTGGAATCCTGGGAAATATCAGATATTCACAAAGATGCATGAGATCCTCCTAGGCCAGTGAACTCCAACTCCAGAGCCTTATCTAAGTTATCAAATAATTGAAAGTGTAGGCTCAGAGAAGGTTAACTTATGGATGATGATTTTTGTACTAAGAAGAGTTAAGATCAAGAGGAAAGGCAAGCAGGAAAGCCTGAGCCAGAAGAACCTCCCTCCCTAGCTGGCTGTCAACAGGGAGGAGAGACCAAGACAATCTCTTTCACATAAGTAATGTTTCTCTCTCTCTCAGAATGAAGCCTCTGGGTAAGGGGCTCACACCTATAGAAAGAAAAGCAGGAAAGCTTCTAAGCAAAAAGAAATTCTCCCCAAATCGGGCTGTGAAGGGGTAGGGGAGACCAAGAAGATACCCTTCACATGAAAAGTCAGAGAAAGAGAGAGAGAGAGAGAGAAAAGGGGAGAATTAAGAGAGGTGAGAGGAGGGTGGGAGAAGCCCAGAGCTTACAAAAGGGGCCAGAAGTTCACACATGTTCCAGGCTCATTTTTAAAAATCAAACATAAAATTAGGATGAGCTTCATCATCAGACTTAGGTGTATAACGGAGGGATCTCTTCAGTTTGTGGCCCAGGTGGCTGACTCAAGAAGGGCCAAGCCACAGGTGTTGTAAGTCCAGGAAGAGTTGAAGAGGAAGAAGGCAGCTATTGCTGAGGAATTGCTTGTAGCCATGTTGGATAACACTAGATCAGACATGAATTTTACTCTTTTCAGGTCAGGAAAGGTGGCTGCCATGCTTCTGTGGGGTAGTCTGTGCCCAACTACCTACTGAAAAGAAAGATACTTTGTTCCTAATATGTATCAGTGGTTTAGGAATATTTAATGATGTGTTACTCCAATGAAGGATCTATACTATATTTCTAATTTTAATAACTTTGTAAAAGGCCAGAACTTCCTCCTTGTCTATGCTTACAGCCATTTAAGCTTCTAAATTAACCCACAACCAGACAAAAAGGATGACAGAGTTCAGTTGCCTTTTGAGCTATAGGAAGTCATTGTTCATTCAATTGTCACTGTTAACAGGAATATACATTGTCTCTTTTACAAATTAAAGTAAAATCATGAAACAATTAACATTAATAATATTAGATAGGCAGAAAAGAGAATACCGCTACAAATATTCTCATAGGAACATACAAAGCACTTAGACCATGACAAATATTTCATTTATACACAATACTCACAGAAACACTTAGAAACATAGCAAAGTATGAATGTGAAGGCTATTTAAAGACCAGCTCAATATCTTATTGCTGAAAACTAGTCCTGCACTGGCCTTGACATGACCTATAGAATTTTACCTTGGCAGGAAACCAACTTTGAAATTTGTTCTATAGCAAATCACCATGGCAATACTTCCAGGAATTAAATCCTTTACATCGTATGGCAGAGTTGCCAGAGAGCATGGAAGGCCTCTTCTGATAGGAACCACAAAGGAGTCTTTGGCCAAAAATTCAAACCCATATGTTTCTCCTGTCAAAATGATATGGATCTGCTTACAAAAACCTTGCTCAGGGGCCCTGCCAGGAACCCCGTGGCTGTGTTCTGCCGGAAAGCCATTGCAGGCATTTCCACCTCCAGAAATTTATGTTGCCCCGGGACAATCTAACAGTACTAAAACGTCACCCTCTGTGCTTCTCCTGCCAGACTTTAACTATTAACAGATTCTGGAAGTGTATTACAGGGAAGTTAGGCCTTCTCTGTGGTGAGCGTGGGCAAACCTGTCGCATCCAGAACTTGAGGATAGTGAACTCTTTGGAAAGGACTCTGACAGATTATGTTAGTTATTGTCTGATATACATCCACTATAGCCAAACTCTTCCCAAGACTACAACTGAATATTTGTTTTATTTATGGATATGAAATGTTCAGTTAAAAATTAATGTCCAGGTATTTTGCTTACTAATAATTGTAAGTGCATCTTAAATGAAGTAAATATCAATTTACTGTTTGCAATAAAAAACCTAAAATAGTCATAGAGTTTCTCCCTTTGGCACAAAACCCAATGGTAAACTTTCATATCACTCAGTAAAGAAATCATTTTATGTAAACTTTTTTTGTATGAATACATTCCATAGTATAAAATGCTCCAAATAAAACATGTAACTATCAGGCAAAATTGGGCTTGGAATTTTTTTTAAATGAATCAATTTTAAAATGCATAGTAAGACTGGTACCAGTCACTGAAATGTATGTGATTGTTCCACAAATAGTTAAGTACAGAAAGATTGGAGAAATACTTGAAAACAACCAGATTTGGATGAAAAAAAGTAGTTTTCTGATGTTTTATAAAATATTAATCTGTAATATATTAGGCAATGAAATCAAAAGAAATGTAGATCACAGATAATTTGTAGAGTTTTTGCCCTAGAAATGGAAAGATCACAATTGCCTGATCTTCTACCCATGTGGGCATCACTAATCAATCGCATACTGGTTTAACCTTTCCTTCAACACTGTCCATTTTTCCTTTGTCTATAACTTCAATTTTTCAAATTATGGTTGTTTTATAAGATGTTTGCACATTAACATTTGCATAAGTTAATTTCTTTTTCTTTCTTTTCTTTTCTTTTTTTTTTTTTTTTTTGAGGTAGGGTCTCACTCTAGTTCAGGTTGACCTGGAATAGACTATGCAGTAGTATCAGGGTGACCTCAAACTCACAGTGATCCTCCTACCTCTACCTCCCGAGTGCTGGGATTAAAGGCATGCACCACCATACCCGGCTTTAATTTCTATTAATAGAGGTTGGTGTATCATCCAGTGATCCAAAGTGAGCTCCTTCTCCTAACCCTATTTCAAACTGCATTCTATAGAACTGGAGAATAAAGATTGTTTGTTAGAAGTGTAGTATTTTCTTCCATGCATAATTTTATTTTGACCCTCACTTGATGAGTCAATAGATATTTTGTCTATCCTGGTTGTATATATAAACTAATTCATGAAACTTAGGATCCTTAAATGTAACAAGGTTGTAATTATAACAAGTTCACAGTCACATGGTTTAATATTAATTATTTCTCATACTTTCCATCATCCCTTATTTTGCTATTAACTCTCTGTCTCTTCCTGCCCCTTAGTCAGTCTCTCTTTCTCTATCTCTACTTCTTTCTCTCTGTCTGAATGAAACCCCAGTCCTTGCACATGCTAGGCTCACACTCTGCTACCAGTCTACATCTACCTCCAGCACCTCACTCATATCCAAATATGGTTGTAAAAATCTGCTTCTGGCTCCCACCGGCTAAATAAGTGCTCTGTTTTGTTTCTAAAGTTTACTGTCCTAAACTATATAGTTCATCTCTATTTTATAACATGAAACTTTTGTAGTGACTGTAGCATTACCTGCACCTTGAAGAAGTAGCATGAAGCATAGTTATAATGGGATATTATTCAAGGAAAAAGTGCTAATAAATAGTCACACATATCTTATACCAATACTAATATAGGAACATGAACCAAGTGAATTTCTATTTGTCATATAATAGAATATTTAGTTATCAACATGTTGCCATAAACGAGTGTATGTCATCCTAATACATTTTGAGATGAAAAGATTTGTAGACCATATCATTTGAGAAAAATAAGCAGATTATCACAATCCATAAAATTCATATATTCTTACAATTTTGTACATATCTATGAATGTTTTGAAGACATATTTGGTAGTTATTTTATTCTTTCTATTTTACTCAATTCATTTAATATTTTATAAGAGAAGCAGTATGTACAAATATTTATTTTATTTGTTATTGTTTTTGTTTTTTGTTATTTTTTTCAAATATTTATTTTATATGGAATATGTATTATTTGTCCATTGTTTTTTCTGTATGTCATCACAGAATAATCCTATTTACAAGACTTGTTTGTTCAGATTAACCACAATGTGGATATGTATATTCTAGTTATATTTTTCTACTTTATAACAAATCTTTTGCATGTAATCTCACTCGTGTATTTTGTGATACCCCTATATTTCATATCTGACCTAGAATATTTTTCTCATTCATCTATTATGCAAATATTTTTATTAGTTATGACCTTTATGACCTTATCTCATGTTTGTCATATTCCCATCAGATTATACTCTTAAATTCCCTCTTCCTCACCAAACATTTTTATTTCTCTTCCAAAACAGTATATGCTAACTACAAGTTAAAATGGACGGACTGTTTGCAGTCTTCTACACTCTGAAAAGTCTTTATGCTAATTCCTCTCTCCTCTTTTTATTTTATCTTTCTTCAATATGAATGATTCTTCCTTTAGACTCTAGCTAGCTTCTTTTCTGCTCATTTCCTCAGCTTTAGATGTAAGGTTTCACGTTTGATCTGTTGTTCTTTCATTCTTAGAATCATTTTATCTCTCCACAAACAACCAAAGGAGGAAAAAATCCCATTTCCCTCTTGTGCACTGGCTTTAAAAATTAGATAAGCCAGTATTAACAAATCCTCCCAGCATGGGGTAGATGGGACAACACTGTATTGAATATATGAGTACCGTTTTTCAAGGTCAGGAATAGGGGTTTTCAGTGTTGAAACTTTTAGGAAGCATAACTGAGGTTGAATACATATATATATAAAGGAAATCAGAGTTGTAATGATGTAGGTGAAGAATTCACATAGAACAGGATTCCATCTCATGCCCAGGGACAACTTCTTTATTTGTTCAGAATCTCCTAGGAGACCCACTTCTCAGAATGTCTGTTACTGCATTTTCAGAAATGTTTAGTGAAAGTAGGAAAACCCACTTAGAATGTTAGAATGCCCAGAATGTGGGCAGCACCATTTCAGGGCTTGGCTCTCAGACTGAATGAAAAGCAAAAGTAAGTAGGTGGTCATCTCTCTCTGCAACTTGACTGTGGAGACAATGAAACCAACCACCTCGGTTTTCCATCATTGTGCCTTTCCTGACACAATAGACATATCTTTAAACCATGAAGTAAAACAATGCTTCCTTCTTTATTTGTTTGCTTTTTTAAAAATTTTTTTTTATTTTAATTTATTTCAGAACGACAGACACAGAGAGAAAGACAGATAGAGGGAGAGAGAGAATGGGCATGCCAGGGCTTCCAGCCTCTGCAAACTTCAGACACGTGCGCCCCCTTGTGCATCTGGCTAATGAGGGACCTGGAGAACAGAGCCTCGAACCGGGGTCCTTAGGCTTCACAGGCAAGCGCTTAACCACTAAGCCATCTCTCCAGCCCCAATGCTTCCTTCTTTAAGTCAGGACTTTTGACACAGCAGTGAAAAAAGTAAGATACAAGTTTCAATTGGGATTGTATAAGACATCCCATGGATGGTGATGTTTGAAGATGCACACTGAGAAGACAGCCATGCATAATAGTTCAGAGGATCACAAAGTCAATAGTGCAAAGAGTCTAAGAGAAGGGTAGTGCTTAACCACCTCTCGACTCTGACTTATCTTTGTGGAGTAAATGAACAGGAAGGAATAGAAAGAGATAAACTCAGAAAACAAAGTGGAGTCTTCCAACTATTTATGATAGCATTGAGTTTGGATGTTAGTCCCTCTTACAAATCTTATGATCCCGTCACTCACTGCATCCTGCTGCTCTCCTCAGTACCTGATAAGAGCTCAAAATCATGTCTTGAAATAAAGGCACACTCTGAAAGGACAGCACATCTTTAATTATAGCTATTATATCAGAACTTAAACACAACAAAACTAAAAATGAAAGTTGATTATAAGTATTATTTTCTTCATTGTAGTAAAACATATGCTCAGTGGCTGCCTTTTCTCCTTTTATTTTCACACAAATTCTAAAAAATTAAATACAATTAAGTCTTGATAAGAGTTTTCCATTTGGTTAGAGTAAAACAGTGACAAACAAAATTAAATTTCCCTTGAAAACTAATTGTTTTATAAAAGAAAACCAAAACATTATGGAGTGTTATTATTTCCAAAAATAATGAGGCATTTTTTTTTTTTATTCTGTTGAAAAGGATTGAACAACTATGGTGCTTTCAAATTTCAAGGATATTGCTTGCATTCAATTAGGGCTTTTGTCTTTTTTAACCCCCAATTCTATTGTGTGTGGAGTATTTTTTTTTTCTCTTCTCTTAGTAGAAGTGTCAGTGTTTTGTTTCTTCCACCTATTTGCCTTACCCATAGTAAAGAACTATATCACAGACTCAGGTACCATTACTACTTGTTTCTGTCTGACAATCAGATATAGCTAACCTAATAGTTATACCACCAACCAAGTACCAAGTATAGCAGAATTTGGTAGGTACCAATGGCTTCCATGGAGATCTCCTCATGGCCCCAGAAGACCCCACTTATCCTATGACAATTTTAGTATCCACTGTCATGAGACACAAATCCAATTCTCCTGTAGATAGCTTCAGTATTCACTGTCATGTCCCCACTTCTCCAGTGAAAACTTTGTTACCACTGTCATAAGAAGTAAAGCACCCAATTCTCCTGTGGAAAATCACTATGACTGCCATGAGACCCAATGCCCCCACTTACCTTGTGACAACTCCAGTACCTACTGTCATGAGACCCAATGTCCCCACTTCTCCTGTGAAAACTTCAGTAACAACTGGCATAAAAACCAAAGTCCCCACTTCTTTTTTTAAAATATGTGTTACTTATTTATTTATTTGAGAAAGAGGTAGAGAGTAAGGAAGAGAGTGTGTACCAAGGCCTCCAGCCACTGCAAACAAATTACAGATGCATACACCTCCTTGTGCATCTGGCTAATGTGGATCCTGAGGAATCAAACCAGGATCCTTTGGCTCTGTAGGCAAATGCCTTAACCACTAAGCCATCTTCTATAGCGTTAATGTCCCCATTTCTGTGGACAACTTCAGTATGACTGTCACAAGTCGCAATGCCCCCATTTCTCCTGTTGACAGTTTCAGTATCCACAATAATGAGGCCCATCAACCTCACTTCTCCTGTAATAGCTTCAGTATGACTGTTGCAAAATCAAGGTGCCCCCTTCTCCTGTGACACTTCCAGTATGATCTTCATGAAACCAATACCCCCACTTCTCCTGTGACAGTTTCAATATGACTGTCATAAAGCCAGTGTCCCACTTCTTCTGTGACAGTGTGAGTGTGACTATCACAAAGCCTATGGCCCCACTTCTCCTGTGATAGCTTCAATATGACCATCACAAAGCCAATGCTAGGCTCTTGACTTGCTTGCTTCTTCAGCAAGAGGCTGAATCTCTTTTATTTTGGTGGTGACCACAATATGTTCAATACGTTGCATCATTGCATGCAAACTATTTTAAATATGAATTTTGTTTCTATGGAGATGGAAGTAGACAAAGAACTTTAACTAGGTTACCTTATAACAGGAAATGAAACTGCATAACACCTACTGTTTCATTTCTGTTATTTCTAATTTAATTAGTGGAAAAATGAAGCTCAGAGGGTGGTATGAGAGTTGCCCAAATGTCACTGCCAACAACTGGCTTAAGTAGAGATCACTTTGCACTGTTTGACTCTAAAATCATAGATTTTAAGCACGATTTTGTTACTTTGTCATTAGAGACTATGGGGACACTTTGATGAGTGTGTATGACCTATTTAAACAAATCATTCAATGTTATATAAAAGGAAAAGCTAAGCCAGGAGTGGTGCCACACACCTTTAATCCCAGCACTCGGGAGGCAGACATAGGAAGATTGCCATGAATTTGAGGCCACTCTGAGATTACACAGTGAATTCCAGGTCAGCCTGGGCCAGAGTGAGACCCTACCTCTAAAAACCAAAACAAAAAAAAAAAAAAAAAGAAAGGCCATTTTTTCCAGCTTAAATATAGATTAGTATTGAGAGGAAATCATAGCAAAGGCTGATGATCACTGATAGAACATTTCAATTTGGGGGGTTAGTTGTTTATGATTTCAAGATTAGCCACTATACCTATTGGAATGGTGGTTTTTTTTTCTCATTCTGAACTCTCTAGCCATTTTAATATTTAAGGGAGAAATATTTCCAATAGGCACACAACACTATTAACTCTTAATTGAAATTGAATAAGACTTTCACTGTGCCATTTTGCATTTGTAATGTCAATAGAGAAATGAAAGCATGTTTTGCATTGTCTGGAGAGTCATGCTTGATTATCAAGGAACCAGTCATAAAATGTTACCTTACTACATTGTAGAGTCAGTAGGGCGGGGGGCAACGAGGGCTACCCCAGGATGTCTGAGACAGTATAGTATTACTACCAGATTAAACAGCTCCTATATAAATTATCATCACAGCATAGGCAGAGCAATTCAAGAGTCACATTTACTAGGACTAAATCTTTGGGTGACTGAACCATGGACAGGTTGTTAATGAGCTGACATGTCAAGTAAAGTTTTGCCTAAAGAAGAGAAATCATAAATCCATCTCTTGTGATGATTTACACTATTAATAGCTATAAAATAAGCAAGTGACTTTGTGTGTTTGTATGTGTGTATATAACTTTGTAACACAATCAGGAAGAAGTGTTGGTAGATAAAAACTCATAGATGATGATAATATTGTAAAGGAATGGTTTGGGGTGTTTGGGGGTGACAAAGTAACATATTTTACATGCAAAAAGTGACAGTTGCATTATGAAAAACAAGACCATGAGTTCAAATGTAAGAAATGTATATAAGTGACCAAATGTTTTTCTTCTACATGGTACTTGTTGAGTCTATGAACAAATTATTAACACTTCAATAAATTTTGGGGTTTCTATCATCTATTATTGGAAACTCTGATGATAAAGCATTTAATTTTGCTATGGAATTTCATCATATTAGAGCAGATATTGAAAGATGATGTCATATTAAACACAAAAATTGTGGTTTTCACCCTGATAAAGAAGATCATCTTATATTTCACTTTGAATTTTTAATCAGGACTCCACATGCATCCTTAATAAGTTCTCAAGGGAAAGTATGTCAGCCTTCAGCTAAAGCTAGAGTTAATTCCAATAAAATTAGTCTAGTATAGACTGTCACTTTATTCTATTTTTCCAATATCCATAAATAAAGTTTTTTTCCCTCTTAATTTATATTTCCCAGTTTAATTTTACATATCCCAATGAAAACAAATTTTCCTTTATCCTTGAGGCTTCCAGTCATAATAATAGCTACAGTATGATATGTGACAATTTCCAATTAATGAGATTAAAGAATTGAAACATTCATCCCTTTCTCGTCTCTTTATCTTACAATGGTGTGAAAAGGTTAACTCACTGTTTCAGAGATGCATGCTTCAGATATACTGTGCTCTCATAATGTGAGGAGATTTCAGCATAACCACAATCATTATGAGTTCCAAAATGCTATGCTGTCTTCAGTGCTTTCTCTTACTTGTTCATTAAACATTCACCTTTGAAAAGCTTGTATTTGTTAAAGTAGCTCCATTAATGTGCTTGGAATTCTGAAAAAAGTTTATGATACTATCTATTAACCGTGGTATGCATGTTGCATATTTTCAGTAATATGCACCCCAGTATATTATATTTGTAAGATTCTATAATAGTATTCTGCAGTCATTCTATCAGAAAATATTTCCGACTAATCATGAGGCATTTCCTTTGTCCCCAACATAAATGCCTGCACTTCAATTTTCTGGTCTAACATGTAAGGAGTTTAGAAGTTACCACTGAGTTCTAAAAAAGTAAAAGTTTAAAAAACTTTTACTTAAAAAACTGAGAAAGTAAGAAATTATATTCATTTAAAGAGGTACTATACAGGCTACGTAGAACTTCTAAACTTAGACAGAAAGAGTATACCAGCTTATCAGAGCAGAAACCAGTGAGGAGAAATTTCTGTGAGCACCAGTGCCCACATGAGAAAAGTTCAGTTGGAGGATGTATTGGAACTTCACTAGGACACATTCCAAGCTCAGTGGAGTCCTGAGATAAGGGTTAGTCTTCACCAAGTTTATAGTTTCCCAGAAGTCCTGTGATGGTGTAGGTTCTCACCTATTTCCTGAAGTTTCCCAGAAGTTTCACCACATTCACACACTGAACATTGGAGAAACCTTCTCTTACTCCTAAGAGAAGGAAAAAGGAATTGGGTGGAAAATCACCAGAACGTTCTTCTCTTCAGAACACCTGCTTACAGAAGAAATTACTTACAGAGATTGACTATTGGAGTTTTATGAAAACTGGCTGGCCTGATTGCAAAGATATATGTACAACTACCAACTCTTACCAACCTGTTTCACCTGAGGCTGGCAGAAACTAAGAAAAGTTTGAGAAGCTTATATTCAGAGACACAGATAAATGAAAGAATGATACAGAATGTATAGTCTTATGATGTATGCTTTTTTTTTGAGCTTACCAACACAGTGCCAATTGCCTGTTTAGAGAAGATCCCTTTTTCTAGTACACCATTTTATCAATTAAAATATTAAAGATAAACGTATACAACTTGAAGAAATTACCTAAGTTTCAAAACTGAAATTGGATGTCAGACATGGAGCAAATACAGATCATGAATTTATCAATGCTCAAAATTTCTGTATTTGGAATAAATCCTTAAATTTTCTGTACAGATATTACTAAGAAACTAACAGACATCATCAGCATGGAACAAACAAGATAAACTATGTGTCGTGTATGAAAAATATATTTTACACATCAAAACATACAGACTAAAAGGTTTTTTTTTTTTTCGGGGGCGGGGGTTCAAAGTAGGGTCTTGCTTGAGCCCAGGTTGACCTTCACTATGCATTCTCAGGATGGCCTCAAATTTAAAACAATTCTCCTTACCTCTTCCTCCTGAATGCTGGGATTAAAGACATGCAACACCACACCTGACTGAAAGTAATTCTTTTACAATAGAATGTGTTCCTAGCTGGAGCATGCAGAAATCCCTCTGTACCTGCTCTTGAATCCTGAGATGACAAACAAGAGTTCTCAGATGACAGGTGTTGGCCAACATGTCTATTGTGATGAGAAGTAGTTGGATGTAGCTGGGGAGATAGCTCAGCAGTTAAAGGTGTTTGCTACCAAAACCTACTGGCCTGGGTTTGATTCCCTAGTACTATACAATGTGGCACATGTGTTTGGAGTTCATTTGCAGGGGCAAGATGTCCTGTTTGCCCAAGTCCATTCATATATTCTCCCTCTCTCTCTCTCTCTCTCTCTCTCTCTCTCTCTCTCTCTCTCTCTCTCTCTCTCTCTCTCTCTCTCCCCTTGTAAATAAATAAATATTTTTAAAACTCATTTGGAAAAAAGATATATTATGCTAATACTAATCAAAACAATGTGGAAATAGCTATATATATATACAACATATGTAGGAATACTGTGAAAGGAAGAAAATTATCAGTGATACAAAGTAGAATGACAATGATTAAATAGCCAATTTTCTAAGAAGACATAAGAATTCTTAGCATGTATGTGCCTGAAATTAAAGCATTAAAATATGTAGGGAAGATAAATGAAATTAAAATCAATAAGTCATGCAAACTTAGAAAGACAGAAATTCTGAAGTGTTAAGAACAAAAAGACATTACTTGGAAAAGTAAAAAAAAAAAAAAACACTAAAAATAATATAAATGTGGGAATTTAGATAAAGGCATCTCTCACTTAAAGACTATGTCTGTAAAAATTACACAGGAAATATATACTACCTATAGTCGCCTAACGAACTTCAATTAATTGTGTTAATAATTTAAAACCTTTCAATACATAAAGCAGACCCAAATAACGTCATTGGTGTATTGTACAAAAATTTTAGAATCATACCAATTCCTTGCATCCTGTTCCAAAAGATAGATGCAGAAGAAATATTTTTTAATTCATTTGTTGAGGCCTGTACTATTATATTAGAAAAATGAGATGAAAGCATAAAAATATCCCTTTGAAGGGCTAGAAGAATGGCTTAGCAGTTAAGGCATTTTCCTATAAAGCTGAAGGACCCAGGTTCAATTCCTCAGAAGCCCTCTTAGCCAGATGTAAATGACGGTGCATGTGTTTGGAGCTTCTTTGCAATGGTTGGAAGCCCTGGCTTGCCCATTTTCTCTCTCTCTCTGTCAAATACATAAATAAAAATAAAATATTTCAAAAAATCTCTATGAGCCTAAATGTAAAACTCCTCAATGTAATAATAGTGATTTCAACTTAATGGTGTATAAAGAAATTTTTTTGCCACTATCAAATGAACTGTATCTCAAGTATGCAAGGCTTTCCTTTAAACACTTGAAAACAATTAACATAATGCAATAAATAAAATAAAGAAAGAACACACCTAACTGTTTGAATGTATAGATAGTTTTTAAAATTCTCAAAAATAAACAAAATTAAATGTTCTTAACGTGATAAATACTATACAAAATATCTACAGCAACCATTACACTTAATGTTGAGAAAAATGAACTTCCCTAATTAGGATCAAGGCAACACTACTTCCTCCTACAACACTTTTCAAGTCTCATGCTGGGAGACACACAAGGCAGCACTAAGAAAAGTAAAAGTATCTGGATTTGGTTATGATGTTTCAGGCACGGTCTAAGAAATACAGAATTGAAAAATTAGAATTGAGAAAAAAAAGTCTTCAACCTTCTCTTTGGCAAAAGACACATGAAAAGAAATATTAAAAAAAAATAAGTGGAAGCTACTAAAATGCTGAAAGAAAATGCTAGCAAAAGACATTTGAGATTAGCGACTATTAGACCAAAATCCTGGGCTAGAGCAAAGGAACTTCTCTGCAAAGACTAAAGACCCAGGTTAGATTCCCCAGTATCCACATAACGCCAGATGCCCGACGTGGCACAAGTGTCTAGAGTTCATTTGCAGTGGTTAAAGGATAAAGGTCCTGGTACCCCCACACCCTTTCTCTTTCTGTCTATCTATCTCCTTCATTCATAAATAAAAAAATAATAAATAAAATATTTTAAAAATATTTTAAGACCCTCATAAAACTCAGAAATAAAAAAAAATGAGCTGATTAAAAAAATCCAAATATCATAAAAACACATCAGAAAGATAAACAGCAATAAGAATATGAAAACATGACCTGCAGCATAGTCACCATGTGCTACCACTACAAAACCCTCAATATGGCCAAACTCCAGAAAGAAAAATAGCATTTAGTGCTGGCAGTAATCTGGAACAAGAAGTCTCATTTATTTTTGTTGGAAATGCAAAATGATTCATCAATGTGGGACCAATCTGGCTTATCCTTTTTCCCCAAACTAAACATAGCCTTACCATGTAAGCTAGCAATTTTAGCATTTGGTAGTTAGCCAAAGAAGATGAACAATGATGCACCTTGTGTGGTGGTGCACAGTTTTAATACCAGCATTTGGAGACAGAGGTAGGAGGGCCACTGAGTTTGAGGCCACCTGGGACTTCATAGTGAATTCTGGGTCAGCCTGGCCTAGAGTGAGACATTACCTCAAAAAATGAGAAAAGAAAGGGGGGAGGGCATGGCCATGTAGACAGAGTAGGTCAGACCCATTTTGGGGCTCCTCCCACCTCCAGGGTCAGAGTTCCTTGCAAAGACACTGTGTGGGCAGGCACAGAGGTCTAGAACGAGTAGGTTAGACCCAGTTCTGGACTTCTACCTCACCCCTGATAAGACTTCCTTGCACTGAGAGTGTGTGGGTATGCCTGGTAGTCTGGAGTGAGTAGGCTAGAACCATGGCTGGGCTCCTCCCACCTCCACAGCCTGGGTTGTCTGCACTGGTCTGTGCCCTGGAGGGCACTGCAGGAAGTAGGCCAGATCCCTGTTCCCTTGCTCCTCCTTGCCCCTGGTTCTGGTAGGTCCCATTGTGCCTTGATCAGGATGGCCCCTGTGTGAGCTGTGGAATCAGGCCCTTTGCTCTGATATTCTGTCTGGCCATTAGGTACCAACATCCCTGTTCCTCTGAGTCAGAGGGTTTACAGGCCAAAGGACAAAAACTTGCTTCCCACTCAATAAAATAGTCTTCCTAAAATTGGTAGACAACAATTCAAAAAAGCCAGTGAAAATCAGAAAACTGAGAGATCTCCTCCAAGGACGCCCAGTCCTAACTACAGAAGCCTCCAGTGAAATCATAAATTAAAACAGATATTCATTCCCAAGACGAAAACTCAACAACCAATGAAACCCTGATTAAAAAAAAAAAAGATCCCTGAATTTGAAGCAAAGTATCAAAGAATCAATAGCTGTATCAATGTAATTAAACAGAATCATCTCCTAGAGTGTTCAGCCTTTGACAGTAGGCTTAACTTGATTGAAAAAAATGTTAGAACCCTTCAAAGAGATATGAACAAATTGGAAGTAAGTCAACAAATGGAAGACCACAACAACTGGTTGATTAAGTTTAACAAATACTTGATCAAATGCTAGAATGAACTACAGGAAGCATCAAGAAAATGAGAGCTCCAATTTAAATAGTACCTCAAAAAAGAGAGGTCACAATAGAAAATAATGCAATAGCAAACAAAAATCAATAGGAATTACAAAAACACTCTAGAAACACTCACCAAGAGAATTACTCATGTTGTAGACAGAACCTCTGGCCTGGAAGATAAGGCAGAAGAAATTTATCTGGAGACCAAAAAGCTTGATAAATTCAAAACATCAAGTGAACAGAATATGAGGGAACTGTGGAAAACCATAAAATGACAAAACACCCAGATCATGGGCATACCAGAATGAGAGGAAATCCAGACCAGAGGCATAGAGAACCTACTCAAGAAAATTATTGAAGAAAATTTTCCAAATCTTGCAAAAGAGAGGCCCATCCAGATACAAGATGCTCACAGAATACCAAATAGGCAGAACCAAAGAAGCTCTCCAAGACACATCATAGTTAAAACTCTTAACAATGAAAACAAAAAAGTATATTAAAATTTGCAAGAGAGAAGCAATTCACAACATAGAAAGGCAATCTCATTAGAATAACATCATATTTCCCACTGGAAAATCTAAAAGCCAGAAGGGACTGCAATAGAACATTTCAAAGTCTGAAAAACTATGGCCTCCAACCCAACCTAATTTACCCAGCAAAAGAATCCCTCATAATAGACAGGAAAAGGAAAACTTTTCACGAAAAAAGTCAACTTTATGATTATATGAATACAAAGCCAAGCCTACAGTGAAAATTCCAGGTAATATTCCATATAGAACATTCAAACAACTAATCTCAAGAGCCAACAAAAAGAAGATCACAATAACCAAAATAAATCAAGCTCAAAACAGTACATAACACAAGAAATCACCCAACCCCACAAAATACTTCTTCATGGCAGGGATTACTTAAAACCTTACAGTAAAAACCTTAAGTATCAATGGTATTAACTCACCCATCAAAAGACATGGTTATCAGAATGAATGAAAAAGCTGGATCGTTAGCCGGGCGTGGTGGCGCACGCCTTTAATCCCAGCACTTGGGAGGCAGAGGTAGGAGGATCGCCATGAGTTCGAGGCCACCCTGAGACTACAGAGTTAATTCCAGGTCAGCCTGGACCAGAGTGAGACCCTACCTTGAAAAACCAAAAAAAAAAAAAAAAAAAAAGAAAAAGCTGGATCCTTCTGTCTGCCATCTTCAAGAAACCCACCTCACAACTAAAGATAGATACCTCCTCTGGGTAAAAAGTTAGAAAGTGATATTCCAAGCAAGTGTAAATAAAACATAAGTGAGAGTGGCTATATTAATATCTGAAAAAATAGATTACCAAAAGTAATCAAAAAGGATAAAGAAGGCCACCTGTTACTCATTAAGGGAATGATCCAACATGAGATCAACCCAATCCTAAACATATATGTGCCAAACACAGGGGCACCTCAATTTATAAAACAAAATCCATCAGCAACAAAATAAGAAATAAATGCCATCATAATCAGAGACTTCAATACTCCATTTTCGTCAATATGCAGATAAGCCAAGCAGAAAATCAACAGGGAAGTAATAGAGCTTAACAACATCATAGATCAAATAGACCTAATGGATATTTACAGTACTTTCTACCCAAACTGTATAGAATACACATTCTTCTCAGCACCTCACAGAACCTTCTACAAAATGACCATATATTAGGCCATAAAGCATGACTTTATAAAGTCAGCAAAATTAAAGTAACTTCTTACATCATGTCAGATCACAATGCTTTAAAGCCAGAAATTAACAAAAAGAGATACATAAAGAACTTCAACAACTCCCAGAGACTAAGCAATATATTTTTTTTAAAAAATGAATAGGTCGGAGACTTCCGGTTAAGATGGCGGCGTAGGTACCACGCCAAAGCAGCCTGGGGGGGGAAAGACCAAAAAAAACTCAGCAAAATACACACTTTTACTAAAAAGTAAGGTGTATAGGAAGTTGAGGCGGCAGCGGAGAAGTGGAAGAGTTATAGAGCATCCAGAGCCTGCACAGGCGGGAACAGCGGCTCCGGGGCGGCTCGGCTACCCGCCGCAACCGCGGAGCGGCAGAAAACCGCCGGACTCTCGGCTCGAGCCGCAGGACAAGCCAGGTACGGGATTTTCCCCTCACACCGCGCTCTCCGCAACTCGGGAAACGTGAGGGGAGAGCGGCAGCGAGCAACGGAGGGAGGAGCAGACCGCAAGGTAAAAGCAAACGTGGAGAAGCGATACAACCAGAGCAGCCGCGGCTCCCTCCCCTCCCCCGCCGCCTGAACCCAGCTCCAGCGAACACAGCAGCGGCCCGGGACCCGGCCACGCCAACTTGGGCTGACGGCGGGACCCAAGCAGGAGCAGAATTCGGCAGCAACTTCAGCGGCTCCAGCACCGGTACCAGTGGCCCCAGCAGCAGCGGACCCAGGAGCGGCAGCGGTGGCAGATCACGCAGCAGCGGCTTCGGGGTGACCAGCAGTGGTGGACACGGCAACGGCAGCTTCAGCAGCGGTGGGGGCTCCGGGGGTGGCAGCTACAACAGCTGCAGAGGCGGCAGCAGCGGCTCAGTTTGCCCCATAGGAAAAGCAAGGGCCCAGCTCCAGAAATCAGAACAGCAGCCCGACGACCCAGGCAGCAACTTGACTGAGACCACAATCACCCAAGGTAACTGGGATTGCACCAGGGAAGGGTCTCACTTGGTCACAAGCTGACTTGGATACCTCAACAGACCAGAAATCTAAACCTCTTTGTTGATAGAGGATCTGGTCATTATAATAACTACTCTTGCATACATACTCGGGGCTGTTTTTGATGGAATGGGTACAGTGTTTAGTTAAATTTTAGAATCTACCAGTATATTATTCCACTCAGCCTGCTTGAATACTCCTATAGCAGGGAAACTCAACCCCTAAGAACATCTTTGTAGATACTCTGAGAGTCTTAAGAGCCACACCTAATACCTTAAGGTCCTACCCTGAAAATATATTACATCAAATCAATTGATACAGCTAAGAATACACAGATAGCTAGAAAATCCAAGCATTAACTTAATCCAAGATGCAAAAATATGTACATTATAACACAAGAAACACTAAAAAGCAAGACGATATAAGTCCACCTAAAAGTATTAATGCATCAGAAATGTCCTCCTGTGAGAAAGAGTTAGAGGAAATGCCTGAGAAAGAGTTCAAAAGAATAATTATAAATATGTTCAAAGAGGTCAAAGAACACATGAAAACAATCAAAGAAGAAATCAAAGAGGAAATCAAAGAGGAAATCAAAGGAATCAAAGAAGAGGCAGGACACCAATTTAATGAAATAAAGAAGGCAATACAAGACATAAATAGAGAAATAGAAATAATAAAGAAAAACCAGTCAGAATTACTAGCAATGAAGAACACAGTTAATGAAATAAAAAACTCTGTAGAAAATCTCACCAGTAGGATGGATGAGGGAGAGGACAGAATATCTAAGCTAGAAGATCAGGTGGCAGACCTAATGCAGTCCAACAAAGAGAAAGACAAACTTATAGAAAAGTATGAGTGGGAATTTCAAGATATTCTGGACACTATGAAAAGATCCAATATAAGAATTCAGGGCATAGTAGAAGGAGAAGAATTCCACTCCAGAGGCATAGTAGGCATCTTCAACAAAATCATAGAGGAAAATTTTCCCCAAATTGGGAAAGAGGTGCCAATACAGATACAGGAAGCCTTTAGAACCCCAGCCAGACAAAACCCAGAAAGAAACTCTCCTCGCCACATTATACGCAAACTTCCAAACACACAAACCAAAGAAAAAATATTGAAAGCAGTTAGAGAGAAAAATCAAGTTACCTACAAAAGCAAGCCCATCAGGATTACAGCAGATTATTCAACACAAACTTTTAAAGCCAGAAGGGCCTGGAGTGATATATTCCAAGTTCTGAAAGATAACAACTGTCAACCAAGGTTACTTTATCCTGCAAAGTTATCCATCCAAATAGATGGAGAAATAAAGACATTCCATGACAAAAGCAGGTTAAAGGAATATCTGAAGACAAAACCAGCTCTACAGAAAATACTTGATAGAATCCTCCATGCTGAACAAAAGGAAAAGCACACATATAAGGAACCTAGAAAAAACCAGCCATACTCAAACACCAGTTAACAGAAGAGAGCACAGGTAGAACAAGTAACACACACACACACACACACACACACACACAAATGGCAAACATAAATACACACCTTTCAATAATATCTCTTAATATCAAAGGTCTCAATGCCCCAACGAAAAGACATAGATTTGCAGACTGGGTTAAAAAGCAGGATCCTACAATCTGTTGTCTTCAAGAAACTCACCTTTCTACAAAGGATAGACATTATCTTAGGGTGAAAGGTTGGAAGACGGTGTTTCAAGCAAATGGGCCTAGAAAACAAGCAGGAGTTGCTATCCTAATATCAGACAGGGAGGACTTTAGTCCGAAGTTAGTCAAAAAAGATAAGGAAGGTCACTTTATATTGTTTAAGGGCACACTACAACAGGAGGACATTACAATCCTAAACATATATGCACCTAACATGGGGGCTCCCAAATTCGTCAAACAAACACTATTAGAACTAAGGTCACAGATAACACCAAACACGGTGGTGGTGGGTGACTTTAACACCCCACTCTCATCAATTGACAGGTCATCCAGGGAAAGAATAAACAGAGAGGCATCTGGACTAAATGAGGTCATAGAAGGAATGGACCTAACAGATATATACAGGACATTTCATCCAAAGGCTGCAGAATATACATTCTTTTCAGCAGCACATGGAACATTCTCTAAAATAGACCATATATTAGGACACAAAGCAAATCTTAACAAATTCAGGAAAATTGAAATAATTCCTTGCATTCTATATGACCACAATGGAATTAAACTACAAATCAGTAGCAAGAAAGGCTATAGAGCATACACAAAATCATGGAAACTAAACAATACACTACTAAATGATGAGTGGGTAAATGAAAAAATCAAAAAGGAAATCAAAAAATTTATAGAGTCAAATGATAATGAGAACACAACATACCAAAATCTCTGGGACACAATGAAGGCAGTTCTAAGAGGTAAATTTATAGCCTTAAGTGCCTATATTAAGAAATTAGAAAGGTCGCAAGTAAACGACCTAATGCTTCGCCTTAAAGCCTTGGAAAAAGAAGAACAAGGCAAACCAAAAAGTAGTAGACGGGAAGAAATAATAAAGATTAGGGCAGAAATTAATGAAATAGAAACAAAAAGAACAATCCAAAGAATTAATGAAACAAAGAGTTGGTTCTTTGAAAGGATAAACAAGATTGATAAACCCTTAGCAAATCTGACCAAAGGAAAGAGAGAAGAGACACAAATTAATAAAATCAGAGATGAACAAGGTAACATCACAACAGATTCCAGAGAAATTCAAAAAATTAAAGGGACATACTATAAAAGCATATACTCCACAAAGTATGAAAATCTGAAAGAAATGGATGATTTCCTTGATCTATATGACCTACCTAAATTAAATCAAAATGAGATTAATCACTTAAATAGACCTATAACAAACATGGAGATCCGAGCAGTTATCAATAATCTCCCAACTAAAAAAAGCCCAGGCCCGGATGGATTTTCTGCTGAATTTTACCAGACTTTTAAGGAAGAGCTAACACCATTGCTTCTTAAGCTTTTCCAGGAAATAGAAAAAGAAGGAATCCTACCAAACTCCTTCTATGAGGCCAGCATCACCCTGATACCAAAACCAGGCAAAGATAGAACAAAAAAAGAAAATTACAGACCAATCTCCCTCATGAACATAGATGCAAAAATTCTCAACAAAATATTGGCAAACAGAATACAAGAGTATATCAAAAAGATCATTCACCCTGACCAAGTAGGCTTTATCCCAGAGATTCAGGGATGGTTCAACATACGCAAATCTATAAATGTAATACATTACATAAATGGGTTGAAGGACAAAAATCACATGATCATCTCATTAGATGCAGAGAAAGCATTTGACAAAATCCAACATCCCTTCATGATAAAAGTCCTACAGAGACTGGGAATAGAAGGAACATATCTCAATATAATAAAGGCTATTTATGACAAGCCTACAGCCAACATATTACTAAATGGGGAAAAACTGGAAGCTTTTCCACTAAAATCAGGAACAAGACAAGGGTGTCCACTGTCTCCACTTCTATTTAATATAGTTTTGGAAGTCTTAGCCATAGCAATAAGGCAAGAGACACACATAAAAGGGATACAAATTGGAAAGGAAGAAATCAAGTTATCATTATTAGCAGATGACATGATTCTTTACATAAAGGACCCTAAAGACTCTACTAGCAAGCTGTTAGAGCTGATCAAAACCTACAGCAATGTAGCAGGATACAAAATAAATACACAGAAATCAGTAGCCTTCGTATATGCTAACAACAAACACACAGAGGAAGAAATCAGAGAATCACTCCCATTCACAATTGCATCAAAAAAAATAAAATACCTTGGAATAAACCTAACTAAGGAAGTAAAGAATCTATACAATGAGAACTTTAAGACACTCAAGCGAGAAATTGCAGAAGACACTAGAAAGTGGAGAAACATCCCTTGTTCCTGGCTTGGAAGAATCAATATCGTGAAAATGGCAATCTTACCTAAAGCAATCTACAAATTTAATGCAATCCCTATCAAAATTCCAAAGGCTTTCTTCATGGAAATAGAAAAAAACAATCCAAAAATTCATTTGGAATCATAAAAAACCTCGAATATCTAAAATAATACTGAGCAACAAAAAAGAGGCTGGTGGTATCACCATACCTGATTTTAACCTATACTACAGAGCCATAGTAACAAAAACAGCATGGTACTGGCACAAAAACAGACATGTAGATCAGTGGAACAGAATAGAGGATCCAGATGTAAGCCCAAGTAGCTATAGCCACCTGATATTCGATAAAAATGCCAAAAATACTCACTGGAGAAGAGACAGCCTCTTCAGCAAATGGTGTTTTGAAAACTGGATAAATATCTGCAGAAGGATGAAAATAGATTCTTCTCTCTCGCCATGCACAAGAATTAAGTCCAAATGGATTAAAGACCTTAACATCAGACCGGAAACTTTGAAACTGCTAGAAGAAAAAGTAGGGGAAACCCTTCAACATATTGGTCTTGGCAAAGACTTTCTGAATACATCCCCAATTGCTCAGGCAATAAAACCACAGATTAACCACTGGGACCTAATGAAATTACAAAGATTTTGCACCGCAAAGGACACAGTGAAAAAAGCAAAGAGGCAACCTACAGAATGGGAAAAAATCTTCGCCAGCTATATATCTGATAGAGGATTAATATCTAGGATATACAAAGAACTCAAAAAGTTAACTAATAAGGAATCAAACAGGCCAATCAAAAAATGGGCTAAGGAGCTAAATAGAGAGTTCTCAAAGGAAGAAATACGAATGGCATATAAGCCCCTAAAAAAATGTTCTACATCACTAGTCATCAGGGAAATGCAGATTAAAACTACATTGAGATTCCATCTCACTCCTGTCAGATTGGCCACCATCATGAAAACAAATGATCATAAATGTTGGCGGGGATGTGGAAAAAAAGGAACCCTTCTGCACTGCTGGTGGGAATGCAATCTGGTCCAGCCATTGTGGAAAACAGTGTGGAGGTTCCTAAAGCAGCTAGAGATTGATCTACCATATGACCCAGCTATAGCACTCCTAGGCATATATCCAAAGGACTCATCTCATTTCCTTAGAAGTACATGCTCAACCATGTTTATTGCTGCTCAATTTATAATAGCTGGGAAATGGAACCAGCCTAGATGTCCCTCAACAGATGAGTGGATAATGAAGATGTGGCACATTTATACAATGGAGTTCTACTCAGCGGTAAAGAAAAATGAAGTTATGAAATTTGCAGAAAAATGGATGGACCTGGAAAGTATTATACTAAGTCAGGTAACCCAGGCCCAGAAAGCCAAGCGCCACATGTTCTCCCTCATATGGGGATCCTAGCTACAGATGACTGGGCTTCTGTGTGAGAATGAAAATACTTAGTAGCAGAGGCCAGTAAGTTGAAAAGGAGACATAAAGGGTGGAGAAAGGAAGGGAGGAGGATACTTAATAGGTTGATATTGTATATATGTAATTACAATGATTGTAATGGGGAGGTAATATGATTGAGAATGGAATTTCAAACGGGAAAGTGTGGGGGTGGGGAGGGAGGGAATTACCATGGGATATATTTTATAATCATGGAAAATGTTAATAAAAATTTTAAAAAAAAAGTAAATAAAAAAAAATGAATAGGTCATGGAAAAACTCAAAATGAAATTGTAGAATTATTAGATTCTAATGATAATGAAAACACAATCTACCAAAACTTAGAGGACTCAATGAAGGCAGTCATAAGGAGAAAATTCATAGCCCTAAATGCCTTCATTACAAAGACAGAAATGTCACAAATCAATAACCCAACTGTCAACCTAAAGATGCTGGAAAAATAAGAAGAATGTAACCCAAATAGCTCCATATGGAAAGAAATAATACATATTAGAACAGAAATTAATGAAGAGGAAATTAAGAAAATGATTTTAAAAAATAGATGAAATCAAGAGCTGGTTCTTTGAAAAAATAAAGAAGAGTGACAAACACCTGGCCAAACTGATCAAGCAAAAAAACCCCACAAGTTTCAAATTAACAAAACCAGAAATTTTAAAAGGAGAGATCAGTACAGACACCAATGAAATTGGAAGAATCATCAGGGTATAGTTCCAAAACCTCTACTCCACAAAATTAAATAATCTGGAAGAAATGGATGAATTCCTAGCCACATACCACCTACCCAAACTAAACTCAGAGCACATTATTCTCATAAGCAAACCTATCTCATCCATCGATATTGAAAAAGCAATCAAAAACCTCCCCCAAAAGAAAAGTCCAGAACTGGATGGCTTCTCAACTGAATTCTTTAAAAACTTCATAGAAGAACTGAAACAATTTTTTTTTCTCATACTATCTATACCACATAATCAGAAACTAGGGAATCCTCCCCAATTCCTTTTATGAAGGTAGCATCACTGTAATACCAAAACCAGAATGATATTCAACAAGGAAAGATAATTAGAGGCCTATATCCCTAATGAATGTATATGCAAAGATCCTGAATAAAATCCTTGTAAACTGAATTCAAGAACACTTCAAAAGCATTATCCATCTTGAACAAGTAGGCATCATCCAAGGGATGCAAGAATGGTTTAACATGTCGAAACTGGTCAACAAAATATGCCACATAAATAAACTGAACCATAAGAACCACAGGATTATTTCAACTGATGCAGAGAAGGCCTTCAACAAAATTCACTACCACTTCATGATCAAAATACTGGAAAGAATAGGCATGGATGGTTTATATCTCAACACAATAAAGTGTATATATAAAGCTCCTAAAGCCCCAATAATACTTAATGGGGAAAAACTTAAGGAGTTACCACTGATATCAGGATCAAGACAGGAGTGCCCACTCTCACTACTGCTCTTCAACATAGCACTAGAAGTACTAGCCCAAGCAATAAGACAGGAGAAAGAAATAAAAGGATTCAAATTGGAAAGGAAGAGGTCAAGTTATCCCTATTTGCTGATCACATGATCCCATATGTAAGTGATCCAAAAGTCACCATCCCCAAACTTTTAAAAGTGATAAATTCCTTCAACAAAGTGGCAGGATACAAAATCAACACATAAAAATTAGTAGCTTTTTTATGTACAAAGAGAAAATAAACAGAAAGCAATCAGTGAGGCTTTCCCATTTTCAATAGCAACAACAACAAAATTAAACAGTTTAGAATAACTCTAACAAAGGATGTTAAACACCTATATAGTGAAAGCATAAAATCTTCCAAAAACGAAATACAGAAGGATTGATAAGATGGCAAGAACACCCACGCTACTAGATAGGTTGAATCAATATTGTTAAAATAGAAAGTCTACTAAAAGAAATACACAGATTTAATGCAATACCAGTAACAATAAAAGCATCGTTTTTCATGGAGATTGACAAAAATGATCTCAAAATTCATATGGAATAGTAGAAGGCATCAGATATTCAAACATATACTCAGCAAAAGAAGCATCGCTGATGGTATCACCTGATACAAGCTATATTATAAAGGCATAGTGACAAAAACAGTATGGTGCTAGAACAAAAATCGAAATATAGAAGAATGGAACAGAACTGAAGTCCCAGAGCTTAAGTCAAGTATCTACAGCTACTTATCTTTGACAAATATGCCAATAATGTGGACTGGAAAAGTGACAGCAGCTTCAAAAAATGGGGTGACCATAACCAAATAATGTTAGACCCACTCATTTTACCATACACAAAAATAAGTCCAAATGGATTGAAGACCTCAATATAAGACCCAGAACTCTTAAACTCCCAAAAGAAAAAGAAAAAAAAAATACTCCCCAGCATACAGAGCTGGGGAAAGACTTCCTGAACAAAACCCAAGTGGCTAAGGAAATTAAACAAGCACTAAACCAATGGGACCTCATGAAGCTAAAAAGCTTTTGCACAGACAAACATACCATAAGAAGAGCCAATAGATTATCCATTAAATGGGAGAATATCTTTTCCAGCTATATGACTGACAGAAACCTAATATGTAGAATCAATAAAGAACTCAAAATCCAAACAACAACAACAACAACAAAAAAAAAATCAAACAACCCACTCCCAAAGTGGAGCAGAGAACTAAATAAGGAATTTTCAGAGGAAGAATTACAAATGGCTAACAAAAACTTTAGAAATTATTCAACATCCCTAACCATTAGGTGGAACCTTCAAACAAACCTTAGAGGGAGCACTTGAATCAAAGGGCCCTCAAGAGAATGAGATGAAACCTAACCTCAAATTTTTCCTGTTTCCTTTTCTTCTCTGGCTTTTTTCTATTTTCTTTTCTCTTGGTGCTGGCCTGCAATTCCCTGTGCCATTATGTGGTCTATATGTACAGTGAGCTTTTGATCAGAGAGACTTATAAGATCTCCCAAAACAAACAAGACAGACTTCTGTTAGAGCACTTGATTGCCCCACCAGAGGCTAATTGTAAGACCCTACTGACAAAACACCAAATTCTGTTCTCATGGACCTTGGAGAGACCTGATTGGAATCAGGAGCAGAGACAATCCCCAGGAAATTAGCCCATCTATTGCTGGAAGGCACTGCATGAGCTACTGGGGGAAAGTGGTCAACATTTGTAAAGCAACTGAAAGTCTATGAAACTCAGAAACAAACAACTTGACATGGTTCTCACACAAGTACAATAGTGGTACACAGCCATGTTGATCACCAATATTGGATTGGTTAATATATTCACACAGGGTAAAGGAAACCATATCTGGAACTGGGAAACAAGTCAGAAACATATCCAGATAATGATTCTGCTTTCCATTGTCAAGCTCCCACTAACCTTAGACTGTAAGAGTGTCTAAACCCTTTTAATTTTCTCTAAATTAATACTGGTTATCCCATTTAACTGGAACTGATTACACTTTCTGTTGGAGAATTTGCTTTTCTTTTTCAGATGGGAACTGGACCTGAGGAGATAAATGACCCAACACACTCCACCATGGTCCCAGCTGAAACAACTGAGGAATTAGGGAAATGAGCAAGAGTGCTGCTTTCTTAGTTAAGCTCATATCAGCACAAAGGTGACTGGCAAAGATACTGAGGACACACAACACCTACCAAACCAGAGATCTCAATGCTCCTAAGTGCCTATCACTCAAGTAGACTTAAAATGCTCCCACCATGGCCCAGGAAATTTTGCAGAAGAGGGAGCAGAAAGGAAATTAGAGAACGAATAAATAAATAAAGGAAGATGAACAATGATATTCAACACAAAATTTGTACAAATATATGTGTTGTATATTTGTTCAATAATTATGGAACAATGAACTCAACAATGGTCCCATTGAGGAGTAGAAGGAACCAATTTGGTATATACAATGATGTTTTATTCGTCATTGAAAATATAAGTGTTAATAGCCACAACAATACATGGAAGATAGCAGGAACTAATGGTGCACAACTCAAACCATCATTCTGGAAGTTGAGAAAAGGAAAGTTGTGAGTTCCAAACAAGCTTATGTTTCACAAAAGAATAAGCCTGATCAAAACAAAAGACATGGAAGAAATTTAAATCCACATTACTAAAGGGAAGAAAACAGTTTGACATTACTACATACTATATAATTTCAACTTCATTCTACAAAAGGGTTAAAGTAGAAAAAAATTCTTTTTGGTCTGGATTGAGAGCATCTTTTTCCACAGCTATAAACTTTGAGAGGAACTGTGTCAATTCAGGTACATCACTAATGTATTGCTCTTATGAAAGATGCTAGTCATAAGAAATACTATGCTATGAGAAAGCAGAGAATGTGTGGGAAGTCTCTGTAACTTCCACACCACTTGGCTGTGAATCTATTGCTAAAGCACAAGAGTTTGTTAAAAAAGTCAAGAGATGATTTATGTATAAATTTAGTACTAGGATGTGTTCATAAATTTCTAGCAAGCTTTTTCTCAATATCTTTCTACCCTACTTATTGGATAGTTGTATTGTATTATAGTAAAATGGCTGCCACACAAAGATACCTAAATATGAATCTATTTTATAAACAGGAATGAGGTGTTATTAATGTGAATTTTCAAGTTCAAAAGCATTCTATTGTTTAAAAAGATTCTTACTGTCATTTGAATACCTCATTATAAAATTTAAAAAATACTTATCTAAAAGATCAAAAATTTAAGAGTCTAGATAAGAAAATAGAAAAATACAGATATTCATAATCCTTTGAATACTAACAAAAGATAACATTTTGCTACTCATCCATATGATCTTCTAATCTTTGACTGTATGTCATCACCAGCTTTGGGTTCTGAGATTATAGTGGTGAACAAATCAGTTTTTTTTTTTTTTTGATAAATGTTTGTAACATTTTTATTTATTCATTTGAAACTGACAAAGAGGGGGGGAGAGAGTGAAAGAGAAAGAAGGAAAGAAGGAAAAAAAGAAAGGAAGGAAGGAAGAAGGAAAGGAAGGTACAAGGGAAGAAGGAAGGAAAGAAAGAAGAAAGAAAGAAAGAGAGGGAGGGAAAGAAAGAAAGAAAGGTAGAAAGAAAGATTTAAAGAAAGACAGAAAGAAAGGGTCATGCCAGGGCCTCTAGCCACTGCAACAAACTTTAGACACACGTGCTACCTTGAACTTTAATGTATACTGAAGAAAGGAACCTGGATCCTTTGGCTTTGTAGACAAGTGCTTTAACTGCTAAGGCATCTCTCTAGCCAAACAAATGAAATTTTAAACAAGACTATAGAGAAAATAAAAAGGAGAAAAATTCCAATTTTATGTGATGGCTTATCTAGCTGTAATACACACATATACATCACCCCAAGGATATTCTATTAACAATGAGCAGTTTCGGAAATGCTGATGTTAGAAAATACTTGAAATATATTGTTTTATTTATTTTGAATGAAATTCATATTTTATTGCACAATTCAGTAGCATGTGGCATATTAATGTTACTGTGCAAGTGCCACGCTTAACTTACTCCAACACATTTCTATCAGTACCAAAGTAACGCTATAAAGATTAATAAAGCCACTCCTTCTGCCTATCTTATGCTCTTGTGTTATAGTCAGTTCCATGTTGCTGTGATGAGCATCCAAAGCAGACACAGTTTATGTGAGGAAGGCATTTCTTTAAAGCTTATAGATTCAGGGGAAGTTCCACCAATTGATGGAAGAATCTGGCTTCCATTCATAAATCCAAGCAGAGATACACCAGCAAACAGCCAGCACCATGAGCAAGCCCAGCCAGTGCTCAATACCTTTTGACATGCTTTCAGAGGCTAGAAATTAGATCTGCCCCCTTTAGCAGGAGTGATATAGATATATAATATATGTATCTTCTATACTTACAGACAACAAACCATGGCATTTCTCTCCTCTCCCCTGCTTTCCCCTTCATAACTCTGCTCTCCATCATATCCCCTCCCTCTCTCCATTAGTCTCTCTTTTAGTTTGATGTCATCATCTTTACAACTATATAAAAACAAAGCCAACCATGCAGAGAGTACTTCAGGGAATTTGCCACACAGAAGAATCAAATACCCAACTTCAAGTGGCTACTAGAAGCAGATCACAATAACCAAACTCTGAGAAGTTACACCAAAAATCAATAAATAAATAAAATAAAAGGTCCAAGAAAACACCAAACCACATAAACCACAGCATTATGACAAGGATTAAATCAAACCTCACAATCATTACCCTAAATACTAATGACCTTAATTCACCCATCAAGAGACATAAGCTAACAGGGTGGAATAGAAAATTTAGACCCCCCAATCTGTTTTCTTCAAGAAACCTACCTCACCACTAAAGACAGAAACCTCCTCAAAGTGAAAGCATGGAAAATGGTATTCCAAGCAAGAGGAAATAAGAAACAAGCAAGAGTAGCTACTAATATCAGATAAAATAGACTCCAAACCAAAAGTAATCAAGAAATAAAAATAAGGTCACTTCCTCCTTATAAAGGGAAAATCCAACAAGAGGATACCACAATCATCAATCTTCATGCACCAAACACAGGGGCACCACAATTAATAAAATAAAACCTACTTGACAATGAAACAGAAATAATCACCAGCACCATCATAGTTGGGGACTTCAATACTCTACTATCTATAATATATCATTCAATCAGAAAATTAGTTGGGAAGTGAAAGAGCTCAACAAAACCATAGATCAATTAGACCAATTGGATATCTACAAAACATTCTACCCAAATCCACAGACTACACATTGTTTTCAGCATCCATGGAATCTTCTCTAAAAATAGATCATATGCTGCATCATAAGGCCTTCCTTCATATATTTAGGAAGATCTATGTTAATTTTCTGCATGATATCAGATCACAATGCTGTATTGCTAGCAATTAACAAGAAAAGATGCACCAGGAATCCCATCAGCTCCTGGAAACTGAACAAATCACTTTTAAACAAAAAATGGGTAGTGGATGAAATAAAAAGAAAAATTGTGAAATTTATTAGCAGTGAATGACAATGAGAACATATCATACCAAAATGTATGGGACAAAATGAAGATGGTCTTCAGGGGAAAATTCATAGCACTAAATGCCTTTATAACAAAGATAGAGAGAGCCCAAATCAATAACCTAACTTTCCACTAAAGGCCCTGAAAAAGCAAGAGGAATCCAATCCAAATGCTCCAGATGGAAAGAAATAATTAAGATCAGAGCAAAAATTTTATAAATTGGAAACTATGAAAACAGTTAGGAAAATTGATGAAACAAAGAGCTTTTTTTTTTTTTTTTTTTAATAAACAAGATTGATAAGCCCCTGGCCAATTTGATTAAGCAAAAACAAAATGCTTCAAATGAACAAAGTTAGAAATGAAAAAGGAGAGATCACAATAGACATAAGTAAAATTGGGATAATCATCAGGAATTATTTCAAAAACCTCTACTCCACAAAACTGGATGATATGGAGGAAATGAATGAATTCATGGACACATACCACCTACCAAAGCTAAACTCAGGGCAGATTAATCTTGTAAACCAACATATTATATCCATCAAGACTGAAATGTAATCAAAAACCTCCCCCCAAAGAAGAGTCCAGGACTAGATGGCTTCTCAATTGAATTCTATCAAACCTTCATGGAAGAACTGAAACCATTTTTTCTTAAACCATGCCACACAATCAGAGAAGGAAAGATCCTCAACTCTTTCTATGAGGCTACTCTAACCTTAATACCAAAACCAGAGAGAGGCCTCAAGAAAAGAAAACTATATGCCTATTTCTCTGATGAACTTAGATGTGAAGATCCTGCACAAAACCTTGCAACCCGAATTCAACAACACATCAAATGCATTATTCACCTTGATCATGTAGGGTTCATCCCAGGATTGCAGGGATGGTTCACAACATGGAAACTTGTCAATGTATTACACCACATAAATAAGCTTAAACACAAAAAAAAACACACGATCATTTTGTTAGATGCAGAAAAGCCTGTGACAAAATACAACATCACTTCATGATCAAAACATTGGAGAGACTAGATATGAATGGTTTATATCTCAACATAATAAAGGCTATATATATAAAGATCCTAAAGCTCAAATAATACCTAATGGGGAGAGATTAGGGTATTCCCATTGAGATTAGGAACAAGACAGGGCTGTCCACTTTCAACTCTGCTCTTCGACATAGTACTGGAATTCCTACTTCAAGCAATAAGAAAGGCGCAAAAACCTATATGCAAAAGATACAGAGAAAGAAATAAGTGACATTGTCCCATTTTCAATAGAGAAAAAATAACTTTTAATAACAGTAACCAAGGAAGTGAAAGGCCTATATGATGAAAATATAAAAGTGCTTTCTTTCTTGGTGAACTTTGTATCAGCACAAGGTGAAGGAGATAGACACAGAGAACACTCAACTCCTACCAAACCAGATATCCAGAGACACAGAGGCTCCTGAGACCTCACCACTAAAGTAGACCTAAAACAAATTCAACATGGATCAGGGAAATTTTGTGGAAAAGGGAGCAGAAAGATTGTTAGAGCCACAGGTTGGGTCATTATGCACAGAGACCCTGCCTCTTACCCATAACTGATGGCTAACCCCACAATACATGACCCATATTTGCCAACAAGGAGGGTCCCTATGGAGGGGGAAGGATGGGGAGGGGGTAACAATGGAACAACATAACTGTACACACACTGCCTACATAACTAATTAAAAATAAATAAATAAATAATCTGACTCTATGGGGGGATATGTTTAATGTATCATACCCTACAAATACTTGACCTTTCTAGTTCTTCAGACATTTCTAGGGAGCCTGAATGCCTCCTCTAAATCATCATTTTCTTTCATTTTACATATTTAAGGTACATGCTCACAGTGTGAATTAGTATTCCCTTAAAGTAGATGTGCCTACTTCAAACATCCTACTAGACTGATTAAATGATAGACCCTCTATGAAGGTAGAGAGATAGAATGTTACAGATTCAGAATAAGATTATCTTGAGGTATCTTTAGTCGTATTAATCATTTTATTGTCTACCTCTTTGTCTTACCTAAAATGCTGTGACTATCAGTCGATAAAGTGAAAAATGTTCAGAATATACTAATAGACCACCAGCTGTCAGTAACCCCAAAACTATTAATGCCATCAGATAGCATCTAATGCCAAGATTTCCCCACTTTGTTTTAATCTGCCCACCAGATGTTTCCAATTTATTTGAAAAGTACTTCAGTTTATGACCTCCGTTTGTTTTACAGTTATAAAACAAAATTTGTAAATGTTAACACATTGGAACATAGAATTTGGGGTAGCTTTAATTGCTGTTCCCAGGCCACAGTCAGTACACCCCCAAGGTAATAAGCAAGCCCCATGCAAGTTGCCATGTGACTGCCTGTTCAGAATCCTTCCCAACAGCCCAGCTTGGAAGCTTTTCTGCTTCACTGTTAGTTTCTGCTATACTATCTTGAAATAAATCTTTCATAGCCTACCCTTATATGTGTCTAGGCCTATCACTTGTGACCTAATCATAAAACAATAGCTCGAGAGCCACTGGCTTTAGTAATGAGGGTAGTGTCTGGTGTTCTAACCATGAAACTGCCAGTGCAGAACCCTGAAGGGCTTCATCATGCTCTATACCCTCAAAAGCAGCAGTTTTCATTACCTAAGCAAGTTTAGGTTCTTGTTTTCATGTCTTACTGGTCATTTATATTTCTTGTTTGGGAAAATGTATATTAGTCTTTGTCATTTAAAAATTTGATATTTTGATGTTCAGTTATAAAAATCTCTTATGTCCTAAATACCAAATACTTTATCTAATACATCTCTTAATTATACTTTCTAGCACAGTATAGATGCTTATTTTTCACTGATCTGATCATATGCTATAGTGTTCATTTCTTAAAAGATTTTGATGAACTCTAATTCTTATTTTATGTTAATACTTCTGGTATAATATCTAAAAATTCATTGTCAGATTTAAAGATATAGAGATTTATTCTATGTCTTTTATAAGACTTTTTATAACAAATTGGCTCCTTCTACTGCTCAATGGGAACTTGGCTGAGTCCATGATTCCAAAATTAATAAACAAATCTATAACAGATGTCTTTGTTCAAGTTTTTGTGTGGAGTATGGAATATCATTGTTCATCTTTTTTTTTTTTTTTTTTTTTTTTCTTTTTTAGGTAGGGTCTCACTGTAGCCCAAGCTGGCCTGGAATTCACTGTGTTGTCTCAGAGTGGCCTCAAAGTCACCGTGACTTTCCTACCACTGCCTCCAGAGTGCTGGGATGAAAGGTGTGTGCCACCTAGCCTGGTGCAGCTCGGCTGGGCAGAGTCTCTAGCGCACTATAGAATTACAGAAGCTCATTCGATGTGAGAGTCTTTTTTCAAGCAGTTGCAAATTCTCCGTATATCTTAGAGAAGGAAAGGGGTCTTAGGACCATTTGAGTTTCAGCTCCCTCAGACATGTTGACCTCTTGACTTCCTCCTCCCTTCAGGAGAGAATAATTCGGGCGGGGGGGGGGGAGTTTGCTATACAACCGGTATGAATATTCCTCAGCCTGAATTATCTCACTTGACTTATGATAAAGCTCACTGCTTTTTTTCCCCCATGCAAATTCACGATAGCAACCTATTATTGTTTTCAGCTAGAGAAGTAATGCTTGGTTCAGGTTTTCCTAATTGGTATGTCTCTGTGAGTATTCATTTCTGAATTTTTCTACTAGCTTCTACTAGAAATTCTTTTTGTTCTTTGAGTAAAAGGATTGAAAGTTTTTGCCTAGAAAATTCAATAAATACCTGAGCTTCCTCAGAGATAGTGTCTGCCAGTTCCTTCTCTGTATATAAGTGTTGCTTTCTTGCTTCTTTGTATGCTTCTTGTTATTGTTGCAAACTGGATATTTGCATATTTGCATAACATAAAGTAATAAACTGGGAACACTTTCCTCCCTTTGGGGTTAACTTTTGATATTTGCTGTGGGCTAGAGTCTTCTCAGGCTTTGTGACCCTATGTCCTGCCCTCCCCACGTGAAGCCTAGGCCCACAGCAAGCCTGTGTTCTGCACCAGGACACATCTTTATATATTCTTCAGTACACATGGGCACTTTCTGCTACCCCAAATTCACTGTCACCTCCAGCTTTTACTGTCCGGATTGATATGCCTCATTCTTCATCACAGCTATAATATTGACTTTTGGGCCTTAGCCAATTGTTCCTTTGCTTTACATTTTTAGGAATCAGCCACATTTTTTTCTGTCCCAGCAAATTAACTCAATATTAGGCAAAGTGAAGGCAAGTATCTTGAATCAGTTACCAAAATGTTAAGAAAAACAGAACTTGGAGAATTAAGTCCACTCTGATCCATCAAGAAGTAATGACCATCAATATTGTGAAAATGGCAATCTTACCTAAAGCAATCTACACATTTAATGCAATCCCTATCAAAATTCCAAAGGCTTTCTTCATGGAAATAGAATAAACAATCCAAAAATTCATTTGGAATCACAAAAAACCTCGAATATCTAAAATAATACTGAGCAACAAAAAAGAGGCTGGTGGTATCACCATACCTGATTTTACCCTATACTACAGAGCCATAGTAACAAAAACAGCATGGTACTGGCACAAAAACAGACATGTAGATCAGTGGAACAGAATAGAGGACCCAGATGCAAGCCCAAGTAGCTATAGCCACCTGATATTCGATAAAAATGCCAAAAATACTCATTGGAGAAGAGACAGCCTCTTCAGCAAATGGTGTTTTGAAAACTGGATATATATCTGCAGAAGGATGAAAATAGATTCTTCTCTCTTGCCATGCACAAGAATTAAGTCCAAATGGATTAAAGACCTTAACATCAGACCTGAAACTCTGAAACTGCTAGAGGAAAAAGTAGGGGAAACCCTTCAACATATTCGTCTTGGCAAAGACTTTCTGAATACAACCCCAATTGCTCAGGCAATAAAACCACAGATTAACCACTGGGACCTAATGAAATTACAAAGATTTTGCACCACAAAGGACACAGTGAAAAAAGCAAAGAGGCAACGTACAGAATGGGAAAAAATCTTCGCCGGCTATATATCTGATAGAGGATTAATATCTAGGATATACAAGGAACTCAAAAAGTTAAATAATAAGGAATCAAACAAGCCAATCAAAAAATGGGCTATGGAGCTAAATCGAGAGTTCTCAAAGGAAGAAATACGAATGGCATATAAGCATCTAAAAAAATGTTCTACGTCACTACTCATCAGGGAAATGCAGATTAAAACTACATTGAGATTCCATCTCACTCCTGTCAGATTGGCCACCATCATGAAAACAAATGATCATAAATGTTGGCGGGGATGTGGAAGAAAAGGAACCCTTCTACACTGCTGGTGGGAATGCAATCTGGTCCAGCCATTGTGGAAAACAGTGTGGAGGTTCCTAAAACAGCTCAAGATTGATCTACCATATGACCCAGCTATAGCACTCCTAGGCATATATCCAAAGGACTCATCTCATTTCCTTAGAAGTACATGCTCAACCATGTTTATTGCTGCTCAATTTATAATAGCTGGGAAATGGAACCAGCCTAGATGTCCCTCAACAGATGAGTGGATAATGAAGATGTGGCACATTTATACAATGGAGTTCTACACAGCAGTAAAGAAAAATGAAGTTATGAAATTTGCAGAAAAATGGGTGTACCTGGAAAGGATTATCCTAAGTGAGGTAACCCAGGCCCAGAAAGCCAAGCGCCACATGTTCTCTCTCATATGTGGATCCTAGCTACAGATGACTGGGCTTCTGCGTGAGAATGAAAATACTTAGTAGCAGAGGCCAGTAAGTTAAAAAGGAGACATAAAGGGTAGAGAAAGGAAGGGAGGAGGATACTTAATAGGTTGATATTGTATATATGTTATTACAATGATTGTAATGGGGAGGTAATATGATGGAGAATGGAATTTCAAATGGGAAAGTGTGGGGGTGGGGAGGGAGGGAATTACCATGGGATATATTTTATAATCATGGAAAATGTTAATAAAAATTTAAAAAAAAAAAAGAAGTAATGACCAGCCTTCCATGCTGAGAGGTGAGCGCTCCTGCTACCTTCAAGACTATGCTAAGCTAAGCAGATCTAGAGGGAGGCTCCACTGTAAATGTTTCCTAATCTTTTACATAATGTGCATTTATTTTTTTCTTTAATGTCGGTGAAACATTTTTACCACTTTCATTTAATATTTGTCGGTTTTAGTAATTTATTTCCATGGGAGAGGAAAGGCATTTAATATTTAAAATTACTGAGGAAAAACATTTAAAAATCCTTGACTCAACTTTAAAGTTTTAGAAACCTGAAGTAATACTAAAAGATATACAAATATGGGATGGATAGTGTGCCAGATATAGCTGAGTTCCTCACAAAATTAGGTCAACTATGGATTCATTGTACCAGAAATCAAGATACAGTCAGTCACAATTTCTAGTTGTTCTATTGCTATAGCAGAAATAGAATGTTTTGCTAGGATTAGTGGCTCATGCCTTTAATGCATTTCTTTTTTTCTGGATTTATTGATTCAATATTTTCTTCATTGCTGAAAGCATTCAATGGTCTTCCAGAACTCCAGCCTAGTAGAGTCAAATGGGTATTGGTTGAGTTTTTTTTTTTTTTTAATAATATACCTTATTTATTTATTTATTTGAGAGAGAAAGAGGGAGAGGGAGAGAGAATGGGCATACCAGGGCCTCTAGCCACTGCAAAGGAACTGCAGATGCATGTGACTCCTTGTGCATCTGGCTTACATGGGTCCTGGAGAATCAAACCAGGATCCTTTGGCTTTGCAGGCAAACACCTTAACTGCTAAACTCTCTCTACAGCCCTTGCTTGAGTTTTCACAGTTCCTCTAATCGAAGGGAACTTTGGAGATAACACTCTCACTTGGCCAGATGGCTTAGCCATTTTTAATAACTGAATAGCTATGTTTGAATGATGTCTAAACTACATTGTGGGTAACAGTTAATTTTGTTTTTGTTTTGGGTTTTGTTTCCCTGAGAACAACACCTTGGAGCTGATTTGTCACATTTAGGTTGAGGGATTTTTATTCTATTCCTGTTTATAAGTTAAGTTTCATTGAAGATTAGTTCACATTTTCCCTTCCTAGAGGAAAGAGATGATCACTCCAAATTAATATCGTATAGAGTCCATAAAAATATGTGAAGTGTTACTACTTTGCTTTATATACTGCTGTATGAGCTTAACACACACTAAGTACTCTAAAATCATACAAAAATAACAACATCAATATTTCTTACTTAAAGCTGTGCTTAAAAAATCATGGATTGGACTGCTAGATGAGCAATCATGGGATAAAATGGCATATACAATGTATAGCAATTTAATTAATAACAAGTTGTCCTTTAAAAATGTTTGTGCTGAAAAAAATGTATTAGACTGGGCTGGAGAGATAGCTTAGCGGTTAAGTGCTTGCCTGTGAAGTCTAAGGACCCCGGTTCGAGGCTTGGTTACCCAGGTCCCACGTTAGCCCGATGCACGAGGGGGTGCACGTGCCTGGAGTTTGTTTGCAGAGGCTGGAAGCCTTGCGCGCCCATTCTCTCTCTCTCCCTCTATCTGTCTTTCTTTCTGTGTCTGTCGCTCTCAAGTAAATAAGTAAAATTTTAAAAAAAAAATGTATTAGACTTCCGGTTAAGATGGCAGCATAGGTACCATGCCAAAGCAGCCTGGGGGGAAAAAGACCAAAAAAATACATCAAAATACACACTTTCACTAAAAAGTGAGTTGTATAGGAAATTGAAGCGGCAGCGGAGAAGTAGAATAGATCCAGAGCATCCACAGCCCGCACAGGCTGGCAAAACTGGCCCTGGCAGCTCGGCCAACTGCTGCGGCAGCGCACCAGAAAGCCACCAGGCTTGGCTTCAGCCACAGGAAAAGCCAGATGCGGGAGCTTCCACTCACACCGGTGTTCTCCACAACTCAGGAAATGTGAAGGGAGAATTGCAGTGAGCAACAGAAGAGCAGACTGCGAGGTAAAAGAACACGTGGAGCAGCGAGAGAACCAGAGCAGCTGCGGCTCCCTCCCCTCCCCCACCACCTGAACCCAGCTCCAGCGAACAAAGCAGCAGTTCCACGACCCAGCCATGCCAACTTGAGCCAACAGCAGGACCCAAGCAGGAGCAGAGTTCGGCAGCAACATCAGTGGCTCTGGCACTGGTAACAGCGGCCCCAGCAGAAGCTGTTCCAGTCACAGCAGCAGCGGAAGACCCAGCAGCAGCAGACCCAGGAGCGGCAGCAGCGGCAGACAAAGCAGCAGCAGCTTCAGTGGGAGCAGCGGCAGTGGACACAACAGCAGCAGCTTCAGCAGCAGTGGTGGGTCCAGCAATGGCAGCTACAGCAGCAGCAGAGGCAGCAGCAGTGGTGGGTCCAGAAGCAGCACCTTCAGCAGCAGCTGCTACAGACCCAGCAGCGGCAGCTTGAGCAGCAGCAGTTCAAGCAGCAGGGCTGCTGATCTGCAGGGCCACAATTGCCAGGCTCGGTTTGCCCCACAGGAAAAGCCAATGCCCAGCTCTAGAAATCAGAACAGCAGCCCAACAACCCAGGCAACAACTTTACTGAGACAAAAATCATCCAAGAAAACTGGGATTGCACCAGGGAAGGGTCGCACTTGGTCGAAAGCTGACTTGGATCCCTCAACAGACCAGCAATCTTAACCTCTTTGTTGATAGAGGATCTGGTTGTTATAATAACTATTCTTGCATAAACACTCGGGGCTGTATTTGATTGAATGTGTACAGTGTTTAGTTAAATTTCAGAATCTACCTGTATTTTATTCCACTCAGCCTGCTTGAATACTCCTATAGCAGGGAAACTCAACACATAAGAACATCTTTATAGATACTCTGAGAGTCTTAAGAGCCACACCTAACACCTTAAGTTCCACCCTGAAAATATATTACATCAAATCAATTGATACAGCTAAGAATACCCAGCTAGCTAGAAAATCCAAGCATTAACTTAATCCAAGATGCAAAAATATATACATTATAACACAAGAAACACCAAAAAGCAAGACAATATAAATCCACCTAAAAGTATTAATGCATCAGAAATGTCCTCCAGTGAGAACGAGTTAGAGGACATGCCTCAGAAAGAGTTCAAAAGAATGATTCTAAATATGTTCAAAGAGATCAAAGGACAAATCAAAAGAATCAATGAAGAGGGATGGAGAGATGGCTTAGTGGTTAAGCACTTGCCTGTGAAGCCTAAGGACCCCGGTTCGAGGCTCGGTTCTCCAGGTCCCACATTAGCCAGATGCACAAGGGGGCATACACATCTGGAGTTCGTTTGCAGAGGCTGGAAGCCCTGGGGCGCCCATTCTCTCTCCCTCTCCCTCTAACTGTCTTTCTCTCTGTGTCTGTCACGCTCAAATAAATAAATAAAAATTTAAAAAAAAAAATCAAAGAAGAAATCAAAGAGGAAATCAAAGGAATCAACGAAGATGAGGGCACCAATTTAATGAAATAAAGAAGGCAATAAAAGACATAAATAAAGAAATAGAAATACTAAAGAAAAAAAAAGTCAGAATTACTAGCAATGAAGAACAGAGTTAATGAAATAAAAAACTCTGTAGAAAATCTCACCAGTAGGATGGATGAGGGAACGGACAGAATATCTAAGCTAGAAGACCATGTGGCAGATCTAATACAGTCCAACAAAGAGAAGGAAAAACTTATAGAAAAGTATGTGTGGGAATTTCAAGATATTAAGGACACTATGAAAAGATCCAATATAAGAATTCAGGGCATAGTAGAAGGAGAAGAATTTTACTCCAAAGGCAAAGTAGGCATCTTCAACAAAATCATAGAAGAAAATTTCCCCCAAATTGGGAAAGAGGTGCCAATGCAGATACAGGAAGCCTTTAGAACCCCAGCCAGACAAAATCTGGAAAGAACCTCTCCTTGCCATATTATAATCAAACTTCCAAACACACACACCAAAGAAAAAATATTGAAAGCAGTTAGAGAGAAAAATCAAGTTACCTACAAAAGCAGGCCCATTAGGATTACAGCAGATTATTCAACACAAACTTTTAAAGCCAGAAGGGCTTGGAGTGATAAATTCCAAGTTCTGAAAGATAACAATAGTCAACCAAGGTTACTTTAAACCGCAATGTTATCCATTCAAATATATGGAGAAATAATGACATTCCATGACAAAAGCAGGTTAAAGGAGTATTTGAAGACAAAACTAGCTCTACAGAAAATACTTGATATAACCCTACATGCTGAAGAAAAGGAAAAGCACACATATAAGGAACCTAGAAAAAACAAGCAATACTCAAATACTAGTTCACAGAAGAGAGCACAATTAGTACCAGAAGCACAAAAAAATAAAATAAAAATAAAATAAAATAAAAATTGCAAACATAAATACACACCTTTCAATAATAATCTCTTAATATCAATGGCCTCAATGACCCAAAGAAAAGACAGACTGGGTTAAAAAGCAGGATCCTACAATTTGTTGTCTCCAAGAAACTCACCTTTCTACAAAGGATAGACATTATCTTAGGATGAAAGGTGGGAAGACGGTGTTTCAAGCAAATGGGCCTAGAAAACAAGAAGGGGTTGCTATCCTAATATCAGACAAGGTAGGTTTTGTCCAACGTTAGTCAAGAAAGATAAGGAAGGTCACTTTAAATTAAGGGCACACTCTAACAGGAGTACATTACAATCCTAAACATATATGCACCTAACATGGGGGCTCCCAAATTCGTTAAACAAACACTATTAGAACTAAGGTGAAAGATAACAACAAACACAGTGGTGCTGGGTGACTTTAACACCCCACTCTCATCAATTGACATATCATCCCGGGAAAAAATAAACATAGAGGCAACTGGACTAAATGAGGTCATAGAAGGAATGGACCTAACAGATATATATAGGACATTTCATCCAAAGGCTGCAGAATATACATTCTTTTCAGCAGCACATGGAACATTCTCTAAAATAGACCATATATTAGGACACAAAGCAAATCTTAACAAATTCAGAAACATTGAAATAATTCCTTGCATTCTATTGGACCACAATGTAGTTAAACTACAAATCAGTAGCAAGAAAGGCTATAGAGCATACACAAAATCATGGAAACTAAACAATACACTATTAAATGATGAATGGGGCAAGGAAGAAATCAAGAAGGAAATCAAAAATTTTATAGAGTCAAATGATAATGAGAACACAACATACCAAAATCTCTGGAACACAATGAAGGTAGTTTTAAGAGGTAAATTTATAGCCTTAAGTGCCTATATTAAGAAATAGAAAGATCACAAGTAAACAACCTAATGCTTCACCTTAAAGCCTTGGAAAAAGAAGAACAAGGCAAACCAAAAATCAGTAGAAGGGAAGAAATAATAAGGATTAGGGCAGAAATTAAGGAAATAGAAACAAAAAGAACAATCCAAAGAATTAATGAAAGAATTAATTTGTTGGTTCTTTTAAAGGATAAACAAGATTGATAAACCCTTAGCAAATCTGACCAAAAAAAAAAAAAAAAAAAAAAAAAAAACGAGAGAAGAGACAGAAATTAATAAAATCAGAGAGGAACAAGGTAACATCATAACATATTGAGAGAAATTCAAGAAATCATAGGGACATACTATAAAAGCATATACTCCACTAAGTATGAAAATCTTAAATAAATGGATGATTTCCTTGATCTATATGAGCTACATAAATTAAATCAAAATGAGATGTATCACTTAAATAGACCTATGACAAACATGGAGTTCCGAACAGTTATCAATAATCTCCCAACTAAAAAAAGCCCAGGCCCGGATGGATTCACTGTTGGATTTTACCAGACTTTTAAGGAAGAGCTAACACCATTGTTTCTTAAGCTTTTTCCAGGAAATAGAAAAAGAAGGAATTCTACCAAACTCCTTCTAAGAGGCCAGCATCACCCTGTTACCAAAACCAGGCAAAGATAGAACAAAAAAAGAAAATTACAGACCAATCTCCCTCATGAACATAGATGCAAAAATTCTCAACAAAATATTGGCAAACAGAATACAAGAGTATATCAAAAAGATCATTCACCCTGACCAAGTAGGCTTTATCCCAGAGATGCAGGGATGGTTCAACATACGCAAATCTATAAATGTAATACATTACATAAACAGATTGAAGGACAAAAATCACATGATCATCTCATTAGACGCAGAGAAAGCATTTGATAAAATCCAACATCCCTTCATGATTAAAGTCCTACAGAGACTGGGAATAGAAGAAACATATCTCAATATAATAAAGGCTATTTATGACAAGCCTACAGCCAACATATTACTAAATGGGGAAAAATTGGAAGCTTTTCCACTAAAATCAGGAACAAGACAAGGGTTTCCACTGTCCCCACTTTTATTTAATATAGTTTTGGAAGTCTTAGCCATAGCAATAAGGCAATAGACACACATAAAACGGATACAAATTGGAAAGGAATAGATCAAGTTATCATTATTTGCAGATGATATGATTCTATATATAAAGGTCCCTAAAGAGTCTACTAGGAAACTCTTGGAGCTGATAAAAACCTATAGCAATGTAGCAGGATACAAAATAAATACACAGAAATCAGTAGCCTTTTTATATGCTAACAACAAACACACAAAGGATGAAATCAGATAATCACTCCCATTCACAATTACATCAAAAATAAATGAATAAATAAATAAATAAATAAAGTACCTTAGAATAAAACTAACCAAGGAAGTAAAGAATCTCTACAATGAGAACTTTAAAACTCTCATGCAAGAAATTTCAGAAGACACAAGAAAGTGGAGAAACTTCCCTTGTTCCTGGATTGGAAGAATCAATATTGTGAAATTGGCAATCTTACCAAAAGCAATCTACACATTTAATGCAATCCCTATCAAAATTCCAAAGGCTTTCTTCATGGAAATAGAAAAAAGAATCCAAAAATTCATTTGGAATCACAAGAAAACCTTGAATATCTAAAATAATACTGAGCAACAAAAAAGAGGCTGGTGGTATCACCATACCTGATTTTAACCTATACTACAGAGCCATAGTAACAAAAACAGCATAGTACTGGCACAAAAACAGACATGTAGATCAGTGGAACAGAATAGAGGACCCAGATGCAAGCCCAAGTAGCTATAGCCACCTGATATTCGATAAAAATGCCAAAAATACTCATTGGAGAAGAGACAGCCTCTTCAGCAAATGGTGTTTTGAAAACTGGATATATATCTGCAGAAGGATGAAAATAGATTCTTCTCTCTCGCCATGCACAAGAATTAAGTCAAATGGATTAAAGACCTTAACATCAGACCTGAAACTCTGAAACTGCTAGAGGAAAAAGTAGGGGAAACCCTTCAACATATTGGTCTTGGCAAAGACTTTCTGCATACAACCCCAGTTGCTCAGGCAATAATATCACGGATTAATCACTGGGACCCCATGAAATTACAAAGATTTTGCACTGCAAAGGACACAGTGAAAAAAGCAAAGAGGCAAACTACAGAATGGGAAAAAATCTTCACCAGCTATATATCTGATAGAGGATTAATATCTAGGATATACAAAGAACTCAAAAATTTAAATAATAAGGCATCAAACAAGCCTATCAAACAATGGGCTATGGAGCTAAATAGAGCATTCTCATAGGAAGAAATGTAAATGGCATATAAGCATCTAAAAAAATATGTTCTACGTCACTAGTCATCAGGGAAATGCAGATTAAAACTACATTGAGATTCCATCTCACTCCTGTCAGATTGGCCACCATCATGAAAACAAATGATTATAAATGTTGGTGGGGATGTGGAAAAAGAGGAACCCTTCTACACTGCTGGTGGGAATGCAATTTGCTCCAGCCATTGTGGAAATCAGTGTGGAGGTTCCTAAAACAGCTCAAGATTTATCTACCATGTGACCCAGCTATAGCACTCCTAGGCATCTACAGAACATTCCATCCCAAATCCACAGACTACACATTCTTCTCAGCAGCCCATGGAACATTCTCTAAAATAGACCATATACTGGGTCACAAAGACTGCCTGCATATATTTAGGAAAATCAACATAATTCCTTGCATGATAATCAGATCACAATGCTATATTGCTAGAAATCAACAACAAAAGACCCACCAGGAATCCCAACGGCACCTAGAAACTGAACAGCACACTCTTAAACAATAAATGGATAGTAGAGGAAATAAAAAAGGAAAATGCAAAATTCGGGAATTGAATGACAATGAGAACACATCATACCAAAACTTATGGGACACAATGAAGGCAGTCCTCAGGGGAAAATTCATAGCACTCAATGCCTTCATAAAAAGGACAGAAAACTCCCAAATCAATAGCCTAACCATCCACCTAATGGCATTGGAAAAACAAGAAAAATCCAACCCAAAGAGCTTCAGAAGGAAAGAAATAATTAAAATCAGAGCAGAAATTAAAGTATTGGAAACCAAGGAAACAATTAAGGCAATTGACAAAACAAAGAGCTGGTTCTTTGAAAAAATAAACAAGATTGACACACCTCTGGCTAATTTGATCAAACAAAAAAAAAAAAAAAAAAAAAAAGGTGAGGGGGAGGCTCCAAATTAATAAAATTCAAAATGAAAAAAGAGAGATCACAACACACATAAGTGAAATTGGGAGAATCATCAGGATTTATTTCAAAAACCTCTACTCCACAAAACTGGAAAATTTACAGGAGATGAATAAATTCCTGGACTCATACCATCTATCAAAGCTAAACTCAGAACAGATTAATCACCTCAATGAACCCATCAAACTCATGGAGATGGAAAAAGTAATAAAAAACCTCCCCCAAAAGAAGACTCCAGGACCAGATGGAATCTCAGCCGAATTTTTTTTTTTAATTTTTATTTATTTATTTGAGAGCAACAGACACAGAGAGAAAGACAGAGAGAGGGAGAGAGAGAATGGGCGCCCCAGGGCTTCCAGCCTCTGCAAACGAACTCCAGACGCATGCGCCCCCTTGTGCATCTGTCTCAGCCAAATTTTATCAAACCTTCATGGTAGAACTTAAACCAATCTTCCTAAAACTGTGACACACAATTGAAGAATAGGGAAAGCTACACAACTCCTTCTATGAAGCTAGTATCACCCTAATCCCAAAACCAGGCAGACATGCCACAAGAAAAGAAAAGTACCAGCCTATTTGACTAATGAACATAGATGCAAAGATAATGAACAAAATCCTCACAAACCAAATCCAAAAACACCTCAAAAGCATTATCCACCTTGACCAAGTGGGATTTATCCCAGGAACACAAGGGTGGTTCAACGTACTAAAATCTGTCCATGTAATACACCACAAAAACAAGCTTAAACATAAAAACCGCATGATCATTTCGATAGATGCACAAAAGGCCTTTGACAAGATACAACATCACTTCATGATCAAAACATTGGAGAGAATCAGCATGGTCGGTTCATATCTTAACATAATAAAGGCAATATACAAAGCTCCAAAGGCCCAAATAATAGTTTATGGAGAGAGACTTGAGGAATTCCCCTTAAGATAAGGAACAAGACAAGGATGTCCTCCCTCACCTCTGCTTTTCAATATAGTACTAGAAGCTGTAGCTCAAGGAATAAGACAGGAGAGGGAAATAAAATGGATACAATTTGGAAAGGAAGAAGTTAAGTTAGCTGTATTCACTGATGACATGATTGTACATGTAAGAGACCCGAGAGACTCCACCCCAAAACTCCTGAAGAAAATTACCTGCTATAGCAAAGCAGCAGGATACAAAACCAATGCACAAAAGTTGGTAGCATTTCTGTATGCAAATGACAAAGATACAGAGAAAGAAATAAGGGACATAGTCACATTTTCAATAGCAACAACAACAAAAATACCTTGGAATAACGTTAACCAAGGAAGTAAAAGATCTATACAATGAAAATATAAAAACACTCAAAAAAGAAATTGAGGAGGACTTGAGAAGATGGAAAGACCTCCCATGCTCCTGGATAAGCAGAATTAACATTGTGAAGATGACACTCCTACTAAAGGCAATATATAGATTTAACCCATTTCCAGTTAAAATCCCTACAGTGTTCTGCACAGAAATAGAAAAAAATGACCTCAAATTTCATATGGAAAAATAGATGGCCTCGCATATCTAAACATATCCACAGCAAAAGAAACACCTCTGGTGGCATCACCATACCTGATCTAAAGCTATGCTACAAAGCCATAGTAATAAAAACAGCATGGTACTTGCATAAAAATAGGAGTATAGACCAATGGAATAGACTTGAGGACCTGGATTTTGGGACAAGCAACTCTATCTAGCTACTTGATATTCAACCAAGGCTGGAACAATATAGGCTGGAAAAAAGATAGCATCTTCAACAAATAGTGCTGGACAAACTGGATAACCACATGCAGGAAACTGAAATTGATCCACACATTTCACCATGCCCTACACTCAAAATCAAATGGATCAAAGACCTCAACATAAGACCAGAAACTCAAATACTACTGGAAGAAAATTTAGGAAGAACTTTCCATGATATAGGAATGGAAAAAGTCTTCCTGAACAAAACCTCAGTGGTTCATGATCTTAAACAGTCACTCAACCAATGGGATCATATGAAGCTGAAGAGTTTCTTTACAGACAACCATATAATAAGCAAAGCCAATAGATTACCCACAGAATGGGAGAAAATATTTGTGGGTTATCTAACTGATAGAGGCCTAATATCTAGAATCTACAAAGAACTCAAAAATCTAAACAATAAGAAGACAATTACCCCACTCACAAAATGGGGCAAAGAGATGAACAGGCAGTTCACACAAGAAGATATACCAAAGGCATATACACACTTAAGAAAATGTTCATCATCCCTAATCATCAGAGAAATGCAAATTAAAACAACTATGTGATTCCACCTTACCACAATAAGGATAGCAAACATCAAAAAAGGAAGTGAAAATAAATGCTGGTGGGGATGTGGAGAATCAGGAACACTCATTCACTGTTGCTGGGAATGTAAGAAGGTACAACCACTTTGGAAAGCAATATGGAGACTCCAGAAAAAACTGACTATAGAGATACCAACAGATCCCGTTATACCCTTACAGGACATCTACCCTAAAACCTTCAAACCACAGGCCAGAAGGAATGCTCAACCATGTTTGTAGCAGCTCAATTCCTAAGAGCTAAAAGCTGGAATCAACCCAGATGTCCATTACTAGAAGAATGGATAACTAAGATGTGGTATAACTACACAATGGGACTCTATACAGCAGTAAGAAAAAATGACACAAAGAAATTTGAGGAAAAATGGTTGAACCTGGTACAGATCATTCTCAGTGAACTTACCCAATCACAGAAAAAAAAACACACACAAAAAAAAAAAAAAAAACAAATGACACATAGTCTCACTCATCTACAACACCTAACCTGAATCTACCCAAGTTACCTTACATACCCAGCAAGCACCTCATGGACTAGACACTAGGATGGATGGGGAGGGCAGGGAGGGCATCGAAGGGGTGGGAAACACTAACCTGGACCCAAATGGCAATGGTACCATAAAATTCTACTTCCTAAAAGACAGACCAAATGGCTGAACCTTCATTAGACCCTTATAGGAAACACCTGAACCACAAGACACTGGATAGAGTAGGATCAAGTCTAACCTAAATCTTCTACATCTTCCCTCCCTCCCTCCCCCTATGCCCACTCTCTTTCTCCTCTCTAACACTTGTATATTAGTTATGTTTTTCCTCATTTTCTTAGTGGGCACTGACCTGTAACCCTGACTACCAGCATGGGGCTATCATCCACAATGAGGTTTTGATCAGAGAAACCTACAAGGTTTCCTAAAATTAACAGACTACTATCAGAGTACTTGATGACCCACCAAAGGTCAGTGGTAAGACACTATTGCTGAAGTCTCCATACACAGCTGACACTTAAAATGGTATGGCATGGCTGGAAGCCAGGAGAGAGTCAGTCCCCACGCAGTCAGCGTGTCTAGTGCCAGAAGGTGCTACATGGGTGACTGGGGGAAAATGACCAATATATGTCCAAGCAACCCATGTTCTAACTGACTTAGCAACAAATAATTTGGTGTGATGCCCACACAAGTGCAATAGTGGCACACAGCCATGGTGGGGAACCAACTGCTCTTGATTTGGCTAACTGATCCCCTCAGTGGTACGAGATCCATAGATGGAGCTGGGAAACAAGTAAGAACCATATCCAAACATAAGACCACTTTCCAATATCAAGCTACCATCAATCATTGGGTACAAGAGGGCCTACAACTATTAAACTCTCTATCAAAAAAGTAAGTGTTATCTCAATTTTCCGGGTGCTAACTAACTCTCCATTTGAGAATCTGCTTCTCTTTCTCAGATAGATGCAGATTTTAAGGAGAGAGCTGCCCCATCATACCTCAAAAGGGTCCCGACTGCAACTAAGGAAAATTGGCGAAACAAGCAAGGGTGCTGTTTTCCTGATGAATCAGATACCATCAGAAAGGGGAAGGAGATCGTCACAGAGAAAAATCAACTCCTACCAAATCAGAGAACCAGAGCCTCAGAGGCCTCCAACACCTCATCACTGAAGCAGACCAAAAATGAACCCAACATGGCTCAGGGAAATTTTGTGGAAGAGGGGGCTGAAAGAATGTCAGAGTCACATGTTGGGTCATGATATGCAGAGACATTTATCGTACCAATAACTGTGGGCTAACTCCACAATGCACGACCCATTTACATCAACAAGGAGGGTCCAATGGGAGGGGGTAGGTCAGGGATGAGCCTAAACAATGGTACCAAACTGTCTGTATTTGTTGAAAAAAAAAAAAAACTAATATATTAAAAAAAATAGGTGATAAGAGCAATTGCTAGCAATACTGGGTACCGACTGAGGGCCAGGCATTCTTTTGCTTGTTTAAATAATTTGCATGGACTCACTTGTTTGCTTTCCTCACCAATCACATGATATAAGTCCAAGTCTCAGCCTCATTCTACTTAGAAGAAAGCAGGTTTGAATTTTCTACAGATTACTCAGTAAGTAATGAAGGACTAAGATTCAACCAAGCTTTCAAGTTAATGGCTACATTATGAAATTTTCTTTAAGAGTACATGCTGTCATCCATTGTGACAATCACTCCCTTGTCTTCTAGCATACTGGAACATATTTGCCCATTACAGTCAGTGGCAACAGGAGATGACAGGCATTGCCTGATGAGTTTGCATGCTTGGATAGAGGGACCAGCTTTCTTCTGGCCCATCACTCCTTGTATTCTATCTGCTTATGCCAACCAGGCTTACCAGCTATTTCCATCTTCTGTCTACGTGGTTTCAGCTATCTCCTTCCCATCTGAGTTACTGGTTTCTTACAGTTTTGTTCTATATATATTGGGGTCTTTAGTCCTTGAAATAGATGTACACATTTAAAAAATGTTTCAAATTTTGCATTATTACGTGTAATGTTTATTATCTATTCAAAATCAGAATAAATTATTCCTGAGAATTAATTCTAGAGCTTCCACAAATTAGAAAAGAAATCCAATTCACTAAAAAGTTCAATTAAAAAGCCCTTCAAAATCTTGAAACTTTGAAGCTGTTTACTTTGAAATGTAAACAAGGAGTACAGAGAGCATATCTTTTAATGTATACCAATTCAGCAAAATTAAGGACTCCAGGAGGAATCACAGTGGGGCACTTTTCGGTAGGAGTTCTGAAATCTAATCACATGTTCAATTCCATTTACCTTTTACTTTCTATGTATCCATTGGGCAACCTATTTTTATGAGAGTTCATTTGCTCCACAAAATGAAATGGAGTCAACTTAGTGCTATTTTATTGCAGGTAATTTTTCAGTGTAGTACCTGGAAGAGAATAATATATACACAGAAAAACTAGTACAAGCAAACACAAGCTGATATTTGAAATCACTATAATGTGTGCTCATGGGCACATTGTAGCCAAGAATGAAGAAATGCTACAAGACATGTCAAGAAGTTTCTTGCCAGCTGTTTATGGGGGTTTTCCATCCTAATTGTTTCAAAGCTGTTTATTTTGTCATGAAAAAAACAATTCTGTATTTTGACCTGAAAGCCTACCAACTTCAGTATCCCACCAATTTTACAATGAATACCATCAAGTTCTTAAAGCAAGTGATAGCCCTAAAGCTTAATCTTGTGATGGCATCCTGAAATGAACACTTGATTCTGTCAAAATATATTCACATAGCACTTTATGGTGTTAGATGCTTATATCATTTGATACAACTACTCTCTTGCTCCTTGTCCCAGCACTCAAGTTCAGTTCAACTCAAACCTCCATCCTTCCATTCAAAACTATTTGCTTTTTGTTCATATATATATATATATATATATATATATATATATATATATATGGCAGAAATGAAATTGATAAAGCTTCAAGAGATTTGTATAATATGACTAAAAGCTGCTCAGAGAATATGTGGCAGGACCATGTTCTGTTTCCATCCTAAAGTAAATATGTAAACATATATATATTTTGTTGAGGCATGATGTCTTGGAACCCAACCTAGTCATAAATTCACTATGTAGCTTTAATTTCTGATTCTCTTGCCTTTAACCCAGAATGATGGGATCAAAGGTGTCCCAGCACCACACCCAATTCATGTAGTGTTATGGATAGCACTCAGTGCTTACTGCAAGTTAAACAAGCCTTCTACCAACTAAACAACATCCTCTTCCCAAACAAAGCTGTTCTGAAGTGTCAGCTGCATTCAACTTGCTCGTGTTAGGACAATTTGGGGTAGCAGTGATTTCACCCTGCCAATAGACTAGAAGTACTGAGAGATCATGCACATGCAATCATATAAATATGACATGCATTCATATGCCCAGGGATGGGGATAAGTCACACTACACCTTGAGCATGCCACAGATTCTCACTAAATATTTATTCTTGATTGATGAATTGCTTAAAATATGACCAGGTCACTGGGAAATTGGGCAATGAGACAGTCAGAATATTAATGAGCTTGGCTTTCTGCCCACTTCTACCAAAATCTATGGCCTTCATTCATTGCTAAAATTTAAGGTTGTAAAGCAAAACCTATCATCTCATTCTTCATTTGGCATTTTTAAAGCTGAAATTATAAATAAATTCAGTTATATTATCTCTCACAAGCGGCTTTTACACTATAGCAAAGTAAATTCACCTTCAGGAATTTACTTTACTATACAAATTTTCTGCCTAGTTTCTCCTCTGATATATAGAGTAGTGGGGGAAAGTACATAGCTTTCACAGGTACTACTCGTGTGCGACGTCAAGTCAGGGTTACACAGAAATGTTGCAGTGAATCTTCATGTTGGTATTTAGAAATAGAAATTGGATATTAACTCATGACCAATTGAATGGGCTATTTAAATAAAGAAATAAGGGTTTTCAATAATTCATACTATGTCTTAGCAACTCAGTGATTTTAAAACAAATGTCAGATGTATCATTTCTCTGAATCAAAAACAAAGAAAACAGGCAGGGAAAAGTAAGTATGAAAATTTAACTATTTCTTAAGATAACTATACTAGCATTGATTTTAAATAAAAGATACTGAGAATTCATGGGCTGGAGAGATGGGTCAGTGGTTAAGGTGCTTGTCTGCTAATCCTGAAAACCTTTACTCAGTTTCCCAGTACCCATGTAAAACCTGATGCACAATATGGCACATGTATCTAGAATTCATTTGTAGTGGCTGGAGTCCCTGGGATGCTAATTCTTTCTGTCTGCATCTCTTATCTCTATCTCTGCTTACAAATAAATAAATAAAAATATATTTTAAATGATACTGATAATTCATTGATCTAGTAGGAATATTGAGATTCACTTGTATACATAAGCAAAGAGTGAGCATCATATTATGGTCTGATTAAATTTAAGTTCATATTTTACTATCAAATAGATTTGGAAATTATCTTCTACCAGATACCATCATGCCTCTATTAGAGTTAGGCTCTAAAATCAGTACAGTTTTTCTTTCCAAAAATCAGATCAAATAATGAGGTAAGGGCTGGAGAGATGGCTTAGAGGTCCAGGTACCTGCCAACAAAGCTAAAGGAACGAGTTTCCATTCCCGAGGACCCATGTAAGCCAGATGCAAAAGGGGGTGCATGCATCTGGAATTTGTTTGCAGTGGCTGGAGACCCTGGCACAACTATTCTGTCTCTCTCTCCTCTCTCTCTTTCTGCCTATTTTTCTCTCTCAAATAAATAAATAGATAAGAAATATTTTTAAAAAATGAAGTAATCATGTACCTCACAGTTTTATATATGGACCTTCATTGTATAGATTTCAATGTATTTCATAAGTTCTTCTCATTTTATGAATTTGGGATCAAAAAGCTATCACAGTTACTACTTCTGTATTTTGATTCAATATTAACTATAAAATAGTATCAGATATATGATGAAATAAAGTTACAAAAAAATACACCACCCTCTTGGTCATCTAAAACATCTGAAATTGCCATAGATTTCTTAAATCTTTTCTCTTTGAGTGTGTGTGTGTGTGTGTGTGTGTGTGTGTGTGTGTGTGTGTGTGTGATATGTGGTGGGGATCAATGTGTATATGTGCATTCATATGTGTATAAGTGTATATTTGTATGAGGGTGCACTGTGAGGGATGCCTGTGGAGGCCAGGTGTCAAAATAGGTGTCTTGCTTGGTAGCTTCGAACTTACTTTTAGAAACGAGGTCTCTCACTAAACCTAGACCTTATTAATTGGGCTATACAACCTAGAAAGCAAGCCATGATGATTCTCCTTGCCTCCATCTGTCTCTATCATTGGGATTACAGGCATGTGCCACCATGCCTTCCTGACATTTTATCTGGATGCTAGGGATCCAAACACAGGTCCTCATGCTTGAGCAACAAATACTCACTAAGCCATCTCCCTTGCACTGAGCTCTTTTCTTCTCTAAACAGTTTATCAACCTTAGCTCCTTTCTTTCAAAGGGGTGAATATGAGACCCAGTTAAATGTAATCTCCTACTGAGAAAGAGTAACACATATAACTTCTCTCTCAGACTAATGCATTTTCTGGCTCTAAACTCCTAGTTGTAATTTCTTGATTTAAATAATTTAGTAAGAATTAATGTCTCTCCTTATAAAATCTAACCCTTACATTCTTGCATTCTGGTGAGTCAGTAAGTGTTGGAATGGTAGGCTACCCCTATTGCTCAGCCAAACCTCATGACTATAATATTTAGTAAAGCATTGTAAACATCAAGGCTGGATGTAGTCAGAATAACAGCAGCTACTTAAATCACTCACCAAATGTGCACAGCAAAAGCCTTCTGGAAAAGCCCCATAGCCATCATAACATGGACTCAAATGTGCAACTGCCAATCTTGCCCGTAATTCTCCTTTTACTCTGTGTTTAGAATTTTTTTTTAATTTTTAATTTTTATTTTTTGCTAACAAATGTCTGTTAAGTGTTACCCCAACCTGCTTGAAAAGATGTTACACCATGCATGATTATAGAACTATCTTTACGCCAGGTGAAAAGAGTCTGTCTGCAACTGGTTATGTTAGTTTTGAGCCTTCTTGAAGGTTATTATATTAAAATGGATTGCAAGCTTACCTCCACAGTTAATGTGATTCTTCCTTTATTCTTGTGTTTGAGAACAAGGTTAAATGACACATCACAGATTGGTTTCTTTGTATACAAAGTTCGTATTTAAATCTATTAAGTCAGGCATGGTATTGCATGAATGTAATCCCAGCATTTAGAAAGTAGAGGTAGGAGGATTAGGACAAGAAAGCCAGCACCCACTACATAGTGATTTGAAATTCATCCTGGGCTACAAGACGTTCTGTCACAAATAACCAAAAATAAATAAATTAAATAAGTCTTCTTAGTTAAGTGCAATATTTCTTCCTATTGGTTAGAAAGCACAACTTGCTTACCAAAATCCTCACCTATGCCAGTATTTAGCATAGCAACTTACATGACAAAGCTGTACCATGCTGTTCTGTTGACAAGTGCCCTTAGATAAGTCAATGAGCAGATCTATTTGACCATCCTTCTTTTCCATGTTTTCATAGAGATATAAAGACTCAAAATGTGTTTTATTTCATGATTTTCTCTACTTGAGGTATGTGTCAAATGTAACCAAGATGTCTTTGGTTATAAAATTGAGAGTTTCAATTCTGGTTCTATGTGATTAATTTTAACGCAGTAGTTTTGTTTACACAGACAGACCAGAGGAAACCTAGAAACTATGTAGAATTGAACATGACCATTTATACTTTCCATATTCTTTATCCATTACTTAACTGAAATTTATAAAAATACATGTGTATTTATTCAGATGTATGTATACATGTATAAATTTGTATATCTAAATAATTATCCCAATATATTTGCTTACATATGTGTATATGTATATGTATATTAATACATATATAAATATGCATACATATACACACTAAATATATATCATATACTGCAAAACATACCTATGTATACATTATACATACACATATACATGGTCTTTATTGTCAGGATAGATTTCCCAAATAATAATTCAGTGACATGAAACAGACTATTTTGATGTGTTTTAGTCTAATGATGCTGATAGAAAATAAAACTTGACTTACAGATTCCTAACTGAGAAAGGTAAGCAGAGTTATAGAAAATAATTAGAAGCAATTCTGGCAGAATAGCACTTATTGGAATGCTGCCTGGGGGTCACAAGGGGAGCATCCAGTTTATCATCAAGTTGGCTGAGATTAAACATTCAGAAAGAGCTGTTCTAGGATGTTCCAATGTGTAAAATAATGCCAAGAAATAGGAAAATGATTCCAATAAGAAGGTTGGCTCTGATATGGGTTTTAACCCCATGGGATGAATGTGGACACAACATACCTTGCATCTTGAGAAATGACTTCATTGAATGTAAATAGTTGAGGGTATTTTCCTCATTAGAGTGGGTATTTTCCTGAGCCAATTCTAATCCTAGTCCTTCACCTGTTTGATTCCCACTTCTGACTTTTTATTTCTGGTTCACAATGAAAGCAGTCTGGAAGTCATCGCTGCTATATCTGTATAAACAAAAGCCAAGTTCAGCAAACTGAGTATTAAAATCTGCCATCCAATTTAACAGAGACCTGGGGTCAAAGAGGAAATCACAGAACCTAAGCTGGAGTGAAATAGACACAGAAGCATAATTTCAGTTTCCCAGAGAGTCATCCATCAGAATATACCATGGGAACTGGAGTGAAACTCATTTAAGCCCAACAATTATTTGTGTACACTGCTGTAGGTTGACCATGGACAAGTTTCAGAATTACAACTCCCTAGAAATGTTACCTCCAAGAACAATAATGGACCGTCCCACTGAAAAGTTGTGTGAGAGAGAGAGAAAGAGAGAGGGAAGGAGGAAGAGAGATTGGGTAGGGATGGAGGGAAGGTAAATGAAAAATAGCTACTTAAAAATACACAGGACTTCCAGTTAGGATGGTACCACAAAGCAGCCTGGGTGGGAAATGAACAAAAAAAAAAAAAAAAAAAAAAAAAACTCAGCAAAATATACACTTTTACTAAAAAGCAAGGTGTATAGGAAATTGAAATGGTAGCAGAGAAGTAGAGGTGATCCAGAGCATCGAGAGCCCGCACAGCCCAGCAAAAGCAGCCCAGCAGGTCTACTAACCACAGCAGCAGCAGTGCACCAGAAAGCCTCCAGGCTCTGCTTGAGCCCCAGGAAAATTCAGGTGAGGGGAGCTTCCACCAGAGCTCTCCACAAACTCTAGAAAAGTGAAGGGAGAGCGGCAGTGAACAATGGAGGAGCAGATCAAAAGGTAGAAAAACACGTGGAACAGTGAGAGAACTAGAGCAGCATCCATTCACTCCCCTCCCCCACTGAGTGTGCCCAACTCCAGCGAACAGAGCAGCGGTCCCTGGACCTGGCCAGCCAACTTTATCTGACAGTGGGACCCAAGCAGGAGCAGAGTCCAGGAACAGGGGCCCCAGTGGTAGCAGATCCAGCAGCAGCAGCTTCAGAGGCAGCAGCAGCAGGTCAAGCAGTGGCAGCTACAGCACCAGCAGCAGCGGCAACAGCAGTGGCAGATCCACCAGTGGCAGCTTTAGCAGCAGTGGTGACAGATCCAGCAACAGCAGCTTCAGCACCAGCAGCAGCAGTTCCAGCAGCAGGAGTGCCAATCTGCAGGGCCACAGTTGCCACACTTGGTTTGCCCTGCAGGAAAAGCCGGTGCCCAGCACCAGAAATGAGAACAGTATCCAACAACCCAGCCAGCAACTTTACTGAGACCAAAATCATCCAAAAAGGTAACTGGAACTGCACCAGGGAAGGGGCTCACATGGTCACAAGCTGAATTGGATCCCTCAACAAACCAGAAATTTTAACCTCTTTGTTGATAGAGGATCTGGTTGTTATAATACCTACTGTTACATAAATACTTGGTACTGTTTTTGATTGAATGTGTACAGTGTTTAGTGAAATTTTAGAATCTACCTATATTTTGTTCCACACAGCCTACTTGAATACTACCATAGCAGGCAAACTCAAACCCTAGGAACACCTTTGTAGATACTCTGAGAGTCTTAAGAGCCATACCTAACACCTTAAGCTCCTACTTGAAGATAACATCAGATCAATTGATACAGCTAAATACCCAGCAAGCTAGAAAATTAAAGCATTAACTTAATCCAAGATGCAAAAATATATACATTATAACACAAGAAACACTAAAAAGCAAAACAATATAAATCCACCTGAAAGTATCAGTGCATCAGAAGTGACCTTCAGTGAGAACAAGTTAGAGGAAATGCTTGAGAAAGATTTCAAAATAATGATTGTAAATATGTTCAAAGAAGTTTAAAAACAAATCAAAGGATTCAAATAGTGAATCAAAGAAATCAAAGGAGATGCAGGACACCAATTTAAAGAAATAAAGAAGGCAATACAAGACATAAATAAGGAAATAGAAATAATAAAGAAAAACCAGTCAAAATTACTAGCAATGAAGAACACAGTTAATGAAATAAAAAACCCTGTAGAAAATCTCACCAGTAGAATGGATGATGGAGAGGACAAAATTTCTAAGCTAGAAGACCAGGTGGCAGATCTATACAGTCCAACAAAGAGGAAGAAACTAATAGAAAAGTATGAATGGGAATTTCAAGATATTCAGGATACTATGAAAAGATCAAATATAAGAATTCAGGGCATAGTAGAAGGAAAAGAATTTTACTCCAAAGGCATAGTAGGTGTCTTCAACAAAATCATAGAAGAAAACTTCCCCCAAATTGTGAATAATGTGCCAATGCAGATAGTAGAAACCTTTAGAACACCAGTAACACAAAACCTGGAAAGAACCTCTCCTCGCCATATTATAATCAAACTTCCAAACACACAAACCAAATACATACATATACATATATATGTGTGTGTGTGTGTGTGTGTGTGTGTGTGTGTGTGTGTCTGTGTGTGTGTGTATGTATGTATATATTGAAAGCAGTTAGAGAGAAAAATCAAGTTACCTAAAAAGGCAAGCCCATCAGGATTATAGCAGATTATTCAACACAAACTTTTAAAGCCAGAAGGGCTTGGAGTAATGTATTCCAAGTTTTGAAAGTTTTGAAAGATAACAACTGTCAACCAAGGTTATTTTATCCTGCAAAGCTATCCATTCGAATAGACAGAGAAATAAGGACATTCCATGACAAAAGCAGGTTAAAGCAGTATTTGAAGACAAAACCAGCTGTACAGAAAATACCTGAAAGAATCCTCCATGTTGAATAAAAGGAAAAGCACACATATAAGGAACCTAGAAAAAACAAGCAATACTCAAATACTAGTTAACACAAGAGAGCAAAGGTAGAACTGGAACCACAAAAGAAAAAAAAATTGGCAAAAATAAATACACACCTTTCAATATCTCTTAATATCAACAGCCTCAATGGCCCAACCAAAATACATAGGCTTGCAGACTGGGTTAAAAAGCAGGATCACTCATCTACAACACCTTATCTGAATCTACCTAAGACAACTTACATACTCAGCAAGCACCTCATGGACTAGACAATAGGATGGAAGGGAGGGTGGGGAGGGCATCGAAGGGTGGAAAACAGTAATCTGGACACAAACGGCATTGGTACCATAAAATTCTACTTCCTAAAAGTCAGACCAAATGGCTAAACCTTCACTAGACCTTTACAGGACACACCTGAACCACAAGAAACTGGAGAGGGTAGGAATAAGACTAACCTAAATCTTCTACATCTTCCCTCCCTCCATCTCCCCCTCTCCCCTCTATCTCTCTCCTCTCTAACTCTTGTATATTAGTTATGTTTTTCCTCAATTTATTAGTGGGCACTGGCTTGTAACCCCCACTTCCAGTTTGGGGCTACCATCCACAATGAGCTTTTGAGCAGAGAAACCTACAAGGTTTCCCAAAACAATGACAGACTTCTGTCAGAGTACTTGATGACCCACCAAAGGCCAGTGGTAAGACCCTATTGCTGAAGACTCTATGCAGCTGATATGCAAAATCGAACGGCATGGCTGGAAGCCAGGAGAGAGTCAGTCCCCACACAGTCAGCGTGTCTAGTGCCAGAAGGCGCTACATGGGCGACTGGGGGAAACGACCAATATCTGTCCAAGCAACTCATGGTCTAATCTAATTAGCAACAAATAACCTGACATGATGCCCACACAAATACAATAGTGGCACACAGCCATGGTGAGGAACCAACTACTCTTGATTTGGCTAACTGATCCACTCAGTGGTACTAGACCCATAGCTGGAGCTGGGAAATAAGTCAGAACCATACCCAAACACAAGCCAACTCTCCAATATTAAGCTATCATCAATCATGGGGAACAAGAGGGCCTACACCTATCAATCTGTCTATCAAAAAAGTAAGTGTTGTTTCAATTTTCTTGGTGCTAACTTACTCTCCGTTGGAGAATCTGCTTCTGTTTTTCAGATAGATGCAGATCCTATGGAGAGAGCTGCCCAAACATACCTCAAAAGGGGCCAAACTGAAACTAAGGACAATTGGTGAAACAAGCAAGGGTGCTGTTTTCCTGTGAACCGGATACCAGCACAAAGGGCAAGGAGATCAACACAGAGAAAAATCAACTCCTACCAAATCAGAGAGCCAGAGCCTCAGATGCACCCAACACCTCATCACTGAAGCAGACCAAAAATGAACCCAACATGGCTCAGGGAAATTTTGTGGAAGAGGGGGCAGAAAGAATGTCAGAGTCACATGTTGGGTCATGATTTGCAGAGACATTTAGCATACCAATAATTGGGGACTAACCCCACAGTACACGACCCATTTACATCAACAAGGAGGGTCTAATGGGAGGGGGTAGATCATAGATGAGCCTAAACAATGGTACCAAACTGCCTGTATTTGAAGAAAAGCAAACTAATAAATCAAATTTTAAAAAAATAAAAGTAAAAAAAGTAGAAAGGAAAAAAAAAAAAAAAAAAAGCAGGATCCCACATTTTGTTGTCTCCAAAAAAACTCACCTTTCTACAAAAGATAGACATTACCTTTGGGTGAAAGTTTGGAAAATGGTGTTTCAAGCAAATGGGCCTAGAAAACAAGCAGGGGTTGCTATCCTAATGTCTGACAAGGTAGACTTCAGTCCAACATTAGTCAAGAAAGATAAGGAAGGTCAGGTCACTTTATATTGATTAAGGGCACACTTAAACAGGAGGACATTACAATCCTAAACATATATGCACCTAACATGGGGGCTCCCAAATTCATCAAACAAACACTATTAGAACTAAGGTCACAGATAACACCAAACACAGTGGTGGCGGGTGACTTTAACCCCCCCACTCTCATCAATTGACAAATCATTCAGGGAAAAAATAAACAGAGAACCATCTAGACTAAATGAGGTCATACAAGGATTGGACCTAACAGACATATACAGGACATTTCATCCAAATGCTTCAGAATATATATTCTTTTCAGCAGCACATGGAACATTCTCTAAAATAGACCATATATCAGGACACAAAGCTAATCTTAACAAATTCAGGAACATTCAAATAATTTCTTGCATTCTATCTGACCACAATGGAAAAAAAAACTACAAATCAATAGTAATAAAGGCTATAGAGCATACACAAAAGCATGGAAACTAAACAATACACTACTAAATGATGAATGGGTCAACGAAGAAATCAAAAAGTAAATTTAAAAAAATATAGTGTCAAACAATAATGAGAGCACAACATACCAAAATCTCTGGGACACAATGAAGACAGTTCTAAGATGTAAACTTATAGCTTTAAGTGCCTATATTAAGAAACTGGAAAGGTTGCAAGTAAATGATCTAATGCTTCACCGTAATGCCTTGGAAAAAGAACAATGCCAAGCAAAAATCAGTAGACAGGAATTAATAATAAAAATTAAGGCTGAAATTAATGAAACAGAAACAAAAAAATCCAAAAAATTAATTAAACAAAGAGTTGGTTCTTCAAAAGGATAAACAAGATTAATAAACCCTTAGCAATTCTGACCAAAAAAAAGAGAGAAGAGCCACAAATTAATAAAATCAGAGATGAACAGGTAACATCAGAACAGATTTCAGAGAAATTCAAAAAATCATAGGAACATACTATAAAAGCATATACTCCACAGAGTATGAAAATCTGAAAGAAATGGATGAGTTCCTTGATTTATATGACCTACCTAAATTAAATCAAGATAAGATTAATCACTTAAATAGACCTATAACAAGCATGGAGATCCGAACAGTTATCAATAATCTCCCAACTAATAAATGCCCAGGCCAACATGGATTCACTGCTGAATTTTATCACACCTTCAAGGAAGAGCTAACATCATTGCTTCTTAAGGTTTTCCAAGAAATAGAAAAAGAGAGAATTCTATCAAATTCCTTCTATGAAACCAGCATCACCCTGATACCAAAACCAGGCAAAGATAGAACAAAAAAAGAAAATTACAGACCAATCTCTCTCATGAACATAGATGCAAAATTTCTCAACAAAATATTGGCAAACAGAATACAAGAATATATCAGAAAGATCATTTACCTGATCAAATAGGATTTATCCCAGAGATACAGGGATGGTTCAATATATGCAAATCTATAAATGTAATACATTACATAAATGGGTTGAAGGACAAAAATCACATGATCATCTCATTAGATGCAGAGAAAGCATTCTACAACATCCAACATCCTTTCATGATAAAAGTCCTACAGAGACCTGGAATAGAACGAACATATCTCAATATAATAAAAGCTATTTATGACAAGTCTACAGCCAACATATTACTAAATGGGGAAAAATTGGAAGCTTTTCCACTAAAATCAGGAACAAGACAAGGGTGTCTACTGTCCCCACATTTATTTAACCTAGTTTTGGAAGTCTTAGCCACAGCAATAAGGCAAGAGACACATATAAAAGGGATACAAATTGGAAAGGAAGAGATCAAGTTATCATTATTTGCAGATGACATGATTCTATACATAAAGGACCTTAAAGACTCTACTAGCAAACTCTTGGAGCTGATAAAAACCTACAGCCATGTAGCAGGATACAAAATAAATACACAGTATCAGTAGCCTTCTTATATGCTAACAACAAACACACAGAGGATGAAATCAGAGAATCACTCCCATTAACAATTGCATCAATAAATAAATAAAATACCTTGGAATAAACCTAACCAAGGAGGTAAAAAATCTCTACAATCTTAAAACTCTCATGTGATAAATTGCAGAAGACACTAGAAAGTGGAGAAACATCTGTTGTTCCTGGATTGGAAGAATTAATATTGTGAAAATGGCAATCTTACCTAAAGCAATCTATACATTTAATGCAACCCCTATCAAAATTCCAAAGACATTCTTCATGGAAATAGAAAAAAATAATCCAAAAATTCATTTGGAATCACAAAATCCTCGAATATCTAAAATAATACTGAGCAACAAAAATAAAGCTGGTGGTATCACCATATCTGATTTTAACCTATACTACAGAGCCATAGTCACAAAAACAGTGTGGTACTGGCACGGAAACAGACATGTAGATCAATGGAACAGAATAGTGGACCCAACCCAGATGTACGTCCAGGTAGCTATAGCAACCTGATATTCCATAAAAATTCCAAACTGTCACTTACATGAATGGGACTAAGTTCAATGAGAGATTCCATTGTAAGGTAGCCTCATCTGTATAGATGAGCAATACAGCAATAGAGGAGGACACTCTGTGTTTTCTTCTGTCTCCACATTCATACACATGGATCATGAGCATCTGCACACACACATGCATACACCACACATACTATATACTTTACACACAAAATAATAACGAGTAAGGTCAAAGATAGATAATAAGTTGCTAAAATTATAAAGGCTTCATGTAAGACATCTAGGTACAAATGGTGGGGATGAAACATTTTTTTACTCATTTCTCAAAAAGTGATTTGCTGGGCTGGAGAGATGGTTTAGTGGTTAAGCGCTTGCCTGTGAAGCCTAAGGACCCCAGTTTGAGGCTCAATTCCCCAGGACCCAGATTAGCCAGATGCACAAGAGGGTGCACGCATCTGGAGTTCACTTGCAGTGGCTGGAAGCCCTGGCATGCCCATTCTCTCTTTCTCTGTCTGTCGCTCTCAAATAAAAAACAAATTGAAAAAAAAAAATTTAAGTGATTTTCTAAATTTTACTTCATCTTTAATCCTAAAATTGGACAAATATAACCTGAAATATTTTTAAAAGTCTGAGATGAATTTCAGTATATACCAGGAATAGAAAAGCAACTTCAAGGATGGAACTCCTTTTTAGAAATTCCTAACTGAAATGAATATTCTATGTAGAGGGACTAGACCTAATTTATAAAACAACACTAATGGCCAATGAAATTACAACTGTAACTGCAGGATTTCTGAGTCCACCCTAAGGTACGCCTACCAAATTAGTTGTAAAATGGGAAACAAAAGCTGAAGAACAAATGATCATAAACAAAAGGGAACATGTGTATATTAGTAGTAAAAGTATGTGCATTTGTGCAATAATGAAGAATTAGAAAAATAAAAGTATTTTCATTTACATTTGTTCAAGCCCTACTAAAAGATTTATTTCAAATTGGAATCCAGGGTGTGAGCTCAGGTTGTCTTCTTCTGAGTACAAGGCACAATGTATCACATTAGAATATCATATTGGCAAAAGAAGGGCATGAGTACACTATAGAATATGCTTGAGCCCTTGAATCTGGACATGAGAACCACTCACCATGCTGCTACTGATTAGTGACATTCTCTTTATTTTATATTTGGAGCACTTGTTCATTTTTATCCTTTCTAGTAAATGTTCTATGAATATATGACTTCTCCATAATATGTATTTCCTAAAATTTTTATTTGTCTTAATTTATTCCACATTATTTATTCTTTTGCCCATGAGTTGGTCTTTCTGGGGCTGGACAGATGACTCAGAGATTAAAGTGTCTTCCTGCAATACCTAATGACCCAAAGTTGATTCCCCAGTACCCACCTACAGCCAGATAAACAAAGTGGTGCATTCCTCTGGAGTTGGTTAGCAGTGGCTGGAGGCTCTGAAGTGCTATTTTATCTGTCTTCTCTATGCTTCTCTCTGCTTGCAAATAAATAAAATAGTTGGTCTTTCCTTCTTTATTTTATTTTGTAATTTGTAGATTTGCTTTTGAAACAAAAAGTCTCAAATTTAGGAACCTGTCCTCCTGAGAGCTGGGATTAGAGGTGATACCATGCTGTGTACAAGTGTTGGTTTCTCTCACTAATTAGGCTTGGGTTCATTGGGGACAGTGGCCATACAATATACAATATCACCAACAATTTTGTGGAACAAGTTTGAATTGAGTTCCAAATAAGTAACTCAGCAATTATGTTACTTCAATATAACAAAGCTTTCACTTGAGATATAAAGAGAAAATAAGTAAATGAGGACATTTTTTCTTGAATTCTCCATTCTAATCACCCTTTGAAAAGTAATGATTGGTCCTCCCTCATATCTGGATGCAATGAAGGCAGGATCCTCTGATGTAATAATATACATCTGTCCCATAAAATACCATGAATGTCAAAATTTCAAGCTCAAGTACTAAAATTTGAGGTTAATTTTCCTTTTCCAGTAAAGCTCAAATATATGTTTAGTACACAAGTAGCTTTGGAAGCTGTACAAAAGATATTATTTTAGTAAAACCAAATTAACCTAATTGTGCCTTATCAGATGTTTCAGAAGCTAAGCAAAGATATTTTAATCTAAATATAGGAATGGACTCTTACAAACTGGCCAGCCTTAACTGCAACTCACCAAACAGACCTTGATAAATAGACAAAGACAGGAATTCTGGCTAACAAAATTTCCAGACTTTAAAATGAATGTCTGACAAGGTAGTCAATCCTCAATATCAATAAGCACAAGAAATACTCTTTTTTTGGCTCAGACTTAGATGATATAGCTCACTATTAAAATAAAAGCCTCTTTGTGAAGACTCATCAAGAAACATGGGCCTGTGTTACAGGGAATATTCAGTATTAAGAAAAATTGTTTGCCTTGTGCTAGCAACTCAAAATTGTAGCTCTATTTTTTGTTTTATATATTTATTATTTTTGTTGTTTTTGGAGGCAAAGTTTAACTATATCCCAGCCTGACCTAAAACTGTTGCTGTAGCCCAAGCTTTCCTCAAACTCATAATGATTCTCCTATTTTAGTCTACAGAGTGATGGGATGAAGTATGTGAGCCACCTCACCTACCCCAGTAAAAGCATTTCCTCAAATAAGGCTCTACTTCCTAAACAGTCTTCCCAAATAGTACGACCAACTAGGGATTAAATGTTCAGCCCATGAACCTATCAGGGACATTTTACATTCAAACCAGCACAGGAATATTTCCCTAGATGGCAAATGTGATGTTGAACCTAGAACCCAATTAGGGAGCAATTATAAAAATTCATGTAGAAAACAACAACTTGAGCTAAGACCCTGAACAGTACACTGAACAATAACCGATAAATGAGTACAAATCACAAAATTATTAAAACGGAAAGGATAAGCATGCAAGAGATTAGTCCACATGACACATTGGCTGAGGACGAACAAAACATTTAACATTTGATCATTTTAATGGGATGTGAAAATAGCCAAGTACAAAAAGTGATACTGAATTTTTTGACTGTTTATTGTTTTTGACATTGATACATGCATACATACAATGAAGTTTTTGACATTTTCTATATACATATACCATGTCTTTTATTACATTCATCCACATTGTCTCACTCCCTCTCCTGTTGAATCACCACATTTTTCTAACTAGTGCTCCAGTCTAGTTGCATGTTTTCTTTATTTTTATCACTCACTAAACTTAAATAGTGTATTTTGCAAGAGCATGGAGGAAAATTTATTTAGTGGATTATGTATAACTTACTCATGACCATGAAATGTCTTCCCCAGTAACCATTAACTACCAATAACTTCTCAGGGAGGGGATGAGATCTCATGAGCTCCTTCATACCCATGTTGATTGGCCTAATCTTGTACAGATCCTATGTAGGTACTACAGCTACTATGAATTCTTGAGTGCAGCTGCCACATTGTGTCCAGACAGTAGCATTTCACAACACTCTTCATCTGACGTTCTACTTCTCTTCATTCATGTGACATTGTCTGAGCCTTGGGGAGGTTAATAGAAGTAACCCTTTATACCTAGTTGCTAACTCAACAGTCACTTATTCTTAGTACTTCCCACACTTATAAAGTTCTGCATTAGTTGTTTCTCACTACAAAAAGAAGCTTGTTTGGCTAAGGCAATGAACACTAGTCTCATGAAACATGTGGCTGGAACTACAAGGGTTCTGGCCTCTGACCTGAAGTACATGTGAGCACTGCACACAGTTCTGTAGCTTAAATTTCATTTTTAGGTATATGAGTTTAGACTTTTAAAGATGAACCTTATTTGGAAACACACAACTGAGTTATAATGGCATGAAGCTAATTATGTTATATCCTAGCTTAACTAGGATAAGCTTAAAGCTTAAATGATATTTCAGAAATTTTCTAGTTTACATTTCTCTTACAATTTCTAAATGTGATATATATGAACACATACATATGGAGCTATTTTACATATATTTGTATATAATTGATGCTTATTTTGGATTTAATTTCTTGATTGTTAAAGAATTAGTTCTTAAAGGAGAGAAGTTTATTAATATGAATTGCTTGGCTCTGAAGTGAGAGAGAAGGCATATTTTCTATTTCTTCAAAGCCTCAGTATTACCAAGGATAATGATAATTGTGAAAGCTACAAGGAAGAAACGACTTGACTACTACTGAGATTTTGAAAGTCAAAAGTATTACTTTCAATTTGCATTATCCCCACATGAGGGTAGCTCCAAAACTTAGACAGGGTCTGGTGCAAATGAAAAAGGGAAACACTTATGGCTTCCTTTAAGAACCAGCCCAGTAGGAAGTCTTAGAGTGCTACTCGTGACAACTATCTACTGTACTTTAAATCTTTACCAGCTCCCCAGAAAAGCATTTCCACAACTCTGTATAGCATGTGGGTGCTCTCCTGTCTGTAGTCATCTCTCCGGTATGTAATTGTCTTCCCCTCTGCTCTGAGCTCTGCATTGTTGGGAATTCTGCCTCAATGCTTTCAATGTTACTAACTTCTAGCAGAGGACCTACCAAGTAGTTTAAGTTCTCAAAATTGTGTTTAATAAGTGAGTATGGACAGTTGAAGAATTCCAGAACATGGATAGCTAAGGAAAAATAAAGAATAATACGTGTTAGGCCAGCCTGGGTGTCATGGTGATTTTAAGATGAACTTGGGCAACATAATGAGATTATTTATTAAAAAAAAAGGTACATTTCTATCTATGCTCCCATAAATAAACATTTTTGTGCATATAATAAACCTCATATACTCACTGACTCATCAAAATAAATAAACAAAGGACATGAAAGTCCACTAAGGATCAGGATTACAAACAGAAAGAAGTTCACTACAACTATGAATGGAATGAGAGAGTAATGAAGTTGAGTATGATTAAAATACATTTTATAAATGTATGAAACTATTAGATAAAATAAATTAATGGTTCCTGGAATGGTGGTACACACCTTTAATCCCAGCACTAAAAAGGCTGACATAGGAGGATCAACATAATTTTGAGGCCAGTCTGAAGCTACAACATGGGTTCCAGGTCTGTCTGAGCTGAAATAAGAACCCTCCTAAAATATATATTAATAATAAAATTAAATTAAAAGACTTAAAACCCTAAATAAAAATAATAGTAATTAAAATTAACAATCATAAGAAAAATCAGTGATTGGAGAGTAAAACCTGGTTAAAGTGAGTAGTCAGAATGCTACATGATTGGGCTGGAGAGATGGCTTAGCAGTTAAGTGCTTGCTTCTGAAGCCTAAGGACCCTGGTTCAAGGCTCGACTCCACAGGACCCATATAAGCCAGATGCACAAGGTGGCTCATGCATCTGGAGTTCATTTGCAATGGCTGGAAGCCCTGGTGAGCCCATTCTGTCTGTCTCTCTACCTCTGTCTCTGTATTTTTCTCTCAAATAAATAAAAATAAAATTTAAAAAAGAATGCTACAGGCTTATGAGCAGAGCCCATTGCCTCTGGGGTCAGACTGGCCTGGAAACACCCATTTATCTTCCTTTCATCTTCTTCAGTTTCCTCACACAATGAAATGAAATAACAAATTTTCCTCAAATTATTTACCAAATGTCATGGTGCCTTGAAATATAGACACTGAACCCTGGAATCATTTAAAACAAAGAGTGATCAAAATGCTTCCTGGCAAAGAGCCTGAAATAAAGAAACTAGCTCTCGAAGCCATTTAAATCTCTTGCCCTACAGCTGCTGTTTCTGTTGCAGGCACTCATGGATTTTTTTCTTTTCTTTAGCTAAACAGCCAAAACAGCAAGAATTGAACAAGTTGAGTGAGGAATCACTATTACATGAACAAGGGACATGGAAATTTGACTCCAAACTGTTCCTTGAACATTTGATGAAAGGAAGGGATTTAGGGATAAGAAATTAACTCTGTTGATCCAGAAAACATGCACATATACACCATTCACAGATGGTATCATTCTAAGCCCCTCTGCTGCTTTCTTAAGATCTATTTTGTTACTTTAAATGTCCATGGCTTTTACCTGTGGTTAATATATATCACACACAAACACAATGTTCTGTGCCAGGAGCACAAGCAGATCACTGAGGATAGGACAGAGGGTTTAAAAGTCCTATCAGCATGTCCAATATCCCTTGTCAATATTGATCATCTGTATTGTTTAGGGCAAATATAATCTAAGGCATAGTGAATATGGTTGCATTGTGTTAAACAGGCTGATTAGATGACTAAAGCTAACTTCAGAACTTACTTATAAGACAGGGTACTAATTTAACAGAAGTAAGCATCTCACAGGAATATTCTCAGAAAAAAATTATTTGTAAAGTCCTTAAGAATTACTTTCATGGCTCTTTACCATAATACATTCCCCAAAATTATGTTGGTTCCTATTGAAAACATGTATTTAAAATGTGTGTCAGATGGTATAGTATACAGTCATATTGCTGGAATGAACATCGAACCAAACAGTTTTATGGGAGAAAGGGATGTATTTCAAACCTACAGGTCCAAGGGAAGTTTCATCTTCAGCAGAAAAAGATGGCTTCCATTTATAAATCCAAGCAGAAAGAGATACCACCACAAACCAGCAAACACCAAAAAGCAGCAAGCACACAAAAAAATCTTCCAGACTCAAGGCTTTCTGCATATATTTGGACTAGAATTCAGATCCACCCTCAATCACACCTTTGGGCTGGACCCCAGGATCCATCCCCACTGACATCTCCTCCACCTAGAGAGATAGAGATCTAAGTTACAAGCTTTAATAACACATCTGAGTCTATGGGAGACATGCATTCAAACTGCTACAGATGGCCATCATCCAATGAAATATTATCCCTTTTACTTCTCCTGTTCTTCTTCAGTCCTGATTCACAACCTCAATCCTACACGTGAACTGGTTGTCATAACTGTATGTATGTACTGCAGTGCTAGTGTGGATCTTGAAAATTGGTATTTACCTTATAATAAATAGCAATATCTGAACCTGTTGATATATCTCTAAACAGGAGAAACATAAAAATAAGTTATAATGACTTCCAAATTGCTAATTTCCCTAAATGACTTGTGTGAACAGAAAATTGCATTGTAGATAAATGGATAAATATGGGAAGTAAAAGTGACAGGGGAAACTATTAAATTCAGTATTTATTGATTGCCCTAAAAACGTTCCAGGAACATATATATTTTAAAAAGTCAGTTGTCTTGTGATCATTAAACAATAAATGGATGATTTTTTTAAAAAGTCAAAACTACCCGGTGGTCATTGCATGTATTTTTACCAAAATACCTCCAGAAATCTTTTGCCCCTTTTATCAGAATAGATGTTTTTCTTTATTGCTTAAATGGCAACTAGTCATTATGTCATGTTTCAAAAGGAGAATATCTACACAGAGACTATTCCCTTATTTATAGATGTCCTCTGAAAGCAGATTGGTTCCTGATGTCAGCTCTCTAACTTCTAAGTATGAATCCTTGACTCAGAAGCAAGCCTCAGATTTTTCTAGGCATTAAATAAATCTTGCCAAAGATTTGTGGTCCATAAAATGAAATAGTACATATTGAGTGTCTGCCATGTAGGTAGCACTTAACAATTAATACATTCTGTAATGTAAAAGTACTTTGAATTCTACATATATTGCCTTGCATTTTATAAGTCAATACAATATACCCATAGCATGTTAATAATTCTAATTGATTTAATTATAAATTCTGCTTGTTACTTATTACTATACATCATAATTTACCTAATCAACACCCTGTCATAGAGCATTGGGAATCTTTACTTTATAAATTATTTATGTATTTGTATAGAATACTTTTAAGCACATGTCTTAGGGACATATTTTGCTCATATTCTTCATAATGTTCATAGAATTTCAAGAATATAAATTTATAGGGAAGAACAAAGAATACATAAATATTATGTGTCTGGGGTTTGTTTACATTGTCAACAGGATCTGCTGCACAAATATTCATAATCTCTCTCTCTCTCTCTCTCTCTCTCTCTGTGTGTGTGTGTGTGTGTGTGTGTGTGTTTCTCTCTCTTTCAAATAAACATATTAAACTATTAAAAAAATTCACAGAAAAAGTATTAAGGCAAACAAAATAATTTAAATTTCCTGTTTTATTTATTTACTTATTTTGCTCTAGTGCTATGTGATAAATAGCAACAAATATCCCTGGGTCTACATTTGCTGCTGCTTTGAATGAGATTTCGTCACACTCATTTTAGGTGGCTATTGGTATTTTGTGAACATAAGTTGAGCTGAGACACCTTATTGACCTGTTATTATTATGGTTAGAAAATACAGCCCATCAGTTGCTCATTTCTGACAATGTGACAAGTGATACACATAACCTGATAACCTGGATATCCTTCAGATAGTCACACTTATATATGCTTTATTTAATGCTTTATTTACAGTTAAAAAAAAATAACTTTAGGAGAAGAAGGACTTGCAAAGAATAATGAAGCATCCACATCATTTGTAAATAAATGAATTAAACTGACTACAATTTTTCATGAGAATGAGGTTTGAAGGAATTACTGGTAATGGTAAATTAAGGTTTGAGTTTAATAGCTATGCAGATAAGAGAAATGCTGTTTTGACTGTGGAATTGGCATAAAGGCCCCCAAATATGGTCAGGATTTATAAAACAGTTCATGAATCCTCTAAAAATGTGATCTTGAAGGAAAAAAGAATCATTTGCCCACACTGGAGAACGGAATGATAGGAAAAAAAAATATTTTGATGTTCCTACATGGCTAGGAATTTTGAATAAAAAATCTGAAACCTTGGTTAAAGGGCAGGACTTAGAAGTTAAAAGACAAATTTTCTTTGGAAGTTGTGTGATTTTCTTTAGAAATAAAATTATACAGGAAGCTATCATTTAAATTCTAAAGGAATTATTTGGATATGCCCATTATATGTGCCTGTACACATACACACAGAAAGAAAGAAAGAAAGAAAGAAAGAAAGAAAGAAAGAAAGAAAGAAAGAAAGAAAGAAAGAAAGAAAGAAAGAAGGAAGGAAGGAAGGAAGGAAGGAAGGAAGGAAGGAAGGAAGGAAGGAAGGAAAGAAAGAAAGAAAGAAAGAAAGAAAGAAAGAAAGAAAGAAAGAAAGAAAGAAAGAAAGAAAGGAGAAAGACAGACAGAAAGGAAGGAAAGAAGGAAGGAAGGAAGGAAGGAAGGAAGGAAGGAAGGAAGGAAGGAAGGAAGGAAGGAAGGAAGGAAGGAAGGAAAGAAACAAAGAAACAAAGAAAGACCGAGGGAAGGAAGGAAGGGAGGGAGGATTTCACATCAGCAGAGGACGTACAGCCAGGGATATCTTCTCAGAGTCTGATACTCAGGAATCTTCTTGACATAAATGCTCAGAACAACTATTCGGAATGAATGTTTATGAATCAAAGATAAAGTTTAGTAAGGAAAAAAATGTAAGTAAGAATGGACATTCAGTGATAGGTACTTTCTTAGGAAAGGGAGACATGGATTTATCAAAAGAGAGTGGCATTTAAGTGTTTAAACAATGATTACAGATATATGATTTTGGTGGCTTCTAGAGATATATTGTTCAAAGACATTAAGGGGGTATATAAAATTGTGCTGGCATATTTATTTATTTATTTATTTATTTATTTATTTATTTTTATTAATATTTTCCATGATTATAAAAAAAATATTCCATGGTAATTCCCTCCGTCCACCCCCCCCCCTGAAACTTTCCCCTTTGAAATTCCATTCTCCATCATATTAAGTCCCCATCTCAATCATTGTACTTGCATATATACAATATCAACCTATTCAGTACCCTCCTCCCTTCCTTTCTCTTCGCTTTATATCTCCTTTTTAACTTACTGGCCAAAGCTACTAAGTATTTTCCTTCTCACGTAGAAGCCCAATCATCTGTAGCTAAGATCCACATATGAGAGAGAACATGTGGTGCTTGGCTTTCTGGGCCTGGGTTACCTCACTCAGTATAATCCGTTCCAGGTCCATCCACTTTTCTGCAAATTTCATAACTTCATTTTTCTTTACCGCTGAGTAGAACTCCATTGTATAAATGTGCCATATCTTCATTATCCACTCATCAGTTGAGGGACATCTAGGCTGGTTCCATTTCCCAGCTATTATAAATTGAGCAGCAATAAACATGGTTGAGCATGTATTTCTAAGGAAATGAGATGAGTCCTTTGGATATATACCTAGGAGTGCTATAGCTGGGTCATATGGTAGATCAATCTTGAGCTGTTTTAGGAACCTCCACACTGATTTCCACAATGGCTGGAGCAAATTGCATTCCCACAAGCAGTGTAGAAGGGTTCTTCTTTTTCCACATCCCCACCAACATTTATAATCATTTGTTTTCATGATGGTGGCCAATCTGACAGGAGTGAGATGGAATCTCAATGTAGTTTTAATCTGCATTTCCCTGATGACTAGTGACATAGAACATTTTTTTTTTAGATGCTTATGTGCCATTTATATTTCTTCCTATAAGAATGCTCTATTTAGATCCATAGCCCATTTTTTGATTGGCTTGTTTGATGCCTCATTATTTAATTTTTTGAGTTCTTTGTATATCCTAGATATTAATCCTTTATCAGATATATAGCTGGCGAAGATTTTTTCCCATTCTTTAGGTTGCCTCTTTGCTTTTTTCACTGTGTCCTTTGCAGTGCAAAATCTTTGTAATTTCATGAGGTCCCAGTGATTAATCTGTGATTTTATTGCCTGAGCAACTGGGGTTGTATTCAGAAAGTCTTTGCCAAGACCAATATGTTGAAGTGTTTCCCCTACTTTTTCCTCTAGCAGTTTCAAGTTTCAGGTCTGATGTTAAGGTCTTTAATCCATTTGGACTTAATTCTTGTGCATGGCGAGAGAGAAGAATCTATTTTCATCCTTCTGCAGATATATATCCAGTTTTCCCAACACAATTTGCTGAAGAGGCTGTCTTTTCTCCAATGAGTATTTTTGGCATTTTTGTTGAATATCAGGTGGCTATAGCTACTTGGGCTTACATCTGGGTCCTCTATTCTGTTCCACTGATCTACATGTCTGTTTTTGTGCCAGTACCATGCTGTTTTTGTTACTATGGCTCTGTAGTATAGGGTAAAATCAGGTATGGTGATACCACCAGCCTCTTTTTTGTTGCTCAGTATTATTTTAGATATTCAAGGTTTTTTGTGATTCCAAATGAATTTTTGGATTATTTTTTTCTATTTCCATGAAGAATGCCTTTGGAATTTTCATAGGGATTGCATTAAATGTATAGATTGCTTTTGGTAAGATTGCCATTTTCACAATAATTCTTCCAATCCAGGAACAAGGGATGTTTCTCTACTTTCCAGTGTCTTCTGCAATTTCTCACTTGAGTGTTTTAAAGTTCTCATTGTAGAGATTCTTCACTTCCTTCCTTAAGTTTATTCCAAGGTATTTTTTTTTTTTTTGATGCAATTGTGAATGGGAGTGCTTCTCTGATTTCATCCTCTGTGTGTTTGTTGTTAGCATATAAAAAGGCTACTGATTTTTTTGTATTTATTTTGTATCCTGCTACATGGCTATAGGTTTTCATCAGCTCCAAGAGTTTGCTAGTAGAGTCTTTAGGGTCCTTTATGTATAGAATCATGTCTTCTGCAAATAATGATAACTTGATCCCTTCCTTTCCAGTTTGTATCCCTTTTATGTGTGTCTCTTGCCTTATTGCTATGGCTAAGACTTCCAAAATTATACTAAATAAGACTGGGGCCAGTGGATACCCTTGTTTTGTTGATTTTATTGGAAAAGCTTCAAGTTTTTCCCCATTTAGTAATATGTTGGCTGTAGGCTTGTCATAAATAGCTTTTATTATATTGAGCTATGTTCCTTCTATTTCCAGTCTCTGTAGGACTTTTATCATGAAGGGATGTTGGATTTTGTCAAATGCTTTCTCTGTGTCTAATGAGATGTTCCTGTGATTTTTGTTCTTCAGCCTATTTATATAATGTATTACATTTATAGATTTCAGTATATTGAGCCATCCTTGCATCTCTGGGATAAAGCCTACTTGGTCAGGGTGAATGATCTTTTTGATATAATCTTGTATTCTGTTTGGCAATATTTTGTTGAGAATTTTTGCATCTGTGCTCATGAGGGAGATTGGTCTGTAATTTTCTTTTTTGTTCTATGATTGCCTGGTTTTGGTATCAGGGTGATGCTGGCCACATAGATGGAGTTTGGTAGAATTCCTTTTTTCTATTTCCTGGAAAAGCTTAAGAAGCAATGGTTTTAGCTCTTCCTTAAAGGTCTGGTAATATTCAGCAGTGAATCCATCTGGGCCTGGGCATTTTTTAGTTGGGAGATAATTGATAACTGTTCAGATCTCCATGTTTGTTATAGGTCCATTTAAGTGATTAATCTCACTTTGATTTAATTTAGGTAGGTCATATAAATCAAGGAAATCATCCATTTCATTCAGATTTTCATACTTAGTGGAGTATATGCTTTTATAGAATGTTCCTATGATTTGTTTAAATTTCTCTGAAATCTGTCATGATGTTACCCTTTTCATCTCTGATTTTATTAATTTGTGTCTCTTCTCTCTTTCTTTTGGTCAGATTTCCTAAGGGATTATCAATCTTTTTTATTCTTTCAAAGAACCAACCTTTTGTTTCGTTAATTCTTTGTATTGTGTCTGTTGTTGTTGTTGTTTCTACTTCATTAATTTCTGCCCTAATCTTTTTATTTCTTATCATCTACTGATTTTTGTTTGACCTTGTTCTTCTTTTTTCAAGGCTTTAAGGAGAAGCATTAGCTCATTTACTTGCAACCTTTCTAATTTCTTAATATAGGCACTTAAGGCTATAAATTTACCTCTTACAACTGCCTTCATTGTGTCCCAGAGATTTTTATATGTTGTGTTCTCATTATCATTTGACTCTATAATTTTTTTGATTTTCTTCTTGATTTATTCATTGACCCATTCTTCATTTAGTAGTGTATTGTTTAGTTTCCAAGATTTTGTGTATGCTCTATAGACTTTCTTGCTACTGATTTGTAGTTTAATTCCATTATGGTCAGATAGAATGCAAGGAATTATTTCAATGTTCCTGAATTTGTTAAGATTTGCTTTGTGCCCTAACATATGGTCTATTTTAGAAAATGTTCCATGTGCTGCTGAAAAGAATGTATATTCTGCAGCCTTTGGATGAAATGTCCTGTATATATCTGTTATGTCCATTCCTTCTATGACCTCATTTAGTCCAGATGCCTCTCTGTTTATTTTTTCCTGAAATGACCTTTAATTGATGAAAGTGGGATGTTAAAGTCACCCACCACCACTGTGTTTCGTGTTATCTGTGACCTTAGTTCTAATAGTGTTTGTTTGATGAATTTGGGTGACCCCATGTTAGGGGCGTATATGCTTAGGATTGTAATTCCCTCCTGTTGGAGTGTGCCCTTAATCAATATAAAGTGACTTTCCTTATCTTGCTTGACCAATGTTGGACTAAAGTCTACCTTGTCTGATATTAGGATAGCAACCCCTGCTTGTTTTCTAGGCCCATTTGCTTGAAACACCATTTTCCAAACTTTCACCCTAAGATAAAGTCTATCCTTTGTAGAAAGGTGGGTTTCTTGGAGACAACAAATTGTGGGATCCTGCTGTTTAACCCAGTCTGCAAACCTATGTCTTTTGGTTGGGGCATTAAGGCCATTGATATTAAGAGATATTATTGAAAGGTGTGTATTTATGTTTGCCAATTTTTGTGTGTGTGTGTGTGTGTGGTTCCGGTTCTACCTGTGCTGTCTTGTGTTAACTAGTATTTGAGTATTGCTTGTTTTTTCTAGGTTCCTTATATGTGTGCTTTTCCTTTTCGTTAGCATGGAAGATTCTATCACGTATTTTCTGTAGAGCTGGTTTTGTCTTCAAATACTCTTTTAACCTGCTTTTGTCTTGGAATGACCTTATTTCTCTGTCTATTTGAATGGATAGCTTTGCAGGATAAAGTGACCTTTGTTGAGATTTGTTATCTTTCAGAACTTGGAATATATCACTCCAAGCCCTTCTGGCTTTTAAAGTTTGTGTTGAATAATCTGTTGCAATCCTGATGGGCTTGCCTTTGTAGGTAACTTGAGTTTTCCCTCTAAATGCTTTCAATATTTTTTCTTTGGTTTGTGAGTTTGGAAGTTTGATTATAATATGGTGCGGAGAGGTTCTTTCCAGGTTTTGTCTGGCTGGGGTTCTAAAAGATTCCTGTATCTGCATTGGCACCTCTTTCCCAATTTGGGGGAAATTTTCTTCTATGATTTTGTTGAAGATGCCTACTATGCCTTTGGAGTGGAATTCTTCTCCTTCTACTATGCCCTGAATTATTCTTATATTTGATCATTTCATAGTGTCCTGAACATCTTGAAATTCCCACTCATACTTTTCTATAAGTTTGTCTTTCTCTTTGTTGGACTGTATTAAATCTGCCACCTGGTCTTCTAGCTTAGATATTCTTCCCTCTCCTTCATCCATTATACTGGTGAGATTTTCTACAGAGTGTTTTATTTCGTTAACTGTGTTCTTCATGATAGTAATTCTGACTGTTTTTTCTTTATTATTTCTATTTCCTTATTTATGTCTTGTATTGCCTTCTTTATTTCATTAAATTGGTGTCCTGCGTCTTCTTTGATTACCTCTTTGATTTCTTCTTTTATTGTTTTGATGTGTTCTTTGACCTCTTTGAACATATTTATAATCATTCTTTTGAACTCTTTCTCAGGCATTTCCCCTAACTCGTTCTCACTGGAGGACATTTCTGAAGCATTAATACTTTTAGGTGGATTTATATCATCTTGTTTTTTGTGTTTCTTGTGTATAATGTATATATTTTTCGCATCTTGGATTAAGTTAATGCTTGGATTTTCTAGCTAGCTGGGTATTCTTAGCTGTATCAACTTATTTGATGTTATATGTTTTCAGGGTAGGAGCTTAAGGTGTTAGGTATGGCTCTTAAGACTCTCAGAGTATCTACAAAGGTGTTCCTAGGGGTTGAGTTACCCTGCTATGGGAGTATTCAAGTAGGCTGAGTGGAATAAAATCAGGTAGATTCTAAATTTAACTAAACACTGTACACATTCAATCAAAAACAGCCCCAAGATGTATGCAGGAGTAGATATTGTAATGACCAGATCCTCTATCAACAAAGAGGTTAAGATTTCTGGTCTGTTGAGGGATCCAAGTCAGGTTGTGACCAAGTGAGACCCTTTCCTGGTGCAATCCCAGTTACCTTGGATTATTTTGGTCTCAGTCAAGTTGCTGCCTCAGTCATTGGACTGCTCTTCTGATTTCTGAAGCTGGGAACTAACTTTTCCTATGGGGCAAACTGAGCCTGGCAAATGTGGCCCTGCAGATCAGCACCCCCACTGCTGGAACTGCTGCTGCTAAAGCTGCCACTGCTCGGTCTGTTGTCGCTGCTGCTGCTGGGTCCACTGCCACTGCTGCCATTGAAGATGCTGCTGCTAAAGCTGCCACTGCTCGGTCTGTTGTTGCTGCTGCTGCTGGGTCCACTGCCGCTGCTGCCATTGAAGATGCTGCTGCTGGATCTGCCACTGATGCCTCTGAAGCTGCTGCTGCTGGGTCTGCCGCTGCTGCCACTAGTGGATCTGTTGCTGTTGTGGCCATACTTTGCTCCTGCTTGGGTCCCGCTGTTAGCTCAAGTTGGTGGCCGGGTCCCAGGACTGCTGCTCTGTTCGTTGGAACTGGGCACAGACTTTGGGGGAAGGGTGGGACCTGCAGCTGTTCTATTTCTCTCTCTGTTCCATATGTTCTTCTACCTTGTGGTCTGCTCCTCCGTTGCTCACTGCCGCTCTCCCTTCATGTTTCCTGAGTTGTGAAGAGCTAAGGTGTTTGTGGAAGCTCCCCTTACCTGGCTTTTCCTACGGCTCAAGCAGAGCCTGGTTGCTTTCTGGTGTGCTGCCACCACTGCCGTGGTTGGCAGAGCTGCCAGGGCCACTTTTGCTGGCCTGTGTGGGCTCTGGATGCACTGGATCTCTTCTACTTCTCCACTGCTGCTTCAATTTCCTATACACCCTACTTTTTAGTAAAAGTGTGTATTTTGCTAAGTTTTTTTTGTCTTTTTCCCCCTAGGCTGCTTTGGTGTGGTAACTACACTGCCATTTTAACCAGAAGTCTCTGGCATGTTTATTTTTATCTAAAGAAATTTCCGTTTACAAATGAGATCATAAGATTAAAAAAAAAAAAAAAAAAAAAAAAAAAACTGCACAGCAACATTTATTGTTCCAGCCTGGAAAAACATCCATTTTTAAATTTCACACAGCAAAGCAAGTTAAAAACTTCACTCATCAAATAAATGATAATTTAAACAAGAACTTGCTAAAGAAACCTCATCACAACAACATTTTAAGCCCAGATCATTTTAAGTCCTTGGGGCCATTATTAGGATCAACCAAGTGTCTCTTATAATCTGCAAGCCGTTTTTCCTACAACAAGAAGGCGTAACATGTTTTCTTGACTCAGGTGATATATTTAGAAAAGAAATCATGACTTTTTCTTGCTGTAACAGCACTTAGTAGTTTTGATAATGAGCACCAAAGGTTATTTCTCTAGTTTGTGACTGGTAGCCCCCGATTGCCTGTGGAGGATTCCGGAGTCTAAATCCACCATTGACAATTGTCCGGAAGACATTTGAGTCAACAGAAAATCCAGATGACTTCTTACCTTCTGTAATGACTTGTGTGTAAATTATCTTAATTTGCCTGACTACTCAAGCATGGAGATCATGTGTGACAAACTGTTGATTGCAGCAAGAGAAGGGCAGCAGTCATTCCATCTTTCCTGAGCACAGGAGATCATAAGATTTTTGAGGACCAGTAAAAAGGATTGAGGCTGATAAGATCTGACTATGCATAACTAACATATTCTATAAATGTCTATAAATTTACTTTGTATATTTATGTCCTTTATTCATAGTACTATGGTTTCATCAAATAATCTGAGAAACTCTTACAATATTCAGAATTCTTGAACAGTTATAATAGAAATAATTTTTCATAAGATCTCATATTAAACCTATTTGCATGACACTAGTTTCTGCATTGTTCTTTAAAAGCTTATTTTGTTTTTAAACTTATTATACATCCACTGTTAATATTAATTAACAAATGACTTCAAGTGATATTTGATATCCTAAAATTGTGAGTTCTCTCAAAATTACTTATTGTATTGTGATTTTGATACCTGTATTTTAGGCTATATTTTTATTTTTACGTTTTTTTTTTATTTTTTTTAAACTTTATTTATTTGCAATCAGAAAGAAAGAGAGAGAGAGAGAGAGAGAAAGAGAATGGCATGCCAGGGCCTCTAGATACTGCAATCAAACTCCAAATACATTTGCTCCTTTGTGCATCTGGCTTACGTGGGTCCTGGGGAACTGAACCTGGGTCCTTTGACTTTGCAGGAAAACGCCTCATCCACTAAGCCATTTCTCCATCCCAGGCTATATTTTTTTTATTTATATTTTTAAATTACTTCATATCAGTAATAGCATATATTTTGCCATGTGAAATTCTTTTTTTTTGTATGTGTAGCAGTGTGTATTATTCGTGCATATGTGTAATGTGTGTTTAAATGTGTGGGGGTACATTTGTATGTATGGGTACAAGTGCACAGGTGTGTGCATGCATGTAGAAACCAGAAGTAATGTTGAAAGTCTTTCTCTATTGCTGTCCTCCTTATTGATGAAAACAGGTTCTCTTACTTGAATACAGGACCCATTAATTTGGCTAGTCTACCTGGCCAGCCAGTCCCAAGGCCTGTCTCCAATTCTCCAGAGCACAGATTACAAGGTATATATTGCTCTGCCCAGCTTTTACATGGGTACTTGATGGACTCAAGCCCTCATGCTTGTATAGCAAATACCTTGCCCACTGATTCATTTCCCCAGTCTCACATGTAATATTATTTTTTATTAAGTAGAAACTTAGTATGGAAACATCATGTGTTGGTACCATCATTCCCCTCCTCTCTGCCATCCACTGAGGGCCATCCTCAGGGTATCATTGGATTGTACGTTATGAGTTTTGAGAGTAGCAGTCAGTCATTGGGGGGGGGGGGCAGGTAATTGTTCTACACACTCCCGCCCATACTGTGACTCTTAGAACTTTTCTGCCCCCACTTCTATAATATTCCCTGAGCCTTGGTGGCAGTATTTTAAATTTATTATAGTGATGACCTCTCAGCAACTTCTGGATTGCTATTTTGGTGCACTTTGGATATCCTCCATGTCTGCCTCAATCACCTTGGTGCAGGTTATCAGGCTCTCCATGGAAGCAGGACTTTTGTTCATCCTGCTAATTCCTCTGTGTTTCATCTCTTCCCTGGCTGATATGCAAGGGGTAGTTCATCTCTTGCCAGAGAGTCAGCTATCTTAACTTGTATACTTGATATATTTTGATTTTCCTCAGTTCTCCCTGCCTTATGCAAAACAAATTGATCTCCAAAGGACACTGAGATCAGCATAGGTTAAAGGAGATGGGCATAATTAATTTAGAAAGATTTTGACCAAAGAATAGTTAGAGCTTCTCATTGGAGTTCATAATCCTTGTCTCCACAGGATTTTGACATGGTTCCCAGTTCCAACCATGGGTTACTTTCCCATGAGAGGATCAGAAAGCCATTGTTTACCTACTTAGGGTTGGTGCTACTATTGCACAGTGGTGTCCATCTTGTCAGGCTGGTTGCTGTTGTACAGAAGTGTCCGTTCAACAATGTTGTTGGGCATTTTCCCCCAGCAGCTCAGGTAGCACTTCCCAGAACTATACAGGGTAACAATCTGGGAACTGGTTTCTGTCCATATTCCAGGTGGGTGTCAAATGTTTTGTGTTGGCAATATGTGATGTATACAGAAATAGGGTCTTACCTTTTACCTCAGGCAGGTAATCCAGTGCTTTGACAGAAGCTTGTCTGGTATTGGCGATCTCAATGGTCCCTACAATCAATAGCTTAATATAGGTTGCAACCAATTTCTTGTATGAGGAGTTATAAGCCAAAGCCAAATGTTTTAGAGTTAATTTTAATCCTACATACTCCAGGGACCTTAAAAAACAATACCCCCATACTCCTATTGAGGGTTATATTTTTTAATCTGCTATCCAGTCGGACGTTTTCCATGATACCAATTCATTTTGATTTTAGTTTTCTTTATAACTCCCCCTGCCTACCATTTCCCTTCTCCCAAACACATCCATCCCTATTATTTATTCTTTAAATTGCCTGGCAGGTATGTATGCAACTTAAACTGTTCCAGATTAGGAACCACATATGAGGAAGAACAAGTGGCATTTGTCTTTCTATGCTTGTGGGAGTTCACTTAATATCATCTGTTCCAAGTCTGCTCATTTTCCTACTAATTTCATCATCTCATTTCCTTTACTATTGAGTAGAATGCAAATTGTGTATATGTACCACATCTTCATTATTGATTTGTCAAATGATGAGCATCTGAGTTGATTCCAATTCTTAGCTATAATGAATAGATCAGCTATAAAAAGCATTGATCATATATCATTGCAGTGAAGTGTGGAGCCTTTAGGGTAGATGCCCTGTATAGGAAAATCTAGGTCAGTTGATAGCTCTGTTGTAATATTATTCAGGAATTTCCATAATGATTGTACAAGTTTGCACTCCCACCAGCAGCGAATAGGGGTTCCTTTGCCCTCACATCTCCACCAACACTTACTGTCATTTGATTTTTTTAATGATTACCATCCTGACTGGCTTAAGGTAGAATCTCACAGTTGTTTAACTTGCGTTTCTCTGATGGCAGAGGATGTTGAACATTTTTGTAAAATGAATTTTAGCTATTTATATTTCTTCCTTTGAGAATTTCCTATTCAGTTCTTTTATGCATTTATTGAGTGGATTGCCTGACTTTTATGATTAATTTTTGAGTTATTTACAGATTCTAGATATTAGGCCTCTGTCAGCTCACAAAAAATTCTCTCTCATTCTGTGGGTAATATGGTGGTTCTGTTTATGGTATGTTTCTCTGTACATTTTGTTGTTGTTGTTTCATGAGATCCCCCTTGTTTGTGTTGTTTAATATCCTGGGGTATTGGTTTAGGAAATTTTTCCTCACACCTATATTATGGAGAGTTCTGCCTGTTTTCTTCTAAAAAGTTAAGAGTCTCAGATCTTATATTGACATTTTTATTGGGTCCGATTTTACTTTTGTACATGTGGCTATTCAGTTTCTTCAGCATTGCTTGTTGACGATGTTGTCTGTCTCTAGTGCATAATGTTGCCACCTTTGTCCATGAGCAAGTAGCTGTAGTTAATTGAAATGAGGGCTACATCTGAAATTCTATCCCATTTGTCAATATGTCTGATTTATGCCAGTACTATGGTATTTTTGTTACTATAGCTTTGTAGCATAACATTTGATCAAGTATGGTGATACATCCAAATATGTTTCTTTTGCTGATGAAATTTTTGGATATCTGAGGAGTTTTGCTGATTAATATGAACTTTGGAGTTTTTTTTTTTTTTTTCTATCTGGGTGAAGAATGATGCTGGAGATTTTATTGGTACTGTGTTGAATCTATCTATACTGTTTTTGGTAGAATTGCCATTTTCACAATATTAATTCTACCTATCCAGGACCATTTTTGCATCTTCTCATGTTCTCCTCAATTTCTTTCTTGAGTTTTTTAATGATTTTGTTATATAGATCTTTCACATCCTTATTAAAAAGTATTTAATTTTGGTTTTTGGTGGCTATTAAAAACAAAACAACCTTACTGATTTCTGTCTCATATTTGTCCTTGGTATACAGAAAAGCTACTGATTTTTATGTGTTGATTTTATATCTTGCCACCTTGCTGAGGGAATTTATCACCTTTAGAAAAATTTTGGTGGAGTCTTTCAAGTGACTTATATATAGAATTAAGTTCTGCAAATAGGGCTAATTTGACTTCTTGCTTTCCAATGTATATCCCTTTTACTTCTTTCTCCTGTCTTATTACTTGGGCTAGGACTTCTAGTACTGTTGAAGAGCAGTGGTGGGAATGAGCACCCTTATGTTGTTTGCAACTTCCTTTTCATTTTTTTTGTTTGTTTTCTGTTTATTGGGGTAATTTGGTAGCCCAGCTTGACCTGGAATTCACTATGTACACTCAGGTTGATCTTGAGTTCATAGTGGTCCTCTTAGCACTGCCTCTGAAGTGCTGGGATTAAAGGCATGTGTAATCACACCTAGCTGATTTCCCTATCTTTATTTTTCTTTCTTTATGAAATGACAGCATACACAAGGTTAACATTTATTTTAAAGTTCAATGATGGCAATCTCAAAAGAAAACTTGGTAGAGGTTGTGCAAGAAAATAAGAAAAAGAAAAAAGAGGGCTTTCTTCTTAAACTACCAGAATGAGAAATATTCTGGGGATGAAAGCAAATTCTGAAACTACAGGAGTGTATGTTACAGGTTATAAATGGTTCTAATATAAACCTGGTTCCCTATCTTAATTGGAACATCTTTCCCCATTATGCATGATTTGGGCTTTTGGTGCTTTATATATAGTTTTTATTGTGCTGAGACATAAACCCTCCATGTCTAGTCTATCCAGCATTTTGATCAGGAAGTGATGAACGTTGTCAAGGACCTTCTCTGCATCTATTGAAATGATCATATGGAAATTGTGCTTAAGTTTATTTATCTGTGTATTATGTTTATAGATTTCCATATGTAAACCATTCCTGCATCCCTAAGATGAAGCCTGCTTGATCCAGGCAGATAATGATTTTGATGTGTTGTTGAGTTCACTTTGTGAGGGTTTTGCTCACGATTTTTGCCCCTAAGTTCATCAGGGATATATGTCTATAGTTTTATTTTCTTGTTCTATCTGTTTGGTTTTGTATTAGGGTGGAGGAAATTGGTAAGTGTTTACTGTTCTCCAATTATTTTACAAAGCTTGAGAAAAGGTGAGTTCAGTTCTTTGGTAAAGGTTTGGTAGAATTTAGCTGAGAAACCATCAGAACCTGGACTTTTTCCATTAAATTTTCAATTTTCATGGATTTAATGCATGTGTTTAGGAGATTTATCTTCTCTGAACTGAGTTTTGGTAGGTAATATGTGTCTATGAACTTGTCCATTTCTTCTACTTTACACAGTTTTGTTTTGTTTTGTTTTTGCTTTTGAGGTAGGGTCTCACTCTAGCCTAGACTGACATGGAATTCACTCTGTATTTTCAGGGTGGCCTTGAACTCACGACAATCCTCCAACCTCTGCCTCTTGAGTGCTGGGATTAAAGGTATGCACCACCATCCCTGGCTTAGGTTACTCAGTTTTGTGGGGAAAAACTTTGGGAATATGTTCTGGTTATTCTTCCAATTTTTTTTTTATGTCTATTGTTACATCTCCATTTTCATTTTTAATTTCATTAATTCAAGACTTCCTTTTTTTTTTGCTTTTGATAAAAAATGGCCAGGAGTTTATCATTCTCACTTTTTTTTTTTTTTTTTTTGGAAAGAACCCACTCTTCATTTCATGAATTTTCTTAGTTGCTAATTTATAAACAGTTCTCAATTACTTATTTCCATCTGGAACTCTTGGTGTTGGATTGTTCTAACTTTTGCAACACCTTTAGATGGATGGTTGGGTTAGTAAGTTGAGATAAATTTTCCCCCTAAGACGGCTTTCATTGTGTCCTGTAAATTAATCATTCAGATATAGAAATTTTATAATTTCCTTTTTTATTTCTTTTATTCATTTTTTAGTGGTTTGTTGTTCAACCTCTAAAAATAACGCATTTTCTGTTGTTTTTCTTATTAATTGATAGTGTTACTGCATCATAAGATATGATGCAGGAAGTTACATCAGTTTTCCTAAATTTATGGAGGCGTGTTTTATATCCTAATATATGATCTGTTTTGCAGAAGGTTCTGTGGGATACTGAGAATAATGTATATTTTTGGCATATATTGGAATGCAATTGAATAAATGACAGTTTAGTTATATTTCACCACCATTATTAATTACTTTCTCTTGCATTTAATTCACTTACTTACTGTATTTTTCTTTTGTCTTTTTTTCTCGTTTCTTTTAGAAAGTCCACTTAATCATAAGTAAAGCTTTATCAAAATATTGTGGTTCACTTACTGTTATTCTTATTGACAACTATTGGTTATAATTTTGATATTATACTCTACCATTTGATTAATGATTGGGCCCAGGGAGAATACATTATTTATATATTCAAAGTAGTATACTATTGACTAAGTTATTATTTGTTCAAAATCTCTGCCAGTTTCTGAGTGACTTTGTTGCCTGGAAGACAATGCATACTCAATTTATCATTACTACAGGGAAGATAGTCCTTCTCTAGCTGGAGAAAATGGTTGTCATAATTTCTAAATTTGGAATATCTCTGGATTTTCTTGTTACCTAAGGATTTGTCAACGTAAATTTTTCAGCTAAACATAATGCAAAGAAAAAGTATATTTAGCAAAATATTTGATGTAAAGAAATTATATATGCTATATCGCATAGTTACATGCATGGTACCTATGAATGTCATTAATTCTTTTAACATTATTCATCTATCTGTCTGTCTGTCTATCTATCTATCTATTTATCTATCTATCTATATATATATATCGGTAGCAGACAGCTTCAGTTTCACTGAGATTAACTTCCAGAAAGGGATCTATTGAAGCTTACAGATCCAAGGAAAGTACCATAATGGCAGAAGAAGCTGGCCTACTTTCACAGGCTAAACACACAGAGAGAAGCACAAGCCTAAAAGTCAAATACCACATAGCACAGCACATTGCAGGAACTCTAGCTAGGCATACTTTGCATATCTTTAGATTGAAATCTCAACCCCAGCACCACACCATGAGATCCGTCCAGTGATACCACCTCCAGCCAGGTGTGTGCAGATGCAAAATAAAAACTAAGAAAACACTGAATATATTGGGGCCATCTATTCAAACTACCACATTCTACCCCAGGCCCCCAATAGGTTCATAATCATTACACATTGTAACTTGTACTATGTTCAATTTCAAAGGTCCCCACCGTCTTGACCAATTTAAGATAGTAAGTCTTGTAAAATCAAACAATTTAAATACTTCCAACATATAAATGCACAGAGTAAACTTTTTCAACTGGTATAATTAAAAACAAGGAGAGACTAGAACAAAGCAAACTCAACCATCATCAAATAAACATCAAACTTCTGGAGTTCAAGTACAATAAAACCAGGGATTGACAGTCTCCAGATTTTCAAATTCTACCTCTCCAGCTGGGCATAGTAGCCAGGGAATACTTCCATTCTAGGCCAACATGTGCTATATGGTAGCCCTTGCATAGTCCTGATATATCAAAAATATCTTCAGGTCTTCATGCAAACCATAGTCCATCTTCCAAAGGCTCTTTCAGTTTATCAGGGTATCAGGCCCTGCCTCATGTTGCATCTTAGCAATTGCTCCTGGAATGGTGTGCAATTCATGACCACTCCTTGCATTTTTTGGGCTTCTGAAACCAATATCAGGTTTTCAGGACACAGCCACATGTATGTGTGTGTGTGTGTATGTATATGTATATGTATATGTATATATGTATGTGTATATATATATATATATATACATATATATACACACACACACACACACACACACACACACACACACACACACATATATATATATATATATATATATATATATATATATATATATATATATATATGTTTTTTGTTTTTTTTTTTTTGTTTTTTTTTTTTTTTGAGGTAGGGCCTCACTCTAGCTCAGGCTGACCTTGAATTCACTACAAAGTCTCAGGACAGCCTGGAACTCATAGAAGTCCTCCTACCTTTGCCTCCCAAGTGCTGGGATTAAAGGCATGTGCAACCACACCTGACTCACAGTGATATTCTTAATTCAGAGCTGAAATAAATCATAACTTTGAAAAGCAGTTTTCTTCTCCAGTCAACTCTTTCTAAAAGAGTTTGCATTTCTATTACATTTCCTCTGGCATCCTTGACATTGTTTTAATGTAGAGCAGTTAGGCCATCTTCCTTAAGATTGCTAATGTGTTTGACAATAGAAGGTTTGGTAAACTAAGACCAGTCTTCGTGCCTGTAATTTTAACTTGCTTGAGGTTTTTTATCTTAAAAATATTAAATCTCTCAGTCTCATTATCTTTAGCCAAGCATATCAGTCCATTATAAATTTAACCTTGATCAAACTCTCTGGGCCTGGGCAGCAGAATGCAGCAAGCTCTTATGCCACTATCCTCATTCCAACCAAGTCCCTTGCAGGCTTTCCTTCCCCTTAGAAAATTTACAAGCCAATCTTCCAAGTTCAATATTGTATGCACTTAGAATTCTCAAACTCTCATCAGAAGAGTCCATAATACTTTGCTTACCACTCCAGAAGGCGTCCTAAGTTGCAAACACCAAGTACATGCCCATTCCTCCAAAACAAAGGTACCAAAAGAACAACATCCACATAGTCAGGTACATCTCAGCCCACTCCTCAGTACCAACATCTGTAACAGATAGTTTCAGGTTCACTGAGATGAGCTTCCAGACCAGGCACACTTATGGAGGAAGGGATTTTTATTGAAGCTTACAGATCCAGGGGAAGTTTCATAATGGCAGAAAGAGCTGGCCTGCTTTCACAGGATCAAACACAGAGAGAGAAGCACAAGCTTAAAAGTAAAAAAGCCACACTGCACAACACAATTCAGGAACTTTGCATATTTTTAGATTGAAGTCTTCTTATTTATTGATTGATTTTATTTTTTATTTATTTAATTTTTTTTTTTTTTAGAATCATAAAATACATTTAGGTCAACATGGACTCACAGAAATAACCTTCAAAGCCTGGGCTGTGACAGCTCAGAGATTTTATAAACAGTATGGCAAGCAGTCTGACATTATCTTAAGTTTTTTTTTTTTTCTCAACTTTTATTAACATCTTCCATGATTATAAAAATTATCCCATGATAATACCCTCCCTCCTCCCACTTTCCCCTTTGAAATTCCATTCTCCATCATATTCCCTCCCCATCTCAATCAGTGTCTCTTTCATTTTGATGTCATGATCTTTTCTTCCTCTTATGATGTTCTTGTGTAGGTAGTGTCAGTCACTGTGAGGTCATGGATATCCAGGCCATTTTGTGTCTGTAGGGAGCTCATTGTAAGGAGTCCTACCTTTCCTTTGGCTCTTACTCTTTCTGCCTCCTCTTCTGCATTATACCCTGAACCTTGGAAGGTGTGATCAAGATGTTACTCAGTATTCCAATCACTTCATTCCAGCACTATGATAACTTCTGAGACGTCCCAAGGTCACTTCCATCTGAAAAGAGAACATTCTCTACCAAAAGTGAGAGTAGCATTAACATAAGGGTATGAATATTAAAAGAAGTGCTTACTGGGCAGTTTGATGAGCATAGTATATACATTTCTCCAGACATCAGCAGATGTTACACACCTAGGTCTCATGACTACCCCTGTTTTAAGTTTTCAGTATGAGGGATGCATTCCCTCTCATGGAGCAGACCTCCCGTCCAATTAGAGGGCAGTTGGTTTCCTCCATGCACCTGTTGGCTCATTCTTGGCCAGGGAGGTCCTTGATGCCCACAAAACCTTATGGGCCATTGCTGAGGCCCTTGGTTTCCCACCAGGAATAGATGGTAAGACCCTATTGCTGAAGACTCCACATACTAGGGCAGCAAGACCACTGAGAAATCCTGCTGGAACTGAGCTGATAACCTCCTCCATGTAGACTGAAGTCTTAAACCCATCACCACACCTTGAGATCCACAGTGACACTGCCTCCAGCCAGGTGGGTACAGATATAAACTACAAACTAATAAAATAGTGAATATACTGGGGGCTACCACACTATCTATCTATTCATCTACCCCATCTATCTATTTAAAATGAATTGGTATGTGTAGGTCTGTGTGTGCAACTGTGGCTTTACTTGATTAAATACTTGTGTAGTCAAGACTTTAAATACGATTATGTTGACACTGATTTTATAGTGTATGAAATATTCTCTCATATTGCATCAGTGTTAGTTTTATTTTACTGAGCTGGTATGTATAAACATTCATATTAAGTTTTATTACTGTACTATAAATTTTATATTTAATGAAGGTAAATTAAGCATTTATAAAAGTATTAAGAATGCATTGTTTTATATTAAAATGTAGTGATATAAAGACCATTTTATTCTTAAATGGCTATTCTTTCTCTTAAATTTCATTTTGTTTACCATTATTTTTCTATTCCCCATATGTTCTACTAATGAATTTATTTATGTGATGTATCCACATACTCATTTTTAAATCTTTTATTTTTATTTGATTATTCTTGCATGTTGTAAATTTTTGGTATTTTAAAAATATTTTTCATTGTATATGTCTATGGATTTCCACTTTTTACATTTTTCCCTATTGAATTATATATGATGTGTTTCTCCATACACATACAAAGAATCTGTAAGATCCTTATGAGTAGGACACTAAATTTATTAAGGGTTCCATTTTTATCAGTGCTATATAATTGTGCCATTGAAACTGTTATGGGGTCTGGTGTCACACAAGTAAAACCATCCACTCTTGGAATGTGAGGCAAAATTTTATTGTGTAAAAAAGAAAGAAATAAAAAAAAAGAAAGTCTGGCATGTCAGGTCTAAGGCCCAAAGAGAATCTCAGGGGGTTAGTACTGAAAGAGTGTCAGCTTTTATTGGAAATAACCACATGTTGTTAGGAAAAAAACAGCCATAAAAGGTTTTTTGGTGTTGTTGTTTGTTTGTTTTTTAAAGGAACTCATAAACCGATCTGTTGGTCAGTTATAGGAAGGACCACCTGGGGGGGTGCTAGGTAGGCCTGTGACCAGAAGTCCCTCTTATCTTAAGGAGCATGATCAGCAATGTAGGCCCTATTAGCAGAGCCTCCTGTTTGTCTACCATATACAGAGCTTCCTACAAGGAAGTGACTTCTATGTTTCTCTAGGCTAGGTATAAAGAAATATAATAGAGAAATATAACATTTTTCTCTCTTTACAGAAATAAAGTGCGCTATTATAACCACCTTGATCTTGATCTTTTTTATGCAACATGATATATTTCCATCCTAAAAATATGTCTGTATATTTCCTTGTTTAGTATAAAAGTATTAGCAATCTTTGTGATGTAATTTTTGATTTTATCCTTTTCATTAATTTCAGATTTTACTTTTCTATCACATTCTTTTATCATTTGCATTTGATTTTTTAAAATATAAATATTTCACAATGGGAGATTTCATTATAAAATTAATTTCTAGGAAAAGCAATATGATGTGGCTTGCCATGAGAGTTATAATATGGCTGTATGTAAATTTATACAAATTATGAATCTATTACTCTTTCACCAATTAGTAGATTACAAAGCAATGCTGAATTTTCAAAAATATTTATTTGCAAACAGATGAGAAAGAAAGGAGAGAGAGAGAGAGGAAGAGAGAGAGGTCATGTGAGAATGGGCACATGTAGACTCTATCAGCTGTAAGCATACTACAGATGCATGTGCACATTGTGCTTCTGGTTTTATGTGGGTACAAGGGAACTGAACCAGGGTTGGTAGGCTGTGTAGGTAAGAGGCTAATCACTGTGCTGCCTCTCAAACCCCCAACAATGAATGTTTAAATGTTTATTTTATAAATATGTATTCTATCTGTATTTTATCTCTATAAGTGAAAAATTATTTTAAGCAATTAAAACATTATATTTCATTTGTTTAGCATATTTTAATTAATTTGCCTGTTATTTGAAGTAATTTGTGAAAATTGGTACATTGATCATTCCAAAGAATTTTTCTTCCTAATTACTTATTGTGTTATTTCATTTTTTCTTCCTTGTATTTGATGGACTCCACTTTTGAAAATCTCTGTACTTTTAAAATACTTTGTATAATTATGTGTTGCTGTTATTTGATTAAAATAGACTAGATTAGAGCTGGAAATATGGCTAAGTGGTTAAGACACTTGCCTGCAAAGCCAAAGGACCCAGCTTTGATTCTTCAGGACCCATGTAAGCCAGATGCACAAGGGGGTGCATGTGTCTGGAGTTCATTTGCAATGGCTTGAGGCCCTGGCTGCACCCATTTTCTCTCTTCCTCTTTTTGCCTATTTCTTTCTTTCTCTCCCAAATATAGTTTAAAAACTAGAGTATATTATACTATCTAGTACATATTTTGATGAAGGTGCTTTATCAGCTAAGAAACAATTACATAAAGTTTCATTAACATTTTAAAAATTGTTTTAACATTTTCTTGAAACTAAAAGTTAATAATTCATGCATTAATATTTCACTTGGTTTTAATAAGACTGCCTGCTTTCAGGGCTGGAGAGATGGCTTAGTGGTTAAGGCACTTGCCTGTGAAGCCTAAGGACTCAGGTTCAATTCACCAGTACCCACGTAAGCCAGAGATATTTGTCCGGAGTTCATTTGCAGTGGCTAGAGGCCCCAGTGTATCATTCTTTCTTTCTTTCTTTTTCAACTTGACGAATAAAAATAAAAAGACAGCCTGCTTTTAATCATGGTTGTCATATTTTAAGTGGAAAACTTAAAGGAGGTTTTAGCACTCTGTCATGAGGCTATCTATCACCTGAAAAACTATCATGATCTCGACACACAGAAATTGCATAATGTACCTATTATTATTTTAATTTATTGCTTAAAATTATACACTTAAGATAATGGACTTATTTTCACACAGTACTATAATCTTAGCATAAAATTATGTCTAAACTCTTAAAGCTCAGGCCTAGGGATGTAATTCTGTTGTAGAGTTCTTTCCTTCGATGCACAAGACCCTGGATTAATTCCTTAATACTCTGCTAACCAAACAAGCAATACACTCTTAGCTTCTTAAACTCAGTTTTTTCACCTAGAAAATTGAAATTATATACTGTCTCTTGTTTACATACAAATAATTTGTTGATAATTTTAAAGAAGAAAAAAATTCAGAATCTACAGTATAGTTTATTTACTATATTAAACATGAGTACTTTATAAAGTAGTAACATTTCAGACTCCCTAACACAAATTCTGAAAATACTGGCAAAGGAAATAGCTCTTAAAATAATAAATAAGGCTGGAGAGATTGCTTAAAGGTTAAGGCATTTGCCTGCAAAGCCAAAGGTTTATTTCTCCAGGACCCACATAAGCCAGATTCACAAGGGGGAACATTTGTCTGGAGTTTGTTTGCAGTGCTAGAGGCCCTGGCATGCCCCCCCCCCACCTCTCTCTGCCTCTTTCTCTCTCTCTTTCAAACAAATAAATAAAATATATTTTCAAAATAATGAATAATGTTTTTTATTATAAAGCACTTATAATAATTTTATTATTTACATTAATTCCAGAAATTTCATTATCATTCCTCTATCTAGCTTTGTATAAGTTGATATTAATAACATGGTTAATTGTAGAATGAAATTACCAGGCATAATATGGCAATTAATATGTATATTAATTAAGTTCCAAAATGTGCTCTCCATCTACAGTCTCATCTGACAAGAACAATTCTCAGTTCATTGAGATGATCATTTTTTAAACTGTTACTGAAGTTGAGAAAAATGGTATTTTTCCAAACTCATTGTTCTATTAAGTTTACATTATTATTTTCAAATTACCTCTTGTCTATCTTTTAATTTTTTAGTTAGCTATGTATAATAGTATGTGTACAGCCATGATGAAACCATCAATAGCCATCTCCCTGTCATCCACCCATCAGGATTGTGGGTGTTGCATTTTGGGGGTGGTCATCAGTTATGGGGGAGAGACAATGTCTCTGCACATAATGACCAAATTTATGGCTCTAACAATCTCCCAGCCACCTTCTGTGAATTTCCCTAAGCCATGCTGGATTCACTTTAGGTCTATTTTAGTGATGAGGTCTTGATATTCTCTGTGTCTCTGGATATATGATTTGGAAAGAGTTGATTGTTTTCTATGCCTATCTCCTTCATCTTTGTGCTGATACCAGGTTCACCAAGAAAGAAGCTCTTGGTTATTACCCCAATAACTCTGGCTTCAACCAGTGCCCTGGTGGGGTGAGATGAGCTGATTCTCTCCTCAGGTTCTGCATCCATCTTAAAAATTCACTGTCTTTGAGTCCAGCCAAGTCACTCCATGCTCCATCCCAACAGCATATGGTGTCTTCAGCAGTAGGGTCTTACCATTAATCTTTGGGGGGTCACCATGTACTCTGATAGAATTCTATATTCTTTTGGGAAACCTTGTAGGTCTGTTTAATAAAGTGGTCATTGTGGATGTTACCCACATGCTGGTACTGGGAGTTACTGGTCAATACCAAGGGAAAAGAAGGAAGAAAAATATAGTTAATATAAAGGAGAGATAAAGAGAGAGAGAGAAACAGGAGAATACTGAGGATAGTCTTTAACATACCCACTCTCAGGTTATGAGCCACAGATAAGTAAGACTATGCAATGATTATCTTCTTGTGATTGATCAAGTTCACTCAGAATGATATATTCCAAGTTTGACTATGTTTCTTCAAATTTCATTGTGCCATTTTTCCTTACTGTTGTGTACAATTCCATTGCATAGATATAACACATCTTAGTTATCCATTCATCTAATTTTGGACATCTGGATTGATTCCAGCTCTTAGCTATTAGGAACTGAACAGCTATAAACATGGTTGAGCAAATATCTCTGAGCTTAGTTTGGGAGCTTTTAGGGTAAATGACTAGTAAGGGAATAACTAGGTCTGTTAGTAACTCAATAGTCAACATTTTAGGAGTTTCCATATTGCTTTCCAAAGTGGTTGTACATTCCCACCAACAGTGGATGAGGGTTCCTATTTCTCCACATCTTGCCAGCATTTATTTTCATTTGATTTTTTGATATTTGCTATACTTACTGGGGTAAGATGATTAGGGCTGATGAACATTTTCTTAAGTGTGTGTTTGCCCTTTGTATTTCTTCCTCTGTGAACTGACAGTCCAGATCTTTGACCCATTTTGTGAGTGCGTTCTTTGACTTTTTATTGTTTAGGTTTTTGAGTTCTCTGTAGATACTACAGATTAGGCCTCTGTCAATTAGATATTCAGCAAATATTTTTTCCCATTCTGTGGGTAATCTATTGACTTTGCTTATTGTATGCTTGTTTGTGAAGAAACTCTTCAGCTTCATGTGATCCCATTGGTTGAGTGATTGTTTAAGATCCTGTGATACTGGGGTTTTGTTCAGGAAGTCGTTTTACATTCCTACGTTATGGAAAGTTCCTCCTATATTTTCTTCCAGTAGTAGCCAAGTTTCCAGTCTTATATCAAGGTCTTTTGTCCATTTGGACTTGAGTGTTGTACATGGTGAAATGTGTGGATAAAGTTTCAATTTCTTGCATATGGTTATCCAGTTTGTCTAGCACCATTTGTTGAAGATGCTGTCTTTTTTTCCAGTCTATATTGTTAGGGCCTTTGTCAAATATCCAGTAGCTGTACTTGCTTGATCTAAAGTCCAGGTCCACAATTCTATTCCATTGGTCTATATCTGGTTTTTATGCCAGTACCATGCTGTTTTTATTACTATGGCTTAGTAGTATAGCTTTATATAAGGTGTGGTGATGGCCTCCAGAGGTATTTCTTTTGCTGAAGTTATGCTTGGATACTTGAGGCTTTCTGCCTTTTCATGTGAATTTTGAGATCATTTTTCTATCTCTTTGAAGAACAATGCTGGGGTTTTAATTGGAATTGTATTAAATCTGCATATTGCCTTTGGTAGGATGGCCATTTTTATAAAGTTAATTCTGCCTATCCAGGAGCATTGGAGGTCTTTCCATTTTCTCAAGTCTTCCTCAATTTCTTTTTTGAGTGTTTTTATGTTTTCATTGTATAGGTCTTTTACTTCCTTGGTCAACATTACTTCAAGGTTTTTTGTTGTTGTTGTTGTTGTTGTTGCTATTGAAAATGGGACCCTGTCCCTTATTTCTTTCTCTGTATCTTTGTCATTTGTATATAGAAAGGCTACTGATTTTTGTGCATTGATTTTGTAACCTGCTACTTTGCTAAAGGTTAATCACTTTCACGAGTTTTGGGATGGAGCCTTTCATGTCTCTTATATATAGAAACATGTCATCTTCTTCTTAACTTTTTCCTTTCCAAATTGTATCCCTTTTATTTCTTTCTCCTGTCTTATTGCTTGAGCTAGGACTTCTAGTACTATACTGAAGAGCAGAGGTGAAAGTGGACACCCCTTTCGTGTTCCTGATCTCAATGGGAATTCCTCCAATCTCTCTCCATTAAGCATTATTTGGGTTTTTGGAGCTTTGTATATAGCCTTTATTATGTTAAGATAAGAACAGACCATGCCAATTATCTCCAATGTTTTAACCATGAAGTGATGTTGCATTTTGTCAAAAGACTTTTCTGCATTTATCGAAATGACCATGTGGTTTTTGTGTTTGAACTTGGTTATATGGTGTATTACATTGAGAGATTGCCTTATGGTGAACCTTCCCTGTGTTCCTGAAATGAAGCCTACTTGATCCAGGTGGATAACGCTTTTGATGTGCTGTTGAATTCAGTTCAAGAACTTTGGGTCTAAGTTCATCTGGGAAATAGGCCTATAGTTTTCTTTTCTTGTGACATACCTTGCCTTGTTTTGGTATTATGGTGATGCTAGTTTCATAAAAGGAGTTGGGGAGTTTTCCCTGTTCTGTGATTTTATGCTACAATTTGAGAAAATTTTGTTCCAGTTCTTCCATGAAAACTTGATAGAATTAAGTTGAGATGCCATCTGGTCCTAGACTCTTCTTTTTTAGGTAGGTTTTTGATTACCCTTTCAATCTTATTGGTTGTGATAGGTTTGTTTAAGAGATTAAGCTGCTCTGAGTTTAGCTTTGGTAGGTGGTATGTGTCCAGGATTTCATCCACTTCCTCCATATTATCCAATTATGTGAAGTAAAGGTTTTTGAAGTAAGTCCTGATGATTCTCCCAATTTCACTTATGTCTGCTGTGATCTCTCCTTTTTCATTTCTAATTTTCAAAGTATCACTTTTTAATTTTTTTTTTTTTTATTTTTTGAGGTGTGGTCTCACTCTAAGCCAGACTGACCTGGAATTCACTATGCAGTCTCACAGTGACCTAGAACTCATGGAAATCCACCTACCTCTGCCTCTCAAGTTCTAGGACTAAAGGCATGAGCCAACATGACATGTTATCAATCATTTGAAAATGTTTATTTTTTTTCAAAGAACCAGCTCTTTGTTTCATTAATTTTCTTAATTGTTTCCTTAGATTGCAATTCATTAATTTCTACTCCGATTGTAATTACTTCTTTCCATCTGGAACTTTTTGTGTTGGATTCTTTTTGCTTTTCCAATGCCTTTACGTGGATGCTTAGGTTATTGATTTGGGATCTCTCTGTCTTTGTTATGAAGGCATTTAATGCAATAAATTTTACCCTGAGGAATGCCTTCATTGTGTCCCATAATATTTGGTATGTTGTGTTCTTGTTGTCATTCATTTCTGGACATTTTGCAATTTATTTTTTTATTTCATCCACTACCCATTTACTTTTAAGAGTGTGTTGTTCACTTTCTAGGAGTTTGTTGGGGTCTTGACACATCTTTTGTTGTTAATTCCTAGCAATACAGCATTGTAACTTGATATCCTGCAGGAAATAAAGTCAATTCTCCTAAATATATGGAGGCAGGCTTTATGACCAAGTATACGATCTATTTTAGACTGTTTCATGGGCTCCTGAGAAGAATGTCTAATCTGTGGATTTGGAGTAAAATATTCTATGGATGTCTGTTAGATTTAATTGACCTATGGTGTTGTTCAGCTCTCTTACTTCCTTGTTAATTTTATGTTTGGATGATCTTATCTATTGCTGATAGTGGAGTATTGAAGTCCCCAACTACTATGATATTGGTGGTTATTTCTGTTTTATTGTGAAGTAGGTTTTGTTTTATCAATTGTAGTGCACCTGTGCTTGGTGCATAAAGATTAATAATTGTGACATCCTCTTGTTGCATTGTTCTCTTAATAAGTAAGATGTGGCCTTCTTTATCTTTCTTGATTACTTTGGATTAAAGTCTATTTTATTACATATAAATATAGCTACACCTGCTTGCTTCTTATTTCCATTTCTTTGGAATATCATTTTCTGCCCTTTCCCCCCGATGAGGTGTCTGACTTTAGTGGTGAGGTGAGTTTCTTTGATATAGCAGATTGAGGGTTCTAATTTTCTGATCCACCCTGTTAGCTTATGTCTCTTGATGGGTGAATTAAGTCCACTAATATTTAGGCAATGACTGAGAGGTTTGATTTAATATCTATCATATTGTGGTGGCTTATGTTTTGACATTTTCTTGGCCTTAGTAATTTTTATGCCTTATTGAAGTTTGGTTGTAATGATCTGCTTCTTATAGGCACTTGAGGTTGATTATTTGAATCTTCTGTGTGGAGGGAGCATTACCTGAACTATTCTGCAGTTTTGGCTTTGTGTTCATATAGGTGTAAAGCTGAGTTTTATCATGGGAAATTTTTATTTTACCATATATTATGAGGGATACTTTGCTGGTAAAGTAGTTTGATTTGGAATCCATAAGTTCATAGACTTTGCAGTGTTCCATTCTGGGCTCTTCTGGATTTTAAGGTTTCCATTGACAAGTCTGAAGTAATTATGATAGGTTTTCCTTTATATGAAATGTGTTGTAATGCTGGCCTCCTCTCTGGCGGGTAGGGAGTGCTGAGGAGAGACCAGTCCCGCTGGTTTTTCCCAAGGGGTTGAGGAAGAAGGGATGAATCTCAGACAACTCAGAACCTCTACTAGTCACCGGAGAAAAACCACAATCAGCCGGGAGTCTTATTGAAGCAGGAACATGCTTTATTGTTACAAGCAGTTGCTTATACAATGTTGGGAACAAAGGCTGGGATTCTAGGATGGGGAGAGGGAAGGTCCAATAGTAAACCAGGGCCTTTGAGATGATTTCTCCGAAGCAAGCATGCAGGAATTCCAACTCCTATGTGAAAGTAGCAGGCCAGAAGCCATTAGGCAGAGCTGGCCTGAGTTAGATCACCAAACTTTAGCTAGGGTCAGGAAGTTCCACTAGGCCTCATGCCCGGGACTCTCAAGGCCCAACATCTCCCCCTTTTGTTTTTGGAAGAGCATTAGTCACCATGGCCCCTGTCTTAGGTTGTCCCCCTCTGGGGATCTTACCTGTCACTGGGTACCAGGTGTTTAGCTCACTGAGAACAATCTCCATGGCCTGTTTTAGGTTGTCTTAGTCAGTCTGAGATCTTACCCATCATTGGTCACATGGAAGGCAGAGGAGGTGGCAGTGGGTCATCTGAGGAACTTATTTCCTCAGATGCCAGCCTGTGGTAATGTATCTCAACCTGATGGAGTTTTATTGCCTCTAGCTGCTGGTGAATGAATTATGTAATTTTGTTAATTACACAAGGCCCAAAAGTGAGGATAAGGAGGAGCCTAAGTAGAGGGAGGAGGTAGGGTAAGAAGCCATGTAAGCCCGTCCACAGTGGGCTGTCCTGGGGGTTCCACTGCCTCCTCTCCAAGTCTTCCTGGAGCCTCATAATCTTGTCCTGGATGATTCCTGATTTATTGGTGTAAAAGCAGGATTTTTCCTGTAAAAACAAGCATATGGCCCCCTTTTCAGCTGTCAGTAGGTCTAGTTCCCTCCTGTTTTGTAGGACTACCTCAGCCAGGGAATCTAGCTGTTGTTGGATATAAGTCTCCCTCCAATATAATCAAAAGAGGGCACAGGGAGGGCCTCATTTCCAAGAATGATATATACATCTGGGATTAAGGTGGCTGGGGCACAAAGGCCCATCCAATTGGTGGGCAGAAAGTACTAGGCCATCCCACTTCCACAAATATAAACCATTCCAGAAGGCAGGCAGAATTGAGCACTGGGCTCAATTGTGTTAAAAATACAGAAGGGGGCTGGAGAGATGGCTTAGTGGTTAAGCGCTTGCCTGTGAAGCCTAAGGACCCCATTTCAAGGCTCGGTTCCCCAGGTCCCACATTAGCCAGATGCAAAAGGGGGCGCATGCGTCTGGAGTTCGTTTGCAGAGGCTGGAAGCCCTGGCGTGCCCATTCTCTCTCTCTCCCTCTATCTGTCTTTCTCTCTGTGTCTGTCGCTCTCAAATAAATAAATAAAAAATTAAAAAAAAATACAGAAGGAAGGATGAATGTATCCCACATCTATACTGGAATTATTCAGGGAAGGCAGGGCCCAAATGCAAGTTCCAGAGGAAACATTGGCAAAAGCTGGATGGGGATGGGGAAGGTGGCTGAGCAATTTTTTAAGGTCATATGGGCAAATGTACTGCAAGCAGCCGGGGAGGCCCAGATTGGAGGCAAAGCCAGCTCCAGGCCCCAGTCAATAGGTCCCTCTGTCTTACCCCAATAGAAATATAGATAACAGATAACCAGTGTTTTTGAAAAGAGGATGATTATTTTCTTTAGAAAAAATTAAAATATTTAGGGTAAATAAGCCTTTTTTAGTTGGTCATGTGGGGTAAGGATTCCCCCTTTTGTTTTTATAATTGAGACTTGAGAGTTGGATTATCCTATCTTTAAAATTTAGCTGTACTATGATAGTATAAGTCTTATATGTGAGGTATATAAAGTAGACATATCTCATATTTTAAATATCTAATACTTATAAATATTTCACATTTTAAATATTTAACATTTATAAACACAGGCAGAACCTGACATCAGTCTTGAAAACAGTACCAATTGATTTATAGACTAACTCATTTAACCTAGAAATTTTTAGTACCTGTGTTTGAAAACATCTCTGATTAGTTTAGATACCTGTGTTAGTACAAATTACCCAGAGAACATTGGAAACAGAACCATAGAGTTTAATACTTTTTTTTTAAATCAAAACAGCTAGCTAAATTTTAATATAACCTTTGATAAATCTTTTTGAAAGAAAAAAAAAACATTATTTGACAACCCATGATTTTGGCTTAAGTTTGATATTGATTTTATGTACCATAGAAACTTTTATTAACATAAAACAATGTTATGTTTTACCCATGACTTAAATTTGATAAAGCTTAAGCAAGCTATCCTAACATATCCCAGGAAGATGAAAGTTATCATTATTGAAATTAAATCACATAAACCTAAGTGATTAAACCTATTTATGGCCATTTAATAGAATTAGCATAAATAAGACAGAAAATATTTTTAAAGTTACAATGCCTTTAGGTATGAGTACTTCACCTTTGGAAAATAACCACTTCTATGTGAGCCTTTATCTTAAGAATAGTTAAAACCTTGATGAAAAGAGGAACCTAATTTACTTACTTAAAGAGTCTTAAAGCCAGTTTTATAATCCTTAAATCATAACAAATTAACATCAGTGGCCTGTTAATGAGTGAGGTCTTATCATAAGACTCAGTTTCTCCACTGATTAAAACCTTGGCATCAGCTAAACATTAGATTTAATCCAATTAAATGTTTAATGAAGGGGCCCTTTCCCTGATATACACATTAGGTAAGTCTGATGCTTATCTTATATAAGGAGTTTGTAACCTGGTCAAATAGTCAAATACCTTGACTCAGCTGACCTATTTAACATTTTGTCTAATGAGAAATTTTATCTAACAGATGTGACTTTAGGTGTTTAAAAGATAAGAACTAAAGAGAACCACATACGCTGTACTCCTTTTGCTTTGTCAGAGCCAACTGGCCATTTTGTCTCTAGTCAGAGTCTGGGGGACACGTGGCTTAAACTTGTATGGGGTATGAGATAAAGGGGGTTTTATCCATTTTTTCAGAGTCCAGCTTTCCATGAATTTAAGCAGCATATGTTGGAAATCAAGAGCAAAATGAAATTACATAGCAGAGAGATAAGCATACTGACATTTCTTATCCTATTCTGAAGTTGTTTGTTTTTACATAGCAAATTTACCCATTTGCAAAACACAAGGTGATAAACTCTTGTCTACATTTAACCTGGTTAAACCTCCAATTACATCTGTACTTATGACTTTGTGACCCACCTAGCATAGGCATCACCTGTGCTAATGTAAGATGAATTTAGATTAAGACTATGTCCCTATATAAAACTTTTAGAGTATACTTAAGAGTCTGTAAACAGTTGAAAAGTCTCTAACTTTAGGCATGGAATTTAGGTTTAGCCTTAAAATTCTTTCCTACATATGCACATCAGTCCATTACAAATTTAACCTAGATTAAACTCTCTGGGCCTGGGCAGCAGGATGCAGCCAGGCCTTATGCCAGTATCTCAGTTCCAACAAAGTCGTCTGCAGTCTTTTCTTTCCCATAGAAAGCTCATAAGCTAAGCCTCGAAGTTCAATGCTGCCTGCACTTAGCATTCTTAGATTCTCATCAGAATAGTCCATAAAATTTGGCTTAACACTCCAGAAGACACCTTTAGTTGCAAGCACCAAGTCCATGCCTATTCCTCCAAAACAAAGGCTCCAAAAGATCAACATCCACATGGGTAGGTTCATCTCAATTCACTCCTTGGTACTAAGTTTCATATCAGACAGCTTCAGATTAGCTGAGATATACTTCCAGAGCAGGTACAGTTATGGAGGAAGGGATATTTATTGAAGCTGACAGATGCAGGGGAAGTTCCATTATGGCAGAAGAAGCTGGCCTGCCTTCAAAGGCCCAAGGAGAGAGAGAGAGAGAGAAGCACAAGCCTAAAGTTCAAAAGTCACACAGTGCGTTCACTAGGGACATATGAACTGTTCAGAAATACAAAATCCACAGATACATATTGCTGGGACCCAAAAGTGAAAGTAAAGAAAGAGAACGGAGAGATTTTGATAAGCAAGTACAGGTTATAGAAGCAAAATTTAGCACATTAAATATGAAGACTGCCTCATAACTTATGAGATTTATGAGGTACACTCACCCACACATGTACACCGATTGATCTCCTCAACTAGAATGCCTCACATGGGGAAGGAACTAGTCTGCCAGGTTCCTGGAGCCCCATGTTAGGCACCAGAGGCAGGGCTCCTCCCGGGTGGGTGTAGTGCTGAGGAAGGACCAGGCCGCTGGTTCCTCCCAAGGGGTTGAGGAAGAAGGGATGAATGTTGGACGACTCAGAACCTGTCCTGGTCACTGGAAACAACCGCACTGAGCCGGGAGTCTTGTGGAAGCAGGAAATCACTTTATTGTTACAAGCAGTTGTCTATATAATGTTGGGAACGAAAGCAGGGATTCTAGCATGTGGGGAGAGGTAAGGGCCAATAGTAAACCACGACCTTTGAGATAATTGGTCCCTAGCAAGAAAGAGAGAATTCCAACTCCTACACAGAAGTAGCAGGCCAGAAGTCATTAGGCCTAGCTGGCCCGAGGCAGATCACCAAACTTTAGCTAGGCTCAAGAGGCTCAAGAAGTTCCACTAGGCCTCACACCCAGGCCTCTCAAGGCCCAACAATGTGCTTCTCATAGGCACTTTAAGTTGGTTATTTGAATCTTCTGTGTGGAGCATTATCAGAAGTACTCTGCAGATGTGGCTTTTGTTCATATAGTTGTAAAGCTGAGTTTTATCATGGGAAATTTGTATTTTACCATATATTATGAGGGATACTTTGCTGGGTAAAGTAGTTTGGGTTGGAATCCATAAGTTCTTAGACTTTGCAGTGTTCCATTCTGGGCCCTTCTGGATTTTAAGGTTTCCATTGACAAGTCTGAAGTAATTCTGATAGGGTTTCCTTTATCTGAAATGTGTTGTGTTTCCTTAGCTGCCTTTAGTATTTTCTCATTGTGATTCATGGTTAGAATCTTAATGGTAATTCATGAGAAGTTATGCTTTGGTCTAGTCTGTTTGGAGTTCTATTAGTTTCTTGTAACTTGATGGGACCTTGTTTTGAGAGATTGGGAAAGTTTTCTTTGATTATTTTGTTGAATAAGTGTTCCATGTCTTTAGTCTGTATTTCTTACCCTTCTGGTATTTTCATGATCCAAATGTTGGGATGCTTAAGGGTATTCTACAGTTCCCTCATGTTCTGGTCACAGAAATTTATGAAATTGCTAAAACTTTTGAACTCATGAACTGTTTCTTGTGTTTTGACTTCCATTTCTGAGTTTCTATCCTCCACAGGGCTGACTCTATTCTTGAGAGATTCTACAGATTTTTGTGCTTGTTCAATTTGGTTTGTATTTTCTACTGCTTTTTTGTATGTATAGTTTCCAAAACTCTGTCAAGTTCCCTTTTCATGTCATTTTCTAATTTTCTTAATGGTTCTTAGAGTTCATCCTTGTAATTTTTTTTTTATGTCTTCATTGAGTTTAGCTAGCTGGTTATTCATTTCAGGTCCTCTTTTTTTTTTTTTTTTTTTTTCTTTTTTCTCTCCTTCAGATCATTTAACTGTTTTAGGATACCCTTCCTGGTTCTTTTCTAATAGGTCTAAGCTAGCAAGCATACCATTCATACAAATATTGGTCCTATGTTGAATTTCTGCAAGTTCTGCTATTTGCTTGGCCAGGGATTCATAGTTAGTTTCCTCATTTTGGGGTTCTGATCATACTGTCTCATCTATGTTTTCATTAGAGACATCCATTTTGAGACTGGGAAATCTAGATGGATTTACTGGCATCTGATTTTTCCTGCTATTCCTTTCTGACTGTGATCTGACCATCACAATGTTTCAGAAAACCTATGGTGTGGGTCACTTGCCTGCTGTCCAGGAGTGGGAGGGGAGGCCGTAAGTGGGATGGGGATCACTCCCTGTAGTTCAGAAAGTCTAGAGAACAGACAGGAGCCTGAGTGCCTGTTTGGGGGTGGGAGGAGGCAGCAGCAAGTGGGAGGGTGATGCACATTGGGCTCAGAAGTGCTGGGTGGGAACGGTGACTGGGACAGTGATCATGCACAGGGGGTCAGCAAGGCTGGGTGGGAATGGCAATTCTGCATTGGTTTAGCAAGGCTAGGCGGGAATGGTGATCAAGTGTGTGGGGTTCAGAAGGGCTGGGCGGGAATGGTGACTGGGATGGCAATCACGCATTGGAGTCAGCAAGGCTGGGCCAGAATGGCTGCTGCGCAGGTGGAGCTCTGCCTGATGGCGGAAAAGAATAGGGCGGAGGATGTAGCCGGCCTGGGTCCCTTGACATGCAGTTAGCGCAGGAGGGCCCTCCCAATGGGACTAGGGCTGGGACAGCGGCTTTGAGGGATTGGGGGACTAGCTGGCTACTCAAGAGTGTGGGAGCCAGTAGATTCCCTATTTTGCTCCTCTGCCTCCTTCTACTGGAAGCCCACTCGAATCAGCAAACTCCTAAACAAACAAACATAAAAACCTGAACCTTAAGGGTCTTACCTTTTCTTCCCTGTGAGATGAGGGATGGTTAGGCAGAAGCCATCTTGACCAGAAGTTGAGCTATCTATTTTTTGTAAACCAATATTCTGGACTTCACTTTTGCTTTGAAATATTTAAATTTATCATTATTTATTTGATAAAATACATATTTCCCAGTACCTACATAAGCCAAATGCACAAGGTGCCCAATCTCTCTATCTGCCCCTTTCTGCCTCTCTTTCCATGTATGCAATAAATAAATAATATTTTTAAAAGGATTTTTCAAAAATTTAAAAGGATCCTGAAAAAAAAAATACATAGCAAGAATTTTAGGAAATACTTTTCTCCTAGTTTATTGTTTCTTCATTTTAGTGACCTTATTAGAGGCCTCATATTATTAATATGAAATATAATTATAAGTTGCTTATATTTAGGAACCATAATACTATCACACATTATATTTTTTTATTTCTTTTTGTGATAGAAATAGCTCACACAATTGCCAGAAATGGGTCTCTTGCTGAATATTATATTTATATCAGGGCTAATGTTCTGTGGGTTGCTCCCATGCTGTGGCCTGGACCCTCATCACAGTTGAAGTCATTTATCCTTCAATGTGTCTGTAACTTACACAGGGCACTTCAGACAAGAAATGTTATCAACTCACCCAACCTATAGAAGCCATCATTATCCCGTACTGGGCCCATCAGGTGTATGTTAAAGTGTTCTAAACTTAGATCAGCTAATTTAAGATCTATTAAGACATGGCCTGCATTTCACAAAGTCTGTTTTTCTTTAGGTATAGTCACCAATACTAGAAGAGCATTAGTGCACCAGGGCAGAGGCTTTTTGTCCCATCACAGATAGTGAGGAACAGAGAAGTGCCTGTGATGTGTCAAGCTTTTTGAATCTATAGTCAAAAAGGCTGTCCATCAAAGGATCCTTTCTCTTACAGTCTGGCTAACCATTGAGAGCTACACAGCGGGCCATATTTTCCTTTTTACATTCTACCTCAGTCAATGTCCTAAAGTGAGGCAGGTCACTCACTTGCAAATGCGAGGACTTAAGGCGTAGCTCTTTGAAACAGAAAATAGTATTCAAGTCCCAGGGATGGTTATTAAGAATTATGACCTTAGTTACTGAAGATAAAACATTCTAAAACATTAAAATGTGAAATTATGCCCCCAGTGATGATTCCAGTAATTTAGAATCTTTCACAGAAAAATGGTTAATTAATTAGTAATTAATTATGGCCTCTTCTGGGTATGAAAAATGAATCTACTTGAAGTACACTTTTGAGTTTTTCTGAAGGGTTTTGTCTTCCACTCTGTGTCCATTTTGAAGGCAGAAAGTACTAGTTTCTTTGCTTACCATCCTAATCTAAGAATAACTTTGTTTTTCCTTCCTAGAAGAGTTACTATTGAGTTTTGTGCTATAGATTACAGAATACTCTTAGATAAGCAATTTCAACATTTATTCAGCAATGCATATTGTCTTCTGTGTTCAAAATGCTCACATATTAATTATCAAATTGATGTGTAGGATGTTGATGTACAATGGGATAGGGTATTTGACTTAATCATGTGGGTGAGAGGAGAGGACTTTCTTTCTACTTGAAATTCCAGCTATACTTTCTTCTTGGTGTTGTAGCTTCCTTCTCATTGCTAGGGAAAAGCACTCAACCAAAAGCAGAGGGTGGGAGGAAAGTTTTGTGTTTGTTTTTCTTATTGGCTCTAGGGAATGCTCCACAATGGCAGGGAAACCATGACATGAGTAAAGACTCTGCATTAGCTCTGCCACTGTAGGTGGAAAAAAAACAGTAGAAGAGTGAGCTGAACCTTGGAGGGGGGAGCTGACTATAACACCCCTAGGCCTGCCCCCAACAACTCACCTTATCCAGCGAAGCTCCACTTCCTAAACTGCTACCAGCTGAGAAGTAAGCATTTAGAACACAAGTTTATGAGTCCATCTGATTCCAACCATCACACTTGACAATGTTCTTACTTAGTTAGGAGTGTCTATCAATTCAGAGCTCTAAATTGCATAGTCCAGTAAAAGAGGCAAATCACAAACAATTTATTCACTGAACAGTACAATCTATTCATTGACTCAAAATCTCCGCCAATTACAAAGACTCTGTGAGGTGTATATCCTGGAGTTAGCTACAAAACTCCTGCATGCCACAGCTTTGATCATAAGAAATTACATAAAGATATGGACAATGCAAATCTTTATATACTGATAGTGAAAACTTGCTTCTAAAGAGTGGTGAACAGTGACAGTTTTGGAAAATATCATTATCATCTTTGGTGGTAAAATAATGTAGCATTCTAACTATTGGAGATACCTACCAGATGGGATTGGCTGATAATACCTACTATTTAATACCAGTTTAGAAATTTTATCTGTGTAAAAAAATAAAATAAAATTTAAAAATAGAATTATGTAATTGTTATTTTAAAATGACTACATTTTTAGTTGGTAAATTAAAAAGAATTATATAAAGACATTTTTCCAGTTAAAAGTTTATATATAAGATAAATGTGTATTATATTAAAAATAGTCCATTCAAAATATAATGGAGACATATTTAATATATATCATACCATCTATGTGTATTTGTATATGTGTATAAATCTCTTATGAAAACATTACTATACATAAGAACAATTATTTTGTGGATATATAAGTAGGAAGAATTGCCAATGCCTTAGACCAAGAGACAAGAAATAAAAATAAAACTCAAATATGCTATGATGTGATAGATATTTTCATGCCATTTTGAGTTATTTATATTGTTCTAAACAGTCAGTTTTACAATATATTAAATATATTTAACTTTAAATTTAAACACATACTTAAATTAACTTAAAATTGTCCTCAGAATCTCTCGCAAGCAAATGAATTAAGGAAGTTCATAATTTTATTTTCCATTGTTAATTGGAAGTTAAAAAATATATATATATAAAAGAAAGTTAGAGAGATGGCTCAGCAATTAAAGGACCTTGCTTGTGATGTTCCAGCTCAAATTCAATTCCTGAGCATCCTTGTAAAAGCTGGTTATAAAGTGACACATTTGTCTGTGATCTCAATGGACCTACAGCCTAGGGGGTGAACACAGAAGAATCTGGAATCATAAGGGAGAAGTAAAGACAGGTACCCACACAAGGAATAAGCAGGAAAGATTGTCTCAAGCAAGAATGAAAGGGAGGACAAACACCTGGAAGTTGTCCTCAGATCACCACATTTGGGACATTCATGGAAACACACACACAAATAACATCCACAACCATACATAGCCACACACAGTACAAATATCTAAGAGTAAGGAACTGTTTGCTTATACTATAAGCCTTCAATAAAATGAAGCCTGATTCAACCTTAGGGCAAGATTGTGGTAAGATTTATTCTTAAGGAATAAGTGAATTGAAAGTGTACAGCAGAAACTGGATGCCTTCAGTTCAGTCATGGAGCATGAGGCAGCTATTTTAATATGTAATAGGTATTCTACACATATCATTGAGACTTTAAAGGAGTTGGTTTCTAAATTCTGTTTTCCTTTCTTGCAAAGTGGTTAAACTAGATTTAAACTGGTCACAGACCACCCATCTCAAGAATGAATAACCCTACCTGAATAGTAAAAGATTGAATAAATCTTGAAGAATTCCCCCAAGACAAAGATGTATATATGATATACATGGGAAAGTAATATGTGAAAAGTCCCAAGTAACTTTTCTTTTAATATTTTTCATGAAGAACTTTAATATATGAACATACTGCATATCGATCTTATTACTACTGGTTAATACTCTTATGCAGTCTATCCCAGACCCATTCCTATCCCTCCTCACTGGTGGTATAAATAATCATTGGGAAGTCATGAATGCAATAATCAATTTGTGTCAGAAGGACATTGCCACACAGTAAGCCTTTCCACCTGTGTCTCTTACATTCTTTCCATCCTCTCTTCTGCAGTGTTCCTTGAACCTTGGAGCACATGGTAGAAGTCTTCTTACTGTAAGCTCTCAGCAGTCTCTTATTTTTTGATTTGATAAATTTTGAGTCTCCTGTGTGTCTACTGCAATCTTCCTTGGAGGCAGTTCTCTGGCTAGGCCTGAGTGCATCACTTATATTTAATCTGCTACTACCCCTGCAATGATTCCTGATCTCTGGCAGTTGTGGTAGAGATGCTTTGTCCAGTGCTAGACACTCACTTTCTCTTCTTATAATTTTGATGGACATGAATTTCTCCAGGATTCTCCATCCTTTCTACCCCATAGTATAAATCATGATACCTGGGTCCCAGGTGGCAGGGGCAACAGAAGAGTGTAACTTAATATGCATGAAATATTTTTTTTTTTACAAAGTAGAATATCTAAGCAAGAGTGAGGACAGGATTGATCAAAGGGGATTAGCTTATTCATATAGAAGGATTTTTGATGGGCTTAAACTCTTCATTTAGTTACAGAATAGTGGAACCTTTCCTCTAAGGTGTATGATCTTACAACCAATAGACTTAGGATTTGGTTCTCAGTAACAGCCATGTTTTCATTCATACTGAGTGAACCTCATATTAATCAGAGAGCAATTGATTGCCACATAGCCAGGATGCCAACTGTTGCCTAGCAGTTACATTTTTCCTGGGTAGCTGGTTTTGTAGTTTACAGAATCTACAGCACTGTTGGTGACTTTTATCCACCAGTAGTTCACATAGCATATATGTATATGTATATTTATATACATATATGTATACACATATATATTTGATAGTTGAACATGTGGTTTTCAGTTTTAGGTACTTTTCCATGCCCTCCTTCTCCCCCAAATGACAGCTTCAATTGTCACTTTCTAATTCTTTGAAGAGTTATTATATTTTCATTTCATACATTTGTGTATATTTGTTATCTAATTGGAAGTAATCACCAAGAAGGCAGCCTTTGTATGTATAAACCACTAAATTTCTAGGACCCAGTCTAGTTAAACCTAGCCCTGGCCAGTAAGGGTCAATCATTATTTTATATAAAAAGTTTTCTCTGTGCATTGTGAGATGCTTAATACAAACCCTGGACCACTAGATGCCAGTACCACTTTCACCCCAAATCATGACAAGCAAAATGGCTTCCACACATTGTCAAATGTCCCATGATGACAGAGTGAAAACCTCTTACCGTTCATATAGGTAAATGACTTATATATACATGAATGTGCTGCAAAGAGATTGAAGTGATAGATACTGAAATGCTAATTGGAGGTGGTTATTTGTGCACATGAGATATTTGTTTTATTTTGAAAATTCACTTCAGTGTCATTTTATTGTTTTTTTAATTTTTAATTTTTATTTATTTATTGAGAGCAACAGACAGAGAAAGAGAAAGAGAGAGAGCAAGAGAGTAGAGTGGGTGTGCCAGGGCTTCTAGCCACTGCAAAGAACTCCAGAAGCATGCGCCCCCTTGTGCATCTGGCTAACGTGTGTCCTGGGGAATCGAGCCTCAAACCGGGGTCCTTAGGCTTCACAGGTAAGCGCTTAACTGCTAAGCCATCTCTCCAGCCCCATTTTATTATTTTTATAGAAAAAAAGTTCCAGATAAGATGTGTAACAGCCAAGGATGTTCTTTCACTTTTCCAAGTTCCTCCAGGCTATGTTTAACTTGTAACTGGCATTAAAATACTTTAGCTGAAAAATATGTTCTCAGACTAAGGCACACATGACCTCTTTATTTTGTACTAAACACCCTCTTGTTATCAGAGAATATTAGTTTTCTTCAATACATCTTATCCTTATTCCCTATGAGAAGATTATAGAATATTCTATACATCTATAAAGTGTATAATTATCATTTTTACTATTAATGATTATTAAAAGCCAAAGGTAGCATGAGAAAAACAAGCCATCAATGTTCACAAAACTAGAGGCCTTTGGCCTTCTTAAGGATATACATCCACCGTGTGTGTGTGTGTGTGTGTGTGTGTGTGTGTGTGTATGACTATTAATATATGTGGAGGTGAGCAAGTGTTGTGCATGTGTGTGTAGTGGCTAGAAGTTGACAAAAGGTGCCTTCCCCAGTCACTTTCCACTTTCCACCATTTTTAGTTTTTGAGACACAGTCTCACATTGAGCCTAAAATTCACCAATGTGACTAGATTCACTAGCTAGGAAGCTCCAGGAATCCACTTGCCTCTACCTCTGCAATGCTTGGGTTCTTATCTGCTGCCACTGTGCTAGGCATTTTCATTGTTACTGGACATCCTAACTAACGTCTTGCATGCACAGTAAGCACTTTTCCTACTGATTCATGTCCCTTGCCCAAAGGATATATCCCTTTTTGTTATTATTTTTTATGAGAGAGAGAGAGGCAGAGCAAGTGAAAGAGAGAGACAGAGAGAGAGAGAAAGAGAGAGATACGGATATAATTGGCATGCTAAGGCCTCTTGCCACTGCAATCTAATTCCAGATGCATGTGTGACCTTGTACACTTATGTCACCTTGTGCATCTGGCTTATGAGTAACCTGGACAGCAAAGCATGTGTCCTAAGGCTTTGCAGGCAAGTGCTTTAATGGGTAAGCTATCCCTCTAGCCCCAATGGATATATTTCAATAAAGTAAAATGAAGATGGAAGGGAGTCTTGGCAGCAGGAATTTGAAGCAGTGCTGGTCATGTATGCATATTCAATAAGCATAGAGCAGTGAAGCTAGTACCCAGATACTTTTCTCCTTTATATGAAATTTGAGACCTCACCTTATGGGATGATACCAACCATGCTTAGAGTAGATCTTTCCACCTAAATTAACCTAGTTTCCAAGCACCCTTTTAGACACACCCAGATATTTGTCTCCTAGAAGATTCTAGATTCAATCAAATTGACAATTAAGATTATACATCAGTGTTCCTGGTAAAATAGTCTAGTTTGTTTTCACATGACCTAATGGCTCTTACATAAAACACTTTGGATAATATTTCTGGTGACTGTGCTATCTACACACACACACACACACACACACACACACACACAAGTGTGTATGTGTGTTTGTGAGCTTTCTTCCAAAACACTGTTTTATCTGAAAAAAAAGATGACAGCAACTGAAAAGGAATAACTCCACTAAATGCATAGCTCATCAGAAGCCAGCATATATGAGCTCCTCTCAACTTGAAACCTATTCACAATACCTAAGACACTCTGTCGGTTAGAATAAAGTTGATGTGAAGTTTAATTGTGAGGATATTAATACATACCTAAATGTAATCAGTAATTTCCAGGTTTACTCACAAGTCACTCTGCATATAGCCAATACTTTCTCTGTACCATATGTGGAGCTACTAGGAATGAGGCCATGGAGGAAGCATATATGAGCATCTTTCTTTATCCCATCATTTTTCTGATTCTCACTAAGATAAAAACAATTATTAAAATTTAAAAAATTCTGTTTTTGCGTAGAGTATCAGTAATAACCTCCAAATATGTTTGAATTCCTGCATTATACTATAAGCAAGGTAAAATTAAGAATAAGAATCTAAAATCTAACACTTAACTACATTATGTATTTGTTCAGTGAGTAAGTATATAAAAGTAAAAAAATTATTCTTTTGTCCCTGGGCCTGGAACATGGCATCATAGGCTTGTTGTCTGGGACAGAATACCATCCCAGTATCAAGATCATGTGTTATAAATGAAGAAAAATCTTGACATGGTTTTCTCCTATTGAAGACAAAAGTTCTATCAGTAAGGGAACAAGTAAGTTTCCCCGGTTGAGTCTAATAACTAGTAACAAATTTTTAGTTGGCATAAATATATTTAAGTAGCATTCATTTGGTCATCTTAAAATACAATTTGTATCTGATAATCCCTTCTTCCTATCCCTTTCCTCTTGTTATTTCCAATATCCCTCCCGCCTGTGTTTTCCCTCCTGTTAACCTGTCACTTTTGTCACTCTTGCCCTCCTTCACCCACCTATCAGCTTACCTCACTGTATCACAAGGCGACAATTGAATCTTTTTTTTTTTTTTTTTCCCTGAGGCAAGCCCAACAGGCTGGCCTTTTTATGTGAGAGGGGGAGACTAAGAGTGAGAGAGAAAGATTTAAAAATTTTCCTGTTTTATATTATTATATATGACTAAACCAGTCAGTCTTAAACAAAAGACATGCTTCTTATTTAATGTGCAGACCTCATTTTTTGATAGTTAAGTGCATCCAAGAACTGCAGTGCCCCAATTTCATCTATTCAAATGCAGCTACGTGACTGGCATCTTCTAGTGAAATATTACATCTTTGGTTGTGCGGAAGTTTACATAATCCTATTTCTCTATCTTTGCTTTTCTTACAGAGTCATTTGTGGGCATATAGAAAATGCCATTTCCCAGAACAATTTCAATGAGCTTTTCCTATATGTTTCTACTAGCAGTTTTATAGTTTTACATATTGCATTTAAATTTACATTTTAAATCATTAACCCAAGCATAGCAAAATTTTATCTTTGGTATTAGTTAAGGTTTTAACTTTTTTCTTTTGCAGATGGGTAGCTAGTTCTTCCAAAACTATTTACTCTATGGAGTATGATTTTTTTCAAATGTATGCTTTTAGGAGATATGTGAAAAAATCTATTGATTATAAAGGTGAGAATGTACTTCCTTTACCTTTTTCTATTCTGTGAGTTTGCATATTCACATGCACTCTAGTTTCACACTTTCTCATTGCTGGGACAAACACTCAATCAGAAACAGCTTGTGGGAGGAAAGGGTTTATTTCAGGCTTACAAATCCAGGGGTGCCCTCATCATGGCTGAAGAAGCTGGCTTACTTCCATAGATTTATATAGAGTGTTATCACAAACAGCCAGCAAACAGGAACAGCCAGACAAAAAGCTGCTCTTTTTATATACCTTTGGTGAGGACTAAAAGATTCACACTCCCCAGTGATACCTCCTCCAGCAGGGTGCTGGAGACATAAGTAGGAAGCTTAACCCCAATAAAATATCCCTGAGGGTAGGAGGAACATATATTCTGCCTCTGGATCCTTTAGACTCATGACCATCTCACAGTGAAAATTGCATTCAGTCCAACTTCACAGGTCTTCACAGTCTTTATCAACTGCAACTTCCAAAAATTCTTCCAGAATCACAAGTTTCATCTGAGATTTAAGACTGCCTCTTAACTTGGAGTCCTGTAAGATCAAAACAAAAGTTATTACTTCTAATACATGATGGCACAGAGTAAACATTCCTATTGAAAAAGGTATAACAAAGGGAGATTGGACCAATGAAAAATCAATAAGCAGTAGGCAAACAAGTCAAAAATTTCAAGTCCAGCATATTTAGAGAAAAAAGACTTTGGGTTATAATTCTGTCCCCCACCCTCAGCTGGGCTGCAAAACCTGGGTAAAACTCCATGTCAGAACAGCATCTCTCTATGGCAGCCATTCCACAGTCCTGGAATATCCAAAACATCTTAGGTCTGTACTTCATAGTTCATATTCATAGCTCCATAAATTTGCCTAACTTGGCTTAAAATACAGGAATTTCAACCCTGCCTCATAATGCTGCATCTCTACAACTCCTGGAACCAGTTTATGTTCATACAATGGCCATACTAGCCTCCATGGCGGGATTTCAACCCTGCCTTTATGTGCCACATCCCAGCAGAAGCAGCTGGAGCCAGCTGCCCTCTGCCTTACTCAGTCTTCACACAAGAACAACAGCTCTGCTTCCCTCGGCCCAGGGCCATTTTCAAAACCAAAACTGTGTTACACATCCGATGACCCTGTCTTTCGAGCATTTGGCGTCCTTCCAAAACCAGTACCATGTATGTGACACTGCAAAATTTGTAGGTCCAATTTGAACACACCTCTACATTGAAGAACAGATTACTTCTTTAGAATTCTTCTTTTAAGCCATCTCTTTTCAATAGTTAACTCTCAGAGCATCATTTCCATTGTTTTCATTCAAAACTGCTGAACCACATTTAATGGTGGCAATCAACTTGTAGTTTAAGGAACCTAAAATCAGTCATTGTGCCAATAATTTCAAACTTGCTGGAATTTGTCCTGTGACAATGATATATCTTTTATATATTTCTGTTACGTATTTCCATCAAACACAATAGTCCATTAGTTTTAAATTCAACCTTGAGCAAACATTTTGGCATGGACTTAAGAATGTAGCCAATCTTTTCACCAGTAGCCCAATTTCAACAAAGTTTTCTTTATCCCCTTTAAAAGTTCATAAGTCAAACCTTCACAATCAACAATGCTCTCTGTGACTAGTATATTCTAAGGCTCACAAGAATAGTCTATCAAACTCTGCTTAGAGCACTGCATGGCCTCTCTAGTCTAAAGTACCAAATCCTTCCACATTCTTCCATGCCAAAAGCACATACCAAAAGAAAAATAAAAACTGACACGGTCAGATTTATCACAGCAAGACTCCACTTCTCTGGCACCTATTTTCAGTCACAGCTACTGTTTAAAAAAGAAGAAAGAAGCAGGAATACCTACCTATGGCAAAAGAATTAAGCTTTGGGCTTCAGACATGACTGGCTATTAGGAAACTCACCTGCAAAGCTTAAGGACCCATGTCTGATTCCCCACTACCCATGTAAGCCAGATGTACAACTAGCACATGCGTTTGGAATTTGTTTGTGGTGGCTAGAGGACCCAGCCTTCCCATTTTCTGCCTATCTGCTTTTGTTTCCCTCCTCCTTTTCCCTTTCAAATAAAGAAAATATTTTCAAAAACAGAATTAAGCTTAATTGGAGGTGAGACATCAAGGGAAACTTTGCACCTCAACAAAGAGGGTTTTTTTTTTTTTTTTAATCAGAAGTTTGACAGTGGGAGGAGGTGGGTTAGAAGGATTGGTAAGGGTGAAGGAAACATAACTTTTTGAACTCCTGTTTTCTAAGATTACCAGCCAAGTATTTATCTCCCTGGAATTATCTACATAGCAGTGGGTAGTCTCATGGAAGAATTGTTGACATCTCACAGTAGTATGTTGAATTCCAAAAATTTGTTAACTCTTTCATTCCAGAGTTTCTTATATGATTAGGATTAGGGATGATGAATTTTCAGGATTTTACTCCTTCCTGTTGAGAGGGGACAGAGTGTCTGTTGAATTTGCAGTCTGGAATAATTGAAGGTGCAGCATTGTTTTTATTTCTTCTGGGGTAATAGATCAGATGAGAGTATTAAGATGCTCTAGAAGAAATTTCTTTAAAAAATTTAAAAGACAGGGTAAAAATGTAAGCAGGAGTGTAAGTAGGATGAAAGGTGTAAGTTGGGGGAGTAGCCAAGTTGGGAGAGATCTGAAACCCCTTCTTGAAATAATAGTTTGTTAAACCCTATTGAATTCCTGAAATTTTCTCTTTCTGTTACTTTCTAGTTTACTGGGACAAACATCTGACCAGAATCAGCTTATTGGAGAAAAAGATTTATTTCAGGCTTACATAATTGAGTGGATGTTCAATCATGGCAGAAGTTGGCTCACTCCAGCAGGCATTCATAGCAGAGACAGAAAAACAAACACTAGTAAGCACTGACAGCCAGAGTTGCAACTGGCTCTGAACACACCTTATGGCTGGACTAAAAGACCCACCCTACTGACATCTCCAACAGGCTGCTAGAGACTTAAGTAGGAAGCTTAGCCTTAATCAAAAATTCATGACACTATGGAGGACATAAATTCACATTTAAGCCACCACACACACTATTTCTATTTCTGTCCTACTTTAGCCAATAGTAAAAATGTTCAAACCATTTTTTTTCCTTTCCTTTGCTCAAAATGGCTAGCTATTTTGCATTTGTCATGAATGTCCATCCCCTTCTCCTTCACATGTTCATCTGTGTCACAAGGCAAGCTGAGCATATAACAAAAGAGGGAAATCTATAAAGAACTATGTGCTGTTCAGAGATATAACTGTAGCTGCACTTTTCAACTAGAACTACTACACCAACTTATGCTGCCTTGAAGCAGAGGCTGTGGACTGGAAGAGCCAAAGTGCAGAGGTGGTAATGGGCTAGAGAGATAGATTAGAAATTATATGTGCTTGTGTTCAAAGGGGAGAGGTTTGAGTCCCCTCACTGTAATGAAAGGAAATATGGCTTGTCTGGAATATTTGTATTGGTTCTTTTCAGAAATCCAATTTTTCTTTATTGAAACATGGGAATTCATTAGTTTGTTGTAACAGATATCAGTTTTTCTTCAAAGTTGGGAAACTTTTTACATAGCTTAGTGAAACTTTAACATTGAGTGACAGAGTTGTAGGAACTATTTACCAGTTTCTACAATACCTGTTGGGAGCCAGTCTTAGAGTATTGTTGAAAGCTTATCAGACCATCACACGTACATTTACATATATATACACATTTTATGTATGTATGCATGTGTGAATGTGTGTATGTATGTATATATATATATATATATATATATATATATATATATATATATATATATATATCAGAAATGTCACACTCAACATACATAATAATGTAAATCATCTTTTAACTCATATCACAAAAATATCATTTTTTGTCATGCATACTGCTCCCAGTACTGACTGTCCCTATGCAAATCCCTATACATGTTTCCTGTACTAACCCTTCTCTCTGTGACTGCTTGGCTGCCTGACTTTCTTTATCCATTGTCTCTTTCTCTTTCCCACTGATCTACCAACTAGAGCTTCTGTATACAGCTAACTGTATACTTTTTATGCCCCAGGTGTTTGGAGAACATAGCCCAGACAGTGCTTTCCTACTGGAAAATTCCTTATTGTGGAGTGCTATTTTGTGCATTGTAGGTAGAAGCCACAAATACTACTTCCCCACCCCCCCACCCCCGAGTTTGGACAATCAAACTTTCTCTACATATCACAAAAAACTTGCCTGGGATAAAAAGGAAGCTTTGTATATTATAACACTAAGCTCACCAGATCTCTGTCTTCTTTCCCCCTATCTCACATCACTTACCAACTCACCTGCCCAGTAATCAACTAAGGGATTTCCTTTAAAAAAAAAAAAATGCTTTTCATCTAGATGTGAACCATAAGCTTTAAAAACCTAAAGAAATTGAGAACAATCAGAAAGTTGAAGTAGAAATATTGCATTAGCCTCCCCAAAATGTATAAAAGAAACAAATGAAAATTTAGAAAGACACTAACTTATACCACAATAAATACTTATACAGGACCTAGAGCCCAAAGTGACATGATAGGGTGTAATATTCTGACATGTCATCATCATATGATTATTTTGACCCAGTTGCTAAGTTAGATGAAGACAGAATAGAAAGATTAAAGGCAAGACAAATCAAATATGAAGTATATGTTACATTATAACAGGAGGATATAAGTTAATCTGCATATGAAGTTAATGGGATAAAGAAATGAGAATGAAAAAGAGACATATATATATATATATATATATATATATATATATATATATATATATATATATATATATGGTATATAAGAAAAAACAAAAAGAAACATATTTGGGTGTAGTATGGGGAGAAAGAAAGGATCACTATTTGACCTTGCTAAAAGTATATATCCCCCCACCAAAAAAAGTGTTTCTGTGCCAGGCGTGGTGGTGCACGCCTTTAATCCCAGCACTTGGGAGGCAGAGGTAAGAGGATTGCCATGAGCTCCAGGTCATCCTGAGACTCCATAGTGAATTCCAGGTCAGCTTGGGCTAGAGTGAAACCCTACCTTGAAAATCAAAACAGCAACAACAAAAAAGTGTTTCTGCTCTAGAAAGTTATCAGGGAAGCATTTGAATTTCATTTACATAATTTGTCCTTGCTAATGTTAAGATCACTTTAAATTAAGCTTGTGTCCCTTCCATTAATTTTTCTTATTTTTCTTCATAATTTAACAAAGGTATACGTGGCACTGACTTGTAGCAGCAAGACCACCAAAATTCTCCCAGGCTAAAGATGTAGACAGCCCACTTGCCAGTGTCTTCTCTTGCATGATGGCTAGATATAGAATAAATGCCTGTATTGGTTTCATTCTTCCAGATTGGCTCCCTGTGTGCAGAGTTAGTGTTTGTATCTTTTCATTCCTGTGCTTAGGACCTCCCAGCTCAGTTTGTCCTACTTTCTTGACATTCTTTCTTGGCTGACTCATTATGAAAAAAAGTGAGAGGCCTCAAGAGCTCTGGTTTCCTCATCCGTAAAATTAGAATCATAATCAAACTTGTTACAATTCTGTTATCAGTCATTTAAGATAATGCATTTCAAAATTCCAAACAAATATTAGCTATTTTTAGTATGTTAGAATGTTGTAATACACTCTGATCTTTTACCATGCACAACCAATTTATCAATAAATTACCAACAATAATTCAATACAGCTCAGATGTTTCACCTGAATAGTCTTTAAATTAAAAAAAAAAAAAAAGCATTCCGAATGTACAAAAGGGGGAAAAGAATATACTGAATGATATACAGAATCACTCAGCTTTATATATAAATCTGGGCCACAAGAAAAAGCAAGTCATTTATTCAGTACTCCTTATCTTTATTAATGAATTCAGATTGCCGGGGAGTAAATATGACAAATTACTAAAAATTACCCACATATACAATGAATATAGTTTCAGTACTTTAAATCATAGTTATGATATTATATCAGGTATAATAATATATGTTCTGATTTACTAAGGATCAAGGTTGAACATCTGCTGGGAGTTAAAATCGTGGTAAGGGAACCATCTAGCAAGACTTGAGATCAACAATAATACATGGTTAAAAAATTAAAAGTAACTCTGACCTTCTTTCCGCCCCCTCTTCCGCAAGATTTCCCTGAGCCATGTTGGGTTCATTTTTGGTCTGCTTCAGTGCTGAGGTGTTGGGGGCCTCTGAGGCTCTGGCTCTCTGATTTGGTAGGAGTTGATTTTTCTCTGCATTGATCTCCTTCCCCTTTGTGCTGTTGGGTCATGATTTTCAGAGACATTTATCATACTAATAACTGGGGGCTAACTCCACAATGCACGACCCATTTTCAATAACAAGGAGGGTCTAATGGGAGGGGGTAGATCACAGATGAGCCTAAATAATGGTACCAAACTGCCTGTATGTACTGAAAAGAAAACTAATAAATTAAATTAAAAAAAAAATTAAAAGTAATAATAAAATAAAAACAGAAGAAAAATATCTGTCTCTTTTATTCCCTCTTATCTTCTATTATCTTTTCAATGCCTCCAGCATACTTAGGCAGATTAATCACTAGACTATAAGGGATCCTGGTGTATGATCCAGACTGTGTATTTGGAGAAAACATGAGGTCAAATTTAGAAGGAAAAGGATACCTATCAACTGTTAACTTTGTGTTTTTTATTTTTTTCTAATTCTTCTTACCTAGATGATGGTTGAGGTCATTATTCTTGGTTTAGAATGGAATCTAGACAGACTGGAAGATTTTGGTCTTTATCAGTTCACAGACAGTGTCATCTATGACATATTTGAGGAAGGGAAGCCTCTACCACAAGAGGGAGGGACGACTCTAAATCTGTCCCATCATGACCTATGGCAATGATGTTTAGGATAAATCAGAGAGAAACGTATTAAAGTAGGTTGTTACTTTATCCCTGTATATGAGGCTTCTGTTATTTTTGAAGAAAAAAAAGCACATTCTTATTTTTTTTAATTTTTATTGCTTAATACAAGGTCTTTCATCAAACCTAGAGCTTACAGATTCAGCTAAATTAGCTAGCCAGCAAACTGTAGGGATCTTCCTGTTTCTACCTGTCCAGTGATAGGATTACAAGAGTTAGCTACCACACTTATTTTTATGTGGGTACTAGGCATTTGAACTCAGGTCCTCATACTTGGATTTCAAGCTCTTTACCTACTGAGCCATCTCCCTAGCCACTGTGTTGAAATCTTCACCCCCAATATAAAAATATTAGGATATGTAGTCTGATTTATCTAGGACATGAAGGTGGAGTCCTTATGAAATGGGTAGGTGCTCTTATGGAGAATGAGGAAGCCTGAGTTCTTTCTTTCTACAATGGGAAAGACACAATGGGAAGGACACAAAGGTACTTTCTAAAGCTGGGACATTGGACCAAGCCTGATACTAAATCTAGAACTCTAGATTTTAGCTTTTCATATTTTGGTATTCTGTTCTAGTACTGTTAGTGTACAAGAACACATGGCTAAAAACATGGCAGTGAAGGTCTCATGAGGAAATGATGTTGAACTCACGAACCTAACACACTTCTTGCCTTAAGAAGATATTTTTATTCCTCCCAGATCGCTGCAATTATCACTGCTGTATGATATCAATAAAAAATGACCAATAGAGAAGTAGGTGTACATTTCATACACTAGACTCTTCCTCTTTCTGCTACTTATTTCCGTCATGTAGTAAAAGTGCTTCTGAGCAGAGTGATAGAATCCCAGCTCTCACTCACATAAAATCCTTAAAGTTATTATAATTCCTTATTTAATGACATATTTAATAATTATCAAATGTTTCTTATTATGAATTGTCAATTTCCACAAAACACTTTCATAACCCATTTGCTTATAAGTTCTACTCTTAACACTAGATAGGACTTTTTAAAGATTATGTACACAAGGAAACCTACACATTGGTACACTGATATACCTAAGACTTGCTATCATACTCTAAGTATAATAAATTCCTCTAATTTTTTTAGACAAGATCTTGCATAGCTTAGGTGAGGCTGGCCTTGAATTCAGGTTGCCTAATCTTCCTGCTTCCTGGAAAAGGTTTTCTATGTGCTTTACTTCACAGTGTCATTTTGGTATTTTCTCACAATGTGAAATATTTCTAGAAAATGCCACTTGCAGCTTTAATTCAGAGTATCATCATGTAGATGCTCATCACTGCTGTCTATTTAGCTGCTGCTCCAGTGCTGGGCATGGCCATTTTTTCCTGAGGTCACTTCTGTCTGCTTTGTAATTTAGAATTGAAGGGACCTTTCTCTCATGTATAATTTGGTCTCTAATGTGGATGAGTTGTTTTCCAACTTGTGTTTAAAAAGGTAATGGAGGAAAGAGTCTGTCTAGGTCTTTAGGCCAAAGTCCAATATGTGAGTTTTTATACCTGACCATGGGCAATTACTAATGTTTTCCCTGTAGATTCCATGGGAGTGGGGAAGCTCCCCTACCTCTCCCACACCAGAATTAATGCATAATCTAGTAAAAAAATATTTTATAAAGAGCTAAAATCAACCACACCAGCACCTTGGAAAAATAAAAACCCTCTTATTTAGCTTTCCTAGGCAATGAGATGATCTCTTTCACTAACCCACATGTCACCTGACTCACACCAGTGTTGTTTCAAGAGAAAAATGGAACACTTGTTGGCTTACATTTGCTTCTTGACTTCATCATCATAGGAAGGGAATACAGGGCTTGTTACCTGAAGATTGCCTCATTGTCCCAAATGAACCCCACCATACTTGATGGTTAACATTGTTAGACATTTTCATTTCCCATCTTTAAAATTTTTAGTTGAGGAAGTATCATTATCTCCCTTCTTCTTGTTTATATAAATAATTTAAAATGGAAATTATAGCCGGGCGTGGTGGTGCATACCTTTAATCCCAGTACTCGGGAGGCAGAGGTAGCAGGATCATTGTGAGTTCTAGGCCACCCTGAGATTACATAGTGAATTCCAGGTCAGCCTGAGCTAGACTGAGACCCGACCTTGGAAGACCAAAATAAATAAATAAATAAATAAATAAATGAAAATTATGGAATAATGAGATTAATATTTGTTGGACAAATTCTGTCTTTCAAAAAGTAGCCCAGATATTTTTATCTGCATATGACACATAACTTACATTTATTTTCTCATGTGCTCCACACAAGCATCTTTTAGGTAAGATAAAATCTATTTAACTGATAGGGAAATTTAGATGCCCATTCAAAGTAATGATGGCTTGAACAGAGTAAACTCTCTCTGCAGCAATGAAACTAAAACATGCTTTCTTTTGCCAAACAGGGAATTTCATGCCCTCAGAATAGGAAAATCCTGTATTTCTTATTATGTTTGAAGATAGTGTGTACAATCAAATACTGAAGTTCAGCATACATCTGCTTTGAGTTCATGATGCCAAGTACAACATCATTCTTTTTGAGGTTTTCTCAGAGAGATATTTTGGCCCTTGGGCAGGCAAGAATTCTGGAAGTGGAAGAAAGAAGTAAATTCCTGTATTTTAATCTTTATACTCTGGTCCTTGCTCCAGTTGGAAATGATAGTCAGAAGAATTTTATCTTTCCAAGTCATAAAGGAAAAAAATGAAATGGTTAATTCTTACCAAATTGTACTCAAAATCTAGAACCTATGGAAAAACACCACAGGGCAATGTCAGAATTGCACCCACTTCCTAGTTTCCCATGCATTGCCATTTTCAATTATTCACCCAACAAAAAATGAAATCCTTGGCTGGAGAGATGGCTTAGTGGTTAAGTGCTTGCCTGTGAAGCCTAAGGACACTGGTTCTAGGCTCGATTCTTCAGGACCCATGTTAGCCAGATGCACAAAGGGGCACATGCATCTGGAGTTCATTTGCAGTGGCTGGAAGCCCTGGTGCAGCCATTCTCTCTCTCTCTCTCTCTCTCTCTCTCTCTCTACCTATCTGCTTCTTTCTCTCTCGGTCACTCTCAAATAAATAAATAAAAATGAACAAAAATTAAAAATATTAAATCCTATTATAAATTTATGCGGCGAACTCCCTGACCAGCAGGAGAAGAACGACCAGCAAACAAAGATCCTTCTTGATCACATTTTATTGGAGAACCTCTTGGTTAACAGGAAAGCTGATGGCGAGGGGCGAGGGGCGCAGGAGTGTAGCTGCTTTTATAGGGCAGAATACTACGGGGCGCCTGCTGGTTGGCTGCCATAGGCTCACCAACCCACAGGAGCCACGGGATAGGCTCGGGACAAGGTGCGTCAAGCGCATGCGCAACCTCAAGCGAGGTTGGCGCCAAGGCGTTGCCTAAATAAGGAAATGTTTACCTCAAGACTGGCAGGAAGCCAGCGCCATCTTGTAATGGCGTTTGCATTGGCTCCCTACAAATTTATGTAATACAAAAATGTAAGACATGATCTCTGCCACACCTCACATAAAAAAAAAATAAATAAATAAAAGCCTGGGCTTTCAGAAGCCATGAGGTAAAATATAAAAGAGATACATTAATTAAGAGAAGACATGTTTACTTGTCTTTGACTCTAACAGATGTTCATCTGTGCATTGCATCATTATGCCTATTCTTCCATTTTAGGTATTTATATTTGATGGAGTCTCAGAAAAATGACTTCACAAATGATTTTTATAACTATTGCTTAAAGGAAATCACTAGAGCTATATGAATGAAGTCTTTGTCCTTAAATTCATTAATTAATTGAATAAATTTGTTTGGCAGGGAAGGATTGAGATTGCCTTATATCATCATGACTTAGACATTTCAGGTCCTTTCTGGACTGATTAACTTATCTTTTCCTAACTTTTGAAAACCAGAATTAACTGTGCACTGAGTTGGGCTCATTCACCTAGTAATGAAAAAGAAAAATGACCTTTCATATATATGCATGCCAGTAATATAAAATAAGATATCAGACATATAGATAGGATATAAGAAATAAACACTGTTGCAGTCAGGTTTGCATTGCTGGTAGAAATCACCCAACCAAGAGCAGCTTGTGGGAAAAAAGAGGTTTATTTTGGCTTACAGTCTCAAGGGGAAGCTCCATGATGGCAGGGGAAAATGATGGCATGAGCAGAGGGTGGACATCACCCCCTGGCCAACATAAGGTGGACCATAGCAACAGCAGAGTGTGCCAAAACTGGCATGGGGAAACTGGCTATAACACCCATAAGTCCACCCCCAACAAGACACTCCCTCCACGAGACATTAATTCCCAAATTTCTATTACCTGGGAACCTAGCATTCAAAACTCTTAAGCTTATGGGGTACACCTGTATCAATCCACCACCAAAGTGTTTTTGATGTGTTCAGAATAGTAGTGTGCGTTAAAACAGCAATATCAATATTATTGAGGTAAGAAAAGTTAATCAGTATGAAATAAGACAAGTAATATAAAATGTCTATAATATGCTTTGACAATATATAGACATTTTATGGGAATTCATCATAAAGTCTTTATTTGATGCTTGAAAGTAAATGTTGATTGGTAGTTGCAACATATAACATCAAACTGTTTAGAATTATAGTATCAAGGTATATTGTTTTGCTGATGCTCTGTATTTTCATGAGTTTATTTGATGTTTTGTATTTCATAGTAAGGAACACTATTTAAATATAAAATAATGCATATTGATTTGTATTTGTAGTTAATAACTCTTGAATGTGATCTTTATTATAGTTTCTATATGAAGTTAATTAATAAACTTTCTTTCATAGTTAGATTTAGCTTTTATTTTTCAATATCAGGCATTTTGAAGAAAATATGAAGGGAAAAAAAAACATATATGATATTACTATACTGAATATAGTAACCCAGTCTCAGAAAGATAAATGCAGCATGTTTTCTCTCACATGAGCATCTTAGCTTCAACTTCAAAATTTATATGTAAATTGTAATAATATTCTACATTGCCCAGGATGCAGGAGAGGAGCCCTGTGATGTGTGAAAAGGGATAGATTAAGTGGGGGAAGGTGATAGTTCCTATGATAAAGTAAAAGGCAAAGTACTGTAGATGAAAGATCTATGTAAGGTCAGGAGAAGGGTATGAGCAGGAGAAGGCTAGGGGAGTGTTAACCAAACCTAAAAATATTATGAGAACGCCACAGAGAAACATACTTTTTCATTAGCTAATTTAAAATATAATTTTTTAAAAAGACTTTTGGGGCAGAAGTACCTTGAAAGGACAAATGATTCTACTTTCAGAGCCAATAGTTGTTACAGGCAAACCCCATTGTCAGCACTGAGATAACTCCAAGTGAGTTGTTGGTCAGATGGGCCCCAAAATAACACAGACCATTTCCAATGCTCTTGGTTGTTCACCAGAACTAGATGTTAAATTCCTATTGCTAAAGACTTCACATACCACTTATAAGGCACCAAGAAACTGAGCTGGAACTGAGCTGGTCACATCATTACTGATGCATAGTTATCATAATACTGTAATTTGCTATGCAGACTCCTGAGGGAAAGGGTGTCATCATCAGTCTTAGCAGTGATTCCACCATGCACATTACACAACCAACCAGCCAGGAAAGATGGGCCCATTGGTGAAACAGTGACATGACTGTTATTAGATAACAAACCGCTATCTGATTGGATGTGAGGTCCACTGCACAGGAAGGAATTTATGTTTGGTTTTGAAAAGTTATACCTGTTCAGGCCACATATACCCTAGTCGAGAAGCTACTAGAGTAGTTTGGCTAAATGGATATGTTGGATCCATTAAATTCTCTCTAAATCTTTGTGTTTATTGTTATTGATTAGTGCTGCTCCACCTTACAACACATAGTCTCACTCATCTACAACACCTAACCTGAATCTACCCAAGATACCTTACATACCCAGCAAACACCTCATGGACTAGACACTAGGATGGATGGGGAGGGAGGGGTGGGCATTGAAGGGGTGGGAAACACTAAACTGGACCCAAATGGCAATGGTACCATAAAATTCTACTTCCTAAAAGGCAGACCAAATGGCTGAACCTTCAGTAGACCCTTACAGGAAACACCTGAACCACAAGACACTGGAGAGGGTAGGATCAAGAATAACCTAAATCTTGTACATCTTCCCTCCCTCCCTCTACCCCTCCCTCCTTCTCTCTCTCCTCTCTAACTCTTGTATATTAGTTATGGTTTTCCTCATTTTTTTAGTGGGCATTGACGTGTAACCCCCACTACCAGCATGGGGCTATCATCCACAATGAGCTTTTGACCAAAGAAACCTACAAGGTTTCCTAAAAGAATGACAGACTACTGTCAGAGTACTTGATGACCCTCCAAAGGTCAGTGGTAAGATCCATACGCAGCTGACATGTAAAACGGACCGGCATGGCTGGAAGCCAGGAGAGAGTCAGTCCCCAGACAGTTAGCGTGTCTAGTGCCAGAAGGTGCTACATGGGCGACTGGGGGAAATGACCAATATCTTCCCAAACAACTCATGGTCTAACCTAATTAGCAACAAATAACCTGGTGTGATGCCCACACAAGTGAAATAGTGGCACACAGCCATGGTGGGAAACCAACTGCTCTTTATTTGGCTAACTGATCCCCTCAGTGGCACAAGACCCATAGCTGGAGCTGGGAAACAAGTCAGAACCATGTCCAAACATAAGCCTACTCTCCAATATCAAGCTACCATCAATCATGGGGTACAATAGGGCCTACACCTATTAAACTCTCTATCAAAAAAGTAAGTGCTATCTCAATTTTCCGGGTGCTAACTTACTCTCCCTTGGAGAATCTGCTTATCTTTTTTTTTTTTTTTTTTTTGGTTTTTTGAGGTAGGGTCTCACTCTGGTCCAGGCTGACCTGGAATTAACTCTGTCATCTCAGGGTGGCCTTGAACTCATGGCAATCCTTTTACCTCTGCCTCCCAAGTGCTGGGATTAAAGGCGTGTGCCACCACACCTGGCTTTGCTTATCTTTTTTAGATAGATGCCAATCCTAAGGAGAGAGCTGCCCCATCATACCTCAAAAGGGGCCCGACTAAAACTAAGGAAAATTGGTAAAACAAGCAAGGGTGCTGTTTTCCTGATGAACCAGATACCAGCACAAAGGGGAAGGAGACCAACACAGAGAAAAATCAACGCCTACCAAATCAGAGAGCCAGAGCCCCAGAGGCCTCCAACACCTCATCACTGAAGCAGAACAAAAATGAACCCAACATGGCTCAGGGAAATTTTGTGGAAGGGAGTGGAAAGAATAAATGGCTGTTGAGTATCCATGGTAAAGGAAACATCTCTACTAAACTCTACTAAGGCTCAGGGGAAAAGTAAAGCTATCTGTGGTATAAACTTCTGGAAAACAGAATGTAAATTAACTCTCTTCACTTGATAAACATATTTATAATTACCATTAAATAATACATATAGTAGAATTCCTTACCTAAAAACTTCTTTGTGATATCCCATTGACTAGAAGGTTGATTGTCCTACTACCACAAAGTTAAAGAGGGAAATTTTCATACTATAAATTTAAATATGTTACAATTTATATAATGATAATTAGCATAAATGTCATCTTGCACAAATGTATATTTTACATTATTGTAACATTGAATGTCACTACAGCGGCTTCTTCTAATTTAACAGGCAAAAAAATATTTTTTGAGAAAATATCTAAAATGTTATATAACTTTTTTATTGTTTTAATTTTATTTATTTATTTGAGAGAGAGAATGGGTGTGTCAGGGCTTCCACCCATGCAAATGAATTCCAGATGCATGTGCCACCTTGTGCATCTGGCTAACATGGGTCCTGGGGAATTGAACCTCAGTCCTTTGGCTTTTCAGGCAAGTGCCTTAACCACTAAGCAAGTTCTTCAGCCCCAGAAGATTTTTAAAAGAAGGTCAAATAACCACATATTCAGAACTTTGAAAATATTTCTCACAAACTTTTGTTGCAGATCTATATTTAACTATAAACATTTCTTAAGTGTATGCATTTTTATTCCATAAATGAATCAACATAAGTACAAGATATACTATTAAAAGGTAGCTACAATTTGACTAACTATATTAAATTGGACATTGTCATTCCAGTAACTTATTATGTATAAAAATTAGCAATACAATTGTATATGATATAATTATAAAATAGTATAACTTTTACACAGTACTTTCAAACAAGGATATTCATAGGACTAATAATAACAACAAAATCAAAAGGGAAATAGGTATTAACCTGAAAAAGCTGTTATTGGTCAATTTTTTTTTCTGTCATATATTCTTCCTCCCATAACATTGTATTTTGTATTGTTAATTCTGTGTGGGGCCATTTAGGTGAGAAAGAATTTAGGACTAATGCAGAAATGAATTCAAATATTTGAGGGCATTAGAGATATTAAACCTATCTCCTTAAACAAACAAACCAAAAAAAACCGCTAAAAAATTATAGTAGTAATGCAATAAACTATCAGATGCCTTTCTTCGTCTTAAAACCTTTCATTCTTTAAAAGGTTAAGTGTATAATTATGCTGTGAACATTTTCAAACATTCTTGATAACAAGCTGGACATATGTCCTAAGACAAAGCATGAGAAAATTTGCAAGTATTTTATTTTACTAATATCCTTGAATGGTGTACAAATACACATGCAAGAGTTTTATTTTGTTGTTTTGTATATATTACCTTCTCTTTTCTACATAGAAATAAAAATCTTAAACTGTCATAAATTATTCTGGGATTTTCTATATGACCTTTAAACTTTCTCCAGCTATTACCATTAGAGGTTTAACTCTGAGCTGAGCATGGTGACACATGCCTGATCCCAGGCCTTGGAAGGCCGAGGTAGGTGAGGCCACCCTGACACTACATATTGAATTCCAGGTCAGCCAGGGGCTAGAGTGAGATCCTACCTTGAAAATTAAATAAATAAATAAATAAAAAGATTTAACTCTGATCATTCATTTGTTTTGTGAGTCTTTTAAAGATGAACACACCATACTTGGTAAAATCATATTTATTAAAAGTCTGTATTCCTACAAGTAAAAAGCAATAAAAAATGCTGCTATTCTTTCTTATTATTGATGTTACTTTTTAAAATTGGAATTGAGAACATAGTAATTATTGAAAGAGGTGCCACTTCTGTGTGGATGAAATTCTTCTTGCAAAAATATTGCTGTAAGATAAAATTATTCTAAACTATGCAAAAATATGTCACATAGAGTGTTCCATATTTCATTGTTTTATTACATTTATTCATTTCTAAAATGGAGATCAGCTATGTGTTTTATTTTTATGGTACTTTAGCTTATGAAGCATAATATAAATCCCAAATATTTACTAATAATATTAACATGTACCTTACAGAGATGAAAATAGTTTAGGCCATATATTTGGTAGAGCTATCAATCACTTTTATGCTACAGTGAAGTAATCTACTTGTATGTTGCCTGAAAGTGAACTCATTTAAATCATCTCAATTTGGATTTTTCTCCACCTTCCCCACCAATGGAATGTATTTATACCAGCAACAAATAAATAGTAATGATTTGTGCTATTGTTGTGTGTGCAAATCGTGTTTTTAACACAGCAAGCAAACATATTCAGATACAAATCATAACATATTCAAATACAAATGCTTGCAACAGACTTTCCAATGTATACTATTGACTCACAAACAAAGCACAGAAGAGTGAAGTTCAGCTCAGAAATAAGAAAGGTTAGAGGAGTGATAATACAGTAAATCATTTTGCATTCCTAGTGGGAAGGAGAAAATTGAAGAGTTATTGAACATTTATTGAGTGATAAAGAGAGACACACAGATCAATTATTAAGAAGTTTATAGTGGGTTGGAGATATGGCTTAGTGATTAAGCACTTGCTTGTAAAGCCTATGGACCCTGGTTCAAGGCTCGATTCCCCAGGACCCACTTTAGCCAGATGCACAAGGGAGTGCTCGCATCTGGAGTTCATTTGCAGTGGCTGGAGGCCCTGGTGTGCCCATTCTCTCTCTTTCTTCCTATCTTCCTCTTTGTCTGTCACTCTCAAATAAATAAATAAAAATGATTATAAATTTAAAAAAAAAACGTGGTAAACATTAGCTTTAAAAAAGAAATATATAGTAAAGAATATATTGAAGGAAGAGTCATTTAAATGGCAATAAGCCTTATATTGGTAAAATTATCTTTCCAGAACCTTAAATGAATAAATAACACTGGTAAATTCAAAATGAAGGGGAAAGAATAGAAAGTAACAACACACTAATTTTCTGTTTTTTCATGGCAAGAGATCAACATTGGAAAGACTAAAAATGTTGGAATTACTAGAAACATTTGGTGAAAATTTGAAATACAATGGTTCCAATCTTTGAGGTGGTTCAGGACCCCTCACTGCAGAACAATTTTCAAAGAAATATTTTTTTCCAAAAAGACCCTGGAACTTGAGTTCAACAGTCCCCTTTCATACCAGGCTTATTTTTCCTTCTGAATTTCTTATAAGTATTTCCATACTTAACTAAAATATTATGAAATATTATAAAAGATGTTTTATCTATTTGCACATCTATTTGTCTCTTTGTATCATTCCCTTAAGAGAAATGTCTGGGTTGTTGTTACATAAATGTTAATAAGCTGTACCTTTGGTTTGTATTATCCTTTCAATTTTGTCATTTATAGCAACCATGAGAAACTTCATTTTCCACCACTGTGATAAGCAGCCATTAACGTAAGTCAACTTAACGGTGGAAAGGTTGATCTGGCTTACAGCTCTGAAGGCCTGTACGCACGGATTCCTAGCGCCACGGCCTTGGGTGTGGAGTGGCGCAGCACATTCGGGGGGAGGGTGCGAGCGCATTCTTGCTTTATGGAAGCTGAGAAACAGACAGAAGCAAGGGCAGGAGTCCTAATATCTCCTGAAGCCACGTGGCCTCCAATGTCCTATCGTCCTTCCCTAAGCCTCTACCTGCTCAAGGTTCCATGGCTTTCCAGCAACACTACAGGCTGCTGGCCCAGCCTGTAGCACTTCGGCCTTTGGAGGACATTGATGATCCAAACCATAAGGAAGAGGAACTGAATCACCTTGTTCATTTATATACTGCTTCTACATTTAAATCTTATTGATATTATGTGAAAAACACTAAGTGACTTAGATACAGTAAGATAACTTTAATGTTAAGTTGGTCAGGTCCCATTGGCCTGGTATTCTTGAAAGTTCTTTTTCTCATTTAGCACTAAGGCACTCAGGAAAACAAAGCATAAAGCTGGTTATAATTTTAATCATCCTATTGAAGTGAAAATATACATTAACAAATTGACGAAAATCACTAAAGTTGTAGGACGTGAGCTTAAATACAAATGTTATAGTCATAAAATTCTTTAAAATTAATAACTATTAGCATGCCCCCTCTTTTTCAAAAGATATACATCATGTGATCCTTTCCTTTGCTAAAAATAAACCTAATGAGGACTGGAAAGATGGCTCAGTGGTTAAGGCACTTCCTGTAAAACCTAACAAACTGGGTTCAATTCCCCAGTACCCACATAAAGCCAGATACACAAAGTGGCACATGTATTTAGAATTTGCAGTGGCTGGAGGCTCTGGCACACCCATTCTTTCTGCCTCTTTCTATCCTCTCTCTCCTTCTTTCTCTATCTCTGCAGATAAACAAATAAACTAAAAACATTTAAAAATAAATTTAATGATGTTAAGCTATGTTCAGGGTGACACTGGCACAATAATATTAAGAAAATCTATATTTTATCCCATCTTTGAGTAAGATTCTATTACTTGAAGTGTGTAGTTGTGAGGCTGGAGAGATTGCTTTGTAGCTAAGGTCCTTGCCTGCAAAGCCAAACAACCCAGTATTGATTCCCCTAGACCCATGTAAGCCAGATTCACAAGGTGTCACATATATTTGGAATTTATTTGCAGTGACTGGAAGACCTTGTGTGCTCATTCTCTCTCTCACACACCCTCTCTTTCTTTCTCTCTCCTTCTCTATTTCCCTCTCAAATAAATAAATGAAAATAAAATATTAAAAGTAACGTAATTGTGTTTTGTTTTCTAATTAATATTATTGAGCACAAAATGCAATGTGTAATAATATAAGTGCTCTGAAATTTTTGCTGTGCCTGGCCTGAGAAGAACAGATCTCAATGAATATATGCTGAGCCCTTTAGGCCTCTGACCCTTTATAGACTTTTTTGGTTTTTTTGGCTAATGACTATCTCTGTTAACTCCATGCTTGTTGCAGTCAGGTTCACATTGTTAGTAAAAATCACCTAACCAAGAGAAATTTGTGGGGAAAAGAGGTTTATTTTGGCTTACAGACTCGAGGGGAAGCTCTACAATGGCAGGGGAAAATGATGACATTAGCAGAGAGTGGACATCACCTCTGGCCAACATAAGGTGGACAATAGCAACAGGAGAGTGTGCTACACACTGGCATGGGGAAACTGGCTATAACACCCATTAGCTCACCTCCAACAATACTGAGTCAAACTGCCACAATGACATTCTGTGCACTTTTAAGATCATTGAAAAGTCTCAGTGTGCTGTGACAAAAGGGAACTTCAGAGATCTGTGTGGAACTCACACTGGATTTCCATAGATAAACTGAGGAAATGTGCTTTAAGCATCAAAGGAACATAGAACAACCATCTAATTTGTTAAAAGCTGGATGAGAAACATCCACCTGTCTTTATACCAAGTTAAGAAAGGTAGGAAGAACCATATGATCATTCAGAAATGAAAGGTATTTTATTTTAAAATTGAATAATCTAAATATTATGTTATCATAAAGTCAAAAGAGATAAGGGAGGTATTACAGTCAGGTTCACATTTCTGCCAGAAATCACCTGACCAAGAGCAGATTTTGGGAAGAAAGGGTTTATTTTGGGTTACACACTAGAGGGGAAGCTCCATGATGGCAGAAGACAATGATGTCATGAGCAGTGGGTGGACTTCACATTCTGGCCAACATAAGGTAGACAATAGCAACAGGAGAGTGTGCCAAATACTGGCAAGGTGAAACTGGCTATAATATTCATACGGCTACCTCCAACAATACACTGCCTCCAAGAGTTGTTAATTCCCAAATCTCTACCTGCTGGAAATCTAATATTCAGAACACCTAAAGTTTACTGGGGATACCTGAATTAAACCACTGCATAAGGACTTTTTAAAATTCACTGAGAAATATTTAATGTCAAATATATATTGTGCTAAACACTTTCAGATCACATTATTTGATTTAATTTAGGGCTATTTTAGTTGCTGCCAAGTTGGAAGAAGCACAACAGAGTACTCAGTGACAGAAAGACTGCTCCCAGATACACTAAAAAGGATTATATAGACACAAGCTAGATGTGTACATGGTTCTGAGTAAAAGAACCTGAGAAAGTTCTCATATACCCACATGGTCTCTCTGCTGCACTCCTGATTTTTTTTTAATTAAGTAGAAACTTTGTATGGGCAAATCCTGTGTTGGAACCCTTCCCTGCTCCCATTCCACTGAAGGCCCTTCTCAGTAGGATTGCTAGTATTCACCATGGGGTTGTGGGTTATGAATTGTGAGAGCAGCCATCATCATGTATTTATTTATTTATTTTTATTTATTTATTATTGAGACAGAGATAAAGAGAGAGTGTGTGTGTGAGAGAGAATGGGTGCACAAGGGTCTCTAGCTACGGTGAACAAACTCTACATGAATTGTGCATATCTATTGTGCATCTGGCTTATGTGGGACCTGGAGAATCGAATCAGGTTCTGACGCTTTTCAGGCAAGCACCTGAATCTCTAAGCCATTTCTCCAGCCCGCCATATATAATTTTGTGTGTGGGTAGGGGGCAATGTCTCTGAATAGTTCCACCCACCTGTGGCTCTCACAATCTTTCTACCCCCTTTCTGCAGTATTCCCTGTGCTATGGTGGGTGTTTTAAGCCAATTTTTGCGTTGTGGTCTCAGTAGCTTCTGGATTTTTGCTTTGGCACATTTTGAGTGTCTGTCTACATCACCCTGGCACAAATTGTTAGACTCACCATGAATGGAGAACTCTTGCTCATCTCACCAATTCCTTTGTGATTTCACTGATGTGTGAGGGGTGATTCATCTCTTGCCAGGGAATCAGTTATCTTTTGTTGTCTTCTTGATATATTTTGTTTATACTTGTGTCTCCCTACTTTCTGAAAAAGAATAAAACAGATTAAAAGAGAATGAGTTCAACATAAGTTTAATGTATTAAACATTGCTAATTTAGAGATTTTGGCCAACAACTAGAGGGAGCTTCTCATTGGAGTCTATAATCTTGCTCTTGGTTCCCACTTCCAGTAATGGGTTTCTTTCTAATGAGTGGATCAGATACCTAATCAGAGAGTTAGTTTGGTTACCCATCTAGGTTGTGTACCACAATTGCACTGATGTGTGCATCTTTTCAGGTCAGTCGTTTACATATAGCAGGGTCCCTTGCTTACTCCCAATATTGGCCATTCTCCCCAGGAAGCTCATGTAGTGTGTTCCAGCACTATACGTGCTAAACATATGAGAACTGGCTTCCTTTCAGACTCAGCCAGATCTCATGATGTTCTGTGTCAGCAGTATATGTTGTTTCAACTATAGTGTCTTACCTTCCACCTCAGGCAGGTGATCAGGTGCTTTGACAGAAGCCTGTCTTATTTGAGACCCTTGTAGGTCTCTCCCATCAACAGCTCAGTATGGGTTGTAACCAATTTTGGCTACTGGGAGTTATTAGTTATTAGCCAGAGCCAAATGTTTTAAGGCTAGGCTTCATCCCACCCTCTCCTGGACCTTTCTTACCAGACAATCCCCATATACTCTTATTGAGGGTTATATTTTTTAGTGTGCTATACAGGAGAAAGACTTCTATGATGTGGTGATCAAACTAAATATAAAAAGGATCATCTTTGCACAGACTAAGCCTGGGAATGGAAAACTAAGGACCTTGGATGGAGATTCTTGTAGATAGGAAACTCACAGCTTCTCCAAAGATTTCCTGATAAATGTAAACAAACAACTCATGATATATTTTATTAAGGAGGAAGCATGAATTTGCCCTTGTATGATCATCAGTGAGTATTCTGTTTTGGGTTTGCACTGAACTAGAGTGGGATGCCTTTGTATCCACAAATGCAAGAGTTGTGGGAGGTTGCTAGTAATCCAGTAGCTCTGGGCTGGTGGCGATACAGAGCTTCTGTTGCAAATCCAGAATCTCTTCAGTCCCTAATCACAGTTGTGCCTTGCCTGCGAGATTCTAAAGCAGTATCACTTGCACCTGCTCCCTTACTGTACCCGAGCTGTGCATGTTGTAGAGGACTCACTGGTATCCCCTTCCAGGTGGTTGCCATATATTCCTGTGCTTTCCATCTGGAGCAGGAGTGATGTCTCAAGGGAACACAGTAGGTAGATGTTGGAGTTGAGACTGAGAAGTAAGTCGGGTAGAGAGACGGGGAATGGGAGGGGGTGCCACACACCAGGCCAGTTAGGTGGGTTGTATGGGGGTGTTGGTGTGCGGCAGGGTCCAGAAGCACAGCTTGGTCAGAATAGGAAAACTAGGCCAGAAGGATCTGCAAAAGTAAGTAGTGCAAGATGGGGTCAGTAGGGGTGGATGGTAGTGATTGGGACCCAGGTGGGTCCAAATGTGATGCTAGACTGCTTGTCTTCCTTTCTGTCAAGACAGTGCTCAATTCTCCCAGTGTCATTTGCTTCCTGAGGATTTTGGAGATTGAACTACCCTGGGATTCTGTGGGGCACAGGACTAATGTCTCTGGACTGGCAGGCAGGTTGCTCTGAACTGAGGCAGTGTGGATGCTTTTGCTAGGAGCTATGTTTGGCCGCTTAGGTGAGTAAGCTCACCTACCAAGGCTGGCCCTGGCTGTGCAATCAACCCCAAGAGTGTGTGTGTACTGGGGTTGCAGCCACAGGCTTAGTGTTTTGAGTATTGCAGGCTAATCCAGGCTAATGTGTTGTCTCCAAGCTTGGAGAACTTGTTGGAACCTCCCATATGGGGTTCCAATCACATCTGTAATCAGCACTTTCTAACTCACTCCAGGCCAGGCCCCAAATACATTGGTATTCCTACCCCTGTTTGATTTCACAGGCCCCAATAAAGCCTACTTCTCACTTGGTCCCACTGCATAGCCTCCAAACATGCCTACACCTCACCCAGCCTGAGCATGCAGACCCCAAGCAAGCTGGTTGGGAGCACACTGGCCTCAGTCACACCTGCACTTCTCCTACCCTGAGCACAAAGGCCCCAAGCATGCTGACACCTAACCCAGTCTGACCCACAGTCTCCAAACATACCTGTACATTTCCAGATCTAAGTACTTAGTCCATGAACACACAGGTACCTCACCTGGTGCAAGTACATAGGCCCAGTGATTAAACATTGTTTTCTGTAATCTGAGATTGATCAGCTTGTTCTTCCCAAAGTCTACACTATGAACTTTTGGCATCTAGAGGAACCAGTGAAGAACTTTCCCCCATGGAATACAAGGTAATCCAGAAAGTAGCTTATGGAAAGAGTGGCATAGACTGTTGACTAACAAAGACATAGTCTTGGAATGAACAGCAGTGGCCAAGAATGACTGAAGAGTCAGAAATATTGGAGACCTACACTAAGCAGTCTTGTCCTTCAAACTAATTAGACTAACAGAAAGCAAAGTTTAAAATGATTAAAGGAATTTGACATCTGATCTGACACTCCTCAAGATGTAGTAAATTTCTTTCTTCTTATCTGTAAGATAAGAAAACAGTAGTGTGGACTGTCAGATGTCATTTTAAGAACTTTTATATTTGGGGTTAAAAGGCCCCAGCTAGGGCAGGGACCAGATGGGCCTGTGTTGGGGCTACTTGAGGGAGTGGTTAAGCATGGGAGGGAAGGCCCTGGGTCAGGACATCCAGAACTTTCCAAAAGACACAAAACCTCTCCATTTGTTCTAAATGTCACAAATGCTATTGGAACATTTGAGCAGGGGTATGAGGTTGTTGTTTATACTGTAAACAGACCAGCCCTGCTGGCTCCTGCTTCACACAGGGTGTTCAGCAGGAGCCAGCAGGGGGTGAGGGTGACCAAGAGCCCCAGGACACATGGGGAGAAGAAGTTGGACAGATGTGTGAAAGTGGGACATGTCTGCATTCCTGTGGTCACAGAGGCAGGAAGGGCCTATCAGGCCTCAGGGTGGAGTGGGGTGGAATAGAGGGAGAGGATGAATGAGAATGTGTCCAAGCACTCATGGCTTCTAATGGCATTCTTCAGTCAACGAAAGCCTGATTGGAGCCGGGTGTGGTGGCCCACACCTTTAGTCCCTTTAGTCCCAGCACTTGGGAAGCAGAGGTGGGTGGATCAGGTGGATCATCGTGACTTTGAGGCCATCCTGAGACTATATAGTGAATTCCAGGTCAGCCAGGACTAGAGCGAGACCCTACCTCAAAAAACAAAAAACAAAAAACAAAAAAACAAAACAAACAAACAAACAAAAAGCTTGATTGGTTTGGCCTTTTTCCCCAAGTCAATTTTTACCCCCACTGTAAGCTTTTTTGAAAGTAGAGCAGGGATGTCCATGCACTATTTGTGTTTAAATGCCCATATGTTAAAGATGGAGTTTAGATGGAGAGTGGAGTTGCAAAGAGGAAAGTGGGGTTGGGGAGGGAATTACCATGGTTTATTGTCTATAATTATGGAAGTTGTCAATTAAAAAGATAAATAAAGTAATATATATAGTTAAAAAAAAAAAAGAACTTTTATGTGGTAAGGGCAAGATTTCTCAAGCTATTCAGACCTACTTTCCTTTGGTGACCTAATGCTATTTCATTACATATGAATTTACCCTTCAATTACCTGTTTTATTTTGAGTAATAATATGGTAAGTTCTTTGTAGCTGAGTAAAATGTGTGATGCATGTTGCTTCTATCCTACAGAAAAAAGAGCAGGAGGTAGATCTCATACATATGTCTTACATGATTATTTTCAAACCTTGGAAGACCCAAGCATAATAAAAGCATTTTATAAATGAAATAATTATTTCATGTACTTATTAATTTGAAAAGCAACACTAAAGTCCTCTATGAACAAAATAAAAGGCAGTGTTACATTTGAGGCACCTAATATGTAAATAAATAAGGGAAAGACTGAGTGTGACTATTCCAGGTTCAAATTTGTTGACCCTAGTAACAAATAACCTCTTATAAAGAAGATTAAGTGACGATATATCATGATTTAATCTTTAAATTTTACATTTATGTATATATATATATATATATGCAATATACATACATATGTATATGTAACAATTTAAAATATCAAAAATCTAAATCAGAAAACACTCCCATAGAGTAGTACAGTTATGTATACTTCTATCCTTCTTCATACCACACAGTTCTGTGTACTCTATCCACCCACAAAACCATGATAGGGATCAAAAGGTTATGACACATTTTAGGGAAATTTTCATGCAAGGAAAAAAGGAGGTAGGATTTATCATCAAAAATCAATTGACAACAGCAAAATAAACACCAGTTATCTTGTGCTAGGGAGTAATAAACAAAACTGTACAAAGTATTAATCATGTCAGTTCAATTTAATTCCCTTATACGTCAGGCTGACTTTCAAGATCAAAGAGAAGAAATAGATTAAATTTATCTTGATGTTAACAAGATTTTCAATGCTGTTCCATTAACACCATCAATCATTAAGCAAACAAGGAAAATTTTCCTGTGTCTGTATTTAATAGTTGGTTTGGCATATATTTGGAAAGTGTGTGACATAATGTCAATTGTGGCTACCGTGGGACATTGTATTGCACCAAACTTAATCCATTCGATGATGGCCCAATATGAAGCAGTAACTTCTAATGTCACTTAGTTGTGTTTTTAATAGATCAAATTTTTTTCTTATGTTGAAAGATGATAACAGAATATTTTACTTTAATAAGTCCTTATAAATTTAAGGAACTTGCAGAATTTTGGCATAATTTCATCAGCCATAAAGTGAGGATTGCAATAGGATCTACTCAGAGTGTTAATGCAGTGATTTAAAGGGAGAGACCACAAAGAATGCTAAACCTAGAGGCCAGCATATAAAAACAATGCAGTAAATGCAACTTTTGCAATAGTTAGTAACATTATTTTTATCAGTGAGTAATAACTTGAAGGGGGTTTTAGACTTTCAACTTATTTTATTAACATTATTTATCATATTATTTTTATTTCATATAATGAGATCATTTTAATTTGAATAGTCTGTGAAACTGTGTAAGTAGAAAAAAATTCTCATAAATAAATTATAATCGTAACAAACTAAATTAAACAAAAATAAATTATTTCTGATCATTTACACAAAGTTAACAAGATCAAAGAAAAAGTAAGAATTAAAGTTTTATTTAATTTGTTATTAAGTATGTTATAACCATTGGGTCTCATTTGCAAGATGTGTATCCATTCTACCATCTATGAGAATTGTTCTATAGTTTTATATTTCCATACAACCAGAGAATTTCTTTTATATTACCTGATTATTTGTTTTAGTTTAAAACTTTAAGGAACAAGGTAACTTCTTTACATAATTTGTTTGAATTTTTCTTATTTTAGTGAAATTTTAATTTAATTTTTTAAAAGTCTATACTTTTATATTGCCTCTCCCCACCCCCATTGCACCTACGACTGTCCTCAGTGGGGTTATTGATATTCATGGTGGAGGTCTAAAGGCCTCAGTCAATATGTAGGGGTGAGGACGGAGGGAGAACCCAGTGCCTAAATGTAATTCCACCCAGCCTGAGGTTCTAATACTCTTTTCACCCTTTTCCCACAATGTTCCCTGAACCTTGGTAGGGATATTTGATACCTGATTTAATTTTGTGGAGCGTTAGGATCTCTGCTTTGATGAGATTTGAATGACCTCAGTGTCTGCAGCCATTTTCCTGGAGCTGGTTTTCAGGTTAGCAGAAAGAGCAGTACTGGTGGTGCTGCTTCCTCTGGAATGACTGCTGGGACCCAGGTAGATGTGGTAGAGGTGACCCATCTATTCATATGCAGTTGGCTATCTTTTCTTGTATTGAGGTAAACTGGATGTCCCCAATATTCACTTTCAACTGTAAGATAAAATAGATTCTCCAACCAAAAGTGACTTAGAATGGTGCCACCCATAGTTGTGATGGGTCTTTTCGCCTTATTGAACCCAATCTAGAAACAGCCCTCAAAGCCAGGGGCTTTTCTCCTAGGTGAGTCTAGATCTTGTCCAGATGATCATCAATATAAGCTATTATAATATCATATTCTTTGCCAGTTGTAGTGTTAGAGGGACATTATCCATGCTTGAATATTCTTTAAGAAGACTTCAGTAAGACACAAAGTAACAGAAACCAGTTGTGTTGAAGTGAATGCACATTTGAAAACAATGGAGCAAACAATCCAAGGGGGGGACCAGCTCAGATGTTCCAACTACAGTTTTATGATGCCCCTACTGTCCTCTGCCACATGATTGATTATAACAGAATTCTAAATTTGAAGCCCCTGTAATGTCCATTCCTTCCCACAAAATATTAAACCAGAAAGTTTTTTGCTCCTTTTATGACTGATCATGACCAGGAACTGCTCTTATAAATGGTTTTCCTTCACGTCAAGTCATCCTATTGCTACCAAACTAGGGTTAAACAGAATATCTTCTTATTTTTTTTGTTTCTATTGATCTATTTGAAAGCGACAGACAGAGAGAGAAAAAGGGAGGAAGGGAGGGAGGGAGGGAGGGAGAGGGAGAGGGAGAGAGAGAGAGAGAGAGAGAGAGAGAAAGAGAGAGAGAGAGAGAGAGAATGGGCACATCAGGGCCTCCAGCCACTGATAATGAACTCTAAACACTTGCACCACCCTGTGCATCTGGTTAACGTGGGTCCTGGGGAATTGAGCCTTGAATCAGGGTCCTTAGGCTTCACAGGCAAGCACTTAACTGCAAGCCATCTCTCCAGCCCATCCTCTTATTTTTAAACTTGTTTCACAATGAAATCTAGGGCTAGGGTTTCACAACAAATTGGCACTATCACAAATGGGAAACAGGCTCAGATTATCTTTATGACCCTCTACACAAGTCAGTCTTGCATATCTATCTGTTATCTAACATCATAATAAACTACATGTGTACTCAAGCATTAATCACCAGATAAAACTGTTAATCTGTGGCTCTAGGAAATGAAGTCAGCTGAAATCAATTTTGGGCAATTTACTATAGTTTTAATATGTAGTTAGGGCAAGAGTGTACCTTCAGTTATCCTCTAATGAGCAAAAATTAATGAATACAGTGATTCATTTCTTTATTTCACAATTGTCAATTACCCTTATCTGCATCTTCCTCTTTCCCTCAGATAGGAACTATTTTACAGCAAGTTGGTGATAGTACCAGGAATGTTATCAGCTCACAAATAGTCATTGTTTCAGAAAGGGTAGCTAATTACTAAGTTTTAAGATAAGTTCATTACCTTTTCCCATCACTAATGAGGAGGGAAATGATACAATGTTGGACCTTAAACTATATGATGAGGAAAGGTTTCAAGTTGCTGTCACAAAGTATTTTTAAAATTCAATTGTTCAGAAAATGTTGTTTTCAGATGAATAAAAATTAGTGAAGTTACTTGCCTAAGTTTCTTTGTTAATGGTAGGAGTGGGCTTCACTCCAAGTCATGTCCATGTTTGTTATACCACACTTATTTCTTATGACCATGGCAGATAATAAAAATGCAATACATTATCAATAACTGGTATTATTAACTTCTTAGAATCATTACAAATCAAAGTGGACCAAAATCAATCTAGTATTTCAGTCATTATATGAACAAGTATACACATGTTCAATGTTTTCAATTGTGAAGCTTGGTCAGTGAACTTGTTGGAGTCTATTGCCTGTACTTCATTACCTCAGGACCACTGTCATCATCCAAAATCTCCCGGCTACATTCTCCATAATGGAGCACCAAGCAGACAGAAATTCATTTGGCAATTCTCATGGCACTGTTATCAGGAATAGCTAATAATTGTGTGGCATTTTAGAAAAGCATGCCATACAAATAGTTTGTAACCATTCTTGTATTCCCAGTGGATCTGTAATGCTAAAACCTAATAAGTACAATCCTTTAACCAGTCATTCCATGGCTGCACTGTGGAACATTTGTGTGGGGCGTCAGCAGTTTTTCCAGTCTGTGATTATGAACAAGTATTTACAGCACATTTATATTATGTTCATTTGTTTCTTGTCAAAATTCTAGGGGAAGTTGGTCCTTAGGTTGAATAGTTGCTATTTCGCTTGAAAAATGAATACTCAGTATTTCATTTCTGAAAACCAGCAGAATGAACATTCACAGAGATGGGAATTCATGTGAGTGTCCAGAAAGCTATTCCTAGCAACAGGAAGCACAAGGCTTAGCTTGACACCCCTGGGATATTTCAGACATCAGAATTTGATTAAAATAAACTCTTTCCCCCCAAAAAACTCAGGATGAGGTAGAAGAAATGAGCTATAAATGATCAGTGTCACCCCCAGCCACTATCCATATTAGCTCTACAGTACTATTGTGTAAGGCCAAAATAAGCAGCTTAGGATGATGTATATATTTGCTCACCTTTAACCCTTTTTTAGCAGGAGCTGTGCTATGTCTGCTTGCTAAAACATTAGCCAGGTGAACCTGCTGGCAGTTGTATATTTCTTCTCATTACACTAATATGGGAAATTAACTAGGAAGCATGCCTGCTCTCCCATTAGGCCATTGGCACATTTATAAGGACATCATTGAGACTGTTCCTTCCATTTCAACCCCAAATCCTCTCTGTGTAGTTGCAGCTCTCTAAGCACTTGTAATTTCTCTTCATTATCCTGCAATATGAGGCTACAGAGAGTCTTTTCTTGCAAGTGGCTATAGACATGGCTGTCACTTCTTCCATTATTAGGTCAGTGGTGTGAGCTTTGAGAACAAAGGCAATGGGCATAATAGTTAGTGTTAGATATTAAAGTCACTAAATTACCACAAAGAATCCAGAGAGGAAAAAGATCATTGCCCTTGTTTTCACAGATCATGAACAGATACCAAATGGTTTTTGCAAGGACAAGAAAACCAGCAGTAGGCAGAGAAGATTAAAACAACTTAAACCCTTACAGCAGCATCTTTTCTAAGTATAAAAGTTGCAAGCCTCATTCTTTCTACTTTTTTCCTGTACAGATCCCCCAGGTAGACAGTGGGCTGACTTTTCTCCCTTTAACACCAAGTTATATTTTAATATTGACTGCCTTATTTCTTTTTCATATGCTGACACTATATAATTTCTTTTAACTAGAAAAGAGGCTTTACTTCCAGCAATTCATCTTGAGAGAGAGCTTTTGAAGAAAGCCTTCAACCAATGTTTTTAAAAATCTACTTAAATATGATTGATGGGCTAGGCAAATAGCTCAGGTGGTACAGTGCTTACTCACAAACAGAGATCCCGAGCTTGATATCCAGAACCCATATTAACATGCCAGGTACAGTACCTCGTGCCGATAATCCCAGTGCCAGGAAAGCAAATGAAGAAGGATCCCTGAGCCTTGCTGGCTACCCAGTATAGCTTAACAACCTACCTTCAGGGCAATGAAATCACCCTATCTCAAAAAGAGGTGGACGATGTGCTTGAGGAATGACACTCAAGGTTGTCCTCTGATCTCCACCCAATATGGGCACACATGAATGTTCATTCACACACATATGTACACCTACACACATATGAATATGCATACATGAATACTTGCCACATACTTGACATCAAACAAAAAAAAAAACAAATAATTGAGATTTAAAGATGTTTCTACTTCCTTTATTCTGTAAGAAATTCATCAAAACCTTGGGAATAAGTGAATCTTGAGTTTGCCATGAGTAGAACATGAAGAGTTAAGTAAAGCTTGTTTTTTAGTTAAAAAGTAATATAGTGTTAATATTTGAAAATGAAATAAGGTAATCAATATTAAAAATATAATTTGGTGTTGAAGCAGAGAAAAGTTAGTCCACTGTTTACCTGAAGGGTATAGGGGAAAAAAAGCAAAAAAAGGAAGAACAGACATGAATCTCTGTATCAATGCTCTTGACTGGAGATTGGAAGACAACCCCACTTGAAAGCTTGCAATGCTTTCTCAAAATTCCCAGTAGGGATCACTCTCTCTCTCCTTCTTAAGGTATTTTCCCAGTCAGATCTGCTTCACAAGGCCTGCCCTGACTGCTACCTTATCCTGCCCATCTCAGACTTTCTACTCTGTCCTACCCTTCCTCATGCATTTATGACATTCATGCCCTACAAATTTATGGCATGCTAAACTGCACATATATAAGTGTGTGTGTGTGTGTGTGTGTGTGTGTGTGTGTGTGTGTGATTTGCTTAGTGATCTAGCCAGAAATTAATTCTCTGTGGGTTTTGGTTACTCAATTATCCCAAATGCTTGACAACTTCAAGGATAAAGCTGGTGCTCAATTAGTATTTGCTAAAGGAAACAGTTAAATTAGGTCTGGCTCTGCCATCATTTTGTAGCTTAACATGTCTAATTCTAAATTTCTTCAGATATAAAGAACCTGCTTCCTTGGATTCCCAGTAGCAGTAAGATAATATTATCTATTCCTTTTAGTTATTTTTATTTATAATTGAATATGTGATATATTTCTATGATTTTTTGCACAGAAGTATTTACTTATATTTACCTTGATAACATTAGTTGATGAGTGTGTGTCAGGAAGTAGCTTAGGTTTCTAAAAGCAGTGCCAACCTTTTTTCTTTAGAGTTAGCTATAAAAAAGCCTCAATAAAACTTAAATAGACTTGGTAATTCCATTGGGATTCATTTTGAGGATTGCATGATATATTTGTATTTAATCAGCAGTAATAGTTTTTGTCTTCCATTAATTTCATCGACATGAGCAATAACTGAAATATATAATTTAAATCTTGGCATCAAGAATAGAATTGCATATACGAGTATTTAGTTAATGCAGACTAGCCCTATGGAGACATGTGTCAATTTAAAGTACTTTGACTTAAATTAGTGTGAAATTAAAGAGCTTTTAAATTAGAAATTTTAAAAAGGAAACCCTTAATTCATCTCCTTAATTCAGAATTAATTCCTTTGATAGGTCAATCAGGCCAAGTTTAATCAGTTCCCATCTGGGACACTTTTATGTTAAGAGAAAACAACCTTTTGATTTTAAATGTTCATGGACTTGTATGAACTGAGTATCCTACTTCCAGGATTGATATCTTCAAATGTTTTTTTCTCATCTATGTTTCCATGACATATTGTGAATAACCTTTATTGTGACAATAAAGTTGTTCTGTGATCATTGTTCCCTTTTCCATATATATACTTCTTTGGTTGAGATTATGTTTTGTTGTTGTTTCATTACTCTGTCTCTTATATAAATTTAAAAGTTTGAAAAATGATAGCTAGTCCCAATCTAGAATTTTTCCTGAGCCGGTCTCTCTTTCAAAATTCATAGTATTAATTAATTAGTAACATTAATAAATGAGCAGCAGATGATTAATCAAGTAAATGATCAAAGTTCATATTATTTGCTTTATCTTCTACTAACATTAATGCATATCTCTCATATCTTATAAGCCATTAGTAGTTTTTATATGGTTCTTTATGCCTAAGCATTTAATAACTATCTCTTAAAAATAACTATTGTGACTTCCGGTTAAGATGGCGGCGTAGGTACCAAGCCAAAGCAGCCTGGGGGGGGAAAGACCAAAAAAAACTCAGCAAAATACACACTTTTACTAAAAAGTGAGGTGTATAGGAAGTTGAGGCGGCAGCGGAGAAATGGAAGAGTTATAGAGCATCCAGAGCCTGCACAGGCGGGAACAGAGGCTCCGGGGCGGCTCGGCTACCCGCCGCAGCCGCAGAGCGGCAGAAAACCGACGGACTCTCGGCTCGAGCCACAGGACAAGCCAGGTGCGGGATTTTCCCCTCACACCGCGCTCTCCGCAACTCGGGAAATGTGAGGGGAGAACGGCAGCGAGCAACGGAGGGAGGAGCAGACCGCGAGGTAAAAGCACACGTGGAGAAGCGATACAACCAGAGCAGCCGCGGCTCCCTGCCCTCCCCCGCCGCCTGAACCCAGCTCCAGCGAACACAGCAGCGGCCCGGGACCCGGCCACGCCAACTTGGGCTGACGGCGGGACCCAAGCAGGAGCAGAATTCGGCAGCAACTTCAGCGGCTCCAGCACCGGTACCAGTGGCCCCAGCAGCAGCGGACCCAGGAGCGGCAGCGGTGGCAGATCCCGCAGCAGCGGCTTCGGGGTGAGCAGCAACGGTGGACACGGCAACGGCAGCTTCAGCAGCAGTGGTGGCTCCGGGGGTGGCAGCTACAACAGCTGCAGAGGCGGCAGCAGCGGCTCAGTTTGCCCCGTAGGAAAAGCAAGTGCCCAGCTCCAGAAATCAGAACAGCAGCCCGACGACCCAGGCAGCAACTTGACTGAGACCACAATCACCCAAGGTAACTGGGATTGCACCAGGGAAGGGTCTCACTTGGTCACAAGCTGACTTGGATACCTCAACAGACCAGATATCTAAACCTCTTTGTTGATAGAGGATCTGGTCATTATAATAACTACTCTTGCTAACATACTCGGGGCTGTTTTTGATGGAATGGGTACAGTGTTTAGCTAAATTTTAGAATCTACCAGTATATTATTCCACTCAGCCTGCTTGAATACTCCTATAGCAGGGAAACTCAACCCCTAAGAACATCTTTGTAGAAACTCTGAGAGTCTTAAGAGCCACACCTAATACCTTAAGGTCCTACCCTGAAAATATATTACATCAAATCAATTGATACAGCTAAGAATACACAGCTAGCTAGAAAATCCAAGCATTAACTTAATCCAAGATGCAAAAAATATATACATTATAACACAAGAAACACTAAAAAGCAAGACGATATAAATCCACCTAAAAGTATTAATGCATCAGAAATGTCCTCCAGTGAGAAAGAGTTAGAGGAAATGCCTGAGAAAGAGTTCAAAAGAATAATTATAAATATGTTCAAAGAGGTCAAAGAACACATGAAAACTATCAAAGAAGAAATCAAAGAGGAAATCAAAGAGGAAATCAAAGGAATCAAAGAAGAGGCAGGACACCAATTTAATGAAATAAAGAAGGCAATACAAGACATAAATAGAGAAATAGAAATAATAAAGAAAAACCAGTCAGAATTACTAGCAATGAAGAACACAGTTAATGAAATAAAAAACTCTGTAGAAAATCTCACCAGTAGGATGGATGAGGGAGAGGACAGAATATCTAAGCTAGAAGATCAGGTGGCAGACCTAATGCAGTCCAACAAAGAGAAAGACAAACTTATAGAAAAGTATGAGTGGGAATTTCAAGATATTCGGGACACTATGAAAAGATCCAATATAAGAATTCAGGGCATAGTAGAAGGAGAAGAACTCCACTCCACAGGCATAGTAGGCATCTTCAACAAAATCATAGAGGAAAATTTTCCCCAAATTGGGAAAGAGGTGCCAATACAGATACAGGAAGCCTTTAGAACCCCAGCCAGACAAAACCCAGAAAGAAACTCTCCTCGCCACATTATACTCAAACTTCCAAACACACAAACCAAAGAAAAAATATTGAAAGCAGTTAGAGAGAAAAATCAAGTTACCTACAAAAGCAAGCCCATCAGGATTACAGCAGATTATTCAACACAAACTTTTAAAGCCAGAAGGGCCTGGAGTAATATATTCCAAGTTCTGAAAGATAACAACTGTCAACCAAGGTTACTTTATCCTGCAAAGTTATCCATCCAAATAGATGGAGAAATAAAGACATTCCATGACAAAAGCAGGTTAAAGGAATATCTGAAGAAAAAACCAGCTCTACAGAAAATACTTGATAGAATCCTCCATGCTGAACAATAGGAAAAGCACACATATAAGGAACCTAGAAAAAACCAGCCATACTCAAATACCAGTTAACAGAAGAGAGCACAGGTAGAACAAGTAACACACACACACACACACACACAAATGGCAAACATAAATACACACCTTTCAATAATATCTCTTAATATCAACGGTCTCAATGCCCCAACGAAAAGACATAGATTTGCAGACTGGGTTAAAAAGCAGGATCCTACAATTTGTTGTCTTCAAGAAACTCACCTTTCTACAAAGGATAGACATTATCTTAGGGTGAAAGGTTGGAAGACGGTGTTTCAAGCAAATGGGCCTAGAAAACAAGCAGGGGTTGCTATCCTAATATCAGACAGGGTGGACTTTAGTCCGAAGTTAGTCAAAAAAGATAAGGAAGGTCACTTTATATTGATTAAGGGCACACTACAACAGGAGGACATTACAATCCATATATGCACCTACATGGGGGCTCCCAAATTCGTCAAACAAACACTATTAGAACTAAGGTCACAGATAACACCAAACACGGTGGTGGTGGGTGACTTTAACACCCCACTCTCATCAATTGACAGGTCATCCAGGGAAAGAATAAACAGAGAGTCATCTGGACTAAATGAGGTTATAGAAGGAATGGACCTAACAGATATATACAGGACATTTCATCCAAAGGCTGCAGAATATACATTCTTTTCAGCACCACATGGAACATTCTCTAAAATAGACCATATATTAGGACACAAAGCAAATCTTAACAAATTCAGGAAAATTGAAATAATTCCTTGCATTCTATCTGACCACAATGGAATTAAACTACAAATCAGTAGCAAGAAAGGCTATAGAGCATACACAAAATCATGGAAACTAAACAATACACTACTAAATGATGAGTGGGTCAATGAAGAAATCAAAAAGGAAATCAAAAAATTTATAGAGTCAAATGATAATGAGAACACAACATACCAAAATCTCTGGGACACAATGAAGGCAGTTCTAAGAGGTAAATTTATAGCCTTAAGTGCCTATATTAAGAAATTAGAAAGGTCGCAAGTAAACGACCTAATGCTTCGCCTTAAAGCCTTGGAAAAAGAAGAACAAGGCAAACCAAAAAGTAGTAGACGGGAAGAAATAATAAAGATTAGGGCAGAAATTAATGAAATAGAAACAAAAAGAACAATCCAAAGAATTAATGAAACAAAGAGTTGGTTCTTTGAAAGGATAAACAAGATTGATAAACCCTTAGCAAATCTGACCAAAAGAAAGAGAGAAGAGACACAAATTAATAAAATCAGAGATGAACAAGGTAACATCACAACAGATTCCAGAGAAATTCAAAAAATTAAAGGGACATACTATAAAAGCATATACTCCACAAAGTATGAAAATCTGAAAGAAATGGATGATTTCCTTGATCTATATGACCTACCTAAATTAAATCAAAATGAGATTAATCACTTAAATAGACCTATAACAAACATGGAGATCCGAGCAGTTATCAATAATCTCCCAACTAAAAAAAGCCCAGGCCCGGATGGATTCACTGCTGAATTTTACCAGACTTTTAAGGAAGAGCTAACACCATTGCTTCTTAAGCTTTTCCAGGAAATAGAAAAAGAAGGAATCCTACCAAACTCCTTCTATGAGGCCAGCATCACCCTGATACCAAAACCAGGCAAAGATAGAACAAAAAAAGAAAATTACAGACCAATCTCCCTCATGAACATAGATGCAAAAATTCTCAACAAAATATTGGCAAACAGAATACAAGAGTATATCAAAAAGATGATTCACCCTGACCAAGTAGGCTTTATCCCAGAGATGCAGGGATGTTTCAACATACGCAAATCTATAAATGTAATACATTATATAAATGGGTTGAAGGACAAAAATCACATGATCATCTCATTAGATGCAGAGAAAGCATTTGACAAAATCCAACATCCCTTCATGATAAAAGTCCTACAGAGACTGGGAATAGAAGGAACATATCTCAATATAATAAAGGCTATTTATGACAAGCCTACAGCCAACATATTACTAAATGGGGAAAAACTGGAAGCTTTTCCACTAAAATCAGGAACAAGACAAGGGTGTCCACTGTCTCCACTTCTATTTAATATAGTTTTGGAAGTCTTGGCCATAGCAATAAGGCAAGAGACACACATAAAAGGGATACAAATTGGAAAGGAAGAAATCAAGTTATCATTATTTGCAGATGACATGATTCTATACATAAAGGACCCTAAAGACTCTACTAGCAAGCTGTTAGAGCTGATCAAAACCTATAGCAATGTAGCAGGATACAAAATAAATACACAGAAATCAGTAGCCTTCATATATGCTAACAACAAACACACAGAGGATGAAATCAGAGAATCACTCCCATTCACAATTGCATCAAAAAAAATAAAATACCTTGGAATAAACCTAACTAAGGAAGTAAAGAATCTATACAATGAGAACTTTAAGACACTCAAGCGAGAAATTGCAGAAGACACTAGAAAGTGGAGAAACATCCCTTGTTCCTGGCTTGGAAGAATCAATATCGTGAAAATGGCAATCTTACCTAAAGCAATCTACACATTTAATGCAATCCCTATCAAAATTCCAAAGGCTTTCTTCATGGAAATAGAAAAAACAATCCAAAAATTCATTTGGAATCATAAAAAACCTCGAATATCTAAAATAATACTGAGCAACAAAAAAGAGGCTGGTGGTATCACCATACCTGATTTTAACCTATACTACAGAGCCATAGTAACAAAAACAGCATGGTACTGGCACAAAAACAGACATGTAGATCAGTGGAACAGAATAGAGGACCCAGATGTAAGCCCAAGTAACTATAGCCACCTGATATTCGATAAAAATGCCAAAAATACTCATTGGAGAAGAGACAGCCTCTTCAGCAAATGGTGTTTTGAAAACTGGATAAATATCTGCAGAAGGATGAAAATAGATTCTTCTCTCTCGCCATGCACAAGAATTAAGTCCAAATGGATTAAAGACCTTAACATCAGACCGGAAACTTTGAAACTGCTAGAGGAAAAAGTAGGGGAAACCCTTCAACATATTCGTCTTGGCAAAGACTTTCTGAATACAACCCCAATTGCTCAGGCAATAAAACCACAGATTAACCACTGGGACCTAATGAAATTACAAAGATTTTGCACCACAAAGGACACAGTGAAAAAAGCAAAGAGGCAACCTACAGAATGGGAAAAAATCTTCGCCAGCTATATATCTGATAGAGGATTAACATCTAGGATATACAAAGAACTCAAAAAGTTAACTAATAAGGAATCAAACAAGCCAATCAAAAAATGGGCTAAGGAGCTAAATAGAGAGTTCTCAAAGGAAGAAATACGAATGGCATATAAGCACCTAAAAAAATGTTCTACGTCACTAGTCATCAGGGAAATGCAGATTAAAACTACATTGAGATTCCATCTCACTCCTGTCAGATTGGCCACCATGAAAACAAGTGATCATAAATGTTGGCGGGGATGTGGAAAAAGAAGAACCCTTCTGCACTGCTGGTGGGAATGCAATCTGGTCCAGCCATTGTGGAAAACAGTGTGGAAGTTCCTAAAGCAGCTAGAGATTGATCTACCATATGACCCAGCTATAGCACTCCTAGGCATATACCCAAAGGACTCATCTCATTTCCTTAGAAGTACATGCTCAACCATGTTTATTGCTGCTCAATTTATAATAGCTGGGAAATGGAACCAGCCTAGATGTCCCTCAACAGATGAGTGGATAATGAAGATGTGGTACATTTATACAATGGAGTTCTACTCAGCGGTAAAGAAAAATGAAGTTATGAAATTTGCAGAAAAATGGATGGACCTGGAAAGTATTATACTAAGTCAGGTAACCCAGGCCCAGAAAGCCAAGCGCCACATGTTCTCCCTCATATGGGGATCCTAGCTACAGATGACTGGGCTTCTGTGTGAGAATGAAAATACTTAGTAGCAGAGGCCAGTAAGTTGAAAAGGAGACATAAAGGGTGGAGAAAGGAAAGAGGAGACTACTTAATAGGTTGATATTGTATATATGTAATTACAATGATTGTAATGGGGAGGTAATATGATTGAGAATGGAATTTCAAACGGGAAAGTGTGGGTGTGGGGAGGGAGGGAATTACCATGGGATATATTTTATAATCATGGAAAATGTTAATAAAAATTAAAAAAAAAAATAACTATTGCAAGATCTTTGTTCTTCCACATGCAATGGTTCCCCTGTGGTAACTATTATAACTTCCTTTTGTAATGGTTAATCTCTAGGTGTCAATTTATAAGGATATATAATCATCATGGAAACAAATCCCTGATCATGTCTATGAAGGCATTTCTACATTAGGTTAACTGAGGTGGAGAGACTCAATCTAACAGTGGGGGTGGGCACCATTCAATGAAATATGGCCCCTTATTGAATAAAATGGAGAAAGCTAGTTGAGCAGTAGTTACCACTCGCTGCTTCCTGACTAAGACTCCATGTGGCAAGCTGTGCTGCTTCTGTCATGCTATCCTCAGCATGGGCCACAAGACTGTAATGTAAATAAACCATTCCTTCTTTAGGATGCTTCTGGTCAGGTATACTGTTCCAAAAATGAGAAAATACTTAATTCCATGTTTTTGATACTTTGGATGGCTTCTTTACTTATATGTACTTGTATGAAGTACACTGATATGTTCTGACAAAACTCACCGGAACCCTATGCACTTTCTTCAAAATATCTTCCAAACTAAACTTTATTTGGCCTGCTGTAACTATTTGAGACACCCAACTCAAAAAAATTCATTTAAAAAAACCCAAATTCTACCTTACCCACATTTATTTTCTTATGCCTTTGTTTTATACTAATGAACCCTCTTTGGGTTTTATCTTACTTTAGCAATATACTCTTTGGCTTCATGGAAATTAGGTGATCTGTTACCATTCCTTAGGCCCTGTGTAGGGTAGCCTCATATCTTACACTGGTATTAGGCTGACCAGACAGAAATATTACTGTTACTAGTATCTAGGAAAGGGAGTTGAACAATTACTTTCTTCCAAAAGGAAATTTAATGATATCAACTGACCCTAAAGCTCCAGTCAAATCTTAAATTTTAAAATGTTCATTATATATTTATACATATATATTAGCATGTCAAGCTTTGTATATTTTTCATAATTGAGTCTTCTTTATACTTCCAAAATCCCATTCTTATACATGAGGGACTTTACAATATATGTCTGAAAATGGCCCTGTTTTATGCTTAAAACATATCTACAAAAGGCTGAATGTACAAATAAAAGTTGTCTGAACCATATATACTGTTGGAACTCTGACATACAGCTTCTGTAGCAATAAATACAGAATTGTAAGAACATGAGTAATGAGTAATATCTTCCCCTATTGGAGGCCCCTGTTACCAATTCAGAGCTAACCAGGAAAGGTTAATCTACTCCCTAAGTTCACCATATAAAATCCACTTAGCCTGACTCCACTATCCCTCTGTCAACAGCATCCAATTATAGCCTAATATGTGCCTTCCCTTGTCTTATCTATGAATCTTCAATTCCTCTGCCTTTTTTTGAGTTTCTGCCAAATGCAAGTTGATTGTTACTAACTCCCTTGGTATAGCAAGCCTTAGATAAATAGCCTCTGTGTGTTCTCTTAAGTTGACTTCATTTATTTCCACATCTTCATAAACAACCATTAAGCTCCATGTCTCTAGATAATCTAGGGAGTTTTATTATTTGTTTTCAGCCTAGATAAAGTCATAGAAAATTGGATGTCTCACTAATTGAAGTCTATGGAATCTTCTTTATGGCACTAAGACACATTATTGTTAAGTCATCTGTCCCAGCATGCCCAATGGCATTACTCATAGACTTTTGAAATAGCCACAGTTGAAATCCCTGTATTCTACTTAACTTTGCCTATTCATTCTGGAGCCAAAAATAAATGAGGTAGCTTAATTTTCTTGTTAAAGGATTCCCTTGTAATAGATGGAGAAGTAAATTCCTTTCTTTAGCAGGTGAAGATAATCTAATGTTCTAAACCTACCTAAGCTATCCAAATAAATTCTTTTGTCAATGGAATGTTCTGTCTCCTTTTCTTGATGGTATTTCTGTGTGTGCACGTGGAGGTCAGAGGACAACCTCCTGGCATTGTTTTTCACCTGCCATCTTGTCTGGGGCAGGGTCTCACTGGTTGTTTGCTGTAGTAAAATTCAGGATTCTCCATACTCTACCACCGATTGCTATTTGATGTATTGGAATTACAGATGCCTGTGCCACTGTGCCTATCTTTATGTGGGTTCTGGGGACCTGAACTCTGGCCCTGCTTGGGAAGCCAGTGCTTTCAACACTGAGACATCAACCAAGAACCTTGACTGTATAACTTTAGGAAGTACTTATGGGGACTTAACCTTAAGTATTGGGTGAGACTTGATGACTCAAAGCACAGAGTGTTGACCCATACTGCCTGTGCTCAAAGCCAGCCTTTACTAGTTACTAGCTATTTGATATCTGGCAAACTTTTAGGCAAATCCTTTGCAGTCTATGCATCTTCATCTTCAGAAATGTGTGTAGTACTAAAGATTCAATTATCAAAAAGAATGGTGTTGTGAAGGTTAAGTGGTGAGTGAACTCATGTGAAGATATGAAAATACTTCCTGTAACAAAAGCTCTCAATAAATGTTTATGATAATAATGATTTTTTCTCACTTCTAATCAGAAATATTTACACCAATGGATCAAAAGTCACTAGCCATCAAAATAGGCATTTGCAGCTTGGGATATGGGTTAGTTGTTTTAAGGCCAGCCTAACATACTTAAAGCCATGAGTTGAATTGCATATCTGCATTAATCTATAACTTTTGAAGAAAAAAGAACTTCATACTCTTTCATTATGACCACAAGTATTTGTGGCATAAAAGTGTTAGAGGTTTGAAGGCATTTAAGAAAGATGTAAGCACCCTGCTGCATGCATAGAAACAGCTCCTTGTAGTTCATATGACATCATCACTTGATGAGCAAATTCTCCTGCTGTGCACAGTTATTTAACAAGGATCAATTTCTGATAGTGAATAACACCGTTCTGGTTTTGATGTAATTGATGTTAATACTGACAAAGAGATTCAACTGCCACTTTTTTCTATGCAATTTCAGTGATCAATGAGATTTTGTAATCAGCAAAAAGAGCAATGCTTGTCATTGTTTCCCTTAGCAAATATATCTGCACTTAATTGCCCTAATCATTTTTAAACAATGTGAGATAATTTGTAAAGAAAGGTCAGTCTTAAGCAGCACCATACAGCATAGTAATTACACCTGCTGCACCAACTGTTTAATTTCTTCTTGGTCATGTTTTGCGGGTTTGACTTGAAAATTTGTGGCTGATTCAACATGAATATATATTGAAATCACATCTTGGGAAATTCTGAAATATATTATTTTGAAAGTATAATATGCATGATCTGTTATCCTTAGGCCATTCTCTGTCCCTTAACATAATTCATTTGGATTACAATTGATGTTGCAGTCAGGTTCACATTGCTGGTAGAAATCACCCAACCAAGAGCAGCTTGTGGGAAAAAGAGGTTTATTTTGGCTTACAGTCTCAAGGGGAAGCTCCACAATGGCAGTGAAGACAATGGCATGAGGAGAGCATGGACATCACCCCCTGGTCAACATAAGGTGGACAATTGCAACAGGAGAGTATGCTAAATACTGGCATGGGAAAACCAGCTATAATACCCATAAGCCCACCCCCAGCAATACACTCCCTCCAGGAGGCATTAATTCCCAAATCTCCACCAGCTGGGAACTTGGTATTCAGAACACTTAAGTTTATGAGGGACACCTGAAGCAAACCACCACAATTGATAACTCAGTCTTTCCTCTAGGTTTTAACACACATTTCTTTTTGGTTTGACTCACATTCCTAATGCCCTTATTTCTTGCTCCTCAAACTAGTCTTCTTGTCAGATGCATTAACATTCCTGGATTATGTAGCATGAGCTGCTTTCTATGTAGACAGCATGAGTACTTGTTTCCTACAAACAAGATAACCACAAACAGATTAAAGAACAATTCCTTACAGAACACAGTTGAGGGGTTACTGAAACAACTGTGGAGACCCCAAAGCAGCTGGGGCATTCAAACATGGGTGATGAACTTGCCATAACTACATAGATGCTGTTCCTGTTCCTAGAACACCTGTGTTCTATTGATCCTCTCTCACTGTGAGGTGTTAAAGGCCATTGATGACATTGCAAACACCTGGCACAGAGAGTGACTGAGATCTGGGGTCTGGTTATTCTCGCTTCCTTCTATGAGGGAAATGTCAACATGTTCAATGTTGAGTGTCTCTTCTTGAGAATGCAGGATTCATATTCTTGTAATGAAGCTTTCAATTCTTGTTTTTCTCAAAGAGTGTTACCAATGTCAAAACTCACCCCCATAAAGTGATGAAAAATATAACAACCCCCCTGATTTCCAATCTGCATATATTTGCTGCAGGTGCTGCTTCTAATGCACTGCTCAGTGAGAGATATATCAAACTTAACTGTGTGAAATAGAGTTTACCTTCTCTATCTATTTAATAACTGATCCTGTCATTGTCATTTCTATTGTGTTCCCAGCCAAGTAGAACCCAAGCCATAAACTCAGGATGTATCTTATATATTTACCCAGTACACAATAGGTAAAATTTTTCATAATTATTACTAAAGTTCTGAATGCTTTTATCCTCCCCTTTTTATATCATACTCTCAGAGTCTTTTATTTGAACAGTTCTTAGCTGACTTCATTATTCTTGGTCTAACTCTTAATTTTCAGCCAAGTGACCTATATCTTTTACTAACAATCAAAAGGCTCATATAATTGCCATACTCCAAATCTGATATCTACCAGCTGCTTCCCCAGAGGATAATATCCATAGTTCCATATTGTTAAAAACGGTTTAAAATGACCACGGATAAAATGGACTGTTTGTGTTCAATGTCATGACCTCCCACACTGATGGGAACTGTCCAAAATGTACACTAACTGGGATCCTCACCTCTTTAGCAAATGGTATGAAAACATTGCTTCTGTATCAGGCTTATTTTGTATCTACTTGTTAAACCTACTTATGTAGACTAAAAGTATAGTATTCTCAGAGGTTTCCCTCTCCCACAAAATGAAGATAATTATTTTATGGAACATCTCAGTACTATGCAACAAATGGTAATGGTAATTTATATAATAAAATAAAATAAAAGAAACAGTAATTTATAATAATCAAATGACAATAATTTTATGACAATCACCATAAGGACCTATCACTAACAAGGAAGAGGCACCACATTTCCAATGCTTTATGGCATTTTCATGCTTAATATTGAACTGGACATAGAAAAAGAGGCTTTATTCCAATTTTAATGAAAAACTTGAGATATTGTGGGGATAAATAAGTTACCTTGCTACAGGTATTGGGAAATTATATTTTTTTTATTAGGTTTCTATTCTGCGAATACAGGCAGTTTGGTACCATTATTAGGCTCATCCATGACCTACCAACTACACATTGGCACCTCCTTGTTGAGGTATATGGGTTGTGCATTGTGAAGTTAGCCCACAGTTATTGGTACGATAAATGTCTCTGCATATCATGACCCAACAGTTGGCTCTGACATTCTTTCTGCTCCCTCTTCCTCAAAATTTCCCTCAGCCATGTTGGGTTCATTTTTGGTCTGCTTCACTGATGAGGTGATGGGGGCCTCTGGGGCTCTGGCTCTCTGAATTGGTAGGTGTTGATTATTCTCTGTGTTGGAAAGCAATATGGAGACTCCTGAAGGTTGTTCATGGTTGCATTGTTCATAAGTTCAATTTGATGTTCGATCCTAATGACTCTTCTATGTTTTGGTTAGATGTATTTTTAATTTTTTTTTATTTTTTGTTCATTTTTTATTTATTTATTTGAGAGCGACAGACACAGAGAGAAAGACAGATAGAGGGAGAGAGAGAGAATGGGCGCCAGGGCTTCCAGCCACTGCAAACGAACTCCAGATGCGTGCGCCCCCTTGTGCATCTGGCTAACGTGGGACCTGGGGAACCGAGCCTTGAACCGGGTTCCTTAGGCTTCACAGGCAAGCGCTTAACTGCTAAGCCATCTCTCCAGCCTTGTATTTTTCATTGTAGGATTGGGTGATCTAACTAGATTTTCTTGCATTTGATTTTTCATGTTATTTCTTTCGCACTGTGCTCTGACCACAATAGTGTATGGGCACGTAGGTGTGTGGATCAGCCTGGAATCTAGCACAAAGCGAATCTGAGGCAGCCTGGAGAAGTTGCCAAGCAGCCTGGGCTTTGGCTCCCACTTGCCAAAGCTGCCTATCTACTGCCTGACAGGGGCACCAAAGTTGCCTGAATTCTCAAGCAGTAATGCTCCAAAGCTGCCTGCATTTGAGCTTGGAGGGGGACTGAGGTACCAAGCCCTGAAGTAGCCCAAACTCTGGCTGGGAACACTGGGACCCAGAAACAGTCTGCACTCCCCCACCACAGGAGAATGGGGGATAGCCAGGGATGGCTGCACCACGACAGGGTGCGGGATGGGGTGCAGGAGGGGGCCCCACAACGGTGTGCCCATGTGGTGCATGACGGGCACATGATGGGCTCTGCAATGGTGCGCAGGATGGGGAGCGGGATGGCTGCAGGATGGGCACAGGACAGGGCACCATAATGGGGCATGGGACAGGACGTGGTGGCTGGATGTCCAGCTATTTGGTGGAATGGATGTTCTACCCGCCCTCAAGGGGATCTGCAATTCCCTGTTTTCCCCACTTCTGAGCCCTCCCACCAACAAGAAGACCCAGAAAATCCTTAATATCTTGACTATCTTTTCCAGGGATTTGCAGCACAGCTAGGCGGTCTCAATCTTGGCCGGAAGTTTGGAAAATTTAATTTATAGGCCCAATTGACCATAAATTCTTCTTTTATACCAGCTCTCATGTTTACATGGGTTTCAGTCAGTTCCATGTTGCTGAGACAAATATACAACCAGACATAGCTTATGGGAAAAAGAGGTTTATTTCAGAACACCATCATTAGTAGAAACTGCTTCCACAGTTCCAAGCAGAGAGAAAAATGCTCAGCAAGCAACCACTAACAGTCATCACCACAAAACATGAGTATCCTGAGCTCAAACTGCTCTGCACACACCTTTGGACTAGAAGTCATATCCATCCACAAGCACATCTTGGGATGAACTCCAAGATCCACCCTCAGTGACACACCCTCACATATCAGGCATCTGGTGCTGGAGACTCATTTTGCAAGCTCAATTTTAATATACCTCAGTCTACAGGACAGTCATTCAAACTACCACAATATGTATAAAGGGTTGCAAACTGACACATCAAGTATAGATGACAGAGACCACGTGTAGTCCATAAGATTTGTTACTATCTGATCCTTTAAGATAACATGTTGTGGGTTCTATCATAGAACCCAAAATACATAAAGATAACACTGGCCTTTAGTTGAACATTTAGATGGCAAAGTTGCACTTTTGATCACCACACTGTACTAATCTTTGCTATGATGATACTAAGAACATGTACATACCCCAGTCTGCATTGTTCTCAATAGAGTAAGTTACTAGACTCTGGAAACCAAACTTATAATAAAGATAAACCATGAATAAATGTGCAGTGAAATAGTGTCATGTTTTATGTCCTGCTGGTCTTTTGACTTTAGATGCCTGTAAGTAGAAAACATGTTTGGATGCATATGTTCTCCTATAAATTCTGCTTAATTTACAATCATTTCATATTTTCCACAAATGGGTGAATTGAAGAAGAGAGCCCTTTTTTACAAGTTAACATAATCACTCATTTATCTGCCTATATCTAAACCTGTCTCTGTGCTCTGAATCTCTGTTGGAATTTGATTAACTTGGTTATTTAATGGAAGCATAATAGGATTCTGGATTTGCATCACCTCACTTTGGTATCTATTTTTCTCACAGACCTGATGGCCTATTAGCCTGGTGTATAAATACTTTCCTTCCATGTGAAGCAGACTTCCATTTGTTATGAGTTACAGACTGCTTGGGGAGCATACTGCTACTTACATGAGTTCCATTCTAGAATGTTAGTATACATTTGTACTTCCTTTCACCTTCCTTTCTGCAAGTCTTTAAAGTAATTAAATTCTGTGCAGTTGCTATTCCAAACTAATGACTGGTTCAGCCTACGCTTGCCAAGGAGAGAGAGGCATATGTACCATCAGTCTCTAGGGAATGATGTCCACTGTGAGCCAAAGATTTCACCTGTACAAACCAGGCACCTATATTCCTTCAACAATCAGCTGTCTCATGACATTAGAGGGTGCCTTCTTAGCAAATTTGTCACTAAATTTGTTATCTCAGAGTCCTTCCTTCTGCCCAAATTATCCATTAATAATGAATTGGGATTCTATACTAAATATAAAGCAGATGAAACAACAAATAGTAGTTTAGGGGAAAGGACAACTATTACACATATGATGAAGGAAAAATAGAACAGAAAAGAAAATTTTATGATGACCTTTGAAAGTAATAGCATTCTGCTCCCTGTCTTTTTCTTTTGCTTTCTCTCTTTTTCCCTTTGTCACTCCACATAATCAAAGATATTCTGCTTTAAACATAACATTCATCCCTGGGGCTGGGGCCCTTGAAAATGTTATTTGGTCTTATGTCAGTCATTACTCAGGGTAAAATTTTCAAAAATTAATGTGTGTGTTAGCTAGAACTTCACAAACATTAGTGGCCTTCTACATTGTTGTTTACAAAACTTCAAGTATTGATGTATTTCCACAACAGATGCAAAGAAAGATACATGAAATAATTTCATTCTGCTTATTACATTGGAGCAGAATTGTTACATTTCATTAGATATCTCAAAAAAGCTTTTATTTTAAGATACTACCTGTTGCAGTCCGGTTTGTATTGCTGTTAGAAATCACCCGACCAAGAGCAGCTTCTGGGAAAAAGAGATTTTTTTTGCCTCGAAGGGAAGCTCCATGATGGCAGGGGAAAACGATGGCATGAGCAGAGGGTGGACATCACCCCCTGGCCAATATAAGGTGGACCATAGCAACAGGAGAGTGTGCCAAACACTGGCATGGGGAAACTGGCTCTAAAGCCCATAAGCCCGCCCCCAACAATACACTCCCTGCAGGAGGCATTAATTCCCAAATATCCATCAGCTGGGAACCTAGCATTCAGAACACCTAAGTTTATGGAGGACACCTGAATCAAACCACCACACTACCATTACATGTTTTAGTGGATTTACAACTCTGCTTTATTCAAGAAAGAAGTAGAGAGTTTTTAGCTGACAAAAGAAACTTCTGTCCCTTGTGAGTAATATCAGCCCACTGAGAATATATACTATAACTAGTAAATAGTTTTCTGATTTGGGATAGACCAAAAATACCTAGAACAGACACAGACTCAGGAGCCTAGGCAATGCTTTCCTCTGTAAATAAATAAATATTTTCTATAAATATGTTTATTTATCCCAACGTTTCTTAGATTTGATAGAAGATAATTTTACCTATTGTAGATCAAAACACCTGGTGCTTCAGCAATTCAATCAATGAAGAAGTACTCTTCCTCTCTTCTCTCTTCCATTCTCTGTCCTTCTCTGTTCCCATATACACACAAATACAAACACACACACACACACACACACACACACACACACACACACACAAATATCCAAATGGTCTTTACTTAGGGTAGTGGGTCTAGAGTTGCAATTTTATTTTTAATATATCATATATACCTGTATATATGTATATCCAATGTGTTCAACATATTTGAATATACATACATATGGTAAAATAACTGCTTCAATCACATATATTAATCCATTTATCACATTTTTAATTTTGATTACTTATTAGAGTCAGAGAGAGAGGGAGAGAGAGAGCAAGAGTGAGAATGGGCATGCCAGGTCTTCCAGCCACTGCAAACAAACTCCAGATGTTTGTCTACTTGTGCAACTGGCTAATGTGTGTCCTAGAGAACTGAACCTGGGTCCTCTGGTTTGGCAGGCAAATATCTTAACCACCAAGCCATCTCTCAGCCCCAATTATCACTTTTTATAGTTATTCTGTGTGTGTGTGTGTGTGTGTGTGTGTGTGTGCATGCACACATGTGCACATATGTTTGTGTAGTAACAGCATATAACATTTCTTTAGCATGGTTCTGTGGAAGCATTTCTTTGTTCTCCATTCTACTCCATTAAGCTATGTGTTTTTCTGCCACCAATACCATACAGTTTTGCTTAGTTTACTGTATAATAAATCTTAAATATGGTAGACTAATCCTTCTAGTGTTACTCTTGTTTTTTAAAAAAAGTTTCAGCAATTTCAGTTACTTTGCTTTGATGTATAAATTTTTCAATAATCCTGTCTACACTTATTGAACATAATGTATGGTCTATGATAGGAATTGTGTCAAACCTTGATGTTAGTTGATGAAGAATTTACATCTTTATCTTGTTGGTCTTTTAATCCATCAACATAATAAGTCTCTCCATTCATATAGATTTTCTTGAAGTTATATCATTAAAATTTTGTATTTTAGTATGAAAATCTTGTAAAAAGGCTTGGTAGGCTTACTCCTACATGTTGCTCCTTTTTAAAGTAGGGGTAAATTTACCAGTCACAACCTCATCCCTATTATACAAAATGCAAACTGATCTAGTTTTATACTCCTTATAGTATGATGGGAACTTTAATATATGAACATATTGCAGATTAGTTGTATTCCCATCAGGTTATTTGCTTATGTCCTCTTCTATACCACCATTCCACTGAGGGATCTCTTCACTGGGGGTATCAGTAATTACTGTGGGGTCATGAATGCACCAGGTGGTTTCTGTGGGGAGAACAGTGTTTCCCAATACACTTTTCCACCCTCTATGACTCTTATATTCTATTAACCACCTTATCCTCAATGTTCCCTGAGCCTTAGAGGACATGCCAAAAGTCTTCTTTATTGTTGAGCTCTCTGCAGCCTCTCATTTTCTGCTTTGATGAGTATTGCGCCTCCTCAGTAACTACCACTATGTTGCTGGAGAAGATTCTCTGGCTAGTAAAGAGAGAAGCACTAATATTTAATCTGCCACTTACTCTGTAATGTTTCTTAACAGGTGAGGCAGAGATAATTCCTCCATCAATAAGCAAACAGTTTTGACTTTTTGTCATTTTTGATGGGTATTAGATCTCCCCAGTAATTTGATGTTATCTATAAAATGAAGGCTCTCTAACCAGAAGTGAGAGCAGCATTGATCAAAGGGCATAAACATATACATTCAAAGACACTGATGAGCATAACCTTTCCACTTAGCCAAGGAGCAGTGGGAGCATCCTTCCAGGATCTATGACCCTTCAAGCCATAGGCTTGTCTCTTGTTCTCAGTACCATGTTGAATTCCCTTCCATTGAGCTTGCTTTATATCCAATCAAGAAGTACTTGATTACCTCTGTAACTTACATGCCACAATTGCACTAGTGGGTACATCCTGCCTGGCTGGATGCTTCTGTAGATTGCAGAATATACTGCTTGCTTAGACTGTTGAATTTTATTTCCCCCAGAATCTTGCATAGTGCTGTACAGCAATATGTCAGTAACCCAGCAGCTCAATAGCTTCTATCTCCGTTTCAGCTTGATTTTTCAATGTTCTATGACCACAGGCTGTGATATCTTCTGCAATAGGATTTATCATTTATAACGCATGAATAGCCAAGTGATTTGGCTGCATTATTTGGTGGGGGGTCTTATATGTATCCCTGACCAACATGGAGTTGACCAAATTTTGGCTTTGGGATTTACCAGTAACATCCTATAGTTTTAGGGTAAAGCTTTCTCCATCCCAGCAGGGTACTTCTACACAAGGGCACGCACACACACACACACACACACACACATTTTTTTGAGAGTCATATATTTTAATTAGCATGAAGAAGTAGTTCTATAGAACTAATCCATGCTATTTTTAATTTGTGTAGCCAACCATCACTTACTGATATCACCACCACCCAGACACATCAAGCCCCTATATTCTATTCCACACTCGCCTACCATTCCATTCTCTAACCTCTCCCCGTGTTTCCTCTCTCCAAGCTTCATGCTAGCTTCCTAACCAGGACTGATGATACAACAAAATACAAATCAATCAAACTATTCCATGTTATAACTTACATTTGACTTTCTGAGATTGTATTTACTTAGAATATTTTTTCCAGGTCTATCCACATTCCTGTAAATTTTATTCGTTCATTTTTCCATACAACTGAATAGAACTCCACCATGCAGAGGTACCACATCTTCATTATCTATTCATCAGTTCATGGACATCTAAGCTGACTCCATTTCCTAGCTATTTTGAACAAAGTAGCAATTAACATGGCTAAGTTAAGTATCTCTATTAGTATGTTAAAGTTATATGCCCATGAGTGGAATAACTGGGTAAAATGGTAGATCTAGTTTTGTGATATTTTTTAGAAATCTCTAAACTGACTTCCATAAAGATGTACCACAACTTTACAATACCACAAACAGTGAATTTCCCTTTTCCTACACCCTCCCTTGCCAGCTATAGCATACAGCATCAGGTCTCTGAGATGAACTTCCAGACCATCACAGTTATGGAATAAAGGGATTTATTGAAACTTACAGATCAAGGGGAAGCTCCAGAATGGCAGGTGAAGCTGGTGTGTCTTCACAGGTCCAGACACAGAGAGAGAACCAACAATCCAAAAGCCACACTGTACAGTACACTTCATGAACTCCAGGAGGAGCACAGACACTTTGCATATCTTTAGATTGGAATTTCAAACCCATCACCACACCTTAAGATCTGCCCAGTGATACCTCCTCCAGTCAGGTGGCTGGAAGTCCAAAAAGTTTTAATAAACTCAAACTATTGGGAGCATTTATTCAAACTACTATTCCAGCATATATGGCCATATGATTTTTTTGATGATAGCTGTTCTGAATAGAGTCCCTGAAACCTAAAATTGTTGAACATTATTTTAGATGCTTATTGGTCATTTGTATTTCTTCCTTTGAGGAGCTCTGTTCAGCTCCATGGCATTTATTTTTTAACTTGATTGATTACTATATTATTGCTTAGTTTTTTGAGTTCTTTGTATTTTCATGATATTAATCCTCTGTCAGATGTATAGCTGGTGAAGATTTTCTCCCATTCTCTAGGTTACCTATTGGCTCTTTTGGTACCTGGCTTAACTGTTCAACTGCTTTTTAGTTTCATGAGATTCCAATGGTTGTGTTTGTTTTATTCCCTGGGCTATACAGTCTTAGTCAGAAAGTATTTCCCATATCTATATCTTGTATTTCCTTAAATTTTTCCTATAGTCATTCATAGTTTCAAGTCTTATATTGATGTCCTTGATACATTTTGAGTTGATTTTTGTGCAGGATGAGCAAAGATGGTCAAAATTCATTCTTCCACATGTAGTTATTCAATTCTCCAGAAAAATTTGTTGAAGATGTTATTTTTTCTCCAGTGTGGGTTTTTGGCCTCTGTGTCAAATATCAAGTAGAGGCAGCTTCTAGAATATATCTATAGATCTTCTCGTTTATTCCATTGATCTACATGTCTGTTTTATGCCAGCATCACACTGTGTTTGTGAGTATGGCCTTGTAGTCTATCTTGAAATTAGATATAGTGATAGCATCAGCACCATTCATTTTACTGAGGATACTTTTGGATATTTGGGACCTGTGTGTTTCCACATGAATTTTGAATTTTTTTTATGGTGGTGTACATCTTTAATCCCAGCACTTGTGTGGCAGAGGTAGGAGGATTGCCATGAGTTTGAGGCCACCCTCAGGCTACATAGTAAATTCCAGGACAGCCTGGGCTAGATCAAGATGCTACCTTGAGTCCCCCCCAAAAATGCCATGACTTGATTTAAAATTAGCATATGTCCCAAACTTGGAGCAAATGGGAGGAAAGCAATGTGATGAGCTGGATGAATGACTTAATGAGCTCTGAAGGATTCTTCTAGAATGCTCTCTGCCTCTGAATTGATCTCTTGGTGGTGTTCCTTGTGCACTTTTCCAACTTGTAGGTATCAAGAAATGATTGTGAATTTCTGTTTCATGCAAAATTTCTCCAATCCTAGAGACTTGCCTGATACTTTGGAGGCTGCATTGCTTAGTGTTCTATGGGTAAGGTTATCCTGCATGCTTGGTTTTACAGTATCACAAGTGCATTCAGTTGTTACTCCTGAATCACATTGTAACTTATGGGTAAAGGCATAGTAGCCATTGGTTCAACTGTAAAGAGATGTTGTGACTAGACTGCTTGTTTAGGTCTTCATTATGAACTGAATCGCCCTGCCCTTCCCAAATCCTTATTTTAAAAACCAAAACCCCAGTGTAACTATATTTGGAGATAGAGTTCTTAAAATCTAATGAAAGTTACGTGAGGTAATATGGGGGAAGCTCTGTCACTAGGACTAGTGTCCTTATAATTAACAGAACATACACCAAAATCCATCTCCCTCTCTCTCCATCTCTCTCCCTCTCTCTCTCTCTCTCTCCCTCTCTCTCTCTCTCTCTCTCTCTCTCTCTCTCTCTCTCTCTCCCTCTCTCTCTCTCTCTCCCCCCCACATGTACAGAGAGTAAAGAGTTATAGTGAGCTAGCACCCCACTGGCACATTGGTCTTGTTTTTCTAACCTACAAAGCTACAAGAAGATCAATGTCTGTTTAAGCCACCCATGCTATGATGTGGTATACAATAGTTCAGAAGTCTAAGACAATCCTCTTCAAGCCTGCTTTTTCCAGGATGCCAGTATCTCACTCTATCAATATCTCCCTTCTTTGGCCTCACACCTATGACATGACTAGAACAGTCTCTGAAACAAGATGTATGTCAGCTTCAGGAAGGAAGACAACATTAGCTTAAATGGAAACCCTTTCTTAATCCCCCCAAAATTAAACCTGAATCAGAGTATACTCATTCTATTTTTTGACAGATACTAATTTTGTAGCCCAGGATGATTTTAATCTTTTGCTTCCCCTACTTCTACCTTCAAAGAGCTGAAAGGATGTGTCACTGCCCATGATTCTATAATGTACTTAGTGACTGTACCAAAGCTGACTTCTCCCAATAACATATTTTAGAGCCAGGTTGCCAATTCTTGTTTTTTTTTTTAATTTTAAAGTAATTATTAATATTAAGAGGAAACATTTTATGAACATGTCATATGTTGCTACCATCATTTTCTTTCTCCATGCTCCTACACAACTGAGCAACCTCCCCCCTGCCCTAATGGAATTGCTGGTATTCACCATGGAGTTGTGTGTTATGAGTTGTGAGAGCAGAAGTCAGTTATTGGGAGTTATTGGGTAATGTCTCTGAATATATTCTCCCTCCCTGCAGCTTTTACATTCTTCCCACCCCCTTTTCTGTAAAGTTCCTTGCAGGCTGCTACTTCTATAACAAATAATTCAAATAAAGGTAGTACAGTGACCACCAAGTGTCTTTTCTACACCAAAAGGAATTTGTCTAATTAAGTACTATCAATATAGTAAGAGTTCTTCACATCTCTATGTCTATCAGTGAGCCATTCAAGGTCTTGTAACAGAATAACATGTGGATGTGAGAAATGAGGCGTCTGGATTTTGCCTGTCTAATAAACGAAGCCTGGACAAAGGAGGAAGGTAAAACAATTAGACTAATGAGACTATAGCTATAAAAAATAAAGTTGTGGTGGTTTGATTCAGGTGTCCCCCATAAACTTAAGTGTTCTGAATGCTAGGTTCCCAGCTGATGGAGATTAGGGAATTAATACCTCCTGGAGGCAATGTACTATTCGGGGTAGGCTTATACATGTTATAGTTAGTTTCCCTTGCCAGTGTTTGGCACACTCTCCTGTTGCTCTTGTCTATCTTATGTTGGCTTGGGGGTGATGTCCACTTTATGCTTATGCAACCATTTTCTCCTATTTTCATGAATCTTTCCCTTGAGCCTATAAGCCAAAATAAACCACTTTTCCCCACAAACTACTCCTGTTTGGGTGATTTCTACCAGCAATGCAAACCTGACTGCAACAGTAAAGTGGTACTGAGGAGTGGTATTGCTTCTAGACACCTGACTATGTGTGGCTTTGGCCTTTTGGAGCTGATTTTCAAGAGGAATGTGGAGAGATTTGAAACCTTGGCCTAAGAGATGCCTTGCAGTTCTGTAAGTGCAGCTTGATGACTATTCTGGTCAGAGAAAGACCTGAATGCAATAAGAGCTATGAATTGTGAGATTTGGCTTATGAGGGTGAGAAAGAGCTTTGGACTGGGCTAACAGATTGTGTGAGAAGCTTGCTATTATGTCCATGTCCTGAGTTGTGCAGGGTTGCTTTGCATAGAAATGAACTGGTATGAGCAAAAGGATATGGCACACACACAAAAAAAAATCTTTTGGTGAACCTCTGTCCATTCAGTTGCTATTGAGAGATTACAACCTTTGAGATTGGGCCATCTGACCTGCACTGGGGCAACTGAAAGAATGTAGACTCTTTTGAAGGGCCCTGAATGTTCAAGGGGTGTACTGTTCATAAAAGTTCGCTTTATCCCCCACCCCCCAGATTAACAAATTGGCACCCTACCAGGGTATTGTGGAGTGTAAGAAATGCAGGAAGAAGAGGGTCACCTAGTTTGCAACACAGTCTTGTGTTTTGGAAATGGCCATGGGCAGTGTAAAGCAGGAGCCATGAGGGTGAACCATGGGTTGCAGTGGAGTCCCAATGGAGAAGCCAGGATCACTAGACGGCTGCCAAGGAGAGCTGCCCGCCCCGAGGAAGTTATCCAGGACTGTGAGTAGCCTAGCTGGAGGGGCGGAATTGGAATTGCAGAGACTTGTTGTTGGTTAGAATTATGGAACTCAAAGACTTTTCACTGACTAGAGTTGTTGGACTTGGAACTACAGAGTTTTATGTTTGTTCTGTTTAAATCCCATATTTGTTGAACATTTCTTTTCTATGCCCAATGCCTGCTTCTGTAGTGTGAATGCTTATTCTGTGCCATTATGGGTTTTGGGGGGTATGTTTTGGTATTATGGCTCAGTTAAAGACCTTGGACTATGGGAATATATGAACACCATTGGAATTGATAAAAATTATAGGGACTTTTCAAGTTGGATGCATACGTTGCATTTTAAATCATGGATGGTTATCAGTTTATGGGGACAAGGGGCAGAATGTGGTGGTTTGATTCAGGTATCTCCCATAAACTTAGGTGTTCTGGATGCTAGGTTCCAAGCTGATGGAGATTAGGGAATTAATGCTTCCTGGAGGAAGTGTATTGTTGGAGGTGGGCATATGGGTGTTATAGCCAGTTTCCCCTTGCCAGTGTTTGGCACACTCTCCTGTTGCTATGTTCCACCTTATGCTGGCCATGGGGTAATGTCTGCTCATTCCATAGTTTTCCCCTGCCAGCATGGGGCTTCCCCTCAAGCCTATAAGCCAAAATAAACCTCTTTTTCCCACAAGCTGCTCTTGGTTGGGTGATTTCTACCAGCAATGCAAACCTGACTGGAACAAAAGTAAAGAAAGAAAGAAAGTAAAATAATAAAAATAATTAAAACAGAATTTGAAAATTAAGATCATATTCTTTCCATATGTTTAACTTAAAAGCTTGCCTTTGAAGTAATCTAAAGCTCTAATGGGCAGCTTGCAACAGGAAAACATGCTCCATTTGGATACCAGCTCCATCATGCAGTAGCTCAGTGACTAACCAGGAACCAAAATTCATTTGCTCCCTTCATGAGTTTAAATTGGTCCTCTTTACCTTCATTATTTTGTTTTTAATGTCAAGATTAGCAGGTACTAGTATAGCCACTTATGTTTGTTTCCCACTTCCATTTGCTTGGAACATCTTTTTCTATTCTTTCATCCTAAGGTGCTATATTCTTTAATGGTAAGATGCATTTCCTGAAGATATTTCCTGATCCAGACTATTAACCTATTTAAGTGAGATACTGAAGCCATTGACACTGAGTTATAATTGAAAGGTGTGAGTTAATCTCTTTCATGTGAAGACTTTTTGGAGTTTGATATTTCCATGACCTTGATTTACTTTTAACAATTGTACTAGTTTTGATTACTCTTTTATTTGTTACCTCCTATAGCTGCTTGAGAATGTTTTTTCTTCTCTTTAGTCCAAAATATTCAATCCAGTATTCTCTGTAGAGCTAGATTAGTCCTCACATATTCATAAATCTGATTTACATAATGAAAAGATTTTTTTCTCTATATTTTATGAGGGACAATTTTGCTACTGAGCAGTTTGGATTAGCAACCACCACCTTTCAATATTTGAAATACTCCATTCCAGAGCTCCAGTGGAACAATTGAAGTACTTATATGAAATACTCCATTCTAAGCCCTTCTGGTTTTCAAAGCTGGCTCTCTCTTGTAGCTTTCAGTTTCTTTCTTGGTTTATGTGTTTGTTTGTTTGTTGTTGTTGTTTTTAAATTATAATGCAATGTCTAGAATTTCTTCTCTCTTTCTGTCTATTTTGGTGTTATTGATGTCTCTTGTACCTGGGAAGGCCCCTCTTTTGTAAGGTTTAGAAATTTTTATTCTATAATCTTATTGAAGGTATTTTTTTTATGCCATGGACTTATAGTTCTTCCCTTTCTTGTGTGCTCATGATTCAAATGTAGATCTTTTTTAAAAGACTTTTTAAAATATTTTATTTACAAGAGAGAGAGGTAGACATATACAGAAAATGGGCATGCCAGCACCTCTAGCCACAGCACAGGAACTTCAGATGTGTGCACCACCTTGTACATCTGGCTTTACATAGGTACTGACAAATCAAACCTGGGGTTTTTGGATTTGCAGACAAGTCCCCTAAACTATAAGTCATTTCCATTCCAAATATTTAATCGTTTCAAAGTGTCCCATGTTTTTCACATAATCTGCTCAAATGATTACTTGTCATTGTTTGGCTTCCTGATATATTTCCTGTACCTTGTCCTCAAGTATTGATATTCTGTCCTCCTTCCACATGACATATTATGTCAGTAAGTCTTTATTGAGACTTTTAATTGTGTTATGCCATTTTTTATTTCCCTTGAGTTTTTCTCCAGTATCTCTTTCCTGTGCTCATTTAACATCGTATTTAGCAGACTGCCCATGTGCTCTTAGTATTTGTTGCAGTTTCAGGTCGCTGAGATGAACTTCCAGACCAGGCACAGTTATGAAGTAAGGGATTTATGGAAGTTTAGAGATCCAGGAGAAATCCTATAATGGCAGAAGAAGTTAGTCTGCTTTCACATGTCCAAGGAAAGTGAGAGAGGCACACCACAAACAAGCACACTTCAGGAACTCCAGGGACTTTGCATAACTTTAGACTGGAATTTTAAAATTACCACCTAACCTAAGATGCATCCACTGACACCATCTCAAGTCAGATGGCTGCAGATAGAAACTACAAATTATTAAAACACTGAATATATTGGGGGGCATCTATTTGAGCTACCACATTCTGCCCCAAGCCACTAATAATAGATTCAAAAACATCTCACATTGTAAAATGTATGCAGTCCAATTTCAAAGATTGCTACAGTCATTAGTTACCAACTTAAGATAATTCCAAAGTCCCAAGTCTCTGCTGAGATTTAAGATTGGCTCTTAGCTATAAGGCCTGTAAAATGAAATAAGTTATATACTTTCAACATAAAATGACAAAGAGTAAACATTTTCAGCTGGTATAAGATAAAAGAGGGAGAGACTGGAACAATGCAAACTCAACAGTCGTCAACCAAATATCAAACTTCTGTAGTTCAAGTTCAATCATAATCAGTAACAGACAGTCTCCAGATTTTCCATTTCTGCCTCTCCAATTAGGCTGAGTAGCCAGGAAAACCTTCCATCCTTAGCTAACAACTTCCATGGTAGCACGTATACAATCCTGATATATCCAAATCATCTACACGTCTCCATACAAACCATGATCCATCTTGCAGTGGCTGTTCCAGCCTATCAAAATCATAATGCCCTACCTCATGCCACATCTAAGCAGCGGCTCCTGGAACCATGTGTGTACATCATGACCTACTCCATGCATTTTCCATGCTTCCAAAAGCAACACTAGGTGTGCAGGACACAGTCATATTCTGTTTTGTTTGTCTTAAATTTTTATTTAGTATTTTATTGATAGCTTCCATAATTGTAAACAGCATCCTATGGTACTTCCCTCCATCTAACCAATTTACTCTTTGAAACTCCACTATCCATAATATCCACACCCCCTTCTCAATCAATCTCTTGTTTATTTTGATGTCATAATCTTTTCCTCCTATTATTATGGCCTTGTGTAGGTAGTGTCAGGCACTGTGAGGTTATGGATATCAAGACCATTTTGTGTCTGGAGGAGCACGTTGTAAGGAGTCCTACCTTTCCCATAACTCTTACAATCTTTCTGCCACCTCTTCCACATTAGAATCTGAGCCTTGGAAGGTGTAATGGAGATGTTTCAGTCCTGTGCACTCCTCTGTCACTTATTCTCAGTACTATTGTGCCTTTTGAGTCATCCCAAGATCACTGCCATCTGAAAAGGCAAGGTTTTCTAAAAAAAAAAAAGTGAGAGTAGTATTAATATATAGATATGAACATTAAGAGAAGTGCTTACTGAGCAGTTTGTGAGAATACTGTATACATTTAGCTAGACACCAGCAGACATTACACCCCCAGAGCTCATGACTACCCCTGTTGTAGGTTTTCAGTATCAGGAATGTAGTCCCTCCCATGGAGCTGGCATCCAGTCAAATCAGAGTATGGTTTCCCACTATAACAGATGTGCCACTATTTGGCTAGCCAAATGTAAGGCTTGCAGTGTCCACTGTTGAGTATCTTCACTGGTAATTTCTCTCTCTCTCTCTCTCCCATTGAAAATGCAGCATGTTTTTTTCCAGCTTTCTGTCATCTGATCTACATGGAGGAAGTTTTCAGATCAGCTCCAGCAGGATTTCTCAGAGACCTTGCAGCCCTAGTATGTGGAATCTTCAGCAACAGGGCCTTACTACTTATCCCTGCTGAGAAACCTAGGGCCTCGCCAATTGCCTATAATGTTTTGGGGGCATCAGGGAGCTAACTGGCCAACAACTCACTGGAAGGTATCCCATCTCAGGCACTGAAAATTTTCCAGTAACAATCTATGGATTCTCTGTATTCCATTGTCCAAAAAAAGTAGGTTTCCATATAACTTATTAATATCCTCTTAGATTTTGATTAGCCCTCCTTCCACCTTTCCCTTACTCAATCTCTTCCTCTGACCTCACTTAGGCCTTTTCACCCCCAATTAATCTGTTCTTCTACTTACATATATGCAATACCATCCTATTAGATCCCTTTCTATTCCCTTTATATCTCCTTTCTAACTTACTAGTCTCTTCTACTGAGTGATTTTTTTTTTTCCTACTCACATAGAAGTCCAATCATTTGTAGCTAGGACCCACATATGAGGGAGAACATGTGATGTTTGGTTTTCTGGGCCTGAGATACCTCACTTACTATAATCCTTTCAAGATCCATACATTTTCCTGCAAATTTGAAAATTTCATTTATTCTTTACTGCTGAGTAAAACTCCATTGTGTAAATGTGCCACATCTTCATTATCCACTCATCAGTTGAGGAACATCTAGGCTGGTTCCATTTCCTAGCTATAGTGAATAGAACAGCAACAAACATGGTTGAGCAAGTATCTCTAAGGTTGTAATATGAATCACTAGGATATATGCCTAGGAGTGGTATAGTTGGTTCATATGGTAGATCTATTTTTACCTGTCTCAGAAACCGCAACATTGATTTCCACAATGGCTGGGCCAGATTGCATTCCTACCAACAGTGTAAAAGGGTTCATCATTTTCCTCATCCTCACCAACACTTATGGTCATTTGTTTTCAGGATAGTAGCCAATCTGATAGAAGAGAGATGGAATCTCAACACAGTTTTAATCTGCATTTCCCTGATCACTAGGGTTGTAGAACATTTTTTAGATGTATATATGCCATCTGTATTTGTTTTTTGAGAACTCTCAATTTATTTCCGTAGCCCATTTTTTAATTGGGTTGTTTGACTTCATATTCCTTGTTATTTTTTAATTCTTTGTATATCCTAAATGTTAATTCTCTATCAGATGCATAGCTGGAAAAGATTTTCTCCCATTCAGTAGGTTGCCTCTTTGTTCTATTCATAGTGTCCTTTTCCATACAAAAGCTTTGTAATTTCATGAGGTCCCAGTGGATGATCTGTGGTTCTGTTGCCTGAGCAACTGGGTTTATATTCAGAAAACCCTTGCCAATACCAATATGTTGCAGGGTTTCCCTGATTTTTCCACTAGCAGTTTCAGAGTTTCAGGCCTGATATTAAGTTGATCCATTTGTACTTAATTCTTGTTCATGAAGAGAGATAAGGATCTATTTTCATCCTTCTACAGATATATATCCAGTTCTCCCAGCACCATTTGCTGAAGAGGATTTTTGTCCAATGAGTATTTTGGCATTTTTGCCAAATATCAGATGGCTATAGCTACCTGGACTTACATCTAGGTCCTCTATTTTGTTCCATTGATCTGCATGTCTGTTTTTCTGTCAGTACCATGCTGCTTTTGTTACTATGGCTTTGTAAAAATAGACTAAAATCAGGTATGATGATACCACCAACCTTATTTTTGTTGCTCAAAATTGTTTTACATATTTGAGGGTTTTTTATGCTTCCAAATGAATTTTTGGATTGTTTTTAATTTAATTTTTATTTATTTATTTATTTGACAGAGAAAGATGGAGGAAGAGAGACAGAGAGAATGGTCATGTCAGGGCCTCCAGCCACTGCAAACAAAGTCCAGATGCGCGTGGCCCCTTGTGCATCTGGCTAATGTGGGTCCTGAGGAATCAAACCTGGGTCCTTTGGCTCTGCAGGCAAATACCTTAATTGCTAACCCATTTCTCCAGCCCTGGATTGTTTTTCTATTTCTGTGAAGAATGCCATTGGAATTTTTATTGGGATTGCATTAAATGTGTAGATTTCTTTTGGTAAGATTGCCATTTTCACAATATTGATTTTTCTGATCCAAGAACAAGGGATGTGTTTGAATTTCCTAGTGTGTCTACAATTTCTCACTTTAGTGTTTTAAAGTTTTCATTGTAGTGATCCTTCACTTCCTGGGTTAGGTTTACTCCAAGGTACATCATCATCATCATCATCATTATTATTATTATTATTATTATTATTTTAGAGGTAGGGTTTCACTGTAGCCCAAGCTGACTTGAAGTTCTCTAAGTAGTCTCAGGGTGGCCTTAAATTCATGGCAATCCTCCTACCTCTGCTTTCCGACTGCTGGGATTAAAGGCATGTGCCAACATGCCCACCTATTTAATTATTTTATGATGCAGTTGTGAATGGGAGTGATTCTCTGATTTCATCCTCTGTGTGTTTGTTATTAGCATATAGGAAAGCTATGGATTTCTGTGTACTTATTTTGTATCCTGCTACATGCCTATAGGTGTTTATCAGCTCTAACAGTTTGCTGGTAGAGTCTTTAGGGTCCTTTATATATAGAATCATGTCATCTGCAAATAATTATAACTTGATCTCTTCCTTTCCAATGTGTCTGTTGCCTTATTTCTATAGCTAAACCTTCCAGTAATATATTAAATAAAAGTGGGGAGGGTGGACAACCTTGTTTTGTTCCTTGTTTTAGTAGAAAAGCTTCAAGATTTTATCCATTTAGTGTTATGTTTGCTTTGTTGACTATGTTGGTTTGTCATAAATATCCTTTATTGTGTTGAGATATGTTCCTTCTATTCTCAGTCTCTGTATGACTTTTATCATGAAGGGATGTTGGGTTTTGTCAAATGCTTTTACTGCATCTAATGAGATAATCATGTGATTTTTGTCCTTCATGTCCATTCATATAATGTATTACATTTATCAGTTTGTGTATGTTGAACCATCCTTGCATCTCTGGGATAAAGCCTACTTGGTCGGGGTGAATGATCTTTGTGATATACTCTTGTACCCTATTTGCCAATATTTTGTTGAGACCTTTTGCATCTATGTTCATGAGGGAGATTGGTCTTTGATTTTCTTTTTTGTTCTATCTTTACCTGGTTTGGTATCAGGGTGATCCTGGCTTCATAGAAGGAGCTTGGTAGGATTTCTTCTTTTTCTATTTTATGGAAAATTTTAAGAAGCATTTGTATTAGTTCTTCCATGAAAGTCTGGTAAAATTCACCAGTGAATCCATCTGGGCCTGGCCTTTTTTTAGTTGGGAGATTTTTGATAACTGCTTGAATCTCCATACTTGTTATAGGTCAATTATGTGACTAATCTCATCTTTATTTAATTTAAGTAGATCATATAAATCAAGGAAATGATCCATTTCTTTCTGATTTTCAAACTTAATGGAGTATATGTTCTTATAGAATGTCCCTATGATTCTTTGAATTTTTCTGGTATCTGTTGTGATGGTACCTTTTTCATCTCTAATTTTATTAATTTGTGTCTCTTCTCTTCAGTTATATTCTTAATTCAGGGACAAAATAAATCATAACCTTGAAGAACAGGTTTCTTCTCCAGTCAACTCTTTCCAAAACAGTTTGCATTTCTAACATAGTCTTTCTGCCAGCATTCTCTGCTTTTTTTTTTTTTAATTTTAATTTATTAGTTTTCTTTTCAGTAAATACAGGCAGTTTGGTACCATTATTTAGGCTCATCTGTGATCTACCCCCTCCCATTAGACCCTCCTTGTTAATGAAAATGGGTCGTGTATTGTGGAGTTAGCTCCCAGTTATTGGTATGATAAATGTCTCTGCAAATCATGACCCAACATGTGACTCTGACATTCTTTCCGCCCCCTCTTCCGCAAAATTTCCCTGAGCCATGTTGGGTTCATTTTTGGTCTGCTTCAGTGCTGAGGTGTTGGGGGCCTCTGAGGCTCTGGCTCTCTGATTTGTTAGGAGTTGATTTTTCTCTGCGTTGATCTCCTTCCCCTTTGTGCTGGTATCCGGTTCACAGGAAAACATCACCCTTGCTTATTTCGCCAGTTGTCCTTAGTAATGCAGTTTGGTCAGGAAGTGAAAAAATGTTAATTATGCCCAAATAATCATGCTTTCATCCATACCAAATGCACTGAAATTTCCTTGCACACAAATAAAAGAAAACATGGTGTAGATACATTTGTCAGCAAAGGTTGTGTTCAAGCAATTATGTGAAACAGTTGTCAACCAGTGACCCCCAGTTATGGGAGAATATCATCAAAGTATAAATTTAAAGTTGTATCAAATCTTTATAGACCCACTTCAAGATTTTTTAAGACTACCTTTATGGTCTTCACAGATCTCTGAAATCTATGAAAAATCAATTATTAAGTTTGTACCAGATCCCATATTCTCTTTACATAGTAGATTTTGTCCAAATTGTGGCCTGTACTCCAACAGTGTTTTTGCAAGCAGGGTATTCAAAGAACATCAGCTGCTTTTCAGTAATAAGGTTCTAGGAGTACAGTTTCTCTAATTAAACTGTACCTTATAAAATTCTAATGTAAATTCCTCTATTAACAAGTCCCACCAACAAATTGAAGCCAAATATTATTGATTATCCTGATTTCCTCCCAGAGGTAAATTTAGGAACAAAATATTTCTCTAATTAGACTTAATCCTACCTAAAGTGGTCTAGTGGGACTACACAGAAGATAGGAAATGTGCTCTATAGCTGCCATCTCCTGCAAATAATGTATATATTATTTAAAATTCCTCCAGTATTTAAGAGTTCTTGAGAAACATCAGGAAACATTCCAAGCATGTAGCACTTAAAACAGTCCCTTCCTGTAGCTATGCTCCCAAGGTCCAATTTTTGAGAGTTCAGAAGTCCAGCAATATTATCCCACTATAGTAGAAGTTAGTGTTCTTTAGAACAAAATAATAGACAGAGAAATAAAGAAGAAAAGATAGTACATTCATGATTTTTCTTATTGCTGTGACAGTATACCTGATAAGAAGCAGCCTAGGCATGAAGGGTTTATTTTGGTTTTACAAGTTTTATCTTATTGTGGAGGGAAAGATACAGTGCAGCTCAGGGTGGGCGAGCAAAAAGTGATTCTACCCACAGGGTAGCAGGAGAGAAAGTAGACAACTGGGACCACTTCAAAAGCCCACTTGATCTACTTCTGCCAGGTACTTCATGCCTCCAAAAGACTCCTTACCTTCCTAGCATTAACCAGATGATCTGTAAGAAACATACTGCATTCATAGCATAACACAATAACACTATACATTATGTGTACCTTAATCATAAGGGCAAAGACAAGGTTAAACTTACTTACTTTGGGCTATACCCAAAATGAGAGACTAAGACAAAAATACATGTTAATATTTCAAAATATTTTATTTATTTATTTAAAAGCAGACAAGGTGGGGGGGGGGGAAGAGAGAAAGAGAATGGGCACATCAGGGCCTCCAGCCACAGCAAACAAATGCCAGATGCATGCATACCTTGTCCATCTGGCTTACATGGGTCCTAGGAAATGGAACCTGGGTCCTTTGGCTTTGCAGGCAAACACCTTAACTGATAAATCATCTCTCTATCCTCATGTTAATATTTTAAAGTCATTACAGAAACTACAAATAATGGAACATATGAAAGTAAGAGAAGAAAATCTAAGATAAATGTTAAATTTCAAACACAATTAGGGTATGAACCCTGCATGGATCTTATGTAGAGTGTGCAGTTATCTCATGATTAATTCTTAAGACTTGACCATAAATCATATTTTCTGTTTCAGTTAATTCACCATTGTTAGAGGATTTATTCCTCTGCCTCAGGCATCAATGCAAGACCCTCACATGCAATGCTTGCTTGCTCTCTTGAGAGAAATTCTGGCTTCTCCACACTTAATAAACCCACAGGTGAAAATTATCCCAGAAAAATCTCAAGATGGTTGAGAAAGAATAAAGACAAGAACTGTTGACACAGGATGACAGAGCAAGAGTCAGAAAAAGACCTATATCTAGAAAGTTATGAAACTTGACTTAAAATTAACTGTAAATCCCACACACAGGATTGAGTGCAGATTCCTTCATTCTCTACTAATATGTTACTTCAATACATAGAGGTTGAGATTTTCTTGGAAGTGAGGGTTATGTGGTCTTTTTAAAGGGGAAAAGAAGGTGGCCCCTGTTAATATTGAGCCATGTTTCAGGACCAGCAGAGATATCTGAAGTTCTAAAATGGACTCCTTCTCTGGATAATTTTTTAAAATATTTTATTTATTCATTTGACAGAGAAAGAGGGAAATAGAGAGACAGGGAGAGAAAATGGGCGAGCCATGGCCTCCAGCCACTGCAAACAAACTCCAGACATGTGCGCCCCCTTATGCATCTGGCTTAAGTGGGTCCTGGGGAACTGAATCTGGGTCCTTTGACTTTGCAGGCAAATGCCTTAACCGCTAAGCCATCCCTCCATCCCTGGAGAATTAGATTTACACTTCTGTTTATTTGTTCACAACATTCTTTATATGATATAAGAGAATGATAGGAACTAGAACCACTGTCCTAGTATACAAACTGTATCAGGAAATAAACATCGTGTTAGACCTTTCTGGATGAAATGCTAATATTCACACAAATCATTCCATACATATGATAGGCTGACAGAGGCAAAAAGAAAAAAAAAATGTTTTAAAAGTCAATCTTGTCTCAATAATGTGATACAAAGTTGATAGTTAGCATTAAGAAATTTAAATCCCCAATTTCACATTGATTCCAAAAATGCACTTGTTAGAAAATTACTTAGTGTTTTGTATTTGTGTGGTGTAAAAATCACCGATTTTGGTATCAGCATATCTGAATTTGAATATCTACTCTAACTTGCCTAAATTTTGGAACCTTCTGAGATTTAGTGCTCTGATTTTACTCAGCCATAAAAAAACATGCACTATCATTCTCGCTTTCTGTTCTAGTTTGTAGTAAAGTCAAATCCTGACACCCGGACCCATGAAAGTGATAGTGCCAAGGGGCAGTTTCCTGTGTTTCTCTGGTGAGACTATGAGAAGCAACAAATGTTTGCCAAGAATAGCCTGAGTGGGCTGGAGAGATGGCTTAGCAGTTAAGGAGTTTTCCTGCAAAGCCAAAGGGCCTTGGTTCAGTTCCCCAGGACCTACATTAGCCAGAAGTACAAGGTGGCACATGCATCTGCAGTTCATTTAAAGTGGCTGGAGGCTCTGGCACACCCATTCTTTCTCTCTTTCTCTATCCGCGCTCGCGCTCGCGCGCGCGCGCGTGTGTGTGTGTGTTTGCGTATGTGTCTGCCTCTTTCCCTCTCTCACTCTCTCAAATAAATAAAGAAATAAAATTTAAAAAAAAAAGAATAGTCTTGAGGTACTTACTACGCAGTATGCTTTAAGTTTTATGTACTAATAGTATCAGGTGTTATTTGCTAAATGAAGCATAAAAAAGTGAGAGATGGCAAGACATTTGCCTAGAAAAATGCTTCTATAGGACATGTTGAAATTTATTCAGGAATAAGAACACACCAGAGAAGAGATACATATGAAAACACAAAAAATGAAAAGACAGCTTTGAGGATGAGCATTGCATGGATTTGGAAGAAACACCTGGGTATTTAAAAGAGGATATCCCTGGAAATATATTATTTTGTAGACTTCATTTAATGGTTCTTTTCATAGCATTGCTAGTCCCATCCAGAGATCTACATTTTTCACTGATGTTTCCAACAATAATATGTTGCTAAAATTATCCTGGCATGTCTGTGGGTGGTCTCCAAGCTGATTCTTTGTTCTTTTAACACTGCCACCAAACATCTTGCAACTATATTTGTTTCTCGTCTCTCACCAGTAGACTCCAAGTCTGTTCTGAGTTTCCTTTGAAGGTATGTGGAGTCACACACTGTTAGTGAAAGGAAATATATTAGGTGTCTGTATCTAGTGCTCTGGAAATTTTTCCCCAAGAGATTCTGGCAGCTTCCAGGCTTCTTAAGTGATAGAACTGGAAAAGACATTTCAAATTTATCATTAAATTTTTAATGTATCATTTTATTTTCTATAATTGAAAGTTTTTCATCTTTATAAATTAAGTAATATAGCATTCTATTTTTCTCTTAGTGGGACAGTTCAGCAATAACTAAGTTATTATACAATCTGATAAAGAACATAATAGGTAAATATTAATTTTTGTCTACCGACCATATGAAGTCAGTAGTGAGTTATTCTGTGGTCTTCTCAACTAAAAATTGAATTCTCTTGCCATGATGACTAATATTTCTTTTCAATTATAATGGAAATTATTTAGTGTACTGACATAATTTCTTGACCAATAAAACTATAAGGGAGTGGGAAAGGATACAATTTTTTCCTTTAGAGAGGTAATTTGAAGATATATGCATCGTAAAGCCAGCAAGGTAAGAAATGAGATATAAATGAGTGAAATAATTGCCAATTTCATAATTAAAAATAATGTTGTTTGAAATTTTAATATGTTCTTTTATTTCAAATATGAAATAATTCCTCAAATGGATAGCAACTGAAATAAAGAGCACCCACATATACCTCAGACCCTTTTGAGCAATTAGTAACCAATGCAAAATGATTTCAGAGCTAATGAGAATTGTTTAAATGCTATTTAGTTCAAATAAAAAGGAGGCCACGTGTTACAGATATTTTCTTTCATTTTTCTTTGCTCATCTTTTATTACCAGGAAGATTTGCATGAAAATAGAATCTTTGCTGCTTTCAGCTTTGTTTTATTTTAATGACGTGATAAAAATAAAAGTTATAATGGGTACAACATTATCTGATTCATCACATAAAGGAATCCTGTTTAAAAATAGGACAAAAGAAGATGAAATTATATTTCTTATTTGAAGCTAGGCATCTCATTTTACCTTGCCTGAAAACTTAATCTGATAAACCTCTATTGTGTGAAGCACAATTTTGTTTATTCTTGGTAATACTGCATCTGTTTCCCCAGCAGTGAGATACCTGTGGCTCATTATTTCAATTAAATTATTGACATGTAAATTTTTCAGGGGTAAGGGAAGAATTAATGATTGATAAAATTATCACTTATTTTAGTTTAAAATTAAATAAGCCAATACAAATGAGGCCACTCATAGTTGCTGTATTTTCTTGCCTTTTGGCAATGCAGAGCTTTGAAATGCAATCATCAAATATGCACTTTTGAATTTAACATAATATTAGTTTTTCTCCCTGTATTCACTTAGGTCATATGTTATATATAGGCCCAGATTTAGGTATGCATTACATGAAATTGATTCAGGTTTCAATTTGTAAGAGAGCATTAGTTACTTTGCTTATCACTATGACCAAATAAATACCCTAAATGAAGTATCTTAAGGGGCTAGAGAGATAATTAATTCAGTAATGTGATTAATGTGCAAGTATATGGACCTGACTTTGGATACCTACCATCTATGCAAAAGGTAAGCATGGGGCTGGGTGTGAATGGTGCATGTGTTTAATCCCAGCATTTGGGAGGCAGAGGTAGGAGGAACACTGTGTGAGTTTGAGGCCAGCCTGAGACTACAGAGTGAATTACAGGTCAGCCTGAGCTAGAGTAAGACCTTACCTTGAAAAATCAAAAAAAAAAAAAAAAAGGGGGGGGCAGGGGCAATCATGGCAGATCAGACTGTAAGCCCAGCACTGAGGTTATAGACAGGAAACAACTCTCTGGAGCTTCCTAGCTAGCTAGTCTAGCTGAATCAGTGTGTTGCAGCTGTGATAAAGATGAGGGGATGTTATTTAGCTAGGAACTGGACCAAAGGAGTGCAATGCCACCATGCCCCTGCAAGACTATAACTGCATTCTGATTCAATATCATCCAACATAGCTGACTGAATCAGTAACAGCAGTTTCTTATTGCTGCTTCTTGAACTTTTCTGCAGTGCAGCAGTTGTGGACAGACCCTCCCTGAGTCAGGGTTTGTTCTAGGCACTCATCAAACAAGCAGGGTCCTTCCTATACACCTGAACCTGATAATGAGACTCATTCTAATTGGATGCTTAATTTCTTGGAGTTTAATTAAATGTGAATATCCAATTTGTTGAAGAACAATATATTTCCCCAATGTATATTTTAGACATATGTGCCAAAAATTAGGTAGCTGTAGTTATTTGGGTTTATATCTGGTTCTTCTATTCTATTCCCGTGATCTAGGCCTGTTTTACTACCAGTACTATGCTGTTGTTGTTACTATGGCACTACAATATAACTTGAAATGAGAATGGTAATACCTTTGTATGTGTTCTGGCTTGCCTCAGCAATCTGAGATATTTGTTTATCCAAATTAGTTATAAGATGTTTTTCTTAAAATTCTCTAAAATATGGCATTGACTTTATGAATGTATAGACTTCTTTTAATGGCTTGGCCATGTTAATAATATTAATTCTGCTAATACATGAGCATGGGGCTCTTCCATATTCTAGGATCTTCTTTTATTTTTATTAAGTAAAACTTTTATATGGATACATCATGAGTTGGTACCATAATTTCCATCCTCCCCGCCCCCATGCTGCTAAGGACCCTCCTTCATAAGATTGCTGGTATTTACCATGAAGTTGTGGGTTATGAGTTGTGAGAATAGCATTCATTCATTATGGGGTATTGTCTCTGAACATTCACTTCCACCCTGTGTCTCTTACATTCTTTCTGCCTCTGGTTTTGCAAAATTCCGTGAAAATTGGTGGATGTGTTTAGTGTTAAGCTCTCAACAGCTTATAAATTTCAACCTTGGTGCATTTTGAATATCCTCAGTATCTATCTCCATCACCCTGGCACTGACGGTCAGGTTCAGCACAGAAGCAGAACTCTTGCTCATCTCACCAGTTCTTTGGTTTCACCAGGGCCCTAGCTGCTATGCTAGGGATGGTTCATCAGTTGACAGAGAGCTTTCTATATATTCTTGCCTTGTTGATAGATTTTGGCTTCTTCAATTCTGCTTTCTGAAAAAGAAAAATAGATTCTTGAACAGAGAATGAGACCAGCATAGGTTAAAAGGGATAAGGTTTGTTAATTTAGAGATTTTTGGTGAGTGAAACCTCATTTTTTGCCAAAGATTAATGGGAGATTCTCACTGGTTTCCAAATTCCTGGTCTCTATAGGATTCTGACTTGGCACAACATTCCAGCTACAGGTTGCTTTCCACTGAGTGGATTTCTTAGCAAATCAGGTTGGCTGCCCATATAGGCTGTCTGCCACTATTGCACAGGTGTATACACCTTGTCATGGCAGTTGGTTTTATATAGCAGTGTCTCCTGCTTGTTCACAGTGTTGTTGACCATTTTTCCCCAGCAGCTCAGGTATCATTTCTCAGCACTAGTGGCCTAATAACCTGGGAGCTTGCATCCTTGAAGATTCAAAAGGATCGCTTGATGTTGTGCTTCAGTAACATGTGGCATCTTCAGCAAAAAGGCCTTACCTTCACTTTATCTGAGCAAGAAAAGGCATTGAAAGAAACCTTTCTAGGTTTGGGGACATTGTAGATCTTTCTGATCAACAGCTCAGCATGGGTAGTAACCAATTTCTGGTACTGGGAGTTACAAGATAGGGACAAATAGGGTTTTAGGACTGGATTTCATCCCACCCTCTATAGGACCCTTCTTATCAGATTATCCCTCCATGCCCCTATAAAGGGTTATATCTTGTATTCTGCTATCCAGAAGTAAGGTTTCTATGGTATTAATGAATTTTGGATTTGGTTTTGTGTACATCTCCCTTTCCCTCCCATTCCTCTTCCCCCAAACCCTACTATCCTTCTTATCATTCCCTAAAATTTCTTATCAGGATTGGGTCAGTTGGGAGCTCTATTCTGATCTTTTTTCAGGACTCTCTTTTTTTTATTTCCATAGTGGTTGTACAATTTTGCATTACCACCATCAGTGAGGGAGAGTTCCTCTTCGCCCACATCTTCACCATCATTTGTTATTAGATTCCTTTTAATGATTGCCATCTTTTCTGGGTAAAGTTATCTCATAGCTGTTTTAATTTGCATTTCCCTGATGGCTAAATATGTTGAACATATTCTTAGGTGAGGATAAGCCATTTATATTTCTTACATTGAGAAGTCCCTATTAAGTTCTCTGCCCCATTGTTTTAATGGATTACTTAATTGTTTTATGGTTTCGATTAAGATTTCCTTATACATGCTAGATATTTGGCCTCTGTCAATGTTATAGCTTATGAATATTTTTCCTACCATTCTGTTGATGGTATGTTGGCTTTGTTTATGGCATATTTGTCTCTACAAAAGTTTTTTAGCTTCATGAGATCCCATTATTTGAGTGGTTGTTTAATTTCCTGGGCTACTGGGGTATCATTCAGGAAGTCTTTGCCCACTCCTATATTGTGGAAGGTTCCCCTTAATATTTCATTCAGCAGTTTGAAAATTTCAGGTCATAAGTTGGGGTCTTTAATCTAGTTGGAGTTGATTTTTGTGTGTGGTGAGAGGAGTGGGTCTAGTTTCATTTTTCTACCTGTTTTTATCCAATTTCTCCTGCATAAGTTATTGAAGATGCTGTCTTTTTCCCATTGTATATTGTTGGCTCCATTGTAAAAGATCCAGCAAATGTACTTTCTTGAACTAAGGACTGGGGTTTCAGTTCTGTTAAATTGGTCTATATGTCTGTTTTTCTGCCAATATCATGCTGTTTTTATTACTATGGCTTTGAAGTATAGATTTATATGAAGTATATTGATGTTTACTGAGGTATCAGAGGTATTTGTCTTTTTGCCATTCCATATGAATTTTGATATTTTTTTATCTCTCTGAAGAATGATGTTTGCTCATTTATTGTATTGTGCTGAATCTGTATATTTGTTTTTTAGTAGGATAGTCATTTTCACAATATTATTCCTACCTGTTCAGGATCCTGAAAGGCCCTCCTATCTTCCTATGTACTTCTCAATTTCTTCCCTGAATTTTTATGTTTTTATTGTTTATGTCTTTCACATCCTTGGTTAGTGTTATTCCAAGGTATTTGATTTATTTGTGTGTGTGTGTGTGTGTGTCTACTGAAAACAGGGTAACTTTGCTGATGTTTTTCTTCATATATTTGTCTTTTGCATATCAGAAGGCTACAGATTTTTCATGTGAATTTTGTATCCTGACACTCTGCTAAAGGAATTTATCAACTTTAGAAAATTTATGGTAGAGTCTTTTGAGTCATTTATGTATAGTTTTATGTTTTCTGAAAATAAGGCTTATTTGACTTCTTGCATTCCAATTTGTAAACTTTTTTATATCTTTCTGTTGTCTTACTGCTTGGCCTTGAACTTCTAATACTATGTTTAAGAGCAATGATGACAGTGGGAAGCCCTGACTTGTTCCCAACCTCAATGGAAATTCCTTGAGTCTTTCTCCATTAAGTATGATTTTGGCTTTAGGTGCTTTGTACATAACCTTTATTATGTTGAGATAAAATCCCTCCATTTCTAGTCTCCCCAATGTTTTGATCATGGAGTGGTGGTGTACCTTGTCAAAGGCATTTTTTGCATTTCTTTTAAAGTGTTATATGGTCCTTGGGTTTGAAATTACTTATGTTGTGTATTACATTGATCAATTCCCATATGTTGAACCATCCCTGCATTCCTAGAATAAAGTCTGCTTGATTGAGATAGATAACACTTTTGATGTATTGATGAATTCAGCTTGTGAAGATTTTGTTCAGGATTTTTACATGTAAGTTTTTCAGGGATTAAAGCCTGTAGTTGTCCTTTCATGTTGTGGCTCTACCAGATTTTGTAATTAGGGTGACACTAGCTTCATAGAAATAGTTAGGGAGCATATACTCTTCTCTGATAATATTAAAAGGCTTGAGAAAAAGTAAATTCAGTTCTCTGCATGTTTGTTCAAATACACCTGAGAATACATCAGGTCCTGGACTTTTCTTTGGAGGAGAATTTTAATTACTTTTTCAGTCTTGATGGGTAGATTACATTTGTTTGCTCTGGATTTAGTTTTGGTTGGTGGTATTTGTCTGAATTCAACCATTTCTTCCAAGTTATCAAATTTTGTGGAATAGAGGTTTTAGAAATTTATCCTGATGATTCTTCCAATTTCACTGGTGTCTGCTAGGTCCTCTCACTTTTCATTTCTAATTTTGCTAATTTGGGACTTCTCTGTTGCTTTTTTGTTTGTTTGTTTGATCAAGTTGGCCAGAGGTTTATCAGTCCTGTTTATTTTTTCAAAGAGCCAGTTCTTGTTTTTATCAATTTTCTTAGTTGTTTTCTAGTTTCCAATTCATTAATTTTAGCTGTGATATTAATTATTTCTATCCATCTGGAACTTTTAGGGTTGGATTGTTCTTGTTTTGTCCAGTGCCTTTTGGTGGATGGATAGGTTATTAATTTGAGATCTGGCTTTGTTATAAAGGTATTTAGTGCTATGAAATATCACCTCAGGACTGCCTTCTTTGTTTTCCATAAGTTTTGGTATGTTATGTTTTTCATGACCCAGTCATTGTTTAATAGTGTGTTTTTCAGTCCTCAGGAGCTGGTTTAATTATCACTGTTCCTCTTGTTAATTTCTAGCTTTAATGCATTATGGTATTGAATTTTTTTCCTTGTTTGCTATCAAGTAGGTTTTCTTTATAACTATGGTGCACCAGTGATTGGTGTGTATATACTTATGACTGTGATATCCTCTTGTTGAATTTTTCCCTTGATGAGTAAAAAGTGTCTTCCTTTGTCCTTTTTGACTGCCCCCCCCCCCAAGGTAGGGTCTCACTCTAGCCCAGGCTGACCTGGAATCCACTATAGAGTCTCAGGATGGCCTCGAACTCATGGCAATCCTCCTACCTCTGCCTCCCAAATGCTAGGATTAAAGGCATGTGCTACCACACCTGGCTTCATACTTTCTTATTTCATATTTCCATTAGCTTAGAAAATCATTTCCCATCCTTCCATTCTGAGGAGGTATCTATCCTTAGTGGTAAGGTAGGTTTTTTGAAGTCAACAGATAGAAGGGTCCATTTTTCTGATCCACCCTATTAACTCATGTCTCATAATGGCTATAACCATTAATATTTAATATATTTGTGACGTATGAATTAATCCACGACATGTTGGAAGCTTTATGAGGTTTGGTGTTGGGCTTTGTATATGTTGTGCTTATTCTAGTTATTATTTTTTTAATCTTATTTATTTAGAGAGACAAAGAGAAGGAAAAAGAGAATGGACACACCAGGGCTTCAAGCCACTACAAACACACCCCAGATGCCACCTTGTACATCTGGATTCATGAGTACTGGAAAATCAAACTTGGGCTGTTAGGCTTCATAGACAAGCACCTTACCCACTGAAAAATCTCTCTATCCCCTGCTCTAGTTTTGATTATTGTGTTCTTCCTCTGGTAGTATCTTGAAGTTGATTGTTGGACACTTCTGTGTAGAGTATTACCTGCAGTATTTTCTGTACGTTTGGCTTTGTGTCCATGTAGTTACAGAGCTAGCTTTTATCATAGAAGGATTTACTTTCACTATCTATTATGAGGAACACATTCACTGGGTAACATGGTTTGGGTTGAAAGCCATAGTTCTTAAAACTTTGAAATACTCCTTTCCTAGCCTTTCTGGATTTCAGTGTTTCCATTGAAAAGTCTGTGGTAATTTTGATGGGAATGCCTTTGTATGTTATGAATTGTTTTTCTCTTACTGCTTTTGTCCTTTCTTTGTTTTCACTCTCCATCAAAGGGGCAAGTGGGGGGAGATAGGGAATTACCATGGGATATGGTTTACAATCATGGAAGTTAATTATTAAAAAAAAATTAAAAGGGGGTGGTTAGAGAGATGGCATAGTGCTTAAGGCATTTGCCTGCCAAGCCAAACGATCCCCATTCAGTTCTCCAGGACCCATAAAAGCCACATGCACAAGGGAGCACACACATCTGGAATTACTTTGCAGTGGCTGGAGGCCCTGGCATGCCCATTCTCTTTCTCTCTCTCTTTCTTATTAAAAAAGTATTAAAAAAGTGAAAATCAGCAAACTTTTAAATAAACTAACAGAAAAAAAGAGAAAACCCATATTAACAAATTTGAGATAAAAAGGGGAACTTTACAATAGAGGTCAAGGAATTTCAGCAAATATATATACACATACACAAATGAACACTTGGTTTTAGCCAATAGGCTAATAAATGCACATGCGTATAAAACTTATGCTTTAATAAATTAGAAAATTTAAAAATACAGAGGCATATTATCCACAAAATTTAAACCAAGTTTTCCCATGCCAGTGTTTGGCATACCCTCCTGTTGTCCCACCTTATGTTGGCCAGTGGGTGATGTCCACCCTCTGCTCATGCCATCGTTTTCCCCTGCCATCATGGAGCTTCCCGTCAAGCCTGTAAGCCAAAATAAACCTTTTTTTTTTTTTTTTTTTCCCAGAAGCTGCTCTTGGTTGGGTGATTTCTACCAGCAATGCAACCCGGACTGCAACAGTAAAGTGGTACCGAGGAGTGGGATTGCTGCTAAACACCTGGCTATGTGGCTTCAGCCTTTTTGGAGCTGATTTTCAAGAGGAAGTGGAAGGAGTTGAAACCTTGGCCTAAGAGATGCCTTGCAGTGCTATAAGTACAGCTCGCTGGACGATTCTGGTCAGAACTATGGACTGTGAGGTTTGGCTCATGAGGGTGACAAAGAGCTGTGCTTGGACTAGGCTAGCAGTTTGTGTGAGAAGCTTGCTCTTATGCCCATGTCCTGAGATGTTGTGCAGGGTTGCTTTGCGTAGAAATGAACTGGTGTGTGCAGAGGGATATGGCACAGAAAGAAAAATCTTTGGTTGAACTGTTGCCCATTCAGCTGCAACTGAAAGATTACAACCTTTGAGTCTGGTCTAGCTGACCTGTACTGGGGTAACAAGAAGATGTAGACTCTTGAGTGCTCAAGGAATGTCCTGTTCTTCAAAGTCTGCTTTATTCCCCCCTGGATTAACAAATTGGCAACCCACCTGGTATTGTGGAGTATAAGAAATGCTGGAAAGAGGGTCATTGAGTTTGCAACACAGTCTTGTGTTTTGGAAATGGCCATGGGCAGTGTGAAGCGGGTTTGCTGGTTGCCTGCATAGAGACCCCATGGGGCCATGAAGATGAACCTTGGCTTGTATGTGGAGACCCTGAGAAGATGCCGGGACCATGAGATGGCTGCCAAGGAGAGCTGCCGGCCTCGATGAAGTTTCCCAGGACTGTGAGTAGCCTAGCTGGAGGGGCGGAATTGGAATGCCAGAGACTTGTTGCTGGTTAGAATTATCAGACTTGGAGATTTGTCACTGGCTAGAGTTGCTGGACTTGAAGGTACAGAGTTTGATGTTTATCCTGGTTGTTTTAAATCTTGTATTGGTTGAATGTTTCTTTGCTATGCCCAATGCCATCTACTGCAGTGTGAATATTTATTCTGTGCCATTATGGGTTTTTGGAGGTTATTTTTTTGGTATTATGGCTCAGTTAAAAGATCTTGGACTATGGGGATGTATGAACATCATTGGGATTGATAAAAACTATGGGGACTTTTAAAGTCAGACTGAATGCATTGTATTTTACACCATGTGTGGATATCAGTTTATGGGGTCCAGGGACAGAATGTGGTGGTTTGATTCAAGTGTCCCCCATAAACTTAGGTGTTCTGAATGCTAGCTCCCCAGCTGATGGATATTTGGGAATTAGTGCTTCCTGGAGAGAGTGTATTGTTGGGGGCAGGCTTATGGGCTTTATAGCCAGTTTCCCCATGCCAGTTTTTGGCACACCCTCCTGTTGCTGTGGTCCACCATATTTTGGCCAGGGGGTGATGTCCACCCTCTGCTCATGCCATCGTTTTCCCCTGCCATCGTGGAGCTTCCCTTCGAGGCAAAAAAAATCTCCTTTTCCCAGAAGCTCCTCTTGGTTGGATGATTTCTACCAGCAATGCGAGCCCGGACTGCAACAAAACTCCAGCCAGAACCTCTTAGACCTGATAAACACTTTTCGCAAAATGGTAGCTTGTAAAGTTACCTCTCATAAATCAGTAGTGTTTTCAAAAACCAAAAAGAATCATTCTGAGAATGAAATCACAAAATCAAAGCTACTTCAAAATTGACTCAAAGGATTACTTTGGAATAAACCTAACTAGTATCATTGCAAAAGACACAGGTCTCACCTCAAAGGGGGTATGAGATAGTTTATTCTGGAGGCAAATATGAGTGATCATGGCCCAGGAACACAAATTTAGATTACCCCAAATTCCATGTTTCAATGGGTTAACAATTTCATGAAAGTTTTATGGTTATGTAGCTTAAAAATTCACAAATGAAGGCACTTTTTAAGTGCATTGCCTGACAATCAGGTAGGTAGCAAACCTCCACCATAGGCCTCAGATGCTATCTGATGACATTCTTATGTGGGTCCTTGAGAAATGGACAGGGATCCTTTGGTTTTGCATGCAAATGCCTTAACTGCTAAGCCATCTCTCCAGCCTCCCCCTTTTATTATTTTTTATAATTAACAAATTCCATGATTGGAAACAACATCCCACAGTAATCCCCTCCCTCCTTCCACTTTCCCCTTTGATGGGAAGTGATTTTTGTTTTTAATGTTTTATTATTTTTTATTAGTTATATACATAGTGTATACAGTCATGATTTTACCATCATTTGCCTCCTCCCTGTTCTCCCTCCTCTGAAGGGACCTTCTTGTTGGGGAATAAGGGTTGTGTATTGTGGGGTTGGCCATCAGGTATGGGTAAGAGGCAATGTTTCTGTGCATACTGACCCAACATGTGACTCTAACCTTCTTTCTGCCCCTCTTCTGAAAATTTCCCTAAATCATTTGGAATCATTTTAGGTCTGCTACAGTGATGAGATCTTGTGAACCTCTGTGTCTCTGTATATCTAGCTTGGTAGGAGTTGAGTGTCCTCTGTGTCTATCTCCTTCACCCTTGTGCCAGTACCAGGTTCAAAAAGGAAGGAGCAGTTTTACTCATTTTCCCAATTACTCTTAATTTCACCTGGGGCCTTTTTAAGGTATAATGGGCTGGTTCCTTAGGATATGCAACCATCTGAAAAAGAGAAGTAAATTCTCCAAAAGACAGCAAAGTTAGCACCAGATAAATTGGATAACCATTTTTTTTTTTTTTTTTTTTTTTTTTTTTTTTTTTTTTTTAGAAAAAGAGAATTAAATAGGTGTAGGCTCTCTTGTAGCCCAGAATTTGTGGGAGCTTGATAAAGGAGAGTAGATTTATTTTTGGATATGGCTCTGATTTGTTTCCGAGCTCCAGCTCTGTTCCACTGAACATATCAGGAAGCCAAAGCAAGAGCAGTTGGTTTGCCACCATGGCTGTGTGCCACTATTGCACTTGTGTGAGCATCACATCAGGTTGATTGCTGCTGAGTAGCTTAGACCATGAGTTGCTTGGACAGATGTAGGTCATTCTCCTGCAGTTGCTCATGTAGCACCTTCTGGCACTAGATGAGCTAACTGTCTGGGTACTGACTCTCTTACAGATTTCAGCCAGGTCACTCCATGATCCATACCAACAGCATATGGTATCTTCAGCAGTAGGGTCTTACCACTAACTTTTTGTGTGACATCAAGTACTCTGACAAAAATCTGTCTTCTTTTGGCAATCCTTGTAGGTGTCTCTGATCAACAGTTCACTGTGGATGTTAGCCATATGCTGATACTAGGAGTTACAGGTCAGTGCCAAAGAAAAGGAGGAAGAAAAGATATATCTATCTATATCTATATCTATATCTATATCTATATCTATATCTATATCTATATCTATATCTATATCTATCTACATCTATATCTAATCTATATCTATATCTATATCTATATCTATATCTATATCTATATCTATATCTATATCTATATCTATATCTATATCTCTCTGTATGTGTGTGTGTGTGTATATATATATATATATGGAATAACTGGGTCTGTTAGTAACTCAATAGTCAACCTTTTTAGGAGTCTCCATATTGCTTTCCAAAGTGGTTATACCATCTTACATTTCCACTAACTGTGGATGATGGTTCCTATTTCTCCACATCCTTGCCAACATTTATTTTCATTTGAGTTTTTGATGTTTGCTATATTTACTAGGGTATAGTGGAATCTTATAGTTGTTTTAATTTGCATTTCCCTGATGATTATGGATGATGAATATTTTCTTAAGTGTGTGTTTGTCATTTGTATTTCCTCCTCTGAGAACTGCCTCTCTAGTTCTTTGCCCCATTATGTGAGTGGGTTGTTTGACTTTTTACTGTTTAGGTTTTTGTGTACTCAGTAGATTCTAGAAATTAGGCATCTGTCAGTCATGTAGCCAGCAAAAGTTTGCTCCCATTCTGTGGGTAATCTACTGCCTCTGCTTATTGTATGTGTATATATGAAGAAACTTTTCAGCTTCATGATATTCCAATAGTTGGGTGATTATTTAAGATCCTGAGCTACTGGAGTTTTGTTCAAGAAGTCTTTACACATTCCTATATCATGAAAAGTTCGTGTTATTTTTTTCTTCCTGTACTAGCCACGGTTACATTCTTACATTGAGGTCTTTCATTTATTTTGACTTGACATTTGTGTGTGTGGTGAGATGGGTGGATCAAGTTTCAATTTCCTGCATATCGTTATCCAGTTTGTCCAGCACCATGTGTTGAAGATGCTGTCTTTGTTTTCAGCCTACATTGTTAGGGCCTTTGTCAAGCATTAAGTAGATAGTTACTTGACCCTAAGTTTGGGTCCTTGATTCTGTTCCATTGCTCTATACTCCTTTTTTATGCCAGTACCATGCTGTTTTTATTACTATTCCTATGTAATATAGCTTTAGATCAGATATGGTGATGCTTCCAGAGGTGTTTCTTTTGCTGAGGATATGCTTGGATATCTGTGGCCTACTGCCTTTCCAGATGAATTTTGAGATTTTTTTTAATCTCTGTGAAGCATAATCTTGGGATTTTGATTGGTATTGCATTAAAACTATATATTGCCTTTGGTAAGATTGCCATTTTCACAATGTTAATTTTTCCCATCCAGGAGAATGAGAAGTCTTTCCATTTTGTCAAGTCCTCCTGAATTTCTTTAGTGTTTTTATGTTTCCACCGTATAGGTCTTTCACATCCTTGGCTAATGTTATTCCAAGGTATTTTTTTTGTTGTTGCTATTGAAAATGGGACAAGGTCACTTATTTCTTTCTCTATATCTTTGTTGTTGTTTTTTTTTTCATATAGAAAGGCTACTGATTTTTGTACATTGATTTTGTATCCTGCTACTTTGCTGAAAGAGTTAATCACCTTTAAGAGTTTTGAGATGGAGACTCTCAGGTCTCTTATGTACAGAATCATGTTGACTGAAAATAGAGCTAACTTAATTTCTTCCTTTCCAATTTGTATTCCCTTTATTTATTTTTCCTGACTTGAGCTAGGACTTCCAGTAGTATATTGAAGAGCAGAGGTGAGAGTAAACACCACTGTCTTGTTCCTGATCTCAGTGGGAATTCCTTCAGTCTGTCTCCATTAAGGGGTTTCTGAGCTTTATATAGAGCCTTTATTATGTTTAGATATAAATCTTCAATGCCAATTCTCTCCAATATTGTGATTATGCTGGGATGTTCTATTTTGTCAAAGGCCTTTTGTACATCTATCAATATGATCATGTGGTTTTTGTGTTTAAGCTTATTTATGTGGTGTATTACATTGGAAAAATTCCATATATTGAACCACTCATGCCTTCCTGGTTTGAAGCCTGCTTATTCAAGGTGGATAATGCTTTTAATGTGTTGTTGGGTTTGTTTTGTGAGGATTTTGTTCAGGATCTTTGTGGCTAAGTTCATCACAGAAATAGCCCGATAGTTTTCTTTTCTTGTGGCATCACTGCCCGGTTTTGTTATTCTGTGATATTAGGTTCTTAGAAGGAGTTGGGGAGCTTTTCCTGTTCTTCAATTGTGTGGCACAGTTTGAGAAAAATTTGTTTCAGTTCTTCCATTAAGGTTTTATAGGATTCAGCTGAGAAGGCGTCTGCTCCTGGACTCTTCTTTTGGGGGAGATTTTTGATTAAGTTTTCAATCTGTGATGTCCCCATCATTATTCAATAGTGTTTATTCAAACATCAAGAGTTTGTATGTTCTCACATTTCTCTTGTTTATTTCTAGTCTGATCTCATTGTGGTCAGCTAGGATACAAAAAAAACATTTTAATTTGTTTAACTTTGTTAAGAACTATTTTGTCTTAATAAATTGTTTTACATAAATTGTCTTGAGCTAGTGAAAAGACTGTATATTGTACAGTGTTTGAACAGAATATTTTGTAAATAACCTAATATGTGTACTTGACCTATCATTCCATTTAATTCGGTTGTTTCATTTTTTGTTGCTGAGATAAGTGATGAGTTGTCCATTGTTAAATGTTGCTTCTATACTCACCAAATAATTATGTTGGCCTTATTCTGTGTCCTTATTTCTAAAAATGTTTGTTTTATAAAATTTTGTACACCACTGGTTGGTACATATACTGAACTATATTTTCCTCCTGGTGGGTTGTTCCTATAAGCAGTATGAAGTATCCTATATATTGTTGCAATAATTTTGGGTTGCTCTACTTTCTCAGGTACTAGAAGAAAAAATACCTGTTTGCTTTCTATTTCTGTTTGCTTGTAATTCTTTTTATAGTCATTTACGCTAACATTATGATAGTCTTTAATGATGAGGTTCATTTCTTAAAGACAACAACTAGATTTGTCATTTTTTTATTCAGTCTTTAGTCTATACATTTTGCTTGGTAACTAATGTCATTAATATTCTCATTGATTATTTTATGGTATGAATGAATTCCTGTATTTTTTTTTCTTTGATTTTGTAATGGTTGATATTTTCCTATTCTAAACTTGCTTAACTATTATGGCTATCTTGCTCATCAAACCAAAAGATTCCTTCAAATGTCTTCTGTAGAGATTGCTTAATGGTTATTAATTCCTTCCTTTTGTCTTTATTGTATTTTTTTCTTTCTCCTTCAATTATGATAGACAATTTTGTTGAATATAGTAACCTAGACTGCTGGGTTTTTTTTTTCAGACTTTAAAATACATCATAACAAGTCCTCATGGTATTTAATGTTTATTTTAATAATTCCTTTATTATTCTGATGTAACTACATTTATATATGAATGGCCATACTCTAACAGCTTTCTGTACACATCCCTTATTTTATAAATTAGTATTTTGACTAAATATAATGTGTTTTTTCTGTTCCTGACTGTTTGGTGCTCTCAATGCCTACTGTACCATGATTAATTTTAAGTATGATATAATTAACAATGTTTTTCAACTTCAGCATGGAAATTTTGATCTTATTCCTATGATTCATAATCAATCTTTTGATTGTTTTTGTTATATGTATGTTGTGTAGTATGTTGGTGTGGTACAGATATGTGGTATAGATATATGGACTATGTGCACATACATGTAGAAGCCATAGGCTATAAATGGATATCCTCCTCTATCACTTTTCTATTTATTTTTCTGAAATAGTCTCTCACTGAACCTGGAGATCCCCCATTTCTTTGATTAGACTAGCTGACAAGGAAGCCTCAGTGATCATCTTACCTCTACCCTGTTCAGCACTGAGGTTAACAGGAATATACAACTATGCTTGGTTTTTATGTGGGTACTGAAAATATAAATCAGATTCTTCATCCTTGTGTAGCAAGAGCTCTTTCCCACTGAAGCATCATCCCAAACCCTCTTTAATATTTTCTTTTTGACTTACTTTGTTCTTGTCTGAATGGAGCAATTCCTCTACTTTGTCTTCAAGCACTGATCCCCTGTTATGCTATCCTTTCTTTGATTCATTCAGTTGGTGAAGTTTTCTACTGGGCTTTATTCAACTTGTTTAGATTTGTATTTCTAGTAGTTCAGTTTTTCTTTTTTTACACTATTTCTCTCTCATCAGATTCCTATTTCATGTCTTATATAGACTTCCTTATTTCCTTTAGGTATTTGTGCTCTCCTTGAATTTATTTGAGTTTTTTGTGACTCATTGATTTATTTCAATATATTCACAATTATTATTTTATAGTTTTATCCGGTATTATATCTACTTTACTTTCATTGGAGGTCATTACTATGGGATTAGCAATTTGGAAAAGATTGACAATGTCTTGGATTTTCATGTATCTCATGTTTTTGCATTGAAATTTATACATCTGAAATTAGTTTGTTGGCTGGATTATTTCTATTTTCCAAGAGAAATATTTGTAATGTTGGTGTGACTAGGCAATGATAAGGTTGAGGTGCTGTTTGTCTCAAGTGAACCTGAGTGCCAATGCAGTCCTTAGACTCATATACCACATGTTCAGAGTACCAGGTTCAATTCAAAGTGCTACCCTGAAACATAGAATACTGTCTAAAAAGCGATCAATATGAAAGAATAAACTATCTATGAAAATGGAGTAACATTCAGTTTAAAAAATCATGTATTTTACCACAATATGTTTCAGAAGTAAAAGAATTTTAATAGTACTATATGCCCTTAGATATTAATGAAGATTTGCATGAAAATGAAAAAGGCAAAGGAGGCTGATGATTAGTATTGGAATAATAAGGACAGATAAGGGAAAAGTAAATAGAAAGTACAATAATAGGGACAAGAGAGGGAGGTGAGGCATAAAGTTATAATGAGAATAGTAATAAAGGAGAGTGGATAGCATATAACAATCCTATCTCTTAGACAGACAAGGCTGGAAAACTCCTAAAATCAGTTTAGCCAGTGGTTGTTTTTTGTTTGTTTTTTTAAACCCTATCTAAAAGAAAATGAAAAGAAAGAGTAAAGAAAATAAAACAGAAAAAGAAGAAATGAGATAGAGAATGAGAGAGAGAGAGAGAGAGAGAGAGAGAAAGAGAGAGAGAGAGAAGCAAGAACAGATCAGTACTAACCTGGTCTGCTAAATTTCCATTGGATATTAACTACAGGAGAAGTAATAGTGAAGGAGCCATCTCAGTCTGAGTAGAAGTTCAGTATATGAGTGTAGGCTTTCAGATGTATACTGGATCCAGTCCCTAGCTCAGTATTCTTCCCTGTCAGCCCTGCCCACTTCCCCCCACATACTTGGAGATTCCTATCACCCCCGGTGGTCTTTGGATAAGGTGGGCATACTGTTCAGGCCTGTAGGTATATTCTTTCACTAGTTTAGTGCAGAATGCTGGCCATACCTGTTGGTGGTCTTTTGGTCCATGGTGAGTTTGGGTCACAGACTCAAAGCCCATTGATGCAGGAGTTTGGGTTCCAGAGGGTCTCCAGACTTGTGAACCCTACATTTTAGATCCTGACCCTATTTAGAAAAGAATTGACAAACATGGACTTAAGGAGAACATATTATGAATTGTTGAGTTTATTTAGGAAAAAAATCATAAATTGGGAGGTTTATTTAAGAGAAAGTGGTATCTAGGAAAAGGCTGGAACAGTTATACACACACACACACACACACACACACGCACATGCATGTAAAACAGGGCTTAGAAGCCCTCAAATTAAAAAAAAAAGTAAGTAAAATCAAACAGAGAGAATTAAGAAATTGTGAAGGACTCAGAGATCAAAGAACAATTATACATACAATCAAAGTGAGAAGGTACCCCACAGAATAACTTAGATAGAATGCAAGCCCAAAAGTACACAGGCAGGAAAAAATGTGCTCTCTCCACCCTCACAGGCTCCGTAAGAGACAGCCAGACTTACATATGTGTTCAGGACAGGTCACAGGACAAAAGAAACAAGACAAGGAGTGATCTAACCCTCATTAAATAGATCAGTTATCCAATTGGGGTGAATAGATCAAGTTATCCAATTGGGGTGAGCCTCATCATTAGGTTAAGACGTGTAAGGAAAGACCTGATTGGCTCATAGAGTCAAGGCTAACTAAGAAGGAGCCAAGATCTAATTGGTTCCTGTACTCAGAGGGCTAATCCAGAGAGGCTGAGCTGAGCAAGAAGTTTCTTCCTTGCTTGGTGTGTCACTGGCAGCCTTCTTGGGTGAGACAGGACCAGACACAGGTTCCAGTTTTGCCGAGATGAATAGAATGCCATCTCCTTATTTCCTCATTGTGCTTCTGTCCTTGACTACCTGAAGAAGAAGAAAAGAAGAAGAGGAGGAGGAGGAGGAGGAGGGGGAGGGGGAAGGGGAGGGGGAGGAGGAGGGGGAGGGGGAGGGAGGAGGAGGGGGGAGGGGGGAGGAGGAGGAAGAGGAGGAGGAGGAGGAGGAGGAGGAGGAGGAGGGAGAAGAAAGAGAAAGAGAAAGAGAAAGGAAGGGGGAAGGAGAAGAAAGAAGGAAAGAGGAGGAAGGAAGGAGGAAGGAGGAGGTAGGAAGGAAAAGGAAGAAGGAAGGAAGGAGGATGAGGAGGAGAAGAAGGAGAGGGAAGAAGAACAACAAACAACAAAAACAAACAAAACTACCCTACTCCTGTTTTCTCCTTCACCATGATTGGCAGGCTTTTCATGAATCAGGCTGTAAAAGCTGATCAGGACCCAGTGCAGCACTTCCCCATTTTAAGCATTTTCTGGAATCCTTTGTCTGTGTGTACTTTGTCTCTGAAAGAATTCCAACTAATGCTATGATGCTGATTATAGGTTTCTTCCCTGATGTCAAGAGATCACCAGGTTTCAGCATATACTGCCTTGACAATGCTTGGGATTCCTAGAATGCACTTCAGGAAGTTTTTAAGTAAATCCATTGTTTTAACTCCCAACATAAAAGTCTTCATGCCTTAAGTATAGATTCCATAATGAAACAGTTAAGAGGTAACTGCTCTCCCACCCAGAAAGTAAAAGTGAGGAATGTTTTTATGTCTGTCAGAGGAGAAACCAGGCCAGTTCAGAACTGTCAGAACTAGCTGGCCTTTTCTTATCTCTTATTCTCTAAGGAAGTTTCCCTTTCCTAGGAGAGACAATCAGACCCTTCCAAGACCCTTCCAAGGGTTACATCCTTCCTGAAAGATTAAGATTCCTGGGAATATTGCTCCTTCCCAGAAAACCTGATCCCCTTACCTAGATACCTGGTGTCAGGACTTAACTGATCAGTTCAATCTTCATGAGTCCACAAAAGACCCCAATCTGAATCTCTTTGTGGCGTTTCTGTGTTTTGGTGAAGAGATCTGTGTTCTCTCCTTCTCTCACACTCTAGGCTCTCCTTCACTGAAGTTCTAAACTTTCGTTAGGCTCTAAGCTCTATCTCTGTAACTCTCCGGTAGTAAAATCTTTCTAAATATTATCTTCTGGTCTGTGGGTTTCATTTATCAATATTCATAAGGATAAAAAAACCAAAAAGCCACTGACTCAGTGAAAGTGTTGTATGATTATTGTTTTTTTTTAATTTAATTTATTAGTTTTCATTTCAGTGAATACAGGCAGTTTGGTACCATTATTTAGGCTCATCTGTGATCTACCCCCTCCCATTAGACCCTCCTTGTTAATGAAAATGGGTCATGCATTGTGGAGTTAGCCCCCAATTATTAGTATGATAAATGTCTCTGCAAATCATGACCCAAAATGTAACTCTGACATTCTTTCCGCCCCCTCTTCCGCAAGATTTCCCTGAGCCATGTTGGGTTCATTTTTGGTCTGCTTCAGTGCTGAGGTGTTGGGGGCCTCTGAGGCTTTGGCTCTCTAATTTGGTAGGAGTTGATTTTTCTCTGCGTTGGTCTCCTTCCCCTTTGTGCTGGTATCCGGTTCACAGGAAAACATCACCCTTGCTTATTTCGCCAGTTGTCCTTAGTTTCAGTTGGGCCCCTTTTGAGGTATGTTGGGGCAGCTCTCTTCTTAGGATCTGCATCTATCTGGAAAGGAGAAGCAGATTCTCCAACGGAGAGTAAGTTAGCACCCAGAAAATTGAGATAACACTTACTTTTTTGATAGACAGTTTGATAGCTGTAGGCCCTCTTATACCCCGTGATTGATGGTAGCTTGATATTGTAGAGTGGGCTTGTGTTTGGGTATGGTTCTGGCTTGTTTCCCAGCTCCAGCTAAGGGTCTAGTACCACTGAGTGGATCAGCCAAATCAAGAGCAATTGATTCCTCACCATGGCTGTGTACCACTATTGCACTTGTGTGGGCATCACATCAGGTTATTTGTTGCTAATTAGGTTAAACAATGTGTTGCTTGGACAGATCTTGGTCATTTCCCCCAGTCGCCTATGTAGCGCCTTCTGGCACTAGACACGCTGACTGTCTGGGGACTGACTCTCTCCTGGCTTCTGGCCATGTCATTCCATTTTACACGTCAGCTGTGTATGGAGTCTTCAGCAATAGTGTCTTACCACTGGCCTTTGGTGGGTCATCACGTACTCTGACAGAAGTCTGTCATTGTTTTGGGAAACCTTGTAGGTTTCTCTGATCAAAAGCTCATTGTGGATGGTAGGCCCAAGCTGGAAGTGGGGGTTACAGGTCAGTGTCCACTAAGAAATTGAGGAAAAAGATAACTAATATACAAGAGTTAGAGAGGAGAGAGATAGAGGGGAGAGGGGGAGAGGGAGGGAGGGAAGATGTAGGAGATTTAGGTCAGTCTTGATCCTACCCTCTCCAGTGTCTTGTGGTTCAGGTGTTTCCTGTAAGGGTCTAGTGAAGGTTCAGCCATTTGGTCTGTCTTTTAGGAAGTAGAATTTTATGGTACCATTGCCGTTTGGGTCCGGATTACTGTTTTCCACCCTTTGATTCCCTCCCCGCCCTCCCATCCACCTTATTGTCTAGTCCATGAGGTGCTTGGTGGGATGTAAGGCATCTTGGGCAGATTCAGGTTAGGTGTTGCAGATGAGTGAGACTATGTGTCGATTTTTTTTCTGTGATTGGGTAAGTTCGCTGAGAATGATCTGTTCCAGGTTCAACCATTTTTCCTCAAATTTCTTTATGTCGTTTTTTCTTACTGCTGTATAGAATTCCTACCAAAGGCAATATATAGATTTAACGCAATTCCAATTAAAATCCCTACAGGGTTCTTCACAGACATAGAAAAAATGATCTCAAATTTCATATGGAAAGGCAGAAGCCCTCGCATATCCAAACATATACTCAGCAAAAGAAATACCTCTGGTGGCATCACCATACCTGATATAAAGTTATACTACAAAGCCATAGTAATAAAAACAGCATGGTACTGGCAAAAAATAGGAGTATAGACCAATGGAATATACTTGAGGACCCAGATTTTGGGCCAAGCAACTATAGCTACTTGATATTCGACAAAGGCCCAAACAATATAGACTGGAAAAAAGATAGCATCTTCAACAAATGGTGCTGGACAAACTGGATAACCACATACAGGAAACTAAAACTTGATCCACACATTTCACCATGCACAACACTCAAATCCAAATGGATCAAAGACCTCAACATAAGACCAGAAACTCGAAAACTACTGGAAGAAAATTTAGGAAGTACCTTCCATGATATAGGAATGGAAAAAGACTTCCTGAATAAAACCCCAGTGGCTCAAGTTCTTAAACAGTCACTCAACCATTGGGATCATATGAAGCTGAAGAGTTTCTTTACAGACAAGCATATAATAAGCAAAGCCAGATAGAATACCCACAGAATAGGAGAAAATATTTGCAGGTTATCCAACTGATAGAGGCCTTATCTCTAGAATTTACAAAGAACTCAAAAGTCTAAACAATAAGAAGACAAATACCCCACTCACAAAATGGGGCACAGAGTTAAACAGGCAATTCACAGAGGAAGAGATACAAATGGCAAACACACACCTAAGAAAATGTTCATCATCCCTAATCATCAGAGAAATGCAAATTAAAACAGCTATGAGATTCCACCTTACCCCAATAAGGATAGCCAACATCAAAAGGTCAAATGAAAATAAATGCTGGCAAGGATGTGGAGAAGCAGGGACACTCATTCACTGTTAGTGGGAATGCAGGATGGTACAACCACTTTGGAAAGCAATATGGAGACTCCTGAAAAAGCTGACTATAGAAATACCAACAGACCCAGTTATACCATTGCTGGGCATGTACCCTAAAACCTTCAAACCAAAAGCCAGAGAGATTTGCTCAACCATGTATGTAGCAGCTCAATTCGTAATAGCTAAAAGCTGGAATCAACCCAGATGTCCATCATTAGAAGAATGGACAACAAAGATGTGGTATATCTACACAATGGAATTCTATACAGCAGTAAAAAAAAACGACATAAAGAAATTTGAGGAAAAATGGTTGAATATGATTATTGTTTATGGCATCCTTGCTCCTGAGTTATGGCACACCCAAGAGCTGAAATAAAGCTCTAACACTCTCAAAGACACTCTGAATCTCTTTCTTATATCAATAAGATATGATAAATATTCATTAAAATTGTTTACAACCACACATTATAAAGACACTGATAAGATTTGCAAATCATGAAATAGAAATTCTTAAGATTTATTAAAACAATTATCATAATATTTTAGTCAAAAATTTATTAATAGACATAGATGTCATATGATCACAAATCGTGGTATATATCCTAGGATTTTTAGCTGAAATACACTCATGAAGGGGAAATTTTAAAATATTTGAGAAAATTTTAACTAAATTTTAAATTAGTAAAAGAAAGATACTCAAGTAATTTTTATGGATCTTTTAGATACAAATTGCCATAAAGGGCTCCACAAATAATCAATGTGACTGTCTCTTGCTCTGGGTAAGGAAGACTGAGCAGAATGACAGCTCAGAGGGCTCAAAAGAGTCAGTTAGGGGCTTGGAGGATCACTGAAGTACACAATTGCTTCTGTATATGGTAGTGGTGCTTAATCTTAGGCCAGAACATTTAAAAATGAGCCAGAGGACAAGGGTAGTCTTAGGACCAGCAAAGCTACCAGCTTCTGCTTTGTGCTTCTTTTATAATTCTTCACAGTTCTTACAGAACTTCTGCAAATGGATTTAGAAATAGGAAATTAGGACAACAAAAACATAGGGTTAGTGTCAGATTTTCCACAATAAACAATGTCTTAAATCAGATCTTCAAAAAAGCTGACTCTAGCATTGGAGAAGTAATTTCTCTTAGAGCAGGAGTTTCTCTGGGGGAAAGGCATTCTCATGTATTTGACCTGAACTACAAAGACCTTACTGTCACTGTTCTTCCTGAAGTTTCTTAGGCACAGAAATCAAATCAACGTAGCAGTGGCTTCAAAGCTATTTATTTCTCATCTTTATTTGTGACATAGAGATAACAGTCCCAAAAGAGCACAAAATCCATGCTGCATGAAACGAAGTTTCAAGTCCTGAATCCTCACTTAGTACCTATGTCTCTTAGTTAATAGTTTAAATACATAAAGTCTGTATTTGAAACTGAAGTAGTACTCTATGTTTATGATCAACAATTAAATTATTTTGTAGTTTGCTGTTGCTTTCATATTCAAAAGGAAAAGGATGTCCTTTAACATATATTGACACTTTCTTTTAAACCAGAAGTAGAGCTCCATTGTGTTACCTTGCCTGCATCATGACATCCATGTTGAAGGCTAACAAAGGATTGGTGGTATTGGATATGGCTGGGGACCCTGGTAAACAATGGAAAAAGAGCTGCTAGCATTGTTGGAGATTCAGGAAACTGTATACTAATATTAGTGTTTGTATTGGCATGCCTGCTCAACTTTATGGAAGACAGCCACTATTCAATTTAGACAAGAGAGCCCCATCTAAAGGGAGAAATGGTAGTTTGATCATCAGGTCAATCAAAAGACCTACTGTAAGTGATAGGACTTCAGCCAATGATAGGGATAGTTGGCACAAAGGGGGGAACCCACATTTGAGAAAAAGCAAAAGGATAAATCTCAAAAAAAATTAAGAAACAATGAAACTTCTGAGGGCAAAAAAAGGGGGTAGGTGATTTAGCTCAGTGTATGAACACTTGTCTAGCTAGCACAAGGCCCTGGGTTTGGCCCTCAGCATCAAAAAAAAAAAAAAAATTAAGTATAGTAACCAGCTGTTAGATGATGCCACCAATATGTGATGGACAGAAGGTTGGGCCATGTGCGTAGAGGAGTGACTGCCTTTGCTGTTAAAGGAGAAGTCTGCCACCAAACCAAATGCAATTGAGCCTTACTCATAAAATGCATATAATGAGTATCTCATATTGTGAGATAGATTGCAGCAAAATGACCAGAGACCTCTAGCCTCTCCACAAAGGATAAGGAGCAGCATAAGAGATCACTGCGAGTATGAGGGGAGAAGTCTTCCCATCAACAGGCTGTCTGAGTCACTGTCTCTTTGGGCTTGTTTCTAGACTGATGGGTGATTCATGTGCCCCCCATAAACTTATGGGTTCTGAATGCTAGGTCCTCAGCTGGTGACAATTTGGGAGTTGGATTCTACTGGAGGTGATGTTTTGTTCAGGGGAGACTTAGGGATTTTATAGTCAGCTTCCCTTCCCAGTATTTGGCTCACTCTCCTGCTGCTGTTGTCCATCTGATGTTGACCAGGGAGTGATGTCCACCCTCTGCTTATGCCATCATTTCCCCTGCCATCAAGGAGCTTCCCCTTGAGTCTGTAAGACAAAATAAACTCTTTTTTTTCCCCACAGGCTGCTGTTGGTTGGTATCTTTGTGTCAGTAATGTGAAGCTGACTGCAACATAGACTATTTTTCAGATCATTTCTCCTTTCAAAATACAGAGAATATTTAAAAATAATCTCTGACTTTTATAAAAAATACACAGATAGTGTGTATGTTTGCTAGTTTGATCAATTTTTATTTAAAAACTTACATGTCTGTATTATGTACATTAGTTTGTATAGGTGCACATTTATGTATAGGTACACACAAATGTGTGTGGAGGCCTGACCCCTCAGTTGCTCTTTACCTTATTTTTCTAAACAGAGTCACTTGCTGAACCTAGAGTTTCTCAATTTAGCTAGACTAGCTAGCCAGCAAGCTTTAGTGATCCTTTCTCTCCACCTCCACAGCCTGGGTGTTACAGAGATATAGCATCAGGTCTTGCTTTTATGTGTGTGCTAGGGATCTGAACTGAGATTCTTATGCTACACAGAAAATACTTTATACCGAGCCATCTCCCAAGCTCCCTAGTTCTTCCTGAGGGTAATTTGCTTCTCCGTGCCATGCACTCTTTCCTCACTTTTGACATTCACTTAGCTTCATGATATAGAATCAAGCCATGTGTCTACTACAAAGATTTTAGTCAACAAGCAAATACCCTAATTATGGAGTACTTATGTCCCATGATTTTTCCTGGTACCAGCCTAAAGTTACACCTACGTGATGCATTTGGCTGAGTGTAGCCTGTATATGTGTGTGTGTGTGTGTATGTTCTTACTCAATGTTCTCTTTATCCTCTCTCTGTATTTGCACTCACAAGATATATGTGTATATACATCCCACAGGCATAATGTTCAATAAAGAGAGGATATTTATAACCTCTAAATATTGAGATGTGATCTTCATAGAGCAGCTATCAACCAAGCCTGAACAACATCCTAGGCACAAGCAACACTTGCCATTGGGATATGTACATTTAAGGTGTGTGATAGCAAGAGAAGTGTTTTAATCCATATTCTGTGAAGTGGTCTTCACCAGCATTCCAGTCTTCTGTAAAACTTTGTACTTGTAAGTTAGGAAATGTAGTCATGGGCCACTGATCCACTAGATACTTCAATAATGATGCATCTAAATTTATAAAATGGAGAACTATTATCAATAAGTCAAAGTAGTGCAAATAAATTATTTAGGTGCTTTGAAAATATTTCAATTCTTTTATTTTCATTTTCTTTTTTTTTCTCTTTTCTCTTCTTTTCTTTTTTTTCTCTTTTCTCTTCTTTTCTTTTCTTTCTTTTTTTCTTTATTCTTTTCTTTCTTTTTTTTCTCTTTTCTCTTCTTTTCTTTTCTTTCTTTCTTTCTTTCTTTCTTTTTTTTTTTTTTTTTTTTTTGCTGATTGACCCTTGCAACTTGTGAATAGTTCAGAGAAGGGACTACAGTAGGCCATGTTTTCTTCTGTTATTTTGATAGGCAAAATTCAAATCCCATATTTACCCATCATTGTTATGTAGTTTTGGTCAATTTTTCTCTAATTTGTTTATATAATCTGTGAAAATAAAATAAGGATTAGATTATAATGGCATCCACCTGCACTGTGGGTGTAAGATTCTCCCCCTCCCTTTTTATAAGACAGGATCAGGTTGACCAGGAACTCACTATGTTCCAATTTAACCTTCATTTCTTTGTTGAAAGGTATAAATTAATGGAAAACAAAAGTATAATACTTGAAATGTAGAATTTGACCTTTCATTTATAATTTGGGGATGGGAAGGTTAAAATCCAATTATCTGACGATACAGAAATATACCAACTAGTCTATGGGTGCTCAATAAATTGACATAGAAAAACATTCTCAAACCCACAGGACCAATATTACCATTAGACTTGCTGCACAACATTTTCCTAGTATGTAGTTTAAGCGGGAATCTTCTTCCCTCTTAAAAAGAATCAGCTTTCCTCTGCAGTACTGAACAGTTATTTGTTAATCAGTGGAGTGATAAAGAGAATTAAAATGCTGCTTCGCAAACTCATACATACACATACACACATGCACACACAAACACACAAATATACTCTAAATTCATGTGCACTGTGCTTCTTATTATCCACTTCACCAAGCCAGAACTATTTGGTAATTACACTCCTACAGCTCCTTTGATAGTGCTAACCGACAGGTAGGAGTGTCTGCTACAATAGAACTCCTCTCTGAAATGTTCAATAAAGAAAGTGATACTGATATAATAAAAACAGGGAGGAGAGCTGCTTTGAAGCATACAACCATTCCCTTTTGAAGTGGTTTAAAAATCCATTGACTGTAAAATGCAGGATGCCTTCTTCTCCATTTATAGCTGATAAAGGGATTATCAGGACAGCACAATGAAAGTAAAATATTTCACAAAAGCAGTTCATTTGTACTCAAGGTGATGACTACTGGGCCTGTTTCAAAATTACATCTAATTAGCAACCCTTAATGAGATGATTAAAATAGCTCACTATCTCAAGTGTGTGGCACTTCTGTTTGCTTTATTTTGCTTGCCTATTTATCAAAACTTAGTTTAGTTTCTAATATCCATTCATAAGGGATTACAGATTTCATTTTTGTCCTTTTGCAAAATATTCACAAATTGAGGGTAAAATATAAAGCCAAACTATTGATGTGAGCATATGATTATTGGTGCAGGCATCTGATTAATGTTACCAACTTCTACCTCTTGATATAGCCATTATCTCACCTATCGATTTAAGATCTATACAAGTCACTCCTGAACTTTCCACATATTCCCTTGTACAATACCCTTCCAGTACAATAACTGTTCATGCCATGCCACAGATAGACACATGAAAATCATTCTGCTATCTCTGTACAATGCAATATTAAAGAAAAATTGTGAATCTAAGTCTGACTCTTCTTTTTTATTTTGCATTTGTATGCAGGAATGGTGCCTTTATGTGTTCATATATGTGTGGAGGGCAGAAGCCAATATAAGATTTCTTTCTCAGTCAAACTCCACATTATTTTTTGAGACAGGATCTCTCAATGAAACTTGAGGTCACCAATTCAGCAAGACTAGCTAGCCAGTAAACTTCACAGACCCTCCTGCCTCCACCTTCCTAGCTTTGGGATTAAAGGTGAATACAGTCATGCCCCTAGATTTTATGTGTGTGCTATGGATCTGAACTTACATCCTCATGCTTGTTCCACAGTCCCTTTAGCACCTGAGTCATGTTACCAGTCCTAGGTCAGCTTCATCTATAATTTCCTGATAGAACAATTTCCTTTCTAAGGACTTTTTCCACATAGTAGTTAACCTAAAATAGAAGACCAGTTACCTCTAAGTTCATTCCCCTAAACGTCTTCTTAACCAAAGCAGCAGGGTTTAGGGATCTATTGAAGAATCTAAACTCTCTCTACATATCTGATGTTAGGTCTGTCTCTATAAATTTGGAAGTCATTTTTCTATTGTATCTTCCTCCACCCAACAATTTTCATAGGCTTTAGATCAGTAAGCCTGTATCAAACACAGCTTAGGGCCCAATGTTCTACTAACACCAGAAAAGAAAGTATGAAATCCCCTAAAAATGTAATATGTTAATTGTGGAGACAAATGAAGAGCAGAGAGAAGACAACTAATTATTCAAAGCTATAAAAATTCACATAAACAAGATTCATAAAATAAAGATAAACATGGCTCCCAGGAGGTAGAGTTAGTACATAATTTTGGAAACAAACTATAGCAGAAAGATAGTATAAACTTCATCTGTTTTAATTCCTTATGCAAATTAAGACTGAGTCTAAAAATGATATAAATTACCTTTACAATTCAATAAACATATGTAATACTCAAAATATTAAAGGCATAACATTTTTAAATTAATCATAAAATAAGAAAACTAAGTGAACTTAGATACATAACTAAGATAGAGTTTTATAATAATTTTTAGAATCATATATATATATGGAATCATATTTTACTGTTTTATATAGATATATAAAACAGTAAAAGCTAGTGTAAGAAACATTTTTTCTGTCTTATATTCAGCTAATATGCATAATTAGGCTCTTTTTCCATTCTAATGTGTTGTCTGCCTCATATACAATATGAATAATTATAAATATAATTGTTGCTTATACTATATAATACATTAAAATTTACCAAGACACGTAAAATACTAAATTATAAAATAACAAAAATAAGAGCTAAAAAATTCCAATTAAGGGCTGGAGAGATGGCTTAGTTGTTAAGCGCTTGCCTGTGAAGCCTAAGGACCCCGGTTCGAGGCTCGGTTCCCCAGGTCCCATGTTAGCCAGATGCACAAGGGGGCGCACGAGTCTGGAGTTCGTTTGCAGAGGCTGGAAGCCCTGGTGTGCCCATTCTCTCTCTCTGCTTCTATCTGTCTTTCTCTCTGTGTCTGTCACTCTCAAATAAATAAATAAAAATTAAAAAAAAATTCCAATTAAATACAAGGAAGAAAAAAGATGTTTTCATCTTATAGTCCCTAAACCCAATAACTTTCCAAGACAAAGGTACTAAAAGACAAAGAGATTTTTAAAAGTCAAAAAAGGAACTCAAGAAAGTTCAATTCCTGAATGGCTAAGAAATGAATAATGGTTATTCAAAACAAAGCAAACAGAGATTTTGGATAGAAAATATCAACAATTATCTGATAGAAGAATATCACAGAGACAAATCCTGTGGTTCTGAACAACTTTGCCACCCTCCTGTGCCTATAACAAGTTTAGTGTTTCCATCTAAAATTGATCTTGGGCTGGAGAGATGGCTTAGTGGTTAAGCACTTGCCTGTGAAGTCTAAGGACCCCGGTTCGAGGCCCGATTCCCCAGGACCCAAGTTAGCCAGATGCACAAGGGGGCACATGCATCTGGAGTTCATTTGCAGTGGCTGGAGGCCCTGGTGCACCCATTCTCTCTCTCTCTCTATCTGCCTCTCTCTTTGTCATTCTCAAATAAATAAATAAAAATGAACAAAAATTTAAAAAAAAACAAAACTAAAATTGATCTTAACAAAGACTCTACTTTCATATAAGGCACACTTGTAGACATCAGAGTATGCTGGTCATCTTGTGTGCATCTACTGGTGATGTAAGGATTTCCTACCTTAAAGAGGACAAAGTGGCCACGCCAGCCATTTATTACTAACATGCCATGGCAAACAGCAAAAGAAGCACTGTGTGCCACTTAAAGCCACGTGGAGCTTTCAGTAAACCAGCAGAAGCAGTGGCTTTCCAGAGATCACACAGTGGGTTTCCCTTGTTTGATAACAAAGAGGGAATCTGCTTCTGTAAGTAATTTTATGGGCCGACAAGTTGCCAAGGTCTGTTAGGTCAAGGGCCCTTTAAGCTGTGGCTGCACCAGAGAAAATGGATAGTAGCAAGGAAAGGAACATTTCTTACTAGATAGATTTTTTTATAATTTTTGAAAGCTCTATGCCTTATTGTTAAGCCTTTGGGGCACTACGACAGTGTAAGGTGTAAAGACAGCACACTAAATGTTAGGGTGATGAAATCAGTTTCCTCTGTAATATAACAGAAAATCAATCTATGTTAAAGCTATAAAATAAACTTTATCAATACATTTTAAAAACAACATTGGGTCCATGATAAGTTACAGAATGAGTAATGTAATAAATTTATAATCAATTATATCTTTTTTAATAAAAAGTGGAAATGTACTCATATAACTAAGCATTCAAAGATACAATATTAGTAAAAAGATGGACAAACATCAATAAACAGTACAGAGAACATATAAATAGACTTATAGTCAACAGGTCATTGACAAAGAACAAAGGGGATTCCATTGAGTAAGCACTGCCTTTCAACAAACAATACTGGGGTAAGTACAGAATCACATGCAAAAAAATTAAATCAAGACACTGACATCACATGTTACAAACTAACTCAAAATAAAAGGGACCATAGACAGCACTGTAAAGAGAAAGAAAAAAAAACTATTACACTTAAAGATAATAGAAGAAAGTTCAGATGATTTTAGATTCAGTAATGAGATGTGAGATACACCAAATTCTAATGAAGGAGCCTGCATAAATGGCTCAGCATGTAAAAACACTGCTATCACAGGCATGGGAATTGAAGTTGCAATTCCAGACTCAGAGGGCAACATAGAAGGTGGAGACAGCATAATCTCCATAAACTCTCAGACTAGCTAGCCTGGTGTCACAGTTTGGGACTATGAGAAACTGTCTCAAACAAGTGGCAGCCAAGAGCCAGGCCAGCCATCAATGTTGTCCTCTGACCTCCGCAAGCACATTGTTGTATGCACATGCCCATACTCACAGACATCAAACATTCCCACACATATACACATTTACAATCCATACCCATATTCACAAAGCTAATAAATCATGGTATATTCTATAAAATGTAAAACTGATAGTAGATTTTATTTCAATTTAAAGAAAAAGATTTCTGCTTAAAGTCATTAAGAAAACGATGAGTCACAGATTGAAAGAAAATATTTTGAAAATGTATTTAATAAAATTCTTGTCTGCAAACATATACCACTTGAAACTGAACAATAAGCAAGTGAATATTCTTAAGAGAACCCCTCCCCAGGGTGCTGTCATTTGGGTGTGACTATTTCCCAAGGGTTGGCCACCTGTGGTGACATGAGAGGCTCTGGAAAGGGAAGTTTCATTCGTTTATGGAAGTGCATGTCATCAAGTGTCCACTATTACCATTTCCTTCAGAATAGAGTCAAAACTCTTACATCAATCTTAGGAATCCTCTGCATGTCATCTATTCGCCCTTTCTCTTTCTTCCCTCCCCATGACAACCACTGAACTTTTTATTATCTGTATGGTTTTTGCCTTTTCCAGAAGTAATTTAATATATGATTTTATTTTCAACTGGCGTCTTTCAGTTGGTTAACATTTATTTTAGGTTTCTTAGTGTCTTTTTATGTGGTGTTATAATTCATTTGTTTTCATCATGGAATGACATTCACTATGTTGCTAATGTAAGATATCTTTATCTGAATACTGGCAAAGATATGCAATAAAGGAAACTTTTATTAATCATTTGTGGGTTTGTAAAGTAGCACCAACATTTTGTGAGACAGCTGAGCAGTTTATTAGAAAGAATGAGACATTTTTTTCTGTAATATTTAATAACTAATGCTTTTAAATATTGACAAAAATGAATAGAAAATCTATGTCCACACAAAATCCTGAACTTGAATAAACAAACTAGCTTTCTTTACAATTACTCCAAACTAGAACTGATCAAAGATGATACACTTTGATAGGTGAAGGCCAGAGAGAGGAATTTCAGGAAGAGAGATGAACAGGATCCTTTGGACTACCACAGTATTTTTCATGACAGTATGCATTTGTCAAAATGCACATAGAAGAACTGAAGTTTCACACGAACTATGGAGCTTAGCTATTAGCAATGAAAATTGATTCATCAATTGTGATAAATATATTGTAGTGAAATAAATATTAATGTTATGTGAGAAAATAGCTCTGCCATGATCTTCATTTTATGTAATTCTAAAACTACTCTAAAACAAATATTATTTTTAAATGATATTGTGCCAGATTAACAAAGTAACATCAAAGTCATGGAAGAATCAAGCATATACTTACCAGTTTTCATACAACTCCTGTGTTACTAATAGGTAAGCTAGTAAACTTTGTATTTAAAATATATATATATATATATAAATGATTAGCACTAACATAAAAATACACAAAAGAAACAAGCAAAGATATGAAGCATAGTAAGCTAAAATATGTAAAATATACTAATTTAGAGAAAAAAATCAGTATGCTAGATGTGAACACATTCATAATACATCAGACTGTGTTATCCTTGAAAAATTGGACAAAAGTATTAGATTATGTAATCAAGTATAGAGGATAAAAATGATAAATACATAGTAAGAATGATAATGTAATTAACCATAACTACAGAGATAAAAAATTATGTTATTGAAAAAGATATTAATTTTTTAATCAGTTATTTTAGATGAATGCTAAAAATTAAAAGTCAAGAATTCTGGGTAAGATGGTGGCATAGAAGCCATGTGAAACTAGCCTAGGGTGGAAGTTAAGCAAAACCCCAATAAAATACACTCTTCTTCTGAAAAGTGAAGGAGTATAGATTATTGTCAGACACAATGGAGAAGCTGGAGAGACCAAGAACCACCAGAAAGGAGGAAAAGGGCCAGAGTCCTACCCAGCACTGCCCTTCCAGGTGGCAGCAGCAGCAGAGACCAAAAAACAGATTTTTCAACTTCATCAGCCTTCTTGCAAAGTTAAGAAATCTGAAGGAAAGACAGCTGAAATCAACGAAAGAGCTACAGAAAGTGCAAGAAACTCCAGAAGCCTGAACTCTCCCATCCCCCACCATCAAAACAATGAACCACTGGCATTCAGCCCCCTGTGGCAGTGAAGCAAGCACAGGTGATAAGAACTTTAGCTCAACAGCATAACACTGAGGGATCAAGGTGGACACTAAGTATTGGTGAGATTGGAAAAAGGTATTAAGGATGACTGACCAAAATAAAAAAGAAAGAAGGAAAGAGAGAAAAGCAGGTACATAGGCCTGCATTGGAAGAACTAATCTCTCTTAACCTGTCAGGGCAGATTTGAGGTTATAAATTCTTGGTTGGATTTACCATTTTTAAATAATATGTATTTGGGGGTTGAGTATTCTTGCTTTTGATGCATTTATATTTATACGGCCTTTGCCTTTTGCTCCTGTCATTATTGGGGGCAGAGTCTGATCCAGTTCCAGGTTGACCTGGAACCCAATTCAGAACAGAAATCTCTACCTACCAGCTGACAAGATTAAGGGTATAGAACAACACACACCCATAGAGACTTTGGTTTTATAAGACTATATGCTTGTTTTAATCCCCCAAATTGCATACATTGTGCTTGTTTTTATTGATTGTGTATGTTACTCAGTTGAAGTTTAGAATTTACCAGTAGATTATTCCACCCAGTCCACTAGAATACTTGATTAGCAAGCAAATTCAACACAAAGGATAAAATTTGTGACTTGACTGGGGAACAGAGATACACCTGGCAACTTGAACTCATGTCCTGAGGATATATAGAGGTGGGTTGCCATGTCTGGAAGCACTGAAGATAAGTAGAAAACCCAAGCATCAAATCAATTCAGGATGCAACAGTTACTACAAATAATGCAAGAAACTCAAAGAATCAAGATAATACAGTCCCACCCAAAACTACAAATCCATCAGAAATGATCACCAATGAGACTGCTTTAGATGAAATACCTGACAAAGATTTCAAGAAAATGATAGTATCTATGTTCAAAAAAATCAGAGAAGAAATGAAGGCAATCAAAGAAAACAAAGGAATTAAAGAAGAAAACAAACATCTGAAGAAGAACACAGGAAACCAGCTTAATGAAATAAAGAGGCCATTACAAGACATGTGTAAGGAAATAGAAATACTGAAGAAAAACCAGGCTGAAAACCTAGCTCTGAAGAATATGATCAGTAAAATAAAAAACTCTGTGGATTGTCTCTCCAGTACAATGGATGAAGGAGAGAACAGAACATCTAAACAAGAAGATCAGGTGGCAGACATAATACAATTCAACAAAGATAAAGACAAGCTAATAGGAAAGTATGAATGGGAATTTCAAAATATCTGGGACACTATGAAAAAATGAAACATAAGAGTTCAAGAATTAGAAGGAGAAGAATTTCAATCCAGAGGCTTAATAGGTGTTTTCAACAAAATTATAGAAGAAAAATTTCCCCAAATTGGAAAAGAAATGCCAATGCAGATACAAGAAGCTTTTAGAAGACCAAATAGACAAAACCTGGAAAGAACCTCTCCTCGACATGTTATTACTAAAGTACTAGACACACAAACCAAAGAAAATATAATGAAAGCAGTTAGAAATAAAAAGCAAATCAACTACAAATGTAAACCCACCATAATAACTGCAGATTACTCAAAACAAACTTTAAAAACCATAAGGGCTTGGAATGATGTATTACAAGTTCTGAAAGATAACAATTGCCAACCAAGATTACTATATCCTGCAAATGTATTTATCCAAATTGATGGATAAATAAGGACATTCCAAAAGAAAAAGAGGCTGAAGGAATTTATGACAACAAAATGAGCTATACAGAAAATACTTGAAGGAATTCTTCATGCTTAAGAGAAAGCAAAAAAAATACACAGGAGGAAATAGGACCCACATAAGCCAGATGCACATATAAATATATATGAAATAAATAAACCACACTCAAATAACAGTCAAAACAAATGAGTAAGGGAAAACAGGAAACACTACAAAATAAGTAAAATAGTAAGAAAAAATGCATACATTTCAATGATAACTCTTAATATTAATGGCCTCAATAAACCTACCAAAAGACACAGGTTTTGGGGACAAGATTGAAAATCAAGATCCTGCCATTTGTTACCTCCAAGAAACTAATCTCTCAATAAAAGATAGACACTGCCTTAGGGTGAAAGGAAGGAAAATGGCACTTCAAGCAAATGGACCTAGGAAACAAGCAGGGGTTGCTATCCTAATATCTAACAGGATAGACTTCAAACCAACATTAGTGAGGAATGATAAAGGTCATTTTATACTAATTAAAGGAACACTCCAACAGGAGGACATTATAATCCTAAACATATATGATCATGGGGGCTACCAATTTCATTTAAGAAACACACTCTTAGACTTAAGGTCACAGATAACATCAAATGATGAAGAAAAATCATTCCACAAAATCCAACAAAATTTAATGGTAAAAATATTACAGAAACTGGGAATAGAAGGAACATATCTCAATATAATAAAAGATATTTATGACAAACCTATAGCTCACATAATACTAAATGGAGAAAAACATGAAGCTTTCCCACTCAATTCAGGGACACAACAAGGTGTCCACTGCCCCCACTTTTATTTTATTTTATTTTATTTTAAATTTAATTTATTAGTTTTCTTTTCAGTAAATACAGGCAGTTTGGTATATTGTTTAGGCTCATCTGTGATCTACCCCCTCCCATTGTGCCCTCCTTGTTGACGTAAATGTGTCATGCATTGTGGAGTTAGCTCCCAGTTATTGGTATGATAAATGTCTCTGCAAATCATGACCCAACATGTAACTCTGACATTCTTTCCACCCCCTCTTCCGCAAAATTTCCCTGAGCCATGTTGGGTTCATTTTTGGTCTGCTTCACTGCTGAGGTGTTGGGGGCCTCTGAGGCTCTGGCTTTCTGATTTGTTAGGAGTTGATTTTTCTCTGCGTTGGTCTCCTTCCCCTTTGTGCTGGTATCCAGTTCACAGGAAAACATCACCCTTGCTTGTTTCGCCAGTTGTCCTTAGCTTCAGTTGGGCCCCTTTTGAGGTATGTTGGGGCAGCTCTCTTCTTAGGATCTGCATCTATCTGGAAAGGAGAAGCAGATTCTCCAACGGAGAGTAAGTTAGCACCCAGAAAATTGAGATAACACTTACTTTTTTGATAGACAGTTTGATAGCTGTAGGCCCTCTTATACCCCGTGATTGATGGTAGCTTGATATTGGAGAGTGGGCTTGTGTTTGGGTAGGGTTCTGACTTGTTTCCCAGCTCCAGCTATGGGTCTAGTACCACTGAGAGGATCAGTTAGCCAAATCAAGAGCAATTGGTTCCTCACCATGGCTGTATACCACTATTGCACTTGTGTGGGCATCACATCAGGTTATTTGTTGCTAATTAGGTTAAACAATGAGTTGCTTGGACAGATATTGGTCATTTCCCCCAGTCGCCTATGTAGCACCTTCTGGCACTAGACGCACTGACTGTCTGGGGACTGACTCTCTCCTGGCTTCCAGCCATATCATTCCATTTTACGCGTCAGCTTTGTATGGAGTCTTCAGCAATAGGGTCTTACCACTGGCCTTTGGTGGGTCATCAAGTACTCTGACAGAAGTCTGTCATTGTTTTGGGAAACCTTGTAGGTTTCTCTGATCAAAAGCTCATTGTGGATGGTAGGCCCAAGTTGGAAGTGGGGGTTACAGGTCAGTGTCCAGTAAGAAATTGAGGAAAAACATAACTAATATACAAGAGTTAGAGAGGAGAGAGATAGAGGGGAGAGGGGGAGAGGGAGGGAGGGAAGATGTAGGAGATTTAGGTCAGTCTTGATCCTACCCTCTCCAGTGTCTTGTGGTTCAGCTGTTTCCTGTAAGGGTCTAGTGAAGGTTCAACCATTTGGTCTGTCTTTTAGGAAGTAGAATTTTATGGTACCATTGCCGTTTGGGTCCGGATTACTGTTTTCCACCTTTCGATTCCCTCCCCGCCCTCCCATCCATCTTACTGTCTAGTCCATGAGGTGCTTGCTGGGTATTAAGCCATCTTGGGCAGATTCAGGTTATTAATATAGTACTGCAAGCCTTAGCTATAGCAATAAGGCAAGAGACACTTGTAAAAGGGATACAAATTGGAAAGGAAGAGATGAAATTATCAAATTATCACTATGATGATATGATTAGATACATTAAAGACCCTAAGAACTCTACCAGCAAATTGTTAGAACTGATAAAAATTTTTAGTAATGTAGCAGGATACAAAATAAATACACAGACATCAGTAGTTTTCCTGTATACTAACAACAAACATGTGGAGAATAAAATCAGGGAATCTCTCCAATTCACAATTGCCTCAAAAAATATAAATAAATAAAGTACCTTGGAATGAACTTAACCAAGGAAGTGAAGGTTCTCTACAATGAGAACTTTAAGACAGTCAAGCAAGAAATTGCAGAAAACAGAAGGAAAAGGAAATACAACCTATGTTCTTAAATTGGACGAATCAAAAATGTGAAAATCCCAATTTTTCCAAAAGCAATATACACATGTAATGTAATCTCCATTAAAATGTCAATTGGATTCTTTACAGGAATAGAAAAGACAATCCTAAAATTCATTTGGAAGCACAAAAAAACATAAAATAACTAAAACAATTTTGAGCAACAAATATAAGGCTGGTGTTAGCACCATTCCCAATTTTAAGCTATATGGCAAAATCATGGTACCAAAATGTCACAAAGACAGACATGTAGATCAATGGAACAAAATAGAGGACCCAGCTGTTAATCCAGGCAGCTCCAGCCACCTGATGTTTGACAAAAAAAAAAAAAGACAAAAATATTCATTGGAGAAAAGACAACCTCTTCAACAAGTGGTGCTGGTAAAAATGGATATCTATATGTAGAAAAATGAAAATAGATCCTTGTCTTTATCCAGGCACAAGAATTAAATCCAAGTGGATCATGGACCTTAATATCAGATGTGAAACTCTGAAATTTCTAGAAGAAAAAGGTAGGGGAAACCCTTCAACATATTGGCATAGGTAATGACTTTCTAAATATAAATCCAATTGCTCAGAAAATGAAATCACTAATCAACTACTGGGATCTAATGAAATTACAAAATTTTGTACCACTAAGGTCACTGTGGATAGCACAAAGAGACAAACTGTAGAATGGGAGTAGTTCTTTGCCAACTACACATCTGACAGGATTAATATCCAGAATATACAAATTACTCAAAAAAAAAAAAAAGAAATCAAACAACTCAATCAAAAAATGGGCTGTGGGACTAAATAGAAAGTTTTCATCAGAAGAAATGCAGATGTCATATAGACATCTAAAAATGTGTTCTACATCCTTAGCCATCAGTAAATTAAAACTATTTTGAGATTCCATCTCCCTCCCATCATAATGGCTACCATCAAAAAACAAATGACAATAAATGATGGCAAGGATGTGGTAAAAGGGGAACCATTCTACACTGTTGGTGGGAATGTAATCTGATACAGCCATTGTGGAAAAGAGTGTGGATGTTCTTAAGAGAGATAAAAGAGATTTGCCATATGATCCAGCTATAGCACTAGTAGGCATATATCCTAATGACTTCTCACTACTTTTTAGATACTTGCACAACCATGTTTATTGCTGCTCTATTCACAGTGGCTAGGAAATGGAACCAGCCTAGGTGTCCATCCACAGATGAATGGATAATAAAGATGTGGTACATCTACACAATGGACTTCTATTCAGCAGTAAGGGAAAATGAATTTATGAAGTTCTCAGGGAATTGGATGGATCTGGAAATAATTATACTAAGGGAGGTAACCCAGGCCCAGAAAGCAAAACATCACATGTTCTCTCTTATATGTGGATCTTAGCTACAAATGTATAGATTTGTTTGTGATCTGGAACCAAAAGTCAGTAGCAGAGGCCCATAAGCTAGAAAAACACTATAAAGGAGGGAGGAGAGGGAAGTTATTAAGGGGGTGGTATTGTATATGTGTAAGTAGAAAAATAGATTACAGGGAGGGAAAAGGCCTAAGTGAGGTCAGGGGAAGAGATTGTATAAAAGAAAGGTGTGGAGGAGTGTCAATCAAAATTCAAAATATTCTGAATAAGACATATGAAAATCTACTTTCTTAAATAATGGCACATATAGAAGTCATAGATTGTTACTAGAAAATTTTCAGTGTCAGGGATGGGATAGCTTCCAGTGAGTTGTAGGCCAGGGAGTTCCCTCTGCCCCCAAAATATTATAGGCTATTGCCAAGTTCCCTGGTTTCCTATGAGAAAAAGATTGTAAGACACTATTGCTGAAGATTTTGCATGCCTGAGTAGCAAAGTTACTGAGAAATTAAGCTGCTATTGAGCAGAAAACCTTCTCCCTGTAGCCCAGCCAACTGAAAGCTGGAAAAAGCTGCACTGTATACAGCCTTAAGGGAGACAGAAGTCATCAACAATGAAAACAGTGGACACTGGAAACCTCAAGTTTGGTCAGACAGTCCAAATTACTGAATGAGTACAATAGTGGCTTGTCTGCTCTGTGGTAAATCAACTGCTCTCTAATTGACTGAAGGCCCAATCTATGGGACGGAATATTTGCCTGGTACAGAAAATGTAATCAAAAGCCGATGGCAGGATAGGTCATGAGCCTTAGGGGTATAAAAGCTGCTCTTGTTTGTACAAGTGCATGTATTACATTCAACAAATTGTCCTGAACGCACTACACTTAATATTCATACCCCCATATTACTGCTACTCTCATCTGTGGTTTGAGAAACTCCTCTTTTCAGATGGTGATGACTACTGGAATGACCCAAAAGACAACATAGTGCTGAGAAGAAGAGATAGAGAATTGTCCAGCACTGAAATGTCTCATGCCCTCCAAGGCTCAGGATCCATCATGGAAGAGGTGCCGGAAAGAATGTAAGAGCCCAAGCAAGGGTACCATTCCTTACATACAGCTGTCAGACAGAATTTGTCCTCAATATCTAAGACCTTGAGGTGTCTAGCAATACCTACACAATACTCTCATAATAGGAGAAAAAAAAATATGACTAATGGAGAGAGAAGGGATATGTTGGAGAGCAGAGTTATGAAGGGGACAGTGGAAGAGGGGCAGTAACACCATGGTTTGTTGTCTCTATGTATAGAAGTTTTATATATATATATATATATATATATATATATATATATATGACAAAAAATAACAGTCAAGAATATTTGAGGCTATGATTAATTGGTTGATATATATATATATATTATTTATATAATTTTATTAGTTTTCTATTCTGCAAGTACAGGCAGTTTGGTACCATTATTAGGCTCATCCATGACCTACCTCCTCCCCATTGGCCTCTCCTTGTTGAGGTACATGGGTCATGCATTGTGGGGTTGGCCCACAGTTATTGGTACAATAAATGTCTCTGTATATCATGACCCAACATGTGGCTCTGACATTCTTTCCACCTACTCTTCCACAAAATTTCCCTCAGCCACGTTGGGTTCATTTTTGGTCTGCTTCAGTGATGAGGTGTTGGGGCCTCTGGGGCACTGGCTCTCTGATTTGGTAGGCTTTTATTTTTCTCTGTGTTGGTCTCCTTCCCCCTTGTGCTGGTATCTGGTTCATCAGGAAAACAGCACCCTTGCTTGTTTTGCCAATTTTCCTTAGTTTCATTCAGGGCCCTTTTGAGGTATGATGTGGTGGCTCTCTCTGTACAATCTGCATCTATCTGAAAAAGAGAAGTAGATTCTCCAATGGAGAGTAAGTTAGCACCAGGTCAAATGAGATAACCCTTACTTTTTTTATGGAGAGTTTAATAGGTGTAGGCCCTCTTGTACCCAATGATTGATGGTAACTTCATATTGGAGAGTGGGCTTAAGCTTGGATATGGTTGTGACTTGTTTCCCAGTTCCAGCTATGTGTCTCGTACCACTGAGGGGATCAGTGAGCCGAATCAAGAGCAGTTGGTTCCCCACCATGGCTGTGTGCCACTATTGCACTTGTGTGGGCATCACAACAGGTTATTTGCTGCAAAGTATGTTTGACCATGACTTGCTTGGACAGATATTGGTCGTTTCCCCCAGTCGCCCGTGTAGCATCTTCTGGCATTAGACATGCTGCCTGTCTGGGGACTGACATTCTCCTGGATTCCAGCCATGCCATTCCATTTTACGTGTCATCTGCATATAGTGTTTTCAGCAATAGGGTCTTACCACTAACCTTTGGTGGGTCATCAAGTACTCTGACAGAAATCTGTCATTCTTTTAGAAAACCTTGTAGGTTTCTCTGATAACAAGCTCATTGTGGGTAATAGCCCTATCCTAGTACTGAGAGTTATAGGTCAGTTCCCCCTAAGAAAATGAGGGAAAAATGTAACTAATATATAGGAGTTAGAGATGCAAGAGACAGAGAGAGAGGGAAGGGGAGGGAGGGAAGATGTAGAGGATTTAGGTTACACTTGATCCTACCCTCTCCAGTGTCTTGTGGTTCAGGTGTTTCCTGTAAGGGCCTGGTGAAGGTTCAGCCATTTGGTCTGCCTTTTAGGAAGTAGAATTTTATGGAACCATTGCTGTTTGGGTCTAGATAAGTGTTTCCCACCCCTTTCCGCCCTCCCAATCCATCCTAGTGTCTAGTCTATGAGGTGATTGCTGGGTGTGTAAGGTATCTTGGTTAGATTAAGATTAGGTGCTGTAGATGAGTGAGACTATGTGGCGATTTTTTTTTTTCTGTGATTGGGTAAGTTCATTGAGAATGATCTGTTCCAGGATCAACCATTTTTCCTCAAATTTCTTTGTGTCTTTATTTTTTTTTTTCTTACTGCTATATAGAATTTCACTGTGTAGATATACCACATCTTACTTATCCATTCTTCTAGGGATGGACAACTGGATTGATTCCAGCTCTTAGCTCTTATGAATTGAACTGCTACAAACATGGTTGAGCAAATGTCTCTGGCCTGTGGTTTGAAGGTTTTAGGTTAGATGCCCAGTAAGGGAATAACTGGGTCTGTTGGTGTCTGTATAGTCAGTTTTTTCAGGAGTCTCCATATTGCTTTACAAATTGGCTGTACCATCCTACATTTCCACCAACAGTGGATGAGTGTTCCTGCTCCTCCACATCCTCACCAGCATTTATTTTCATTTGATTTTTTGATGTTTGCTATCCTTATGGGGGTAAGGTAGAATCTCATAGTTGTTTTGATGTGCATTTCTCTGATGATTAGGGATGATGAACATTTTTTCTTAAGTGTGTGTTTGCCATTTGTATATCTTCCTCTGTGTACTGCCTGTTCATCTCTTTGCCCCATATTGTGAGTGCAGTGTTTGACTTCTTCTTGTTTAGATTTATGAGTTATTTATAGATTATAGAGATCAGGCCTCTATCAGTTGGATTATGCATAAATATTTTCTCACTTTCTGTTGGTAATCTATTGGCTATGTTTATTGTAAGCTTGTCTGTAAAGAAACTCTTCAGCTTTAAATGATCCCATTGGTTGAGTGACTGTTTAAGATCGTGAGCTACTGGGGTTTTGTTCAGAAAGTCTTTGAACATTCCTATATCACGGAAAGTACTTCCTAAATTTTCTTCCAGTAGTATTCGAGTTTCTAGTCTTATATTGACGTCTTTGATCCATTTGGATTTGAGTGTAGTGCATGGTGAAATGTGTGGATCAAGTTTCAGTTACCTGCATGTGGTTATCCAGTTTGTCCAGCACCATTTGTTGAAGGTGATGTCTTTTTTCCAGCCTATATTGTTTGGGCCTTTGTCCAATATCAAGTAGCTATAGTTGCTTGACACAAAGTCTGGGTCCTCAAGTCTATTCCATTGGTCTATACTCCTGTTTTTATGCCAGTACCATGCTGTTTTTATTACTATGGCTTTGTAGTATAACTTTATATCAGGTATGGTGATGCCACCAGAGGTATTTCTTTTGCTGAGTATATGTTTGGATACGCGAGGGCTTCTGCCTTTCCATATGAAATTTGAGATCATTTTTTCTATGTCTGTGAAGAACACTGTAGGGATTTTAATTGGAATTGCATTAAATCTATCAATTGCCTTTGGTAGGATTCTCATCTTCACAATGTTAATTCTCCCTATCCAGGAGCATAAGAAGTCTTTCCATTTTCTCACGTCCTCCTCAATTTCTTTTTTGAGTGTTTTTTATGATTTCATTGTATAAATCTTTCACTTCCTTGCTTAACATTATTCCAAGGTACTTTTTTTATTGTTGCTATTGAAAATAGGACTATGTCCCTTATTTCTTTCTCTATGTCCTTGTCAGTTTCATACAGAAAGGCTACTGATTTTTGTGCATTGATTTTGTATCCTGCTGCCTTGCTGTAGGAGTTAATCAGCTTCAGGAGTTTTGGGATGGAGTCTCTTGGGTCTCTTACATATATAATCATGTCATAAGCAAATAGAGCTAACTTATCTTCTTCCTTTTCAAATTGTGTCCCTTTTATTTCCTTCTCCTGACTTATAGCTTGAGCTAGGACTTTCAGTACTATATTGAAAAACAGAGGTGAGAGGGTAAGAGAAGACAACCCTGTCTTGTTCCTGATCTCAATGGGAATTCCTCCAGTCTCTCTCCATTAAGTATTATTTACACCTTCAGAGCTTTGTATATTGCCTTTATTATGTTAATATATGTACCAACTATGCCAATTCTCTCCAATGTTTTGATCATGAAGTGATGTTGTATCTTGTCAAAGGCCTTTTCCGCATCTATTGAAATGATCATGGGGTTTTAATGTGTAACCTTGCTTATGTGGTGTATTACAATGACAGATTTCCTTATGTTGAACCACCCTTCTGTTCCTGGGATGAATCCCACTTGGTCAAGTTGGATGATGCTTTTGATGTGTTGTTGAATTCAGTTTGCAAGGATTTTGTTCAGGACCTTTGCATCTAATTTCATTAGGGAAATAGGCTGGTAGTTTTCTTTATTTGTGGCATCTCTGCCTAGTTTGGAATTAGGGTGATACTAGCTTCATAACAGGAGTTGGGTAGATTTCCCTGTTTTTCAATTGTGTGGCACAGTTTATGGAAGATTGGTTTCAGTTCTTCCATGAAGGTTTGATAGAATTCAGCTAGGAAGCCATCTGGTCCTGGACTCTTCATTTTAGGAAGGTTTTTTATTACTTTTTCAATCTCCATGAGTGTGATGGGTTCATTGAGGTGATTAATCTGCTCTGAGTCTAGCTTTGATAGGTGGTATACATCCAGGTACTTATCCATCTTCTACACATTATCCTGTTTTGTGGAGTAGAGGTTTTTGAAATAAGTCCTGATGATTCTCCCAATTTCACTTATGTCTGTTGTGATCTCTCCTTTTTCATTTTGAATTGTGTTAATTTTAAGACTCTCCTTTTTTTTTTGCTTGATCAAATTGGCCAGAGGTTTGTCAATCTTGTTTATTTTTTCAAAGAATCAGCTATTTGTTTTTCAATTGTCTTAGTTGTTTCCTTGGTTTCCAATTCATTAATTTCTGCTCTGATTTTAATTATTTCTCTCCTTCTAGAGCTCTTTGGGTTGGATTTTTCTTGTTTTTCCAGTGCCTTTAGGTGGATTGTTAGGTTATTGATTTGGGACCTTTATGTCTTTTTTTATGAAGGCATTGAGAGCTATGAATTTTCCCCTGAGGACCTCCTTCATTGTGTCCCATAAGTTTTGGTATGATGTGTTCTCATTCTCATTCAATTCCAGGAATTTTGCAATTTCCTTTTTTATTTCATCCACTATCCATTTATTGTTTAAAAGTGTGCTGTTCAGTTTCCAGGTGCTGTTGGGATTTTTGGTGGGTCTTTTGTTGTTGATTTCTAGCAATATAGCATTGTGATCTGACATCATGCAGGGAATTACGTCAATTTTCTTAAATATGTGGAGGCAGTCTTTGTGACCCAGTATATGGTCTATTTTAGAGAATGTTCCATGGGCAACTGAGAAGAATGTGTAGTCTGTGGATTTGGTGTGGAAAGTTCTGTAGAGGTCTGTTTGGTCTATGTGATCTATGGTTTTGTTGAGTTCTCTTACTTCCCTGTTGAGTTTCTGTTTGGATGATCTGTCTATTACTGATAATGCTGTGTTGAAGTCCCCATCTATGATAGTGTTGGTGGTAATTTCTGTTTTATTGTCAAGTTGGTTTTGGTTTATGAACTGTGGTGTCCCTGTGTTTGGTGTATACAGATTTATGATTGGAATATCCTCTTGTTGGATCGTTCCCTTGATAAGTAGGAAGTGGCCTTCTTTCTCTTTTTTGATTATTTTTGGTTTGAAGTCTATTTACTGATATTAATATAGCGACACCTGCTTGTTTCTTATTCCCATTTTCTTGGAATATTGTCTTCCACCCCTTTACCCTGAGGATGTGTCTGTCTTTAGTGGTGAGGTGGGTTTCTTGAAGGCAACAGATTGAGGGGTCTAATTTTTTGATCCATCCTGTTAGCTTGTGTCTCTTGATAGGTGAATTAAGGCCATTAATATTTAGGACAATGACTGTGAGATTTGATTTGATCCCTGCCTTATTGTGGTACTAGATGTGTTTTGGTGTTTTCATGGTCTTTGAAGTTTTTTGTGCCTACTCTGGGTTTGGTTGTTGTGATCTGCTTTTGTAGGCATTTGAGTTTGGTTATATGTTTCTTCTTTGTGGAGTATTTCCTGAAATACTCTCTGTAGGTTTGGTTTTCCGTTCATATAATTGAAAAGCTGAGTTTTGTCATGGAAAGTTTTTCTTTCACCATCTATTATGAAGGATACTTTTGCTGGGTAGAGTAACTTTGGGTTGGAATCCATAGTTTCTTAGACTTTGGAGAGTTTCACACCAGACCCTTCTAGATTTCAGGGTTTCCATTGAGAAGTCTAAAGTAATTCTCATGGAGTTGCCTTTGAAAGTGGTGTGCTGTTTTTCCCTAGCTGCTTTTAGGATTTTCTCTTTGGTGTCAGTGTTTAGAATCTTAATGATAATATGTCTTGGGGTGTTTCTCCTTTGGTCCAGTCTGTTTGGAGTTCTGTTGGCTTCTTGTATCTTGATGGGCCTTTCTTTTAAGAGACTGGGGATGTTTTCTTCAATTATTTTGTTAAGTAATTTCCCTATGCTTTGGTCTGAAATTCTTCTCCTTCTGGTATTCCAGTGATTCTGATATTAGGACGTTTAAATGTTTCCCACAATTCCCTCATGTTTTGTTCTTGGAACTTTTGAACTTACTGAAGTTGTTGAACGCTCGAACTGTTTCTTCCATCTTGTCTTTCAGATCAGAGTTTCTATCCTCCACTTCACTGACTCTATTCTTGAGAGCCTCTAGAGAGTTTTACAGTTGTTCAATTAAGTTTGCATATTCTACTACTTTTCTATGTATCATTTGCATTGCTCTGTCAAGCTCCCTTTTCATAACATTTTCTGATTTTTCTTGATGATTCTTGGAATTCATCCTTGCATTTCTTTATGTCTTCATTTAGTATGGCCAGCTGATTTTTAAGGTTTTTTTTTTTTTTTTCCCCACTCTCCGTCTTACTTCTCTTTGAACTCCTTCCAATGTCTTATCAATTTGTTCTAGCTTAGTGATGGTATCATCCACATGATCATCGGTCCTTTGTTGCTTTCCTGCAAGTTCTATCAGTAGGTTGGTCAGAGTTGCATTGCTCATAGCTTCAATTTGATGTTCAAGTCCTGATGATTCTTCTATGCTTTGGTTAGATGTATTATTCATTGTAAGACTAAGTGATCTAAGTGGAATTTTTTGCATTTGATTTTTCATGTTACTTCTTTTGAGCTGTGGTCTTCCCATGATGGGCACGTAGGTGGGTGGATCAGAGTGGGCTTTATTGCAATGGGAATCTGAGACATCCTGGGGGAGTTGCCAAGCACCCTGGGCTTGGGCTCCCACTTGCCAAAGCCACCTGTCTACTGCCTGACAAGGGCACCAAAGTTGCCTGAATTCTCAAGTGGTAATACCCCAAAGCTGCCTGCATTTGAGCTTGGAGGGGGACTGAGGAACCAAGCCCTGAAGCAGCCCAAATTCTCGTTGGGAACACTGGGACCCAGAAATAGCCTGTGCTCCCCCATGTCAGGAGAATGGGGGAAGGCATTTGAACTGGCACAAGCCAGAGACACAGTCTGGGTTTGTGTGGCAGTTGTTGTGGGACTGGACTCACTGAATGTGCAGCGGCAGGTGCAGTAATGTGGGCAAATGTGTAGAGCAGTTTAAGCTTCTGCAGTGGCCTCAGGCCCACGGGGGGGGGGGGGCAGCAGGGTGCATGATAGGGCACAGCAGTGGTGCAAGGGACTGGGTCAGGGCACGGGAAGTGGCGCAGGACCATGTGCAGGATAGCAGCGGGATGGTGGCAGGGCGCAGGACAGGGCCTGGGACGGTGGCGCAGTGCTATGGGACGGTGCTTGGGATGGAGGCGGGGCGTGGGATAGGGCGCCCGATAGCAGGAGGGCACAACAGCTATTTGGTGAAATGGGTGGTCTACCTGCCCGCGAGAGGATCTATGATTCCCTTATTTCTTCCCTTTTGAGCCCCCACTGACAAGAAGACCCAGAAAACCCTTACTTTCTTGCCTTTTCTTCCCCGAGATTTGCAGGGCAGTTAGGCAATCACCATCTTGGCCTGAAATGGTTGATTTTTTTTAGAAGAGATGAAAAGATGAAATTTTAAGAGTCCAAGACATAGAGAAAATGAAAACGAGTAATTTTTACTGTCCATTGTTTTGCTTTTAGTTAAAAAAAAAAAAAATGTTTGTTTTGGGCTGCAGAGATGGCTTAGCAGATAAGCACTTGCCTATGAAGCCAAAGGACCCTGGTTCAAGGCTTGATCCCCTAGGACCCATGATAGCCAGATGCACAAGGGAGTGCATGCATCTGGAGTTTGTTTGCAGTGGCTGGAGGACCTTGCATGCCCATTCTCTCTCTCAATCTGCCTCTCCCTCTCTCTCTGTAACTTTCAAATAAATAAATAAAACTTTTAAAAATGTTTGTATTATTGTACATACCTTGATACTTTGAAAATATGAAGCATACAATGGCTATATCAAGCTACTTGAAGCATTCATTACCATAAATACATTTCTGTGTGGACCACCATTCAAAATCCATTTTCTTTCAAGCATCATGATAAAAAAAAAAATCTATTTAAAAAACCAAACAAACAAACACAAAAACCCTATGCTACTCAAGAAATGTGATTGCATTGGAAAATAAAAGTAAATTGCTGTTCAACTGTTAAAAGAATAAAATAAATAAATAAATAAAAATCCATTTTCTTTTTTAATTTTTTTTTATTAATTAGTTTTATATTCAGTCAGTTTGGTACTATTCCTAGGCTCATCCATGACTTACCCCCTCCCAATTGGCCCCTCCTTGTTGAGGTATATGGGTCGTGCATTGTAGAGTTAGCCCACAGTTATGGGTAAGATAAATGTCTCTGCATATCATGACCCAACATGTGGCTCTGACATTCTTTCCACCCCCTCTTCTGCAAAATTTCCCTGAGTAATGTTGGGTTCATTTTTGTCTGCTTCATTGATGAGGTATTGGGGGCCTGTGGGTCTCTGGATATCTGATTTGGTAGGAGTTGATTGTTCTCTGTGTCAATCTCCTTCACCTTTGTGCTGGTACCTGGTTCACCAACAAAACAGCACCCTTGCTTGTTTCACCAATCATTCTTAGTTTCAGCTGGGGCCCTTTTGAGGAATGTTGGGGTCGCTCTCTCCTTAGGATTTGGATCTATCTGAAAAAGAAAAGCATATTCTCCAATGGAGAGTAAGTTAGCACCAGACGAATGATATAACCCTTACTTTTTTATAGAAAATTTAATAGGTGTAGACCCTCTGGTAGCCCATGATTGATGGTAGCTTGATAATGGAGAGTGAGCTTATGGTTGGATATGGTTCTGACTTATTTCCCAGCTCCAGTTATGGGTCTCATACCACTGAGGGGATCAGTTAGCCAAATCAAGAACAGTTGGTTCCCCACCATGGCTGTGTGCCACTATTGCACTTGTGTGTGCATCACAACAGGTTAATTGTGCTAATTCGGTTAGACCATGAGTTGCTTGGACAGATATTGGTTATTTTCTGCTCTGATTTTAATTATTTCTTTCCTTCTGGTCATGGAAGTGTTTTATCCTTTTTCAGTCTTCCCATCCTCCCTACTCTACACCTTGCCAGTAATGTCCATTCTCCTTTATGCTTTGCAAGAATTCTCCTTATTGATTGATTGATTGATTTTTTTTTTTTTTTGTGTGTGTGTGTGTGTGTGTGTGTGTGTGTGTGTGTGTATGTGTGTGGTAGTGTCTCACTCTAGCCCAGGCTGACCTGGAATTCATTCTGTAGTCACAGGGTGGCTTCAAACTCATGGCTGTCCTCCTACCTCTGACTCCCAAATTCTGGAATTAAAGGCATGTTCCACCATGCCTGGCTTCAGTTCTCCATTTTTTATTACATGTGATTAAGTAAGACTATGCAGTATCTGTCTTGCTTCATCTAACTTAAGTAACACTTTTTACCCCAGCTTAATTTCTATTGTCACAATGACAAGATTTTGTCCTTCTAATGCCTAAATAACATTTTATAGACATTCCCTATTTTATTTATCCTTTCACCAGTTGACACTTACATCATTTCCTTAACCTGATTACTATGAACACTGAGGTATGAATATGTATTTGACACAGATTTTAGTCCCTCTTGGTTTATGCTGTTGGGTTTTGCATCAAATGTAGCTTGATTGTTAATATTTGAAGAATTCTAATACATTTTTCCCCATGATGGCTGTAACAATCTACATTCACACACTGTACAAATATTTTCTTTCATATATCCTTGGCAAAATTAGCATCTCTTGTGCTTTTGATAATAACCACCCTAACAAGTTTGGGGTGCTATTCACTGTGGTTTTAATTTCTATTATCTTGGTAATTAGTGATGGACACATTCCAAATCCTCACTAGCCATTATTATGTATTATTTTAAGGAATCTTTAAGTCCTTCTCCTATTTTTAAATTAGGTTACTTTTGTTGCTGTGGATTTGATTTTATTATGTACCTTGCATATTAACTCATTAATATATGTATATTTTATAAATATTTTCTCACAAATACTTCCTTTTCCTTTTGTAGATTATTTCCTTTGCTATGCATGCTTATTGTCTTGATTTTGTTTCCTGTGCTTGTTCCAAAATTATCTTAACCAGAACAATGTCAGTTAACTCTCTGTCTTTTTAAAGTAGTTTCAGAGTTCCAAGTATTTAACTCATTTATTCCTACATTATTGTAGTTCTTCTTAAAATTGCTATTTAACAAATTAATCCCAAACTTAGTCACTTCAGAAATTATAAAAAGTTGAAAGTCTTAATTTGAGTGATGAATTAATATTGATACAAAATACTAATAATGATATCAAAAGAAAATAGCATGTAATTCAAAATGCTCAACTCTTGTAAGGTAAATATAGACTCTGAAACCTTGCTCTCTGTGTGTGGTTCCCCCTCAGGGATGTGCTTGTTTGAGAATTGGCAAGTCACTCTGTCATAGCTCCACTTTCTGCTCTGTAAAATGACAGCATGCATTATAATCTGCAGACGATACAACACTGTATCATAAGGAGCTGTGCTTGCTGTCTCCTCTCTGTGCCTGTGTTGTTGCAAGCCATTCTTTAGAGAGATGCTTGTTCATTTTGCCTATTTCTTGAGAGTATGAGTTTAAGTGACCCTCAGATTTGATCTTTTGAGCCATTGAAGTAAAGGCCTTTATCATGCATATTAGTGATTAGGACTCAGGCATATAGTAAAGAATATATTTAGGAATGAAAGGCCATGCAGACTTCTTAGTTTAATACTACTTAAACTTTTACTTAAAGATTTTTAACTAATATATCTCTGATTCTTTCTAAAGGCTGATATTTTCCTTTGCTTTAATTTTTTTAATTTTTTTTTTGTTTATTCTTATTTATTTGAGAGAGACAGAGAGAGAAAGAGGCAGAGAGAAAGAGAGAGAGAATGGACGCACCAGGGGCTCCAGCCACTGCAAACGAACTCCAGACGCATGCGCCCCCTTGTGCATATGGCTAACGTGGGTCATGGGGAATCGAGCCTTGAACAGGGGTTCTTAGGCTTCACAGGCAAGCGCTTAACCGCTAAGCCATCTCTCCAGCCCCCTTTTATTTTTCATACACTAAGAATGGAATGGTTTTATAATATTGTCCTTTTTCTCATGTTTTCATATCAGAGTTCTCCAGATTAACCAAATACATTGAGAGAATATATAAAGAATAGGTATACATCACAGGTTTATCTTAAGTTATTTGCTAAATCCAAGTGTTTTTATTTTCTTTTTTATTAATTAGTTTTGTACTCAGTGAATACAGTCAAGTTGGTACCATTGTTAGGCTCATCCATTACCTACCACCTCCCCTTGAACCCTCCTTGTTGAAGTATATGGGTAATGCATTCTAGAATTAGCTCACAGTTATGGGTAAGATAAAAGTCTGCATATCATGACCCAACATGTGGCTCTGACATTCTTTCCACCCCCTCTTCCACAAAATTTCCCGGAGCCACATTGGGTTCATTTTTGGTCTGCTTAAGTTATGAGGTGTTGAGGGCCAAAGGTCTATGGATCTCTCATCTGGTAGGAATTGATTTTTGTCTGTCTGTGTTGATCTCCTTTACCCTTGTGTTGGTACCTGGTTCACCAAGAAAACAGCACCCTTGCTTGTTTCGCCAATTTTTCTTGGTTTCAGCCAGGGCCATTTTGAGGTATGATGGGGTGGATCTCTCCTTAGGATCTACATCCATCTGAAAAAGAGAACCACATTCTCCAATAGAGAGGAATTTAGCACCAGACAATGAGATAACCCTTACTTTTTTTTTTAGAGAGAATTTAATAGGTATAGGCCCTCTTGTAGCCCATGATTGGTGGTAGGTTGATAGTGGAGAGAGGGCTTATGTTTGGATATGGTTCTGACTTGTTTCTCAGTTCCAGCTATGGGTCCCGTACCACTGTGGGGATCAGTTAGCCAAATCAAGAGCAGTTGGTTCCCCACCTTGGCTGTGTGCCACTATTGCACTTGTGTGAGTATCACAACAGGTTATTTGCTGCTAAGTAGGTTAGACCATGAGTTGCTTGGACAGATATTGGTCATTTTCCCCCAGTCACCCATATAGCACCTCCTGGCACCAGACACTCTGACTCTCTGGGGACTCTCTTCCAGCTTCAAGCCATGCCCTTCCATTTTATGTGTCAACCGCATAAGGTGTCTTCAGCAGTAGGGTTTTAACACTAACCTTTGGTGGGTCATCAAGTACTCTGACAGAAATCTGTCTTTTTTTAGGAAACCTTGTAGGTCTCTCTGATCAAAAGCTCATTGTGGATGATAGCCACATGCAGGTACTGCGAGTTACAGGTCAGTGCCCACTAAGAAAAAGGAAGAAAAAGATAACTAATATAAAAGAGATAGAGAGAAGAGAGAGAGAGAGAGGGAGGGAGGGAGAGAGGAGAGAGAGAGAGAGAGGGAGAGAGGCTGTAGAATATTAAGGTCAGTCTTCATCATACCCTCTCCAGTGTCTTGTGGGTCAGGTGTCAAAGAGCTCAACAGGCAGTTCACAGAGGAAGAAATACAAATGTCAAACACACACTTAAGATAATGTTCACCATCCCTACCCATCAAGGAAATGAAACTGAAAACAACAATGAGATTCCAGCTTACCCCAGTAAGGACAGCAAACATTGAAAAAAATCAAATGAAAATAAATGCTGTAGAGGATGTGGAGAAGTAGGAACACTCATCCACTGTTGGTGGGAATGTAAGATGGTACAACCACCTTAGAAAGCAATCTGGAGGGCTGGAGAGATGGCTTAGCGGTTAAGTGCTTGCCTTTGAAGCCTAAGGACCCCGGTTCGAGGCTCGGTTCCCCAGGTCCCACGTTAGCCAGATGCACAAGGGGGCGCATGCATCTGGAGTTCGTTTGCAGAGGCTGGAAGCCCTGGCGCGCCCATTCTCTCTCTCTCCCTCTATCTGTCTTTCTCTCTGTGTCTGTTGCTCTCAAATAAATAAATAAAAATTTAAAATAATTAAAAAAAAAAAAAGAAAGCAATCTGGAGACTCCTGGAAAAGCTGACTATAGAGTTACCAACAGACCCAGTTATTCCCTTACTGGGCATCTGCCCTAAAACCTTCAAACCACAGGCCAGAGAGATTTGCTCAACCATGTTTGTAGCAGCTCAATTCATAATATCTAAGAGCTGGAATCAATCCAGATGTCCATCACTAGAAGAATGGATAGCTAAATCCAACTTTGAAAAGTGAATTAGCATATCTCTTAGTAATAATTATAAAACTTGTTTATATTTTTGTCATAGTCTTTTCTTGAGTTTTCTAACATTTAAAAATTATTTTAGCAAGAATATCCTCCTGACATTTTCTACCCTTAGATTTTTTAGTGTGTGATAGAGTATTCATCTGATTACATAATTATAAATAACAGACCTATAAGGGCCAACATGACAAAAGTCATGATCATGCTTCTGGAAAAAAAAGGTAAAATTGTTCCGCATTTTACACATAATTTTATCAACAATCAAAATGAAAGATTTTGCCAGAGTAGTGAGGACTAATGGGTAGAAAATTAATGCCCTTCATCTTGTTTTTCAGGCAACCTTTATTCTACTAAGGGTGGTGATTCTCCTAATTTGGAGTGTTCTCAGGAACTTCATCACTGTGATCAGGAGGATGGGCTCTGGAGAGAGATGGCTCAGTTTGGAACATCTGCTGGCCACATAGTATATCCCTCAGTATTTTACTTCTCATATACACACTTTGGGGATGATGAAAATTAAATTAAATCTTTATATAAATTGTGTCTAAAGCAGAACCTGAAAAATGAGAAGTCATAATCCAATCTTAGCTGTTAACACAAATGTTGAAAGCCAAGGAACCTTGGATTGACCCCTCAGTCCTGTTTTGACTTCTAAAAAAATAATAAAGACTCTTGCCAAAAGTTGACTTTTCTTACACATTCTTCTCCAGTTTGTAATGAAACTCAGAGGTCACAAGGTCAGTGATTGTTTCAATCCAAAACTAAGATCTTATTGCCAATCTAAAGCTCACTAGCTCTCAAATGACAATAGATATAGGAAAATGAAAGAGCCTTTAAGTAGTTATTTAAAAATTAATCCCCTCTGGAAAATCTTGGAGAACTCATAAAATGGCTATTAGATTGGATAATGGTCCATGTAGTCTCCACATGAAATAGAAAAAAATTCCAATGAATTTCAATTGTATATATTTTCTGAGAGATTAAAGTATTTTGCACATACTGAAGGAAACATGGATTTTTACTATAATTATACATATCATTTTCTGGATGCTCATATTCTTCATAACAGCATTATAATTTTTATCTGATCTAAAAATTCATAATTTCTTTAGACAATCTGCAAATTTATGGAAAGCACATAGAAATAAGATCACTAGTCATTCTATATCCAGTGAAAAACTTTGTATGGTGGTTTTCTGTGGGTGCACATATGTGTCTATACTCACTTATAAATACTTAGAGATATATGCACATATCTGCATAATTTGGTTATTAGATAAGTTAAAAAGTCACTTGACATTTTGTTCTGCTTAAACAGAGAAAATACAGACTTTAAAAAAATAAGCAGGACACCTATTACTATGAAGTCTGAATTCTAGAGCATAGTACAACCCTATCATTATAACAAACTTGCATCATACATTTAGGATTTGCTTTCTGCACATGTATGTTAATCACTAGCCCAGAGTACTGAATGATAATTTTAACTACCATCCCATTTTAGACTTATCTCTTTACAAATGTAAAGCCATGTATATCTTTTTGGGGTAATCCATGCATGAACACAATTAGCATTTTATAGCTATACTATTTAGCTAAAAATGTGTTTCTATCCAATAGCTCTAAGAATATGATTGTATTATGAAAGTAGCAAAAACATAATTTCATGGAAAGCATGATAAATCATTTACATTGAAGTATTTTTAAATATTTTCAGTTATTGTACAATTAACTGCATTCAAAGATGATTTAATTACTAAGATGTTGGCAAATATGTACACAGTTATGCAATTTTCCTTATCTCCAATTGGTGATTGCAGACGGATTAAGGAGTTTAACTTGGCACACAGTAAAGATGTTTAATTCTTTTATTCCCAAGTGAATGAATATATCATGATTCCTCCATCCCCTGAATTACCCTTCATCTAAATCCAATATCAGATGAGAAAAGATTCTTAGTGAATATCCTCTATCACTTTTTGTAGAATAATCAAATACAGGAACATATTTCAAGTCTTGTGTCTTGAAATTAACAAAGATATTTTCAGAATCCTGTCTGTTTTTCTATTTACATTCCAGAGTAGTCACCCTTACCCTTTATGTTATGTTATGATATGATATGTTGTTATATTATGTTGATGGAAATTTCAAAGACAATCTTTTTGCCTTTCTCTTTCCTTTTCTTGCCTCCCATATAGTAAGTCCAGATAAGTCTTCTATAGTTTTGACTCTTGAGCCTACTGCTTTCTTGCTTATTGCCAGCACCAACCTACTCAATCACCCTATAGAAAAGATTCCCAAGTGATTACTATCATCAGTATCCTTTGCAGTCCATCATTGCTGAATGTCCTAAACAAAATCTTCTACTGAAATTGAAAATATAAGAGTAATAGGTATTTTTGGGTGTGTGCTATGTGTTAATGTCTCTGTGTGTTTGGGTTCACCTGTGTGTGTAGATACTCATGGACCTGGATGTATATATGTGCATATACCTATGGAGGCCAGAAGTAAATGTCAGCTGTCTTACTCAATTACTTGATCACTCTCCCTGATACTTTGTAAGACAAAGTATTTAAGTGAACCCACTAAATTGGACTAAATTAGCTAGCCAAAAAATATTGGAGATCCTCCTGTCTCTACCTCCCTAGCTCTATATTTATAGACCTATGCTGCTATGCCTGGCATTTTATGTGGTTGCTGAGACTCTTTCCTCCCTCCCTCCCTCTCTCTCTCTCTCTCTCTCTCTCTCTCTCTCTCTCTCTCTGGTATATACACATGTTAGAGCAGATGTGGAACCACCCAGCACATGTGAATGACATCAGAGAATATCGGGTGTCCCTTTCATTGTTTATCCATGTTTCCTTGCAATGGATTCTCTTTACTGATTCTGAAATATCTAGTGATTTTCTTGTTTCTGCTCCTAATAGTACTAGGGTTAGAGACATATGTGACTATGCCCAACTATATATGTGGGTTCTAGGAAATGAACTCAGGGGTCTCCAGCCTCCTTATACCCTCATGGTTATGCAGGAAGCATTTTTAACTAGTGAGTCATATATCTATACTTATTGATTTTATTTTTATGCGTATGTATATGTCTGTGTGTGGATATATAAGTGCATGTTCCAGGTGTTGGTGTGTATGCTGTGTGCCTGTGTGTGTGTGTGTGTGTGTGTGTGTGTGTGTGTGTATCAATGGACATCCTGAAGTGACATTCCTCAGAAAAATGGCCCACTGTTTGATTTTTATTATTTATTGTTTTTTTTTTATAAAATGTTGTAGACCCTCTCTCTCCCACCCCAGTTCTGATGAGGGTCTTCTTTGGTAGGGTTATTGGTATTAATTGTGAGGTCCAAGAGGCTCCAGTCAATTTCTGCTGGGGAAAGGAAACAGGGTGCCTCAGGCTATTCCCAACCACATTGAGGAACTTACAATGCTGCTGACCCTTCTTTCCTGAGCCTTGGCAGGCCAGATAGGAATCTGATTTAGTGTTGCTTTCTCTGTAATCTCTGGCTTTCTGTTTTGGTGAGGTTTGAGTGACCACAGTATCTGTTGCAGTTTCCCTGGGACTGGTTTTCAGTCTCGTCATGAAGGCAGTGATTTGTGTCACTACTTTTTCTGTAATGAATTCTGGGATTGGGCAGATGAGGTGGAGGTGACATATCTCATGGTAGACAATCAACTCCCTTTTTGAAGTATTGATGTATTGAAGTATTATTCTCCCCAGTAGTTTCCTCCATAAGAACAGATTCTCTAACCAAAAGTGAGAACAGTTTGAAAAAATGGGGGTTAAGAATAGTTTATATATATTCATATGTATATCCTCTCTTGTTGGTTAAAGAGCAGTGGAAGTTCTCTCTGTAGCCTATTTGTTTTCTGTTCTAGGGAATCCAGCTTAGTTCCCAGAGCTAGATATGAGTTCTCTCCCACTGAGTGGGTCTCATGTCTAATCTGTGAGCAGTTGATTACCCACATTGGTTGTGTGCCATTATTGTACAAGTGTATACTTCTTGCTCAGATGTTTGATTTTGTAACTGACAGAATCTCTTCTTTAATATTGCCAACCCTTATTTTCCAGCCACTGTCATAGAACTTTTGCTATGAAGGGTAGCCAGGAGGCAACTGGATTCTCTTTCTTTTCCAGCATGGACACTTGATATCCTGTGGCCACAGGCTGTGGTGGCTTTAGCAATAGGGACTTACCTTTTAGATCTTGAGAATTACCACGTGTTTTGGCAATGACCTGTATTATTTTAGGCATCTTATGTCACCCTAATAAACATCTCACTATGTGGGGGAACTCAATCTGAGCCTGAATTAACAGTCAGCACCCATGGTTTTAAGGTAACACTTTTTCCACCTTTTATGGAGCTCTTCTGTTCAGGTCTTAATTGCCCTAATCGAGACAATGACTTATAGAGTGGTATCCTGGAAGAAAGTTTCTACGGAATTGACTCATGTTGCCATTATTCATGCATATTCACCCCCTTTTCATCCCCTACCTCTGCTCCCAAGCCTTTCCCTTCTTTCCTTCATTCCTTCCTTCTCTCTCTCTCTTTCTATCTCTCTCTTTCTTTCTATCAACTTGTTGTTGAGGATCCCCTCCTCTCATCCCCCTCTATTTTCCCTTTATTCTGTCTTCAATATAGTACCATATTCATATTGTTGATATTTATTATTGCTTAATATTAACTGAGGCTGGTCCACAGAACACATATGACAGTGGTCATGTGGCACTTGATGTTCTGAATGTGTGACCTCAGTTAGCATAATTTTTCAAAGTCCCTTCATTTTCTTGCAAATCTGATTATTTCAATTTTCCTGACCAGTGAGTAGAATTTCCACTGTGTATATGTACCACATTGTCATTAATCAATAATTTGTTTTTCAATGGTTTTATTTATTGATTGATTGATTTGAGAGAGAGAATGGGTACTGCAAGTTCTCTATCCACTGCAAATAAACTCTATATACATCTTGTGCATCTGGCTTACGTGGGTACTGGAGAATCAAACCTGGGTCCTTAGCCTTTGCAGTGCGATAACTGCTAAGCTATCTCTCTGGCCCAACCATTCATTTGATGACAGACATCTGGCATAATTCCAGTTTGTGGCTTTTGTGACTCTCTAATTAATAAAAAATATTAATAAAACTTACAAAAAATTGCTAAAAGTGGTTGAGCATGTGTCTGTGGTATATAGAAGAGGCTTTAGGGTATGTGCCCCCAAAAAGGTATACCTGGATCTCATGGTAGCTCTATTTTCAGCATTTAGAGGAGTTTTCATACAGATTACCATAGTAGCTGCACAAGTTTGAACTCCCACTAGTAGTAGATGAGGTTTCCTCATCTCCCCCCCCCACCAATATGTGATTTTTTTGATGGTTACATTCTGACTGGAGCGATATGGGATCTCATAATTGTTTTAGTTTGTATTTCCCTGATGAGTAGAGACGTTGAACAGCTCTTTTCATGTGTATTTCTTCACTTGAGAATTTCCATTGAAGTTCCACTGAAGCTTCTATTAAGGTGCTGGGTGTTCTAGGTGGGGATATTTTGCCTTGTTGTCTTGCATTCTTTACTTTGAATTGGAGTTTGTCCATCTTCATGTAGTTATCTTGCCATAATTGCAGCAAATAGTATATCTTATGTAATATGCATTATTTTCTTTGTTCAAGTTTGGCCAAGGTAGGAGTGGGAAGATGGGAGGTTGGCTGGGTGCCCTTGAGCCTGAGCTAGGTCTTTTTTGTGTATTTGCTGCTCTCCTGGGAATTCTGGGTGGGCTCCAGAGTGCCTGGACAACTCAGTTACCAAGGTGTCTTTTTGTCTCTGGTACTTGCTGCCTGGTCCTTAGCCATGGACTTGGTTGTGGCAACTGGTGGGACACCAACTGAGGGGACAGCAGGGATCCCACTTCAGGGTTTGAATATCAGTCACTATGGCTATGGGGCCTGCCTGGTCACACATTTGGGATGAAGATTATTGTTGATAGATCCTGTGTAGGAGCCTGCTCCAACATGTCTTGTGTGTAGATTCAGTGCTACTCTATCCAACCCACAAGTATGTGTACACAGCCAGGGAGCAGAGGCTTTGTGCCCTACTAGCCCCACATGGGTTAACTGCTAGGGAGTCAGGGAGCTGGTAAGTCAGGGCCTACTCATCCCATGAGCACAATGAGCCTTACCAGCCCCAGGTGAGGTCCTGGAGAACTCTTGAGCTGGGGCCTACCCCATACCCCCTACACATACACACACACACACAAAGAACTTGGAGGCTGTGGCCTACCTACCACACAGGAGCCACCAGAAACCATGGAGTTTGGGCCTACTCACCCCACTTGTTCTCTGGAAACTACCTCTACAACAATATTCACTGTGCTACTGAGGAACCAGGGAGCCAGGGCTGGCTTATCCCACATGCATACCAGACCTTACCCACCCCATGGTAACCACTAGGAAACAGGGAAGCCAGAGCCTACTCATCTCACACATGTACCCAGCCCTAACCACCCCACAGGAGCTGCCCATGATCCATTGTTTTTGAGACAGTCTCTCATTGGCCTGAAGTTCACCAATTAGGCTTCAGTGGCTGGTTATTGAGTCCTAGGGTTCTGTCTGTCTCTGTCTTTGCAACCCTTGCATCTTCTGCAGTGCTGGGATTAAAAGCACATACCACCATGCCCAGAAATTTCATGTGGGTTCTGGGAGTTAAATTCAGGTCCTCATGCTTTCAAGCCAAGCAGTTTACCCACTGAACTGTCTCCTTAGTTCTGAACAATGATGTCTCATATGACTAAAATTACTCTAATTCAACTGACCTTTATCCCAAAGCCCCTAGACCGTACTGCCCATGGCAAAACAGGATCTTAATTCCCAAAATATGAATGTGGTTTAATTTGCTTAACTTTTGAATTTCTGCTAATTTTAAGGTATGGGGAATAATCATTGTAATGTCATAGAAAAATGAATAAAATTATACTTGAAGTGATTATAACAAGTCCCATATATACTGCAAGCAAGAGACTATATTAGATAAAAAATCAAACATGTATACACACTCCAAAACTATAAGCATCATTCCTTTTATAATCTCCTGTTCTGGCTGCCATTATGGCATGGCATGAAAAACCTTTATTAAGTTCATTAATAGAAGAGTGGCATCAATCTAAGGAAGCTGCCCATAGATGCAGTACTCTATTCTAACTGGTGGGTTGACAGAATAAAGCATGATTCTGAGCAAAGGGGACAATTGGCATGGTCCAGACTACCTTTGTAACCTCAGCCCTGAACCATGACTGACCTTGGCCAGAACACACAGCTAAATGTCAGGGGAAGTGTGACACAGTTGTTTGCCTCCATCTTCCCTCTTTGGTCTTCTTGACTCTTTCCCTAATCCCATATACCATTCCTTGCTCCCATCTAAATGACAAAACTAATATTACTCTGAATACTCATGAACTATTGTAAAGAAATAGCTATGTACACACAAGTATGGTATGTGTTATGAGAAGGAAAGGTGAAGAATTTTCCATTCATAAGCAGCTGTTCAGTTTCATTTCAATAATAAAATCTCAATATTATCTCTTTTTTGAGTGACATTATTATGTTTAAAATGTTTTCATTCCAACTAGTGTAATGGTAATGTCTATTCCAATGGAAACGTAAACAAACACACCACCACCACACATCACAGAACTCTTAAAAATCTTGCCTGGAGATAATTTTCCATGGATCTATAAGATTTTCAAATATCTTGTATCTTTTTATGCATATATCTCTACAAGAATTGTATATAGCAAATTACTTTGAAAGTAAAAGATAATGTCTTCAGTCAGGAAGAATGTAGACTTATTTTTCTTTGCAAGCTATTAAAGTTAATATCTTCATTCAAGAACACATTTAGAGCCAGGAGTGGCGGCACACAACCTTAATCCCAGCACTTGGGAGGCAGAGGTAGGAGAATCGCCATGAGTTCAAGGCCAGCCTGAGACTACATACTGATTGCAGATCAGGCTGGGCTAGAATAAAACCTTACCTCAAAAAAAAAAAAAAACAAACAAACAAACAAACAAAAAAAAAAAACCTAAAATAAAATAAAAATAAAAAAGAACACATTTTGGTAGGTTTTCTTATAGCCCATTGTAAAGTACTGGAATTCCCTAAGGATCCTAAGGTTTCCCACTAGGGTATGAATCCTCTTCACAATTTTACTCAGAACCCCCAGTTTAGGGTAGAAAGGAAACTACATAAATGAGAAGCACCTACTGCTTGTTACAAGAAATAAATTAATGACCTACTAATTTTTTGGCTACTACTGGCAAATATGAAAAAGTCAGCTTGGAAAGGGAGAATATTAGATTCATCATAGTTTCTGACAAAGACAGAAAATCCAGAGTAGACTGCTCTTGTTTTGGCTAACTGATCCCCTCAGTGGGATATGACCCATAGCTGGAGCTTGGAAACAAGTCAAAACCATATCCAAATATGAGCCCGCTTTCCGTTATCAAGCTACCACCAATGGTGGGCTACAAGAAGGCCTACACCTATTAAATTCTCTATAAAAAATAAGGGTTATCCCATTTTTCTGGTACTAACTTTACTCTCCATTGGAGAATCTGCTTTTCTTTTTCAGATAGACACAGATCCCAAAAGATCCCTCAAAAGGGCCCCAGCTGAAACTAAGAATGATTGGTGAAACAAGCAAGGGTGCTGTTTTGTTGGTGAACCAGGTACCAGCACAAGGGTGAAGGAGATTGACACAGAGAACAATCAACTCCTACCAAATCAGATATCAGATACCCACAGGCCCCCAACACCTCATCAATGAAGCAGACCAAAAATGAACCCAACATGGCTCAGGGAAATTTTGTGGAAGAGAGGGCGGAAAGAATGTCAGAGCCACATGTTGGGTCATGATATGCAGAGACATTTCTCCTACCCATAACTGTGGGCTAACTCCACATTGCATGACCCATATACCTCAATAAGGAGGGGCCAGGGGGAGAGGGTAGGTAATGGATGAGCCTAACAATGGTACCAACTTGATGGTATTCACTGAGTACAAAAATAATTAATAAAAAATATAAATATATATTTTCAAAAATAAAGAAATCCAGAGTAGATTAATTTATCTTCCCAGTAAATAAAAAGAACTACTTGAAAAGTACTAGAAATTTAGATTTGCATTACTGTGTATTAGTTTCACTATAGATATGTAGATTTCCCTAGTTTGTAAAGCAATAAATTACTGACATATCTGGATTATGCATCAAACTATAGGATCTGACCTCACTTATGAAAGTTGAAAAACTTTGAAGACAGTGTTTACCCACATTTATTTTGGGTAACTTGGGAAATGAAACTATATGCAATTGCCTCTATGTCTTATTCTTCACTGTCTCGATGAGTAGGATATAATGTCATCTATTTAATTATGTGGTAAGGAACAGACTGAATCATTCACTAGAAAGCATAATACTAATAAAGATGACTCATGCATGATACATGATATTTATGACTACTGGCTGAACAGATGAAAACTGGTGTCTTGTGGATTATAACCAAAGAAATAAATATCCTTCATGCATATATCGACATGTTAGGCATGATGCCTTTCCAGTCAGCCATGCACTGCAAGTATAACAGTGGCCCCATAAAGTCCTATCGCTTTCTGAGGTCATTTCCATCTCAGTTTATGTAATCGCACTGTGCGATAATATTCACACTATAATGAAATGTGCTGACACCACATTTCTCAGAGCTTATCCCCACTGTTACTTTAACTGTGTTTCACAAGTTAAAGAGGGATGTACTGTGAATTTAGCAAGCACTGTTTACTATTTGATGTGTGACTGAGAAGATGACAGCAATGTGGACAAAAACATGTTCTTTGACACAAGACACAAGTAGTGAACTATTTAATACAACAGACACATGTGTATTCTTTTTTTTTTTTTTTTTTGGTTTTTTCGAGTTAGGGTCTCACTCTGGCTCAGGCTGACCTGGAATTCACTATGTAGTCTCAGGGTGGCCTCGAACTCTCGGCGATCCTCCTACCTCTGCCTCCCGAGTGCTGGGATTAAAGGCGTGCGCCACCACGCCCGGCTACATGTGTATTCTTAAAGCAGTAACTCTTCTTATAATGAAGGGAGCCCCCTTTTTTCCATTAAAGGGAGTTTTAGAAAGTAGGCTTCAAGTCATTCAGAAAGTTATCATCAGTACCTGTTGGTGACTGATATATGTAGTTTTGTCTTTCTGATTTCCAACATATTTTTTGGGTATATGCTATATTTTATTTTATATAAATATGCATTTGTAAGTATGCATACCCATTCCATATTGTTTTTTTTTTATTTTTTCACTGATTTATGCTTCTTAACTATTACAGGGATGGTCTTAGTGTATAACTCTGGATGGCCTCCAACTCACAATCTTGCTTTAGATTTTATATATTTTTATTGTTACAGACATACTTAGTGTCAATATATCATGTGTTGGTACCATCCTTTCCCTCATCCCGTCCCCCATTCCACTGGAGACCCTCCACAGATGGGCTGATGGTATTCCACATGTGGTTTGTGGGTTATACATTGTGGGAGCAACAGTCAGTTGTTAGGGAAGGTAATGCCTCTGAGCATGATGTCCCAACCTGCGGCTTTTACAATCTTTCTGACTTCTCTTTCACAAAACTCTCTGTGCTGTATTGGGTATTTTAAGTCTACTTCAGTGATAAACTCTTAGTTAGAAGACTCTGGATCTCTGTTTTGGTAGATGTTGAGTATCCTCAGCATCTCTCTCCTCCATGCTGGCACTGATTGGCAAGTGTACCATGGAAGCTGCATTCTTGCTCATCTCCCCAATTCTTCTGTGGTTTCAGCTGGGGCTTGGCTGAAGTGTGAGGGATAGTTTATATCTTCAGATTTTGTTACCTTCTCAAAAAGAAAAACAGATTCTTCAAAAGAGAGCGAAGTCAGGTTAAATGGGAAAAGAATTATTAATTTGGGGAGAATTTGATGGATGTAACCCCTCTTTTAGCCAAAGACTATTAGGAGCTTGATATTGGAGAGCATGTTTGACTCCATAGGATTCTGACCAGGTTCCAATTCCAGATGTGGGTTTCTTTCCACTAAGCAGATCTCTTAGCCAATCAGAAAACTAATGCTTACCCATCAAGGCTGTGTACCACTACTACACTGTACATCCAGTAAGATGGTTTGCTTCTGATTACCTTAAACCCCTGGCTGTTCTTACTGTTGATGGCCAATTTTCCCCAGTAGCTCATATAGCACTTTCCAGCACTAGATGGGCTAACTTCTCTTATCAGAAACACTCTACAAATTAATAAATTGTTTCCATAAACTTACTATAGACACAAATGATAATATGCTGAACAGAGTATACCATGTATAATTTTTGCCAGAAAAGAAATTTAATATGTTGGACTGGTGAGATAGCTTAGTGGTTAAGGCACTTGCCTGTAAAACCAAATGACCCAGGTTTGATTCCCCAGGACCCATATAAGCCAGAGGCACAGGAGGGCAAATTAATCTGGATTGCTTATTTTCTTTCTCTTTCTCCCCTCGCCTCTTTCTGTCTCTTAAATAAAAATAAAGTAAGCATTTAAAAATATAATATGCTTATCATTTATTTTTAGCATATACATTCTGAATGTGGCCAAGTGAAGGTACATCAATTTCTGTGCTTTTACAATTCATCCTGCATGTTGCCTTTTTGGTCATGAGACCATTATGCTGATATGTGTGCTTATGTGAGTTTTAGCATGTACATGCCACGGTGTACATGTGAAGGTCAAAGTGGTTCTGGCAGGTATAGGCCCTTGCTTTCAACCGTGATAAAGTCAGAGTCTTCTGTTATTCCCTGCTAAATTCATCAGGCTAGCAGGCCCTTGAGCTTTCAGGATTCTCTTGCAACTGCCTCCAATCACTTACACAGCAAGTGCTTTTATCTACTGAGCCATCTTCCCAGCTTGTGACCTCCCTGCTTTGAAATTCATTTGTTACATATTAACCACATACACTTTTTATGGTAGTCTGTTAGGCTGGAATTAAACTTCATTGTATTTCTTAAAAGAATAAGACAAGAATTTAGTCCTTGAATCATTTTCTTTGTGGAATTTGGCGGAGGAGGCGGCTTGTAGAAAGAAAATAACTACCTAAGCTTGAGCCAAAGAGAAAAGGACACAGGTGTTCCAGAGATGTTGTTTGGTTAGTTTCACACATGTGTCTTGTGTTTAGGGTCTCTGCAGTAAGTCTGCCCTTTTAATATACACCTCTACCCAACCTGGAGTGAAAGTGCAATCATGCGTGCTCTCTCCCCATCATCTCAGCCAAGTGCAAGCTTGCCTACCAGCTGGGAGTTACACCAGATCCTTGCTCACAGGTACCTGCTACTAAAATACTAATTTAAAGTTTTCAGGACTTCGTGACTAAGAGCAAAAGATTGATTTTGAGTTGAAAGGCAAATTCGAAACAATGTTTTATCCAGAAAGCACTGGAATTGAAACCCAATGATAGAGATTCAAGATGGTCAAGAAGGAAGATTTAGTAAGAGTTTTCAAATGCTTGGTTTGGAATGGCATCCTAGTGTCTCCTGTGTCTTTCCAATTGTGGACTTCAGGAGTCACCATAGTCTTCTTTAATGTGCTGTTTTTGTGCTGACAGCCTGGCTGCTGTCTATCCCTTCAACCCTTGGGATCAAGGGTAGTGTGGCAGCTGGACTACAACACAGTTCAGAGACAACTAGAATAGAAATTTCTTTCTTCAGATTACATTATAACTCTTGGGACTTTATGTTGCTACCCAAATTCCTTGGTTAATTCTACTTATTGTTGTGACCTGTGATCCTGAATATTAAAGAGTTCTCTTGTTCAACACATGCTCCCGTCCCTGTACATCAGACCCTAGACCCTGCTGACTTCCAGAATCTATGGAAGATGCCTCGACATCACTCGTTCAGCTCTGTTACTGCTGTGATGGACATGCAGAACTCACAGGGCTCGTTGACTTTTGATATCCAATATATGACAGCTGTCTTTTTGCCTCTGGCTTCCTGTCCAGTTTCTAGAAAAAGTGTTGATAAGTACATGAAGGTAGGCTCTAGAATAATCTGACAAATGCAAAGCATATGAACACCATAATTATAAATTCTCACTAAATAATTGTTTCTGTTCAGAAAGATGTCTCTTATTTTATTGCAGAGGATTCCTTGTTTGATTATTATAATAAAGCCAGAAATATTTATGTTTGAATAAAAGACTCAACATAATATTTTGATGAATATTTGATTAGGTATTCATTCTTAGATTGTGCTATCAAATATTCTCTTTTCAAACTGAACCAATTCTGCTTCAGATACCTATACTAGTGGTTTATCTATCAACAGATAGCTGAGTGTACAGCTGTGATATATTAGGAATGGACAATGAATTCAACAATGAATTAATTCAGGAGTATGCTTCAGCAAAACCAGTGTGCCTGGTGCTGCACTTAGGGCTAGAGAGACCCCGTGAGCATGCTTTTCTGACCCTTCAAACAGCAGAGTAAACAGGTACTCACAAAAATTTGCTCTCTTTTAAATTAGTGAATATATCATGTATATTCGTACCTATGTGCATGCACACAAGGACATATTTATAATGCTGTGCATCAAGCCCAGGACCTTATCCATATCATACAAGTGCTCTATCACTACCTTCATTTCCAGCATCATGATCATGGTCACAAGTTCACTGTACACTTTTGATTTCCTTAGATTAAGATCAGGCTGTTTCTGTGCTTATAAAAATGTAGTATCTAAAATGGTCTGGCTTTTCCTGTCCTAACAATGAGAGTATCTTTTTGATAAAACCAGTAAAACTATAAAAAATTACTGGACTGTTGATAGATATTTCCAGGATTAAACAAAACTAACCCATTTTCAAGACATGTCATACCACTCTGACTACTGGAGGAAAGCAAAAGCAATGTAATTATTAACACATACTGTCACATTTCCCATAAATCAAAGATAACAGCTTGTTGACCAATAGCTAGCATCAAGATTGTTAAGAAGTAAGATTGACAGTTAATGCAAAGTTGCCAGGTACTGGAATGAAAGTAAGCTAGACAAATCCATGGAGAAATACTCTGGTATCTAAGTGAGCTTTATCTTGACAGTCTGTAAAGCTTAGTCATATTGGGTCTAGTCAGTTATTTCATGTAGGACATTAAAACTAATGGGAAAAGCTTGTACTAGAACTGATAAGTAATTTGAAAGCCAGATTTATAAACACACACACACACAGACACACACACGTGTGCATTTGTGTTTGAAATAAAACTCATGGCCATGGTGTTGGGGGGAGAAAATAATAAAAGAAAAAAATTTAGGGCTGGAGAGATGGCTTAGTGGTTAAGTGCTTGCCTGGGAAGCCTAAGGACCACGGTTCGAGGCTCGGTTCCCCAGGTCCCACGTTAGCCAGATGCACAAGGGGGCGCATGCATCTGGAGTTCGTTTGCAGAGGCTGGAAGCCCTGGCACGTCCATTCTCTCTCTCTCCCTCTATCTGTCTTTCTCTCTGTGTCTGTCGCTCTCAAATAAATAAATAAATAAATAAATTTAAAAAAAGAAAAAAATTTAAAGGTGAGTATATAGGCCTTTTTATTATGATAAAGATTTTAACCATTCCAGGCTGAGTCAAAGTAGAAAGAAAGAAGGATGGAATCAGGAGATACAGAGAGAGGAAAATGCACAGTACTAAGTAATTGCTTATAGTTAGGTCTTTATAATAAAGGTTACTTCTTTCTCACAGGCTAATTATTAAATAGCTTCACTTCTCTTCTAGTAAATATGGTAATAATTTCAGGTTTGACAGAAGAGTGTGAAATCTTAGGCTCCACCATTTGTCATATTATCTTTTTTCCCTTCCTTATAGTAGTTGGAAAATATGGATGGTTTTCCTATCTCTCTGGTATTTGAAATAGAGATAAAATTATCTCAATATACCACATTTAAGTTTGTGACTAAAACAGAAAATTCTACACATAGTTGTGATTAAATAAATGGTTAAGTAGTGCATGATTTTCAGCATGCCATAATCTTTGAAGAGTAAATTTTATCCCTGTGATGTGCAGAAGATTATGCTGTACATTTGGAATACTGACAGTTCAGTCTACCCGACTCAGATATATGGTAATGTATCTGAGCAATCCACCTGAAATGGTGATTTGATGTATGTGTTCTATCCCATTTAGGGAAAATGTTCCCCAAATCCTGTGGATTAAATAACACTTTCTGTATTTGAGATTGAATACTTGGCTAAACAGCAGCAGTAACCTGCTCCTTTCTAGGAGACCTGGCACCCCTGGAGTGGTCCATTCACTTTATATCACCACCACATGGAAGATAACATGGTGCCTAGTAACAGCGGCAAATCCTGATGAGATCCACTTAGAGCTTCCTACTGAACAGGCCATAAAGAGGATGATGTACCTTCCCACACTCCACCTAGAAGTGTTTTTCTAGTTGGCGAAGTATCAAAGTGTTTGCTAAAAAAAATGTCCAGAGGAAACAAAGGAGTGCACTGTCTGTGTCACAGAAGACCTAAAGGAAAATTAGTTACAAAAGAATAATTAAATGATGTTTTTGACATATAGTTCCAAAATCCATTTAAATAAACACAAGAAGATTGTCCAAGGAAAAATCTGTTGAAGTAAGTGTTGCTTAACAAAAGCACCACTGAGTGACACTTTGTGTCAATTTTAAATTTATTTATTTATTTATTTATTTGAGAGCGACAGACACAGAGAGAAAGACAGATAGAGGGAGAGAGAGAGAGAATGGGCGTGCCAGGGCTTCCAGCCACTGCAAACGAACTCCAGACGCGTGCGCCCTCTTGTGCATCTGGCTAACGTGAGACCTGGGGAACCGAGCCTCCAACCGGGGTCCTAAGGCTTCCCAGGCATGCGCTTAACCGCTAAGCCATTTCTCCAGCCCTTGTGTCAATTTTAATGTAATCTGATTTATACTGCTTATAATGTATATCAAAGCTTTCATAGAATAGGGAAAGGAAACTCTTCAGGGAGGCAAAACCCATGTTCTTATGTATTTTATGTAGAAACAAATATTTAAAAGCCTGTAAACTGCATGTTGTTTGCTTTTGCTAGCCCCTCAGTGAATGTTACAACTTGGAAAGATTCTATAAAGTGACCTATAGTGGGAAAGTTGAAGAAATTCATTGAACAGTGGAAGTTATATATCCAGAATTCACATTTTCTTCATATATATTATTCTCTTGATTTCCTAACTCCTTAGTGAGTGTTATAAATAACTGACAAATGAACCTTCTATTTGGTGATATCCTTGACAGATTTTTTTTTTATATTGTAGTGACAAATAGCCACCAAAATGATTATATTTCTTCCTCCATTGAAGGATTGCTATCCATAAACATGCTTCTATTCATTTGTAAACTTGTATTTGAGTTATTTGTTTTCCTAAGGGCACTATAAAGTCTTTTCAAGAAGAAATTATAGGTCTTTTTCATATCTTTCCCTACCTACTACATAGAACAATAACTGGTAAATGAATAATTGGCACTCAATACATGTAGTGGATAAATCTGTCCTCATTTCCTATAGAAAACCACAGGCTCCCAAGCATTAACACAATTCCAATGCCACATTGGTTTTGACACTGTCTAAAAAGGCATATTAGATTTTTCCCTTCAACGTGACAGATACAGCAATTAACAAGTGATAAAACTGAGCCTAATCTTCACAGTTACTTCATGATGACCTTGTTTGTTCTGATATAGACTCTCAGCTCACATTTCATTATGGCATCTTACAGCTGCAGCATTGTGACATGGAGGATATAATTTAGAGTTCAAAATTGTTTATCAACTTTATAAAGAAATGTGCCACAATGAATATGAAAACATAGTTGTGCATAATTTGTAGAAAGTGAGAACATTCTCAATTAAAAATAATTGGAACAACAAAATAGTACTCAAAGGTTCAACAAATGGCAGGGAGTTTCAGAAGATGTAACAAATAAACTACTCCAGGGGACAGAATCCTGTATAAATGATAAAGGCTTCTGGGAATTGTTATCTTCTTTGTCAAGAAAACTATCACAGTGGGGTTTTCTAAAGTAGTAGAAGTGGTTGAGAATAGAAAATGGCTTAAATGGAAGGATATTCTTTTTCAAGGTCTTGTAACTTGTGATGCCCAAACACCTTGACTTTGAGATGCTATGACATACAATGAATGACAAGGTGAGACAGCCCAGATAACTCAAATGAACATATTTCTGCTTCTCATGCTTATTCAACATTCAGGTATGTGGGTCTTATGTAGAATCTGACCCTAATCTAGTTATACACCACAGTATTTTTTCAGGCACTGTATAAGGTGAGTTTAAGTTCAACCTAAGTTCAAGCTTGCCATTGCTTCTAGTTAAGGCCAAAGTGGACTGTTGAAAAAGCAACCAATTTTGTTGCTCAACCTGCTTATAAAGCTGCTTCTGAGGTCTGATTTATTTAGCTGGAAGATTTCATATTTCCTAGTAGTTATTTTAAAGTCTCAGAGGTGTCTAATCACATGTGGAAAATGATGGAAGACAATTAAAAAAAATTCTAAATTGAGTCTTTGCATATATTTCTCATTGAGCTGTTCTTCATGATGAATAAACTCTCACAATATGTATTTCCTTCTTCTTTTATTTAAAAATGACAAATTCAGAAAACAAGGATTAAATGTTATTTCACCTCTAACTTTTTAAATATGTTTGTCTATCATTTCTTCTTTTAGATAAATCATGGCACTGCTATGATTTACACACATATTTACCTTACGTACATAGTGTGCCTGTTTGTTGTCTCTATCCCTGTTTGTGGTAAAGGTGATTCCCTTTTCTCTAAAATCATTGCACTTTCGGAATGACATACACTAGACATAAGAATGTGTTAAATAGCATATGAAATGTGTTCTATACTACTATTTAAACATAATATATGCAACTTGAAAGAATTTAATAGTAGCAGGGAAATAAATTCTAGTTGAATAGTTTATTCAAACTTGCAAAGTTGCCAAAAGTATTTTTCTAAAAAAGACAGAGAGAAGAGAAATTCTAAGAAAATCCATATAGTGTATGGAAATTACCCATTTCTCTGGACATCCTTCAATTTGTATACATAGTTTGGTGGTTTGAATGTGTGCCATCAGAGACTAAGGCATTTTCTTTATTGAGGCTGAGTTTGCAACTTGAGTCCCCAGCAGAAGGATCCATGCCTAGGGAATGCATCACTGTGTACAGAAACAAACTCCAGATAATGTACCACCCAGAACACCTGGCCACACATAGGTACTGGGAAATTGAAACTGGATCTTAGGCTTTGCGAGCAAGTACCTCAACTATTGAGCAATCCCTGCAGGCTTTACAAGTTCTTTTGAAAGTATGTGGTATGAAGGAAGAATGACACAGAAGTAACCTACTCTTCAAGGACAAGATTTATTTCCCAAATGGATCAAAAAAATGGCTATGCTGTATACCTGGTGCTGGCTTTGGAAGTATGAAAGATACATGGAGTGGGTCAAGAAGTAGATATTGTTCCAAGAACTGCAGGGGCTGCATGCCCAGGGCAGAATTGGAATCTGGAGAATTTTGACACTTGAATGTTGGTATGAACTGTAGACATTTAGTGTTTATCTACTGGTTATTATTTGCATTGGTCAATTTTCATTAATATGCCTTTTAATAAAGGAAATATTTACTTTGTTTCATTATGTATGGGAATGTACATGACTTGTATTTTATTTTACAGGGCTCATAGTTAAGAGATAGTATTAAATTTCTGATGAGATTTAGGACATTGAACAGTGCTAAAGTTGGTAAACACTATGAAGGTCTTTGAAATTGGACTGAATCAAATTTGCAATGTGAGATGATCATGAGTCTATGAGGGCCACAGACAGAATGCAGTGTTTTGAATCTGTGGTCACATAGACTCAGGCATTTTTTTTTTTAATTAAGATTGAGCTTGCAGCTTGAGTCCTCAGCTAGCAAAGCCCTATATAGAGGGTGTACACTGGGAGAGTGTCTTTTTAGTCCAGCCCTGCCAGATGTGTTTAGAGCACTTTGAGCTCTGGAGGTTGGTGCATTCTGAGTGGTTGTGCTTGCTAGTTGGTACAGTTGTTTCCATCTGATTGAATCTATGGAAGTGAGCCAGGTTCTCCTGCCATGATCAGACTTCCCTGGATTCTGTAAGCCTAAAATAAACCCATAAGCTATTTCTACTTAGTTGTGTGTCCAAAACAAAGGTGACTACAACACATGGTTTTGCTACTTATTTAGAACAAAGTTAATTGTAAATATAAACATATTTATGCCTTCCATATGTATTATATATTTTTGCATATACATATGTGAATACATGTGTGCCTGAATGCTAGAAGTTGTGAGCAGATGCCATCCTCGATGGCTTTCCACCTTTTTCCACCTTATTATTTGGTATAGACTTTCTCCATGAACCTGGAACTCACTGATTACCCTAGCCTGACTGATCAGAAGACTCCAGGGATTCTCTTGTATCTGCTTCCCCAGCTCTGGGATGACAGGTCTTTGCTTATGTGCCCAGTTTTTATGTTGGTTCTGAGAATGGAAATTTGATATTCATGCTTGCACAGCAAACACTTTACTTACTGAGTTATCACCCCAGGCTGTGTCCAGTTTTTATGTGGGTGCTTCACATGCAAACTCAAATTTTCAGACTTGCACAGTATGCATTTTACTGACTGAGCCATCACCTCAGGCCACAAATATGGACTTTTAATCATAAAATGGGTGAGATTGGAATTAACTTTAAGGAAATACAAAGTCTGATTTGAGTTTGTAACACATAATGCAGGGCAGTATAAGGAAGTGGCTATGGCACAAGGAACTATTAAACTACCAACCAGAAGGATGTTAAAGAAACAAGGCCTCCCTAATCTATCTAGGTGATAAATTTACGTGGAAAAATTAACATTGGACATTTGGTCTGTACAATAATTAATTCTACATTATATCAGAAAATTGTTCAAAGTTTTTGTAAGGTTAATTATTTTATTAAGTGAATATAGTTGAGTATATGGTATTACTCCACTTTTAATTCATCATTTTCTGACCCTTAAACAATTTTTCAAGTGATTAAACATTTCCAATAATTATTAAACAGGGGATTTGTAGTGGTTTGAAGATAAAATGTATTTGAATAAGCAATCACTATTTGGTGGCACTATTTGGGAAAGCTGTATATGCTTTGGCAGGTACAGACATCTTGTAGGAAGCATTTCATTCATGGTGGGTCTTGAGGTGTTGGACACTTGATTCTTGCTGTTTTTTTTTTTTTTTTCTATATCTTTTTTCTTTGAAGCTAGTTCCTTTAAGCTTGTGTGACCATGTCATTTCTTCTCCTGTCATGCTTTCCCTGCCATGATGGGCTTCCCTTTAAAATTATAAACCAGGGCTGGAGAGATGGCTTAGCAGTTAAGGCATTTGCCTGCAAAGCCTAAGGATCCGGATTTGATTCTCCAGGTCTCACATAAGCCAGATGTAAAAGGTGGCACATGCATCTGGAGTTCCTTTGCAGTGTCTAGAGGCTGTGGAACATCCATTCTCTCTCTCTCTCACTCTCTAGTAAATAAATAAAAATAATTTTAAAAATCATAAGCCAAAAACATACCCATTTTCTTCATTAATGTGCTATTTTGTCCCAGAAACAACAAAGTAGCTATGCAGAAAACTGTTATCAGGAGTGGGGTGATGGCTGTGATAAACCTGACTGTGTGATTCTTAGTATTTTGGAGTTGGTTTTTGAGAGGAATGGGCTAAAGAAGCCTTAAAATGCTGTAAGCAGAGCTTAATAGGTCATTTTCTGTGGGAGCTAAAAGAATAGAAGGCCAAAAGAAATGTTGTCTGTAAAGACTTGACACATGAGGCTTTAGTGAGAATGAAAAAAAAAACAATCAGGAACTGAGCTAGAAGTAGTTCATGTAATATTCTGTCAAATAAACTGGTTGCATTCTTTCCTTGTTCCAAGAACTTTTGCAAAGTTAATTTAAAAAGTAATGGACTAACATGTTAGGCAGAGAAAATTTCAAGACATAATAGCATGTGAGCTCTTTCATATGCCCTGATTCAAATCTACAATGAAATAAAACAAATTGTTGAGAAGAAAGATATAGAAAATTTAAATCCAGGCAAGAAAGAATGTATGTAAATTTAAAGGTGCTAGTAGATAAACTTTAGCCTATTAGGCTCCATTTGTTAAACAGATGGCCATCATTAAAAGAAGCCAACTGCTCTGCTTATTCCACGTCCAAAGTCTCAACTAGGAGTCAAGGAAGGGACAATATAAAAGATAACCCAAAGGTAAGAATCAACCACTGTAGACTCAAGAAAGAAACAATGCTAATTATCTTGAAAGGAAAAGGACTGAAGGGAGAAGGTGTTGAATGAGTTATCTCCTCTCCATGATGAGTATACAGAGGCCATAACAACTATAGTTCAAAACCAAGCATCATCTGGATCAAGCAACGGAACTGGGCATTATTACATATGTAAGAAAGGTTTTAGAAGTACAAAAGTAGAAGATGAAGGAGATCATGGATTGCACCACCATGGTTCCAGAGGGCCACTGAAACTAAGCTTTGTGTTGCAGAGTTGAAGTTCCTATAAGGAGGCCCTGTGAAGCCACACAATAAAGCTGTGATTGTAAAACATAAGTTGCAATGCAGACTCCAGAATGTTGGAGATGCCAGTAACATGGGATATCTGCCAAGAAAAGGTGTGGTCTTGGGGGTAGATATGAACTACAAGAGAAGCTACAGGCATCTGGAGTTGGCATTACCTAAGCTGTTTGGAGTCTACACAATTTCATTTGTATATTCATCATTTCAATTGGCCATTGGATGAGTCATGGGCTGAAGAGGCCCATGTCCACTTCATATATTGAGCATGGAGCTTCTGAATTTGGCATTTGCTTTGCTAGAGTTCAGGCTTGCTTTGGTTCAGTCTTTTCTTGTTACGACTTTATATTTCTCATTTTAATTCTTTTGTATGCTTGTTAAATTCATATATTTATTTTTCCCATAGTCAATTCTATTTTTTTATTCATTTTGTACACAGTATGTATTCAGCAATGTTGGTACCATCATTAGCCTCCTCTCTGTCCTTCCCCTTCTGAAGGGACCCTCCTTGTTGGGGAATGTGGATTGTGCATTGTAGGGTTAGAAATAAATTATTGGGAGGAGGCAAAGTCCGTGGTTTAGGTCTACTTCAGTGATGATGTCTTGGGAGCCTCTGAGTCTCTGGAAATTTGGTTTGATAGGAGTTGAGTGTTTCCTGTGTTTATCTCCTTCACCCTTATTCTGGTACAAGGTTCACCAAGAAAGCAGCACTCTTGCCCATTTCCCCAATTATTCTTGTTTTCATGTGGGCGCTGGTGAGGTGCAATGGACTGTTTCTCTCTTCAGCTTGTGTGTCCATCTGTGAAAGACAAGCAAATTCTCCAATAGAGAATAAAGTCAACACCAGATAAATGGTATAACCATTATTTCCTTAGAGACAATTTAATAGGTGTAGGCCCTCTTATAGCCCACAATTGGTGGGAGTTTGATAATGGAGAGTAGGCTTGTCTTTTGTGTATGGTACTGACTTGTTTCCCAGATCCAGCTATGGGTTCCATTCCACTGAATGGATCCATTAGCCAAATCAAGAGCAGTTGGTTACTCAACATGGCTGTGTGCCACTATTGCTCTTGTGTGAGCATCACAACAGGTTATTTGCACTTGTGTGAGCATCATATCAGGTTGTTTGCTGTTGAGTAACTTAGATCATACACTCCTCCTTTTTGTACTAGAAATGTTTATTTCTATTTATGTTGGAAGTGATGGAAGATTTTGGTATTTATGAACCCCAAGTGTTGGGTTCTGTACTACCTTTAATAAAAAATTAATTAAGATGGACTAAAGACAGGTAAACTATGAATTGTTAATGTTAAATTGTTAAACTATGTTAAACTATGAATTATTTAGAGGAAATCACAAATTGTGGGGCTTATTTAAGGGAGATTAGGATCTATGAAGGGAGGCTAGAGCAGAATCATGAACACATGGGGAGTAGGAAACAAGCTGTCATGTGGAAAGCACTGCATAGTTTGTAAGATTACTTTTAAGAAAAATTGAGATATTTTAGAGGAAGACTTAAGTAGAGCTGCAAGCATGTGTGTGTTTGGAGGAGGGATGTCATAAAGCTCATTTGAAAGAAACTGAGGCTTTTGAAGAGAGAATAGAATAAAGCTACAACCACACAGAAACCTCATGTTAGAGCAACTGTGGTTTTTGAAGAGGGATTAGAGTGGAGCCTAAGAGCTTGTGAAAAGAGACTTGGGAGGAACTCACATGGCAGTGTAGGAATATTAAGAAGACAAATGGTAAGGCTAAAGGAAAAATGAGAGGGCAGATATCAAAGCAGAAACCAGGAGATTCAGAGGAGAAATGAGTAATGAAGATTATACTAATGATTATCCCATGTTTAAAGAAATTACACAGGTAGCAAGCCTAGAGTCAGTGAGAGCACCCATGTGGAAGATCTGGAATGAAGGGAAACATGCACATGGTGGATTTGAAGACAAAAGGAAAATCATACAAGTTATCAAAGTAAGAAATTATTCCAAAAAATCAAATAAAGGCAAGTATAAAAGGTTAGATCAGGAATAAATGCTATGCTTTCCCACCCCCACCTAGTCAGCTCACTTGTGTGGGAGCAGGACAGGGTAAAAGCCAAGAAGACACACATGAACTGAGGGTCCTGCCAAGAGAGAGGGAGGGACAGGAAGGCCTCTACCTGCATAGAATCAGACTCAAGTATGCAAGGGGAAGATCTGATTGGCTTATAGAGTTGGAGGGCAGACCCTAGGGCCGGCCAATCTGGGCTGTTTATCTAGGAAGAATTCCAGACTGGGCAGCAGGGGACACTGTAAATAAGTCTTCATCAAACATGAGTTTTATTTCTTTCCTTGGGCCAGGGCGAGGTGGCATCTCCTAGTTTTCTTTGGGCCTCAGTTTCTAAGGGAAACTGCTTATAGAAGCTAGCTTTCTTCTATCCTACTGTAGAAGTACATACTATTTACTTTGATTTTAGCAGAATAATAGTCAAAAGTCTGCCTTGAGTCTCAGAAGATATTGTGGACTTTGGACTTTGAACTGATTTGAAACAGATACACACTCTGAAGACTGTTGAAGTTGTACTGAAAGCATTTTGTATCATGAGATAGTACTGAGTCTATGGTGGTCAGGGTGGAATACAGTGATTTGATGTAAAATGAACCCCCTACACTCATGTGTTTGAATACTTAATCCTAAATTGATGGCACTATTTGGAATGGTTGTGGAACCTTTAGGAAGTATGTCATTGGTGGCAGAACTTGAGGTGTTATATTCTACTTCCAATTGGGTTTCCTTTGTTTCTTTGCTACTAATAATCAAACTTGTAAGCTAAAAATCAATACTTTTCTTACCTAAGTTGATTCTGATTGGTATTTTTTCCCAGTAATAAGAAAGTAAGTAACATTATTTTGAAATCAGAAGAGAAACATTGAAGGACAAAAATGTCCATTATATGCTGTGAGCAATCTCTTCATATCAGAGACCACTTACAAACCCTGATAGTTGGGACGGGCAAGCTGCCCAGGTGGTAGACAGGCCACCATTGTAGATGGAAAGGGAATGTCCAACAAGGAAAACTTTGAACCATGTACCAGAAAGAAATGTTTATTTAATATACTGCCAAGGGCAGTGGCCTGGACAATAGTAAGATTATCACCTGCAACATAAAGGCAAAAAACTTCAAGCATCTGCATTTCAAAGAAGTATTTACTACATTAAGGTGAGTGAAACACAGTATCATTTCTGTGAATGCAATTCCCAACATGTAACCAAAAGCCATCCACATTGACTAGAGTTCAGTCCTGAAACATTAGCATTAACCACGGTGTGACGTAGTTTCTGGTTTTGCAAGCAAAGGAATCCATATACAGGCAGTCCTCATTGTCAATGCTCCATGCTAGCAAGAGGCACAAATTACATCTTACTTATAACCTGTTCCATATCAACCATTTTTAGGGGTCAGAAGTTCCCAAAACTGAGATTGTCATGACCTGCCCTCTGTGTTGGGCTAGATGCTTGAGCCCTCAAAACCTAAGGACATCCTGATGACTCCTCCTTTACCTCACCTCTTACTGACCACTCTCCAAGCCAACCTCCACAAGAGGCCTTGGCCCTTTCCCTGTATCCAGAAGGCTCTAATGCTTGTTCCCTATCACACACCTGCTTAGAGGAAACATCGTAAGAACAAATACCTCCAGCTGTTGGACAAAGCCTTCTTAGGAGGTAGCCAATTGCTTGCTTTCAAAATCTATACTCCCTTAGCAAGATAAAAACCAATGTTGGCTCTTGAAGCTGAAACCCTTATACTTTCTTTGAAATATTTGGGTCCCTTACCATCTTTGACCTAATTTGGCAGTATTTGGACATCATTTTTACTACCTCTGTGCCCATGAGGAAAAGGCCTGTATTTGGTCATTGGGTGGGTCATGAGCTGAAAGGCTCATGTCCAGTACTTGCAGAAGGCCTCTGCTGGAGAACATACAGTTCACAGAGCAGAACTATCAAGATCAGAATCCTGATGGAGAGCACTGTATTCACATAATCACAGCTTCAAAGGCCTTCCTCTAAGGTAGTGACTCCCCAGTGCTTCTTTCTGGTAAGAGAACCAACAGTTTTATCTGGGTACAAGGTTTTGAACATAGCCAGTATCTTTCACCCTCCCTTGGGGTTAGGTATGGTATTGTGATCACATTAAACCAAAGGACTGAAAGGATAAGTGAGACTTCTGAGCCACAATCTTAAAAGGCACCAGCTTGACTATCAGTTTTGCATGCCTTTACCTATGGGCTGCAATGCTGCCAAGCTGCCAGGCTGCACATCTCATCCACAAGGGTAAGCAGAATACCCTAAGCAATGGGAGGAGTGCCAGAGAACACAAATCTGGATGTGCCAAGATATCCTCAATGAGAAGAATTAGCCCAAGCAATCAATGAGCCTTTGCTTTTTAAGTATAAACATGCAAAGCCAACATAAATTTTATCATGTTTGAGCTATTGTTATTGAATCTCAGTTAAAACATCCAAGCTGATATAGTGTTCTAACTTGTAGGAATATCTTAAAAAATACAAAAGTTATAGAAAGTGGGAAGCAATATTTATGGTGCATTGAAAGACACTTTATGGTTGCTTACACATGCCCAGTAGTTACATGCTTTATGAAAGGGAAGAGATTTATAAAGTCGTATCAAAACTTTTACTGCAAGTAAGTATTAGTTACTATCCAGCAGTCCCTTTTGATGTGCAAAAAATGTCTGAACAGACTTGCTTAATTTCAAAGAAAATTTAGAGTTGAATAGTCTCAAATATAAGTAAAATCCTATGGGGGGGTGTTATTGTTTTCAACCATGAAGACATAGAATGGATGAATAGGTTGGTGAAATTATTGTCAGAGATCCAAAACTCCATGAAGAAAATAGCAGCTTTATATTGCATTTTAGAAGATTTATCACTAAAACACCAACCCAAATGCCATGGAAGTAAAGAGTTTATTGTAAAAGACCATAATTTTGAAAATATTTTGCATTCTTTGGGAAAAGTTTTGCTTTCACAGAAAGTCAGAGATTGTAGATCTATTTTTACTTATAAACTTCCCCAGTCTCTGCAGGATGCCTTTGGCATGGATTTCTGAAGATGCATTATTGCACTTTCTACTGGGAAAATCTGCAGAGGAATCCCATTGTTATTTTAATTAGACAACATATATTAATGCAGTAGTGACAGCAACAGTCAATCACGACATAAAAATTAGTCAAGGTATTTTTTTTTCATTTTGCTACGTAGTTAAGCACTTGTGTTTTTGTGTGTGACTCTGTGTCTAGATGCTGTATGATGTATGCAGTATATGTGCTGGTGTGGCTGCCCTTGCACACATGAAGGAAAGCAGAGAGGATTAGTTGACCCATCATCATTCATACATAGATTTTCCTGCACTGGTTATAGATTTTAACATTTTCATGAGCCCCATTAATTCTCTAGTTTCTGCTCCCCACATGACTGAGTTTAGTTACACTTGTGAGCGACCATGCCCAGATGTTTAACATGGGCTCTGAGAAATTGAACTCATGTTGTTTCAGCTTTCCTTAGGCCCTCATACCTGCATGAACAACAGATAAAAATGCCATATGACTTTCTCAGGACAACAGAGCAAATGATTGCCTGAAGTGAGGTTAAAAAAAAAAAAAAAAACCAGATAGATTCACTGAAACTTTGTCTTTAAAGCATTTTCAATTTCAACCATATTTACTGTCACCTCTGGAGGTAACTAATTCCTCCTTTGCTAAAATATTATGTTAAAATAAGTAAATCTAGATTTTCACAGTTAGTATTTCTGTTTATCCACTCTATAGCCAATCTTTTCTAACCTTTAACCATTATTTTTCTATCTAGTTAAAAAATATAAGGCAAAGTAACCAACAGTGGTTATGAAGTGTATGTAAATAGAAGGCAGTTCAGAAGGAACATCTGAGCAAAATTCTTACCAAGGAAGAACATATGCAGTAAAGGCTCTGAGAAATGATGACCACAGAGTGCTCAGGCAGAGATGATCTCAACATGTCTGAAGGATCACAAATGTCTCAATGTTTGGATTTAGGAACATCATGTTAGCAGATGATGACAAAGGAGTACCCCATGTTCCTTAGAGGCCCTGTTTCATATCTTCTTGACTGGGCAGAAAAATAAACCAGCAAGAAAAAATAATTTGTTTCCAATTGGGCTCATTCTTAAACAAGCTGTCAAAAACTCCTCCCAGAGATGTTATTTTTAGGCAAATATTTCAAGAGCTAAGGACACAAATCATTTGGATTACTGTGAGAATGTTTCAAAGATCAAAAAAAGACCCAAACTGTGCAATAGTAATTTTCCTAACAAATTTACAAGATAACTCCAGCTGGAGTGCAAGAGGAATGAAGAGACTAGAAGAAGATGATAGAAAAGAACAAAAGATGCAAAGACGATTGGAAATTATTCAACGTTTACACCTAGAGTGATAAAAATCCAATGGAAAGCTTTGAACATAGGATGGACATGGACTTCAATGCTGAAACATTCTGTATTCTGAGTATAGAATAGATGACTGGGTTTTTAGGGGTTAAAAGAAAAAGAAGCTTATTACAATTAACCAGCCTTCACATCATCCTACATATGTTTTTAAGGTCTGTCAGCTTTACATTTACAGTCACTTTATCATTATTCTGACATATAGGTTATCTTCATTTTGATTTCAGGTTGGCTAATCTACCTGCCAGTTGTTGACCATTATTTTTTTAAAAATATTGTATAAAATAAGCCTACCAAATTCTTTATTCTTTGATTTTTGTTATCTCCTGTTCTTTCTTCAGTACTATGGTATTTAACTAGAAGGAATACAACAGAAATATTTCTAAAACATTCGGCTTTTATACATGTGTAGAGATATTTTAGGTAGCATTAAATTCAGAGAATTCCTCTTAAATTTAAGGACTTTGTTTTTAAAAAGCATCTTTGAGAATAAATATTGGTATTTTTCATCATTTTTGGAGAGATAACAGAACTGAAAATTTTCTTCTATGAGCTTGGAGAAATAATTTCTTTAGGTGACAGTTTAACTCACATTTCCTAGCACTACTTTGTTAGAATGTAGAGAAACATATCTCCATGCTTGTTTTGGCTCCTAAGAGTGTAAGCTGGATATATTTTGGGCAAGGCATTGTAGAATTTCACCACTGAGCTGCAGGCAGTAAAAGCTAAGGAGATACAACCCCATCTTTTTTTCATTATTTTTTAGACTCCATAGCAGATGTCTTATAGAAAAAACAAAGTATAAAAAGATCTGCAGGGTGATCCAAAAGATAATACACAACCAACAAGGCAAGTTTTCTCCCTAATGGTACCATGGCCATAGGAACCTTCCACTGTTCATAACAAGGTGCAAGAAGTTCTGCTTAACACTCTACCGCCCAGCCATTATTCCCCAACCTGGTAGTCTCATTTATTTAGGACATAAAGGAAACAGTTTTTACTCTCAATAAAGCTAAGACTAATGTTGTACATGCAGGATGGGGTAGAAGTCAAAAAGTCAAAAACATAGTTCATGAGACCTTTTGAAATATCTAACACATTTTTACCTAAACTTTAAAAAAAATGGTGGTGAATTCAGATATTTCTTTCTCTTGTTGTAAATAAAGACTAAATTGGTGTCTATTTTGATAGAGAAGAGGTGAAGACGTCTATCTCCCAATGTTATATAATTCTACCAAAGACTGCAGTCTTTCGCAGTTATTGTCATATATGTCATCCCAAAAAAACAAAATTTCATTGGCCTGGGTCATACCTAACTTTAATGCAGCAGATACCAAGAAAGAATAGCACTAAGCACAGGGGATTATTACAGAGAGTCAATGAATGATCATTGAACAAAGTATTTGAGGGAAATAAGCACAAAGCAAGTAGGGAAAAATAACAATTTTTTCCTGCTATGCACAATTGAAAAGTAAATAGACAATTCCATGAACATTCAGATTTATACTTTAATAAAAGATGATTTCATGGGCATAATTTGCGATCATCTTTGGACTAATTTACCAGATTGAGCTTTATTTTCATAGCAATACATAGTGGAATCAGCCTACACTTGCCACAGGTGGGGGAACCTTGGCTCTGAAGTACATAAGGAGCTTCACCCTGGTTCATGAAAAAGATAGATGAGTCAGCTGTTTTAAACAAAGGAAAATTGCCCAAGACAATGATTCTAACCACAGACCCAGAGAAGACTAATAAACCTACACTTATTTCCAATAATGTGCAGTGCTGAACAAAGAACTCATACCTGAAATGTGAGATGAGACTAGGGCACCTAAAGCAGAGGTGACAATTCATGTGATAGCCCATCATGAATTAGAGGTTGATAAAGCAGGAAAGATGTTGGAACAAAACTGGAATAAGACATCAGTCTCTCAATATAATGAGTAGATTTTAAATACATCCTAAACGAGAAGCTGAAGGATAAGAGAGAAGGAGAAGTTCAATCTAGTGGAGTCTTAAAATAAGGGACAAAGAAGATTCTTTATCTTGTTCACGCATGATGGTGTTCAGACCAACCCTGATGGACATTGAATATAGCAAGTGACACTAGGTAGCTATGGACCTCCATGTTATATGTTATTGGCCTACTTAAGGTGCATTCTGAAGAGGGGTGTCACGATGGGTGTAAGAGCTGTGGAGTGGCAAAGAGTTAATTCCATTAACATATTTTCACTTAAGGATACATGAAGAATTTTTAACACTCAATATATAATATATCAATACTTTCTATACTTCAAATTTCTTCCACAAACATCTATAGAAATAGTATATCAGGGCTGGAGAGATGGCTTAGCAGTTAAGCGCTTGCCTGTGAAGCCTAAGGACCCCGGTTCGAGGCTCGGTTCCCCAGGACCCACGTTAGCCAGATGCACAAGGGGGCGCACGCGTCTGGAGTTCGTTTGCAGTGGCTGGAAGCCCTGGCGTGCCCATTCTCTCTCTCTCCCTCTATCTGTATTTCTCTCTATGTCTGCCGCTCTCAAATAAATAAATAAAAAATGAACAAAAAAAATTTAAAAAAAAAAAGAAAAGAAATAGTATATCATCCAAGTCTTTGCTATCAGGATCCTTCCATTCCTGAATAAAATCTTCCAACTTTGCTTCAGAAATTAAAAAAAAAAAAAATCAACTGTAGCATATTGAATTTTGATGTTTGCAGCAAAAGTATCCAGATCCTAGCACAATGCTGAAGCTATGTATATAATGTCCATGTGGGAATTAAATCTATGATGGACATCAGCCCAGGGCTGCCCTAAGGCAAAACAATCATCAGAATAAAAATGTGAAAGAGAAAACTTTGAGGGAGATTTAAGCAAGTTTGTTTTTATAAACTTGAAGTAAGTTATGTGGCTCTTTCAGGTGAATATATACTTGAATAATACTTGAAAAGTACTAGACGTCTGAACCAGTTCATATTGGCATGGAACAAGGCTGCAAGTCAAACAGCAAATATTTTCTTTTTTTTTTTTCATTTTTTTAATTAGTTTTCTATTCTGCAAGTAAAGGCAGTTTGGTACCATTATTAGGCTCATCCATGACCTACAACATCCATATTGGCCCCTCCTTGTTAAGGTATATGGGTTGTGCATTGTGGAGTTACCCCACAGTTATTGGTACGATAAATGTCTCTGTATATCATGACAAAACATGTGGCTCTGACATTCTTTCCGCCCCCTTTTCTGCAAAAATTCCCTGAGCCATGTTGGGTTCATTTTTAGTCTGCTTCAGTGATGATCTATTGGGGGCCTCTGGGGCACTGACTATCTGATTTGGTAGGCATTGATTTTTCTCTGTGTTTGTCTCCTTCCTCCTTGTGCTGGTATCTGGTTCATCAGGAAAACAGCACCCTTGCTTTTCTCACCAATTTTCCTTAATTTCAGCCAGGGCCATATTGAGGTATGATGGGGTAGATCTCTCGTTAGGATCCACATCTATCTGAAAAAGAGAAGCAGATTATCGAATGGAGAGTAAGTTAGCACCAGGACAAATGAGATAGCCCTTGCTTTTTTTTATAGAGTTTAATCGGTGTAGGCCCTCTTATACCCCGTGATTGATGGTAGCTTGATATTGGAGAGTGGGCTTATGTTTGGATATGGTTCTGACTTATTTCGCAGCTCCAGCTATGGATCTCCTACCACATAGGGGATCAGTTAGCCAAATCAAGAGCAGTTGGTTCCCCACCATGGTTTTGTGCCACTATTGCACTTGTGGGCATCACCAGGTTATTGATCATTTCCCCTAGTCGCCCATGTAGCACCTTCTGGCACTAGATGCGCTGACTGTCTGGGGACTGACTCTCTCCTGGCTTCCAGCCATGCCGTTCCATTTTACGTGTCATATGCATATGCTGCATATGGTGTCTTCGGCAATAAGGTCTTACCACTAACCTTTGTTGGGTCATGAAGTACTCTGACAGAAATCTGTCATTCTTTTAGAAAACCTTGTAGGTTATTGATCAAAAGCTCATTGTGGATGATAGCCCCATGCTGGTACTGGGAGTTACGGGTGTGTCCCCTAAGAAACTGAGGAAAGAATGTAACTAATATATAGGAGTTAAAGAGAAGAGAAATGGAGAGAGAGGGAAAGGGAGAGGGTGGGAGGGACAATGTAGAGGATTTAGGTTAGACTTGATTCTACCCTCTCCAGTGTCTTGTGGTTCAGGTGTTTCCTGTAAGGGCCTGGTGAAGGTTCAACCATTTGGTCTGCCTTTTAGGAAGTAGAATTTTATGGAACCATTGCCTTTTGGGTCTAGATAAGTGTTTCCCACCCCTTTCCTCCCTCCCCATCCATCCTAGTGTCTAGTCTATCAGGTGATTGCTGGGTGTGTAAGGTATCTTGGGTAGATTAAGGTTAGGTGCTGTAGATGAGTGAGACTATGTGGCAATTTTTTTTTCTGTGTTTGGGTAAGTTCACTGAGAAAGATCTGTTCCAGGATCAACCATTTTTCCTCAAATTTCTTTGTGTCTTTTTTTTTTTCTTGCTGCTATATAGAATTCCACTGTGTAGATATACCACATCTTACTTATCCATTCTTCTAATGATGGACAACTGGATGGATTCCAGCTCTTAGCTCTTATGAATTGAACTGCTACAAACATGGTTGAGTAAATGTCTCTGGCCTGTGGTTTGAAGGTTTTAGGTTAGATGCCCAGTAAGGGAATAATTAAGTCTGTTGGTATCTCTATAGTCAGCTTTTTCAGGAATCTCCATATTACTTTCCATAGTGGTTGTACCATCCTACATTCCCACCAACAGTGGATGAGTGTTCCTGCTTCTCCACATCTGCACCAGCATTTATATTCGTTTGATTTTTTGATGTTTTCTATCCTTATGGGGGTAAGGTAGAATCTCGTAGTTGTTTTGATTTGCATTTCTCTGATGATTAGGGATGATGAATATTTTCTTAAGTGTGTGTTTGACATTTGTATATCTTCCTCTGTGAACTGCCTGTTCATCTCTTTGCCCCATTTTGTGAATTCTCTGTTTGACTTCTTGCTGTTTAGATTTTTGAGTTATTTGTAGCTTCTAGAGATTAGGCCTCTATCAGTTAGATAACCTGCAAATATTTTCTCCCATTATGTGGGTAATCTATTGGCTTTGCTTATTGTAAGCTTGTCTGTAAAGAAACTCTTCAGCTTCATATGATCCCATTGGTTGAGTGACTGTTTAAGATCGTGAGCTAATGAGGTTTTGTTCAGAAAGTCTTTGTCCATTCCTATATCACGGAAAGTACTTCCTAAATTTTCTTTCAGTACTATTTGAGTTTCTGGTCTTATATTGAGGTCTTTGATCCAATTGGATTTGAGTGTAGTGCATGGTGAAATGTGTGGGTCAAGTTTCAGTTTCCTGCATGTGGTTATCCAGTTTGTCCAGCACCATTTGTTGAAGATGCTGTCTTTTTTCCAGCCTATATTGTTTGGGCCTTTGTTGAATATCAAGTAGCTATAGTTGCTTGACCCAAAGACTGGGTCCTCAAATCTACTCCATTGGTCTATACTCCTGTTTTTATCCCAGTACCATGCTGTTTTTATTACTATGGCTTTGGAATATAGCTTTAGATAAGGAATGGTGATGTTACCAGAGGTATTTCTTTTGCTGAGTATATGTTTGCATATGTGAGGCCTTCTGCCTTTACATATGAAATTTGAGATCATTTTTTCTATCTCTGTGAACAACACTGTACATTTTTTAATTGGAATTGCATTAAATCTATCTATTGCCTTTGGTAGGATTGTCATCTTCACAGTGTTAGTTCTGCCTATCCAGAAGCACAGAAGGTCTTTCCATTTTCTCAAGTCCTCCTCAATTTCTTTTTTTAGTGTTTTTATATTTTTGTTTCATAGATCTTTCACTTCCTTGGTTAATATTATTTCAAGGTAATTTTTCATTGCTGTTGCTATTGAAAATGGGACTATGTCCCTTATTTCTTTCTCTGTATCTTTGTCATTTCCATATAGAAATTCTACTGATTTTTGTGCATTGATTTTGTATCCTGCTACTTTGCTATAGGAGTTAATCACCTTCAGGAGTTTTGTGATGGAATCTCTTGGGCCTCTTACATATACAATCATGTCATCACCGAATAGAGCTACCATTACTTCTTCCTTTCCCAATTATATTCATTTTATTTCCTTCTCCTGTCTTATTGCTTGAGCTAGGACTTACAGTACTATATTGAAAAGCAGAGGTAAGAATGGATAACCCTGTCTTCTTCCTGATCTTAATGGTAATTCCTCCAGTCTCTATCCATTAAGTATTATTTTGGCCTTTGGAGCTTTGTATATTGCCTTTATTATGTTAAGATATGTACCAACTATGCCAATTCTCTCCAATGTTTTGATCATGGAGTGATGTTGTATCTTGTCAAAGGCCTTTTTCTGCATCTATTGAAATGATCATGTGGTTTTTATGTTTAACCTTGTTCATGTGGTGTATTACATTGACAGATTTTCCTATGTTGAACCACCCTTGTGTTCCTGGGATGAATCCCACTTGGTCAAGATACATGATGCTTTTGATGTGTTGTTTGATTTGGTTTGTAAGGATTTTGTTCCGGATCTTTGCATGTAAGTTCATTAGGGAAATAGGCTGGTAGTTTTCTTTTCTTGTGGAATCTCTGCCTGGTTTTGGAATTAGGGTGATACTAGCTTCATAAAAGGAGTTGGGTAGCTTTCCTTGTTTTTCAATTGTGTGGCACAGTTTATGGAAGATTTGTTTGAATTCTTCCATGAAGGTTGGATAGAATTCAGCTGAAAAGCCATCTGGTCCTGGACTCTTCATTTTGTGGAGGTTTTTTATTACTTTTTCAATTTCCATGACTGTAATGGGTTCATTGACATGATTAGTCTGCTCTTAGTTTAGCTTTGATAGATGGTATGTGTCCAGGAATTTATTCATCTCCTCTACATTATCCAGTTTTGTGGAGTAGAAGTTTTTGAAATAAGCCCTGGTGATTCTCCTCATTTCACTAATGTCTGTTGTGATCTTTCCTTTTTCATTTTGTATTACATTTTGTATTATTTTCATTTTGTATATATCCTCTCTCTCTTTTTATTTAATTAATTAATTAATTAATTAATTTATTTATTTATTTATTTATTTATTTTTTGCTTGATCTAATTGGCCAGGGGTTTGTCAATCTTGTTCATTTTTTCAAAGAACCAGTTGTTTTTTTTTTTTTTTTTTGTCAATTGTCTTAATTGTTTACTTGGGTTTCAATTCATTAATTTCTGCTCTGATTTTAATTATTTCCTTCCTTCTGGAGGTCTTTGGGTTGGATTTTTATTGTTTTTCCAGTGCTTCTGGGTGGATGATTATTTTCTTAAGCAATAAAATGAACCTAAAGTAAAGGGAACACCCAGAATGAGTCTTTACTGAGTCCCTGTCTTTGGCAAGTTACTATGGTGAGTAGCTGTGTTACCATGACTTCTTGTCCACTAACAATCGTTACCTAAGATAATCACTTTTTCAGTATTAACTAATCTACAGAGAAAATGCAGAGCAGAAACTAGGACAGTTTCATCAGTATAGTGAGTGTCTTGAAACATGAACACCTGAGTACATACCTGAAATTTATATGAAAAAGCTAGGTTTGGCATTATGCCCTCATAATCTCCATAGTAAGGAGAAGGAAACAGGCAGATCCTTGGGGCTCACTAGCCAAGAAGGTCAGCCTGCTTAGTGAACCCTAGGCTAATAAAGATTCTATCTCAGAAAGGAAAATGGTTTTACTAAGGCAAATTTCACAAGCTCCTTCTCTGACACTCACATGAACAGACATGCACACACATACAAACACATGCCAAAACTGAATACCAAAGCATTTATCAACATATGAGAATATACAAAAGTTATAGAAATACTTATTTTTTCTGTTATATATTCTTGTTGAGATAAACTTTGAGTTCAGTATCCATGATACAGAGAATCTTGAGTAAGAGTAGGTCCTCGTGGTAACTCTTGTCCCTGCCACACACACTCTCTGTTCTCAATGTGACCACAGAAAAATGCCAAATGAAACAAAACAAAATAATGTTTCTACGCTGGTAAGGGGTGTAGACACATTGAACCCAAAACTGTAGATATCATATATTTCTTGTATATTTTATGAAACTACATGGAGACTATATATTATAATGATCTACCAGGAGTCTTAATTTCATGAAAGCTTCATGAGTGTTAGAGGGAAACTTCATTACCATTCTGAATTTTGGAAGAGTACATAAATATTCAAAACATGTAGGAAATGTGTAGGTTACAAGGCAAGTAAACCAGAGGCAAGAAACCTATTTGTCTTTGTGTACTTTTTTTGTTGCCCTGATCCTCATTGCTGTGAGCTTCATTTGTGTTGGAGATAAGATATAAACAACCCTGCTTTCCACATGTTGTATTTGATGTTGTCCTATTTTTTTCTATCTCAGGAAAAGAATTACTTTATGACAAAATTGTCATGTAAGGAAAAACAAAATAATTTCAGTGGAGAAATAGACTAATGAAGACCTAAGGGAAAAATTAAGAATGAACAGAAATGTCATGGAACCTTTAAAAATAGAGGCACTTCCCTTTCTCGGGGACTTTAAAGTTCTCATCAATAAATGCCACACACAATAAATGGAACTGCACTCAGATCATTCACCTTGGGAGAGTGAATCAAACAAAGAAAGAATTTCAAGTGACACTTTCAAATATTGTGAGACTGACCTAACACTTCACCTCCAGTAATCAAAATTGAGAAGTGAAAAAATTAAATGTAATAGCTAGATGTTGATGCTTTTGGTTTAAATCACTGCTAATAGAAGAATATAAAAAGGCAGAATTTTTCTTGTGCTAAAATAGAGCTCAAGTACTGCTTTGAGAAGTCACAACTTCTCCATGAAGATAAATGTAAAAACTCTTAAGAAATCTAGGCTGTAGATATAGGTTATAGTTGGACGTGGATATCATCTAAAATTTTAACTAACAGTAGGCATTTCTCCCAACAATAGATGCTATTTCATATCTGTATTTCTATATTAACCTATACTTGTTTCAACATTAAATTTACCATTTAAAAGTTACACTCCACTAAGTATATACTGAGCTGTTAACATTTGGAGGCAGGGTTTAGGTCTTGTTCATTTTTATACCAGGACATCATTTTATCTTAAAAATTATTTTTAATTGTCAACTTCCATAATTTTAGACAGTAACCCATGGTACTTCCCTCCTCCCACATTCCCCTTTGCATCTCCACTGTCCTTCATACCCCCCCCAAGTCAGTCTCTCTTTTATTTTAATGTTACCATATTTTCCTACTATTATGATGGTCTTGTGTAGGTAGAGTCAAGTGCTGTGAGGTCATGGATATCCAGGGCATTTTGTGTCTGGAGGAACATGTTGTAAGGAGTCCTACCCTTCTTTTGGCTCTTTCCTTCTTTCCACCACCTCTTCCCCAATGGACTCTGAGCCTTGGAAGGTGTGATAGTGATATTTCAGAGCTGGGTACTCCACTATCACTTCTTCTCAGCACCATGATGCTTTCTGAGTCATCCTGAGGCCACAACCATCTGAAAAGAGAAGCTTCTTTACAAAAGAAAGTGAGAGTAACATTAATATATGGGTATGAACATTAAGAGAAGTACTTACTGGGCAGTCTGGTAAGCATAGTATATACATTTAGCCAGATACTAGCAGACATTACACTCCTAGGGCTCATGACATCTTGACCTAGTGCCTTCCACATAATCTCAATCAATGTTAAGGTGATTGATGGTGACTTTTTATTTCTTCAATATATCATAACAACTTTTAATGGGTCAAAGTCAAGGACTTTGGAGGAAGATTTGGGGATTATTGTTTAGGAAGAAGTTTTAAAAGATGCTGGATTTAAACCTGGGTAGTGAAGTCAAAGTGAATGCAATGCATTTGAGTGATTTGTAAACTCAAATCAAAAACTTTCTGCTTAGTAGATAAAATTAGAGTAAGAAGAAGGATAAGGGAAGGAGATGTTAAGGTTTATATCTGTTTATATCTAGACAATTATAAGTACCTGGATGCTGTTTGTCAATAGTGATAATGTCTTTGAATACTTGATGGCTTGATGTCTTCTTTCTAGACATCACAATTCTGCCTCATCACCAGTGTTGTATATTAGCTTCTGAATTTAAGATTTTTTTTAATTTTGTCTTATTTTTTTACCTTCTTTCAATGTCATTCTTTTATCATTCTGAAGTATGTTATTCTTTTAGTATGAGTTAATTTTCTTGTCTAATTTATTTCCTAGAGCAAGTCCTCCTGAGTGATTCATATGAAATGTGTTGGGATTTGTTGTCATGGCTTAACTTTCCTTCACAACTTTCTTAACAGTTTTCTAGGGAAAATGTGCAGGCACCTTCCACAGAGCTCACAAGTAAATTTATTTTACTGGATCTTCATTTATTAACTGAGATGATGGCTTAGTTGTGAATGCTTCTTCTAATGCTATAGTGCAAATACAAAGCCAAGGATGGGGAAGGAAGATGCATACATGTTTGAATTCCAGCCACACAGAATGCACTTACTTTCTGTGAGCCTTGACTTCTTTGTCATGGTATCTTCATTTCATTGCTAAGTAAAATGAGGGCTTGGCAATAGCTCAGCGGCTCATATGCTTGCCTTATAAGTATGATGATCTATGTTCAATCCCCAGTTATCATGTAAAGTTGTCAAGTGTCGTGGCACATGCCTGTAATACTAATGCTGGCTTTCTGGCCAGTTAGACTGACCTATTGGTGATTTCTAAGCCAATTTGAGACTATCTCAGAAAAGTAAATGATAGCCAAGGTTGTCCTTTGGCCTTAACATGAGTCTATGCACCTACATACACCTACATACATACACACACACACACACACACACACACACACCTGGCATGTATGCATTAAAAATAGAAATTAGACCAGGCATGGTGGCATATGCCTTTAATCCCAGCATTCAAGAGGTAGAAGTAGGAGGATTACCATGAGTTTAAAGCCACCCTGAGACTACAGTGAATTCCAGGTCAGCCTGGGCTAGAGTGAGACCTTACCTCAAAAAAAAAAAAAAAAAAAAAAAAAACGAAAATAACATAAGAGAAATGTGTAGTTATATAATTTATTATCTGCTTATGAGTTTGTTCAATTAATGCATATACTTACATGCAAGTTTCTTTTTCAAAAATAAGATAGAGAATTTATGAATAACTGTGAAAAGCCATTGGGAACTTCTAAAACAAAGACATGAAAATCTTGTACTATTTTTTGTGCATCCATAGGTAACATTAAGATTACATATTTACAGGTTCATTCTTTCAGAATTCAAAACTAGTTCAATAAGCTGGAAAATGATTTGGAACCAATAAGACATTGAATTAGGTGAAAAATGAAGGTGACAGGAGTTATGAAAGGTCTAAAATCTGAATTGACTCCTTGTCTAATTAGTCAGCAATATAGCTGCATAAAAAGGAAATCCTGTTCTAAGTGACACTAACAGAGATAAAGAGTGTACAGCAAAGAAAGTGGCAGCCTCCTGTTGTATGTGTCACTCACATGACATCATCCATACAAAAGACAGGGGAGATTTAGCACAAAAATGTGTTGAGAAACAAAATACTACGTGGGAAATAGTCAAGCTACTCCAGAAGTGTAAGACAAGTAGCCATTTTATGTTTTGGAACAGGTGACTGGGAACATTACAGCATAATAACCTACCTCAAAACTGAGCTGGTTAAAAACACACTTTTCATTATGAGCTTGCAGTCTGTGGGTTGTGGGTTGGTAATCAGTAAAAGCATGCTAGGGACAATGCATGAAAATTTCTGGGGAGATCTAAGTAAATGTCAAATCATCCCAGTTAGAGCACCAACAACAGACCAAAGAAAAGATTCCCCTCAAGTATATCTTGATGAACCAGCGAGCTTATTGAGCTAAGTTACAAAGCACTGGCAGCTTAAATACTACTCCACCACTGAGAAGCTCATTTTAGCATGGGTGACAGCTCATGGAAACTGCATCCCTGTAGCTGTCTGAACAACATAAAGCAGTTCCTCTTCTCCAGCAATTGATTAATGTTAATATAATCTTAGAGAGAAGCCATGTGAATCTTGTGATTTTCTGAGTTCCTGTACCTTGTTCTTTTCATTAGAGTCTTATGAGCCTCTCTCTTCCTTTCAGGGGCAATGTTTCATTTGAGAGGAAATAACTACATATTAAGGATGCTCTTTATCCATATAGTTACCCTTATGACTAATATAACTATAATTAATATTTTTAACTTGAAAAAAATAATCAGACAATGGGAGTGACTCCTAAAAATACTTCTGCTTAGTGGTGCCTGAGATTGGAGTCCAGAAGGACAGACTCAGCTGTACAGCTTAGAATGCAGTGCACTGTTAAGCCCTCGAACATGGTGGCTGCAGTGTAGCAGAGCTTCCAGTGTGGCCTTTCTGTGGGTGGTTCTGGTGGCTCAGTCATTAAAGTGTTTGCCATGCAAGCATGAGGATCTTAGTTTGATACCAAACATCCACTTAAAAAATCAAGACATACATATAATCCCAACACTTGGGAGATGGGGACAAGGGGGTATCTGGAGTTTACTTGCTAGCTAATTAAAATTGATGAGATCCAATTCAGTGAGAATCTCCAAGGCCTCCAGAGGCATGAGCCACTTTGTACATCTGGCACAATGTGGGTACTCAGGAATGGACTATGCTAGTCATGCATGGAAGAAATGTAGATAGTCTGGAGGCAGATAAAACTACTGATAAAATCACATGATGTTTTACCTACTATTAACTATCTGAAGAAGACAATTATTGCAAGCAGTGGATGTTATATACTTTCAACTTAGAACATATTTTCTTTTAAAGATGTAAAAGGAATCTGTATTGATAAGCTATCGCAGAACACAATCATCATCATCATCATCCAGAATTAGTCAAAAGACCAGGTTTTAAGCTTTTAAACAAACAAACAAAAAAACACCTAGGTTAAAATCCTGCTTTTTCTATTTTTCATTGGTCTATTCCTTTCTTGCTATACCTTCTTTTTGCAGCAGAAATGTTCTGTGCCAGCCATTTTGTGATGAATGTACTTAAGTTAAATTTTATTTTATAGACTAACAGTTTAGTTACTTTGGATTTTGAACAATGTGGGGATTGATTTAAAAAAAAAAAAACTATGGGGGACTTTTGACATTAGACTGAACGCGTTTCACATCATGAAATTGTCATTAGTCTATCAGGATCAGGGGCCAAATGTAGTGCTTTGAATCAAGTGTTCCCCATAAATAAGCATATGTGTTTTCGATGCTTGGTCTCCAGTTGGTGGCAATTTGGGAGTTGTTGCCTTGCTGGAAAAGGTGGGCTTCTGGGGTGGGCTTAGGTGTATTGTATCCAGGTTGTCCTTGCCAGAACTCTGGTCATTCTTTTTGATTTTTGCCAGCTGCTATTACAAGACTTAAGGTCCAGCTTCTTCTCTACCATCCTTTCCTCACCATGCTGAAGCTTCCCCTCAAGTCAGTAAGCCGAAATAAACTCTTTCCTCCTGTCAGATGCTTTTAGTGGAATGGTTTGTTCCAGAAATGTGAAGGTGACAAAAGAAAATTGCTTTAGTTTTGTTGACTCTAAGGAAGTTGTAGGTCCTTCTGGAGTTTAACTTTCTCATCTATGAGACTTTACCAGGATCTGGATGAGACACTGAGAAAGTGACCTATAAATAGAAGCTATTTTAGAATTATTACTCTACTTATTCTTTTTTAAACATCTTTTTATTTAGATCAGTGCAACAATGACAGGTATAGTGATAGTTCATCCTTATCACCAACTTGCTAGATTATATATCACCTGGAAAACACACCTCTGGGCATGTCTGTGAGAACCTTTCCAGAGAGGTTTTACTGTATGTGGGTAGCACCATCCTATGCTCTGGAGTCCTCACATGAATAAGCAGGGGAAATCAGAGGAGTGCCAGTCTTCCCTGCTCTTTGCTTCCCAAGTTTTGAAACCTAAGGTCTAGTAGCCTCATTCTGTTTCTGCCATAATGGAATATACCCTCTTAAACTGTGAGCCAGTAGAAATCTTCCTCCCCTTAAGTCACTTCTGCCAGGTATTTTGTCACAATAATGACAAAAGGAAATGGAGCATCACCTGGGAATTTGTTAGGAATGAAAATTTGCTTGTTCCAACCCAAAACACTAAATTAGAAATTTTAGAGCCCAAAAATATATGCTTAACTTTGTGATCCACTGTTGCATACCATATTGTTGTGATATGTTTCTTGAATTAAATATGTCCTCTATAGATAGGATCATGTGTTTAAACACTTGGTCCATAGCTGGTGGTGTTGTTTTGGTAGGTTGTGGAATCTTTAGAGGTAAGAGCCTCACTGGAAATGACAGTGGAAGGCCTAGAGGTTTTCTTGCCCAAGCAAAAAAAAAAAAAAAAAAATATATATATATATATATATTTTTTTTTTTATTTGCAAGGACAGAGAGAAAGAAGGAAAAGAGAGAATGAAAATGAATGCATGACCTCTAGCTATTGCAGATGATCTCCAGCTGCATGCACCGCCACTTTGTGCCTCTAGCTTTACATGAGTACTGGGAAACTGAACACAGGGCGCTTGACATTGCAGACAAGACCTTAACTGATGAGCCATCTCTCCAGTTCACCAACCCCACTTTCTGTCTGTTGTCTAAATCCTGACTCAATACACAATATGACCAGGTGCCTCCTATTTCTGCTTCCACATCTTACCCACCATGATGGACTGTACTTTTATACTGAGTCAAAATGAACCCTTCTTTGACTTGTTTCTTGTTGACTGCTCTTTGGACATAGAAATGAGGGGAAAAAAATAATACCCCTGCTGGTATAGAATATTTTATCAAAGTCATTTAGTGGATCAAAATTAAAGTGCAACTCAAATTACCATCGTAGCTACAACTGACTAAATATATGTATGAACACATCCATTCCTAATTTCCTTATAGACAACACAGATATCTGGTGATGTTTACCAGAGTAAGCTAATGATTAGCAAGCATAATTCTTAACATTGAAATGTCAATCTTCACTAGAATCATAGTCCTAGCAACATTTTATTGCTTCCCATAAATAAAATCTATTCTATTATGTTTTTTTTTTCAAACTGTATTTCAAATATAGGCCAATAGTTTGGAAACTTTCCATGCCACTCTCCCTTCAGTCTTTCTTTCTTCTGAAAAATATACATTTTTCATTAAAATTATTTTGACCATGAGTCAAAAAATATCACCTGGCCTACACCTGTATGTAGTTATCAACATAAGGAGGGAGTTGAGATCACTCTGACCTCCAGCACTTTGCTTAGGAAAGTGCCTTCCCAGAAATTTAATGTATGAATTCTATGGTTTCAATTTCCCTGCATTATAGGAATCAGCTCAAGCCAGCAACTTCAGTCTTTGAGGTCAGCAGACAGTATTAATAGACACGCTGTTAGTGTTGCAGCTGTGTTAATGTGAAGTTTGAACCCACTGGTTTGAGAAATATGGGAAAAATGAATGTGAAACTTTTCTATAACTCCTCACAGTGTGAACTTTTACTTAGGTTTTCAAAACCAACTTCCTTTTCTATCCAACTCCTATTCCCCCTGGGATATTTTTTTATTTGTGTTTAAAAAATGTACGAATATATTGTTAAGCTTTTCTAAAAAATTCTTTTACTTTTTCAAGACATTCAAGTAGAGATAACTTTGAAATATCAGATACATATTTCCCATTAGGGAACCAGAAAGGTAAAAAATTTACGTTCTTTCCCCAAGGTAATACAGTGGTATATCATTCACATTCTAAATTCCACAATTTGGTTCCCAAGAAGTAACCATTTTATATGCATTGTGAAATATCTGATGTAAGCCTACTTATTTTAAAGCTATTAGAATAGTTTGTAATATTCCTAAAGGGTTTAGGTTTTGAAGGTTTCTTTTAATGACTGTTTCAATACTTGTATTTCTCTGTGGAAAACAGAGACAACCACTGTCAATGGCATGACTTGAATTTTTCTGGTTATAGATTAGTGTGAAAACTCCAAACAATATATATTTAACATTTGATGAAAACTTGACATTATGAAAGGAAAAAGCAAACAAATATACAATTAATACATATCAATTGCAGCAGATTTCAGGTGACACAAAAGCTCAATGAAAGTGATGTTATAATCAAATAAACAAATAAATAAATGATTTAGACAAAGAAATGATAGGTTTTGTATGTTCCTGTTGCATTTCTGTGAGCACCTGCTATTAGCTCCTAATTTTAGGGTATGGATACAACCTATTTTACATGGTCAACTTAGAATTAAGGGTAAAGTGATATTTGTGAAGTTCCTAATTTTATGCTTGGTGTATTCGGTGATCTCAATCAATTTGTTTGCATTCTCTTGCCCTACCACAAGAGCTTCTGATTCTGGATGTACATTTGAATGCTCCAATGAACTGTAGACTGTTTCACGATTCTCTCAAACCTCCTGCCCAAGCAAGCCTGGTTGAATTGCTCTGGGTTGGATCCTGGGTTCCTGTAGCTTGTTCAGCTCCTCAGGTATTGAAAGTTATGGTCATAGTTCAGAAAGTAAAAAAAAAAAAAAAAGTTTCTTTGACCTATCATCAGCTTCAGAAAATACCTGTGGAGAGTTTTCAAATTTTGTATGCCTGCCTTTTAACCTTGACAAAGGCTGATCCAACAGAATGGGGCAAATAGCATTAAGATTTTCAGGAAGATATTTTCTTGTAGCAGTTTTGGAACATCTGGAAGCTTAGAGCCTGGGTCATCTTAATTCCACCTCAGTTACACTGTGGATTCTGCTTTCTTCTCCTACATTTTTACATTTAATGACAATTGTGTGAAATACATATGAAAAAGACTGTCAATTCCCTGGGCACGGTGGTGTATGCCTTTAATCCTAGCACTCAACACTTGGGAGGCAGAAGTAGGAGGATTGCCGTGTGTTCGAGGCCACCCCTGTGACTACATAGGTAATTCCAGGTCAGCCTAAGCCAGAGTGAGACTACCTTGAAAAATCGTAAAAGAAAAAAGACTGCCATCTCTATAGAACAAAAGACTGAAAACAGAATGACTTTATTTTTGTTTATGAATGTGTGAGAGAAGGGCCTGTGCTTGTGCGAAGTGGTGTGCATACATATGTGCATATGACCATGGAGGCCAGAGGACAGCCTCTGTTGTTGAATACACCAGAAGGAATGTTGTGCACCTTTTTAGGGACGCAGTCTGTCATTGGTCTGAAACTTACCAGTTAGTCAAGACTGGCTGGACAGTGAGAACCTACTTTTCTCTGCCTTCCCATATGGGAATGTATGTACACCCTACCATGCCTGGCACTTTTTATATAGTTTCTGGGGATGAATTTCATTTCTTCATACTTGTAAGACAAATAGTTTTACAGACTGGGCTATCTCCCCAGCCCTAGTGTGACTAAGCAACAGGCTAACAGGGGCTAACTCCCATGCTAAGGTACCTTCAGTGTATCCTTTCCTTTATTTTCAGCTAAAGAATATAGTAACAAGCTGAGCATACCCAGAGTTCATACTCAAAATCATGACTTTATGCTAATCATGAGGAAAATGCACCTATTTTCTTTTATAAAATTATAATATCAACTGAACATGGTTAAAAATAGGCCCACCCTTATATAAATATACACATTCCTCTCCTGCTAAAATAGCTATGCCATATATACATATACATATACATACACACACACACACATATACATATATATATATATATATGTATATATATATATATATAAAATTATTATTATATTATATTTTTGTCTGGCCTGTTACAAACAGTAAATCTTTCTCTACTCTTTTATGTTCTGGATGTGCTGATTTTGGCTGTGTACTCACCAAGATGTAAAACCATCATGTTCAGTTAAACTAGCGTTGCTCTTAATAGGAACAAAGGCAAGCTCACATTGGGCTGAGCAATGATAACAAGGCTTGTTAACAACTGACTATTGCTAGGCATTGTGTGAAGCTCTCTGGATTCCTTTCCCAAGGCCATCCAAATTGCCCAGCTGTGATGTTACCACTTTTTATGTAACATGCAAGGAAGTCATGACCTAATAGTGGAGAGTAACTTGCTTTATAGCACACAGGTACCAAATGCTAGAATTATGTTCTGAACTCATTTTTCCTAGTTGTCAGCATCCTTGTACAAGACCATATATCCTTCTTGTCTCCTGCAGCGCCACTTCCCTCACCATCCTCGCAGGGCTCTGGGAGCCTCAATGCCATCTTGTGACACTGAAAAATGTTTTCCACCATTCTAATTCCTAGGGAAAGTAATACAAATATGACTGCTCTTACCTTTTCAACTATATGACCCTGACTTGGGCTCTGGTACTTGAAAACCCAAATTCCTTTATTGAACTTTAGTTTTAGGAAGGAGGCTCTGAGGATTCGGTGGTTCCTGTATCTTGGTAAAATTCAAGTTGGGCTAATAGTTAGGTTTTGCTTAATTTTGTTTGTATATGTGTGTAAAAATAAGTGTGTGTATGTGTATGTGAGAGAGAGAGAGAAAGAAGGGGGAGGGATTTTAGAGGCCAGAGGTTGACATTAAGCATCTTCCTCAGTAGCTTTCCTCTTTAGTTTTGAGGCAGGGTCTCTCACTGAGCCTAGGGTTCACTGACTTGGCTACACATGGTAGCCAGTGAGCCCTAGGACTCCTTCTGCCCACCTTTCCAGCATTAGGATTACAAGTGTACACTTCCTGTATGAGGGTAACCAGAGGCTGAATCCAGGTTCTCATACTTTCGCGGCAACTTTCTGACAGCCATATTTCAAGCCCTTGGCTTTTCTTAATTTCTAAGAAATAAAAGTCATATCTCCAGAATGTAGTGTTTTTCACTTTTTAAAAAAATTTTCTGAGACAAGATCTTGCTGTGTAGCCTGGACTGGGCGAGGCTAGAATTAGAAGTTGGCCTCAAATGCAGCAACCCTTGAGTGTTGGGATGATAGATGTGCACCACCACACCAAGCTTGTCCACACTGTGATCAGCAGCTTTTTTTATGATAATGAACTCATTTTCTGAAGAGCAACCTATTTCAAATGAATAGTGACTTTTTTATTTTTATTTTTATTTTTTTTTACATTCAAGAAAGTAAAGGAGGAAGCCTATTCCCCAAAGCTCCACCAATCGCCTACAAACCCCTCCATGTCACTGATGTTCCATCCCTGAAGCAATCATTCCTGTCAAAGCAGCATGATTCCATATCTGAGTCACATTTCTCAGATTGTGTTTTGTGTGCACTTTTGGAACAAGAATAGAAAAGAATGCTATTTAAATAAAACTGGGCTGTGGATGGAAGAAAGCAAGTTTACCTATATATCCCAAATTGTTAACTGTGTTCAATACTTTAATTTCATATTTGTCTATTTAGCTTGCATTATCTCTGCTATTCTTGAAGTTATTCCTAATAAAGTTCATAATTTCTATGTTTCTTCATATATATAATATATATTGAACTCATTAAATGATAAAGATTAGATAGACAAGAGTCAATTTCCCTTCCAGAAAATCAGACTATGATTTTCAGGCACAGAAATTTTGTCAAACTGTGTTTCTTTATTCTAATTAACAAGCTTATTTTTTCATTAACTACATAAATATATTCATCCCATCCAAGAGACACAGACACTGACGTTCTGAGCATATGAATTTTATTTAGAGGAGTTTGGATGATCTACCTGCTGCAGGAAATTCTGGAGAGCTGCATCTTTTGACTCAAATGTAGTGACAAGTCAAGCCAAGCTTATATGGAAGACTTAAAATTATGCTGTCAAAATTATGCTCTTCTTTATCTTACTGACTGTGGGTCCTTGCCAAAAAAGATGAAAAGGATTTGAGAAAAGTATCTATTCAAATATGCTTTTCATAATCACTAAAGAGTGATCAATTCATCTAAGCCCATTTGAACATATTATGTTCCTCTACTCAAAAGGGTACTGTTTTTCTGGGAATATGTTTGCAATTATGATAAAAATCTTAATTTCTATGATACTCTAGAAATACTACTAATAGTTAATATTTTGCAATCCATTAACTGATAATATTTTATGAATAAAAAGTAGGCCTTGATAAAATCCTGAACCTTACTATTGGTCACAATTGTATGAGATTTTTTCCATTTAAAACTTAAATAATAGTAACTATAATAGTATCATCTATAGCCAAACATGTTGAAAATAACTGATATGATCTTCGTGAAGACTGTTTGCACACTCTTATTTTATAATTTTTGGTTTGTATGTGTGTGTAGAGTATGTGTGGTATGATACGTGTAGGATATGCACATGTGTTCTGATTCACATGCCCTCTGTGTGTGTGTGTAGTGGTCAAAGGGGAATAACAGAAGTCCTCTTAATTTTGCTCATCCTCCTTTTTTATCCTTAAGATTGAGTATACAACTCAACCCAGAGCTGGTGTTTTCACAGTTTTTTTTTTTTTTCTTCTTCTTCTTCTTTTTTCAGTTAGCAAGATCCAAATGTTCTAGTCTCTGACTTCTGAAGAACTGAGTTTAGGTATGTGCATGGCCACATACAGCTGTTGACATTGGTGCTGCAGAATAAAAGTTTGTGTTCTTGGGCCCTTGGGTACCAAGCACACTTGACCACTGGGCCATCTCCCCGGCTCATATTTTATAACTTTTTGTTTTGTTTTGTTTTTTCAAGGTAGGGTCACACTCTAGCTCAGGTTGACCTGGAATTCATTATGTACTCTCAGGGTGGCCTCGAACTCGTGGTGATACTCCTACCTCTGCCTCCCAAGTGCTGAGATTAAAGGCATGTGCCACTATGTCCGGCTTATTTTATAATTTTAAAAGCTGAAGTGAAAGACATTTTTCTCCAACATTGTTGAGTGTATGTGTGCTTGTGAGCATGTGTATGCACGCACAAATGGGTACACATGAATGAGATGCTGCGGAGAATAATCTGGCCCTCACAAATGCTAGGCAAGAGCACAAGCTGAACATAAGACTTTTATGTGTTCCTGTGGTGTGGTTAGCCCCCTCTAGCTCCACAATAATACAAATCACCGGTTGTTATCATATGAAGCAATCCACTTTTCATTTTTATGTAGAAAATCTTTAGGAAAGGACTTGGACTGCAAAGTTTACTTCTTTAAAATTCTAAGAGCCTTATTATATCCTAAAGTCAGAGACTTATCCTTTACTTTGATCCATAACTTGCCTCTTTCAAAGTTTGTGTATGTATGCATATATATATATATATATATATATATATATATATATATATATATATATGTTATACCTATGCTAGTATAAAACAAAAATTAACCCCAATCAAATAAAAAATAAAATTTTTGTTTTATGACATTTTGGTAAAAATAAACAAATTAATGCAAAGTAATTACATGCATTTTTACTAAATATTCACTTGGAGTAAAGTAATGCACTAATTTTTCTTTTATAGGTTCCTAATCCTGTAATATGTAACATTGTGACAATTTCTGCATGCTATACTTTTGTTGCATTGATAGAATTGTTCATCCAATTTTCCTGTTATTTATTTATTTATTTATTTATTTATTTATTTGAGAGAGAGAATGAGGCAGATAGAGAGAATGGGAGTGCAAGGGCTCAGCTGCTATAAACAAACTTCAGACACATGCACCACCTTGTGCATCTGGCTTACATGTATCTGTGGAATCATACCTGGGTTCTTTGGCTTCACAGGCAAATGCCTTAAGCATGAGACATCTCTCCAGCCCCAATTTTATTGTTGTAGTGACATCATTTCACTGTATTTACGTTCCACATCCTAGGTGAAGTTTTGCTAAGTTCTATTTTGTAGAGGAAAGAATTCTAATCATTAATTGCCTTCTATAATATTTTTGGTTATGAAACAGTAGCCATCTGGCTTGATTAAGTATTTCAAGCAGAAAAAAAAATAGTGCTAATTATTGATTTTTGTCATTACAAAAACACTAAATAGCATTCATACCAAACCATTTACTTCTAAACTGGATTCATTATAAATCAAATAGATGAAGTGATTTGCTCTAGTGTGGGAAGCAAGGTCATCATTCAAATGTGGTATGAGTTAAGCAAGCTGTTTGCCTCTATGGGAATAACTCATGCTCCATAAATTACTGTTTTAGGTTAGTCATATATAAAGCCCTGAACTACAAGTGTAAATATGATACAATTTGGACCTTATGTTAATCATGTGAGATAATCTAAGTATTTGTCAGTATTTATAGTTTAGTGTGTTCTTTACACATATAAGAATTTTTTTTTTTTTACATCAGAACAAAAGAGGACAAATGGTGGGAAAATTATTTCTTCTGTGTTGCTGTTGTTCTTTTTTAGTAGTTATGGACAAACTCAGTATGTAAATAGCATAACTTGGTATCATCCTTACCCTTATCCCTGTTCACCCCTCCAAATGACCCTCCTTGTTGGGCATTCTGGTTATCCCCATGGGGATTGTGGGTCATGCATTGTGGGGTTAGCCATCAGTCATAGGGAAGAGGCAATGTTTCTGTGTGCAATGTCCCAATTTGCGAAGGTTTGATAGAATTCTGCCGAGAAGCCATCTGGTCCTGGACTTTTCTTATGGGGGAGATTTTTGATTATCTTTTCAACTTCCATGGATATGATAGGTTTGTTTACAAGATTAATCTGCTCTGAGCTTAGATTTGGAAGGTTGTATGTGTCTAGAAACTCATCAATTGTCCCAGATTATTCAATTTTGTGGAGTAGGGGTTTTGGAAGTATGCCCTGATGACTCTTACAATTTCATTGATGTTTGTTGTGATCTCTCCTTATTTATTTCTGATTTTGTTATTTTGATACCTCTCCCTCCCTCCCTCTCTCTCTCTCGCTCTCTCTCTCTCTCACACACACACTCTCTCCCTTTTGTTTGATCAAATTGGCCAGGGGTTTTCCAACCTTGTTTATTTTTTTCAAAGAGCCAGCTCTTTGTTTCATTGAGTTTTTAACTTGTTTTTCATTTCAAATTCATTAATTTCTGCTCTAATCTTGATTGTTTCTTTCCATCTGGAGAATTAGAGAGAATTTAATAGATGTAGGCCATTTCTAAAAGAATAATGGTTATCCCAATTATCTGGAGATGACTTCGCTTTCTGTCGGAAAATCTGCTTCTCTTTTTCAGATAGACACACAGATCCTGTGGAGACAATCAGCCCATCGCTCCTCACCAGAGCCCCAGATGAAACCATACAGTAATTGGGAAAATGAGCAAGAATGCTTCCTTCTTGGTGAACCTGGTATCAGCACAATGGTGAAGGAGATAGACACAGAGAACACTCAACTCCTACCAAACCAGAGATCAACAGTCACAGAGGCTCCCAAGACCTCATCACTGAAGTAGACCTAAAACCAACCCAACATAGCTCAAGAAAATTCATGGAAGAGGGGACAAAAGATTGAAAGATCCACAAGTTGGGACATTATGCACAGAGACAATGCCTCTTACCCATAACTGACAGCCAACCCCAGAATGCACAACCCACAATCCACAACAAATAGGGTCCTTTCAGAGGGGGAGAACAAAGATGAGGGAGGAGACTAACAATGGTACAAAAAAAGTGTTGTTTACACAGAGTATGTACATAACTAATAAAGAAAAATAAAGGGACAATGTCACTAATTTCTTTCTCTGTATCTGTGTCCTTTGCATATAGAAAGGCCACTGATTTTTGTGCATTAATTTTGCAACCTGCTACTTTTCTGAGGGAGTTACCTACCTTCAAAAGTTTTGAGATGGATGCTCTCGGGTTACTTATGTATAGAATCATGTCATCTGTGAATAGGTCTAACTTAACATCTTCCTTTCCAATTTTAATCTTTTTTATTTCTTTCTAGGACCTCTAGTAGAAGAGCAGAGGTGAGAGTGGACACCACTGTCTTCTTCCTGATCTCAATGGGAATTCCTTAAGTCTTTCCCCATTAAGTATTATTTGGGCTTTAGGTACTTTATATAGAGCCTTTATTATGTTGAGATGTGAACTGTCCATGCCTATTATCTCCAACTTTTTAATCATGAAGTGATGTTGTAGTTTTGTAGAAGGCCTTTTAAGCATCTATTGAAATGATCATTTTGTTTTTGTGTTTAAGATTATTTATGTGCTGAATTACATTGAGAGATTTCCATATGTTGAATGAATCCTGCATTCCTGGGAAAAATTCTACTTGATCAATTTGGGTAATGCTTTTGATGTGTTACTGAATTTGGTTTGCAAGAATTTTGTTAAAGATCTTTGTGTCAAAATGCTTCTGGGAAATAGGCCTATAGTTGTTTTTTTTTTTTTTTTTTTTTTTTTTTGTTTTTGTTTTCTTGTTGTATCTCTGTCTGGTTTTGGTATTAGTGTGATAGAAGATTAATGAAAAGAGTTGAGGAGATTTTCCTGTTCTCCAATTATGTGCACAGTTTGAGAAAAATTGGTTTCATTTCTTACATGAAGGTTTCATACAATTCAGCTGAGAAGCCATCTGGTTCTGGACTCTTCTGGGGGAGGTTTTTGATTACCTTTTTAATCTCAATGTGTATGATAGATTTATTTAGGATATTGATCTGCTCTGAGTTTATCTTTGGTAGGTGGTATGTGTTCAGGAATTCATTCATTTTCCCCAGATCATACAATTTTGTGCAGTAGAGGCTTTGGAAATAAGTCATGATGAGTCTTCCCATTTCACTTATGTTTGTTGTGATCTTTCCTTTTTCATTTGTAATTTTGTTGATTGAAGCATCTCTTTTTTTTTATTATTTTGCTTGATCAAAATGGCCAGGGATTTATCAATATTGCTTAGTTTTTCAAAGAATGGGTTTTGTTTCATCAATTATCTTAATTGTCTACTTGGCTTCCAAATCTTTAGTTTCTGCTCTGATCTTGATTATTTCTTTCCATCAAGAGCTTTTTGAGTTGGATTCTTCTTGTATTTCCAGTGCCTTTAGGTGCATGGTTAAATTATTGATTTGGGTCTCTCTGTCTTTGTTATGAAGGCATTTAGTGCTATTAATTTTCCCCTAAGGACTGCACACACCACACACACACACACACACACACACACACACACACACGCACATGTGCAAACATGCATACACACATTTCATATTCACATACATATGGGAATAAAAAGGATATAATAACAGAAAATGTTTATTAAAGCTACATAATGTGTTTTGTTTTAAATTAATTATTATTCTTAAAGAGTTTAACCATTAAAATTTAAAATGTTTACTAAGTAGAAAGAAATATTATGGAAAACTAATGTTAATTTATTATAAAATGAAAACATATTTTATTTATTTATTTTTAATTTTTTAAATTTATTTATTTGAAAGTGACAGACAGAGAGAAAGAGGGAGAGAGACAGAGAGAGAGAAAATGGGTGCTCTAGTACCTCCAACCACTGCAAACGAACTCCAGACATGTGCGCCCCCCTGTGCATCTGGATAACATAGGTCCTGGGGAGTTGAGCCTTGAACTGGGCTCCTTAGGCTTCACAGGCAAGCATTTAACTGCTAAGCTGTCTCTCCAGCCCAGGAAGGGATATTTTAATAGACTGAGTACTCTATATGCGCAATATTACATATTTATGCCACTGCACAGTAATATCTTGCACTTCTTCACTGCCTGACTTACATGAAAAACTTACAAACCTTCAAACTTCATTCTTTTCACATGCCTTATGAAGAAATACAAATTTAATCTGTTATATTTTTATATTGCTTTTTCTATGCATAGGTACACCATCATTCTATAATTGTCTGTAGTATTTAGTACAGCAACATGGTGTAAAAGTTTGTAGCTTTAGTACTGGTACGATAGATAATTCCATGTAGCCTGAGTGTGCCATAGCTTAGACCATCTATGTTTATGTAAGTATACTCCATGATTTTTATATGCAATATTCTTACCAAATGACACATTTCTCAGAAGTGGCCCTAAGGAATATATAACTATATTATAAAAACATGTTATTATAGGTTACATCATCATTCCAGTGCTTTTATATAAGTGAAAAATGTTTTCTATTATTTTTCTTTGGTACATATTTATTTCCTGTTACATCCCATATATGTAATAGTAGTGAACAATGGTTTTCTTGCCCATACGTACCTTAGCTGTCCCTTCTGCAAAGTGGAAAAGATATTGACTTATACGACACTGTAGACTAACTTCTCTCCTTGAAACCAGTTCAGAGTCCCCCCTGCTACTGTCTGAATGTGGAAAAGATGCTCATGCATGAAGTGTACCCAAGACAGAAAACAAGAATAAAACATATGATCTGAAGCTTAACTGATAGCATAGTGATGCATTCTGTTATCACTAATACAGATAAATTAAGAGTTATGCTAGTCTACTATTTCCAGTGCACTGCTGCACAAATAGATATTGTATAACTTATGCACATAGCTTTATATTCTGCTGAACCATTAAATAATTTTATTTCAAGATATCTATTCAATTAAACTAATGTAGCTGTAGTACATAATCAAATAATAACAGGCTACAGAGTCAGCTGTCAATAACACATCACTCTATTCCTGTCTCACTTGTAAGCATTCTGATTGGTAGTCAGGTGTTTGCAAACAATTCCAGAGTCATTTTACATAAACTCTGAATTCAGGAAATAACTATAGAAAAACATGATAATTTTGAGTAAAATCCCTTTTTATTTATGACATATGCTAATTTAGTTTCCAATTCACTGTTCTCTTTTCATTGTCCTTATGCTGCTCTAGAAATAACACTAGCTTCTCTGCTTGGTGTCTATATTTTCTTAATAACCTGCAATATGCTTCCCCTGACTTTGCGCCTCTGATTTTATTTTTGCCCAATTACCCATCACAAATATATCATATTAGTCAGGGTTCTCTAAAGGAACAGAACCAATTGAATAAATATGTTAAAAGGGGGGATTTATTAGATTATCTCACAAGATCTGGGCTGCCCATCAACAGCTGTCCACAAACAAGAAAGCTGACAACTTTGGCAGCTGATCAGTCCATGGACTAGATATAAATGGGAATTGTATGACCCAGTGGCTGATCAGCCCATGTGTGCAGAGGAGCAGCAATGGGTAAAACTCTCCCAACAGATAAAGCTCTGGTGTTCTCCTGGTGCTTCCTTATATAAAAGCCCTCAATAGAAGGTCCACACATTTGGGAATAGAGACTTCCTCACTCAATTAATCTTGTCTGGAAAAGCCCGCATGAACACTCCCAAAAAGTGTGTCTCTCACTCCATTCCTAATCTGGTCAAGTTGACAAGAGAATTTAATCACACTCATGACCCAGTGTTACTTTGTCACTGTGTCGGCTTCAGTCTTCCAAAATACTCTCTCTCCCTTTTCTTCACTGCCAACATAAGATTACAGTATTCCTTTATAGATACGTTACCAAAATGTAACCATCGACCAGTTGCCTGCATACTCATACACCCATTCTGACATAGTGGGACCTAAAATACTTTGTCACCATTCTCTGATTAAAAAAAAAAAAAAAAAAAAAAAAAAAAAAAAAAAAACAGCTACTGTCTAATGATTCCTGTTTATTTTACATTTAAAATGAAAACTCAATGCATGCATCTAGATTGAAGTTTGCAGCTTTTTTCACCATTCCATATATTTAGGTAAGCTGTTATATTCACATCTAAACATATCATTGTGCTTATATTCACCACACATTTTGTCAAGAATATCCCAACTGGAGTCAGGAACATAGTACAGTGGCAGAACACTTGGCTGCAAGGCATGAGGCAAGCTTTCCAGAAACAAGTCATGTAGTTTTACTTTCAATCAATTTACTCCATTGTGGAAATTCATCTTATAAGCCTCCTTCTTTAAATAATCTTTCAACATTCCTGCAATAACATTATTACAATCTACCTCTGACCTATTTGAAAGTACAATTATATTGTATTTTCTCACTGTGATGAAAATAAAGTTCCAATCAATGCCATTTCCATGATATTTTTGTAACTATTAATTAGGACTTCATACAAATATATGGACATTTGTCTCATATAAAGTATCTTGCATATAATATATAATATACAACAAAACATGTTTTCATGCAAACACATATACATCTCTATGTACTCCACTGCTGGTAGATACAAACACCTAAAATTACAACTTGTATTTGCCTTTGCAGGCTTGTAAGAACCTTGGACTTAAGGCAAAGGTCCTGCAATATCCATCTTTTAGAATGGGATGTATAATTGACTTGGGGTATTAAATGAAATACTTGTGTTGGTACCAAATCGACAAATCACCTGCTGAATATATGTATGATTGTGGGCTTGATAATTTTGTTCTTAGATTAATTATATGGTTCATTATACCAAGATGTGTGTTTAATTTCAAAAACTTTTTTTCTTTACTTTTTGAGTCCCACTTTCTGATTTCATGTGCTTTCTCTTCAGAAATTTAAGAATTATAATTTATATATCTGACTTGTAGCAAAATAAATAAATTTATAGATAGAATTTGAGAGTGAAGAACTTTTAGAATTTGAGAGTAAAGAACTTTATCCCATGAACAGAACAAAATTTAAAACAGGAAACGGCATGCACCATAAACCATTGGCCTTGCTGAGTGCAATGAACTGAAATTATTTTTCAGCACTACTGTGCAAAGCTATTGACTAGCATGTTCTATCTAGACAACCCTGTTCACAATAAAGACAGCAGAACATATTTTTTCACCATTATAGATCTATATATAAGAAGATGACCAACCAATTATTTACAAACATTTAATCAAAACACTATAAATTATTATTGGTCACCTAGATAGCCCATCGACACTAAACTATTCTAACTTGATGAATTGAGTTTATTTGCTTCATAAATTTTCTCTCAATTTTTAAAAAAATTTAAAAATATTTTATAGTTTTTATTTATTGAGAAAGAGAGACAGAGAGAAAGAGGCAGAGAGAGGGAGAGAGGAGAGGGAATGGGTGCACCAGGGAATCTATAGTCACTGCAAACGAACTTCAGACACATGCACCACCTTATGCATTTGGCTTATGTGAGTCCTGGGGAACTGAACCTGGGTCCTTTGGCTTTGCAGGCAAATGCCTTAACCGCTAAGCCATCTCTTCAGTCCTCGTTTTGTAAATTATGTGTATAAAGGAAAAAAGTAGATTGTCTGCAATACCATCAAAAATCAGGGAGTGCATGGACTGGAGAAATGGCTTAGCAATTAAGGCACTTGCCTGTGAGGCCTAAAGACACATGTTGGACTCTCCAGATCCCATGTAAGTCAGATGCACAAAGGTGAAGAAAGCGCAAGGTCTCACATGCCCACTAGGTGGCACATACATCTGGAGTTCTACTACAGTGGCTGAGACCTTAGTGTGCCAGTTCTCTGCCTGTCTGTCTGTCTCTCTCTCTTTCTCTCAGTTGCTCTCTCTAAAATCAGTGCAGACATAAGGAATTTCTGAAAAAGATTTTGAGAGCACATTGAGGGAAATTATGATAATCAAAGTAAAAGATATACAAACAGCAATATTTATGTTGGGGAGATGATTCGATGGATAAAGCACTGTCACACGAATGTGAGGACCTGACTTCAGATCCCCAGTATCCACATGAAGCTGAATGCTCTAAGTTACCTTGCCTCAAACATGGCAAAAGATGAAGACACACCCAAGATTATCCTCTGATTTACACACACACATGCAGCCATTTACACACATGAGCTCGCATGCATGTAGGCACACATGTGCATCCGCCCCACACACATACACACACATAATAAATGGAAGGAAAAAGAAAGTATATTTCCACAGAATTAGTCAACAGAGATCTGAGCAAGATCCTTGAAGTTAATGATACAAGTTAAAATCATAAAGGCAAGATGGCTGTGAGGCAAGGGCGAGAGTCTGAGCACACAAAAGACATGGGTAATAATAAATATACAATATGCAGCATTAAAAGCAACCTAAGAAGAGTAAGCTCTGTTATTGATGCATGCCTGGGGTCACGTGACTGTATGGAGCATAGTTTCCCTCATCTCCATGTGGACTGTGCACCCATTGCCCTTCTTTGGCCTTTTGCTTTAGCAGAGTCTAGGTTTAAGGAAAACTATTAATCAAGTTCTTAGAAGGTATTTTTTATCTCACTTTTTGCTTATAAACCATTGACCAACTATGCAATCATATGTAGAAATGACTTTTTTATAAGACTTGAATGCTGGATTTTACCACTCCATATAACCCCATTCGTGAGAAAATAATGATCCCTGTCTTACCTAGTTTTTCTTATTTGTCTGCAAATGTTTTATATTTCCGTTAGATCTTTCACAGTGTATTTTCTTTTGCTTTTTTTCTTATTAATCTCTAGTGTTCACAATAATGACTTCAGCTGTTTGTAGTTTTCATTTATTATGCTAAGCACTTATTGTCTCTCAACTACAGGAAATTTCTAGAAGTTTACCTTTCATGTTTTCTTTTCTTGCTGTTATTCCTTAAAGTCTTTGTGTACCTCATTACCTAGTTAGAACTCCTGAATCAATTTATGCTTTATAGCATCTCTCTCTCTTACTCCATGCCTATTCTTTTTGTTGTATTCACATAATTAATGTCTTCAATTTATCACCTGAACATCCTTTGTAATATTTATTTTATACTCCTATCTTAATTTATAATAGTTCTTGATTATTTAATTGTTCCCTTTTTAAGTCTCTGGGGATAGTAATTATGGGATATTAGAGTTATTATAAAAATTATTTTCAATGTTCTAATCCTTGTGTTTGTACTTAAAAATAAAGATCAAGAGGCTTACACTTGATCTTTGCTAAATCTTATCTTTGTAGCTTCATGGTTTCCATGAACAATCTGATGGTTGTTGATCATTTATTAATATTTGAGTTTCAGTAAATTTAAAGAATTAACATTTTAAGATATTTTTATTTATTGCTTTTAAAGAGACAGAGAGAGAATGAGCGTGGGCACACCACAGTCTTCTGCCACTGCAAATTAACTCCAGATTCATTTGTATCTGGCTCTTTGTGGAAACTGGGAACTTGAACCTGGGATGTCTGATTTTCAAGCAAATCCATTTAAGCATTCAGCCATCTCTCTTTCCCTGACATTTTTGACTACATGAGTTAGTCTTATCGTCTAGAAATATCCTTTAAGAATGGTGTATCAATCAGTGTTCCATCACAAAAACAGAACCAGTGTTGAAAGAGAGGTGAAGAGGGAGGAAGAGATATAGAGATAGAAGATAGATAAGATGATAGATTAATAGATGGAAGATAGGCAGGGTTCCTTATTGCAAGGAATTGTTTTCTGAAGTTGTTGAGGCTTGTAGGCTTATATGGCACCTGCAGGAGGGAACATCAGGAAATACAGTTGAGAAACTGGTAGGAAAGGAAGGTTTTGTTTATTTTACTTTCTCAGAGACACCTCAGTTTTCATTTGAAAATCTTTGCACTGTTTTAGCCAGTTCTACTCCAATTATCAAGAACAATCTCTTTATTTAGAAACTCACTTATTTACATGTTAATCACATTTCAGAATGCCTTCATAGCAATACTTAAGTTTGTGATTGAATAACTGGGGACTATAGCTTGGCAGAATTGACAAATAAAGCTGACCCTCACTGCTGAGCAGCAAGTCTTTCTTTTTTACTACAAGGAAGCAGAATAAGTAGAAACACACTTTGTGAAAGTTCATTTAGTGGACTCTGAGGTCAGAAAAACTGGGTAAAGAGCTCAGTATCCCTAATTATTACTTTGTGGCTTATCTGTGAAATAGACACAATGGATAGATGCAAAGATAGAGTAAGGAAAATGTACTTCTTTTCCTTTCTCATTTTCCTTACTGATTTTACTCTACAGTAAGAAACTACAGCTATTCTAAAGCAAAATCATTTTAGTTATAATTCAATGAAGGAAACCTAATTAAGGTCAAGTGTTCATCTGGAACAACCAGGAACAGGAATGAGAAGGATGAAATCAGTATTTTTTTCTAAATGGGAAAGACTTCAGAAGTACACTACAATAAGGTAACAGGCACTAAGAAATTGCTTGTTAAAAATATTTACTCATCACTTAAGGACACAAGGTAAGTAATGGCAGGATGAAAGCCTCACAGCTCCATTTTCATCTTGCATCCGTCACCCTTACTTAGAGTCACTTCCTTACCTCGTCATAATCATGTTAATCACTCAGGCAATGTCCAGCTGAATATCAGTGTAGCATAACCTATCTCATCCTTTTTGTTATAGTTACACTGTCAATTTGATAGAAGCTATCTCACCTAGGAAATGAGTCTCTGGGCATGTCTGTGAGGGATTAACAATTAGGTTAATTGAGTTGGAAAGACTCACATTTTAACTAGAAACAGAACCATTCCATGGGTTAGGGGCCTGGACTGAATCATCTCTCTCTGCTCCTCATGGTTTTCTGAATGTGACCAGTGGCTCCAAGTTCCTAACACCATGCTTTCCCCAACATTGTGGACTATAACTTTAAACCATAACCCAAAATAACTCCTCCCTTCCATAAGTTGTATCTGATCAGGTAACAACAACAAGAAAATAACTAATATACCTTTCAAGGCTGAAGGCACAACATAAATGGCCGAGGTATTTTACTGCCAATTTGTACTATGTACTGTTCTAAATTTCCAATAGATATCTTCATTAGTTATTAGTTTCATTGCTGTGACCAAATATCTCACAAGAAACAGCTTAAGGTAGGAATGGTTTATTTTGGTTACAAATCCAGGGAATATAATCCAACACTGTGGGAAAGTCATGATGACAGGAGCTTGAGAGATAGCTGGTCTCATGGCATCATGAATGAATGCTGGTAGTCATCTCACTTTCTCCATTTTTTTTTTTTAGGGCCAGGACCCTCTCACCCATGGAATGAGCTTTCTTATTGCAATTACCCTAATCTAGAAAATCCTTCATATATATGCTTGGAAATATTTTACCTAGCTGATCATAGATCCAGTCAAGCTAATAATCAAGATTAAACACCATAGCATGTAAAGGTCTCCAAATGTTGTCCTAAAACCTACAATTACCTTGTATTCCAGAAACAGCAGAGTCCTGTAAGACAGACCACTTTCCAAGTAAGGTCATTATCTTTGATGGCAAGACTGTACCAAAGTTTAGGAGTGATATTTTATGGGAACAGATTATTTGTGTCAAGTAAAGACAGTGTTAACAACTTAATTGGATCCACTTGCAGAACCACACCTGAGGCAGTGATCAACCAGACCACCCCTTGGTGCTTTTTATACATGACCCCTGGCATCTTACCATGATTTTTTTCTCTATAGACCTAAGTGAACACACACACACACACACAAACACACACACAGCTACAATTACAGGAATATTTAGCCTTCCAACAGAAGCAAAGTTATGTACTAAATTTAGCAACATCACTTCAATTTTATTCATTATAATAAAAAAATGTGTAGATGAAAAATACTGGGTAAAAAATATATTTGCATAATTGGAAGTATAAATTACGCTGTAAGAGAAAAATTTAATGTCATAAGATGACATGAGTAAAAAAATTTGCTTTTATACTGTAAAGACACAATCATTTTGGGAAGTACATAGGCAAATATTTCTTCAACAAATATTGACCAAGCCACTATTATTCTCATTACTGTTCAAAGAATAAACAGCAAAGCTATGAGAAGAAAATCATCTCAGTAACTTCAAAAGTGGTGAAGAACATTACACCTGTACTGCCAGCCTAGGAGCATTCAATGACCAGTTAACTCAGATTAAAGCAAGATCCATGTTGATATGGGCCACAGGGGGAACATTGTGATATTTGATAGTTTTTGTTGGTCGTGTTCTTATTTTGCCTGTCATGAAATGTGTAACCTGATAGTAAGGAAATAATTTTTTTTTAATGTTCTGAGGTAGGGTCTTGTTCTAGTCCAGGCTTACCTGGTATGGTGGTTTGATTCAGGTGTCCCCCATAAACTTAGGTATTGTGAATGCTAGCTCCCCAGCTGATGGATATTTGGGAATTAATGCCTCCTGGAGGAAGTGTATTGTTGGGGGTGGGCTTATGGGTGTTATATAGCCAGTTTCCCTTTGCCAGTGTTTGGCACACTCTCCTGTTGCTAGGTTCACCTTCTGTTGGCCAGTGGGTGATGTCCACACTCTGCTCATGCCATCGTTTTTCCCTGCCATCGTGGATCTTCCCCTTGAGCCTGTAAGCCAAAATAAATCTCTTTTTCCCAGAAGCTGCTCTTGGTTGGGTGATTTCTACCAGCAATATGAACCGGGTTGCAACAATAAAGTGGTACCAAGGAGTGGGATTGCTGCTAGATACCTGACTATGTGGCTTCAGCCTTTTGTAGCTGATTTTCAAGAGGAATGTGGAAGGATTTGAAACCTTGGCCTAAGAGATGCCTTGCAGTGCTGTAAGTACAGCTTCATGGACTATTCTGGTCTGAGCTGCAAGACCTGAATGCAGTAAGAACTATGGACTGTGAGGTTTGGCTTATGAGGGTGAGAAAGAGCTTTCCTGGACTGGGCTAGCAGTTTGTGTGAGAAGCTTGCTCTTGTACCCATGTCCTGAGAAGTTGTGCAGGGTTGCTTCACGCAGAAATGAACTGGTGTGTGCAGAGGAATATGGCACAGAAAGAAAAATCTTTGGGTGAACTGTTGCCTGTTCAGCTGTAACTGAGAGGTTACAACCTTTGAGACTGGGCTTGATGACCTGCACTGGGGCAACAGGAAGAATGTAGACTCTTTTGAAGGGGCCTGAATGCTCTTCAAAGTCTGCTTTATTCCCCTCTGGATTAACAAATTGGCATCCTACCTGGTATAAGAAATGCTGGCAAGAGGGTCATTGAGTTTGCAACACAGTCTTGTGTTTTGGAAATGGCCATGGGCAGTGTGAAGCGGGTTTGCTGGTTGCCTGCATAGAGACCCCATGGGGCCATGAGGATGAACCAGGGCTTGCAGTGGAGACCCAGTGGAGATGCTGGGACCATGAGATGGCTGCCAAGGAGCTGTTGGAGGATGAAGTTTCCCAGGACTGTGAGTAGCCTAGCTGGAGGGGCAGAATTGGAATGCCAGAGACTTTTTGCTGGTTAGAATTATTGGACTTGAAGATTTGTCACTGGCTAGAGTTGCTGGACTTGAAGGTACAGAGTTTGATGTTTACCCTGGTTGTTTTAAATCTTGTATTGGTTGAATGTTTCTTTGCTATGCTCAATGCCATCTATTGCAGTGTGAGTATTTATTCTGTGCCATTATGGGTTTTTTGAGGTTATTTTTTGGTATTGTAGCTCAGTTAAAAGATCTTGGACTATGGAGATGTATGAACATCATTGGGATTGATAAAAACTATGGGGACTTTTAAAATGAGATGAATGCATTGGTTTCACTGTAGCTCAGGCTGATTTGGAATTCAGTATGTAGTCTCAGGGTGGCCTTGAACTCACAGCAATACTCCTACCTCTGCCTCCCAGTGCTGGGACTGAAGGCATGTACCACCATGCCTGGCTACTTTTAGTGATTTTAATCGGGGACTTTATTATATTTATTTATTATATTGTAAATTGATTTTATTCTCATCAGGCTATACCTTAATGGCCCTTCTCCTCCACATACATTCTACTGACAGACCACCTCAGAAAGGGTATCAGTAGTCTCTGCAGGGTCATAAATGTACCAGTCAGTTCTAGTGAGGAGGAAAATGCCTCAGAGTATACCTCTCAACCCTCTGGTTTTTCCCTGAACTTTGTAAGGCATTCTATAAGTCACCTTTAGTGTTAAGCTCTCAGCAGCCTCTGATTTCCTGCTTTGATGAGTTTTGAGTCTTTTATATATTTACTGTGTCTTTTCCTTGAAAGTGATTGTCAGGCCTGTAGTCAGAGAAGTACTTAACATTTAATATGCCAATTTCTTTCTCTGTCCTGTTTCCTGGGCTCTGGTCAGTATCACAGAGATGGCTCCTCTGGTGTTAGGGATTTATCATTATGATGGACCTTGTCACTCTTTGGTATTCGCCACCCTCTGAAAGAAAGAAAAAAGCACATTAAAACACTGAAGAAAGAAACTGGAAAAGACACAATAAGATGGAAAAGATCCCCCTTGCTCATGGATTGGACAAACAAATATAAAAATGACTATCCTCCCAAAAGAAATATACATGTTCAAGTAATTCCAGCATCATTCTCCACAGAAATAGAAATACCATCTCAAAATTCATATGGAAGCACAAAAAAGCTCACATGGCCAAAAGTGTCGTCAGCAAAAAAAAAAAAAAAACCTGCTGGTGGTATCAACATACATGATTTCATGTTATTCTACAGAATCTTAATAATGTAAACAACATGGTACTGGCACAAGAAAAAGACAAGAGAAGAGAAGGAAGAGAAGAGAAGAGAAGAGAAGAGAAGAGAAGAGAAGAGAAGAGAAGAGAAAAGGAGAGGAGAGAAAAGAGGAGAGAAAAGAGGAGAGGAGAGAAGAGAGGAGAAGAGAGAAGAGAGGAGAGAGGAGAGGAGAGGAGAGGAGAGGAGAGGAGAGGAGAGGAGAGGAGAGGAGAGGAGAGGAGAGGAGAGGAGAGGAGAGGAGAGGAGAGGAGAGGAGAGGAGAGGACAGAAGAGAAGAGGGGAGAGGGGAGAGGGAAGAGGAGAGAGGGGAGAGAGAGAGAGGGGGGAGACAGGGGGGAGACAGGGGGGAGACAGGGGGGAGAGAGGGGGAGGGGAGGGGAGGGGCCGGGAAAAGTTCTAGTAACTCCAACCACCTGGTCATTAACAAAGAGCTCAAAAACACACAGTGGAAGAAAATAATTTCACAAATGTTTCTATAGAAACTGAATAACTACATGTGGAAAAATAAACCTAGCCTCTCTCCTCTCACCCTGAATGAAAATCAACTCCAAATGGATCAAGGACCTCAATATGAGACCTAAAAGTGTAAACCAATTAGAAGGAAAAGTACAGAAAACACTGGAAGATATAAGGCATAGGGAAAGACCTTTGGAATAAAGCCTTAGTAGTCCAAGGAATAAGACAAACTCTCAGTCATTAGAATCTCATGAAACTAAATATCTATTGTCCAGGTAAGCAAGCCATTAAGAGAGACTTTAGGCAACCTACATACTGGGATAAAATATTCACTATCTATACATCTGACAGAGGTTTAATACACAGAAAATACAAAGAACTCACAATACTAAGCAATAAAAATTCAATTAACCCCCTCAAAAAAAAATGGGGCAGGGAACCAGACAGAATTCTCAAAGGAGGAACTATAAATTGCCAATAATCATTTAAAAGGTTTTTCAACATCTTTAGCCATCAGAAAAATGCAAGTTACAACTACTTTGGGATTCCATCTCACTGTACTCAGAATAGCTATCCTTGAAAATTCAAATAACAAGCCGGGCATGGTGGCACATGCCTTTAATCCCAACACTTGGGAGGCTAAGGTAGGAGGACCACCATGAGTTCCAGGTCACCCTGAGACTACATAGTGAATTCCAGGTCAGCCTGAGCTAAAATAAAACCCTACCTCGAAAAAACAAAACAAAAAAATTTAAGTAACAAATAGGGGGAGGGTTTGGGGAAAAAGGAACCATCATTCATTGTTAGTCTGAGTACAAACTTGTACAGACACATGCACTACCTTGTGCATCTGGGGAATGGACCCTGTGTCCTTAGTCTTCACAGGCAAATGTCTTAACCACTAGGCATCTCTCTAGCACCTGTATGTCCACTCTTCTTCATTAAAGAGCAGTGGATGTTCTCTATGGAGTCTATGGTTTTCTGTCCTGGGGAATTTGGCTTGGTTCCAGAGCCAGATATGAGTTCTACCTTGTTTAGCAGGTATCATGTACAATTGATGAAAAGCTGTTTACTCACATTGGTTGTGTGCTACTATTACACAAAAGTATACTTCTTGCTCTGCTGGTTGATTTTGTATCTGGCAGGATCTCCTACTTATTCAATCTGTTGGCAACAGTTATTCTCCAGCTGCTGTCACAGCATTCTCTAGCACTATGAAGGGTAGCTGGGAGGGAACTGAATTTCTTCTCAGTTCCAGCATAGTCACTTCATGTCCTGTGTAGTCCTATGTGATGTCTTAAGAAATAGGAACTTAACTTTTAGCTCCTCCAGGTCACCAAGTGTTTTGACAATGGTATGTATTATTTTGGGGACCTCATGTCTCCCTGGCCACAAACTCACTGTGGGGTTAGACCATTTCTGGCCCTGTGTATTAACAGCCCATTGCTTTAGGGTAATGCTTTCTCCACTTTTTGGTACTCCTATTTTGGTTCCCCCCACCCATTATTGAGGCTAATGACTTGTAAAATGTTATCCAGTAAGTTTTCTATGGAAATGATTCATGTTGCTATTAATTTTGTGTATTCCCCCAACTTCCTTCCTCTACCCTGAAGGCTTTTATGTCTTTCTTTATTCTCTCTTGCTATCTTTTTATAATTTTATAAAATTATAATTCATGTTCAAAATAAAATCCATCCATATGCTTTTGAGATATCACTCTGAACTGTGTTCATGTGGATGTTTCAAGACCTATCTCTATCTTTGTAGTATGTTTATTCATGTGTGTCTTGGGATCTCATAAATAAATTCATGTGATGCTATGAGTGATGTGAGATTTTCTCTGTGCCTCATCTCCTTTCTTTTCCATTCCATGTATCAAATTCTAGCTAGGTGGATGGATAGATAGATGATAGATAGATAGATGATTGATTGATTGATTGATTGATAGATAGATAGATAGATAGATAGATAGATAGATGATAGATATATAGATAATAGACAGATGGATAATAGATGACAGAGATCATTGTTGATAGGTAGATAGATGTAGATAGATAAATACATGGTAGACAGGCATGCAGACAGACAAATTGTTACAAAAACCAATAGATGAAGATGAAGAGGTGCAGATAGTTTTAATAAATTTCTCACATCTTTATTTTGTGGCTCCACAGCTTTACCTTTTATGTTCAATTGTGTAATAACATACAATATTGCAATACTACATTTAACTATTCTTTCTCCTGAGTTTCTTGCTCTTTCTTTCTCAAGTAGGTTTACTTTCTTATTTTGAAAAGGTTATACTTACTTTTTGACTGATTTTTTTCCTATGATTTTACTGATTTTAAGAAGAAAAATAAAAATAAAAAAGGTGACATTTACAACCCTATAATAATGAAAACATCCCCACAAAGCCTAAAAGTCTGAATGACTCCACAGATAAGATGCTATCATGTTCAGTCACCAACTTTCTGTCACTAAAAGGACAATATTCTCAATATCAGGATCAAATGCAATCCATCAATGCTCAGAAGCAAACCACATTTTGCTAGCTTCCTACTGAGATAATAATGCATCACTTATTTATATACCAAAAACATTTGCTAGTCCTTTCTCATTCTCGTGTATACTGTTATCTCTCAAAGATTTTAGGAAGTGAAGAATTCTTCTTAAGCCATTGACACCACTATGACCTTTGGATTTTCTTCCTCTGTAGTATTTGATTTTCAACATTTGTTCTTTGATTTGCTGACATCTCCCTAGGTAGATTTTTTTCAGTTTTGTTGTGATTCAATATCATATATCTCTTTTTTAATTGTCTTTTACCAGGATTATTTCAAGGAAGTAAAGTTTTCAGGACTCCTCAAGCTAATGGGAAATTATTTCTGAGTGAATAGTTTCTGAAGGGGAAAACAGAAGAATAAAAGGGGAAACAGAGTGAATATAAGCAAAAGTGGGTACTCACTAAATAACTAATCCTATTGGTATTTTTAGAGTTAAAAGTATAAAGAGGGCTGGAGAGATGGCTTAGCGGTTAAGCGCTTGCCTGTGAAGCCTAAGGACCCCGGTTTGAGGCTCGGTTCCCCAGGTCCCATGTTAGCCAGATGCACAAGGGAGCGCACGCGTCTGGAGTTTGTTTGCAGAGGCTGGAAGCCCTGGCACGCCCATTCTCTCTCTCTCCCTCTATCTGTCTTTCTCTCTGTGTCTGTCGCTCTCAAATAAATAAATAAAAATTAAAAAAAAAAAGTATAAAGAGTAAAAACATCCAATAAAAATAGCACAAAAATTTGAGGAAATGTTGTCAATGAAAAGAATCCTTTCATTGTTTGAGAAATGACAGTTTATACTGTACTTTGCCAAACCAAGAATACATATATTGTCATTAGAAAACAACTAAAAGAATATGGCGAATCAGTAGAATAAAAAGAAAATATTCAAAATACAAAATGCATCATTAACCAAAAATAAAAGAAACAGAAAAACATAAAAGGGGCTGAGGAGATGGCTCAAGTGGATAAGGCACTTGATGCACAAGATGTTCAGATCTCCAAAATTTATACAAAAGCCAGATGCTTTGGTAGGATCTGTAATCCCAGAACAATTATGATGGGATGTGAGGTAATCCCAGAGTACCTATGGTAAGATAAGTAGAATGTTCCAAAAGCTTGAAACTTTAATATCCGGGCAAATGCATCCATGAACAAGAAGATGCTATGCTTTAAGTAACATGGAAGGTAAGAACTAACACCTGAAGTTGTCCTTTGAACTCCACACATGCACTGAGGCACAGGCACACCTACACTAACCCACATGGATATGCAGATAAATGATACCTGACCACACACACACACAAATAAAAACAGACACAGGGGCCTGGAGAGCTAGCTTAGCCATTAAGATGCATGTGAAGCCTAAGGACATGAGTTCAACTCCCTAGTACCAACATAAAGCCAGATTCATAAACTGGTACATGCATCTGGATTTCATTTACACTGGCTAGAGTACCTGGCACACCCATTCTCTCTGTCTTTCTCTCTCCTCTTGCTCTGTCTCTCTTCTTGAAAATAAATAAAAATAAAAAAAAGAAAGGATGAGGAAATATATTCAACTATAAATCATTCAGTAATTATTTTATATAAAATGAGGTAAATACCTCATATAAAATTATACAGGTAGTCACACTGCATATAAGAATGAATGGTACTACATGCTGCATATAGAACACATTTTAAGTATAAGAACTCAGAAAAAATGGAAATAAGGAAATGGAAAAGTGTTTCATTTTTCCAGTAGTATTCGAGTTTCTGATCTTATATTGAGGTCTTTGATCCATTTGGACTTGAGTGTAGTACATGGCGAGATGTGTGGATCAAGTTTCAGTTTCCTGCATATGGTTATCCAGTTTGTCCAGCACTATTAATTGAAAATGCTATCTTTTTTTACAGCCTATATTGTTCGTGCCTTTGTCAAATATCAAGTAGCTATAGTTGCTTAACCCAAAGTCCGGGTCCCCCAGTCTATTCCATTGGTCTATACTCCTGTTTTTATACCAGTACCATGCTGTTTTTTATTACTATGGCTTTGTGTTATAGCTTTAGATCAGGTATGCTGATGCCTCCGGAAGTATTTCTTTTGCTGAAGATATTTTTGGATATGTGAGGCCTTCTGCCTTTCCATATGAAATTTGAGATCATTTTTTCTATCTCTGTGAAGAACACTGTAGGGATTTTAATTGGAATTGCATTAAATCTATATATTGCCTTTGGTAGGATTGTCATCTTCACAATGTTAATTCTGCCTATCCAGAAGCATGGGAGGTCTTTCCATTTTCTCAAGTCCTCCTCAATTTCTTGTTTGAGAGTTTTTATGTTTTCATTGTAGAGATCTTTCACTTCCTTGGTTAATGTAATTCTAAGGTATTTTATTTTTGTTGCTATTGAAAATGGGACTATGTACCTTATTTCTTTCTCTGTATCTTTGTCATTTGCAAACAGAAAGGCTACAGATTTTGTGCATTGATTTTGTATCCTGCTACTTTGCTATACGAGTTGATCACCTTCAGGAATTTTGGGATGGAGTCTCTTGGGTCTCTTACATACATGATCATGTCATCAGCAAATAGAGCTAACTTAAATTTTTCCTTTCCCAATTGTATCCCTTTTGTTTCCTTCTCCTGTATAATTGCTTGAGCTAGAACTTCCAGTACTATATTGAAAAGCAGAGGTGAGAGTGGACAACCCTGTCTTGTTCCTGATCTTAATGGGAATTCCTCCAGTCTCTTGCCATTAACTATTATTTGGACCTTAGGAGCTTTGTATATTGCCTTTATTATGTTAAGTTATGAACCAGCCATGCCAATTCTCTCCAATATTTTGCTCATGAAGTGATTTTTTTTTTTATCTTGTTAAAGGCCTTTTCTGCATCTATCAAAATGATCATGTGGTTTTTATGTTTAACCTTGTTTATGTGGTGTATTACATTGACAGACTTCCATATGTTGAACCACCCTTGTGTTTCTGGGATGAATCCCACTTGGTCAAGGTAGATATTGCTTTTGATGTGTTGTTGGATTTGGTTTGTGAGGATTTTGTTCAGGATCTTTGCCTCTAAGTTCCTCAGGGAAATAGGCCAGTAGTTTTCTTTTCTTGTGGCATCTCTGCCTGGTTTTGGAATAAGGGTGATACTAGCTTCATAAAAGGAGTTGGGTAACTTTCCCTGTTCTTGAATTGTGTGGCACAGTTTGAGGAAGATTGGTTTGAGTTCATCCATGAAGGTTTGATAAAATTCAGCTGGGAAGCCATCTGGTCCTGAACTTTTCTTTTTGGGGAGGTTTTTTATTACTTTTTATATCTCCATGATTGTGATGGGTCATTGAGGTGATTAATCTGCTCTGAATTTACCTTTGACAGATTATATGCATCCAGGAATTTATCCATCTCCTCCACATTACCCAACTATGTGGAATAGAGGTTTTTGAAATACGTCTTGATGATTCTCCTAATTTCACTTATGTTTGTTGTGATCTGTCCTTTTTCATTTTGAATTTTGGTAATTTGAAGCTTCTCCTTTTTTTTTTTTTTTTCTTGATCAAATTGGCAAGGAGTTTGTCAATCTTGTTTATTTTTTCAAAGAACTAGCTCTTTGTTTTGTCAATTGCCTTAATTGTTTCCTTGGTATCCAATTCATTAATTTCTTCTCTGATTATAATTATTTCATTCCTTCTGGAGCTCTTTGGTTTGGATTTTTCTTGTTTTTCCAGTGCCTTTAGGTGGATAGTTAGGTCATTGATTTGTGATCTTTCTGTCTTTTTTTATGAAGGCATTGAGTGCTATGAATTTTCCCTTGAGGACCTCCTTCATTGTGTCCCATAAGTTTTGGTATGATGTGTTCTCATTGTCATTTAATTCCAGAAATTTTGAAATTTCATTTTTTATTTCATCCACTATCCATTTATTGTTTAAAAGTGTGCTGTTCAGTTTCCAGGTGCTGTTGGGGTTCTTGGTGGGTCTTTTTTTGTTGATTTCTAGCAATATAGCATTGTGATCTGATATCATGCAGGGAATTATGTTAATTTTCCAAAATATATGGAGGCAGTCTTTGTGACCCAGTATATTGTCTATTTTAGGGAATGTTCCATGGGATGCTGAGAAGAATGTGTAATCTGTGGACTTGGGATGGAGAGTTCTGTAGATGTCCATTATGTCTAAGTGCTCTATGGTTTTGTTGAGCTCTCTCACTTCCCTGTAGAGTTTCTGTTTGGATGATCTGTCTATTATTGATAATGGTGTGTTGAAGTCCCCCACTATGATGGTGGTGGTGGTTATTTCTGTTTTATTGTCAAGTAGGTTTTGTTTTATGAACTGTGGTGCCCCTGTATTTGGTACATACAGATTTTGATGGACTGTTCCCTTGATAAGTAGGAAGTGGTCTTCTTTATGTTTTTTGATTATTTTTGGTTTGAAGTCTATTTTATTCAATATTAATATAGCTACACCTGCTTGTTTCTTATTCCTATTCTAGTTATATGCCAATGGTCCTAATGCTAGCTGACTTTTTTGTCTTCCTTTTCAGCTGTTCTATTTTAGAAGCCACATAAGAGAGAAAACATGTGGCATTTGACTTTCTTAGACAGTGTGACCTCACTTAGGATATTTATAAGTCTATCCAGTTTCCTGCAAATTTATTTATTTCATAGTTTCCTTATTGCTAAGTGAAGTTATATTGTGTATATGTACCATATCTTCATTTTCCATTTCTTTGTCAATGAGTATCTGGGTTGATTCTAATTCTTAGTTATTGTGAGTACAGTGTCAACAAATATGGTTGAGCAAGTATCTTCAAAGAGTGGAATAATTGGGTCAGATGATGGAGATATTCTCATATTTTTCAGGAGTCTCCATAGTGATTTTCTTAGTGGCTATACAGGTTTATATTTGTACCCCACCAGCAGTGAGTAATTGTCCCTCTTTTTACATATCTTTGCCAACATTTGTTGTCATTTGAGTGTTTGTCAGTTGTCATCCTGACTGAAGTACAGTGTAATCTTAAAGTTTCATTGGGCACATTCCTGAGGGCTAAGAATATTGAACATCTGTGGGAAAGCTTTTAAAACTATTTTATAAAATTTATTTTCAAGGAAGGGGTCAGAGAATGGGCATAACAAGTTCTCTTACTGAAGCAAAAAACTCCAGGTGAATATACTATTTGTGTATCTGGTATCTGTGAGTACTGGGATTAAAAAAATTGAACCCGGGCTGGAGAGATGGCATAGCAGTTAAGCGCTTGCCTGTGAAGCCTAAGGACCCCGGTTCAAGGCTCGGTTCCCCAGGACCCATGTTAGCCAGATGCACAAGGGGGCGCACGCGTCTGGAGTTCATTTGCAGAGGCTGGAAGCCCTGGCGCGCCCATTCTCTCTCTCTCTCTCTCTCTCTCTCTCTCTCTCTGTCTTTCTCTCTGTGTCTGTCACTCTCAAATAAATAAATAAAAATGAACAAAAAATATTAAAAAAAAAATTGAACCCTAGGCCAGCAGGCTTTGAAAACAAGTACCTTTAAAGGAATCAGGCCCATTGCTTAACCTTCATCATTGAAGGGTCCCTGGGTCCTCAACTCCCAGACTCCCTGCTCCAGAGAGTACTAGCATTAAGTGAGTTAAGCAGAGCTCCCTACTTTCCAGTTATTTAGTCCTAGTACCCCCTCTGCTGCATGGGGATGAGCTGGGATGACAATAGGCTGTGGAAGCAGGCCTTTTTCTCAGGTTTCCTGATTGACTGGCCCTTAGGCACCCAAATCCCAATTCTCTTGAGCCAGCGTGTACACGGTCCACTATAGAATCAAGTAGGTTTCATTCCAGGGATGCAGGTATGGTTCAACATATGGTAATCAATCAACATAATACACCACATAAATAAACTTAATCACAGGAACCACATGACCATCACAATTGATGCAGAGAAAGCTTTGGACAAAATATAACACTACTTTATGATCAAAATTCTGGAGAGAATATGCATGGAGGGTTTATATCTCAACACAATAAAGACTGTATATAAAGTACATAAAGCTCAAATAATACTTAGTGGGTGAAGACCCAAGGAGTTGCCACTAAGACCAGGAACAAGACAGAGGTTCCCACTCTCATCACTGCTCTTCAACATAGACCTAGAAGTCCTAGCCGAAGTGATAAGATTGGAGAGAGATAAAAGAGATATAATTTGGAAAGTAAGAAGTCAAGTTAGCCCCATTTGCAGTAGACATGTTCCTATACAAAAATTACCAAAAAAATCTCCATCTCAAAACTTCTAAAGGTGATTAATTCCTTCTGTAATTTGCAGCATCTTAAATGAACACACAAAAATCAGTAGCCTTTCTATATACAAAATACAAATATACAGAGAAAGAACTCAGTGAGGCTGTCACATTTTCAATGCCAACAAAAATTTAAATAACTTGGTATAACAATAAATAATGATGTGAAAGACCTATATAATGAAAACATTAAAAAAAAAAAAAAACTCAAGAAAGAAACTGAGGAGGACTTGAGATGATAGAAAGACCTGCTATGCTTCTGGATAAGTACAGTTAATATTGTGAAAATGGCAATTTTACCAAAAGCAATATAAATATTTAATGCCACACAATTAAAATTCCAACATCATTCTTCTCAGAAACAGAAAAACATGATCTCAAAAGTTATATGGAATGTCAGCAGGCCTTGGATATCCAAGCAAATCCCCAGGAAAAGAAGCACCTCTGGAGGGATCACCATACCCAATCTAAGTCTCTGTTATAAAGCTATGCTAACAAAAAAAAAAAAAAAAAAAAAGTTATTGGCATAACAACAGAAACACAGAACAATAGAACATAATTGAAGACCTGGACCTTAGGCCAAGTAACCACAGGTACTTTATCTTTGACAAACATGCCAATAAAGCAGATTGGATTGGAGAAAAGACAGCATCTTCAACAAATGGTGCTGGAAAAAATTGTATAACCATATGAACAAAAATGAAACTAGACTCTCTCATGTCACCGTACACAAAAATCAAGTATAAATGGATTAAAGACTTCAATAAAAGACCTGAAACACTTCTACTGGAAACAAAATTAGGAGGAACTCTCCATGATATAGGAATATGGAAAGACTTCCTGAACAAAGCTCTAGTAGCCCTATAAATAAACTCAACCAATGGATCTCATGCTACTAAAAACCTTTTTTGTTTGTTTGTTTGTTTGTTTGTTTTTTGAGGTAGGGTCTCACTTTAGCTCATGCTGACCTGGAATTCTCTATGTAGTCTCAGGGTGGCCTCAAACTCATGGTGGTCCTCCTACCTCTGGTGGGATTAAAGGCATGTGCCACCATGCCTGACACTAAAAAGCTTTTGCACAGGCAAATATACCAGAAGCAGAACCAATAGAATACCCACTGACTGGGAGAAATCTTTTGCCAGCTATATTACTAACAGAAGCCTAACATCTAGAATCTACAAAAGCTCAAAAAATTAAACAATAAAATATCAAACAACCCACTCCAAAAAAGGGGTAGAGAACCAAAAAGGGGATTCTCAGAAGAAAAAAATACAAATGGATAACACATACTTTAAAAAGTGATCAACATCCCTAACCATTAAAGAAATGCAAATTAACATAACTCTAAGACTTCACTCTACTTCAGTAAGGATGGCAATTATTAAAAAAAAAAAAAATCTAAACAGGGTCCATTGTGGAAGAGGTGGCAGAAAGAACATAAGAGCCAAAATGGGAAAGTGGGGGGAGGGAGGGAATTACCATGGAATATTATTTACAATTATGGAAGTTGTCAATAAAAAAAAAAAAAAAAGGCCAGCCTGGCGTTTGACGCATGCCTTTAATCCCAGCACTCAGGAGGCAGAGGTAGGAGGATCACCATGAGTTCAAGATCATCCTGTCACTATGTAGTGAATTCCAGGTCAGCCAGAGCTAGAATGAGACCCTACCTTGAAAAACCAAAGGGAAAAATAAAATGGAGCCTGGAAAATAAAGGAAAAAAATAGGTCTGAGGTTGTAGCTCAGTGATATAGTGCTTGCCTAGCATATGCAAGATCCTAACATTGAATTAAAAAAGAAAGAAAGAAAGAAAGAAAGAAAGGAAGGAAGGAAGGAAGGAAGGAAGGAAGGAAGGAAGGAAGGAAGGAAGGAAGGAAGAAGGAAGAAGAAAGAAAGAAAGAAAGAAAGAAAGAAAGAAAGAAAGAAAGAAAGAAAGAAAGAAAGAAAGGAGCAAGACTGGTGAAGCAAGGACTTGAGTTAGGAGCTTTTGTAGTAATTTGAACTCGATAAACAGAATGGTGGCTTCAACTAGAGAAGTGTAGACAGGGAACAGTAAGTGGGTTTGAGAAATATTTAGAAAGTAAGATCAGCCGAGTTTGATGGTGAATGCCTTTAATCCTAGCATTTGGGGGGCAGAGGTAGGAGGATCTCCATGAGTTTGAAGCTACCCTGAGACTATATAGTGAATTCCAGTTCAACCTGGACTAGAGTGAGACCCTACCTTGAGAAAACAAACAAACATAAAAAGAAAATTAAATGGAACTTATGATTTCTGATCAGTCTTGATTTTAGACAGTCTTACTGCTATGCCCAGCATTGAATGATGAGATACACAGCTGGTATATTGCTTCCTCTGAAGTGAAGGCACTAGATAACTATTGCTATCCTTTTTTTTTAAAAAAAAATTATTTATTTATTTATTTATTTGAGAGCGACAGACACAGAGAGAAAGACAGATAGAGGGAGAGAGAGAGAATGGGCACACCAGGGCTTCCAGCCTCTGCAAACGAACTCCAAACGTGTGTGCCCCCTTGTGCATCTGGCTAACATGGGTCCTGGGGAACCGAGCCTCGAACCGGGGTCCTTAGGCTTCACAGGCAAGCGCTTAACTGCTAAGCCATCTCTCCAGCCCAACTATTGCTATCCTTATCAAACACAGCTAGGGCAACTCATTGGAGTCTGGTGAGGTTGTGCCTGCTGATTTCTCCCATGGAAGGAAGGTCATGGGGAAGGTTGTCAGATTCCCACCTGAGATTTCAGGTGCCCCCTCATGCCTGTATGCAATGATGCCCAAGGTCTCAGGAACTCAGGACCTCAGTGGGAGACATAAAGGGTAAAGAAACAAGGGATAATGAGCACTTTGAAGTGGCCTCCTATTGCATTCTTGCATGGGGCTTCTCAGTGGTGTGGGTGCTTTGTGGTCTCTATGCTAGGTTATGAGTCTTCACTGTGAGGCTGAAGGAGGAGCATCTGCATGCTTCATCCCCATTCAGGTAGCTCCAAGAAGCCATGGAGAGGTTGTCATCTATGCTGGGATGAGACTTCTTAGTGGTTCAGCTGCTTTGGGGTCTCAACATTCCTGTACACAGCCCCTCACTTTGCTTTTAAGTAATCCTAAAACTGATTGGTTTACACAAAAAAGAAGAAAGAAAGAAAGAAAGAAAGAAAGAAAGAAAGAAAGAAAGAAAGAAAGAAAGAAAGAAAGAAAGAAAGAGAGAGAAGGAAAGATGGAAAAGAAATGTTGGTGAGGATGTGTGACGAAGGAGGAACCCTCATCCACTGTTGGTAGGAATGTAAACTTGTACAACCACTATGCAAATCAATATGGAGATTACTGAAAAGGATAGATATAGAGCTACCAAAGATCCAGTTATTCCCTTGCTAGGCATTTATTCTAAATGATTCATGCTTCACTACAGGTATATCTTCTCAAGCATATGTATAGTTTCTTAATTCATTATAGCTAAGAACTGTAATCAATCCAGGTGCCCATCATTGGATGAATGGATAGTGAAGTTGTGATACATTTACATAATGGAATACTACCTAGCAGTAAGAAAAAAAATGATACAATGAAATTTGTAGAAAAATAGACAGACTTGAAACAGATCATACTCAGCAAAATCACACAATCACAGAAAGACAAACTCCTCATGGTGTCACTTATGTGCAGTTTCTAACCTGGACCAGCTTGTGTTGCTGACATACTTTGTAGGCAATTCAAGGTCCAGAAACAGTGGTGGAAGGGTTTGGGGGAGAATAAGGGGAGGTTGGAGATCAAAAACGAAAGCACAAAACTAAATCCAAAATGAACTGGTACCATGAAAACCTTTATCCCTGGAGATAGACTAAAAGATAGAAACCTCAACAGGAGTAAAGGGGGAGCACTGGAAGGAAGGGCCCTGGAGAGGGTGGGATATAGCCTAAGCTTCTTCCCCCTCTGGTCCATAATTCCCAGTACCAGAAATTAGTTACTACCTACAATGAGCTATTTATTGGCGAGATCTGCAAGGTCCCCAAAACAAGACAGGTGTCTGTCAAAGCACTTCATTACCAACCTGAGGTAAAAGGTAAGAACCTCTTGCTGAAGCTATCATATGATGCTGACCCAGCACATGAAGAGAACTGGCTGGCATCTTGAGGAGAGCCAGAAACCAGACAGTTAGCCTATCCTGTGCTGGAAAGTGCTACATGAGCTACTGGGAGAAAGTGGCCAACAATGGTCTAAGCAACTGGAGGTCTAAGCTGCTCAGAAGCAAACACACTGACAGTATGTATGTACCAAGGCAATACTAGCACACAGCCTTGGTGGGAAACCAAAATCTTTCTTATTGGCTAAGAGATACTCTCAGTGTAAAGGAAACCATATATGGAATTGGGAACCAAATCAGAATCCTATGAAGACAAAGATTATTCTCTCCAGTGTCAAGTTCTCACTAGTCTTTGACTAAAAGAGAGCTTACATATGTCAAATTCTCCTTAAATTAATAAAGCTTATAATATTTAAACTATGCTGACTTCACCCTCCATTGGAGAATATTTTGTTATTTTTCAGAAGGTAGTGAGACCAAAGGAGATAAACTTCCCCTTGCACTTTAGCCGAACCACAGCTAAAACCACAGAAGAATTGGGGAGACGAGCAAGAGTGCTGCTTCCATGGTGAACTTGGTAATCAGTGCCAGGGAGAATGTGACAGACACTATCTCAACACCTACCAAAGCAGAGATCCAGAGGATCTGAAGAGCTCATCACTGAAGTAGACTTAAAACTCACCCACAACAGCTCAGGGAATCTTGGAAGAGGGAAGTAAAGATTGTAAGAGTCACAGGTTGAGAAACCATGCCCAGAGGCATTTCCTACCCACAAAAAATAGTTGACTGTTGCTCCCACAATGCATAACTCACAATCCCATGGGGAACACCTGCAACTCCTCCCAAGAGAGTCCCCAGTGGAATGAGAGCAGGGACGAAGGAAAAGAGGGTACCAACACATGATGTAGCCATAAAAAATATGTTGTTAATAATAAAACTGATAATAATAAAGTAAAAAAAAAACTGGTAAACTGTAAAATGCAATTGAATATTTAATAAAGTTATAAAGTGACCCTTATTATTTGGTGCAGCATGTTATTTCATGATGCATATGTATATTATTTATAGAGAGAAATGCAATTTCCTAAACTATAAAGTAGCATTCTTTTCAACTATACATAAGAGTATTTATCAAATGTAAGTAAATGATAGACAATTTAACAGATCCCAATAGAACTCAGATAATTAAATAACTATAATCATTTAGATTCTATGTTCTTAACATAGGATAATTCAGCTACAACACAATGGCAGAACAATGAAATAATGAACTCTATTTTGGAGTTTGAGCAATGCAATTTGAAGGATAAATCATATATTTTTATACCTCAAGAAAAATGTAAATATTTTATATTTCTGTTAATTGGAATACATGTTGAAATAAATGAAATGTTAAGCCTGTTATCAGAAGAATTTTTAATAATTAAATAGTTTATTCAGAAGACAAAAAGGTTGAAAATAGGGATGGAGAGATGGCTTAGCGGTTAAGCGCTTGCCTGTGAAGCCTAAGGACCCCGGTTCGAGGCTCGGTTCCCCAGGACCCACGTTAGCCAGATGCACAAGGGGGCACACACATCTGGAGTTCATTTGCAGAGGCTGGAAGCCCTGGCGTGCCCATTCTCTATCTCTCCTTCTATCTGTCTTTCTCTCTGTGTCTGTCACTTTCAAATAAATAAATAAATAAATAAATAAATTTTAAAAAAAGGTTGAAAATAACATCAGCTGGAGTATATTAGAAGAATATGTAATCATATATAAGCAAAACATGAAATGAATAACAAAGTATAGAAACAGATTGTAATTTCATATACATATGAAAAGATCAGTGAAAGAGAATAAAAATCCAAATTACCTAATAATTCTCTGGAAAGCCCAATGAAAACACTACAAAGTATAGTATCAGAAGAAAATATTACTCCAGATTTTATAAACATTAACTAACAAATAAGTAGGTTTGCAAATTATCCTAGATACTCTGAACATTTAAAGTAAATGAATTTACTATCATTTCCCATGAAAATTATCTTCAGTATATTTTAACGTAACTACACTGTAGAAAAGAACATGCATTTAGAAAACTCACATGGTATAAATTTTATGATGTCCAACATTAATAAAGATATCAAACAGATTAATCCCTGTTCTTCCAGTGTTCTAGGTTACGAACACTTTCTAATTCCATAATATTACAGACACAAAATCCTAACAATTATGTAATAAACAGGAAGAAATACAGACTAATTTCTCTCATTAACCATAAGTATAAAACATCTAAAACAAATTTTATACAATGAAGTGGCATTGATTCCAAAATCTTTTTTTTTTTTTTTTAGTTTTTTATTCAGCAAATACAGGCAGTTTGGTACTATTATTAGGCTCATCCGTGATGTACCCCCTCTCCATTGGCCCCTCCTTGTTGAGGTATATGGGTCCTGCATTGTAGGGTTAGCCCAGAGTTATTGGAACAATAAATGTCTCTGCATATCATGACCCAACATGTGGCTCTGACATTCTTTTCATTCCCTCTTCTGCAAAATTTCCCTGAGCCATGTTGGGTTCATTTTTGGTCTGTTTCAGAGATGATGTGTTGGGGGCCTCTGAGACTCTGGCTCTGTGATTTGGTAGGAGTTAATTTTTCTCTTTGTTGGTCTCCTTCCCCCTTGTGCTGGTATCAGGTTCATCAGGAAAACAGCACCCTTTTTTGTTTTGCCAGTTTTACTTAGTTTCAGCTGGGGCCCTTTTGAGGAATGATGGGTGGCTCTCTTCTTAGAATCTGCATCTATGTGAAAAAGAGAAGCAGATTCTCCAACAGAGAGTAAGTTAGCACCAGGACAAATGAGACAACCCTTACTTGTTTTTATAGAGAGTTTAATAGGTGTAGGCCCTCTTGTAGCCCATGATTGATGGTAGCTTGATATTGGAGAGTGGGCTTATGTTTGGATATAGTTCTGACTTATTTCCCAGCTCCAGCTATGGGTCCCTTACCACTGAGGGGATCAGTTAGCCAAATCAAGAGCAGTTTGTTCCCCACCATGGCTGTGTGCCACTATTGCACTTGTGTGGGCATCACAACAGGTTATTTGCTGTGAAGTAGGTTTAACCATGAGTTGCTTGGACAGATATTGGTCATTTTCCCCCAGTCGCCCATGTAGCACCTTCTGGCACTAGACTTGCTGACTGTCTGGAGAACCTCTCCTGACTTTCAGCCATGCCATTCCATTTTACGTGTCAGCTGCATATGGTGTCTTCAGCAATAGGGTCTTACCACTAACCTTTGGTGGGTCATCAAGTACTCTGACAGAAATCTGTCATTCTTTTAGGAAACCTTGTAGGATTCTCTGATCAAAAGCTCATTGTGGATGATACCACATGCTGGTACTGGAAGTTATAGGTCAGTGCCCACTAAGAAAATGAAGAAAAAGATAACTAATATACAAGAGTTAGAGAGAGGAGAGAGAGAGGGAGAGGGCGGGAGGGAATATGTTGAAGATTTAGGTTAGACTTCATCCTACCCTTTCCAGTGTCTTGTGGTTCAGATGTTTCCTGTAAGGGCCTGGTGAAGGTTCAGCCATTTGGTCTGCCCTTCAGGAAGTAGAATTATATGGTACCATTGCTGTTTGGGTCTAGATCAGTTTTTCCCACCCCTTTGGTGCCCTCCTCTCCCTCCTCATCCATCCTAGTGTTTAATCCATGAGATGTTTGCTGGGTATTTAAGGTATCGTTGGTAGATTCATGTTAGGTGCTGTAGATGGGTAAGACTATGTGGCGATTTTTTTTTTTTTTTTTTTTTTTGTGATTGGGTAAGTTCACTGAGAATGATCTGTTCCAGGTTCAATCATTTCCTTTTTTCTTTTTCTATTGATTTGTTTAAATTTTTGGTGCTGAAAATTGAATTCAGGACCTTGCATGTGCTAAGAAAATTCTACCATTTAGCTGCAACCATGACTCAAAGAATCGACATGCCACAGTTTCTTACCACTGCAAACAAACTCCAGATGCATCTGATTTTACATGGGTACTGGGGAATCAAACTTAGGCCAGCAGACCTTGAAACATATCCCTTAATTACTGAGCAATCTCCCCATCTCTTGTCTAGTCAATCTAATATATGTATGTGTGTGTGTATATATATATATCATCATTCTATCTCCTGGGGTCCTGAGCAATATAAAAAGGAGACAGCTAATTGAGCAGAAGCATTCATTTTTTTTTTCTGTTTCCTCACTGTGGACTGAACGTGAGTAGCTTCCTTAGCCTTTTACTGCTATGCCTTTCCTACCAAGGAGGACTACATCCTTAATATATAGGAAGAAATAAACCCTTCCTCCCATAAATTCATCTTTGTCAGAACATTTCAAAGGCAACTAGTATAGACATTGGTATCAGGAGTAGGTATATAGCTTTGATTCACCTGAAAATGTATTACTGTGTCTTTTGGAACTGGTTTGTAAGAGGAATGTTGAAGGATTTTAACTTGGAACTAAATAAGCCTTACAGTACTATAAGTATAGCTTAATGGACCATTCTTGTGGGACTTTGAAAGACCAGAATGCCAAGAGAAACGTGGATTGTGCTTACTTCATGATGTTCCAGAGGGGATAAAGCAGTTCATGTGATAATATGACAAAGGAGCCAGCTGCATTTTTTCCATGTCCTGGGAAGTTGAATGAAGTTGAATATAAAGTAATGAATGAATGTGTTTAGCCAAGGAAATTTCAAGACAAGTCTGTGACATCATTTCTCTTTGCTACTCTGATTATGATCTACAATGAAAGAGGAGTCTAGAGCAGATAGAAATGCAAAATATAAAGCATAATACAGAAAAACAATGTAAGCACATTTTGGCAGTAAGTATTAAAGCAGTTACCACAACTAAAGGGAAATATACTGCTCTGTTGTGAAATAATAGAAAAATAAAAATGGCGTAAATGAAAGGCCAAACACATTGAAGGCCAAAGATCTGAAAGAAGAATTCTCAAGGAGTGCACTACTCTATGAGGTAAATATACAGAGGCTACTAAAAATGTTTCATGGATGCCAGGATTAATCCTCATCTGACAGCAGTATTTAGTAGCACTGCTCAGATGGCACTGGTTTTACAAACAAATGACTAATGCAAGTAAAGGGTTCATGGAGTATTGCATCATGGTTCCAGAAAGCCACATAGATGAGGCAAACTCAGATAGGGACAGAGTTCCTTCATGGAAGCCATAAGAGACATTGAGTGCAGATGTAAAGATGAACTGTAAGTTGTGATAGAGAGCTCAGGATATTAGAATTGTCCTGACCATAACACATCTTCCAAGAAAAGAAGTGGGTGTAGGGAAGATCTAGCCAACAAGAGGGGCTACAGGTGTCACAACTGGAGGGGGCTGATCTACCCAAACCTCTTGGTGCACAGAGGATTTCATCCCAAGCCCTAGATCTTGGGCATAGAACTACAGAATTTGCTATTTGTCCTACTTGGTTTTGATCTTACTCTGGTACCCCTATTCACCACAAGGGGTACATAATCTGTCCTTGTATATGTTGGAAATATATAACTTACTTTTTTGATTATACCAGGCTCACAGTTAAGGGACTGCCTTGAATCTAAGATGATACTTTTAGATACTTTAAAAAAATATTTTATTTATTTATTTGACAGAGAAAAAGAGGAAGAGAGAGAGAGAAAGAGAGAGAGAGAGTGTGTGTGTGTCAGCGAGCATGCCAGGACCTCTAGCTGCTGCAAACAAACTCCAGATGCATGTGCCCCCTTATGTAACTGGCTTATGTGGGTACTGTAGAGCTGAACTGGGATCCTTTGGCTTTGTAAACAAATGCCTTAACCACCACGCCATCTCTCCAGTTCCAGACTTTTAGACTTTTGAGCAGTGTTGCAACTTTTAAAGACTAAAGATTTTGAAGGTAGACTGCACAATGATATGACCATGAGCCTATTGGGGTAAAAAGCTGAATGTTATGACTTAACCATGATATACTCAGATGTTAACACAGGATGAACTTGTGATGCTGTATATGGACACTTGGAACAATCTAGAATCGCTTTTAAGGGATTATGTAGGTTAGGATAGTCTCTGTACATGTCTGTGAGAAATTATCCAGATTAAATTAATTTAGATGGGAAGATCCATCTGAACTGTGGATGGCAAGACTCCATATTCTAGTTCCAAACTAGATCAAACAAAGTTGGATAAGAATCAGCATTCATTGCAATCTTCCTCATTGTGAACTGAATGTGGGCAGTTGGGACAAGCTCCTGCTGCCAAATTGTCCTTGCTATGATAGACTTTAACCTGGAACCATAAGCTGAAAGAAACACTTCATTCCCTAACCTAATCTTTTTCAGGTATTTTGGACCACCAACAATAAGGTATCCAACATAGGTAGTTATCACACTAGCATATTCAATTTGGCATCAATTTTTAATTGTATACTTAGCATTCATGCATTCTTCTCTGCTTGTACTACACTCAAGATACCATCAGCTATGAGGTCAGTCTCCAAACTTCCAATTTATTTCCACCAATCAGAAAGAAACTTATAGCATGTATAAAGTGATTACAAATAAATTCTACAAGATTAATAAACTCAGATTTAGGTATACACTATTGTGACATTTATATTATAATTGCTTGTTGTCTCCTCACATTATCACTCCTATTATCACAGTTTGTATAAATATGTTTTATTTTTTTCCCTTCTTTGCTTTAATTTTGAGAAACTCATTAAGACTGATAGCAGATGAGTTATTTTTCTCATTGCTATGACAAAATGCATGGAAATAGCAACTTCAGAAAGTAAAAGTTCATTTTTATTCATTATTTGAAGGTAGAGTGTATCATGAAAGGGTAGGCATGTTGGCAGAATTGTGAGGTGGATGGTCTCATTGCAGTTATAATTATCAATAACTTGACATGATTCTCACACAAGTACAATAGTGGCACACAGCCTTGGTGGATAATCAACTGCTTTCTGATTGGCTAACAGATCCACTCCCAATTCCATTCATATGTGGAACTGGGAAACAAGTCAGAATCATATCCAGACAATGATTTTGCTCTCCAATATCAAACTCCCATTAATCTGGGGCTATAAAAGGGACTACACTCATTAGATTCTCTGTAAATTAATAATGCTTATTCCATTTAACGGGTGCTGACTTCACTCTCTGTTGAGAATCTCCTTCTCTTTTGCAGAAGGAAACTGGACCTGAGGAGATAAACAACCCATGGCACTTCAGCCTGGCCCCACTGGAACCACAGAGGAATTGGGGAAATTAATAAGAGCACTGTTTTCTCTGTGAACCTGATAAACAGGACAAGGGTGAAGGAAATAGACACTGAGGATACTCACACCTATCAAAGCAAAGACCCATCACTGAAGTAGACTTAAAAACATAATCAGGGCTGGAGAGATGGCTTAGCGGTTAGGCGCTTGCCTGTGAAGCCTAAGGACCCCAGATCGAGGCTCGTTCCCCAGGTCCCACGTTAGCCAGATGCACAAGGAGGCGCCCGCGTCTGGAGTTCGTTTGCAGAGGCTGGAAGCCCTGGCACGCCCATTCTTTCTCTCTCTGCCTTTATCTGTCTTTCTCTCTGTGTCTGTCGCTCTCAAATAAATAAATAAATAAAAATTAAAAAAAAAACATAATCAACATGGCTCAGTGAATTTTTTAGAAAAGAGAGTGTAAAGATTGTTAGAGCCATAAGTTGGGACATTATGCCCAGAGGCATTGCCTGTCCTCCATAACTGATGGCTACCCACAATGCATGACCTACAATCCCCATGGGAATAACTGTGTTCCCAATGAAGAGGGCCCCTTCAGAAAATGGGGCAGGATTGAAAGAAATTATCATGCCAACTAGTATTGTTTTTATACCAATCATGTCCATAAGTAATAAAAATAAATTTTTAAAAAAGAAGAGGGGTAACATGAAGCAGGACAGGTCTTAAATGTCCCACAACTTTCCAAACTACTGTCACTAGCTGGAGACCAAGTGCACTAACATATGATCCTCTGGGGGACATTTCATATTCAATGCCCCCAAAATAAAAACAGTTAAAACAGTTTCCCTCCTTCTAAGACATCACATAGTATTCAGAGTCTTCTAATTCTCCATCTTATTCATAGTGTGACTATATTCATTTATACTGATTTCTGAGGCTTAAGTAGTGTTATTGAAACAAGTTTATAATATCAACCCAAAATGTTTCCCACTTCAAAAGTTTTGCTGAGTTCTTTCCATTTTTGGACTTTCAAGCCTGAGTCTGTGCTGCCAGTCCTGTATCTGGAATGTTCCCTTCTATCCCTGTCTACTCAGCTGGGCACGTGTCAGCATGAAAATTTTAATTTATGAGCTATCTCAGTATAATGGGTTTTCCTCATGTCTCAGTTTCACAGTAACAATTTTCAGATTTACATGTATCCACCTAAATACAGGAATATGTTCTGTCAATTCCCATCACACTGAGACAGACACATTGCCTTGCTACTAATAGAAACTGAAATATTTATTGAATAAATGGATGTTAAAGAAGGTTATCAATTAGGTCAGTGTTTATATGTAATAAAAATTGATGGATTGTGGCTTCAACAAATAGGAGTTGACTGCCAGCACATAAAATGAAGATAGGCAGTTCTGTTCATCATTCGAGGGCTATGCCCAGCTGTTGGTGGACAGGGCAGGGAAATGAGTCATTATCTTTTCTCTCTGCCCTCTTAGCCTAATAGTCTTTATTCCTTATGTGTGTCCCTTGTCCTGATTGTTGAATGTATTTCACAAAACCACACATCTCCTATTTCCTATACAAGGAATATCATCAGCGTAGGAGATATTTTCTACAAATTCATAAAACTCACAAAGAAATATCATTACCAGAACCTGGTCCTACCATCGCCGTTGGCTACAAAGGGGGATGAGAAACCCAATCTCTCTCTCTTACATACTATATGGGAGATAGACAAGGGAGATAAGTGGAAATGCCTGCTAGGTAATCCAGTAATACTGCTCTTCTATAAAGCCCTAAAACTCGACTTTTGTATGTCAATATGAACATGTGGTAAAGTTTGTATTCATCTACTAACATGTGTTCAGATAACAACAAGCCTTAAATACAAGACGATTTTACAGTATTAAAACCCATTTCCTATATAGCCTCATGAATATGTCTGAAACACTGAATCGGAAATATGGCATATCAAAGTTTCTAAAACTGAACAACACAAACAAATAGGCAAAAAAAAAAAAAAAAGTACAGTATACACCAGATGGCCATAAGTTTTCTGCCTGACTTTCATCAAACTTGATCATTTCTTTCTACTTTGTCTCAGGCTTCATTCATTTTTCATTTAGCATAGACAATTTGAGTTACTGGATATTACATAACAACTATAATTTTAAATCATTTCACATTTTGCAATCAGGGCATGTTATAACAGAATTAAATAAATAATTAAATAACTGTTTTAATATCATAAATTAATTCAAACTTGCCTTTGTCTATTGCTGGATACATGGTATTCCTTAATATTGGTAATGTCTAGAGTATGTCTCTTACTGTGGAATTCAAGGTTAGACAAATCATTAAATAATTTGAGAGATTTCGACATATTATGCCACAGGAATCCAATATGATTTTCTTTTCTGACATTGGAAGACCTATTTCATTTAGAATCATTGTAACTAATGCATTAGTTTAATAATTTAAAATTACACTGCTGAGTGACTCACTAATTTTATCCCTGTCATCATCACTCTTCCATAAAAGCAGAGTATCATGAAAAAGTCAGTTTTTATATAGAACAAATTCACTGGGCAGATTGTATTAGATTGCTAATGAGTGACAACCTTCCCTATCTAAACATGTAGATGTGATTATCATTTCAAAACCTAAGCAAGAAACTGGAAAATATGACAAAAAGTAGTTATTTAAGTGTGCTTGCCTATTAGTCAAGGTCAATTGAAAAAAAGATTAGACTACATAGTTAAAAAAATCAGGGCTGGAGAGATGGCTTAGTGGTTAAGCGCTTGCCTGTGAAGCCTAAGGACCCCGGTTCGAGGCTCGGTTCCCCAGGTCCCACGTTAGCCAGATGCACAAGGGGGCGCACGCATCTGGAGTTCATTTGCAGAGGCTGGAAGCCCTGGCGCGCCTATTCTCTCTCTCTCCCTCTATCTGTCTTTCTCTCTCTGTGTCTGTCGCTCTCAAATAAATAAATAAATAAAATATTTTTAAAAAAATCAGTAAATCCTGAGGTGGATAATAAGATCTTTATTTTGTTACAGAATGAAGGCAGTGAATTCTTTCAGATCTATTTGGTATCCCTACATGTCTGACCATGTGCATGCATCTGTGTGCATGCATGTATTTGTGGGCAAATGCGGTGCTGCATTTATCTTTGAACTACTTTTTCTGTGTGAGTATTGTGAGTAGCATGGTGCTTGTTTCCCTTCAGCTGTGTGTATGGTAGTAGACTGATCCTCAGAGTTGTGAGCATAGGAGCCATTAATCCATGAGATCAACAGGGTGTCCATAGGTAAATTTGTTTCATGGCCTTGGAAGGATTAATGTGTTTCTCCCGCTATCCTGATAAGTTGTGGGGAAAAACATTCTTATAAAGTCCCCCTAGGGCTTCATATTCTGAGATGGTATCTGCCTCATAAACATGATAAAACCACCATAATATACCATGATATGATGTGGCCAATGGCTGGTCCTTGCCAGGGCATATATAATGGTCCCAATTCATGAGACAAATAAACTTCTTTTCTTTTAAATTTATTGCTGGCGCAGTATTATGTTATAGTAATGCAAATAGACCTAAACAGAGAATATATTAATCATATATTTCTAAAAGATATTTTAGCAGTTACACTTATAGTTGTTACCTAGTTAATGTTATATTTGTTTCCTAAATATGTTTCTGAAATCAAATTACTTAACTTTCAATAATATTATCAAATTAAAGTCTAGAAAGAACATATTCCAGTTGAATGGTGGCCATATCCTTACCATGTCATTGTATTTTTTGATCAAATTTTATGCTTTTAATTTTTAAGCATTTTATTATTTATTAATTTGAGGGGGTTGAGAGAATGATCATCCCAGGGCCTCTAGCCACTGCAAATGAACAGATGCATGCACCACCTGGTGCATCTGGCTTTCATGGGTACTGGGGAATTAAACCTGGGTCCTTAGGCTTTGCAGGCAGGCTCCTTAACTGTTCAGTCATCTCTCCAACCCAAATTTCTTGTTTAAAAGATAAATCTCTAATTATATAATTTGGGTATTATTACATTTAGTAGACTTTAGCTGTAGTTAAAACTTTACAGCTGTATTTCTTGATTTTTAAAAATATTTTATTTTTATTTACTTATTTTAGAAAGCGGGGGAAAGACAGACATAGAGAGAGAGAGAGAATGGGTGTGTCAGGACCTCTAGCCATTGCAAATGAACACAAGGTGCATGTGCTACCTTGTGCATCTGCCTTATATGGGTCCTGGGGAGTCAAACCTGGGTCCCTAGGCTTTGCAGACAAGTGCCTTAACCACTAAGCCATCTCTCCAGCCCAGTTCTTGATGTTTAATGTACTTTTTGAGATCAGAAAAACTATTGCATATACTATGCATTTCGAGATCTACCATAACACAAATATAGAATACACATTTTGTCAATGAAAGATTAACTGCATATAAACAAACTTGTTAATTTGCCAATTGCTTACTCATATCTAAGGCCTGTTCTTTTCAACTGGAATATTATTATATTTTTTCTTTTTGAAATTATGTGTGTGGGGGGGGGTTGTATAGTATTTGTAGTGTGGTGGTGATATGATATCTGTGTAGTATATGTAGACATGAGTGTGGTTGGTTAATTTCCCTCCTCTTTTATTCTTCTGCCTGCTTCCTTGAGATATTCTCTCATTCACCTGAGAGCTTCTGCTTTCACAGGTTTTTGTTGTTGTTCAACAAGCCCTAAGGATAGCTTGGCCTCTAGCACCATAGGACTGGGGTGTGGCCATGCCCAGCTGTTTATGTGAGTGCCAGAGAATCTAACTCAAGCAGTTTCATGTCCTCTTAGACCATCATGCTTTTGCAGCAAGCGCTCTTAGTGATTGAGCTATCTCCTCAGCCTCACTAAATATATCTATATATTTTTTCAACCTTTTTCTTTTCATATAAGTTGTAAAATGTTTTTCACTGTGAATTTTTGTTACATTAGTTATTAAATTTAATTCTGATGGCCTGAAATTTTCTAAAATTAAAATTAACCCTAAAACCAAAAAAATTAAAAAAAAAAACTTATGGAAATTTGTCTCATTTTATAGTACTAAAGGATTGACCCAAAAATAGGACACTTGCTTTGACTAAGTTAAAAGAAATCTCACTAACTGTACATGTAAAAAATTACAGAAGTAAAGTATATTTTGAAGGTCATAAAGAGTGACAGTAGATTTTATATGCATTTATTTGTTTATTTTTTAGTTTAGAACATCCATCACATTAAAAGGGGAGACATGGAATAAAACAGGGACTTTATAAAACATAGTATTGAATGAATTATCAGGTCCACTAATAGCTCAATGAATTCAAATAAAATAGAAATCAAGAAACCCACTCCTAACATTCTGTCTCATTGCAAAAGCTTAGAGAAATCATACTGTTTCAAATTACTATGGCAGTGCTGGAGATGGTTCAGTGGGAAGACCACTTGCCTTGCAAATGTGAGAGACAGAGCTCAATCCTCAGCATCCATTAAAATTCAGAGCACAGTATAATGCACCTATACTTCCAGTGCTTCCTGGGACACACCGGCTAGCCAGTCTAGTCTAACTGGAGAAGAACCTAGTCTTAAGTGGATGGTTTATCTAAGAAACAACACCTGAGGTTGTTCTCTGGCACCATATGAATGAGAGCACATGTTCGCATTCACTCACCACACTTATATGAACATGCACACACACCAGATCCACTATAAACACATGCACATGCACATGCAAAAAATCCCTATGGAGATGGGCAAGTGAAGAGAATACATTCATTGACTGTTGTGAGGAGTTTGATGAAGTCTGAAGGCTGTACATGTGTAGAAGAAAGCAACAGTAGAACAACTGTGGATTTGATTCCTCAGATTTCACAATCCCATGCACTATTATTGCCCTTCTGAAGTGTAAAGGGAAAGAAAGGATACATGAAACACATTCCAGTTGAGGACAGATAAGAAAACTATGAGTTAATCCCAAAGATAGGAACAGGGGATATGACTTTTCTTTCCAAAATTTTCTTGTTGCTGTGACAAAAATAATTTAAGGAAGGAAGGGTTAATTGTGGCTCACAGTTTGAGTTAAAGTCCATCATGTTGAGAAGGTATGACAGGAGAAAGTTAGTTGTGTCATGTTCAACATCAGGAAGCAGACAATGAAAAATGATGGTGATCAGCTTGCCTTATTCTTTGAATTTAGTTTAAGACTCCAGCCCATGGGATGTTTCTACCCCTCATGGGGCCTTCTCAACCTCTGTTAAACCATTCTAGAAATACCCTCAAACATACACTCAGAAATTTGCCTCCTAGGTGATTGTAAATCCTGTAAATTGACCATCCAAATTAATCAGAACTAGCATAGTATTAGTAAAAGGGGTTTTGAAAATAAACAATAATTATCAAAAAAAAATAGTCAGTTTGCACATAAAAGAAATGCTTTCCCTTTTTATGTAGTAGTTCCCAAGGTGTCCTCATGTTCAGAGGAGTAATCCCTGCACAAGTTACTACTCCATTATCTATTTTCTTCTTTCCTGCTACAGGATGTAGAAACTGACCGTGTTTGGCCACCTGACCATCTTATCTACTCCCTTACCTATCCAAGTTCTTTAGAAGCTTGGTACTTAGAATTTGTTAAGGATGCAATTCTACTTTGCATATATTATCATATATTTCTGTACAGTTCATGGTAACTTTAGCTACCAAATACCAAAGCAAATACCTAAGCAGCTCTGGGAAACTAGAGTGACACTATCTCAAAAATAAAAGAGAGAAAAAGGAAAAGGGAAATGGAGAGACAGAGAGAGAGAGAGAACTAGAATGGGTGGGACTTGTTTTATGGTTTATATGCGTTACTGTGAAATGTCCTTTACAGGTTCATTACTTTCTTATTTTTCTGTGATAGTTAATCTTAATTGTCAACTTGATTGGCTCTAGAATTACTTGAGAATCAAATCCTGTGAACACTGACTACCTATATAATGGTGTTTTAGGAATTTGTGGTTCCTACCTTGTTGGAAGTGTGTCACTGTGGGGTGGGTCTGGAAGGTTATACACGCTTTTCATTCTGGGATATCTCTCCCTGCTTCCAACGCCTGCAGACTGTGAGGGAGCTTCATCACATATTCCTGCTGCCATGAACTCCACCATGCCTTTCTCACAATGATAGGGTAAAGCCATGAACCAAAATAACTCTTTTTTCCATTAAGATTTTCTAGTAAGAATTTGGTCACATAATGGGAAAAGAAACTAATACATCACTCCAAACTATCACATTAGGTTTGGGATGTCATTAGAGATTGGGGGGGAGGCAAGTACTTAAATTTTTTTCCAACCTCAGCATGTGATATCTTGACGCATGCCTTTATCCCAGCAATTGGGAGGCAGAGGGAGGAAGATTACCATGAGTTTCAAGCCATACATAGGGAATTCCAGGTCAGCCTAGTCTAGAACAAGACCCTACCTTGAACTTCCTCTCAAAAAAATGCAGGCTGGGCTGCAGAGATGGCTTAGTGCTTAAGCGCTTGCCTGTGAAGCCTGAAGACCTCGGTTGGAGGCTCAATTCCCCAGGACCCACGTTAGCCAGATGCACAAGGGGGCGAACGCATCTGGAGTTCTTTGCAGTGGCTGGAGGCCCTGGCGCGCCCATTCTCTCTCTGCTGTCTGCCTTTCTCTGTAACTCTCAAGTAAATAAAAAAAAAAAAAATGCAGGCTAAATATTTATAAAATGGATTCACCTGATATAGGTACAGTAAGTTTCACGAAGATTGCCTACACATGTATTCTCATTATATCTGTTATTAGTTTTTGGTTGCTCTCATCAGAATTTTAATAGGACTAAATTTTAATAGGACTAAATTTGACCTTTTATTTCTCCCAACGTTCTGTATTGCAGCAAAGCTTCTTTTTCAATAGTATGTTATTGATGTCATCCAGCAGAAGGCCAAAGTTTATTTTATGGCCTCACTGAAATAAGAAAGAAAATGAACCAAGAAAAGTCATGGATTGTCTCAGTAAGAAAGGATTTTAAGGGACCCATTAGATGAAATTGTCTTTTGAAGAATGTTGAAGGAAGTATGGCTTTTTTTTTTTTTTATAGGCCAGATGCTATCTGTAAGTCAGAGCTATTCCTATGATTATGAACCTGAGCAAATCTTATCAAGAAGACAGAGAAGGATTAAATCTGCAATTGATAGAGAAGCAGCTGTCACTCATGTCAGGACATTTCAGGAATCTCTAAGACAACCAACCCTTCACATACTCAAGGATGTAAAAGTCCAAGCTAATTTCAAAAACTGTCTTATGAGAAAGGAGGAGCCCCAGGGCTCTTTTATGTTACAGGACTGTCTACAGAATTTCTTTTTTTTATATATATATTTTTTTTTATTTATTCATTTGAGAGAGACAGACACAGAGAGAAAGACAGGTAGAGGGAGAGAGAGAGAATGGGCGCGCCAGGGCTTCCAGCCTCTGCAAACGAACTCCAGACGCGTGCGCCCCCTTGTGCATCTGGCTAACGTGGGACCTGGGGAACCGAGCCTCGAACCGGGGTCCTTAGGCTTCACAGGCAAGCACTTAACCGCTAAGCCATCTCTCCAGCCCTGCCTACAGAATTTCTAACCAAGGTTCCTGTTACTGTGGTCAAGGTAACTTTGGCTCAAGTGTTTCTATGTATTGATCAAATGACGATAATTTTGTAGATATGTAATAGTGATGGAGTCCTAGAGGCTTCAATGAAGATGTCAAAGAAGAACATAGGAGGCCAGGAAATTGGTGGCAGGATCAGAATCCCAAAAAGCAGCAACCTGATAGGGCAGTCTGTGGAATCTGTTACAGTAAGGCTGAACCTGCAAAGGCAATTCCAGTAATTTGAAGGTGTAAGAATGTAACAAGTCTGACAAGGTAAGACGGAAGAAACAAGTAGAGTAAGCCTAGGGGAATAGCCATGTGGGCTATAGCCAGCCTGGATCACCCCACCATGTGACTTTTATACCAGATATGGAGATACAGGGTTTCATGTTGGCTCTGAGGATGTTTGCAACATGCTTTGGTCCGATTATTCATTACTTTCTTATTTTCCTGTGATAGTTAATCTTAATTGTCAACTTGATTGGCTCTAGAATTACTTGAGAATCAAATACTTGAATATGTCTGTGAAAGTTTCTAATTAGATTAACTGGAGTGAGAAGACTCACCCTAATGGAGGTGGCACCATTCCATGGTCTGGGATCCCAGACTGAAAGAGAGAGAGAGAGAGTTAAGAACCCATATTTATCTCTTTCTGCTTACTGACTATAGATGTGACATGACCAGCTGCCTCACCTCCTGTCACCATGTTTTTCCTATAAAGTTGACGTTTATTCCCTGAATCTCTAAGTGAAAATAAGCCCTTCCTCAGGTTAGCCACTTCTTATTAAATGTTTGGTTACAACAAAAGTAACTAAAACACCTCCTTTTGGAATTGTTGGAATATTTACCAATACTCATTGTTTTCTGGAAGTAGATAACTTGTTCTTTTGACATTAATAGATATTCATAGCTGAGAATGCCTTAAGTCTTAGCAGAGGCTTTTAAATTGAAATTTTTTGAGCTATGTTTTAAATTTTTAACATTTTATAACTCTCAAAGATGGACCAAAAATGCACTTTGTATTATAAAATGGACATGAACCTTTGTAGGCCATAGGAGAAATTCTGAGGTAGGGAAATGACCCCCAAAGTCTCAGGTGCTGGTTTCCAGCCTGTACTTCTAAAGGGAAGTGGTAGAAACATAACAAGAGGGCAAAACTGGGAGATGTTGAGTTCCTGAGAATATACCCTTAAAAGAGGCAAGGCCTTCACTCTTTGCCTCCTGCCTATCATAAACTGAGCAGTTTCCCCTGCCACATACTCTCTTCCATGCTGTTTGTCTTGCTATGAGCCCAAAGGCAAGAAAGCCAAGTGACTGGACTGAAACCTCTAAACTATGAGCCAAAATAATCTTCTTCCTTATATATTGACAACTGCAGAAATTTTGTCATAATCTGTAAAACTGACTAGCATATCTAGTAAGTGTTTTTATTTTATTTTATTTTATTTTGTTTTATTTTTATTTATTTATTTGAGAGAGGGAAATAGGGAGGGAGAGAGAGAGAGAATGGGTGTGCCAGGGTTTCCAGTCACTGCAAACAAACTCCATATGCACGTGCCACCTTGTGTACCTGGCTTATGTGGGTCCTGAGAATCATACCGAGCTCTTTTGGCTTTGCAGGCAAGCACCTTAACTATTAAGCCATCTCTCCAGCCCCCAGGTAAGTATCACAAGAAATGAAATCTGTTGTACTTTTTATGATATGTTTTAAATGTCACCAAACTACATAGAAATTATTTTTACATAACATGGGTGACATTTGGCACTCAAGATAAAAAGTGTACATGTATACTGTTAGGTAGTATGTGAAACTGATGTCTGAAAATTTAAGATCTATTCCTCTACTTCTCTTATACACCCTCATATTAGCTCCTACTTACACATTGCCACAAAATTTCTTATGCATGGTATCCATCTGCTATTTCATCCTTTCCTTAATGCACTGAAGAAAGCTTTAAATGCACCTGAAATTATACTTCATACATTCTAAATTGTTTTCCTGGTACAAGTGGCTCAACAGTGTACAAATGACAAATTCTAAATAAGGGAGCATATTAGGTCAAGACAAAAGTATTCATGATTACAGAATTAAATAAGTAACCCAAATTATTCCATTTAAATATTGATATTTCATTAAATACTTTTCCTTCCAAAGTCTACTGCCTCCATTTGTGTTTTGATATTTTTGTGTTCTCAGAGGCAAGAATACAGATTTACTCTAGCCACAATCCTGCTTGTTGTTTTCTTAGTAAATATTGCATCCTGGACCCAGAAAATATGACCTGATTTAAGTCTGACATTTACTTTATTGTTCCCAAGATGATGTCTATTTCCTGGTCTCTGCTTGCCCAAAATATGTCAAGAAATATTTTTTCTTTCAAATTCATGTGAATATCAATCATTCTTGTTTGGATACAAACATTGTTCTAATTTTTAATTGAAAATGTCTTTATGGAAGCTGATAACAGAAGAGCATCTAATCATCACCTTTATCCTTCACTGAGATGTCTCAATATTCATAGTGTGGGTGTAAAACAACTATACCTATCTGAAAGAAGTAGAAACATGGCTCTACCACCAGACAAAGACAGCTTCATGGAAATAAGGCCAAGAGGCCAGGCTCTGGTGCCAGATGCCAATATTGACATACAAACCATGTTATTAGTAAGCTGGTCCCTCATCCCTATCAGCAACAAAAATGTTATATTTTCTTCAATGTAACACTTCAGACTAAAGGAATGATATTTACAAAACATTTTAATTTTATTCCACACATGTTAGTCATATCATTAATTGATTAGTTTATGACAGAATGATGTGTAGTATACTATATATTTTCATATATTTGATTCTAATGCCTGCCCTCATTTGATATGAAATGTGAATTTCACTTCATTCTTCAGCCTGTAGTCACCCAGTCAAATGAATGTTTTGCTTCTTAATCCAAAAATAACTGGTCCAAATGTGACACAGAAAGAATTTATCTATTTATTATAAAATCAATTCTATTCTAGATAGGTACACTCATGCAGCTTTCTTTCTGAAATAGACTAGACTATGAAGAGTCATTGATTATAGGCATTAATGAAGATCTCATAAAATGATTTACATTTAAATAATCTTGGAGTGAAGAATTACTATAAGTCAAGTGGTTGAGAGATCCACACCTGCATTATGCATTCTACCAGAGTGCACTTGCATACATACATGTGTGTGTGCTGTGCAGGAGTGCTCTTCATAAATAGACCAAGCATGGCTGAAGAAGATGATGAAACAAAATGATCTATGCAAAACTAAAGATATTGTACTCACACACGACTTGATTTTAAGACTTATCCCAAATTACTATAATAAGAAGAGCATGGAAGTACCAAAAAGGCAAACATAGAGATGAATGGCATGTACCAGAGTCAAGAAGTACATACACATGAATATGACTGTCTTGGACAAGGTCAAACGATACCATTTAAAAAAAAAATCTCAAAAAAAAAAAAAAAAGTTAATGGAGAGCTAGTCAGGTGACTCCAGAGTTAAAGGTTTGCAAACTCTGACAGATGAGGTTCAACTCCCCAGTACTCATGTAGAGCCAGATGCACAAAGTGGTGCATATGTCTGGAGTTTGTTTTCCGTGCCAGGAGGTCCTGCCTTCCTCTCTCTCTCTCTCTCTCTCTCTCTCTCTCTCTCTCTCTCTCTCTCTCTCTCTCTGTGTGTGTGTGTGTGTGTGTGTGTGGTGGGGGGGGGGAGGTGGTGCCGCTTTCTCTCTGTTCATAAATATTTGTAAAAGGTTGGTGCAGTAAATGGACATCCATGTGGAAAGTGATGGTCTTGTGATTCATCTACAACTTTAGTCTCTGGCAACAAGTCAATACTCTTAGCTCCCTGCTCCTTTATATATATAGTGAATAGTTTCGTATGATTTTTTTCATGTATTCTTTGTTCAGATGCATCTTTATGACTCACTATATGAAGATCCTACTAAACAGTTGCTTACAACAAAATAACTGGCTATATGTTGCAGTCACACTGTTGGAAAATAAATGCCCTCTGGAATGTCATGTGTCACAAAGTTATAACAAAAAGATAATTGTTTGATATTATGAACTCATATCAAGCCTCTGTCAAATAGAAACATAAAACTAAGGAAACCATGGAAAAATGCAGTCAATTCCTAAGTGTTTAAGAGCTCTGCAAAGCAGGCTCATCTAATCCTATTTACAATAGTTTTAAGATACTAAGATATTAAAATAGGGGCTGGAGATAGGGCTTAGCAGTCAAGACACTTGTCCAAAAAGCCGAAGGACACGGTTTGATTCCCCAGAACCCATGTAAGCCAAATGCACAAGAAGGTGCATGCATCTGGAGTTCATTTGCAGTGGCTACAGGCTCTCACACTCTCATTCTCTCCACCCCCCCTCAAATAGATAAAAACAAAAAAGTATTAAGATATATCATGGTATTAAAAGAATCATTTATAGGGCTGGAGAGATGGCTTAACAGTTAAGGCACATGCCTGTGAAGCCTAAGGACCCCAGCTTGATTCTCGAGGTCCCAAGTAAGACAGATGCTTATGGTGGCACATGTGTCTAGAGTTCACTTGCCATGGATAGAGACCCTGGTGTGCCATTCTCACTCTCTCTCTCTCTCTCTCTCTCCTTCTCTCTGTCTCTAATAAATAAATAAAAATAAAATCTTGGGCTGGAGAGATGGCTTAGAGGTTAAGCGCTTGCCTGTGAAGCCTAAGGACCCCAGATCGAGGCTCGATTCCCCAGGTCCCACATTAGCCAGATGCACAAGGGGGCGCACACGTCTGGAGTTCATTTGCAGTGGCTGGAAGCCCTGGCTCACCCATTCTCTTTCTCTCCCCCTCTATCTGTCTTTCGCTCTGTGTCTGTCACTCTCAAATAAATAAATAAATAAATATTTTAAAAAAATAAGATAAAATCTTATTATAAAATAATCATGTATATACTACTGTGGTTTTTGAGGGGATTTTTTTCAATTAAAATGGGTAAATTATCTACATCAACATTTCCCAAAGTCAAATAGACAATGGCAATGCATATATGAAAAAGATGCTCAACAGCATTAAAACAGAAATGTTATTCAAAACTCACAGTGATATATCATCGCATCTCATTGGGACAAAGTAAGTGCTGATGAGGATGCAGAGAAAGGAGAGGAAATGTAAATGAGTTTACCTATTGTCACAGTGTGGAGGCACCTCAGTAAAACCACAATTACAAGTTTGGTCCAGCCATGTCATTACCAGCTGTAGATTCAAAGGAAATGAGTTCCATTTATAACAGTGAAACCTGAGTTATTATAGTTATTGTACCAACATTTAAAATAGCTAATATATGTGAACAACCATGGTTATGAGTGAGTGAATAAAAAATAAACTAGTTTCTATGCACATGAAATACTACTGGCACACCCATAAAAGGGACAAAATTCTGTGATTTGTGATAACACAGATGAACCTATAGAACATTATGTTAAGTAAAACAACCAGGGACAGAAAAATAAATTATATGTTCCCACTTATACCTAAGAGCCAAATGGTTTATCTTATAGAATTAAAAAGAAGGGTAATGGTTATCAGAACCTGGAGAATACGAATAGGAAAGGAAGAAAGGGGAAAGGAGAGATAGCAAAGATAACAAGCAAAAACACTTTCAGACTCCTATTAAACAATAGGATACAATGGTTGATAATAATTACTTGTATGTTTCAAAATAGCCAGTAGACAGGAATTTAAATGTTTCCAACACAATCAAATAAAATAATAAAAAAAATGTAAGGGGATGAATGGATATGTCTTTCACCTTGCTATGATCATTACATTTTGAATGCATGTATTGAATTACCACATACATCTCATAAAGTAGTACAATGACTGTGTTGATTAAACATAAAGATTTTACATATGACAAATTCTTTCAAATCACTAACAATAGGACAAGAAAGTAGCAAAAAATTTGAATAGGAACGCCTTAAATGATGACCTTAAATGTTAATGGTCAGTTGTCTTTTTAAAAGAAGTTCAATGTTATTAGTCATTAAATACACAAATTAAAATACTATAAGTCAATAAATAATATATAATGTATAATATTATTATTAAATCCCATAATACTAATGACACACCATCATGAATATCAGCAATCCTACTAAGAACAGCCTTCAGTTGAGTGGGGACAGAGAGAAGGGAAATAGGGGTACCAGCATATGATGTGTTCATACAAAGTTTCTACTTAATAAAAAAAGTATTTATTTATATATTTGAAAGAGAGGGAGAGAGACCACACCAGGGACTCTAGACACTGCAAACTCCAGACACACGTGCCACCTTGTGCATCTGGCTCATGTGGGTCCTAAGGAATTGATCCAGAGTCATTAAGCTTCACAGGCAAGAGCTTTACCTGCTACACCATCATTCTAGCCCATATTTATAGTTATTTTAAAGGTAGAGATAAGAATAAAACCTAGGATTCTGCACATCTTAGGTAAGCACCTACAATTGAACTATTCCCTGGTCCCTATGTGGAAACTGTTAAACAGTACTTTTTTATATAATGGAATAAATTCTGATGAATTGATACACACAGAGAATAAGTCAATGGATGTAATAGTGGCATGTCTGTTATGGGGGAAACCAACTGCTTTCTAATTGTATTGGCGACCCAGCCCATGGAGGGAATAAATGACTGGTACTGAAACCCATTCAAAAGCCTGTGACAGAGGTAGTCATGAGCCCTAGAGTAATAATGCCTGCTGTTGTCTGGGAATATATATATACACATACATACATATATACATACACACACACACACATATATACATATATATATATATATATATATATATATATATATATATATATCATTAAACTGCCCTATAACAACTTTTCTTAAAGTTCATATACTCACTTTTGAGTAGAGAAGTGTCTCTTTTCTGATAGTGGTGACCACTGTGGTGACTCAAAAGACACTACAGTGCTGAGAAGAAACGACAGAGGTATGTTCAGAATTGTGTCATCTCTATCACACCTTCCAAGTCTCAGTGTCCATTGAGGAAGAGGTGGCAGAAAGAATGTAAGAGCAAAAGGAACTTACAATGCAATCTTCCAGACACAAAATGCTCTGAATATTCATTGCCTCATAGTGTCTGGTACTAACTACACAAGGCATTCAGAATAGGAGAAAAGGATGATGACATCAAAATAAAAGCAAGGCTAATTGAGAGAAGAAGTGGATATGGGGAAGGGTGGATTTGTGATGGGAAAAGTGGGGGAAGGGAGGGAATTACTATGGCTTCTTGTCTATAATTATGGAAATTATAAATAAAAATCAGATAATTAGAATTTACATCTCCTTAAATGTCCATCATTTGTGTTTAGAAATTGAAAGTTCCTATTTTCTTATAAAGAATATGATAATCATCACAACCTGTAGTTCCTTAGTTATGTGGAGGATAGGGCTTCTATATTTGGTTTAGGTGTTCTTTGTGCCAGTTTTTCAATCTCCCTATACTCCTCTCTCCACCCCCTTTCGTGGCCTGTAGGAATCACAATTATACTCTTTATTCTAGCCCCTCTCATATCTAAGCTTGAAGCCCTTCATAGTGTGGCTTAATCTACTATAGCATATTCCCCACAGTGTTCAGGTAGGCCACAGGTATATGGTTAAAAATACTCTTTGGGGCTGGAGAGATAGCTTAGTGGTTTAGCGCTTGCCTATGAAGCCTAAGGACTCTGGTTCAAGGCTCGATTCCCCAGGACCCACGTTCGCCAGATGCACAAGGGGGCGCACACATCTGGAGTTCGTTTGCAGTGGCTGGAGGCCCTGGAGCACACATTCTCTCTCTCTCTCTCTCTCTCTCTCTCTCTCTCTCTCTCTCTCTCTCTCTCTTTCTTTCTCTCTCTCTCTCTCCCTCTTTCTCTACCTGTCACTTTCAAATAAATAAATAAAAATAAACAAAAAAAATAAAAATAAATACTCTTCAAAAGTTGAAGGAGTTGGAAAGCATGCTCACTGGGGGCAGCTAGGAGGTAGAATCTGCCAAGATGACCATCAACAAACAAATGGTTAATAAAGATATGTTTCATGTAGACAATGGAATTCTAACCCAGCAGTAAGGACAATAAAATGAAAAGAAAATTCAGGAAAATGGAAGGACTCATAAAAAATCATGCTAAGCAAGTTCTCACAGGCTCAGAAAGACAAACACCACATGTGTCTGCTAATCTGCCCTTTCTAACTGTGATTGTTGGAAAGGAGTAAAAATGATAACAAGCTGTAGGAATATGGGCATAAAAATAGAATGAGATTAGTAAAGTGAATAAGTAGGGAGAGAGGAGAAGAAGAGATACCTGATGGGTTAGGGGAGGGAAAAATATCAAGGGCAGGAGGGGCTGAAGGGTTAGGGGATACAGAGTGTGGGGATAGAATTATACAAAAGTTAGGAAATAAGAATCAGTTTCATAAAATCCTCATTCTGACTAACATTCTCCAATATATAAGCACCAAAAGGTGGAAGGGGGACAGTCTGGACAGAGGTTCACAACACTAAATCAGACTGCCAACAGTCCTGTCATAGCTCAGGGAACACTGTGAAAGAGGGTGTGGAAAGATTATAAGAGTCCCAGAGTGGGCAGGAATACCTTGAGTCACGGTATCGCTGCTACCCCAGGAGAACTAACTGAAGCCTTTATACGCCACAGTGGATACCATGATACCAAAGGGGGAGGGCTCTCAGGGTGGCAGGGGCCAGGGTGAGTGAAGGGAAGAATATAACCTGTTATATATAGTAAATGAATTTTTGAAGTTGAAGGAAAGGGTAAGATCAAAACACAGAAGAATTTCTTAGCTAAGGAGCTTCATCTGAGTTGCTGGGGATATATAAAACTTTATAATCACTTGTCCTTTGGATGAATTAATCACCCCCTACAAAACACTTTGCAGCTCAGTATTTGATGACTGGCTTCTATGAGATATCACCTAAAGCTTATCCTGTAAGATATGCAGATGTGCAACAGAAATCTACCCTTCAGTACTCTTCTGTTAACTGCAGGCCTGAAGACTAATTAGCAAGTGTTTTGTCTGACATTTTAAATATAACTATAGTGAATGAATATTTAAGTAAATAAGACAAACACAAAACCGATTCTGCTTTCTTTTACAGCTTCATGTTTCAACATGGGCCAAAGACAAGCAGTTCTCTGTGAATCCTCCAGGCCCTCAAGCACTGGACAGAGACTGCTGAGGCATTCAGCCTCATGGACTGAGAAGCTACCAGGGTCTCAGATATTCTTTCATGCAGATAGACAATGTTGGACCACAGAGCTTCTATTATGTAAGCCAATCTAATAAATCCCTTTTGTAGTATGTGTTCATTTTATAGGTTCTGTTCTCTATAAGACCCTGCCTGATACATACACTGGTCTCCAGCAGCCTCTCCTCGGTCCCTCCTTTTGGTGGCAAGATCATCAGCATGAATGACATTACAGTCACATGCAATTCTTGTTCTACCCACCCTCTATGAGCACGTGCTTCTACTCTCCCCAGATTGCATCCTGTCCTGTGTTTGTTTATTATTATTATTATTAATATTATTATTTTGTCTATAAATGGAGGCATTGAATCACTGGCTGGTTAGGTCTCTTGGAGCTCTCAAAGACTGCACGTAATTAGAGCACTGTGCTGTGATCCATTTGTAAATACAGCCAGAGTTCAGAAAAGGTCAGAGAAACTGAACAAAGTTTCCTCAGAGAAATGTGGAGATTAAATAAGTGTCTCAAGTAATGGGATGAATTGAAACTGGCAAAAAGATTGTCCCAGGTTGGAAAAACTGCCTGAGTCAAAGCAGAGAGGTGAGGAGCAAAGATGTGGGCTAGGTGATGAATGAGAAAGAGATATGACAGGTATGGTGGTAGAGTGCAGAGTGCTATGTAGTGACAAAACAAGCAGGAATCAAGAGCAAATAATACTAAATAGCAGATAAACAAACACATGGAGGTGACTGGAATGAAATATGAGCTTAGTAATGGCAATTATATTCCCAAACTTTTAAGAAGTCTTTGAAAGGCAAAGGAAAGCTCAAATTGAAGAGTTTACGATAAATTTGTAACTCTACAATAAATTTATTTCATGTCAGTGAAGAATCACTTCAGTGGGTTTCAATATGTCTTGCTGTGCAGCATAGATAAAATCCTCTGTCTGAATTGTCTCAAGGGCTTAACCTATACCTACAGGAGAATCTCTAACCAGAGAGTGTTTGCCAGACACTAACATTCCCATAGCACTGTTGTGCCAAAGACAGATGGAAACAAGCAATACACAAGGGTTTAAATATCCAGAACTGATGGAAGAAAGGAAAGAAGGGAGGGAGGGTGAGATGAATGGAGGGACAGAAAAAGGGATGGGGGTAGAGAGAGGGAGAGAGAGGCAGATAGAGAAGGAGAGAGAGAATTAAAGGAAGAAGGGAAATTGTATGCATTTTAAAACAATTGTCTAACTATAGAGAAGTAACGTGTTTTTAACATGAATATCAGCTCTAAATTATATATCTAAAGAACAGGTTAATATTGTTGTACTTAAAATAAACTAAAAATGGGAGGCAAGTAACATCAAGTGTGGGCTGTGTGTTGGCATAGTTTTGAGTTCCTAACGACACCTAGTCAGGGTAATAGCTGTGTAGTAGACAAGACACTCATGAGTAACAAAATGGAATTGAAAGTTAACAGGATTTCTAATCTATGAAAGCTTGAGAATGACAAGGCTTGGACAGGAATTTACTGAGCTTATGTGCATTTCGACATCCACATTTGTAAGTTTCACATTCAACCAACCCTAAAATACTTCAACCTAAAAATACTTCAAATATTTAAGCAATTTTGGATTATTGATGACATGTGTGGTGTGGTATCTTCAGGCAAAGGCTTTGTTTGTACTAAGTATATACAGGCTTTCCTTTCCCCTTCATCATTATTCACTGAATGGCACAGTATAACAACTATTTATGTAGCACTTATATTGTATTAGATAGATTAAATAAAATTTGAAATATATAATATTGTGTATAGTCAAATCCTACATCACTTTACATAAGGGATATGAGCTCTTGTGGCTGTGTTTGTCCTTTGTAGGTCCTGTAACCAATCTTTTGTTGACATGGGGGATGAGTGCAGCCCTTGTGGCTACCACACATGCATGCACTGTACTACTCTAGAAAAGGGAGAAGTGAACTTTCCTATGAAGTTGAGCTTTCAAGGTATGGTCAGAAAAGCACTTCCATTGAAATCACCTTATCTTTTTTTGAACATTATTTTATTGACAACTTTCATACTTACAGATAATAAACTATGATGATTCCTTCCCATTTCCCACTTTCCCCTTCACAAATTCACACTCCATTATACCTCCTTCTCTCCATTAGTCTCTTTTATTTTGATGTCAACATCTTTTCCTCCTATTTTGAGAGTCCTGTGAAGGTAGTGCTAAGTACTGTGAGGTCATAGATATTGAGACCAATTTTTGTCTGGATGACTGGATTGCAAGCAGTCCTATCCTTCCTTTAACTATTACATTCTTTCATCCACCTCTTAAGCAATGAACCTTTAGTCTTGGAAGGTATGACAGAGATATTTCAGTGCTGAGCACTCCTCTGTCACTTTTTCTAAGCACTGTGGTGCCTTTTGGGTCATCCCCATGGTCTGCTATCTGAAAATAAAAGCTTCTCTAACAAAAAGTGAGAGTGGCATTCATATGTGGGTATAAGTGTTAAGTAAAGTGCTGACAGGGCATTTTGGTTAGCATGATAAATGCATTTAGTCAGACAAGAGCAGGCATTACACTCCTAAGGCTCATGACCTCCCCTGCCTTGGGCTTTTCATTAGGTTTTCACTAACAGGCATGTATTTTCTCCCATAAACAGAGCCTCCACTCAAGTTAGAGAGCAGTTGGTTTCCCCAAACAGACTTTCCACTATTGCACCTGTTCAGTAATTTGGCCTGCCTGACCAAACTTGAGGCTTTCAGTGTCAAAGGTTTCCCTGCTGATGACTTCTGTCTCCCATAGAGCTTCATGCAGTGCAGCTTTTTTCAGCATTCTATTCAATTGGTCTACAGGGAGAAAGCTTTCAGCTCATCCCCACCTTGATTTTTCAGTGACCTTCTAGCCCAGATATGGAAATCACCTAAGTTTGAAAGCAGAATTATAGAGCCCACCTCATATACATGTCATGGTAACATGTTGCCAAGTAATTCTTGTGTGTACTGAACAATTAAAGCAATACAGAAATCAAACTGTTTCCCATAATTCACAGAATATAAGTGCCCCCTAAGCTTTTTAAACTAACTTCCAAAATACATCTTTGGTACTTGAGCCTCTAATATCTCATGGGTTACGCTGAAGACATTTGGCTACCATGTTTGATTTTCAAGTCGAGTCAAGCCAGAATAATACCTGCAAACAGAAAATCTAAGAGTGACCAACAAATGGAAAGGCAGATAAATTGGTTTTAAATATGGAAGAGTGTTTAAAGCTACAGTACACTAATAGGACATAAGTGAATGCAGACATACAAAGGAATTGTCAAGGATATATCTAAGGAATTCATATCATACTCATTTTAAAAATCAATTTTTGAGGTACAATTTACTTAGAAATTATACAAAATGTGGTGTCACACACCCATAATCCCAGCAATTGGGGGTGGGGCTGAGACAGGAGGAAATGCAAGACCTACCTAACAAGGATAGAGAACCAACTAGAGAGGAAAAGATAGAAGAGGAAGAATCCTTGTGGACAGAAGGTTTTATAAATTTTTCAAGAATGTATGGGAGCTAGAGAGATGACTTAGCAGCTAAACGTACTTAATTACAGTGCGTGACAGCCTAGGTTCAATTCCATAGTACCCACATAAAGTCAGATATTCAAAGTGATGCATGTATCTAGAGTTCTGCAGTGGCAAGAGGCCCTGGCCTACCAGTTCTCATTCTCACTCTCTCTCTTTCTCTGTCACTACAAATAAATAAAAATATATTTAAAAGAATGTATAAGTGAATCGTCATGAAAATCCAGGCATAGGCACCATACAGGACATTTCTCTTACTCTACAAGATTTCTTTATGTTTCTTTGCAGATATCCTGTCAGTATCTCTTCTGCTTATTCAGGATCCTTCAAGTGTATGTAAAATGTATCAATCACTATGCTAGTCTTCCTGGTCTAACATTTTTTGATCAACATAATGCATCAATAGTGTTTCATGAACCAGAGTTTTTCTATTTAATAGATGAGTGGAGTGTGTGTATGTATGTTAATGTTCAGTCAGGTATAGCCACAAGAGAGGCCCAGGAATAAACATGATAAAATAGAGGTGCTAGACCAACATGTTGCAGCTTGGGAGACACTCACATAGAAGGGAGCATCAGAGAAGTGGAATCAGCTAATAAGTGGGGAGCCATTGAAAGGATCCATGGCCAAAAGGGTTAGTGGAGGTTGGTGGAATACACAAAAACAAAACACGTGTGTAGAAGTCAACATCAGGTATCTTTATCTATTACCCTCCACTTATTTATTGAGACAAGTTATCTCACCAAACCCAGAGCTCACTCATAAAGCCAGTTCACCTAGCCAGCAAGCCCTAGGATCCTCCTGTTTCCACCTCCGCACTGCGGGATTACAGATTCTCGGCATTTTTACACAGGTGCTAGGGATTTAAGCACACGTCCTCTTGCTTTCACAACAGGACCTTTAATAATTGAGCTATCTCCCCATCCCCAGAAAGAAAGTTTAAAGCACAGTAACATATTTTTCTCAAATGTATGTGTATTTTGCTCCTGCTCTATTACTTATCTTTTCATTTTGATGGTGTCCATTAAAGAACTAAGATTTTATTTTTAATAAGTTCCCAATTGATGATATCTTATGATTCATTTTGTCTGCATCTTATGTAGATACTTGTTGAGATTTATTTAAATTCCATTGTTGGATAATTTGCACTCATGTCTAGATCTGGTTTCAGTTTATAAATGGCATGAAGTAAGAGCTGATGTTTATGCTTTCAACATGCATAGACAATTGTTCAATATAATTTTTTGATTATTTTAAATATAATTTTTATTTATTAAAGATAGAGGAATGGAATGGGCACACCATAGCCCCATAGCCTCCAGCCACTGAAAACAATCTCCAGATGCATGCACCACCTTGTGTATCTGGCTTACATGAGTACTGCAGAATTGAACCTGGGTCCTTAGGCTTTACAGTCAAGTGTCTTAACTGCTAAGCAATCTTTCCATCCATTCATATTTTGAAATTTCCTATTGATATGCACAGTGTACTTGTATTAACAAGTATCTATGTATGTAGAATTAATTCAGGAATGATTCAACCCCACCAATTGCATGTCAACGCAATAGCAAGATCACATTGCCTTGCTTCTTATAGCTTTAGAGTAGTACACTTTCATATTTAAATTCTAGTTTTGTATGTATCTCAATTTTTTTCTAGGCATTTTGTTTCCATTGTATAAAATTCTAGAAAGTTGTTGATAATGTTTATGCAATGTTTGTAGCAGCTCAATTCATAATAGCTAAGAGCTGGAATCAATCCAGATGTCCATCACTAGAAGAATGGATAATTAAGATATGGGATATCTACACAATGGAATTCTATACAGCAGTAAGAAAAAATGACACAAAGAAATTTGAGGAAAAATGATTGAACCTGGAACAGATCATTCTCAGTGAACCTACCCAATCACAGAAATCACAGAAAAAAACAATTGCCACATAGTCTCACTCATCTTCAGCACCTAACCTGAATCTACCCAAGATACCTTACATACCCTGCAAGCATCTCATGGAGTAGACACTAGATGGATGGGGAGGAAGCGGAGGGCATCGAAGAGGTGGGAAACACTAAGCTAGACCCAAATGGCAATGGTGCCATATAATTCTACTTCCTAAAAGTCAGACCAAATGGCTGAACCTTCACCAGGCCCTTACAGGAAAAACCTGAACCACAAGACACTGGAGAGGGTAGGATCAAGTCTAACCTAAATCTTCTACATATTCCCTCCCTCCCTCCCTCTCCCTCTCACTCTCGTCTCTCTAACTCTTGTATATTAGTTATGATTTTCCTCATTTTCTTAGTGGGCACTGACCTGTAACTCCCAGTACCAGCATAGGGCTATCATCCACAATGAGCTTTTGATCAGAGAAACCTACAAGGTTTCCTAAAAGAATGACATATTTCTGTCAGAGTACTTGATGACCCACCAAAGGTTAGTGGTAAGATCCTATTGCTGAAGACACCATATGCAGCTGACATGTAAAATGGAATAGCATGGCTGAAAGCCAGGAGAGAGTCAGTCCTCAGACAGTCAGTGTGTCTAGTGCCAGAAGGTGCTACATGGGCAACTGGGGGAAATGATCAATATCTGTCCAAGCAATATGCTGGGTCATGATATGCAGAGACATTTATCATACTCATCACTGTGGGCTTACCTCACAATGCACGACCCATATACCTCAACAAGGAGGGGCCAATAGGGAGGGGGTAGGCCATGGATGAGACTAATAATGGTATAAACTGCCTGTATTTAATGAATACAAAACTAATAACTAATACTCATGGTCTAACCTACTTAGCAGCAAATAACCTGTTGTGATGCCCACACAAGTGCAATAGTGGCACACAGCCATGAGGGGGAACCAACTGCTCTTGATTTGGCTAACTGATCCCCTCAGTGGTACCAGACCCATAGCTGGAGCTGGGAAACAAGTCAGAACCATATCCAAACATAATCCCACTCTCCAATATCAAGCTACCATCAATCATGGGGTACAAGAGGGCCTACACCTATTAAACTCTCTATTAAAAAAAAGCAAGTGTTATCTCATTTGTCCTGGTGCTAACTTACTCTCTGTTGGAGAATCTGCTTCTCTTTTTCACATAGATGCAGATCCTAAGGAGAGAGCCACCCCATCATACCTCAAAAGAGCCCCAGCTGAAACTAAGGAAAACTGGTGAAACAAGCAAGGGTGATGTTTTCTTGATGAATCAAATACCAGCCAAGGGGGAAGGAGACCAACACAGAGAAAAATCAACTCCTTCCAAATCAGAGAGCCAGAGCCTCAGAGGCCCCCAACACCTCATTACTGAAGCAGGCCAAAAATGAACCCAACATGACTCAGGGAAATTTTGCAGAAGATGAGGCGGAAAGAATGTCAGAGCCACATATTGTGTTATGATATGCAGAGACATTTATTGTACCCATCACTGTGGGCTAACTCCACAATACAGGACCCATATACCTCAACAAGGAGAGGCCAATGGGAGGGGGTATGCCACAGATGATTCTAATAATGGTACCAAACTGCCTGTATTTGCTGAATACAAAACTAATAAAGAAAAAAAAGAAAATATCTTCTGGAATTTTGTATTGAATTGGGTCATGTTCCTAGATTAGTTTGGGGAGAATTGGCACTTAAACAATATTGTCTTCCAATATATATATAGTATATAATTCTATTTTAGTTTCTCAACCAAATTTTGTGATTGTTAGTAAATATCTTGGAAATATTTTTAAAAAGTTTTCCTAAGTACCTTATAATTTTGATAATATTGTACTTTGTATTAACTCTTTGGGGGTACAGGTTGAGGTAGGGCCTCATTCTATGCCAGGCTCACCTGGAACTTACTATGAATTCCCAGGCTGGCCTTGAAATCACAGTGATTCTCATACCTCTGCCTCCTGAATGCAGGAATTAAAGGTGTTTGTCACCCTTCCCAGCCATATTGACCCTTTTTGTTTAATTTCTATGTATTTATTGTTGCTATGAAGCACATTTTATTTCTGTTCACTGTCTAGATATTAAATTCAGCTGTTAATTTTAGTAATTTTTAATTGTGCTTCAGAATTGGGTATGCATGTGGTCATAATCTGCAAATTGAGGTAATTTTTCTTTTCTTTCTCCCATCTGTAAGCTTAAGCCTCTTTCTTGCTTTATTCCCCATAGATAACTTCAGTAAAATGTTGACCAAAATTGGTAAGACCAGGGATATCTGCCACATTTCTTATTACGAGATGCTTATTTTCTGTATCAATTCCTTGTATCAGGTTGATTCCATTCTTATATTTTGCTAATAATGGTTACCATGGTAGTTGTTGAATTCATTCACATGGCCATTCTATATCTAGCCAGATATTAATATTGTCTTTTTTTTCATCTTCTGTTCTGTTATTTGGTGAAGTATATAATAATTGATTTATAAAAAACATAGAACTATTTAGACCGCAGTCTACTTATTCATGGTATAGGACCTTTTTGTATATATTGTTGAATTTGATAATATTTTGTTAACAATTGTTATATCTTTGTTTTCAGATACAATATGTCTATGGTTTTCTTTGCCAGGTTCTGATCATGAGTTGTAAAAGGTCTCTTTTTCTATTTTTTGTGTGTGAAGACTCTTTGAGGCATTGTTTCCTTAAGTGTGTAGTTGTGGTTTAAATTTGCATGTCGATAGCTAATGATGTTAACTACATTTATATGCTTCTGGTCACTCACATCTTTTGTCTTTTGGGTTATTTTTCCTTTATATGAATTTTTGGGAGGAAGGACTCTACCCCAAGCCCACAGATCTAGGGGAAGCTCCTCTAAATGGCAGAAGAACTAAGCCCTACCCACAAATCTGAGAAGACAGACACCACCAAGCAGCCAGCACCACAAGCAAGCACCAGAGTGAAAATCTCTCAAAATTCCTCTAGGCTAATGCTCAGATCCACCCCATGTAGCAGGAGATTTCCTTCAGTAAAACACATGAGACTATGAAGGACATAAATTCAAACCACCAAACTCCACCCCTGCCTCCCAATAGAGTCATGACCATGTCATATCATAAATTGCATTTAGTCCATCCTCAAAGGCCTCACAAGCTTTACCAACTTAAACACTATCTCTTAATTTTGAGACCTATAAAATCAAAACAATATTCATACTTCCAACACATAATAGCATGGACTAAACATTTCCATTGTTATAAGTTATGCCATAACAAGGAGAGACTAGACCAATGCAAAACCAATAAACATCAAACAACTGCAATTCAAGTCTGATATCCATAACCAGTGACTGGTGATGACAGTCTCTGGAGTACCAACTCCACCCCTCCAGCTTGGCTGAGCAGCTGGGGAAAACTTTCACCCTAAGCCCACAGTGCTTCATGGCAGCATTTGAACTACAAACATCCTCAGGTGTCCATTACAAACCACAGTCCATCTTCAACTCCTATGCATTCACTTTCCCCGGCTTTAAAATGGGAATACCCTGTTTTCCATGCCTCATCTTATCAGAGGCATCTGTGATCATGTACACTTCATGACCCATTTCTATATACCATTCATGCTTTCAAAATCAATACCAGGTATACATAACACTGCCATGTTGTTAATTTAGGAAGGAAATAATCTTGACCTTGAAAAGCATGTTTATTCACTTTAAAAGAGTTTTCATTTGTACCATTCAGTTTTTCCCAGGTGATAAAAGCATCCTTTTCATTTTCTCAATGTAAAGCAGTTGGCAATACTTAACAATAGCAGCTTTAGCAACAAGTCTCTGAGCCAGCAATTCCAATCTGTCTCAAATATTTCCAACCCCAAATCTTCTATGTCTCAGTTCTATATCTTTCATCAAGCATGCCAGTCCATTACTTTAAAATTTAATCCTGATCAAACTCTGAGCACCTAGGTGGTAGAAAACATCCAGTCTTCATCCTAGTAGCCTTGTCCCAACAAAGTTCTCTACTGTCCTTCTCTCTCCTTTATAAGTTCCCAAGCCAACACATTTATTTCTGCAATTATCATCCTCAAATATTCAATAGAACAGTCCACAAAACTTGTTCTACCACTCTTTAGGGTTTCCACAATTCCACATATATTCAAAGTTCATACATATCCTTCCTGAACATAAGTCCCCAAAGACTATAAAATCCACATGGTCTGAGTCATGTCAGATGACCCTACTTCTTGACACCAATTTTATGTTGTAGTCAACTTCACGTTCCTGGGATAAACATCCAAATCAGATCGAGCTTATGGGAGGAAGGGACACACTTTAAACCTATAGATCCAGGGGAAGCTCCACCAATCAGCAAAAGAAGCTTGCTTCCACCCACAAATCCAAGCAGAAATACCACAAACAGCACTCTTTTTATGATTTTTAGAGTTCTTTATATGATGTATTTAAATTCATTGTCCCAAATGTATGAAAAGTATTTCAAACGTCATTTGCTTATTTTTAAAAGAAAATGTCACTCATGTTTCTGAAATTTTTACTTACTTGAGAAAGGAATAGTGTTTTGGCTTTGTATCAGTTAATTTCTTTACATTTTTGTTTTTGTTTCATTTTGCATGTGTTGTGGAGTGCATTTGTACTTGCATGCTTGTGTACGCGTGTAGATACACATGTGTGTGTGTTTTAAGAACATAAGTGGACATTGGTTATCTTATATAGCTCTTATATCTTATAGCTCTCCTCTTTATTTCACTGACACAGAGTGCCTCACTTCATTAAAGAGTTCCAAGATCCAACTAGTCTGTTTAGGAACCTTCATCCAAACCAGTTTTAACCTTTTAAGCTCTGTCATTTCTAATGAGCTCCGACACTGCCTCAGAACTTAGGTGAGTGCTGGATAACTGAACTCCTATCCACATGCCTACGTGGCAGGAGCTTTATCCACTGAGTCTTCTTCCCTAAGCTTTATTTTATCAAGGTTCATTTGGACATAATTATTCAAATTCATTAAATGAAAAAGCATTACATTTTAATCCTGCTCTTGAACTTCTCTTGATAAAGCACAGAAATATAATTTTATATTTAGATTAAATCTTGTGAAATAATTTTTTTTCATAAATGTATAGTTTTTTACACACATAATCAAAATTATTATAAATAGGGCTGGATAGATGGCTTGGTGGTTAAGGTGATTTCCTCTGAAGCCTAAGGACCCAATTTGGATTCCTCACTGTCACATAAGCCAGATGCACAAGGTGGTACATGTGTCTGGAGTTCACTTACAGTGGACAGAAGCCTGGTGTGCTCATTCTCTTTCTCTACCTTTCTATCGCTCCCAAATAAATAAAAATATAGAAAATATTACATTATTTTTTAAATAAAATATTTTACCTAATAAGATGATGTCAAATTCTATTAATCAACTGGATTATTAAAGCTAATTATTTTCATGTTTTTAATTATTGTATTCACCTCTATAATAGGACACTAAATTTTCAACAATATGCTAATTTTATTTAAATATTATAAACTCAATAATGAAGAATCTTCCTGTCAGGGAGGTCCGTTCTCTTTCCCTCTTTATGCTCTTCCTCTCAATTGGATCTACATGCACTGAAAGTACACAAGGACATTTAAAAGGTTTTGTTTTACAACTCTGAAATATATTCCAAGAATCTGAAAGATTCTATTTTATTTATACAATATTTGCTTTTTTACCTTGCGTGTTTTCACTGATAGTATTAACTTATGTCACAAAAAATAGGCTTTAGCAAAAGTCTAAGAGTAAATATACTAACCACATGTTCTCCAAATATTTCTTCATTCAAGAATCACTGAATCATTTCATTTTTTGAAGTTTATTTTTATTGAGTAGACATTCTAGCTGATTATAAGTTTCGTTCAAGCTTCCACAAACTTTTTTCCACTTCCTCTTGGCCTCAGTGGCTTCTGATGAAGATATGCTGTCATTCAAATCCTTATTCTACTATAGGTAGTGTGCTATTCTCCAGCTGCTTTCAAAGTTATTTTCTTTGTCTCTAATGTTTAGTATTTTGATTAGTACAAGTGGATATGGAGTTTTTTCAGTTTATTTTGTTTTTCAGCTCACTGAAAGCATTGAATCCTTATATAAATTTGATGATAGACTTTTAAAAATATTTTATTTATTTATTTATTTATTGTGAAGAGAGTGGGTCGGGTGGGGAGAGACAGATACAGAAAATGGGTACCTCAGGGCCTCTTGCCACTGAAAATGAACTCCACAAGTATGTACCACCTTGTGCATCTGGGGAATCAACCCTGTGTCCTTAGGCATCTCAGGTAAGTGCCTTAACCACTAAGCCATCTCTCTAGCCTTGAGGTAGATTTTTGTTGCTAATTACCAAAATTGAATTTAGGATAACATTTATGGGTTTGATGCACGACTTATTCTCCAGGACAATAAATTATAAATTTGGACTTTTCTTTTTTCAGACAGCTATTACCTGCATTTTATTAACAAATAAAACCCCTGTACTTTACATGTGCGAAATGAAGGGTGTGTACGAAGGAAGATCATACCTGTGTTAAAGATTCTGATAGTCTGACTTACAAATTATAACTTTGTAGAGAATTTGATAGTCACAGACCCATGGCCAGTTGATCTTGGGTTATCTTTAATTCCTAAATATACATTCATTGCCCATTTCTGGGTCTGACCTAACATCCTTGGCTCCCTATGGGCAAAGAGGGCAGAAATCTATGGTGAATTACAAGTTTGTCATATAGCCAAGGACAAGAAAGAACAATGGCTTAGTTAATACTCCTCAGAATGATTACAGCTAGCTGAGAAAGTGATCACAGTACTTGGCCACTCCCCTGGTTGGGAAGTGGTACAATGATCAGTCCCCTGGTGGGCCAGGCCAAAGGGACATGCATGGGGCTGTGAGGCATGAAAAGAACCACCTCAATAAGATCACTCCAGTCTCCATCCAGCTGTCCAGGCAGGACAGCTCCATGACAAGCCTTTCTCTGGCAAAGCCTCCCATCCTTCTCACTAACCCTGTGGCAAACACAACAGACTGAGCTTTTTAGTGATAGAGAAAAACAATTGGCATGCCAAGGCCTCCAGCCTCTACCATCAAACTCTAGATGTGTGTGCCACCTTGTGTGTGACCTTGGGCATGAGTCAACTTGTACATCTGGCTTACTTAAGATCTAGGGAGTTGACATGGGTCCTGTACTCGGCAGGCAAGAGCTTTAACAACTAAGCAATCTCTCTAGCCCACACTAACACTTTAATAAAGGTTCTTCCAGCTTGCTCACTCCTTCTCCACTTGCTTTAACTTTGCTTCAGTGTGTGAGATTGAACTCTAGAGCTACTAACTTGGATTGGATGTGGTCACTATTGAATGGTCCAACAGCTTAGCTCCCCCAGGGTTAAGCCCTAGATCCAAGAAAGGTTCCTTCATTCTCAAACTGACATAATTATTATATTCTCCTCTTGTCCTAAACTCCTGCTTTTGCTGAATTTGTCCAATTTTAAATTCCTCTCATTTTCTTCCTATTGTTGTCATTGACAGAAAATGAGTGCCTTATTTTGGATTTTTTTTTTTTTTGCACAAGAATAAAATAAACCCCACTTATACAAACTTTACTGGAAAGTTTAAAACTATGGGAAATTTTACATTTCAAATGGATACAAATTTTCATTAGCAATTCCTATTCTCAAAATGATTATCCTCCTTTTCTCTTTCTAGATATTTCCTGTTATGTTCAACAATAAAAAACAACCCATTGAACTATCTCTTAAAATTTTGTCATGGTTGATAAGAATCTAGGTGTTCAGAATTTTGCCTCTACTTTAGTTTTTATTCAAAAGTATCTTCCATGAAATTTGATCCCTGGTATAAAAAATTTCTTGTAATAGATGATAGAGAAAAATATTCTTCTGCTTTCATTTAAGTCTGGGTCCACTTTCCAAACAAGTCATTTTTCACCTGTAATGTAAGATTTTATAAAAATAGTTTATTTATTTATTTGGTTGAAAGTGAGAAAGAGGCAGATAGAGAGTGGATGGGCATGTCAGGGCCTCTAGCCACTGTAGACAAACTCCAGATGCTGTGCCACCTTGTGCATCTATCTGGCTTACGTGAGTACTAGGGAATCTAACCTGGGTCCTTAGGCTTTGCAAACAAGTGCCTTAACTGCTAAGCCATCTCTTCAGCCCTGTAACATGAGGTTTTATGGGAAAATACTATGCAATTTTAGCCCCACTAAGCTAGGCTTGAGCACCTATCCCATTGCACCAATTAAGAACCATACTGCTGAAAAGCACAGAGGTATTTGTTGGAAAGAGGAATAGCAAAACGAGTCCAGCGATTAAAGGTACATCTTAGAGTACTGATGTGAGTATTTGGATTAATCAGACAGAGACTTGGTATATCTGCACATAATCAAGCAGTTCTGGTCAAGGTGTGGATCCTCTCATTCTTGTCTCAGTTCAGGCCCTACAAGATAGTCCTGTAAACTGTTAATCATCACCTGAAGAACAAACACATTTCCTACAAGATGATCTCCAGAGTGTAGCCTACTTTCACACAATGTGGATCACGTCTTATGGATAAACTCTCCTGAATGTTTGGTCGTAATTTTATTCTTTTGTAAAAAATACTGTGGGTCATTCCTGTTGCTTCTGAGATCCAAGGTATTATAGAAGAAAGGCTGAAACATTGACTTACAGTCTTGGAGTAGCTAGATAGACAGGGTAAAGCAAGAACCTTAATCAAAGTGAAAATGTCAGACACGAATAAACAGAGAGGTACCAAGCTTTCAGCCTGCTAAGTGGGGAATCAGTGCTATTCAATGAAACAAGCTTCTAAGTGTCTGTTGGCATTCTATACATGCATTGGCCAAGGAGATAATGCATTTCTTACCATGGTCAGAAGCTTCTTGCACTTCCAGGGATTCTTAGAACAACATGCTTTTGTTGCTCAGGGTGAGCATTCAGGTGGGGCAGAAGATACACTGTTCCAAAGCACACAGTCCAAGGTGCCAACCCAAAATATCCATTAAGATAAACATCTCAATGCATAGTTGGTTTGAAAGAATTACTTTATAGTCTAAACAGATGCAAAAATACAAAAAAGAATTCACTTGGAAAAAAACATCAAAATTCCAAATCAAGGCAAAGGAAATACAGATTTGGGGGAGATAGGACTCAATTTTTAATATGACTTTACTTGCAATTATTAAGGAATTTTACATTATTATAAATTACTTATATTTTTTATCATGGACATCTTTGAATTAATTCAAAATTGCTTGCATATGTATGTTTATGATGTGTATGCATGTGTATATGCATGCTTGAATATGTGCTGGTACACATGAGTGTGCAGTTGGGTATGTACATGTGTGTGCTCACACATAAAAGTCAGAGGTTTATGTCAGATATCTTCCCCTATAACTTCTCCATCTTACTGTTATGAGTAAAAGTCTCTCTGAGTCTAAAACTCACAAGGTCCGCTACACAAAGTAGCCAGAAAACCCAGGAAATCCTCTCATCACTGCTTCTCCAGCATTGGGATTACAGGTATGAGCTGTCACTATGCCTACCTCTTACATGAGTGCTGGAAACCCAAATTCAGGTCCCACGCTTGTGTGTCAAGCCCTTTACCTACTGAGGCATCTGCTCAAGACCCTAGTTCTGATATTTAAAAACATTTCTTTCAGCTAATATACTACTATATTAGTTTCCAGATAGTATAATATGTAAACTATAAATTACATATACAAATTATATATATATATATATATATATATATATATATATATATATATATGACTTATCTCATTTACTATATAAAGACATAATGAGATATCATAAAATTTCATGTTCAAATCGTGTGATTTCACATCACAAATACTAGACATCAGGAGAGAATATTGCAGTAGAATGAATTTACATTGCAGTAGGACATTTCTTACCATATCAGGAGAAAAAGAATAATAATTTTAAAAAATGTAGCTGAAAAACAGAAGGGACCATAGACACAGACTCCAAGCATTTCCACTTGAAACAGGGCCATCACTTTTTCTCCTTGCCATTGAAAATATGTGTGCAGAAAATCTTAAAGTATGTTTTAATATATAGATTTTTTTTTCACACTTAAAACACACTGGCATTTCTTTAATGCTTTTTAAGTAGCTTGAGCTCTATGTCATTTGTCATTCACAATTTTTTTTTATAAAATGTAAAGGTTCTCCTAATAACACTGGTATCATTGCTTACTTCTAAAGATATGCATAAAAGAAACAGAGACATGGGACTCTGAATTTTAGTAGAAATCTTGGGAGTAAGCCATGTGTCAAGATTGACTAAGGCTCAGTGAAATGCTGGCTTCATGTCTTTTTAAAAACCTTATATTGCTACTACAGCTCCCCTCCCTCCCTCTCCCTCTCTCTCCTCTCCTCTCTCTCCCTTTCTCCTTTCTCTAACTCTTGTATATTTGTTATCTTTTTCCTCGGTTTCTTACTGGGCACTGACCTGTAACTCCCAGTACCAGCATGTAGCTATCATCCACAATGAGCTTTTGATCAGAGAGACCTACAAGGTTTCCTAAAAGAAAGACAGATTTCTGTACAAGTACTTGATGACCCACCAAAGGTTAGTGGTAAGACCCTACTGCTGAAGACACTTTATGTTGTCAACAGGTAAAATGAAATGGCATGGTGAGAAGCTGGAAGAGAGTCAGTCCCCAGACAGTCAGTGTGTCTAATGCCAGAAGGTGCTGCATGGGTGACTGGGGGAAAATGACCAATATCTGTCCTAGCAACTCATTGTCTAACCTACTTGGCAGCAAAGAACCTGTTGTGATGCCCACACAGTGCAATAGTGGCACAAAGCCATGGGAGGGGGGAACCAACTGCTCTTGATTTGGCTAACTGATCCCCTCAGTGGTATGGGACCCACAGCTGGAGCTGGGAAACAAGTCAGAACCATATCCAAACATAATCCCACTCTCCAATATCAAGCTACCATCAATCGTGGGCTACAAGAGGGACTACAACTATTAAATTATCTATAAAAAAAGTAAGGGTTATCTCATTTGTCCTGGTGCTAACTTACTCTCCTTTGGAGAATCTGCTTCTCTTTTATAGATAGATGTAGATCCTAAGGAGAGAGCCACCCCACCATACCTCAAAAGGGCCCTGGCCAAAACTAAGAAAAATTGGTAAAACACGCAAGGGTGCTGTTTTCCTGGTGAACCAGGTACCAGCACAAGGGGGAAGGAGATCAACACAGAGAAAAATCAACACCTACCAAATCAGAGAGCCAGAGATCCAGAGGCCCCCAACACCTCATCACTGAAGCAGACCAAAAATGAACCCAACATGGCTCAGAGGAATTTTGCATAAGAGGGGGTGGAAAGAATGTCAGAGCCACATGTTGGTCATGATATGCAGACATTTATCCTACCCATAGCTGTGGGCTAATGCCACAATGCATGACCCATATACCTCAATAAGGAGGGGCCAAGAGGAGGGGTAGGTCACGGATGAGCCTAATAATGGTAACAAACTGAGTGTATTTGCTGAATACAAAACTAATTAATAAAAAATTTAATGAAAGAAAAGCAAATAAGGACATGGTTAGATAGGTAATCATTATACAGTATAGCCAGTTAGTACATTTTTTAAAGATTTTTGACAACTGACACTATTGGGTTTTAGTTGAGTCTCAGAGAAAGCTTTTTTACTATGAAGACCCTAGAGATATCTTAAGATTCTTAAATATTATTGCTGTTTTTATTATTTTATTATTCCACCAGTCTGCCAATGTCATTGTAGAAATCCTCCTTTATGAAAATTGTTCAGCATCAATTTCAGTGTTTCCAAATCTAACCAGTCTTAAAGATGCTGTGTACAAATTGATACCAAGATAAGAACAGGTGCAATAGTTAAGTGTGCACTGGTTCCATTATCACCTGTGTGCACTTGTGATCGCAGACAGAGTAAAGCTTTGCAGAGCATGTAGGTGTTCAGAATTACTGACACATTTCTTTAGATTCTTCATGGCATGGCTTTCAGTGCTCTATCAGCAAATACAGTCTGCTTATGTCTTTCTTACTCTGATTCTGCCTTTTAGATTCCAGATTATTGGACAATGAGCCTCTGCTACTAATTAAGAGACAATGAGAATTGGAGAATACAATTGTCCCTATGTCTTGTAAGAATAGCACATAAAACAAACAGATCAAAGGACATCTATAAACCCTTAGCTCAAGAAGAAGAAAATTCTCAGAACTTCCAGTTAAGATGGCAGCTTAGGTACCACGCCAAAGCAGCCTAAGGGGGAAAAGACCTAAAAAAAACTCAGCAAAATACACACTTTTACTAAAAAGTGAGGTGTATAAGAAATTGAAATGGTCGTGGAGAAGTAGAAGAGATCCAGAGCCCACGCAGGCCAGCAAAAGTGGCCCTGGCAGGTCCGCCGACCATGGCAGCAGCAGTGCACCGGAAAGCTGCCAGGCTAAGCTTGAGCTGCAGGAAAAGCCAGGTGCGGGGAGCTTCCACTCACACCAGAGCTCTCCACAACTCAAGAAACGTGAAGGGAGAGTGGCAGTGAGCAACAGAGGAGCAGATCACAAGGTAGGAGGACACATGGAACAGCGAGAGAACCAGAGCAGCTGTGGCTCCCTTCACTCCCCCACTGCCTGTGTCCATCTCCAGCAAACAGAGCAGCGGTTCCAGGACCTGGCCACACCAACTTGAGCGAACAGTGGGACCCAAGCCAGAGCAGAGTCCCACAGCAACATCAGTGGCTCCGGCACCAGCAGCAGCAGCCCCAGCAGCAGCAGATCCAGTAGCAGCAGAAGCGGCAGATCCAGCAGCAGCAGCTTCAGAGGCAGCAGTCACAGATCCAGCAGCAGCAGCAGAGGATCCAGCAGTGTCAGCTAAAGCAGCAGCAGCAGAGGCAGCAGCAGCAGTGGACCTAGCAGAGGTGACAGACCCAGCAGCGGCAGCTTCAGGAGCAGCTGTGGTGGTTCCAACAGTGTGGGTGCTGATCTGCAGGGCCACAGTTGCCATGTTTGGTTTGCCCCACAGGAAAAGCCAGTGCCCAGCTCCAGAAATCAGAGCAGCAGCCCAGCAACCCAGCCAGCAATTGACTGAGACCAAAATCATCAAAAAAGGTAACTGGGATTGATTACACCAGGGAAGGGTCTCATTTGGTCACAAGCTGACTTGGATCCCTCAAAAGACCAGAAATCCTAACCTCGTTGTTGCTAGAGGATCTGGTTGTTATAATAACTACTCTTGCATACATAAATATTCAGTGCTGTTTTTGATTGAATGTGTACAGAGTTTAGTTCAATTTTAGAATCTACCTGTATGTTATTCCACTCGGCCTACTTGCATACTCCCATAGCAGGGAAACTCAACCCCTAGGAACACCTTTGTAGATATGCTGAGAGCCTTAAGAGCCACACCTAACACCTTAAGCTCCTATCCTGAAGATATATAACATCAAATCAATTGATACAGCTAAGAATACCTAGCTAGCTAGAAAATCCAAGCATTAACTTAATCCAAGATGCAAAAACATATACATTATAACACAAGAAACACTGAAAAGCAAGACGATATAAATCCACCTAAAAGTATTAATGCATCAGAAATGACCTCCAATGAGAACAAGTCAGAGGAAATGCCTGAGAAAGATTTCAAAAGAATGATTGTAAATATGTTCAAAGAAGTCAGAGAACAAATCAAAGGAGTCAAAGAGTAACTCAAAGTGGAAGTCAGGGAATCAAAGAAGATGCAGGACACCAATTTAATGAAATAAAGAAGGCAATACAAGACATAAATAAGGAAAAAAAATAATAAAGAAAATCCAGTTAGAATTACTAGCAATGAAGAACACAGTTAATGAAATAAAATCTCGCCAGGCATGGTGGCGCACGCCTTTAATCCCAGCACTTGGGAGGCAGAGGTAGGAGGATTGCCATGAGTTCAAGGCCACCCTTAGATGACAGAGTTAATTCCAGGTCAGCTTGGACCAGAGTGAGACCCTACCTTGAAAAACCAAAAAAAAAAAAAAAAAGAAAGAAAGAAAGAAAGAAATAAAAAACTCTGTAGAAAATCTCACCAGTAGAATGGATGAAGGAGAGGACAGAATATCTAAGGTAGCAGACCAGATGGCAGATCTAATACAGTCCAACAAAGAGAAAGACAAACATATAGAAAAGTGTGAGTGGGAATTTCAAATATTCAGGACACTATGAAAAGATCAAATATAAGAATTCAGGGCATAGCTCATTGTAGATGGTAGGCCCAAGCTGAAAGTGGGGGTTACAGGTCACTGTCCACTAAGAAATTGAGGAAGAACATAACTAATATACAAGAGTTAGAGAGGAGAGAGATAGAGGGGAGAGGAGGAGAGGGAGGGAGGGAAGATGTAGGAGATTTAGGTCAGTCTTGATCCTACCCTCTCCAGTGTCTTATGGTTCAGGTGTTTCCTGAAAGGGTCTAGTGAAGGTTCAGCCATTTTGTTTGTCTTTTAGGAAGTAGAATTTTATGGTACCATTGCCGTTTGGGTCAGGATTACTGTTTTCCACCCTTCGAAGCCCTCCACGCCCTCCTCTCCATCCTATTGTCTAGTCCATGAGGTGCTTGCTGGGTATGTAACCAAAACAATGACAGCCTTCTGTCAGAGTACTTGATGACCCACCAAAGGCCAGTGGTAGTACCCTATTGCTGAAGACTCCATATGCAGCTGACACATATAATGGAATGACATGGCTGGAAGCCAGGAGAGAGTCAGTCCACAGACAGTCAGCACGTCTAGTACCAGAAGGTGCTACATAGGCGACTGGGGGAAATGACCAAGATCTGTCCAAGCAATGCATTGTTTAACCTAATTAGCAACAAATAACCTGATGTGATGCCCACACAAGTGCAATAGTGGTACACAGCCATGGTGAGGAACCAATTGCTCTTGATTTGGCTAACTGATCCACTCAGTGGTACTAGACCCATAGTTGGAGCTGGGAAACAAGTCAGAACCATACCCAAACACAAGCCCACTCTATAATATCAAGCTACCATCAATCACGGGGTATAAGAGGGCCTACACCTATCAAACTGTCTATCAAAAAAGTAAGTGTTATCTCAATTTTCCGGGTGCTAACTTACTCCCCGTTGGAGAATCTGCTTCTCTTTTCCAGATAGATGCAGATCCTAAGAAGAGAGCTGCCCCAACATACCTCAAAAGGGGCCCAACTGACTCTAAGGACAACTGGCGAAACAAGCAAGGGTGATGTTTTCCTGTGAACTGGATACCAGCACAAAGGGGAAGGAGACCAACGCAGAGAAAAATCAACTCCTACCAAATCAGAAAGCCAGAGCCTCAGAGGCCCCCAACACCTCAGCACTGAAGCAGACCAAAAATGAAGCCAACATGGCTCAGGGAAATTTTGTGGAAGAGGGGGCAGAAAGAATGTCAGAGTCACATGTTGGATCATGATTTGCAGAGACATTTATCATACCAATAACTGGGGGCTAACTCCACAATTCACAACCCATTTACATCAACAAGGAGGGTCCAACGGGAGGGGGTAGATCACAGATGAGCCTAAACAACGGTACCAAACTGCCTATATTTACTGAAAAGAAAACTAATAAATTAAATTAAAAAAAAAAAAATTCAGGGCATAGTAGAAGGAGAAGAATTCCACACCAAGGCATAGTAGGCATCTTCAACAAAATCATAGAAGAAAATTTCCCCCAAATTGGGAAAGAGGTGCCAATGCAGATACAGGAAGCCTTTAGAACCCCAGCCAGATAAAACCTGGAAAGAACCTCTCCTTGTCTTATTATAATCAAACTACCAAACACACAAACCAAGGAAAAAATACTGAAAGCAGTCAGAGAGAAAAATCAAGTTACCTACAAAGGAAAGCCCATCAGGATTATAGCAGATTATTCAACACAAACTTTTAAAGCCAGAAGGGCTTGGAGTGATGTATTCCAAGTTCTGAATGATAACAACTGTCAATCAAGGTTACTTTATCCTGTGAAGCTATCCATTCAAATAGACAAAGAAATAAGGACATTCCATGACAAAAGCAGGTAAAGGAATATTTGAATACAAAACCAGCTCTACAGAAAATACTTGATATGATCATCCATGCTGGAGAAAAGGAAAAACACATATATAAGGAACCTGGAAAAAACAAGCAATACTCAGATACTAGTTAACACAAGAAAGCAAATGTAGAACCGGAACCACACACACACACACAAAATGGCAAACATAAATACACACCTTTCAATAATATCTCTTAATATCAATGGCCTTAATGCCCCAACCAAAAGACATAGGTTTGCAGACTGGGTTAAAAAGCAGGATCCTACAATTTGTTATATTCAAGAAACTCACCTTTCTACAAAGGATAGACATTATCTTGGGGTGAAAGGTTGGATAAAGGTGTTTCAAGCAAATGGGCCTAGAATAAAAGCAGGGTTTGCTATCCTAATATCTGACAAGGTAGACTTCAGTCCAATGTTGGTCAAGAAAGATAAGGAAGGTCACTTTGTATTGATTAAGGGCACACTCCAACAGGAGGACATTACAATCCTAAACATATATGCAGCTAACATGGGGGCTCCCAAATTCATCAAAACAAACACTATAGAACTAAGGTCACAGATAACACCAAACACAGTGGTGGTGGGTGACTTTAACACCCCCCTCTCATCAATTGACAGGTCATCCCAGGAAAAAATATACAGAGAGACATCTGGACTAAATGAGGTCATTAAAGGAATGGACCTAACAGGACATTTCATCCAAAGGCTGCAGAATATACATTCTTTTCAGCAGCACATGGAACATTCTCTAAAATAAACCATATATTAGGACACAAAGCAAATCTTAACAAATTCAGGAAAAGTGAAATAATTCCTTGAATTCTATCTGACCACAATGGAATTAAACTACAAATTAGCAGCAAGAAAGTCTATAGAACATACACAAAATCATGGAAACTAAACAATACACTACTAAATGATGAATGGGTCAATGAAGAATTCAAGAAGGAAATCAAAAAATGTATAGAGTCAAACAATAATGAGAACACAACATACCAAAATCTCTGGGACACATTGAAGGCAGTTCTAAGAGGCAAATTTATAGCCTTAAGTGCCTATATTAAGAAATTAGAGGTCAGTGGCTGTGGTCGCCTGCTCCAGAGGGCAGCCTGCCACCACTGTGCTCTCTTCACACAGGTAGAATGTTCGAGCTGTGATTTCCTTTGGACAACTCATGATATTTATCATTGTGCCAAGATGCTATAAATAAAAGATAGGTGGATTATTTTCTCGATGGAGGACAACAGTAGACGTTATAGAAGGTATAGATAAGGAAATTCAAGCATTGGAAGAATTTAGGGGGACAAAAAAAAAGAGACTGCAAAAATTATGGGTTGGAAGATTAATTTTCTATTCCTCAGTACTCTATGTGTTTAAGTGCTTAATTGTGTATCTCTGGTATCTTCCTGATGAATTCACAGCAAGACTTGCCATGACACTCCCATTTTTTGCTTTTCCTTTGGTCATCTGGAGCATAAGAACCATGCTTATCTTCTTCTTTTCCAAGAGGACAGAGAGAAATAATGAAGCATTGGATGATTTAAAATCCCAGAAGAAAAAAAATACTTGAAGAAGTCATGGAAAAAGAAACTTATAAGACAGCCAAGTTAATTCTTGAAAGGTTTGATCCAGACTCAAAGAAAGCAAAGGACTTTGAGCCACCATCTGTTGGAGCAGCTGTAACTACAAGACCTGGACAAGGTAAATAACTTTGTAGAAATGGCTGCTGCTGTTGGAAAGATCCATATATACCCAAAGATTCATCAGCGAACTGCAGCTCAAAGAAACCTTTCTCCAGCACCAGCAAATTCTAATCAGGGCCCTCCTCCACAAGTTCCAGGACTCCTGGGCCACCAAAGGATGTCTCAACCCCTGGTGGACCACCAGAAAGAACTGTTACTCCAGCCTTAACCAGACGCCTTGGATCTCCTGCTACTTCAGTGCCTGGAATGGTTCTTCATCCTCCAGGTCCACCCTTGGCAAGACCTATCCATCCCTGAGACCAAGGTGCTCTGGATAGAATTGTTGAATATTTAGTTTGTGATGGTCCACAGAACAGGTATTCCCTTATATGTCAGCAGTGTTTTACTCATAATAGCATGGCGCTAAAAGAAGAATTTGAATACATTGCATTTCAATGTGCCTGCTGCTTTTTCTTGAATCCTGCAAGAAAAACCAGATCCCAGGGTCCAAGAATTCTAGCGTTCAGTTTTGAGAAGAGGCAGGCAGTGGAAGACTCAAGTTCAGCTTGTCCTTTGCCATCAGAAAGTATACCCTTATCAGAGAATGAATTTAATGAAGAATCCTTAGAAGAATGGGATGTTCTCAATAATAGTACTGAGGAGACAGACGAGAAAATACCAGCTACCCAGCAGTCAAACCAAGTGATTGAAAAAGCATCTGCCTCACAGAAACTGGAGGAAAAACAAGAGACTGAACACGAGGAAACCTCAGCAAGTGAAGCCAAATCAACATTTCCTAGAGCTGATGCTCTTCAAAATCTTGAACTAAGTGGAGAGTCTTTGAAGAAACGGTAGTAAATGCTTCCATGTGCCTTCAACTGGATGTTTGTAGTGTTGATGTCATTTACTGCTTTTTTTTTGGTGGTACTTTAAAAAAAAAGCAAACAAAAATTTTGCCACTCTAAGTATATACTTAATATCATTCAAATTCAGATTGTCCAGCAATTTCAGTACATCTGAGTTTATCTACTGGATATTGAAATTAAAGTGTTATCAGTGAAGCAAGATCCTTTTGAATGTGCAAAGACCCACACTGTTCAGATAGCTTTTAGATATTTTGTGCATTCTAAATATTTACAAAATGGATAGCACTTTTATTTTATACATGTTTAACCTGCAAATAACTATTTTGATGTAGGAAGAACACTGACTAGGAAATAATGTCTTAAAGACTAAAATACCATTAACATTTGGAGTACTTCATTATTAAATATGAATATAATTTAACTTTTAAGATATTTTACAGTTGGAAGAAAATATCTATTTTTAGGTGCTTACATTAGGTGATATTCAAAGCTATAATCATAACTACATAGCCATTGGTACGAATTCTCAATAAGAATGCAATTGAACAGTTGAGTGCAGTGTTTCTTTTGATGTCTTTTACTTTGCAGCAGGGCCAAAGGCACACAATGTACATAATTAGTTTATGTTTACATATTAACATAGGAAATATTTCTGCACATGACTGTACTTGAATTCCTAGTATTATTTATATTTGTAAAATAATTATGATATGCAAGTGAGTTTTGTGCTTTGTATGTGTTTTGTTAAGGAAAATAAAGATGATCTGGCAGCAGAAAAAAAAAAAAAATAGAAAGGTCACAAGTAAACAACTTAATGCTTCACCTTAAAGCCTTGGAAAAAGAAGAACAAGGCAAACCAAAAATCAGTAGATGGGAAGAAATAATAAAGATTAGGGCAGAAATTAATGAAATAGGAACAAAAAAGAAAATCCAAAGAATTAATGAAACAAAGAGGTGGTTCTTTGAATGGATAAACAAGATTGATAAACCCTTAGCAAATCTGACCAAAAGAAAGAGAGAAGAGACACAAATTAATAAAATCAGAGATGAACAAGGTAACATCACAACAGATTCCAGAGAAATTCAAAAAACCATAGGGTCATACTATAAAAGCATATACTCCACAAAGTATGAAAATCTGAAAGAAATGGATGATTTCCTTGATTTATATGACCTACTTAAATTAAATAAAAATGAGATTAATCACTTAAATAGACCTAGAACAAACATGTAGATCTGAAGAGTTATCAATAATCTCCCAACTAAAAAAATCCCAAGCCCAGATGGATTCACTGCTAAATTTTACCAGACTTTTAAGGAAGAGCTAACACCATTGCTTCTTAAGCTTTTCCAGGAAATAGCAAACTCCTTCTATTAGGCCAGTATCACCTGGTACCAAAACCAGGCAAACATAAAACAAAAAAAGAAAATTACAGACAAATCTCCCTCATGAACATAGACTCAAAAATTCTCAGCAAAATATAGGCAAACAGAATACAAGAATATATCAGAAAGATCATTCACCCTGACCAAGTAGGCTTTATCCCAGAGATGCAGGGATGGTTCAATATACTGAAATCTATAAATGTAATACATTATATAAATGGGTTGAAGGATAAAAATCACATGATCATCTCATTAGACCCAGAGAAAGCATTTGACAAAATCTAACATCCCTTCATGATAAAAGTCCTACAGAGACTGTGAATAGAAGGAACATATCTCAATATAATAAAAGCTATTTATGACAAGCCTATAGCCAACATGTTACTAAATGGGGAAAAACTGGAAGCTTTTCCACTAAAATCAGGAACAAGACAAGGGCGTCCAGTATCCCCACTATTATATAACATAGTTTTGGAAGTATTAGCCATCACAATAATGCAAGAGACACACATAAAAGGATACAAATTGGAAAGGAAGAGATCAAGTTATCATTATTTGCAGATGACATGTTTCTATATATAAAGAAACCTAAAGACTCTACTAGCAAACTGTTAGAGCTGATAAAAACCTACAGCCATGTAGCAGGATATAAAATAAATACACAAAAATCAGTAACCTTCATATATGCTAACAACAAAGACAGAGGATGAAATCAGAGAATCACTCCCATTCCACAATTGCATCAAAAATAAATAAATAAATAAATAACGTATCTTGGAATAAACCTAACCAAGGAAGTAAAGAATCTCTACAATGAGAACTTTAAAACACTCAAGCAAGAAATTGCAGAAGAGACTAGAAAGTGAAGAAACATTCCTTGTTCCTGGATGGGAAGAATCAATATTGGGAAAATGGCAATCTTACCAAAAGAAATCTACACATTTAATGCAATCCATATCAAAAGTCAAAAGACATTCTTCATGGAAATAGAAAAAACAATCCAAAAATTCATTTGGAATAACAAAAAACCCTCAAATATCTAAAATAATACTGAGCAACAAAAATAAAGTGGGTGGTATCACCATACCTGATTTTAACCTATACTACAGAGCCATAGTAACCAAAATAGCATGGTACTGGCACAAAAACAGACATGACAATCAGTGGAATAGAATAAAGAACCCAGATGTAAGCCCAGGTAGTGATAGCTACCTGATATTCAATAAAAATGCCAAAAATACTCATTGGAGAAAAGACGGCCTCTTCAGCAAATGGTGTTGGGAAAACTGGATATATATCTGCAGAAGGATGAAAATAGATTCTTCTCTCTCACCATGCACAAGAATTAAGTCCAAATGGATTAAAGACCTTAACATCAGACCTGAAACTCTGAAACTGCTAAAGGAAAATGTAGGGAAACCCTTCAACATATTGGTCTTGGCAAAGACTTTCTGAATACTACCCCAATTGCTCAGACAATAATACCACAGGTTTATCACTGGAACCTCATGAAATTACAAAGATTTTGCACCACAAAGGACACAGTGAAAAAAGCAAAAAGGCAACCTACAGAATGGGAAAAAATCTTCGCCAGCCAAATATCTGATAGAGGATTAATATCGAGGATATACAAAGAACTCAAAAGGTTAAATAATAAAGAATCAAACAAGCCAATCAAAAAATGGGCTTTGGAGCTATATAGAGCATTCTCAAAGGAAGAAATGCGAATGGCATATAAGCATCTATAAAAATGTTCTACATCACTAGTCATCAGGGAAATGCAGATTAAAACTACATTGAGATTCCATCTCACTCCTGTCAGATTGGCCACCATCATGAGAACAAATGATCATAAATGTTGACAGGGATGTTGAAAAAGAGGAACCCTTCTACACTGCTGGTGAGAATGCAATCTGGTCCAGCTATTGTGGAAATCAGTGTGGAGATTCCTAAAACAGCTAAAGATTGATCTACCATACGACCCAGCTATAGCACTCCTAGGCATATATCCGAAGGACTCATCTCAGTTCCTTAGAAGTACGTGCTTAATCATGTTTATTGCTGCTCAATTTATAATAGCTGGGAAATGGAACCAGCCTAGAAGTCCCTCAACTGATGAGTGGATAATGAAGATGTGGCACATTTATACAATGGAGTTCTACTCAGCAGTAAAGAAAAGTGAAGTTATAAACTTTGCAGAAAAATGGTTGGATCTGGAAAGGATTATACTAAGTGAGGTAACCCACACCCAGAAAGCCAAGCACCACATGTTCTCCCTCATATGTGGATCCTAGCTACAGATGATTGGGCTCCTGGGTGAGAAGGAAAGTACTTAGTAGCATTGCCCAATAAGTTAAAAATGAGATATAAAGGGAAGAGAAAGGAAGGAACAAGGGTACTTAATAAGTTGATATTGTATATATGTAAGTACAATGATTGATATGGGGAGGTAATATGATGGAGAATGTAATTTCAAAGGGGAATGTGTGGGGGGTGAGGACGGGTATTACCATGGGATTTTTTTTATAATCATGGTAAATGTTAATAAAAATTAAATTTAAAAAAGTAACAGAAAAAAAAAGAAAATTCTCAGGGAATTTATGTGATGCAACTGAATAAACCATCTTTCTCAGAACAACTGTTTGGTCAAAGCCATAGAAATTAAATTCTCTAGGGTTCCTATAGGAACATTACAGCATCACGAGAAAATATTTGGATCCTTAAAAATAAATAAAATGGCAATAACAAGCATGAGCCAGAAAATTTCATGAACCATAGCCTCCCCAGTAGCAGATGTGAAATGTGGCCCCCAAGTCCTCTGACATTTCTACCACTGAGACATACAGACAATATCCACTCCTGCCAATCTTGACCCTTGAATTCCTCAGCACTATACATGCCAGCTTCAAGCCTCTTTTTTGGTTTGGAGCCCAGCTCCTAGCACCATCCCAGTGCATCTGCCGCTTATTAGTTCAGATCTTCATCATGAGCAACAGGTGTAGATAGAACACTAGAGCATAATATAGATATGCATACACAGATATTATAGAAGTGGCCAGATATAATCTGCAACATTCTTAACATTCTTTTCACAGATTATCAGATAATGGAGAAAAGAAATCTTCCCATTGGTATATTGTCAAAAATATACCTTGTTTTTTGCTTTGTCTCCTAGGAAGAAATGGCCTCAGGTCAAGATGCATATTCTTAGACAATGAATAATGCTCTGTTCAGACATCTAATAAGGGAATAAAAATAAGAGGACTTTGTGGTTAGGACTTTTGGTAAATGATATATATAAATATACATGAAAAAAATTCAGGGCAGTTCCAAAATAAAATCACTGCTTTGTGACAGATTAAACATCCCAAAAATGAAAAATAAAAACAGATATTTTATTGCAAATCCTATAAAATGCATTTTTGGGATCTAAAATAACAATAAATGTATCTATATATGTCTATATTTATCCATATCTAAATACTTGTATCTCCTATATGAATATGTACTGAAGACTGCCATTGCCAAATAGCTTTTCCATAATTAGGACAGCATAAGCCTACACAAAGTTTCATCAGTTTCCTCTCCCAACAAGCTAGTGGTTTTGCAGTGGGCTACAAAACAAAGCTGTTAGATGGGACTATATAGGCCTTAGCTGTGTGTTTAGCCATATGGAATTCCTCCTTATAAAACTTGACTTCACTATTGCTCTTGCTGAGATGCACTCCAAACCTACATGATGTGACACCATGCATTAGAAGACCAGCCAGCACTGCTGTTGAAGGTTGATTACATGTGACCCTTTCTGCTGTGAAGGGGCAAAGATTTCTCCCTACCAAATAGACACCTAATCTAGATTTGAAGTCACTTTCCCTGCCGATGTCAATATCACTCATCCATGAAATTACTCAATGCTTTATCCTTGACATCCAACCACGAAAGCAATTCAAAATAAAAGAAGTAAACAAGAGGCCAGCACTTGTGAGATTCACTAGCATTATTTTCTATCCATCAAGCTGTAAGCAACTGATTCCTTCAATAGCAGGAAAGCCAGCTAGAATCTGGGGGGCAGCAGATTTCAATGATAAGATATTGTGTCTCCCATAGAGATATAGTGGACAAAAGAGTATCATCAATAACCCACCTCAACACCTCTGGCCTTCACAGGCACATGTGCACATCAATCCATCTATACATGTGCACAGTTCCCCACACATATACAAATACACAAAAAGGAAAAATAACAGATTTGCCTAGTAATTCTATAATCTTAGGGTTAAAAACTATTTTCTTTTTTAAATACATTTTGTAAATCTTTGAATTTTTTTAAAATTTTTATTTATTTATTAGAGGCAGAGGAAGAGAAAGAGAGAGAGGAGAGAGAAAGAGAATGGGCACACCAGGGCCTTTGGACAATGCAAACAAACTCCAGACACATCTGCCCCTATGTGCATCTGGGTTACCTGGGACCTAGAGAATTGAATCTGGGTCCTTAGACCTTGTAGACAAGCATCTTCACCACTAAGCCATCTCTCCAGACCTATTTCCTTAATACTGAGAATTTCCCTTACTCCTGCAGTGAGGTGAAATTGTAAAGTGAATTCACATGGCACACAAAAGGCACAGTGAAAATGGTAACTCATGACTACATTCCATTTACACAATTCAAGGATATTGTCTAACCATAGAATTTCACAGTTGCCACAATTACACATGATCAGTTTAATGTGGATTTGGCTCTCACCACTTTGTCATATGTAGGGGATACATTAAAAGGAACAATACAATTATCTACCCATAGTTGTAGGAACCTGAGATGTGATAAAATATCAAAAGAAGAATGAGAATCAGGGAGATATTTCAGATTGAGAAAATAGAGTATAAATCAGAGCCCATCAGGCAGTAGGTAGCATCTGACAAATGTCAAACTTACTTTGTCACATCACTGTAAGCTCAAAAGTGGTGCTGGCTTTGCTGAGATTACCTTTCTTGTCTCACTTCTCTTGTCTACCTCAGATGGATAGCAGCAGCCTTGAGGAGAAAGGTCTTTACATATACACTTCTGAAAACAAAAATGAAACAATGCAAGAGACCATTCCTTTTCCCCTGTCTCCATGCCAGAGCAGTTTAGTTTTTAAGCAATCCAGAGCATTTTCTTCTTTAAAACCACTATGCAAAATTAAATTATTTCCCTAATCTTAAATAACTCTGTAACAAGGGAGAAACTATTTTACATAAAAAGTGAAGATGTAGATGTGGTCATGTATGATGTATATTTGTTAGTATAAGGAAGACATAAAATATATGAATTAACACTGGGCTAATATTTAAAGGGATGAAAAGATGGTATATATCCCATAACATAAAACCCATGATAAACACTATGCTAGCACATGAACATAGCATAAAATGGAACTGGAAATGAAGATGTCATATCATCTACAGAAATGAATGGCAGTGTTGTACACTAACATAGTGATACAGGAATAATATAAGAACCATGTTATTTGGAGCATCTTTTAGCATATAGGAGAGTTTGAACTGGGGTTCTATGACTGGGTTTGCATCACATAATTCTATCTCTTAGTTCATAACTGAATCATTTTGTGGTAGACCCTTGACCCATAGAGCCAATTAGAGTCTTCTTTCTTTTCTCTAGAATTTTAAGTTTTAGTGAAGTAAGCTATAGGCTGTAGATGATGAAAGCTCATTCATTTTTATAGTAAGTTAGATAAAAACATCAATAACAATTCCATTGTTGTGACCAAATACCTAACAAGAAACAACTTAAGGGGGGAATGGTTTATCCTGGCTTATAGTTTTAGGGGCCACAATCCAAAAAGGCATGATGGCAGAAGCAGAAAGTTGTATCCACATTCAGGAAGCAAAGAGAGGTGAAGGCTTATGCTCAGCTCACTAGCTTGTTTTTTATCAATCTGGGACCACCAACTCATGGTTACACTGACAATTAGAGTGTGTTTTATGAAATCATTTAACTTAATCTAGAAAACCCACAGAGACACAGAGAGTTGTCTCCTGTCTCCTATGTAATTTTCAAATCTGACAAATTGACTATAAATTTTACCATTGAGCATGCCAAGATGACCCTTATACTTCTTATCATCTTTCAAGTAACATTTACTGATAGAGCAGTTCTACTAATACAGACATGAACTCCAATTCTCAGTAAAATTATATTTTCCTAGTTATTTGATTTTTCTTACATGGACCTGAATTAACATCTAAAAATAAAAATATATAGGTAATCAAGAAGAAAGTAAGTTCCAGAAACTTGTTTATACAATGATCATTTGTTAAAAAGTAAACTGTAGTGATAGGGAGATGGCTTAGTGTTTAAGGGTCTGCAAAACCTAACAATCTGGGTTCAATTCCCCAATTTCCACATAAATCTGGATGCACAAGTAGTATATGTGACTGAAGATCATTTGAAGTGGCTCGAGACCCTGATATGCTTATTCTCTCTGTCTCTCCTCTCTCTCTTTCTCTCTCTCTCTCTTTCTCCTTACAAGTAAATAAATTATATATATATAAAATAAGCTGGGGGCTGGATAGATGGCTTAGCAGTTAAGGCACTTGGCTACAAAACCAAAGGACCTAGGTTCAATTTCCCAGGCCCCGCATAAACCAGATGCACAGTTTGTTTGCAGTGGCTGGAGGCTCTGGCATGCACATTCTCGTTCTGTCTGTCTCTCTTCTCTTTTTGTCTATCTCTGCTTGCAAATAAATTACATTTTTAAAAAGTAAGCTCACCTAAAATTCACAGCAGGAACTATAACCAATAATTTTGGGAAACATATATGAAAACACTGAGGGCTGGAGAGATGGCTTAGTGGTTTAGGAGTTTGCCTGCAAAGCCAAAGGACCTCAGTTTAATTCCCCAGGACCCACATAAAGCCAGATTCACAAGGTGGCACATGCGTCTGGAGTTTGTTTGTAGTGGCCAGAGGCCCTGGTTTTCCCATTTTCTCTCTCTCTCTTTCTTTCTCTTTCCCTCTCTCTCTCCCCCCTTCCTCTTTCTCTCTCCCAAATAAATAAATAAAAATAAAATATAGGGCTGGAGAAATGGCTTAGCGGTTAAGCGTTTGCCTGTGAAGCCTAAGGATCCTGGTTCAAGGCTCGATTCCCCAGGACCCACGTTAGCCAGATGCACAAGGGGGCACATGTATCTGGAGTTTGTTTGCAGTGGCTGGAGGCCTTGGAACGCCCATTCTCTCTCTCTCTCTCTATCTGCCTCTTTCTCTCTCTGTCTGTTGCTCTCAAATAAATAAATAAAAATTTAAAAAATAAAATATAAAAAAACTAAATTCTTGACAACATAGCACAGCTGCAGGGTAGAACATTTATTTGCAAAGTTTCTCTCAGGGTTCATAGGAAGTCTTGGCAACTGAGCATGTCATGATCCACGTCTTGATGTTTTCTCAGATTTAGTGGCCTTTATCTTCTAGGCACATTTTGATATCTTTATTTGTCAACCATCATAAACCATTCCCATTTTAACCTTAAGGAATATGAAAAATAAAATCATGGCTTAATTGTAAACTGTGGGGATTACCACCCCCCCCTTTCCAGGATCATTTGTAATGTTATCCAACAGAAACTGTCAGCTTTCTTAGATACAATGATGAGAGAAGTCTGAAAATATTCATAAAGAGAACATAATAAAGCAAAAATGGCAAATGCTAAACACAGTGTGGCTTAGAGTGTGGGGGTGCATAGATAATGAACATAAATATGTGAGAGGTGGATATATTTAGATGACAAAAAATAATAAATAGATGAAATCTAATAAATAGATTATAGATGGACAGATCAGTTAATGGATGATAGAGAGAATCAAGATAGACAGATATTAGACAATAGGTGATAGATTATAGATAGAATATATCATATATAAATAAAAATGTAGATACATACATAAGTAATGAATAGGCAGATGATAAATTACAGACAGACAACAGATAGGCAATAATTGATCAAGCAATTAAAATCTGGCAAATGAATACAGAGATAATGGGCAGATGATATACAAATGAATACTAAGTTGTCACTTCAGCTCTAAATTAGTTTTTGAATTTATGTAAATTTGTTTTATTTCCTTGCAATACAAGTTTTTCAGTTCTTATTTAATTCCACTTAGCTTGACCTCAAAATATGTCATTTGTCAAGGAATGTAGTAAGAATATTTATGCTTATTGTTTTTAGGTTTTGGAATCTGGAGAAAGTTTGAAGCTGTTAATATATGAGCCCCTTTTCACCAATGACACAGTTAAAATGTAAATTAAAATGTCAACATATTAAATATCTCATATGTCAACTGTATAAGTGATTCCATAACAAATGAGAAAGAAAAGAAAATTTATAAATATGCAAGGTAAAAGGCATTCTGGAGCAAACAGCTCTGCTAGAATGTGTTAATGATTTCAAGTATGATTTAACCTCCTGTGATTGACAGGAGGGGGTGAAAAGGACTGATGTCCCATGTAGTAACCACTCACTCTCATCCATATTGCAGAGTGTGAGAGCTGCAACCAATTGTGGGCCAGTGCTAGTTAATCTTCAGACAGCTGTCTACTTTTTAAATTTTTGTTTTGAACACCCAACTCTGTGTTTCTATGTCAGAGATCTTGTCGTTAAACATCTGACTTTGTTGGATTATATTTATACTATATCCAAATTTAACAAATGCCCCTCAAACTTCTGTGAATATTGGGACTTTCTCACAGTAATAGTAAGGCTTAAATTGTAACTATACTTGAACTCTAGCCTGCTTTCATCACTATCCTGGGAAATTTGCAGCCTGTGGGGCATAGGCTGAGTACCCTGGATAGGGTAGTCTACATGCATGCTAAACCAATAGCCTTGTGATTTCATTTTTGGTAGCATGAGCTGTAGACTAATATCTCCAAGGAAGCACTGGACCATTCCCAGTGTCTTAAACTGTGGAAGCCAAAAAGCCCAATGCTTGTCTGTCTCCTTCAGAAAATGGATTATTAATTTTTGAGCAACAGTCATAAAGACTTGGTGTATAAAAGAGTATTTGATTGATATGGTCAGATACAAATTGAATATATGGAGACGGAAGTGGCTCCAACTTGATTTGGGAGGACCAAGCATAGGAGAATGGAAAGCTGACTAGGCCATCAGGGCCTTGGGGTTGGCTGTGCGTGGTACCCTTGTCCATTCCTGTTCAGGAGCCTTGGGGTCCAGCTAATTGACAATGAAATGCGTTGCATTGTTCAATAACAACAGCATAGGAGATCCAGAGCATCCATAGCCCACAGAGGCTGGAAGAAGGGGCTCCAGCAGTAGCTTTGCGGGTCCTCCCGAGAGCAGCTGCCAAGTTCAGCTTCAGCCACAGGAAAAAACAGGTGAGGGGATTTTCTACTCACACAAGAGCTCTCAGCAAACTCAGTGAAGGGAGAATGACAGTGAACCACAGAGGAGCAGATCACAAGGGGGACCAGCAAGAGAACTAGAGCAGCATCAGCAACCCCCCCTCCCCACCGCCAGAGCCCAGCTGCTGAAAACAGAGCAGCAATCCAGGGACCAAGCCAACCTACTTGAACCCACACCACACAAAAGAGGGACCCAAGCAGGAGCATAGCATAATTAAGACCAAAATCATCACAAAAGGTAACTGGGATTATACCAGGTCAGTAACCACCTAATAAACCTGGTATATAGACCTGAACCAGAAGTGCTAATAACACTTTCCATATCAGGATAAATTATAAGTTAAGTCTGATGGATGGTCAGATTTGCCATTTTTAAATAAGCTATATTTTGGGCTTGTTATTTGTGGCTTTTTGATTTATAGTGGCTTTGTTTCCTCTTCTATTATACATTAGGGAAGGGTCTTACCTGGTTATAAACTGACTTGGAACCTTCCACAGACCAGAAATCTTAACCTCCTTGTTGTCAGGATTAAGGGAGTGGGTGGGGCACCACACACCCTAAGGGATAAACAGAGGATCTGGTTGTGATAATACCTGCTCTTGGATAAATACTCTGTTCTGTTTTTCATTGAAAGTGTACATTGTTTAGTTAAATTTTAGAAACTATCTGTATTTTGTTCCACTTAGCCTACTGGAATATATGGATAAGTTTGGTCAGAAACAGAACCATATACATTCTAGGTACAAGTTAGGGAATATGGTCACAGACTGTGTGTCTCTGTGCCCACTGAATATCCAGGCACAGATCATGTCCACAGTCAAGGAAACTCAGCGTCTTGTTAAAATCTTTCACAACTCACAATATATCTTTCAGATTTGTGCCTCTGCTCAGGTAGTCAGGATCAGGCAATCTTTCAGAGAATCCTTGTATTAAAACCAGTTCTAGTGATGGAATTCATATTTGTTGTGGTTAATCATAATAATCAACTTGAGAGCATCCAGAATCAACCAAGGGGCAAATCTCTGGGAGTGTCTGAGTAGAACTTTCTAAATTAGGTTAATTAAGGTAAAAAGTCACACCCTAACTGTAGATGGTAGACTTCCAGAATTAACAGGAAGGAGGAAGAAGGTTAGCATTAGTGCTCATAGTTCTGTTTCCTGAAGGTGAACTAAATGTGATCAATTACCTTGGGCTCCCACAGCCATGCCTTCCTTGCCATTATATACTCTATCTGCTTGAAATGTAAGCCATGAGAAACCCTTCCTGCCATAAATAGCTTCTTGTCACAGCAACAAGGAAAGGAATCCATCATCTTATTTTTCAAGGTTACTTCATCAATTCCCATACTCTCTTTGCCCTATGGTTAGGAACACAAAATAGTGGTGGATCATCCATTACCTGCAGATGAAATCCACCTTCCACTTGTTTTTATAAGAAAAGTTGTGGTACCCAGTTTTGTCCATTCATTCATGTATCTATGGCTACTGTTTGTGTCACAGCAGAATTAAATAGTTGTGACAGAAATTATGTGGCTAAGGAAGCTGAAAACACTTCTCTGAAAAGTTTCCTGGCTGTTGATCAGCACTCCCTATAAGCTCCTGCTGGCTGACTGGATATTAGGCCTGCATATTTCGTCTCTCTGATATATATGCAGGTTTTTTTCTGAATTTTATTTCATTTTTCTTGTATTTTATATCTATATCTATATCTATCTATATCTATATCTATATCTATATCTATATCTATATCTATATCTATATCTATATCTATATCTATATATATAGATATGTTTAAACTTTTACTTCAGAGTTATTTGAATATACAGAAAAATTACAAGGAGGAGTTCATCCATATTCTTATGTGCTTAGAATTTATCATACCTTTTCTCATGTTTTCTTGGTGTTTTCATAGTGTCCTTTTACTGCCCCAAGAGTCAATGCAAGATATGACATCATATTTGGCCTCCATGATATTTTCAACTCTTTTATATTAGATTTTCATTACTTTATTTGGTTTGATGTCCTCCATTTTTTATGTGACAGATTTTTTTTTAAATTTTTTATTTATTTATTTGAGAGCGACAGACACAGAGAGAAAGACAGAGGGAGAGAGAGAGAATGGGCGCACCAGGGCTTACAGCCTCTGCAAACGAACTCCAGACACGTGCGCCCTCTTGTGCATCTGACTAACGTGGGACCTGGGGAACCGAGCCTCAAACCGGGGTCCTTAGGCTTCACAGGCAAGCGCTTAACCACTAAGCCATCTCTCCAGCCCGTGACAGAATGTTTTGAGAAGTATACTGCTCATGTATCTCATAGAATGTGCTTCAATTTCAGGTGTGAATTTTGTTCTTGCTAGACAGAGTTTTACAAACTTCCTTGAGAAGGAAGACAAGTATTGGGGTTTGGATGCATCTTGTTCAAAATACATTTGGCAAAATGTGATGGCTGCTGAGTGAGATTAAGACATGGGGATATTAAAAATATGAGTAGCTGATTTGATCATGAAGTCTCCTCTTGTGAAGAGATTAAAATTCTTATAAGAGCTCTCATCATTGCTCCTTCCAGTCCTTACACTGCTTGAGGACACAGCACTCCTCCCCTCCAGAACACAGCAGCATGGTACCATCTTTGAAAAGGAAAGTGGCTCTCACCAAAAATCTGAACCAGCTATCACTATGATCTTGGACTTTTAGCCTCCAGAATTGTCCACAAAAAGACTTTCTTTTCTTTATAAACTGTTCCGTCTCCAATTCGTTATAGAGTACATCAACTAGAGTCTACAGTCACTTGTGGAATACATACAGCCAACATGGTTCATGGATGATGTTGACCTTCATCACCTGGAGATGGTGATGTCCTTCAGATTTTCCTGGAAAATCTCTAGGTTTTCTTTGTGTTTTTATCAGCTTCTCCATAACTATGAACTTTCTTCTGACTTTTTCGGTTTTAAGGTACCAGTTGTATTTGCTGATGCCTACATGGATTTGTGTTTATTTTTCATACAAGATACTCATACTCTGGTTAGCACGCATATTCATCTCATGGCCACTTATTTGCTTCCCTCTAATTGTTTGTGTCTTTGGGCCTTATCTCTCTGCTGGCCCCTTCTACTTTCCAAATGTGATATTCCACTGCTTTGACTTGTAGTCTTGGCAATTGAGGTTAATCACAGCAAAAATAGACATTCCTGGGTAGTCACACTCTAATGTAAGAAACTAAAGTATATGTAAAAGTTATCACCACTATGTTTAACAATATGAAGAAATATGACAATGGTTACAAATATGTTGAATTAGTTGTGATAGAAAGACATTAAATGACCATTTTCAAATACATGAAAGCATATAAATGAAAGGTTTTGTTTTGTTTTGTTTTTTCAAGTTAGAGTCTCACTCTGTCCCAGGCTGACCTGGAATTCACTATGTAGTCTCAGGGTGGCCTTGAACTCACAACGATCTTTCTACCTCTGCCTCCCGAGTGCTGGGATTACAGGTGTGTGCCACCACGCCCGGCATGAATAAAAGTGTTAAGTGAATTATATTTATAATTTTTTTGAGAAAAGATAGGAAGAGATAATGGATATTGATAGTATGTAATCCAGCACAAAATGTGGCATACTCTATTTTCAGAAAAAGCAATATTTTAACTAAATTTATAGAACCTTGGGATGGGGAGATGCAATGAGGTCTCATAAAGCAGACTATAGGAGATACATCCCAAAAATACTTTAATCAATTCAAAGTTGATATGCAAAAAGTATATAAATAAAAAACATAGAAGAGATAGGTTATTTATTCAAACAACAAGCCTACTTACTTCTGACTACTCTAGAATAGAAGATAAGTTTTGTGAAAATTATGTTAGGATCAATTACATACTTTTAAGAATTCAAGATCACCACAGTGAATGAAAGCTCTCAAGCTACTCTTTTTTCTGATGGCTAGAAATGGAAGTATAGCATGCCTTGGGACCTATCCATAGAACTGTAATATGTATTACCATGTAAGAAGAAGCAGTTACATTGTTGCTATCTTTATCAATTTTAGGACACACAATAAATAATTTAATTAGGTATTAAATGATTTTATTCAAGGTTTTTTTTTCACCCCAAGGGCAATTTTAACAATTTAATCTTACTAAATTTAACTTTATTAACAATTTCATAGGCTTAGTTCATTAGCTCAAATTTGTAGCATATGAAACACCTAAATTCTAGTAACTACATGTTTTCTTTTTCTCAAAGTGTTTCTTAGTTTTGAGTGAATTTGCATTAGGAAAAAAAATTACATTGATAAACATTGCAGTTAAATATGCTAAGGACTCCAGCTGTGCTGTTTTCTCATTTTTGGAGAGATTTGGGAGGGGAAGGTAATCTTGTTCTTCCAGCTTTTTGTAAATTGAATGTCTTCCCTCTGGGATAGGTGATAATTAGAACAAGGAATGAGGCACTTAACCAAAAGATGTGACTACATAATTTGATAGCTTGATTCAGATGGTGCAGAAAATGTTTTCGGCTTTCTGAAAGAACCAGAAAACACCCAAACCTCCCTTGAAGTCAGTCCTCTGCTAGAACTTATTTTTGTGGGGTAGGGGAAGGGTCCCAAAATGGCCTCTATTGATGTAGGTGGCCTCTGCAGCTCACACATGACTAGGAAGGCAGGATTTGGTTCATTATGCTATCAGACTTTGTTTTCATCTCTGCTTTGTCTCGAAATGTATCCAAATTGTTTCCCTCCTTCTATGAAGCACGCTATTACCCACAAGAGCTCTGAGTGAAAAGCTAAAGATATAAAAGCCTTAGTGAAATATATAGAATGAATGCATAAAATGCCTCCCTAGGGACATGCCTGAATTCCCCTGCTTTAAATAGTAGGAAAGAAATGATTAGTATACACTGCCCACCCAACTGATAAATTTTACTCATAAAAACTCTTTCTTTAATGTTTTATATTGACCAAGTATATACAATATTTGCTTGTTGATTTATTCATATAATTTATCTTTCACTAGTTCTTAATACTATAGTTTTGCAGCTTTTAATGTTTGTCTTACTAGCACCTTTTATGGTTTTGGCTTTAGAGCCAGGACATTCTTATAACTATTAGGGGCATTAAATACTTACTGGTTCAGACATGAGAGTACTGGTCATTTTTATAAGCAGCATGTATCTTAAATTAATTTTGAGCAATTTTTGTTAAGACATTTATGTGACATGAATGAAATCAGAACAGTTCTTCAGCAAATAGTCCATCCATTAACCATCACCCACTCAGCATGTCATGACCCACAGAAAGGGACACAGAGTCCAGTCCCCCATCTTAATCTCAAAATATCAACTAATTTTCATTTGCTTATATTTTCTTATGCCCACCTGTCCCACCACTTCCACATCAGTAGAATAATGATGCCCTAATATTTATGTCAATCCTTAGGGCAGTGTGATGGATGGACACAGACATGTACTGCCCAGATTCTTGTTATTCAACTCATTTATTAGTTGATCATTGCTAGAGGTGGAAAAAGCTGCCTTGTTAAGGGTAGTCAGTAACCTGTGGCCCATGTAAAGCCAGATAAAACCTTGATATTTGGGTCTGAAAGCTGATAGCATTAATGGTGATTTTTCTGTGTTATTTCCTAGCTCCCTACAGAGGCTCAGGTGGTTTCTGCTTGTATCATAGGTCTACTTCATTCACTACCTAATCTTCCTCTCCCTTTTGTCCTTGTTGCTACCACTGTAGTCCCTCTCAAAATCAGTTCAGGAGACTCTACAAGTATATTTCTGGTATTCTGCCTCCTCCTTTTGAAGTGTAATAGAGTGATGTTTGGGACTTTTCAATGCAGGTATAGTTGCTAGGGGCTCTGCTTTGAGATCCTATGTGGGCTGCACACAGGGTAAGAAGTGCTAAACATGGACCTTTTAAAGTGTGATTCCACTGGAACAGATTATTCTCAGTAAACTCACCCAATCACAGGAAGAGAATCGCCGTATAGTTTCACTCATTGACAGTGCCTAACCTGAGTCTACCCAAGATGTTGATATACCTAGGAAGCATCTTGAGGACCAGACAGGAGAGGGTAAGGGGGACACAAATATGGATTCAAATGGCAATGGTACCATAAAATTCTACATCCTAAAAGACAGACCAAATTGTTGAACTTTCACTAGGCCCTTAGAGAGAACACCTGAGTCACAACAACCTGGAGAGGAGAGGGTACGATGAAGACTGACCTGAATCGTCTATTGCTTCCCCTCCCCATCTCTATCTCCCCCTCTTCTTTAACTTTTTTATATTACTTATCTTTTTCTTCCTTCAAATCCAATTCTAAGATCAACCCAGTGACACCCCCACCACCCAGGCAGCTACAGATCTAAATTACAAACTATAATAAAATCCTGAATATTTTGGGGCTAGTCATTTAAACATCAAAAAAAAAATCTTGTTGATTAATTTCATGGTTGCAAAAAAATGTGTTCATAACAGAAAAAAATATTTAAATCATGCTGATATTTTAAATGAAAGAATAATTTTAACAACCTATAAAAAATAAATACTCTAATAAATTTACAACTATGAAATTCACCTTATCCCAGTAAGGATAACAAACTTTAGAAAATCAAATGAAAACAAATATTGTTGAGGCTGTGGAGAAATAGGAACACTCATTCACTGTTGGTGGGAATGTAAACTGGTACAAGCACTATGGAGATCAATAGAGAGACTACTTTAAAGGATGAATAGAATTACAAATGGACCCTGTTATTCCCTTACTGGGAATTTAATGTAAATGCTCCAAATCTCAGTTCAAAGATATTTGCTCAACCATGTTTATAACTGATCAATTCATAATAGCTAAGAACTGGAATCAACCTTGGTGCCAATTATTGGATGAAAGGATAACCAAGATGTGGTATATCTACACAATGGAATTCTACTCAGCAGTAAGAAAATAAATGACACAATGAAATTTGTAGAACAATGGTAAAACTTGGAAGAGATCACTCTAAGTGAATTCACACAACCACAGAAAGACAATTATTGCATGGTCTCACTTACCTGCATTTCCTAACCTGGATCAGCCCAAAATGTGTACATACCCGAATGGTATCTCAGGGTTTGGACAATGGGAAGGTACAGTGTGGGGGAAAGGCAAGGGTGTGTGTGTGGCGACACAAAACTAAACCCAAATTGAACTTGTACCATAGCATCCTATATTCTGGAAGTTAGACTAAAAGGTAGAACCCTCAAGAGGACCTTACGGGAAGCACCTGAATCAAAGGGCCCTGGAGAGTATGAGATGAACCCTAACCTTAAATTTCTCCTCTTTATCTTTCCTCTCTTTTTTTTTTTTTTTTTTTTTTTTTACTTATTCCTTGGTGCTGGCCTGTAATTTCCTGTACAAGGATGTGACTTACATCCACAATGAGCTGTTGATCAGAGAGACCTACTAGATCTCCCAAAACAAACAAGACAGACTACTGTCAGAGCACTTTATTGCTCACCAGAGATTGTTGGTAAGACCCTACTGCTGAAACACCATATGCTGCTGTCATGGACTACAAAGACATCTGATTGGAATCTGGAACAGAGCCAGTCCCCAGACAACTAGCCCATCTAGTGCTGGAAGGAGCTACATGAGCTACCGGAGGAAAGTGAACAACATATGTCTGAGTAACTCAAAGTCTAAGCAGCTCAGAACATGATGTGATGCTAACACAAGTGCAATAATGACACACAGCCACATTGGGTTACCAACTGCTCTGTATTGGTTGACAGATCTGCTCAGTGGTAAGAAACCCATATCTGGAACTGGCAAACAAACCAGACTCATATCCAGATAATGATTTGGCTTGCCATTGTCAAGCTCCTACTAACCTTGGGCTATAAGAGGGTCTAAACCCTTAAATTCTCTCTCAATTAATAATGGTTATCCCATTTCACTGATGCTGACTTCACTCTGTTAGAGAATCTGCTTCTCTTTTTCAGACAGGAGCTGAACCTGAAGAGATAAATGACCCAGTGCACTCCACCCTGGCCCCAACTGAAACCATAGAGGAATTCGGCAAATGAGCAAGAGTGCTGCTTTCTTAGTGAATCAAATATCACCTCAAGGGTGAAGGAGATAGACACCGAGAACACTCAAAACCTAACAAACCAGAGATTGAGAGGCTCTTAAGTGACCATCACTGAGGTAGACTTAAAATCCACCCAGGGAATTTTGCAGAAGAGGAGACAGAAAGATTGTTAGAACCACAAGTTGGGGCATTTTGCACAGAGGCATTGCCTCCCCCCCACACACCATAATGCATGTCTGACAATCCCTATGAGGATGATCTGAATTCCCAATGAGTAAGGCCTTGTGATACTTAAGGTGTTGTCAACTTGATCTGTTTAGTAATCCACAGGCAGCTTCTAGGAAGGATCAACTAAAGGAGGAGGTCTTTCTCCCAGGGTGAGGCCTTTCCCCAGAGTGGGCGGCCCCACTCAGAGAGGGACTTGATATAAGGAAGCTTTGGGTAGAAGAGTTTTTTTCCTTCCTTCCTTCCACTTGGCTGCTGGAGCTGCTCCCTACCTTCTGTCGTGGATTGAAGACCAGTATGGACTAAAGACCAACATCAACTGAAAACCCATGTGGATCGAAACCCAGTGGCTCCTCAGGAAGCCTCCAGGCTTTTTGGCACCATCTGCAGTGCCGGGTCGGGACTGCTGAGGCATCTGGCCATGTGGACTGAGCAGCTACCAGGTTCGGTGATTCTCGGGCCTGCAACTGCTATTGGACTACTGTAAGATAATCCAATAAATTCCCTTTTTAAAATAATTCATTCTAGTAATTCTGTTCCTCTAGAGAACCCTGACTAATACAGGCCTCTTCTTAAAAAGGGCAGGTAGGAGGGAAAGAATTGTACTAACATACTAAATATGTCCATATAAAATAAAAAAGATTCAATTTATAAAAATAAACATCTATTATTTAACAAGAACGATTCAGACAAATGAGAAATTTCATTGACATACAGTTTGAAAGATGCATCAATGAGATAAATATATTTTGTAAGTGTTCAAGTCAGCTTTGCATTGCTGAATCTATCTCCATGAAGAAATACGCTAGGATTTTTACAAGTGTTGCATTGAAGCTGTATATTGTTGTTGTATACATTATTTTTGGTAGAGATGCCTTTTTCACAATATTAAATCTACCAATATAGGAACATGGAAGGTCATTCCATTTTCTCATGTCCTCTTCATGTTGTGTCTTGTGTGTTTTTATGTTTTCATTACATAGGTCTTTCATATCTTGGGTTAATGTTATTCTAAGGTTCTAGATTTGTGTGTGGGGGGGGGGATTGAAAATGGAATAGACACACTGATTTCTTTCTCTGCTTATTTTTCTTTTACATATAGGAAGACTACTGATTTTTGTGTGTTATTTTGTATAATGCCACATTGCTGAAGGAATTAATCACCATTAGAAGTGTTGAGATGGAGACTTTTTTGTGACTTATATATAGGATCATGTGATCTTCAATAGGGCTAGTTCACTTTATCCTTTCCAATTTGTATCCATTTTTTATATTTCTTCTGGCTTACTGCTTTGACTAGGACTTCTAGTACTATGTTGAAGAGCAATAGAAAGAGTGGGCACCCCTGTATTGTTTCTGATCTTAATGGGGAATCCTTGAGCCTTTCTCCAATGAATGTGATGTGGGATTCATTTGCTTTGTATATAGCCTTTTTATATTAAAAATAAATCCTTCATACCTAGTCTTTCCAGTGTTTTGACAATAAATTGATGTTGCATTTTGTTGAAGACCTTTTACGCATTAATTAAAATGATCATATGGCATTTATGTTTAAGATTATTTTTGTGGTATATTAGGTTAGTCAATTACTGTAAGTTAAACCATAGCTGCATCTCTGTGATGAAGCCTACTTGACCAAGGCAAATTATGCTACAGATGTGTTTTTGACATTTGTATGCGAGGATTTTGTTTAGGAATTTTTGCACCTAAATTCATTAGGAATATAGGTCTACAGTTACCTTTCTAGTCTTTGTCCTTGCTTGTTTTTTTTTTGTTTTTTTTTTTTTTTTTGGTATTATGGTGATGCTACCTTCATAGAGGGTATTGTGGAGCATTTCCTTTTCCACAATTATGTATAAAGCTTTAGAAAATGTGATTTCAGCGTTCTGGTTAAGATGACAGCATAGGTACCACGCCAAAGCAGCCTAGGGGGAAAAAGACCAAAACAACTCAGCAAAATACACACTTTTACTAAAAAGTGAGGTGTATAAGAAAGTGAAGCAGCAGAGGAGAAGTAGACAAGATCCAGAGCATCCAAAGCCTGCACAGGCTGGCAAAAGTGGCTCTGGTGGCTCCAGCAGCTCCGGCAACTGCAGCGGCAGCAGCGCACCAGAAAGCCGCCAGGCTCGGCTGCAGCTGCAGGAAAAGCCAGGTGCAGGATCTTCCACTCACACTGGCACTCTCCGCAACTCAAGAAATGTAAAGGGAGAGCAGCAGTGAGCAATGGAGGAGCAGACCGTGAGGTAGAAGTACACATGGAACAATGAGAGAACCAGAGCAGCTGTGGCTCCCTCCCCTCCCCCACCGCCTAAGCCCAGCTCCGGGGAAAAGAGCAGCATCCCGAGACCCGGCCATGCCAACTTGAGCCAACAGTGGGACCCAAGCAGGAGCATAATTCGGCAGCAATATCAGAGGCTCCGGTACCGGTAACAGCGGACCCTGCACTAGCAGCTCTAGATACGGCAGCAGCAGCAGACCCAGGAGCAGAAGCAGCAGCAGATCCCACAGCAGCAGCTTCACTGGCAGCAGCAGCAGTGAACAGAGCAGCAGCAGCTTCAGCAGCAGTGGTGGCTCCAACAGTGGCAGCTACAACAGCAGCAGAGGGTCCAGCAACAGCAGCTTCAGCAGCAGTGGCTACAGACCCAGCAGTGGTAGCTTTAGCAGCAGCAGTTTCAGCAGCAGGGGCGCTGATCTGCAGGGCCACACTTGCCAGGCTCGGTTTGCCCTGTAGGAGAAGCCAGTGCCCAGCTCCAGAAATCAGAACAGCAGCCTGACGACCCAGGCAGCAACTTGACTGACACCAAAATCATCCAAGGTAAATGGGATTGAACCAGGGAAGGGTCTCACTTAGTTGCAAGCTGACTTGGATCCCTCAACAGACCAGAAAATTTAACCTCCTTGTTGATAGAGGATCTGGTCGTTATAATAACTACTCTTGCATACATACTTCAGGCTGTTTTTGATTGAATATGCACAGCGTTTAGTTAAATTTTAGAATCTACCTGTATTTTATTCCACTCAGCCTGCTTGAATACTCCAATAGCAGGCAAACTCAACCCCTAGGAACACCTTTGTACATACTCTGACACCTTAAGCTCCTACCCTGAAATATATAACACCTAACACCTTAAGCTCCTACCCTGAAATATATAACATTAAATCAATTGATACAGCTAAGAATACCCAACTAGCTAGAAAATCCAAGCATTAACTTAATCCAAGATGCAAAAATATATACATTATAACACAAGAAACACTAAAAAGCAAGATGATATAAATCCACCTAAAAGTATTAATGCATCAGAAATGTCCTCCAATGAGAACGAGTTAGAGGAAATGCCTGAGAAAGAGTTCACAAGAATGATTATAAATATGTTCAAAGAGGTCAAAGAACAAATCAAAAGAAACAAAGAAGAAATCAAAGAGGAAATCAAAGGAATCAAAGAAGATGCAGGACACCAATTTAATGAAATGAAGAAAGCAATAAAAGACATAAATAAGGAAATAGAAATAATAAAGAAAAACCAGTCAGAATTACTAGCAATGAAGAACACAGTTAATGAAAAAAAAACTGTAGAAAATCTCACCAGTAGGATGGATGAGGGAGAGGACAGAATATCTAAGCTAGAAGACCAGGTGGCAGATCTAATACAGTCCAACAAAGAGAAAGACAAACTTATAGAAAAGTATGAGTGGGAATTTCAAGATATTCGGGACACTATGAAAAGATCCAATGTAAGAATTCAGGGCATAGTATAAGGAGAAGAAATCCACTCCAAAGGCATAGTAGGCATCTTCAACAAAATCATAGAAGAAAAGTTCCCCCAAATTGGGAAAGAGGTGCCAATGCAGATGCAGGAAGCCTTTAGAACCCCAGCCAAACAAAACCTGGAAAGAACCTCTCATCACCATATTATAATCAAACTTCCAAACACACACACCAAAGAAAAAATATTGAAAGCAGTTAGAGAGAAGAATCAAGTTACCCACAAAAGCAAGCCCATCAGGATTACAGCAGATTATTCAACAGAAACTTTTAAAGCCAGAAGGGCTTGGAGTGATATATTCCAAGTTCTGAAAGATAACAACTGTCAAGCAAGGTTACTTTATCCTGCAAAGTTATCCATTAAAATAGACGGAGAAATGAGGACATTCCATGACAAAAGCAGGTTAAAGGAGTATTTGAAGACAAAACCAGCTCTACAGAAAATACTTGATAGAATCCTCCATGCAGAAGAAAAGGAAAAGCACACATATAAGGAACCTAGAAAAAACAAGCAATACTCAAATACTAGTTAACTGAACAGAGCACAGGTAGAACCTGAACCACCAAAAAAAAATAAAAAAAAAAGGCAAACATAAATGCACACCTTTCAATAATATCTCTTAAAATCAACAGCCTCAATGCCCCAATGAAAAGACATAGGTTTGCAGACTGGGTTAAAAAGCAGGATCCTACAATTTGTTGTCTACAAGAAACTCACCTTTCTACAAAGGATAGACATTATCTTAGGGTGAAAGGTGGAAGACGGTGTTTCAAGCAAATGGGCCTAGAAAACAAGCAGGGGTTGCTATCCTAGTATTGCACAAGGTAGACTTTAGTCCAACGTTAGTCAAGAAAGATAAGGAAAGTCACTTTATATTGATTAAGGGCACACTCCAACAGGAGTACATTACAATACTAAACATATATGCACCTATCATGGGGGCTCCCAAATTTGTCAAACAAACACTATTAGAACTAAGGTCACAGATAACACCAAACACAGTAGTGGTGGGTGACTTTAACACCCCACTCTCATTAATTGACAGGTCCTGCTGGGAAAAAATAAACAGAGAGGCATCTGGACTTAATGAGGTCATAGAAGGAATGGACCTAACAGATATATACAGGACATTTCATCCAAAGGATACAGAATATACATTCTTTTCGGCAGCACATGGAACATTGTCTAAAATAGACCATATATTAGGACACAAAGCAAATCTTAACAAATTCAGGAAAAGTGAAATCCTTGCATTCTATCTGACCACAATGGAATTAAACTAAAAATCAGTTTCAAGAAAGGCTATAGAGCATACACAAAATCATGGAAACTAAACAATACGCTACTAAATGACGAATGGGTCAATGAAGAAATCAAGAAGGAAATAAAAAAAATTCATAGAGTCAAACGATAATGAGAATACAACATATCAAAATCTCTGGGATACAAATAAGGCAGTTCTAAGAGGTAAATTTATAGCCTTAAGTGCCTATATTAAGAAATTAGAAAGGTCGCAAGTAAACGACCTAATTCTTCACCATAAAGCCTTGGAAAAAGAAGAACAAGGCAAACCAAGAATCAGTAGGCGAGAAGAAATAATAAAGATTAGGGCAGAAATTAATGAAATAGAAACAACAACAACAACAAAAAAAACAATCCAAAGAATTAATTAAACAAAAAGTTGGTTGTTTGAAAGGATAAACACGATTGATAAACCCTTAGCAAATCTGACCAAAAGAAAGAGAGAAGAGACACAAATTAATAAAATCAGAGATGAACAAGGTAAAATCACAACAGATTCCAGAGAAATTCAAATAATCATTGGGACATACTATAAAAGCATATACTCCACAAAGTATGAAAATCTGAAAGAAATGGATGATTTCCTTGATTTATATGACCTAAGTAAATTAAATCAAAATGAGATTAATCACTTAAATAGACCTATAACAAACATGGAGATCCGAAGAGTTATCAATAATCTCCCAACTAAAAAAAGCCCAGGCCCAGATGGATTCACTGCTGAGTTTTACCAGACCTTTAAGGAAGTGCTAACACCATTGCTTCTTAAGCTTTTCCAGGTAATAGAAAAAGAAGGAATTCTACCAAACTCCTTCTATGAGGCCAGCATCATCCTGATACCAAAACCAGGCATAGATAGAACAAAAATGAAAATTACAGACCAATCTCCCTCATGAACATAGATGCAAAAATTCTCAACAAAATATTGGCAAACAGAATACAAGAGTATATGAAAAAGATCATTCACCCTGACCAAGTAGGCTTTATCCCAGACATGCAGGGATGGTTCAACATATGCAAATCTATAAATGTAGTACATTACATAAATGGGCTGAAGGACAAAAATCACATGATCATCTCATTAGACGCAGAGAAAGCATTTGAAATAATCCAACATCCCTTCACGACAAAAGTCCTACAGAGACTGGGAATAGTAGGAACATATCTCAATATAATATAGGCTATTTATGACAAGCCTACAGCCAACATATTACTAAATGGGGAAAACTGGAAGCTTTTCCACTAAAATCAGGAACAAGACAAGGGTGTCCACTGTCCCCACTTTTATTGAATATAGTTTTCGAAGTCTTAGCCATAGCAACAAGGCAAGAGACACACATAAAAGGGATACAAATTGGAAAAGAAGAGATCAAGTTATCATTATTTGCAGATGACATGATTCTATACATAAAGGACCCTAAAGACTCTACTAGCAAACTGTTAGAGCTGATAAAATCCTACAGCCATGTAGCTGGATACAAAATCAATACACTGAAATCAGTAGCCTTCATATATGCTAACAACAAACACACAGAGGATGAAATCAGAGAATCAATCCCATTCACAATTGCATCAAAAACAAACAAATAAATAAATAAATAAATAAATAAATAAATAAATAAATAAATAAAGTACCTTGGAATAAACCTAACCAAGGAAGTAAAGAATCTCTACAATGAGAACATTAAAACACTCATGCGAGAAATTACAGAAGACACTACAAAGTGGAGAAACATCCCTTGTTCCTGGATTGGAAGAATCAATATTGTGAAAATGGCAATCTTACCTAAAGCAATCTACATATTTAATTCAATCCCTATGAAAATTTCAAAGGCTTTCTTCATGGAAATAGAAAAAAATAATCCAAAAATTCAGAGCCATAGTAACAAAAACAGCATGGTACTGGCACAAAAACAGACATGTAGATCAGTGGAACAGAATAGAGGACCCAGATGTAAGCCAAAGTAGCTATAGCCACCTGATATTCGATAAAAATGCCAAAAATACTCCTTGGAGAAGAGATAGCCTCTTCAGCAAATGGTGTTTTGAAAACTGGATATATATCTGCAGAAGGATGAAAATAGATTCTTCTCTCTCGCCATGCACAAGAATTAAGTCCAAATGGATTAAAGACCTTAACATCAGACATGAAACTCTGAAACTGCTAGAGGAAAAAGTTGGGGAAACACTTCAACATATTTGTCTTGGCAAAGACTTTCTGAGTACAACGCCAATTTGTCAGGCAATAAAACCACAGATTAATCTCTGGGACCTCATGAAATTACAAAGATTTTGCACTGCAAAGGACACAGTGAAAAAAGCAAAGAGGCAACCTACAGAATGGGAAAAAGTCTTCACCAGCTATATATCTGATAGAGGATTAATATCTAGGATATACAAAGAACTCAAAAAGTTGAATAATAAGGAATCAAACAAGCCAATCAAAAAATGGGCTATGGCAGATGCACAAGGGGGCACACACGTCTCGAGTTCGTTTGCAGAGGCTGGAAGCCCTGGTGCGCCCATTCTCTCTCTCTCCCTCTATCTGTCTTTCTCTCTGTGTCCGTTGCTCTCAAATAAATAAATAAATAATTTTTAAAAAATGGGCTATGGAGCTAACTAGTGCATTCTCAATTGAAGAAATAAGAATGGCATATAAGCATCTAAAAAAATGTTCTACGTCACTAGTCATCAGGGAAATGCAGATTAAAACTGCATTGAGATTCCATCTCACTCCTGTCAGATTTGCCACCATCATGAAAACAAATGATCATAAATGTTGGCAGGGTTGTGGAAAAAAAGGAACCTTCTACACTGCTGGTGGCAATGCAATCTGGTCCAGCTATTGTGGAAATCAGTGTGGAGGTTCCTAAAACAGCTAAAGATTGATCTACCATATGACTCAGCTATAGCTCTCCTAGGCATATATCCTAAGGACTCATCTCATTTTCTTAGAAGCACGTGCTCTACCATGTTTATTGCTGCTGAATTTATAATAGCTGGGAAATGCAACCAGCCTAGATGTCCCTCAACTGATGAGTGGATAATGAAGATGTGGCACATTTATATAATGGAGTTCTACTCAGCAGTAAAGAAAAATTAAGTTATGAAATTTTCAGAAAAATGGATGGACCTGGAAAGGATTATACTAAGTGAGGTAACTCAGGCCCAGCAAGCCAAGTGCCACATGTTCTCTCATATGTGGATACTAGCTGCAGATGATTGGGCTTCTGTGTGAGAAGGAAAATACTTGGTAGCAGAGGCCAGTAAGTTAAAAAGGAAACATTAAGGGAAGAGAAAGGAAGGGAGGAGGAGAATTAATAGGTTGATATTGTATATATGCAAGTACAATGATTGTAATGGGGAGTTAATATGATGGAGAATGTAATTTCAAAGGGGAAAGTGTGGGGGTGGGGATGGTGCGAATTACCATGGGATTTTTTTTTTATAATCATGGAAATTAATAAAAATTAAAAAAAATAAAAATAAAGAAAATGTGATTTCATTTCTTCAATGAAAGTTTGGTAGAATTCAGCTGAGAATTTGCCAGGTACTAGACTTTTCTTGGAAGGTTTTGATTTCATTTTCAGTCTTGATGATTATGATTGGTTTGTTTTGGAAATGCATCTTCTCTGTACTTAGTCTTGGTAGGTAGTATATTTCTAGAAATTCATCACTTTATTACAGGTTATCCAATTTTGTGGAGTGAAGGTTTTGGAAATATGCCCTGATGGTTCTTCCAATTTTATTGGTGTCTGCCTTGACCTCTCCCTTTTCATTTACATATTTGTTAAGTTGAAATTTCTCCCCTACATATTTGATTAAATTGACCAGCATTCATCAATATTCTTTATTTAAAATAACTAATCCAAGAGCAGTTGGTTACCTACCATGGCATGACCGTGTGCCACTATTGCACTTGCGTCAGATTCATGTCATGTTGTTTGTTTTGGCATTGCTTAGATTTTTAGTTGCTTGGACAGATGTTGGCCACTTTCACCCAGTTGCTCATGTAGCATCTTCTAGCACTAGATGGGCTAATTGTTTGGAGACATCATTTCATCAACTGTCTTTATTATTAATTTCAGCACTTATTTATCTCTGTTGTAACTGTTGCAGTCAGGTTCACATTGCTAGCAGAAATCAGCCAGCCAAGAGCAGATTTTGTGGAAAAAAAGGTTTATTTTGGTTTACAGACTAAAGGGGAACCTCTATGATGACAGGGAAAAATGATGGCATGAGCAAAGGGTGGACATCACGTGGTTGCCAACATACAGTGTACAGCAGGAAAGTGTATGAAACACTGGCAAGGGGGAGCTGGATATAATAGCCATAAGCCCCTCTCCCCACAATACACTGCATACAGGAAGAATTAATTAGCAAATCTCCATCAGTTTGGAATGTATCTTACTGAACACTTAAGTTTGTGGGGGGACACATGAATGAAACCACCACATTCTGCCCCAGCTCCCATAAACTGATAGACATATTTGATGCAAAATACAATGTATTCAATCCAACTTTACAAGTCCCCATAGTTTTTATGAATCCTAATGATGTTCAAACATCCCCATAATCTAAGGTCTATTAACTGAACCACAGTACCAACACCCTACCTTCTAAAAAAACCATAGTGGCACAGAGTAAACACTCACATTTGGCATAAAAAAGAAATATTCAACCAATACAAGATTTAAAACAACCAGGGCAAACAAACTCTGTAAATCCAAGTCCAACAACTCTAGTCAGTGACAAATCTCCAAGACCAATTATTCCAACCAGTAAAAAGTCTCTGGAGTTCCAATTCTGCCCATCCAGCTAGGCTACTCACAGTCCTGGAAAACTTTGTCAGCCAACAGCTCTTCTTATCAGCCATCATGTGGTCCCATCAACTCCACTGGGTCTCCACTGCAAGCCAAGGACCATCCTCATGGTTCTATGGGATCTTCATGTAGTAATCCAGCAAAACTGCTCCATACTTCCCATAACCATTTCCAAAACATAAGATCTTGTGACAAATTCAATGATTCTCTCTTTTCTGCATTTCTTATACTCCATAATACCATGCGTGGTGCCAATTGGTTAATCCAGGTAGGGGCAAAAAAAAAAAAAAAAGCAGACATTAAAGAACAGGCCAGTTCAGCATTATGGCCCCATCAAAAGATTACATTCTTTATGTTGTCCCAATGGAGGTCAGCTGAGCCAACCTTAATGGTTGTAATCTCTCAATTGCAGCTGAACAAGCAGCAGTTTCAGCCTAAAGATTTCTTTTTGTTCCATATCCTTTTGCTTGTACCAGACCATTTCTACACTGCAACACTGCACAGATTCTAAGGACCTGGGTATAACAGCAAGCCTCTCACACAAACTACTTCTATCCCATTCCAGGCAAAGTTCTTTCTCGCCCTCATAATCAAAACCTCACGGTTCATAGTTCTTATTGCATACAGGTCTTTCAACTCTGACCAGAATAGTCCATCAAGGTGTACTTACAGCACTGCAAGGCATCTCTTAGGCCAAGATTTTAAATCCTTCCACGTTCTCTTGAAAATCAGCTCCAAAAGGCAAAAGGCATACAGTCAAGTGTCTAGAAGCAAATTATACCATTACTCTCTACCAACATTATTGTTTCAGTCAGCTTCACATTGCTGGCAGCAATCACCCAACCAGAAGCAGTATGTGGAGGGGGGAGTGTTTAGTTTGGCTTACAGACTTGAGGGGAATCTCCATGATGGTAAGGGAAAACAAAGGCATGAGAAGAGGGTGAACATCATACCCAGGACAACATAAGGTGGACAATAGAAACAGGAAAGTGTACCAAATATTGGCACTGGGAAACTGGCTACAACACCCATAAGCCTGCCCCCAATAATATACTGCCTCCAGAAGGCTTTAATTTCCAATTTCCATCAGCTGCAGAGACTAACCTTCAAAATACCTAAGTTTATGGGGGACATCTGAATCAAACCACCACAGTGAAAGAAACTCCAACTTATACTTTTATGAATTAAGTGAATAAATAATCAAAATTGTTTGGGATTATGATATAATAAGTTTAATTATATCATATTAAAATTGTGAAGGGATAATAAAAATTGTCTATTACTCCTTAAAGCAGTTCAGAAAATTAGAGAATGTGTTATAACCACAGAGTTTTATCAAAAATTAAAGAAATTAAATGAGATAGAAAGTCCACTGAAAATCATATATATATGTAAATATTTTTATTTACCAATGAACTTTTTTATCTAGGCTATATTCCAATGAGTAATGTTCGAAAATGCAAACGTAAATCATCTTACATAAAATACAATGTAGGTATGTACATAAGTGTGAATGAAATATTTTTTTTTAAAAAAAGGAGGGACTTCCAGTTAAGATGGTGGCATAGGAACCATGCCAAAGAAGCCCAGGGTAGGGGGAAAAAATGGAAAAATAAACACTTTTACTAAAACGTGAGGCGCATAAGAAATTAAAATGGGAGCAGAGAAGTAGGAGAGATCCAGAGCATCCAGAGCCCACACAGGTAGGCTGAAGTGGCTCCAGCAGTGGTGGCTCCAGCACTGACAGAAGTGGCTCCAGCAGGAGTAGTGTTGGCATAGCAACAGCTTCAGCAGCAGCAGTGGCAGAGTTGTCTCCAGTAGTAGCGTGCCAGGTCTGCAGTGCAGGAGCTGCCAGGCTCAGCTTGAGCCACAGGAAAAGCCATTACCCAGCTGCAGAGAACAGAACAGTGGTCCAGCAACCCAGCCAACTTACTTGAACCCACAGCACACCAAACAGAAACATAAGCAGAAGCATAGCATAACTGAGACTAAAATCATCCCAAAAGGTAACTGGGATTGCACCAAGTCAGTACTATCCTAAAAACCTGGTATATATCCCTGAATGTGAAGTGCTAATTGTACCTTCCATATCAGGATAAATGATAGGTTAAGTCTGATGGATGGTCAGATTTACCATTCTTAAATAAGCTATATTTTGGGCTTGTTATTTGTTGCTTCTTTATTTATAGTGGCATTGTTTATTCTTCTGTTATACATTACGGAAGGGTCTCACTTGGTCACAAGCTGACATGGAATGCTCAAAAGACCAGACATCTTAACCCCCTTGTTGATAGAGGATCTGGTTTTCATAATAGCTACTCTTGCATAAATACTCTGTACTTTTTTTCATTGAATGTGTACATTATTTAGTTAAATTTTAGAAACTATCTGTATTTTGTTCAATTCTGCCTACTTGAATATTCCCATAGCAGGCAAATCCAACCCCTGGGGTCACTTTTGTAGATATTCTGAGAGTCTTAATATCCACACCTAAAACCTTAAGATCCTACCCTGAAAATATATATCAGATTATTGATAAAGCTAATAATACCCAGCTAACTAGAAAATCCAAGCATTAACTTAATCCAAGATGCAAAAATATATGCATTATAACACAAGAAACACCAAAAGTCAAGACAATATAAATCCACCAAAAAGTATTAATGCATTACTAATGACCTCCAGTAAGAATGAGTTAGAGGAAATGTGTGAGAAAGATTTCAATAGAATGATTGTAAATATGTTCAAAAAAGAAATCAAAGGAATAAAAGAGGAAACGAAAGTATTCAAAGAAGACACAGGACACCAATTTAATGAAATAAAGAGGTCAATACAAGACATAAATAAGGAAATAAAAACAAGAAAGAAAAACCAGTCAGAATTACTAGCAATGAAGAACACAGTTAATGAAATAAAAAACTCTGTAGAAAATCTCCCCAGTAGAATGGATGATGGAGAGGACAGAATATCTAAGCTAGAAGACCAGGTGGCAGATATAATACAGTTCAATAAAGAGAAAGACAAACTAATAGAAAAGTATGAATGGGAAGTTCAAGACATTTGGGACCATATGAAATGATCAAACATAAGAATTCAGGGTATAGTAGAAGGAGAAGAATTTCACTCCAAAGGCATAGTAGGCATCTTCAACAAAATCATAGAAGAAAACTTCTTCCAAATTGGGAAAGAGGTGCAATGCTGATACATGAAGCCTTTAGAACACCAGCCAGACAAAACCTGGAAAGAACCTCTCCTTACCATATTATACTCAAACTACCAAACATATAAACCAAAAATATTGAAAGCAGTTAGAGAGAAAAATAAAGTTACCTACAAAGGCAAGCTCATCAGGATAACATCAGATTACTCAACACAAACATTAAAAGCCAGAAGAGCTTGGAGTGATATATTCCAAGTTCTGAAAGACAACAACTGTCAAACAAGGTTACTTTATCCTGCAAAGCTATAGATTCAAATACATGGAGAAATAAGGACATTCCATGACAGAAGCAGACTAAAGGACTATTTGAACACAAAACCAACTCTTGAAAGAATCCTCCATGCTGAAGAAAAAGAAAAGAAAAGCACACATATAAGGAACGTGGAAAAAAAAATACTCAAATACTAGTTAACACAAGAGACCAAGGTAGAACCAAACTAAAAAAATTAAAAATAAAAATAAAAAAGACAAACATAAATAAACACCTTTCAATCACATCTCAACATATCAGTGTCCTCAATGCACTAACGAAAAGACACAGATTTGCAGACTGGGTTAAAAAGCAAGATACTACAATTTGTTGCCTCCAAGAAACCCACATTTATTTCTACAAAGAATGCACATTATCCTAGGGTAAAAGGTTAGAAAATGGTGTTTCAATCAAATGGACCTAGAAAACAAATAGGGGTTCCTATCTTAATATCTGACAAAGTAGATTTCAGTCCAACATTAGTCAAGAAACATAAGGAAGGTAACTTTATATTGATTAAAGGCACACTCCAACAGGAGGACATTACAATCCTAAACATATATGCAGCTAACATGGGGGCACCGGAATTCATCAAACAAACACTATTAGAACTAAGGTCACAGATAACACCAAACACAATGGTAGTGATAGTGTGCTTCCACACCCAGATCGCATGCACAGATCGATCCCTGTGTGCAGAAGCTTAAAGTGCTCTGCACACTTGCCCAAACTACTGTTCAGTGAGGCCAGTGACACAGCAACTGCCACACAATCCCAGAGTGTCTCTCGCATGGGCCAGCTCAGGTGACCTCTCCTACCTGTCTGCTGCATCTGCCATCCTACATTCTCCTGTGGCAGAGGAGTGTAGACTGTTTCCCGGTCCCAGGGTTCCCAGCCAGAGTTTGGGCTGCTTCAGGGCTTTGTATCTCAGTTCCCCTCCAAGATCCAACACAGGCAGCTTTGGTGCATTACAGCTTCAGGATTCAGGCAACTTTGGCGCCCCTGTCAGGCAGTAGATAGGTCTTTGGCAAGTGGGATCCAAATCCCAGGCTGCCTAAAAACTGCCCCAGGCTGCCTCAGATTCCCACTGAATTAGAGCCCAGGCTGATCCACCCACCTACCTTCCCATACACTGTCATGGGCAGAAGAAATAACATGAAAAATCAAATGCAAGAAAACCCAGTTAGACCACCCAGTCCTACAATGAAACACCCAATCAAAACATAGAAGGGTTATTAGGATCAGAACATCAAATTGAAGTTATGAGCAATTCAACCCTGACCAACCTACTGATAGAACTTGCAGGAAAGCAACAAAGGACCAATGATTGTGTTGATGCTACTATCACTAAGCTAGGGTGTGCCCCACAATTCGAGAACAGGGAAAGCTACCCAACTCCTTTTATGAAGCTAGTATCACCATTATTCCAAAACCAGGCAGAGACACCACAAGAAAAGAAAACTACTGGCCTATTTCCCTGATGAACTTAGATGCAATGATCCTGAACAAAATCCTCGCAAACCAAACCCAACACTTGACCAAGTGGGATTTATCCCAGGAACACAAGGGTGGTTCAACATATGGAAATATGTCAATGCAATACACCACATAAACAAGGTTAAACATAAAAACCACATGATCATTTTGAGAGATGCAGAAAAGGCCTTTGACAAGATACTGCATCACTTCATGATCAAAACTTTGGAGAGAATTGACATTTTTGGTTCATACCTTAACATAATAAAGGCAATATACAAAGCTCCAAAGGCCCAAATAATATTTAATGGAGAGAGACTGGAGGAATTCCTATTAAGATCAGGAATAAGACAGGATTGTCCTCTCATACCTCTGCTGTTCAATATAGTACTGGAAGTCCTAGCTCAAGCAATAAGAAAGGAGAAGGAAATAAAAGGGATACAATTTGGAAAGGAAGAAGTTAAGTTAGCTCTATTTGCTGATAACATGATTGTATATGTAAGAGACCTGAGAAACTCCATCCCAAAGCTCCTGAAGGTGATTAACTCCTATAGCACAGTAGCAGGATACAAAGTCAATGCACAAAAATCAGTAGCATTTCTATATGCAAATGACAAAGATACAGAGAAAGAAATAAGGGACATAGTCCCATTTTCAATAGCAACAAAAAAATAATAATAAAATACTTGAGAATAAAGTTAACCAAGGAAGTGAAAGAAATATACAAAGAAAACATAAAAACCCTCAAAAAAGAAATTGAGGAGGACTTCAGAAAATGGAAAGACCTCCCATGATCCTGAATAGGCAGAATTAACATTGTGAAGATGACAATCCAACCAAAGACAATATATAGATTTAATGCAATTCCAATTAAAATCCCTATAGTGTTCTTCACAGAGATTAAAAAAAAAAAAATCTCACTGTTTATATGGAAAGGCAGAAGGCCTTGCATTTCCAAACATATACTCAGCAAAAGAAATACCTCTGGTGGCATCAGTATAACTGATCTAAAGCTATATTACAAAGACATAGTAATAAAAACAGCACGGCACTGGCATAAAAACAGTAGTATAGACCAATGGAATAGATTTGAGAACCCAGGCTTTGGGTCAAGCAACTATAGCTACTTGATATTTGAAAAAGTCCCGAACAATATAGGCTGGAAAAAAGACAGCATCTTCAACAAATGGTGCTAGACAAACTGGATAACTACATGAAGGAAACTGAAACATGATCTACACATCTCACCATGCACTGCACTCAAGTCCAAATGGATCAAAGACCTCAATGTAAGACTAGAAACTTGAATACTACTGGAAGAAATGTTAAGAAGTACTTTCCATGATATAGGAATGGAAAAAGACTTCCTGAACAAAACCCCATTAGCTCATGATCTTAAACAGTCACTCAACCAATGGGATCACATGACGCTGAATAGTTTCTTTACAGACAAGCATACAATAAGGATATGCAATAGATCACCCACAGAATGGGAGAAAATATTTGCAGGTTGGCCAACTGATAGAGGCATAATCTCTAGAATCTACAAAGAACTCAAAAATCTAAACAGTAAGAAGTCAAACACCCCACTCACAAAATGGGGCAAAGAGATGAACAGGCAGTTCACAGAAGAACCACAAATGGCAAACACACAATTAAGAAAATGTTCATCATCCATAATCATCAGAGAAATGCAAATTAAAACAACTATGAGATTCCACCTTACCTGAATAAGGATAGCAAACATCAAAACATCAAACGAAAATAAATGCTGGTGAGGATGTGGTGGAATAGGAACACTCATCCACTGTTAGTGGGAATGTTGGATGGTGGTACCACTTTGGAAAGCAATATGGCGACTCTCTGAAAATGCTGACTATAAAGTTACCAACATACCCAGTTATTTCTTTACTGGGCATCTATGCTAAAACCTTCAAACCACAGGCCAGAGAGATTTGCTCAACCATGTTTATAGCATCTCAATTCGTAATAGCTAAGTGCTGGAATCAATCCTGATGTCCATCACAAGAAGAATATATAACTACTATGTGGTATATCTACACAATGGAATTCTACACAGCTGTAAGAAAAAATGACACAAAAAAATTTGAGGAAAAATGGTTGAACCTGGAGCAGATCATCCTCAGTGAACTTACCCAATCACAGAAAAAAAATTGCCACATATTCTCACTAATATACAGTACCTAACCTGAATCTACCCAAGATACCTTACATACCCAGCAAGCTTCTCATGGACTAGATACTAGGATGGATGGGGAGGGTTGGGAGGGTATAGAAGGGTGGAAAACACTAATTTAGACCAAACAGCAGTAGAACCATAAAATTCTAATTCCTAAAAGGCAGACCAAATGGTTGAACCCTCACCAGGCCCTGAACCACAAAACACTGGAGAGGGTAGGATCAATCTATCCTAAACCTTCTACATCTTCCCTTCCTCCCTCTTCCTCTCCCTCTCTCTCCCTCTCTCCTCCATAACTCTTGTATATTAGTTATATTCTTCCTCATTTTCTTAGTGGGCACTGACCTGTGACTCCCAGTACCAGCATGGGGCTATCATACACAATGAGCTTTTGATCAGAGAAACCTACAAGGTTTCCTAAAAGAATGACAGATTTCTGTCAGAGTACTTGATGACTCACCAAAGTTAGTGGTAAGACCCTATTGCTGAAGACACCATATGCTTCTGACAGGTAAAATAGAATGGCATGGCTGGAAGGCAGGAGAGAGTCAGTCCCCAGACAGTCAGTGTATCTAGTGCCAGAAGTTGCTACATGGGCGACTGGGGGAAATAACCAGTATGTCTCCAAGCAACTCATGGTCTAACCTACTTACCAACAAATAACTGGTTGTGGTGCCCACACAAGTGCAATAGTGGCACACAGCCATAGTGGGGAACCAACTGCTCTTGATGTGGCTAACTGATCCCCTCAGTGGTTTGGGACCCTTAGTTGGAGCTGGGAAACAAGTCAGAATCATATCCAAACATAAACCCTCTCTCCAATATCAAGCTACCATCAATCATGGGCTACAAGAGGGTCTACACTTTTTAAACTCTCTATTAAAAAAAAAAAAAAAAAAAAGTAAGGGTTATTTCATTTGCCCAGGAAGTAACTTACTCTCCGTTGGAGAATCTGCTTCTCTTTTCCAGATAGATGCAGATCCTAAAGAAAGAGCCACTCCATCAGACCTCAAAAGTGCCCTGGCTGAAACTAAGGAAAATTAGCATAACACACAAGGGTGCTGTTTTCTTGATGAACCAGATACCAGCCCAAGGGGGAAGGAGACCAACACTGAGAAAAATCAACTCCTACCAAATCAGAGAGCCAGAGCCTCAGAGGCCCCCAACACCTTATCACTGAAGCAGACAAAAAATGAACCCAACATGGCTCAGGGAAATTTTGCGGAAGAGGGTGTGGAAAAAATGTCAGAGCCACATGTTCGGTCAGGATATGCAGACACATTTATCGTACCAATAACTGTGGGCTAACTGCCCAAGTCATGACCCATATACCTCAACAATGAGAGGACAATGGTGAGTGGGTAGGTCATGGATGAGCCTAATAATGGTACCAAACTGCCTGTATTTGCAGAATAGAAAACTAATAAAAAAATAACAATAAATTTAAAAAAAAAAGAAAATAGAAAAGTCACAAGTAAATGACCTACTGCTTCAACATAAAGTGTTGGAAAAAGAAGAACAAGGCAAAACAGAAGTCAGTAGAAGGGAAAAAAAATAATAAATATTAGGGCATAAATTAATGAATTAGAAACCCCCCCAAAAAAATCCAAGGTATTAATGCAACAAATAGTTGTTTATTTGAAAGAATAAACAAGATTGATAAACCCTTAGCAAATCTGACCAAAAGAAAGAGAGGAGAGACACAAATTAATAAAATTAGAGATGAAAAAGGCAACATCACAACAGACATCAGAGAAATTTCAAAAATCATAGGGACATAATAAAATTATATACTCCACTAAGTATGAAAATCTGAAAGACATGATTTCCTTGATTTATATGACCTACCTAAATTAAATCAAGATGATAATAATTTAAATAGATCTATAAAAATCATAGAGATCTAAGCAGTTATTAAAAATCTCTCAACTAAGGACATCTGGCCAAGATGGGACCACCTAGCTGCACTGCAGATACCGGGGAAAGAAAGGCAAAGACATTGAGGGTTATCAGGGTCTTCCGGCCAGTGGGAGGGCACAGAGTGGGGAAAAACAGGGAAGCACGCATCCCCCCTCAGGTGGGTAGTCTACTCCCACACATACAGCTGCCATGCCCCACAACCCACGCCCTGTGCGGCTGTGCTCCAATTGCGCGCCCGCCAGCCCATTGTGCTGATGTGGGGACCTCCACCTTTGTGCTCTGATCCTGTGCATTGACCAGCCACACTGTGTTCAGTTCTCACGTCCTCGGGGGCCACCTCTGCCGTGTTTAGGCAGCTGCCAGACCCCAGCTGCTGCGCTCCAATCGCTTGCCCACCAGCCAGCCTCTGCTGTGTCCTGATCTTGTGCCTGCATCAGCTGCCTCTGCACTACAGTTGCACGTGCAACAGGCCCAGTCTCACAGCAAGGGCCACACAAGTCCACACTGAGTCACTAGCGACAGCTCAGGTGCCATCCCCTACCTGTCCATTGCCACCCTTCCCCCACTCCCATGAGGTGGGAGAGTGCAGACTGTTTGCAGGTCCCAGTGTTCCCAGCCAGAGTTTGGGCAGCTTCAGGGCTTGCTATCTCAGTCCCCTTTCAAACTCAAAGGCAGACAGCATGGGTGCATTACTGGGTGAGAATTCAGGTAACTTTGGTGCACCTGTGAGGCAATAGATAGGCGGCTTTGGCAAGAGAGAGCAAAAACCCAGCCTGCTTGCAACTGCCCCAGGCTGCCTTGGATTCTCATTGAGCTAGAGCCCAGGCTGTTCCACCCACCTACCTGCCCATTCACTGACATGGGTAGACCACAGCACAAAAGAAATAACATGAAAAATAAAACGCAAGAGAATCCACACAGATCACCCAGTCCAATAAGGATTACATCTAACCAAAACATAGAAGAGTGTTTAGGATCAGAACATCAAGTGCAAGCTATAAGTAATGCAACCCTGACAAACCTACTGCTAGAACTTGCAGGAAAGATACAAAGGACAGATAATCGTGTGGATGCTACCATCACTAAGCTAGAGCAATATGATAAGACATTAGAAGGAATTCAAAGAGAGCTAAGAGAGTTGAGGGAGAGTGAAAAAAAAGAGGACCTTAAAAACCAGCTGGCCACACAGAATGAAAACATAAATAAATGCAAGGATGATTTCCAAGAATCATAAAGAAAATAAGAAAATGAGGTGAAAAGGGAGCTGGACAGAGCGATGGAAGTGATACATAGGAAAGTAGTAGAAAACGCAAACTTAAGTGAACACGTCCAAAACTCACTACAGGCTCTCAAGAATAGAGTCAGCAAAGTGGAAGATAGAAATTCTGATCTGGAAGAAAGGATGGAAGAAACAGTTTGAGAGTCCAAAAATCTCAGTAAGTTCAAAAGTTCCTGTGAAAAGAACATGAAGGAATTGTGGGATACACTTAAACATCCCAATATCAGAATCACTGGAATACCAGAAGGAGAAGAATTTCTGACCAAAGGAATAGAGAACATATTTAACACAATATGAAGAAAACTTCCCCCGTCTCTTAAAAGAAAGGCCCATCAAGATACAAGAAGCAAACAGAACTCCTAACTGACTAGACCAAAGGAGAAAATCCCCAAGACATATTATCATTAAGACTCTAAACATTGACACCAAAGAGAAAATCCTAAAAGCAGCTAGGGAAAAACATCACACCACTTTCAAAGGAAACCCCATCAGAATTACTTCAGACTTCTCAATGGGAACCCTGAAAGCTAGATGGGCCTGGAATTAAACTCTCCAAACTCTAAGAAACTATGGCTTCCAACCCAAACTACTCTACCCAGCAAAAGTCTGCCTTATAATAGATGGTGAAAGTAAAACTTTCCATGACAAAACTCAGCTTTAGAATTACATGAACACAAAACCAAACGTACAGAAAATATTCCAGTAAATTCTCCACAGAGAAGAAACAAATAACCAAACAAAAATGCCTACAAGAAGCAGATCACAGCAACCAAACCCAGAGTAGACAGAAAAAATTTCAAATTCCATGGAAATGCCAACACACCTCTACAACCACAACATGGCAGGGATCAAATCAAATCTCACAGTTCTCACCCTAAATATTTGTGGCCTTAATTCACCCATCAAGAGACACAAGCTAACAGGGTGGATAAAAAAATTAGACCCCTCAGTCTGCTGCCTTCAAGAAACCCACCTTACCACTAAAGGCAGAAACCTCCTCAGCATGAAAGGGTGGAAAACAATATTCCACGCAAATGGGGATAAGAAACAAGCAGGTGTAGCTATACTAATATCAGATAAAATTGACTTCAAACAAAAACAATCAAAAAAGACAAAGAAGGCTACTTCCTTCTTATAAAGGGAACAATCCATCAAGAGGATATTATAATCATAAATCTGTATGCACCAAACACAGGGGCACCACAGTTCATAAAACAAAACCTACTTAACAATAAAACAGAAATAACCACCAACACCATCATAGCTGGGGACTTTAACACACCATTATCAGTAATAGACAGATCATCCAAACAGAAGCTCAACAGGGAAGTAAGAAAGCTCAACAAAACCATTCAGCACTTAGACCTAACAGACATCTACAGAACTTTCCATCCCAAATCCACAGATTACACATTCTTCTCAGCATCCCATGGAACATTCTCTAAAATATACCATATACTGGGTCACAAAGAATGCCTCCACATATTTAGGAAAATTGACATAATTCCATGCATGATATCAGATCATAATGCTATATTCCCAAAAATCAACAACAAAAAAACCAACAAGAACTCCAACGGCAACTGGAAACTGAATAGCACACTCTTAAACAATAAATGGATAGTGGATGAAATAAAAAATGAAATTGCAAAATTCCTGGAATTGAATGACAATGAGAACACATCATACCAAAAGTTATAGGACACAATGAAGGCAGTCCTTGGGGGAATATTCATAGCACTCAATGCCTTCATAAAAAAGACAGAAAGATCCCAAATCAATAGCCTAACCATCCACATAAAGGCATTGGAAAAACAAGAAAAATCCAACCCAAAGAGCTCCAGAAGGAAAGAAATAATTAAAATCAGAGCCGAAATTAATGAATTGGAAACCAAGGAAACAATTAAGGCAATTGACAAAACAAAGAGCTGGTTCTTTGAAAAAATAAACAAGATTGACAAACCTCTGGCCAATTTGATCAAGCAAAAAAAGGAGTTACACCAAATTAACAAAATTTAAAATGAAAAACGAGATATCACAACAGACATAAGTGAAATCAGCAGAATCATCAGGACTTATTTCAAAAACCTCTACTCCACAAAACTGAAAATTGTGGAGGAGTTGGATAAATTACTGGATGCATATCATCTTCCAAAGCGAAACTCAGAGCAGATTAATCACCTCAATGAACCCATCACACTCATGGAGATTGAAAAAGTAATAAAAATCCTCCCAAAAAAGAAGAGTCTAGGACCAGATGGATTCCCAGCCGAATTTTATCAAACCTTCATGGAAGAACTCAAACCACTCTTTCTAAAACTGTGCCACAAAATTGAAGAACAGGGAAAGTTACCCAACTCCTTGTATGAAGCTAGTATGACCTTCATCCCAAAACAAGGCAGAGATGCCACAAGAAAAGAAAACTACAGGCCTATTTCCCTAATGAACATAGATGCAAAGATCCTGAACACAATACTCGCAAACTGAATCCAACAACACATCAAAAGCATTATCCACCTTGACCAAGTTGGATTTATCTGAGGAACACAAGGGTGGTTCAACATACGAAAATCTGTCAATGTAATACACCAAATAAACGAGCTTAAACATAAAAACCACATGATCATTTCAATAGATGCAAAAAGGCCTTTGACAAGATACAACATCACTTCATGATCAAAATATTGGGGAGAATCGGCATGGCCAGTTCACATTTTAACATAATAAAGGCAATATGCAAAGCTCCAAAGGCCCAAATAATACTTAATGGAGAGAGACTGGAGGAATTCCCATTGAGGTCAGGAACAAGACAGGGATGTCCTTTCTCACCTCTGCTTTTCAATATAGTTCTGGAAGTGCTACCCCAAGCAATAAGACAGGATAAGGAAATAAAAGGGATACAATTTGGAAAGGAAGAAGTTAAGTTAGCTCTATTCGCTGATGACATGATTGTATATGTAAGAGACCCGAAGACACCAAAATTCCTGAAGGTGATTAACTCCTATAGCAAAGTAGCAGGATACAAAAATCAATGCACAAAAATCGGTAGCATTTCTGTATGCAAATGATAAAGATACAGAAAAAGAAATAAAGGACATAGTCCCATTTCCAATAGCAACAACAAAAAAATAAAATACCTTGGAATAACGTTAACCAAAGAAGAAAAGATCTATACAACGAAAATATAAAAAATCTCAAAAAAGAAATTGAGGAGGACTTGAGAAGATGGAAAGACCTCCCATGCTCCTGAGTAGGCAGAATTAACATTGTGAAGATGACAATCCTAACAAAGGCAATATATAGATTTAACACAATTCCAATTAAAATCCCTACAGTGTTCTTCACAGAGATAGAAAAAATGACCTCAAATTTCATATGGAAAGGCAGAAGGCCTCACATATCCAAACATATCCTCAGCAAACGAAATACCTCTGGTGGTATCACCATACCTGATCTAAAGCTATACTACAAAGCCATAGTAATAAAAACAACATGGTACTGGGATAAAAACAGGATTATAGACCAATGGAATACACTTGAGGACCCGGATTTTGGGTCAAGCAACTATAGCTACTTGATATTCGACAACAATATAGGCTGGAAAAAAGATAGCATCTTCAACAAACGGCGCTGGACAAACTGGATAACCACATGCAGGAAACTAAAACTTGATCCACACATTTCACTATGCACTACACTCAAATCTAAATGGATCAAAGACCACAACCTAAGACCAGAAACTCGAATACTACTGGAATAAAATTTAGGAAGTACTTTCCATGTTATAGGAATGGAAAAAGACTTCCTGAACAAAACCCCAGTGGCTCAAGTTCTTAAACAGTCACTCAACCAATGGGAAAATATGAAGCTGAAGAGTTTCTTTACAGACAAGCATATAATAAGCGAAGCCAATAGAATACCCACAGAATGGGCGAAAATATTTGAAACTTATCCAAATGATAGAGGCCCTATCTCTAGAATTTACAAAGAATTCAAAAGTCTAAACAATAAGAAGACAAATACCCCACTCACAAAATGGGGCACAGAGTTGAACAGGCAATTCACAGAGGAAGATATACAAATGGCAAACACACACTTAAGAAAATGTTCATCATCCCTAATCATCAGAGAAATGCAAATTAAAACAACTATGAGATTATACCTTACACCAATAAGGATAGCCAATATCAAAAAATCAAATGAAAATAAATACTGGTGAGGTTGTGGAGAAGCAGGGACACTCATTCACTGTTGTTGGGAATGCAGGATGGTACAACCACTTTAGAAAGCAATATGGAGACTCCTGAAAAAGCTGACTTTAGAAATACCAACAGACCCAGTTATACCATTACTGGGCATCTACCCTAAAACCTTCCAACCACAGGCCAGAGAGATTTGCTCAACCATGTTTGTAGTGGCTCAATTCGTAATAGCTAAAAGCTGGAATCAACCCAGATGTCCATCATTAGAAGAATGGATAACAAAGATGTGGTATATCTACACAGTAGAATTCTATACAGCAGTAAGAAAAAATGACACAAAGAAATTTGAGGAAAAATGATTGAACCTGGAACAGATCATTCTCAGTGAACTTACCCAATCACAGAAAAAAAATCAACACATAGTCTCACTCATCTACAACACCTAACCTGAATCTACCCAAGATACCTTACATACCCAGCAAGCACCTCATGGGCTAGACAATAGGATGGACGGGAGAGCAGGGAGGACATCGAAGGGTGTAAAACAGTAATCTTGACCCAAACAGCAATGGTACCATAAAATTCTACTTCCTAAAATCACACCAAATGGCTGAACCTTCACTAGACCCTTACAGGAAACACCTGAACCACAAGACACTGGAGAGGGGAGGATCAAGAGTAACCTAAATTTTCTACATCTTCCCTCCCTCCCTCTCCTCCTCTCCCCTCATCTCTCTCTTCTCTAACTCTTGTATATTAGTTATGTTTTTCCTCAATTTCTTAGTGGGCACTGACCTGTAACCCCCACTTCCAGCTTGGGGCTACCATCCACAATGAGCTTTTGATCAGAGAAACCTACAAGGTTTCCCAAACCAATGACAGACTTCTGTCAGAGTACTTGATGACCTACCAAAGGCCAGTGGTAAGACCCTATTGCCGAGGACTCTAATTGCAGCTGACACATAAAATGGAATGGAATGGCTGGAAGCCAGGAGAGAGTCAGTCCCCAGACAGTCAGCGTATCTAGTGCCAGAAGGTGCTACATGGGCGACTGGGGGAAATGACCAGTATCTGTCCAAGCAACTCATTGTCTAACCTAATTAGCAACAAATAACCTGATGTGATGCCCAAACAAGTGCAATAGTGGCACACAGCCATGGTGGGGAACGAACTGCTCTTGATTTGGCTAACTGATCCCCTCAGTGGTATGACACCCATAGCTGGAGCTGGGAAACAAGTCAGAACCATACCCAAACACAAGACCACTCTCCAATATCAAGCTATTATCAATCATGGGGTACAAGAGGGCCTATACCTATCAAAGTCTCTATCAAAAACGTAAGTGTTATCTCAATTTTCCAGGTTCTAACTTACTCTCTGTTGGAGAATCTGCTTCTCTCATATGTGAGTCCCAGCTACAGATGACTGGGCTTCTATGTGAGAAAGGAAAAAACTCAGTAGCAGAGGATAGTAAGCTAGAAAAAAGATATAAAGGGAAGAGGAAGGAAGGGAGGGGGGGGTACTTAATTGTATGGTATTGTATATATGTTAGTAGAAGAATAGATTAATATGTGTGAACAGGCCCAAATTGAGTGAGGCCTGGGGAAAAGATTGAGTAAAGGAAAGATAGAGGGAGGGCTAATCAAAATCTAAGAGGATTTAAAAAACTCATATGGAATCCTACCAGGAATAGATGGTAAGACCCTATTGCTGAAGACTCCACATACTTGGGCTGCAAGGCCACTGAGAAATCCTGCTGGAAGTGAACTGCTAACTTCCTCCATGTAGACCAACTGACAGAAAGCTAGAAGAAGCCAATCTGCATGCAGTTCAATGGGCTAGAGAGAGACATAACCAGTGAAGATACCGAACAGTGGACACTGTAAGCCTTATATTTGGCCAGACAGGCCAAATGAGCCAATGGTGCAGTAGTGGCACATCTGTTATTAGGGAAACCAACTGCCCTCTAATTGGACTGGAGGCCTGCTCCATGGGAGGGAATACATTCCTGATACTGAAAACTTAAAATGGGTAGTCATGAGCCCTAGGGGTGTAATGTCAGCTGTTGTCTGGCTAAATGTTTATACTGTGCTTATCAAACTGCCCAGTAAGCACTTCTGTTAATGTTCAAACCCTTATATTAATGTTACCCTCACTTTTGTTAGAGAATCTTCTCTTTTCAGATGGCAGTGACCTTGGGATGACTCAGAAGGTATCATGGTGATGGAAAGAAATGACTACAGTGCTCAGTACTGCAATCTCTATCACACCTTCCAAGGCTAGGGCTTAGGGCCTAATGTGGAAGAGGTGGCGGAAAGGATGTAAGAGCCAAAGGAAGGGTAGGACTCCATACAATATGCTCCCTCCAGACACAATATGGCCTGGATATCCATGACCTCACAGTGCCTGAAACTACATGCCTAAGAGGAGGATAAGATCTCTCTCCCTCTCTCTGCCTTTCTGTCTCTGTCTGTTTCTCTCTAAGTAAATAAAAATAAGTAAATAAAAATAAAAATAATAATAAAAATAATAAAAAGAACCTAACCACATGTGCAAATTAAAAGTGAGACTGACTGAGATGGGGAGGAGTATGATGGAGAATGAAGTTTCAAAGGGGAAATTGGGGGGGGGAGGGTATGACCATGGGGTATTTTTTATGATCATGGAAGTTCTTAATAAAACTTTGGAAGAAAAAGAAGGAAAAAAAAATGAATATATAGTCTTTTCTCCTAGGTAAGTAAGACTTTATAATACCAGATATGAGGACAGAAACAAAAATAAGTTCTAATACATAAAGATTTAATATATTTGTGCATCAAAGTTACCTTTAAAAATCTGGGAAAATGGCAGCATTTACCAGAAACAAAGTATCACTGATATATAAAGATTTCTTTTAAAGAAATATAATAGATTCTAACATATAAAATAATTTGCAAATAAGTAAAAACAAACAATAGGATTGTTATAAATTTTGAACTAGCAGACATAGAAATACATATTTTTTCTATGATGTTTTTGACTTTTCCATTATGAGATAACGAAAAGGCTGTTAAAATGCAGCATTAAAGACAGCAGGGTTAATATGGAGTCTGGAACACTGTCTAGAAAATAAGATATATGGACTTGATCATAGTCTTCTCTGTCTGTATTGAGGAAGGTATAGGAGAAAGATGATAGCATTTGGGACCCAAGGAGAATATGAATGTCACCCTGTTCTTCCTTGCAGGATCAGAAGCTGTATTGATCCACTCTCGCCCAAGATGGTTGCAAACAATACTCCTTGAAAGCAGCTACCTGTTTTTTCTTCACGTTTTCCAAGGCCTAGCACACTGTGGTGCCTGTCCCCTCCTAAGCCATCCTCTTGACTCCACCAACCTACCAGGTCTCTCCCTTATACACCAGATTCTGAATATAAAAGTCATCCTAATTAAAAAAATTATTTCAGTTGGATAGAAGGTTTAACACTTAAGGTTTTTGCCTGCAAAGCCAAAGGACTTTGGTTCAATTCCCCAGAACCCACATAAGCCAGATGCACAAGGGGGTGTATGCGTCTGGATTTTGTTTGTAGTGGCTGGAGATCCTGGTGTGCCCATTCTCTCTCTCCCTCTCTCTGCCTTTCTGTCTCTGTCTGTCTCTCTCTAAGTAAATAAAAATAAGTTGGTTTAAAAAGAACCTAACCACATGAGCAATTTCTCTCTTCTCCCTCATATTGCCCCCCTTTGTTCTATAGTTCTGCTTAAACACAAATGTTTAAGTCCCTCTCTCCCTCTCCCTCTCCCTCTCCCTCTCCCTCTCCCTCTCCCTCTCCCTCTCCCTCTCCCTCTCCCTCTCCCTCTCCCTCTCCCTCTCCTTCTCCCTCTCCCTCTCCCTCTTTCTCTCTCCCTTCCCAGCTTGGCTGTGAAGAGAAGGGATATGTACTTCCTTTTGCCTGGGTGTTTTTCTACAAATATTTTGTTTCTGCATGCTTTCTCACTTTGTAATATGTATGATCTCTCTTTAAGTTCTGAGCCCTTTTTTATCTAATCACTTAGCCATTCCTGACTCCCTATGTGAAGGTGAAGGACATATGCTCTTGTGCTTTTCTGTGTGTATTTGTGTTTGTGTGTGTGTGTGTGTGTGTGTGTGTTCTGAATCATTTGGCCAGGGCTCTCATGTATTCTTCTCCCATGGGGATCTGTCTATGGGAAGGTGATTCGCTCCATTCTACCTTTTCCCTTTCCAGTTGTGCAAGGAGAAGAATTTCTCTCTGGCTTGAGTCATTCAGATAGCTTTCCCCTAGATCCTAATTCTCCCTAAAATATACCTTACAATTCATAATTCATCCTTCTTGGAGTCTGTTTTTTTAAATTCTTTGCTAATCAGATAAGGACCCAAAAGTTGGGGTCTAGAGGCCTGTGATCTTCTGCATCTTTATAGAAGCTAATTCTTCCCTTGATCAAAAATCCTCCATCAGTATCATCTATGTATCCAATACTATCTTAGTGGAAAAATATGGATGATGTTCCATGCATAATATGTGTATTTGTAAGCAAAGCTCAAAATGTTGTGTTGAATTTTGTTTTGAAACTTTCTAAAAGAATATGTAATGATTATGTAAAATAAAAAAGAAGAAAATGTAAAACGGTGTCCAATTTCCATTAGAGGGTCAAATGGAAGGAGGTTTAACACAGATTGTGTATCAGAACCAATGAACTATACTCCCTGCAGGATCAGAGTCTTCAGTTGTTTCCAGGCTTTTAAGTCATAATACATTCAGCACCTTCCTTCCTCTCACCATGATAGTTTGCCATTCTATTGTTTGGAACCATTCTATTATACCAAGTGGAGAAAGCAATACAAGGTAATAAAGGACTTTGTTTACAAGAAAAAACACTTGGACAACAACACAAAGGAAAGTACTGTTTCTATAAATCTTTGGAATTTTCCTCAGCACACTGCTGAATATTATAAATAGGATATTCTAGTTCAGGGCAAATGAACCACTGTCTGAAAACAGATGTGGGTATGATAAAGTAGACCAGAGATCTATGCGGGAAGATGCATAGTCCATGAGTCATCCATTTGGAACTGTTCATTCATGGATCCACTAAAATCTAGGAAATAATTACACTTTCCCCAGAGGGTATCTCATGAAAGAAAAATGCTAATATGTTACTCATTTATTCATCCGATATATATTGAAATTTAGCTAAATATCAGGCACCAGGACAATATTACACATAAGATGTCATACAACTTATATCTATATATTAGATATTATGTCTGGCAACCAAAACATTAATATTACCACTCCAGATTATATATCTGATGATTATATTAATCATCTTTTTTTGAAAAGTTCAATTAACAGATAGCAGTCAGTTTGTCTCTCTCAGACAAGGCAGTACAATTGTAAATGACAATGAAGCCATTAAATTCAGTCTCAGGCAAGTAAAGCAAGTTTCATTCAAATATCCCTGTGAGAGTCTCGATGATTTGTGCTGCTCTCTGTCACATGTAGTTCTGTGCTTGCCTCTGCTCAGGGCTTTCGTCCTACAATGGATCCTCATTCTCTTCAGCAGCATCCAGAAGAGTTCTGAGGTGCTGATGCTCTTTAGTCATAAATATGTCTACCTGGGGCGGGGAATAGGGGGGAACAAACTGTTTTTTGAAGATATAATAAGTCTAGCTTTTTGTAAGTCATCAAGTAAACACATTGCAAAAATTCAAATAGGTCCAATCAATCATGTTACTTAGACTGACAAAAATCACAGAATCAACTGATTCAGTGGCTCATAAGTTAATAACTTCAACTGAACTGTCACTCCTTATTTATAAATTTCCTAGTGACAAGCCACTTAATTGTTCTGTATTACAAATGACAAATGGGTCACATTAGGAAAAAGTGTTTTTCAGAACTGAGTCAATACTCACAGTGAGTATTAAATTTGACCAAGATACTTCTGGGAAATTTGACATATTCCTGTAAGGCATTATTTTTGTAAATCCTTGTTTTCACCTAGTTGGTGCTCATTTATAATTTCGTTTTAATATTTTAATTAAAATGTATTTAAAATGTGTATTAAAATTTTAATCAAGAAATAAATATATATACATGTATTTTAGTAACTTAGTTTTTTATTTTAGCACATTTTTATTATAAATTAATATAGCAAAATAGTGATTATATATGTAGGGTTTTAAATACATGAATAAAATAGGTGATGACTAGATAAAGATAATTTGTATACCTATTACCTCAAATGTATATATAGTTATTTTGAATTGGAAACATTCAAAATCTTCTGAATATTTACTAAATATTTACTATGTTATCTAATAATGTTTTTAAATATTTTTGTTATTTTTATTTTTATTTATTTGAGAGAGACAGACAGGGAGAGAAGGTAGGGGAGAGAGAGACAGAATGGGTGTGCCACGGCTTCCAGCCACTGTAAACGAACTCCAGATGTGTGTGTCCCCTTGTGAATCTGGCTAACATGGGTCTTAGGGAATCAAGCCTTGAACCAGGGTCCTCAGGCTTCACAGGCAAGCACTTAACCACTAAACCATCTCTTCAGCCCTCTAATAATGTATTTAAATTAACGATTGGACTATGAGTAATATGTGGTTTGGTGATGAAGTACTTCAGAGTATGTATTGAGGGCCTGGGTTAGAGTATCTACCACTATAAGAAAAAGTTAAGTAATTTTAGGCTAAAATATAGTGCATTGTTATTTATGATGAAAAAAAAAACACTTATTTTTTCTGATGTTCACAATGACACCAGTGGTTACAGATTTCTCTTAAATGCTTCACTTCCCTGATTACAGGAAAATATAAATAACCTGAGACTCAACAGTCAGTAGAATTTTTCAGTTGAGTAAAGCTAATCTATTAAAAGCCAATATAAGTGGGTGATTGCACTGCTTTTAAACTCAGTTCATTCAGAATCTTAGTTAGTTGTGAGAACCAAACTTTCCCTGATGGGTGAGGATCCAATACAGACTGATGTCACACAGGCATTGGGAAAGAGACCTAGTGTCACATTCAACCTGGCTTCAGGCAACATGGCAACCTGAACTACTAGGAAGATCAGTAATTGATAACTATCTAAGCCAGGTTCCAGGAGTCCTAAACTTGATAAGATTACTGTCCAATAGGAGGCTCTCTGATAAATAACACAAGAACATAGACATCTCATTGCCCCACCTCTAAAAGTCAATCCAAATGGCCCTGTGCCTTGAAAGGGAAGCATGTGGGAAAGTTATCTGTTCAAGTAAGAGACCTGCCTAAACCACTGAGAGTGTCCAACTTTACTCTGTCATAAACTCCATGTATATTTTGAATACACTCTGTATCATCTGAATTCTTCTGATTGACATCATAAGGAGTGGGGAAACACAGGGAGAGCAAAGCCAAATCACAGGGACACAAATTATCCTCTCATAAATGCAAGAACATCTTTGCATAGCTTTAGAAGAACAAAAACTCATTCACTGAGGATACACATGGTGTCTGAAAGCAGGGGTTTCCTTACAACTCTTGGAATCTAGAAGAATAAATTGGTTATCCAACATATTCCCTCAAACTACCATAATCTCAGTTAAGATCAATTATATTATTTTCCAACACAATTAATTTTTATATATTGTGCATTTTTTTATTTTTTCAAACATATTCAGGAATAACAGAATAAGTCTGTCATACATTTATATTTTGTTTATGTTACAATTCATAATAACATAATATCAAGTTACAACTACTTAAATAAACAAGGTATATGTCATTTTTTTTTCTTGAGTTAGAATGCTGGTGTCTGGTTTTGTCCATGGTGTAAATATAGAAAGTAAAGAATATGGAAATACCCAGAACTTGTATTCAACATCAATTTTACTGAGTGACACAGGCATTGACTCTAAAATTGTTTAGCAGAGAAAAATATAAAATATTTCATAATGGCAGAAGGAAGTTTGCATTCTGTAGTGATTGTTTTGCTATTTAGAGCACATCCAAAGATAAGCATTTTTCTCTGTCATTCTTCTTATGCTTGCTACTTTTTATTTTAAGTTAGAACCAAATCTTTTATGAATAGAAACTGGTTTAAGTATAGGACAATTGAACTCACAAAGTTTCAATCTTCAATTTTATCTTGGCAAAAAAGACCAAAAAAGCCCACAATTTATATCAAAAAGAAATATCCATTTCCTCTCACAAACAAACCATACAAAGCAAACCTAGCTAAATAAAGTTAGAAAAATATAGAGATAGGAAATAAGATATTTGAATTTAAGGAATTAATAGCATTTTGGAAGACACAAACAGAAAATATTTTAAAGTCTGTTTGGGTGATAAAACAAATTTTCAATTTCTTAAACTTACTTAAAATGCAAAATAAGAATTTTAGTATAATCGATCAGCTGTTATTGTTAGATAAGAAAAACACCCAATAACATTTGCAGTGGATGCCTGGAACTGGTACAACTAGGATAGTTAGAAGATGGTGATGATAAGATAGATAGATAGATGGATGGATAGATAGATAGATAGATAGATAGATAGATAGATAGATAGATAGAAAAAATATTGATTAGATAGGTAAATAGAGTTAGCACATTAATATAATTCTCTACATGCTATTTGTTGAGGGTTTTTTGCATGATTTTATTTGTAGTTGCATAAAGAGATTTAGGTTTCATTCATTCTAGCATTTTCAAAACAATTTATTTTATTGATTCTGGTCCTTTGTCCTCTCTCCAATCCTTTTCTTTCTACCTTTTCTTCTCTCTTTGCCCTCAATATCTTCCTCCTTTCTTTTTACATGCCACAGGTGTCCTGCTCCCTCTTTTTACCCCTCTTTTTACTCCTCTCTTTATCATCACCCTTAGTTATTTTAATAAAACATTTATTATAATTTTAGTTGAACTTGATAGAAGACAATTTTCCAGTGAATTGAAAAACAAACTAAATGACTTGCTGGTTAATTGTTCTGTATCTATATTTATTTTGAGGCACTATTTATAAAATATAAAATATTAGAGTTACATGTGTGTCACCCACAGAAGTCTTCACTGACAGTTTACCTTAAAGAGTATTGGTATTTGTTTCAGTATTCTCATTTGATCCTTGAAAAATATGTTTCACTAAATAAAATACTTTATAAAATTTCAATGTGCTTTCTGGCTGTTTTACTTCAAGAGAGAGTAATATTCCTGAGGACAGACACTTTATAACAGCATTTCTAGCTGTCAAATATTTGCAAAACAACAAAAAGCTGAGGTAATTTTTATCCGCTTATTGCTTCCTATCATCTTCCTTTCTGCTATGTTTTGTTTATATTATTATTTTTGCATTGTCCAAATGATATACCACCATGTGTTCTATAATTTCAATTCCTACAAATGCTGAGCCCTAATTCCATGTGTGAATGAGTCTGCTGCTTACTTTCTTCTTACTGTTTCTCCTTTTCATGGTGATTCAACACTGAATTACTTGTAATAGTCTTGAAAGATTTTTCAAAGAAAAGAAGATTTACTTGAAACTTCTTGAAAACTTTTTGAAAAAGACAGGGCATAGTAGATATATAAGTAGAGGGGCAGTGTATTAAGGGTATAAAGAAAGACAGTGGAGGAGATGGTAGGGTAGCAGGAGGGTTCATTAAAGTTAGAGGTGTTGCAAATAAGCCATACGGAAAACTACATCTTTGTTAGCTAATTTACACAGTGTCTCTCTCCCTCTCTCTCTCTGCCTTTCTCTCTCTCTCTCTCTCTCTCTCTCTCTCTCTCTCTCTCTCTCTCTCTGTGTGTGTGTGTGTGTGTGTGTGTGTGTGTGTGTGTGTGTTTAAAAGGGAGTTTTGGCAGAACTACAGAACTACCTTGTGGAAGTAGGTAATGCTGTTCCCAGAAGCCATAGTTTGTCACAGGAAAATCCCAGTGCCAGGGGTGGGATACCTGTCAATGAATTGTTGGTCATGGTGGCCCCTGAGTGTCATAAATCTATACAGGCTGCTGTCGATGATGTTGATTGCCCAACCCAAACTAGGTGGTAAGACCCTATTACTGAAGACACCACATGCTTCAATTGCAGGACAATGAAAAATCAAGCTGGAACTGAGCTGAAAGCTTCCTTCTTGCTGACTACTTGCCATGTGCTGCAAAGTGTTATGCTGGCTGATAGGGAAGAAAAGTCACCAGCTGTCTTAAGAAACAGTAAACCCTGTGAGCGACACAACTAGTCATCCAGACTGGCCCATGAGTGTAACAGTAACATTCCTATTTTGGGGAAACCAACTACTCTAATTTGACTCGAGGTCTAATCCGTGGGAAGGAATTCTCACCTGATACTGAAAATTCAGTCAAAAGCCTCCATAGCTGAGAACATTATAAGCCCTCGGAGAAAGCTGTTATATGACTAAGTGGATATATTATACCCACTAACTTAGCTTCTAAATATTTATGCTATGTCCATGCATTAGAGCTTCTGTCACTTTTGGTTAAAGAAACTCTATTCAGATGGTGATGACTGCTTGGAAGACTCAAAACTCACCAAAGTGCTAAGAAGAAGTGATCGTTGAGTGTTCATCACTAAGTGGGACATCTTCATCACATTCGTAAAGACTCAGGGATCATTGCAGAAGAGATGGCAGAAAAATGTAAACCAAAATGATGGGGAGCGATGCTTTGGGACATCGTCTTCCAGACACATTCATGACCTTATGGCAACTCTTGATATCTGCATGCACATCAATGTGTTTTCCTGGATGATGGAGGAGTGAAAACAAAAAAGTCCTCAAAACAGAAGGGGGACAGTTGAAAAGAAGAGGGGCTTCACTAGAAAAGAAATGAGAAAGAGGGGAAAAAAGTGAGTAATAGGAGGGGATTATGATCAAAACACATTATGTATTATCGATCAAACAAGTGAACAAAAAATTAAAAATAAAATAACAAAGATGGGTAACTGTCCTTTCCACACTTTCTGGTATACTTGACAATGTCCATCTGTGGCCTGCATACTTCATACTCATGGAAACTGTGTACATTGTTATTGAGGCACATTAATTATTCATATGATTTTTAAACAAATATTTTATTTGAAAGAGAGATAGAGAGAAGCAGATAAGGAATGAGAGAATGGGTACACTAGAACCTCTAGCCATTTCAAACAAACTCCAGATGCATGTGCCACTTTGTGCATCTGCCTTGTGTGGGTACTGGGGAATCAAACCTGGGTCTTTAGGCTACACAGGCAATCACTTTAACCAGTAAGCCATCTCTCCAGCCCTATTTATGTGATTTTATAGACAGCATTGCTTTTGATCTGGCATCTATGTTATAAGAGAGAAGTCCAATTCAGCTAGAATTTCTCATGCTCATAGATGATTCTTTGTACCTGGATATGTGAACATTTCTCTTTTGTCCTAAGAAAAATGATTTTTCATGACATGTGTTAGTCATTCTGGGTCGATTATTTCAAGAACACAATGATCTTCCAATCTTCAGGTTAATTATTTCATTTAAAGAGGTATTTCTTCCTGACAAGTTGATTCCATTTTTATTCCACCCAGTTGGTTGCCTTTTATGCTTCAAAGAACAAAGCTACAGTAATGTCTGCTTACCACCCATCACATTAATTTTCTTTTCATTTTGTTTGCATCTGTGGCCTTGTTTGATTTCTCAAGGCTATCTTTTACATAAACCCTAGATGTATTCTGGATACATTTTGGTTCAATGTTTGCATGGTGGTGATAATTATGTATCTAGAAGAATAGATCAGTATAAGGTATCATCTGATGTTTCTAAAACAGTGTAGCTTGAACTGAAATCACATAAATAAAAATCATGAAGATTATGTGCTTTTTCCCTCCAAAACAATATTTTGATAAATACTATGAAGACAAAAATTTGATTATCTAGGTGCATGTGGAGCCTCATTTACATTAAGTTAAAAGTGTTTAGTAGAAGTGTTATATAAATTGTGGCATGAATGCAGAATGAGAGCTTATCAGGTGAAGGGTAGGAAAGACTCATTTCAATCAGAGTGTGATGTGTGTAATGTCTCATCTGCTCTGGGAAAGTACTTGGCATGTTTGAAGAAACACAGGATAGTCAACACAGCACAACTAGCAACAAGGAATAAATAAAATAACAAAGTGATTTTGAGAGAAAGGGAAGTTTATGCAAAGAATGTTAAGAGGGTTTAATTTTAAACTAAATTAGATGAAAGATGTAATATATGTTTTAAAAAGAAGGGTATGAAAAATGTATAAAAATAAATTATCATTTGAGTGGTTTCATAGTATTTGAATGATGGAATAAAATGTGAATAAATAAGCCAATAGGTGGCTTATTGTGGGTAAAATTTCATTAAAGTTTGCATTATGGTGATAATTATGTACCTAGAATATATCCATTTAAGGGATTCTTTGATGTATCTAAAACTGCATAACTTGAACTGAAAAAAAAATAAAAATTAATAACCATAAAGATTATCAAGATTAACAAAATTATTAGAAATCATTTCTTGGAACTATGTTTTCCATAACAGTATTCTATAATACAGTTATAGAATAAAATCTTTATAGTCATCTCTTCAAATAGAATTGACTGCTCCCCACAAAAAATAACTAAAAGTAGTGGAAAATAAATTCAAAAAGTTAAGATTTGAGTTAAAAATTAGATGAGGATAACGAGACAAAGAACTCTGAGTGTAATCCCAAAGTTGAAAGTTACTGAGTTTAGTATATTGACAAACTGCGAACCTTGGCAATGACTGTGGCAAGGGTGTCTTCTTATCTGCTCATGCTTCCATAACAGAAGTCACAAGACAGATATTAAAGTCCATTTCTTACTCTTCTGGACTCTGTTTGTGTAAACTCAATGTACCCACAGTACGATAAGCATTCTCACCTGTGGTTACAGATAGCCACTTCTCTTGGGGTTTTCACATGATGTAGAAATAGAGAAAGTAAGCTTTCTGATACCTCTTCTAAGAATAAAAATCCTAAATCAGTGGACTATAAAAACACATTAATTTAACCCTAATCAACTTCCAATATTTTAATTTTAATTTTATTTATTTGAGATACAGAGAGTAAGAAGTTGACAAGAAGAGAGAGGAAGACAAAGAGGGAAAGAATATAGTCATACAAGAGCCTTTAGCCACTGCAAATGAACTCTAGATGCATGTGCCACCTTGTATATCTGGCTTATGTGGACTCTTGGGACTTAAACATGGGTTCTTTGGCTTGGCAGGCAAGTGCCTTAAATGTAAGCCATCTCTCTAGTCCATCTTCCAAAGCTTTTACTTTCAATTAGTATCACATTGAGTGATAGGACTCCAACATATTCACTCTACAATAGCAAGAGCTGTAAAATCTCAAGATTCAGTCTGGATAGGTAATAAAGCTTATTTTAGGGGAAACCTTCAAGTAAGATGAGCCAAAAGAAAATCAGCTCTGTGTCTAGGATATCAGAATGATACTAAGAACTTTAAATCTTAATGTTTAATTATGAACAAGAAGAGACTCTGAGAACCCTTATATGCCTATAGAAAATAATGCAATGTGTAATGTAATATGTCTAAAATATTTTTCCAACTTCTTAGACCTTAAATGTAAGACTATAAGACCACAAAGAATAACCATCAGGAATAAAACTTTACTTATCAGAATAATTAGGCCCACAATAAAAGTACGCTGTAGCATATTTAAACAAATGAAAGATTAGTCAAAAATATGTGCAAAGATCAAAGACCTATAAGTGAAATTGATTTCAAAGAGTTAGATTTTAGGGCTGGAGAGATGGCTTAGCAGTTAAGCGCTTGCCTGTGAAGCCTAAGGACCCCGGTTCGAGGCTCGGTTCCCCAGGTCCCACGTTAGCCAGATGCACAAGGGGGCACACGCGTCTGGAGTTCGTTTGCAGAGGCTGTAAGCCCTGGCGCGCCCATTCTCTCTCTCTCCCTCTATCTGTCTTTCTCTCTGTGTCTGTCACTCTCAAATAAATAAATAAATAAATAAATTAATTAATTAATTAAAAATATTAAAAAGAGTTAGATTTTATGATAATAAAGAATAAAACAATAGCTAAAATTTGAAAAATCAATAGATTGATTTTCATGCAGATTAGTTGCTTCTGATAAAGGTATTTTTGAAATAAGAGATAGACCAAAATATTATTAACTAGAGCACTGACACACACAAAAAAATTATGTAAAACACAGAAAAGACTTTCGAGGATACAGAAATTATAGGAAAACATTTAGTATGTCCATTAGTACTAATGCAAAGGACAGTTGGGAAGTAGAGATGAAATACTTGAAGAGATATTACTCAGACAGTATCCAAAGCTATTAGACTGGTAGATTCAAGAAGTTCAACATCTGCAAGCAGGAAAAAAATAGGTGAAATTGACCCTTTGACTCATTATAGCACAAATATAAACACAAAGGAGAAATAGACAGGTGAATACTTGTTAGGTAATTACAGCAGGTTCCTTTATAGATAGTGCATTTGAATTAACCCTGGAGTTATCCTAATAAAGAATGTAAATGAAGAAAGAAGTGGCCATGTACTAATAAAGGAACTACATTTGATTCTTTGAGACTGGATAGTGAAGGCTGACCTTTAACTCCTGCCTCTACCTCTCAAATGTCAGTATTACTGGTGTCCATCACCATACCTGACTAAAAACCTATTTCAAACTTATCTTTAAGTCAAGTGAACTGTCCTTCAAGAAAATTAGGACAATGAAGACCTGTTCTGATAGATACTTGGATGGTGATATTTCTCTCTGTATCAATAGCATTCACAAAGGATCCTAAACCTCAGCTCATAATAATAAAGGATCAACTTACCAAGATGGTATAAGAACCCAAATCTGTAAATATCTAACCACATACCCTTAAAATATATAAAGCAATAACTGACAAGCCTCAAGATAAACAGGCAATTCTCACTCAGAGTGAAACATATATCTTCCTAATCATCTGACAAAGTATAGAAACCAACAGAAACATGATCATCAAGGAGACAAGACATTATAATATGATTGTAAAATGGGGGAAATACAGAATTCTGCTTTCAGTAATAGCACATTGCATATCCTTTTTAAACTTGCATCTATCAAAAATTATGGGTTAGTCAGACTTTTCATCATTGTGACAAATACCCAAGAGGAACTTTTGCAAGGGGGAAAGATTAATTCTGACTCATGGTTTCAGAGGTCAGCCCATGGGCAGCTAGCTTCTTGGCTTTCCTGCCTGTGTCAAGGTAGAAAAGGTATGAAGAGAGAAGTTGGTGGAAGAAAGCTACTTACCTTATGACCTATGACAAATGAGAAGCAAACAGAAATAACAGGAAGATACCATGGCAGATAAAGAAAACAAACCTTCACAGCACACCCCCTGTGACCCACAATTATGCCTTTCACAGTCCCAACACCTCCTAACAGTTTATTGAAATTGTTATACCATCATATTGTTGATGAAATTAGAGCCTCTCAATGGCTATATCCATAAGATCAGGGCCAAACCATCCACATATGAACATTTTTGGGGTGCATTTCATATAAAAAACATAAAACACATAGTGACACAATGAACATGCAAATGGAGATGCATTGTGGGAGTATGTAAATCAGAAAGATGCCTGGAATCCTTGGGAGGTTTGAAGAAGGGAGAATTTGATTCCACACATTTTTCTTTATAATATCCAAAATCTTAAAGAAGAGGACTGGGGAAATAATTCAGTAAATTGTTTCCCATTGATGTCTTTTGATGAATTTAGTCTCTAGAATCCAAATTAAAAATAAATGAATAAAGACAGACCTGGTGGCATTTGCTTTTAATCACATTGCTAGAGAGGTAGATACAAGCAGATCCCTAAAGATTTCTGGCCAGCCACTATAACTTGATAAACTGCAGGCCAAGGGAAAGACGCACACAGAGGTAGATGCAACTAAATAAAGTGATATTCATGGTTGCCCTATAGTCTCTAACCCATATGTGCGTACACACACACATGCACTGAAAAATAAAAAAGAATAAAAGAGAATTCAGTGAGAATTTTTGAGCAAAAGTGATTTATAGTTTGAATTTAAAGTCAAATAAGTTGTGTTATTTAAATATTGGTATTGATGGAAACATTTGTTACTATGATTGTGGTGCTGTATTTCTCTTTCAGTTTGTTTGCTATAAGTTCAGAAAACATGTATCATCTGTGTAGACCAAGGCGGAACTTGACCAACAAGCAGAAAAGAGCATACAATAGCAACTGCTTTTTTAAAAATTTTGTTTACTTTTTACTTATTTGAGAGCGACAGACAGAAAGAGAAAGAGACAGATAGAGAGAGACAAAGAATGGGCGTGCCAGGGCCTCCAGCCACTGCAAAGGAACTCCAGACGTGTACAACCCCTTGCGCATCTGGCTAACGTGGGTCCTGGGAAATTGACCCTTGAACCAGGGTCCTTAGGCTTCACAGGCATGCACTTAACTGCTAAGCCATCTCTCCAGCCAGCAACTCTTTTTTTTTTTTTTTTTTGGTTTTTCGAGGTAGGGTCTCACTCTGGTCCAGGCTGACCTGGAATTAACTCTGTAGTCTCAGGGTGGCCTTGAACTGGCTGTGATCCTCCTACCTCTGCCTCCAGAGTGCTGGGATTAAAGGCATGCGCCACCACGCCCGGCAGCAACTGCTTTTAATAGTAAACAATAATGAGATTGAAAGTGAGTAAGGAAGGTAAAGAAGGACATAGGGAATTATGTATGATTATAATACACTAGAGTCTACCACACACACACACACACACACACACACACACACTTGGAGGGGAAGAACTCAGCTATGGAGAAAAACGTAATCTTGACAAGGACTCTTTCCATGTTTTATGGCTTTCTGATTCCTTTGTGCCATCTATATACCCATTGTACTCTGGTAAAAAGAAGGGTGAATTGAAACAAAGACAACAGCTTTCTAAATTGGAGGGAACTTCACAAAGTATTTGATAAAAGAATTTCATGAGGCAATTTAAGTAACATTTTTTTTTACATTCTTTTTTGTTCCAATCACTTGGTGCAGCTCTTGTATATTATATAGTTTTCTCATTATTAAATTTAAGTTAATCAAACTGTCATTTTCTTGTTCTATAAAAAGTGAACACTAGAAATAAAATAATGAGAAAAGATTCCATTTTCCATCCACACATAGTTACTATAGAGTCCTTGTAGTAAGAAAAAAGCAAAATATTTTATGTTAACTTGAACACAGTAGAATACACATGCAATAGCAATGAAAATAACACAACTATATATATAACTATACACAGGCTGAACATTCGTATACTCATTTTGAAGAACATCTACTTTCTAGTGGAATCATTATTTTGTTTCCAAGAACAAGATGTGTTCTACTTGACACCTGTACCCAGAATTCCTTTCTCCTTTCACTGTTCTCTCTTTAGCAAATATTCTTTCCTGAACCTATTTAGTTGTTATCAACTTTCAGACAGTTATTTTCCCCATGAGTTTCCATTTTTAGCCTTCAGTCAAATGGTCTTAATAAAAATCAAAGAATGTACAATGTATATATAAGTCAAAAGAACTGCTTTTAGAAGCATAAAATATTGAAACCCACCATTAAGGAAAAAAAAATGAGCTTTATAAATGCAGAAAAAGAATGGAAAAGATGTGCATCAAAAGAGATATACAAATGGCCAGGAGGTAAGTGAAAAGATAATAAATATCATTCATCATCAGGGAAATTCACATTAAGACTATAACATACAACCCCCCCCAAAAAAAATTACCAAAGTAGATAAGGATACAAAGCACATTGGATGCTGATACACTGCTGAGAGAAATGCACAATAGCATAACCAAATATGCTAACACTTGTGGGATTCTATGAATCACATATGGATCTTCTATATAACTGAAGCATTATAACTTCTAAACAATTATGCAGAGGGAAACAAAACATATTCACAGAAAGATTAACATAAGAATACCAACACAAATATCTTCAAATGGATGGATACAAAAATTTTGTTTTATCTAGATCGTTCATGATGATACTGTTGATACATATATTATTAAATGTGATATATACATTATGCTGCTTAAAATATTGCATATATTTACTTAAAGACATAATTTTGAAACCATTCTGAGTGAAAGAAACCAGATAACAATGTCTCAATGCTGTATCACACAATTTACATAAAATTCTAGAGAAATGCAAACAAAGTATTAGTGATAGTCAAGAGATCACTGTTTGCTTAGGAGGCAGGTATAGTGGGACAAAGGGATTGCCAAGAGGCACAAGGAAACATTAGTGCTGATGGATACATTATTACCTTGTTTGTGCTATATAACTTCATGATAAGTAATGAAACTGAAAGCTTGAAATGTGTGCAATATATTTTATTTCAACTGTATCTCCTTATATATGAAAATGAAGTCAAAGAACATCCTTCCTTGCTGTATCACTTTTGTGACTGAATGTTAACAACTGCATGGAGGCTTAATTTTAATGTTTCCGATATTTTCCCCACTCTGTCTTCTGTAAGTGTATAAATCTACAGTCATCTCTATCATAATAATCATAGAAAAGAAATAGTGGAAGAATAGCTGCATAACGACTTCTAAAATCTTGCCTTGTTTTTCACTAACTTGCCATCTCTGAATTAATGTTAATCACTGTAAGAACATACCTGATCTTAAGCTCCAACCAATTGTGGGATTTTGTGCATGGTGCAATGCATGAGGAGAGTGTCAGTCTTTTTCTTCTACCTTGTTTGAGTCATGGTCTCTCTTGTTTGCCACTGTGAGTGACAGAATAGCTGGCCATGACTCTTGACTCTGTATCCATTACCCTAAGCACAGTGGGATTACTGATATATTTCTCGGTTTGTGATTAGCTTTACATGGGTGCTAGCCATTGAAACTTTGGTCAGCAGGCTGGAGCAGCAAGGACCTTTAATTACTAAGTCATCTTCCCAGCCCAAGATTACTGAAGTCCAGTGAAAAGTCATTTTGATCTACCATCTATCCCACCCTTTATCATATGGATGGTTACATAGTAGGTACATAACCGACATGTACAGGATACAGAGGTAGTATTATGACATTTGCTGTTTGTAGGTTTTCTGATTCATTTCTAGACGATTTACTCTGTTCTGCACCACTGAATTTGTTTTATAGTTGAGGTATTGGTATCAATAATTTTATGATGTATAAAATTTACAGTTCCCTGGGCTTGAGAGATGGCTTAGAGGTTAAGTGCTTGCCTGTGAAGCCTAAGAACCCTGGTTCAAAGCTCAATCCCCCAGGACCCATGTTAGCCAGATGCGCCAGGGGGCCCATGCGTCTAGAGTTTGTTTGCAGTGGCTGGAAGCCCTGGCACACCCATTCTTTCTCTCTCTCTGCCTCTTTCTCCCTCTGTCTGTCACTCTCAAATAAATGAATAAATATTTTTTTTAAAAAAATTACAGTTCCCTGAGGTACATTTAGAAGAATGATTTGAGGGAAGAGCCCATTACTTCATCCAGCATCTTTTGTGTAATACAGTAGAATCCACCTGCTTTTATTTCTCATCTTGCACAGTGAAATTTCACTTCTTGTTATATTTTTCTGTTTAAAAAATTCATCTTACTTCTGTTGTCCTCAATTGCAGTTATTTCTGATTCTGCCTCCTGAACTCCAATATTTACATGCATAATCTTGATTCAATGGAATGTAATACACTTTTAAGCCATTTTCTGTGGCTGAAGGTTGTTTGTTATTGCTTCCTTTGCCTGTATTGTCTTTTCAACTAAGAATCTATAACATAAAATCGTGCAAAGCTTTTGTAAGAAATGTCATAAAGGAATATGTTATTATAGGTGATGTGAAAACTCCATTAGGACTTATTTACCAACTGCAAGAGATGTATTCATAGTAGGAACAGTGTTATCAGCAAGGCCGACATAACAAATAGCAGTGGGGATTTTGCTATTAGCTATTTCTTCAAGAAGAGAGAAAACTGATAGAAAACATTTTTGAAAGATAAGTACATAAATAAGTAGCTTTGTGCTGGGTTCCCTTTGGCTACTCCAATAATGCCCATTAAGTATATTTATGGAGTACTCACTGACAAAAAATTGTTTGATGGATATGTCCCACATAATGACAAATTTTTGTCAGAAATTGTAGTTTTAGTTTAAGTCTAGAAATGTCCAGAAAAATACTTCTAGATGAAAAGAGCAGATCTAAGGGAAGTAATGGAGACTGTGTTAACATTTAGCTTCCCAGGAAGTGGTAGTATTTTTAGAAGAAATAATAAAAGTTTATCCCAAACTAATGATTATTTTCATTTAGAAAAGTAAACATGATTTGTTTTGACAGAGCTATCCCAAGGTTATTATGTGATCCTGCTGAGACACTTAAAATCCATTTGTTTATACTAAATTTTAGTAGACTTTTGAACATATATACCACTCAATATCCTAGATTCTTTCTGAAATGACCAAAAGATACATAAAAATATAAGAAGTCTGCACCACACAGTTAGTCAATAATGGCATGCAGCATGCATCTGCTTCTACCCTCCCCAGGAAATTTCTCTTGTCAATGACCCAAAGACTTCTATCATTCCAGCACTGAATAGCTTCCTTCTCTAATGCATCTATTCTCATTTTTAAACCCAGCTAATGCCTTCATCCTCCTCCTCCTCCTCCCCCTCCTCCCCCTCCTCCTCCTCCTCCTCTTCTTCTTCTTCTTCTACAGCATATAAATTCAGTTTCCCTTGCTGTCTGCTGCAGTGATCAGATTCGGCTCCTTGCTTATTCATTGCTCATGGGCACAATTTCTGGGCTGATTCCATCAAGTTCCTTGATTTTACAGAGATCTACTTGGCAATGAATTACACATCCATATCTCTAAACACAATCTCATTTTTAATTTGTATTATGTATTTAAAGAGAATATTTCCCAAGTATTGCATTGGATAGCTGTTAGTTATCACACAATAATGAAAAAACTCCACTATTTCAACACATTACACATTACACAATGATGTATATATACCCTCATTAAATTTATTTGTTCTTTGTCAGTTGAAAAGTCATAATTCATCTTTTACTTCTTATTTTTGGTATGAATAAAGGGCAAGCTTTTATCTTGGAAATGTAGCTTTCATAATGCAAAGCAAGATCATATAATGACTCTTCAGACCTTTGGCAGGAGAGGCATGTGTTCACTGAACATCCCTAAAAGAGTTTCACCTACATTAAACATTCTACAAGGATAGTTAACTGATTAGAACTTCAGTGACTTTGTGGAATGTTATAGGTCCATCACTCTGACTGACCTAACTTCCTGTGACTATAGGTAAATCCTTTAGTTTCCACCAACTCAAAGAGTAAGATTATCTTCAGACAGTATCTGAGGTCTATAGCAAATGTTGCTGCTTTGCTATAACCCACCTACACTGATGTACCCACCCACGTATTTAAAAAGTATTTTATGATTTCAACTGACTGTAACTATTAAAAATTCATAAAACTGTTATGAAATTAGAACATGGTAATTAAAATAACCTAAATTTATATTACAGGGCTATGGTCAGTCATATTTGGCTCAGAAAAAAAAAAAAAAATCTCTTACACTGTGTACTGTGGGCTGATGATGAAGGCCACAGTGCTTTTGGAGCCTGTGTGCTCAGGTTAGATGAGAGACATTATGCATGTGGGGCCTGTGTGCCCACTCTTTGGATCCCCTGTCCCAACAGGCTCTACTCCTCACACTGTGCCTCTTGCTTTGAGCCTTGGACACATCTCTGTTCATGCCAATGTGTGACACAGGCTGCCTCCAGTCACTAATGATCCTACACCCCCTACCTCTGGACCATAGCTCCAGCTTGGTCCTTGGTGCCCCCCATAACCACCTTCCTGCCTCCTCCTCTCCCCTTGCATGCTCTACTCTCCCCCCCACTTCTAACATCTACCTACCAGTGCCTCTTTAGAACAGCTCTCTAGACCCAGATTTGGAGCAAAAGAATATCTGTCAACCAACCTCCAGGGGGAACCAGTGAGTCCTCTACAATCTGCTCAACTGGGTACAGTAGGGGAGCTGGGACCAGTGTTAGGGTCCCTGAGAGCCATAAGCCTTTAAAGCCCAGTTGCAATCTTGGGCATAGAGATTCCAGAAATCCAACCACAGATTTCATATCAGCCACCAGCTCAGAGATACAGCTGCACTTGAAACCTCCAAAATCAGTGTATCTGTGGATACAATGGCATCCTCCTCCAATCCAGCTCAAATACAAAATAGAACACTCACTGAAGATATTACTAGGGCAAATACTTGATCCCTGGAGAAACAATAAGATTTTCACACCAAGATGGGGAAATCCCAAAGGGGGAAAAAAAGACAACAAAGAGGATCTCCACCAAGGTTGCCTAGAAACAATAGAAATTGCATCAGCTCCTAGAAACTGAACAACACAGTATTAAATAATGACTGGGTCATGTAAGAAATCAAAAACGAAATTGTAAAATTTCTAGAATTGACTGATAATGAGAACACAATTTACCAAAATTTATGAGACACAATGAAGGAAGTTCTAAGGGGAAAATTCTTAGCACTAAATGTCTTTTTAACAAACAGAAAGATTTCAAATTAACAACCTAACCATCCACGTAAACACATTGGGAAAACAAGAATAATCCAACCCTAAGAGTTTCAGATGGAGAGAAATATTAAGATCAGAGCTGAAATTAATGAACTGGAAAATAAGAAAACAAGACAATTGACAACACCAACAGTTGGTTCTTTGTAAAAATGAACAAGATTGATAAAACCCACGGCAATTTTGTCAAACAAACAAACAAGCAAAGGAGTCTCAAATTAATGAAATTAGAAGTAAAAAGGGAGAGGTCACAATAGACACCAGTGAAATTCAAAGACTCTTTAGAATATATTTGCAAATCCTCTATGTCATAAAATTGGGTAACCTGGAAGAAATGGATGAATTATAGCTGCTCAATTCACAATAGCTAAGAACTGGAATCAACCCAGATGCCTAACATTTGACGAATGGATAATGAAGATGTTGTACATAAACACAATGGAATTCTACTCAGCTCCAAGGAAGGAAAAATGATATAATGAAATTTGTGGGCAATGGATGGACTTGGACGAGATCATAGTAAGTGAACTCACACAAGCACAAATGCTGTGTGTCCTCTCTGATCTGTGGTTTCCAACCTGGAACAGCTTGAGTTGCAGCATACCTGAAAGCCAAGAGGAGGTAAAAATAAGCAGGATAGATGGGTTTGGGGGAAAGAAAGTGAGGGGGAGGGAGATACACACAAATCCAAAATGAATTGGTACCATAGGAACCTTCCTTCTGGATACTAGACTAAAAGATACAACCTTCAATAGGAGCATGGAGGCATTGTCTGGTAAGGATTCTGGAAATGGTGGGTTGAAGCATAACCTTGAAACATTTGGCTGTGTTTTATGACTCCCAGTACCAGAAATTGGTTGCAACCCATTTTGAGCTGTTGATTGGTGAGACCTATGGACATCCCCAAAACAAGACAGGTTTCTATCACAGCACTTGATTATCCCCCTGAGGTAAAAAAAAAAAAAAAAAAAAAAAGTAAGAAGACCCTATTGCTGAAGACACCACATGTTGCTGATGCAGAACTTCAAGGGATCTGGCTGAATCTACAAAAAGCCCAGATGGTTAAACCTGTAAAATGCTGAAAAGCACTATATGAGCTGTCATGGGAAAATGGCCAACAACCTTGTGAGCAAGCAGCCTGAAAAGATGCACATATATGTTCATAACCAATGACTGATGGGCTAAGAGAGTTGCTTACTGCAAAGGAACCCATAGCTGGAACTGGGAAACAAGTCTTAACTTTATAGAGACTAAGATTATGGATTCCAGTGAGAAGCTCCCACTAGTCTTTGCCCAAAGTGATGCTAAACCCATCAAAATTACTCCAAATTAATGTTTACCCCCTTTAACACATCCTGATCTCAATCTCCATTGGAGAATATGATGTTCTTTTTTCAGAAAACAATGAGTACCAAGGTCAGCCAAAATCTATCAACAAGACAAGGGTACCTGAGCCCTGGCAGGAAATGAAGCACCCCTGCACAGCAGGTAGGGCCTAGGTGAATCCACAGAGTAGAACTAGGGAAATGAACAAGAATGCTGCTTCCACAGTGAGCCTGACAACCTGGGCCAGGTGATGGTAAAAGTACCAAAGCAGAAATCCAGAAGCTGCTGAAAGCTCAACACTAAAGTAGACTTAAAACATACCCACCAAGGCTCAGGGACATTGTGAAGGATGGGGCAGAAAGAATGTAAGAGCAACAGGGTGGGAGGCAATATCTAGAGACATTGCCCCCCCATCACGACTGACTGCTGCTTTCAGAAGTCATAATCCACAACTACATAGTGAATACCAGAAATCCCACCAAGGAGTGTCCTCAGTGGAATTGGGGCAGGGAGGAGGAAAATGATGGTACTAACACATGATATATTCATACATATTTTTATTTGTTAACAATATTTTAAAAGTCTCCTACTTCTTTTGAGGTAGGAACTATGTTAAATGTACAGTGTAAACCATGTGGCCAAGCCCCAAACTAATGGTACAAGAGAACATAAACTTCCCACATGGAGCATAAGGAGTTGAAAATAATAATATAATCTAATCATACTTTCAAATTAATATGTCTAAAATCTATTTTTCCTTAGAAGACATGCACCTGTAACCCTTCCCACTTACCAAATTATTTCTTTGTTTGTTTATTTGGCTCAGCATAAAATCCATAATAAACAGCATTCCTTTTTCTCTGACCATCATCTGATGCATTATCAGTTATTGATTCCAAGACACATCAAAACCCAAATGCCTTCCTCACCACCATTTTTATATTTATCTCAATCATCATCTCTGGTCTGCTGAGATTATGACTAGAAATGCATAAACATATCACATAGCCAATCACCCTCCGACAGTTCAGTTAACTCTGAAATATAAGCTGAATAACATCATGTCAAAATTTAAAATAGTTCAGTATATTCCCATCACTTCTATAAAGAGAGTCAAGTTCTTACAGACAGATGACCACAGGACCTGGTGGCTTTCCACCTACCTCTCTAACCTTACACTGAATCTTTCCCCTCATTGAACCTCTGCTTTACTGATTTGGACTCTACAATATGCAAAAATTATCCCTATCTTTGAGAACATGCAGACATTAGTAATATACTATTGCAACTTGTATTATTCTCCTACTTCAAAATTCCAACATGAAATTCTGCCTTTTTTTCTTTCTGTGAACATTTTACCCCAATCAATGGACATGTACCTCCTTGCAAAGTTTCCATCTACCCTTTGAAATATTCCCCTGTGATAGTTAAAATGTGAATACTGTTCCACAAAAGGAGTGTGTTTAAAGACTTGATCATAAGATGATGTTGTTGGAAGTACCATCATAATTTAAGAAGTGGGGCATGGGGAAAGGCTTTTAGATCATTAGAGGCATGCCCTTCATCAGAATTGTGGAATTCTAGCCTTTCCAGTTTTTCTTTTGTCCCAGGTCATAAGTGACTTGCTTTTTCATATGTCCCCACCACAATGTGGCACCCTCATTAGAGTGCTGAAGCAGTAGCACCAACCAACCAAGGACTACTAGCTCCCAAATTATAAGCCAAAACAATCCTTTTCTCTTTATAAGGTAATGGGTTCAGGTATTTTTCTATAGTAATACAACTAAATCATACTTTTTTCAGGTATTTCACTGTAATAATGCATCTATATCATTCTTGTAGGTGCCCCTAGTGGGATCTATTGAGTTATCAGGAAAAACAAAACAAAACAAAACAAAACAAAATAAAACAAAACAAAACAAAACAGGTGTGTATTGAAGAGACAGCTTCCTTTCTCTGACCTCCACCAACATCCTAGGCTATCTTTGATGAAATAAAGCATCCTAAGCCACTGAGAATGGTTTTCCATAAGACATGGAAATATGTCTACCCTTGGGGAGTCAGGAAGTACCAGGTTGTCTTCTCTGTGTAGGTTGTTATTTCATATTAGTAGGCAGATCACTAAATCCCTTCTATCCTGGTCATGTTTCAGAAAAACAGATTTGCTAATACAAATGCACACTTGGGCTTTTGGTGAAGATGACAACCATATACCACATGCATGTATGTTCATGCTAACACACACACACACACACACACCACCACCACCACCACCACCACCACCACCACCACCACCACAAAGAGAGAGAGAGAGAGAGAGAGAGAGAGAGAGAAAGGCAAACAGAGAGAAGCAGACACAGAGAAACAGACCAAAAGAAGAGTCTAAGAGATAGCAATGGAACAAAATACACGGAGACTTCCTTTCCTTTGCATTCCAATCAACTTTGCAGATTTTTTTTTTCTTTAAGATTTGAAGCTATTTACTCAATAGTGTTGGGACTCTAAGTAATCCTGCCTCAGGGGATGTAGAAAGAAAGTCTGTTTCACAGAGAAGATAAGAGGATATGGCAATCCTTGATGCTCCCTACCTCCACTCCCCATTTATAGATATTAAGTTTTGTAATTTTGGGGTCTCAAGTGGCTCAGGGTGGCCTAAAACACTCTATGTAGCCAAGACTGACCTTGAACTTCTAATCACCCTGCCTCCACCACCCAAGTGCTGGAATCAGAGTCATGTACCTGATGTATGAAATATAGAGGGACCAAGTGCTATGGGCTTTGAGCTGGAAAGCATGCCACTAGTTCAGCTAAACTCAAATTTGTTAATAATCACATTTCCACAAGACTCTCTAGTCTGGAAAGCCTATCTTTCCTCAAACCTAAGTATAAAAGCATTCTTCCTTGAATATTTGGGTCCTAATTTCCAAAGGATTTAGTTTCATGTACAACTGTTTAACTAAGTTTGTTGTCCCCAGCCCTATTAGCCTTGTTTTTGTTGGAAATCAAATTTTAAATTGAAGCAATAAGAGTAACATCCCAGTAAAGCAGGTAAATGTGTTAAAATAACATTTTCCCCCCTTGGTTAATTGGACTCCTAGTCTCTGAAATGATATGCATTGCAAGGTTCTTTGTAGCACTATAGAAACAAAAATTTTCATTCCACTAAAGTGTGAGCATCATGACTGAAGAGTTTTGTCTGTTTCATTTACTGTAGCACTTGTAAGCCTCAGATCAATCCTGAAAACCAGCATAATCAAAATGTTTTTATTGGGAGTGATGGCACACACCTTTAATACCAGCACTCAGGATGCAGAGGTAAGAGGATCACCATGAGTTTGAGGCCACCATGAGAATACAGAGTGAATCCCAGATCAGCCTAGGCTAGGGTGAGACCCCGTCTTGAAAAAAAAAAACAAATAAAAAAGTTGTTTATTTTAATTATGGGTTAAAATTTTTAAGCAAATAAAATAGTTTCTATTCTGTATTAATATATTGCAGAACTCTACATGTAAAATGTAATCCATTTGGAGGTATTGAATTATCAAAAGAAAAAATGCATAAGAAATGCTAATGCTGATAAAATTTTGCTAGAAAGCAATAATAAGAAAATTAAAAGCCAGCTCTTCTCTTCACCTTTCACATTCTCTTTTGCTTCTCTCTCTCTGATATTCCTTTCTTTCTTCTGTTGTCACTTTTATTCAGAAAGAAAACAGGGCAGACCTATTATTAACATATCTTAAGTGATAATTTAACTAATTTATAAACATTAGGATTTGGATTGTGGGCTAATATTTTTCTCAATTATTATTAACGTTTTCCATGATTACATCAAAAAAAAAAAAAACATGGTAATACCCTTGCTCTCCCCTCCACTTTCCCCTTTGAAATTCCATTCTCCATCATATCCCCTCCCCATCTCAATCAGTCTGTCTTTTATTTTGATGTCATGATCTTTTCCTCCTCTTATGATGGTCTTGGAGAGGTAGTGTCAGGCATTATGAGGTCATGGATATTCAGGCCATTTTATGTCTGGAGGAAGCACATTGTAACGAGTCCTACCCTTCCCTTGGCTCTTTCATTCTTTCTGCCACCTCTTCCACATTAGACCCTGAGCCTTGGAAGGTGTGATCGAGATGTTACTCAGTACTCCTGTCACTTCTTTCCAGCACTATGATATGATACCTTTTGAGTTGTCCCAATGTCACTGCCATCTGAAAAGAGAAGATTCTGTACCCAAAGTGAGAGTAGCATTAATATAAGGGTATGAATATTACCAGAAGTGCTTACTGGGCAGTTTGATAAGCATAGTATATACATTTATCCAGCCATCAGCAGATGTTACACCCCTAGGGCTCATGACTACCCCTGTTTTAACTTTTCAGTATCAGGGATATATTCCCTCCAATGGAGCAGGCCTCCAGTCCAACTGGAGGGCAGTTGGTTTCCACGATGATAGAAGTGCCACTATTGCACCCGTTGACTCATTTGGCCTGGCTGGCCAATTATAAGGCTTGCAGTGTCCACTGTTGATTATCTTCACTGGTGATGTCTCTCTCTCCCATTGAACTGCATGTAGAATGGCTCCTTCCAACTTTCTGTCACCTGGTCTACATGGAGGAGGTTATCAGCTCAGTTCCAGCAGGATTTCTCAGTGGCCTTGCAGCCCAAGTATGTGGAGTCTTCAGCAATAGGGTCTTACCATCTATTCCTGGTGGTAAACCAAGGGCATAGGCAATGGCCTATAATGTTTTGGGGGCATCAGGGACCTCCCTGGCCAATAGCTCAATGGAAGGTATCCCACCCCTGGCACAGAAAATTTTCTAGCAATGATCTACAGCTCCTGAGTTTTCCATTGTCCCAAACCGGAGGATTTCATATGATTTATTTATATCCTCTTAGATTTTAATTAGGCCTCCCTCCACCTTTCCTTTACTCAATCTCTTCCCCTGACCTCGCTTTGGGCCTTTTCACCCCTGTTAATCTATTCTTCTACTTACTTATATACAATACCAACTTATTAAGTACCATCCTCCCTTCTTTTCTCTTCCCATTATATCTCTTTTTTAGTTTACTGGCTTCTGCTACTGAGTTTTCTTCTTGTCACATAGAAGCCCAATCATCTGTAACAAGGATCCACATATGAGAGAGAACATGTGGTGCTTGGCTTTCTTGGCCTGCATTACCTCACTTGATATAATCCTTTCCAGATCCATCCATTTTCCTGCAAATTTGGTGACTTCATTTTTTCCTTACTGCTGAGTAGAACTCCATTGTATAAATGTGCCATATCTTCATTATCCACTCATCAGTTGAGGGATATTTAGGCTGGTTCCATTTACCAGCTATTATGAATTGAGTGACAATAAACATGGTTGAGCACATACTTCTCAGGAAATGAGATGAGTCCTTAGGATATATGCCTAGGAGTGCTATACCTGGGCCATATGGTAGATCAATCTTTAGCTGTCTTAGGAACCTCCACACTGATTTCCACAATGTCTGGACCAGAATGAATTCCCACCAACAGTGTAGAAGGGTTCCTCTTTTTCCACATCCCTGCCAGCATTTATGGTCATCATTTGATTTCATAATGGTAGCCAATCTGACAGGAGTGAGATGGAATTTCAATGAAGTTATAATCTGAATTTCCCTGATGACTAGGGATGTAGAACATTTTTTTAGAGGCTTATACCAAATCCATATTTCTTCTTCTGAGAACTCACTATTTAGTTCCATAGCCCATTTTTTTATTTGGCTTGTTTGATTTCTTATTATTTAATTTTTTGAGTTATTTGTATATCCTCTATCAGATGTATAGCTGGCAAAGATTTTTACCATTCTGTAGGTTGCCTCTTTGCTTTATTCAGAGTCCTTTGCAGTAAAATGTCTTTGTAATTTCATGAGGTCCCAGTGGTTATTCTGTGGCTTTAGTGCCTCAACAATTGGGTATATATTCAGAAAGTCTTTTCCAAGACAAATATGTTGAAGGGTTTCCTCTAGCAATTTCAGAGTTTCAGGTCTGATGTTAAAGTCTTTAACCCATTTGGACTTAATTCTTCTGCATGGGGAGAAGAATCAATTTTCATCTTTCTACATACAAATATCCAGTTTTCCCAGCACCATTTGCTGAAGAGACTGTCTTTTCTCCAATGAGTATTTTTGGCACATTTATCAAATATCAGGTGGCTATAGCTACCTGGACTTCCATATGGGTCCTCTATTCTGTTCCATTGATCTACATGTCTGCTTTTGTGCCAATACCATGCTGCTTTTGTTACTATGGCTCTGTAGTATAGGTTAAAAATCAGGTATGGTGATATCACCAGCCTTATTTTTGTTGCTCAGTATTATTTTAGATATGTGAGGTTTTTTGTGATTCCAAATAAATTTTTGGATTGTTTTTTTCTATATCCATGAAAAATGTCATAGGAATTTTGATAGGGATTGCATTAAATGTGTAGATTGTATTTGGTAAATTTGTCATTTTCACAATATTGGTTCTTTCAATCCAGGAACAAAGGATTTTTTCCATTTCCTAGAGTCTTGTGCAATTTCTTACTTGATTGTTTTGTAGTTTTTTTATATTTATATTTATTTTTTATTAATTATTTTTTTTACTCAGTGAATGCAGTCAGTTTGGTACCATTATTAGGCTCATGGGTGACCTACCCCCTCCCCTTGGCTCCTTGTTATTGAGGTATATGGGTCATGCATTCTGGAATTAGCCCACAGTTATGGGTAGTCTCTGCATATCATGACCCAACATGTGGCTCTGACATTCTTTCCTCCCCCTCTTCTGCAAACTTTCCCTGAGCCATGTTGCATTCATTTTTGGTCTGCTTCAGTGATGGATGGGAGCCTCTGGGTCTCTGGATCTCTGATTTCTTAGGAGCTGATTTTTCTCTGTGTTTATCTTTTTCACCCTTGTGCTAGTACCCAGTACACCAAGAAAACAGCACCCTTGCTTGTTTCGCCAATTTTTCTTGGTTTCAGCCAGGGCCCTTTTGAGGTATGATGAGGTGGCTCTCTCCTTTGGATCTACATCTATCTGAAAAAGAGAAGCAGGTTCTCCAACCGAGAGTAAGTTAGCACCAGACAAATGAGATACCCCCCCCCTTTTTTTAATATAGAGAATTTAATAGGTGTAGGCCTTCTTTTAGTGAGTGTTTTATAGTTTTCATTGTAGAGATCCTTTACTTCCTTGGTTAGGTTTATTCCATGGAACTTTGTTTCATTGATGCAATTGCAAATTGGAGTGATTTTCTGATTTCATCCTCTGTGTGTTTATTGTTAGCATATAGTAAGGCTGCTGATTTCTGTGCATTTATTTTGTATCCTGCTACATGGCTGTAGGTGTTTATCAGCTCTAAAAGTTTGCTGGTAGAGTCTTTAGGGTCCTTTATATATAGAAACATGTCATGTGTAAATAATGTTAACTTGATCTATTCCTTTTCAATTTGTACTCCTTTTATGGGTGTCTCTTGCCTTATTGCTATGGCTATGACTTCCAGTACCATATAAAATAAAAGTGGGGACAGTGGACACCCTTGTCTTGTTCCTGATTTTAGTTGAAAAACTTCCAGTTTGTCCCATTTAGAAATATGTTGGCTGTAGGCTTGTCATAAATAGCTTTTATTATATTGAGATATGTTTTACCTTGGCTCTCCTGTGTTAATTAATGTTTGAGTATTGTTTGTTTTTACCAGGTTTCTTATATGTATGCTTTTCCATCACTTCAGCATGGAGGATTCTTTTAAGTATTTTCTGTAGAGCTGGTTTTGTATTCAAATATTCCTTTAGCCTGCTTTTGTCATGAAATGTCATTTCTCCGTCTATTTGAATAAATAGCTTTGCAGGATAAAGTAACCTTGGTTGACAGTTGTTATCTTTCAGAATTTGGAATACATCACTCCAAGCCCTTCTGGCTTTTATGTTTGTGTTGAGTAATCTGCTGTAATCCTGATGGGCTTGCCTTTGTAGGTAACTTGATTTTTCTCTGTAGCTTCTTTCAATATTTTTTCTTTGGTTTGTGTGTTTGGTATTTTGATTATAATATGGTGAAGAGTTCTTTCCTGTTTTTTTTTCTGGCTGGTGTTCTAAAGGCTTCCTGTATCTGCATTGGCACATCTTTCCCAATTTGGGGGAAGTTTTCTTCTATGATTTTGTTGAAGACGCCTACTATGCCATTGGTGTGATTTTCTTCTCCTTCTAGTATGCCCTGAATTCTTATGTTTGATTTTTTCATAGTATATTGAAATTCTCACTCATACTTTTCTATTAGTTTGTCTTTCTCTTTGGTGGACTATATTAGATCTGCCATGTGGTCTTCTAGCTTATGTATTCCGTCCTCTCCTTCATCCATTCTACTGGTGAGATTTTCTACAGAGTTTTTTTTTTTTTTTTTTTTTTTTCATTAACTGTGTTCTTCATTGCTAGTAATTCTGACTGTTTTTTTTTTATTATTTCTATTTCCTTATGTATATCTTGTATTGCCTTCTTTATTTCATTAAATTGGTGTCCTGCATCTTCTTTGACGCCTTTGATTTCCTCTTTGATTCCTTTGATTTATTCTTTGACTTCTTTCAACATATTTGCAATCATACTTTTGAAATGTTTCTCAGGCATTTGCTCTAGCTCATTCTCACTAGAGGTCATCTCTGATGAATTAATACTTTTTGGTGGATTTTTATTGTCTTGATTTTTGTGTTTCTTGTGTTACAATTTATATATTTTTGAATCTTGGATTAAGTTAATGCTTGGATTTTCTAGCTAGCTAGGTATTCTTAGCTGTATCAATTGATTTGATGTTATATATCTTCAGTGCAGGAGATTAAGATGTTAGGTGTGGTTCTTAACGCTCTCAGAGTATGTAGAAAAGCATTCCTAGAGGTTCAGTTTGCCTATGGGAGTATTCAAGTAGGCTGAGTGGAACAAAATACAGGTAGATTCTAAAATTTAACTAAATGCTGTACACATTCAATCAACAACAGCACCAAGTATTTATGCAAGAGTAGGTATTATAATAACCAGACCCTCTATCAATAAAGAGGTTAAGTTTTCTGGTCTGTTGAGGGTTCCAAGTCAGCTTGTGACCAAGTGAGACCCTTTCCTGGTGCAATCCCAGTTACCTTTTTGTATGATTTTGGTCTCAGTCAAGTAGGCTGGCTGGTCGCTGGACCACTATTCTGTTTTCTGGAGCTGGGCACTGGCCTTTCCTGTGGGGCAAAGCAAGCCAGGAAATTGTAGCCCTGCAGATGGCCACCCCTGCTGCTGGAAACACTGCTGCCACTGAAGATACTTCTGCTGTTGCTGAAATTGCTACTGCTGGGTCCGCTGCTGCTGCTGCTGAGGTTGCTACTGCTAGGTCAGCCCCTGCTGCTGCTGAAGCTGCCGCTGCTATAGCCACCACTGCTGGAGCTGTTGTTGCTGGTGCCAGAGCCACTGCTGTTGCTGCCAGAGCCAGAGTCACTGCTTCCACCACTGCTTCCTCTGCTGGAGCGGGGGCACCGCTGCTGGAGCTGCTTCAGCCTGCCTCTGTGGGCTCTGGATGTTCCAGGACTCTCTTACTTTTCTGCTGCCATTTTAATTTCTCATACACCTCACATTTTAGTAAAAGTGTGTATTTTGCTGGGTTTTCTTTGGCTTTTTCTCCCGTAGGCTACTTTGGTGTGGTTCCTATGCTGCCATCTTAACCAGAAGTCAGGATCCTGTTTTTTAACCCAGTCTGCAAATCTATATCTCTTGGTTGTGGTATTAAGGCTGTCAATATTAAGAGATATTATTGAAAGGTATGTATTCATTTTTGCCATTTTTTTGTAGTTCTTCTGGTTTTGCCTTTGCTCTCTTGTGTTTACTAGTAGTTGGGTATTGTTTGTTTTTTTCCAGTTTCCTTAGGTGTGTGCATTTCTTTTGCTTCATCATGGAGGATTCTTTCAAGTAGTTTCTGTAGAGCTGGTTTTGTCCTCAAATTCTCCTTTAGCTTGCTTTTGTCATGGAATGCCCTTATTTCTCCCTCTATTTGAATGAATAGCTTTGCTGTATAAAGTAACCTTAGTTGACAGTTATTATCTTTCAGAACTTGTAATGCATCACTCCATGCCCTTCTGGCTTTTAAAGTTTGTGTTGAGTAATCTGCTGTAATCCTGATGGGCTTGCCTTTGTAGGTAACTTGATTTTTCTCTGTAGCTGCTTTCAATATTTTGTCTTTGGTTTGTGTGTTTGGTATTTTGATTATAATATGGTGAGGAGAGGTTCTTTCCAGGCTTTTTCTGGCTGGTGTTCTAAAGGCTTCCTGCATCTGCATTGGCACCTCTTTCCCAACTTGGGGGAAGTTTTCTTCTATGATTTTGTTGAAGACACCTACTATGCCTTTGGAATGAAATTCTTCTCCTTCTACTATGCCCTAAATTCTTTTGTTTGATCTTTTCATAGTGTCCCGGATATCTTGAAATTTCCACTCATAGTTTTCTATTAGTTTGTCTTTCTCTTTGTTGGACTGTATTAGATCTGCCACCTGGTTTTCTAGCTTAGATATTCTGTCCTCTCCTTCATCCATTCTACTGGTGAGATTTTCTACAGAGTTTTTTTATTTCATTAACTGTGTTCTTTGTCGCTGGTTTTTATTTATTATTATTTATTATTTCTATTTCCTTATTTATGTCTAGTATTGACCTCTTTATTTCATTAAATTGTCTTCCTATGTCTTCTTTGCTTCCTTAGATTTCTTCTTTGAGTTCTTTGAACATATTTATAATCATTCTTTTGAAATCTTTCTCAGGCATTTCCTCTAGCTCATTCTCACTGGAGGTCATTTCTTATGCATTAATATTTTTTGGTAGATTTATATTGTGTTGATTTTTTGGTGTTTCTTGTGTTATAATATATATACATATATATATATATTTGCATTTGCATCCTGGATTATTTAATGATTGGGTTTTCTAGTTAGCTTTGTATTATTACATTTATCAATCAATCTGATGTTATATATCTTCAGGCTAGAAGCTTAAGGCTCTAGGTGTGGCTCACAGTATCTACAAAAGTGATGCCAGATGTTGGGTTTGCCTGCTATGAGAGTATTCAAATAGGCTGAGTGGAACCAAATACAGACAGTTTCTAAAATTTAACTAAATGTGCAGTTTCAATGAAAAAGAGCACAGAGTATTTATCCAAGAGTAGGAATTATGACAACCAGATCCTCTGTGTCTTAGGCTTTGTAGTGCCTTACCCACTCCTTTAATCCTGACAACAAGGAGGTTAAGATTTCTGGTCTGTAGAGGGTTCCAAGTCAATTTGTGAACAGGTGAGAACCTTCCCTAATGTATAACAGAAGAGGAAACAAAGCCACTATAAATCAAGAAGCAACAAATAACAAGCCCAAAATACAGCATATTTAAGAATGGCAAATCTCACCATCAGATTCAACATATAATTTATCCTGATATGGAAGGTGCAATTAGCACTTCTGGTTCAGGCCTATATATCAGGTTTATTAGGTAAGTACTGACCTGGTGTAATCCCAGTTACCTTTTGTGATGATTTTGGTCCTCCTTCTGCTTGAATCCTGCTGTGAGTTCAAGTATGCATGCCAGGGTTCCTAGAGCTCTGCTCTGTTCCCTGGAGCTGGGCATTGGCAGTGGGGGAGGGACGGCTGCCGATGCTGGCTATAGTTCTCTCGCTGTTCCATGTGTTCTTCTACCTTGTGATCTGCTCCTCCATTGTTCACTGCTGTTCTCCCTTCATGTTTCTTGAATTTGTGGAGAACTCCAGTATGAGGAAAATCCCCTCACCTGGCTTTTCCTGTGGCTCAAGCTGAGCCTGGTGGCTGGCTTGTGTGCCACTATTGCCGCCGCGTTCCTGTGGACTTGCCGGAGCTGCTTCTGCCAGCCTATGTGGGCTCTGGATGCTCCGGATCTCTCTGCTGCCATTTCAATTTTCTGTACACCTCACTTTTTAGTGAAAGTGTGTATTTTGCTGTTTTAGTTGTTGTTGTTGTTGTTTTTCTTTTTACTTTTTTCCCCTGGGCTGCTTTGGTGTGGTACTTACACTGCCATCTTAACTGGAAGTGGGCTAATTTTTAAGTCACAGTAAAACTCATAATTTGTTTTTTCTTTGGCCTCATGAACTCCACCCTAACTCTCACTGTGTTATATCCCCTTGGCTCCATGTTCAGCCAGGCTTGCTTCTGAACACAGAATGCAACATCCAACTGCTTATCAAAGACAACTACCTACATACACATAGTAATTTGTGTGGCTTTCCATTAAAGTATCTTTCCTCTATTTCTTTTTCATTTTTTATTCCTTTTCCATGATCATGCTCATCTGCACTAGTATTCTTTTATTCTTATTTTACCCTCCAGCTACCTTCCCAGTTTTCTAATGCCATCTTTAGAAGAATTTTTAGTAATAGATACATTTTTGTAACCACTCCAAAACATCATTCCATCCCCAATGTTCTCTGTCACAAGAAGCCCTTTGCTCACTTTTGTCTTTCCTGCAGTATACCATACAGTAGACTTTTTTTTTCTCTTTTTCTTTTTTTTCTTTTCTTTTCTTTCTTTTTTTTTTTTTTTTTTTTTGAGGTAGGCTGACTTGGAATTCACTACATAGTCTCTGCATGGGCTCAAACTCACAGTGTTCTTCCTACCTTAGGCTCCCTAGTGCTGGGATTACAGGCATGTGCCACCATGCCAGGTCCATACAGACTTTTGAGCTGGCATACTGACAACATATTCTGTAAGCATTTTCAGGATAAAATTTTCTTGTTGCTTTTATATTTGTTTGGATAGTTTTCAATTCCCAGTGTATTACTGAAGAGGTCAAGGTTAGTTTGGAGAATGCAAAATGTGTAAATGAAGCTGAACAAGCCTATAACCTTGAAGAATTAAAATGGAAATATTTTGCATAGTGTAATGTTAATGCTAAGAATTTACTGGCAAGATCTAAAGTATCAGTAGCAATTAACATAATGTGTTAGATGAAAGAGATGTTTGGTGAAAGGGAATGGATAATATTTGCCATGAATGCTCACTTACTAGAAATTAGAGGGAAACAAATCGTCTACTTTGTCTCATTTTATCTCAGCTACTTACTACAGTGTCAGAATCCCCAGAATAATTCACCCGGGGCAGTTTCCATTAAACACTGCTCTAGCTGGAATGACTACTTCTATAAGAGAAGAATTACTTATGAAACTAAATTAGACTCACAGCACTTTAAGCACAGTCATCTCCAACTAGCCACACAAAATTGGTTCAAGACTCCCCTGCAGATACTAAAGTCCACAGATACTTAGGTTTCTTTTATGACATGACTCACTATTTGCATATAACCTTACAACCTACTCATATCCCCCATCACTTTAAATCATCTCTAGATTACTCAAAATCATTAATCCAAAGCATATTGTATGTGATTCTGTGATACTGCATTAACAAAGAAAATTCTGTGCAGTTCAATAAATGTAGTTTTATTTTATTTTATTTTATTTTTTTTTTTTTTTGAGGTACAACCTCAAGTAGCTCAGGCTGACCTTGAACTTGCTATGCAGTCTGAGATGACATCTAATTCCTTATCCTGTTGCTTGTACGTTCATGTGCTAGGAGGGCACTACCACACCCTGTTTATGGAGTGCTAGCAGCTGAATTCAGGGCTTCACTCAAACTAAGTAAATACTCAACCAAATGAGTTTTGTGCATTTGAAACTTAAGATCCTATTTGGATCACAAAATTGATACTTGGAAATTCCTTAGCAAAAGCATTCATTAATTCTACCATTAATTTTAATGTTTATTTACTTTGTGCCATTTCTTCATTTCATTGATCTATAATTTTCTTTGAAATATGACCTTTAAAACAGCAGAAAATGGAAATACAGACTATCATTAAGACAATATTGTCTCTCATTCATTTTAATTCAGACTGATGAATCCATTACTGTTCGCTCGTTGTCTATTCTACAATGGACACTGGATCCAGAGTGTGTATATCTAGCTTATTTTTCTTTTAATGCCTCAAAGTGAAAAATGTAAAAATTGGGGAGGAAGCTCATGGAAATTCATCTAGTGTGGAATCATATGTTAAGGTCAAATAACATCTTGAGAAATAACATTTAAACTGAGGTTCAAAAAAAAGTAGAATTTAGCAGAGCATGAAGGAGTTGCAGGATTCTAGAACAAAATCTGTCAAAGACCAATGCATTTAGGTGGCAAAAGTAAACAGAATCCATGTGCCTCACTGGAGGGGAGTAAGTAAAAGACAGAGGCACAGTTGATGAATCTAAGAAGTAAGGTGCAACATTATGAAAAGGTGATTTTTAGCCATGCTTAAAGAGGTTAAAAATAAACTACTTAAGTGTCTTGGGAGTGCAAAACTATATTTTTCATAGAGATCACTCGATGTAGAGGTGGAGTTATATAAGACAGTGAAGTTAGTATTTTGGCTCCACCAAAGACAGGATGAAGATTTGGTTACATTTTTCTCTCCTTTCCTTCTGGTAAAAAGGGTAAAGATGAAAAAAAAAAAAAAAGGTATAGAGAAGTAAGAGAGAACAAAAACTGATGCCAATTTTACTTTTTTCAGAGCAGAGCTGTAGAGATGGGAATTAATTTTAGAGCAAGTGTGGTGAGCAGTGTAGAGAAGCAGGGAGCAAAAAGAAGGAAGGACAGGGCGTGGTGGCGCACGCCTTTAATACCAGCACTGGGGAGGCAGAGGTAGGAGGATCGCCACGAGTTCAAGGCCACCCTGAGACTACAGAGTTAATTCCAGGTCAGCCTAGACCAGAGTGAGACCCTACCTCGAAAAAAAAAATAAAATAAAAAATAATTTGGGGCTGGAGAGATGGCTTAGCGGTTAAGCGCTTGCCTGTGAAGCCTAAGGACCCCGGTTCGAGGCTTGGTTCCCCAGGTCCCACGTTAGCCAGATGCACAAGGGGGCGCATGCGTCTGGAGTTCGTTTGCAGAGGCTGGAAGCCCTGGCGCGCCCATTCTCTCTCTCTCCCTCTATCTGTCTTTCTCTCTGTGTCTGTCGCTCTCAAATAAATAAATTAAAAAAAAAAAAAAGAAGGAAGGACAAAGGTAATAAAAGGAATGTGCATGCATATGGTCACTAATTATTCTCTATCCAGCTGGAAATTTCTTAGAAACATTGAACAATCACACCAAGTGGTCTCTGTTAAAAATATCCCCTTGGAGTGTTAACACCCCACAGTTTGAAAAAAAAAAATTGTTTATTGTTTTGATAGTTTCATATATACATAATATATTTGCTCCTATTACCCTCTCTTATCTCCCTTTTCTCCCTAGTTAACCCCTTTGTCTTCTCAAACTAGCCCCTCTCCTACTTTTCTGCCCATACATGTTTCTCTGTGTTTATGCATGTCATTGTGACCCACTGAATTTAATGAGATTTGCTTGCATTAACATGGGTGGCCAACTTATCAATGGATACACCAGTGGGGAAAATGTCACTTTCTCTCACAACCAACATTAATGGCCAATTTTCTCCTCTGAGAGGGATGAAGGCCTCCTGATGTTCTTCCCCATTCATGAAATAATGTTGATGGCCTGATCTTGTGTAGGGCTTATTCAGTAACAACAGCCACTGTAAGTTGGTGAGTACAATATTCATGTCGTATCTAACAGATGATGTTCCATGGTATTCCTCCCATGGTAGCTTGAAGGTGAAATGTCTCCATAGCCACATGTGTTTGTTATTAAGGTGAATACTCAACCTGTAGCTTATGGAAACTTGAGAGGTTGAGCCTTACTAGAGGAGGTATGTCACATGGGTCATGGTCTTGGGTGTTAATAATCCAAGACTCCTTGCCAGAACCTGGTCACTGTTGGTGTTGCCTCCCAGCTTCTGATATGCCATGCCATGAGGAAACTTCCCCTCAAGACTGTAAACTGAAATAAACCCTTTCCTTCCATATGCTGCTTTTACTTGAGTGTTTAGTCCCAACAACAGTAAGATAATGGCAACACCTGCCCATCCTCCAAATCATATTTTTTCTGCTCTCTCTTCCACAATGTTCCCTGAGTCTTGGATGGGGGTGATTATGATGTCATATGTAGGCATGAACATTCTCAACATTTTGATTATTTTATGAGTTTCTGCAGTAATAGCAGCCAACTGTAAAGAGAAGTGTCTCTTACCAAAGTTGAGAGCAGAACCAATCTATGGGAATAAACATATACATTTAGTCAAGAGTTTGATAGGAACAGTGTGTCCATTTAACAAAATAATGGTAATGGCTTCCCCTCTCCCCTAAGGCCTGTGACCCCTCCCCCCAGCTATGGACTTTTGACTAGGTTTACAGTAGCAGGCATAAATTACTGTCTGTGAAGCTGGCTACAAATCCAATCTAAAATGTTTGGTTGTCTCCACAATAGTAAAACCCCACTCTCATCTACTACTCCACACAAGGTAAGTAGAATCTCACTCTCTGGAGAAAGCACCAGACTATAAATGTGAGATTTTCAACAGATGGATATAGCTGTCCATAAGATGATGTGGAACAAATATTCAAAGTATTTCTATGTATATAATTAAAACTTGGATACTATAAAAATTGTGGGATCATAAGAACTTTAGATATAAAGTTGAAAGAAATATTTAGTAACTCAGAAGCCAAATAATCTATCGTTTGTATTTACAGTAGCAACTTTGATCTGCATCAGTCCCATTTCACAAGAATCCCTATATCTAGTTTTCTTTCTATCATCTATTTATCTATTTGTCTGTCTGTCTATCATCTATCTATCAATCATCTATTCTATACATATTCATGATCCATATTACTGTCCAAATTTGCAAAAAAAAATAGTTAGATGCTTAATTTCCATATCTGAGAGAGCTGTACTAGACAGGAGAGCCCTTGAAGAGCTCACTGGACAGTGACAACAGATATCCTTCTCCACTGATGGATTCCCAGAGGACACAAAATGCCAATATAATGCACAAATTGAGTGGGCATGATACTTCAAAAGTTATCTAATTTACATACAATATAATTTTAAAATGGATTCTTCCAATATTTTGCATAATCCTAATATGATTAAATTTTCATTAAAATAATTCTTCTACAAGGTAGAGATTGAGTTAGATTGAAGTAGTAGTACATGCAGAGAGAGCAATTGGTAGGTATTTTGTCATAGTCCCACGGGAATTAACAATCATCATGGCTGGGGTCTAGGGAGATGTCTCAGTAGATGAAGTGCTTGCTGCACGAGCATGTTGGCCTGAGTTTGGGTCCCAACAAATAGGTGAAGCAGGCATAGCAGCCACCTGCAATCCCAATCTCGGGATATGGGCATGGGATCCCAGGGATAAGTAGAATAGCTGAGCCAGTGAGCTCTGGGTTCAAGTGGCAGACCCTTCCTCAGTAAGAAAAAAAAAAAAGGAAAGCAATAGAAAAAGACACTTGACATCAACCTCTGATCTTCACACAAACATACATACATGTCAATGTTCCCCAGCATGCATACATGTTCCTATACACCCAGCACATGCAAATGAAAAAAGTAAATATGATCTTCTTGTTGAAATGTAGAGGGGCAAATTTATAGCTAAAAGTAAAAGATAACTAATCAGGTGTGGTGGGGCACTTCTGTGATCATTGTACTAAGGTGATGGAAGTTGGAGTATCATGTTTGATTCCAGCAAGATCAACAAAACAAAACATTCTCCCAAAAGAGACCGAAGCCAGCCATGGTGGCACATGCCTTTAATCCCAGCACTCAGAAGGCAGAGGTAGGAAAATCACCATGAGTTGAAGGCCACCCTGAGACTATATAGCAAATTCCAGGTCAGCCTGAGCTAGAGTGAGACCCTACCTCAAAAAAAAAAAAAAATATATATATATATAAAAGATTGATGGAGGACTTCCGGTTAAGATGGCGGCGTAGGTACCACGCCAAAGCAGCCTAGGGGGGAAAAAGACCAAAAAAACTCAGCAAAATACACACTTTTACTAAAAAGTGAGGTGTATAGGAAATTGAGGCGGCAGCGGAGAAGTAGAAGAGTTCCAGAGCATCCAGAGCCTGCACAGGCGGGAACAGCGGCTCCAGGGCGGCTCGGCCACCCGCCACAGCCGCGGAGCGGCAGAAAGCCTCCGGACTCTCGGCTCGAGCCGCAGGACAAGCCAGGTGTGGGATTTTCCCCTCACACCGCGCTCTCCGCAACTCGGGAAACGTGAGGGGAGAGCGGCAGCGGGCAGCGGAGGGAAGAGCAGACCGCGAGGTAGAAGCACACGTGGAACAGCGATACAACCAGAGCAGCCTCGGCTCCCTCCCCTCTCCCACCACCTGAGCCCAGCTCCAGCGAACACAGCAGCGGCCCAGGACCGGCCACGCCAACTTGGGCTGACAGCACGACCCAAGCAGGAGCAGAGTTCGGCAGCAACTTCAGCGGCTCCAGCACCGGTACCAGCGGCCCCAGCAGCAGCGGACCCAGGAGTGGCAGCGGCGGCAGATCCCGCAGCAGCGGCTTCGGGGTGAACAGCGGCGGTGCACACGGCAGCAGCTGCTTCAGCAGTGGTGGTGGCTCCGGTGGTGGCAGCTACGACAGCAGCAGAGGCAACAGCAGCAGCTCAGTTTGCCCCGTAGGAAAAGCAAGTGCCCAGCTCCAGAAATCAGAACAGCAGCCCGACGACCCAGGCAGCAACTTGACTGAGACCACAATCACCCAAGGTAACTGGGATTGCACCAGGGAAGGGTTTCACTTGGTCACAAGCTGACTTGGATACCTCAACAGACCAGAAATCTAAACCTCTTTGTTGATAGAGGATCTGGTCGTTATAATAACTACTCTTGCATACATACTCGGGGCTGTTTTTGATTGAATGTGTACAGTGTTTAGTTAAATTTTAGAATCTACCAGTATTTTATTCCACTCAGCCTGCTTGAATACTCCTATAGCAGGGAAACTCAACCCCTAAGAACATCTTTGTAGATACTCTGAGAGTCTTAAGAGCCACACCTAATACCTTAAGGTCCTACCCTGAAAATATATTACATCAAATCAATTGATACAGCTAAGAATACACAGCTAGCTAGAAAATCCAAGTATTAACTTAATCCAAGATGCAAAAATATATACATTATAACACAAGAAACACTAAAAAGCAAGACGATATAAATCCACCTAAAAGTATTAATGCATCAGAAATGTCCTCCAGTGAGAAAGAGTTAGAGGAAATGCCTGAGAAAGAGTTCAAAAGAATAATTATAAATATGTTCAAAGAGGTCAAAGAACATATGAAAACAATCAAAGAAGAAATCAAAGAGGAAATCAAAGAGGAAATCAAAGGAATCAAAGAAGAGGCAGGACACCAATTTAATGAAATAAAGAAGGCAATACAAGACATAAATAGGGAAATAGAAATAATAAAGAAAAACCAGTCAGAATTACTAGCAATGAAGAACACAGTTAATGAAATAAAAAACTCTGTAGAAAATCTCACCAGTAGGATGGATGAGGGAGAGGACAGAATATCTAAGCTAGAAGATCAGGTGGCAGACCTAATGCAGTCCAACAAAGAGAAAGACAAACTTATAGAAAAGTATGAGTGGGAATTTCAAGATATTCGGGACACTATGAAAAGATCCAATATAAGAATTCAGGGCATAGTAGAAGGAGAAGAATTCCACTCCAGAGGCATAGTAGGCATCTTCAACAAAATCATAGAGGAAAATTTTCCCCAAATTGGGAAAGAGGTGCCAATACAGATACAGGAAGCCTTTAGAACCCCAGCCAGACAAAACCCAGAAAGAAACTCTCCTCGCCACATTATACTCAAACTTCCAAACACACAAACCAAAGAAAAAATATTGAAAGCAGTTAGAGAGAAAAATCAAGTTACCTACAAAAGCAAGCCCATCAGGATTACAGCAGATTATTCAACACAAACTTTTAAAGCCAGAAGGGCTTGGAGTGATATATTCCAAGTTCTGAAAGATAACAACTGTCAACCAAGGTTACTTTATCCTGCAAAGTTATCCATCCAAATAGATGGAGAAATAAAGACATTCCATGACAAAAGCAGGTTAAAGGAGTATTTGAAGACAAAACCAGCTCTACAGAAAATACTTGATAGAATCCTCCATGCTGAACAAAAGGAAAAGCACACATATAAGGAACCTAGAAAAAACCAGCTATACTCAAATACCAGTTAACAGAAGAGAGCACAGGTAGAACAAGTAACACACACACACACACACACACACACACAAATGGCAAACATAAATACACACCTTTCAATAATATCTCTTAATATCAACGGTCTCAATGCCCCAACGAAAAGACATAGATTTGCAGACTGGGTTAAAAAGCAGGATCCTACAATTTGTTGTCTCCAAGAAACTCACCTTTCTACAAAGGATAGACATTATCTTAGGGTGAAAGGTGGGAAGACGGTGTTTCAAGCAAATGGGCCTAGAAAACAAGCAGGGGTTGCTATCCTAATATCAGACAGGGTAGACTTTAGTCCGACGTTAGTCAAAAAAGATAAGGAAGGTCACTTTATATTGATTAAGGGCACACTCCAACAGGAGGACATTACAATCCTAAACATATATGCACCTAACATGGGGGCTCCCAAATTCGTCAAACAAACACTATTAGAACTAAGGTCACAGATAACACCAAACACAGTGGTGGTGGGTGACTTTAACACCCCACTCTCATCAATTGACAGGTCATCCAGGGAAAGAATAAACAGAGAGGCATCTGGACTAAATGAGGTCATAGAAGGAATGGACCTAACAGATATATACAGGACATTTCATCCAAAGGCTGCAGAATATACATTCTTTTCAGCAGCACATGGAACATTCTCTAAAATAGACCATATATTAGGACACAAAGCAAATCTTAACAAATTCAGGAAAATTGAAATAATTCCTTGCATTCTATCTGACCACAATGGAATTAAACTACAAATCAGTAGCAAGAAAGGCTATAGAGCATACACAAAATCATGGAAACTAAACAATACACTACTAAATGATGAGTGGGTCAATGAAGAAATCAAAAAGGAAATCAAAAAATTTATAGAGTCAAATGATAATGAGAACACAACATACCAAAATCTCTGGGACACAATGAAGGCAGTTCTAAGAGGTAAATTTATAGCCTTAAGTGCCTATATTAAGAAATTAGAAAGGTCGCAAGTAAACGACCTAATGCTTCGCCTTAAAGCCTTGGAAAAAGAAGAACAAGGCAAACCAAAAAGTAGTAGACGGGAAGAAATAATAAAGATTAGGGCAGAAATTAATGAAATAGAAACAAAAAGAACAATCCAAAGAATTAATGAAACAAAGAGTTGGTTCTTTGAAAGGATAAACAAGATTGATAAACCCTTAGCAAATCTGACCAAAAGAAAGAGAGAAGAGACACAAATTAATAAAATCAGAGATGAACAAGGTAACATCACAACAGATTCCAGAGAAATTCAAAAAATTATAGGGACATACTATAAAAGCATATACTCCACAAAGTATGAAAATCTGAAAGAAATGGATGATTTCCTTGATCTATATGACCTACCTAAATTAAATCAAAATGAGATTAATCACTTAAATAGACCTATAACAAACATGGAGATCCGAGCAGTTATCAATAATCTCCCAACTAAAAAAAGCCCAGGCCCGGATGGATTCACTGCTGAATTTTACCAGACTTTTAAGGAAGAGCTAACACCATTGCTTCTTAAGCTTTTCCAGGAAATAGAAAAAGAAGGAATCCTACCAAACTCCTTCTATGAGGCCAGCATCACCCTGATACCAAAACCAGGCAAAGATAGAACAAAAAAAGAAAATTACAGACCAATCTCCCTCATGAACATAGATGCAAAAATTCTCAACAAAATATTGGCAAACAGAATACAAGAGTATATCAAAAAGATGATTCACCCTGACCAAGTAGGCTTTATCCCAGAGATGCAGGGATGTTTCAACATACGCAAATCTATAAATGTAATACATTACATAAATGGGTTGAAGGACAAAAATCACATGATCATCTCATTAGATGCAGAGAAAGCATTTGACAAAATCCAACATCCCTTCATGATAAAAGTCCTACAGAGACTGGGAATAGAAGGAACATATCTCAATATAATAAAGGCTATTTATGACAAGCCTACAGCCAACATATTACTAAATGGGGAAAAACTGGAAGCTTTTCCACTAAAATCAGGAACAAGACAAGGGTGTCCACTGTCCCCACTTCTATTTAATATAGTTTTGGAAGTCTTAGCCATAGCAATAAGGCAAGAGACACACATAAAAGGGATACAAATTGGAAAGGAAGAAATCAAGTTATCATTATTTGTAGATGACATGATTCTATACATAAAGGACCCTAAAGACTCTACTAGCAAGCTGTTAGAGCTGATCAAAACCTACAGCAATGTAGCAGGATACAAAATAAATACACAGAAATCAGTAGCCTTCATATATGCTAACAACAAACACACAGAGGATGAAATCAGAGAATCACTCCCATTCACAATTGCATCAAAAAAAATAAAATACCTTGGAATAAACCTAACCAAGGAAGTAAAGAATCTATACAATGAGAACTTTAAAACACTCAAGCGAGAAATTGCAGAAGACACTAGAAAGTGGAGAAACATCCCTTGTTCCTGGCTTGGAAGAATCAATATCGTGAAAATGGCAATCTTACCTAAAGCAATCTACACATTTAATGCAATCCCTATCAAAATTCCAAAGGCTTTCTTCATGGAAATAGAAAAAACAATCCAAAAATTCATTTGGAATCACAAAAAACCTCGAATATCTAAAATAATACTGAGCAACAAAAAAGAGGCTGGTGGTATCACCATACCTGATTTTAACCTATACTACAGAGCCATAGTAACAAAAACAGCATGGTACTGGCACAAAAACAGACATGTAGATCAGTGGCACAGAATAGAGGACCCAGATGTAAGCCCAAGTAGCTATAGCCACCTGATATTCGATAAAAATGCCAAAAATACTCATTGGAGAAGAGACAGCCTCTTCAGCAAATGGTGTTTTGAAAACTGGATATATATCTGCAGAAGGATGAAAATAGATTCTTCTCTCTCGCCATGCACAAGAATTAAGTCCTAATGGATTAAAGACCTTAACATCAGACCGGAAACTTTGAAACTGCTAGAGCAAAAAGTAGGGGAAACCCTTCAACATATTGGTCTTGGCAAAGACTTTCTGAATACAACCCCAATTGCTCAGGCAATAAAACCACAGATTAACCACTGGGACCTAATGAAATTATAAAGATTTTGCACCGCAAAGGACACAGTGAAAAAAGCAAAGAGGCAACCTACAGAATGGGAAAAAATCTTCGCCAGCTATATATCTGATAGAGGATTAATATCTAGGATATACAAAGAACTCAAAAAGTTAACTAATAAGGAATCAAACAAGCCAATCAAAAAATGGGCTAAGGAGCTAAATAGAGAGTTCTTAAAGGAAGAAATACGAATGGCATATAAGCACCTAAAAAAATGTTCTACATCACTAGTCATCAGGGAAATGCAGATTAAAACTACATTGAGATTCCATCTCACTCCTGTCAGATTGGCCACCATCATGAAAACAAATGAACATAAATGTTGGCGGGGATGTGGAAAAAAAGGAACCCTTCTGCACTGCTGGTGGGAATGCAATCTGGTCCAGCCATTGTGGAAAACAGTGTGGAGGTTCCTAATGCAGCTAGAGATTGATCTACCATATGACCCAGCTATAGCGCTCCTAGGCATATATCCAAAGGACTCATCTCATTTCCTTAGAAGTACATGCTCAACCATGTTTATTGCTGCTCAATTTATAATAGCTGGGAAATGGAACCAGCCTAGATGTCCCTCAACAGATGAGTGGATAATGAAGATGTGGTACATTTATACAATGGAGTTCTACTCAGCGGTAAAGAAAAATGAAGTTATGAAATTTGCAGAAAAATGGATGGACCTGGAAAGTATTATACTAAGTCAGGTAACCCAGGCCCAGAAAGCCAAGCGCCACATGTTCTCTCTCATATGGGTATCCTAGCTACAGATGACTGGGCTTCTGTGTGAGAATGAAAATACTTAGTAGCAGAGGCCAGTAAGTTAAAAAGGAGACATAAAGGGTGGAGAAAGGAAGGGAGGAGGATACTTAATAGGTTGATATTGTATATATGTAATTACAATGATTGTAATGGGGAGGTAATATGATTGAGAATGGAATTTCAAACGGGAAAGTGTGGGGGTGGGGAGGGAGGGAATTACCATGGGATATATTTTATAATCATGGAAAATGTTAATAAAAATTAAAAAAAAAATTAAAAAAAAAAGATTGATAATTCCACATGCAATTTCTTAAAGTAGGAAAACATGTTTGAGGATTAGGACTTTAGTAGGAAGACAATAAATTTAACTTATGGTATATTTAAATGTCTACCAAGGAAAAAAGTATATGTGCAATCAGTAAGATTTATATATATATATGGTATTTGTAAACAAGCATTAGGTTAAGATGGTAATATGACTTATCTCCATTGCTTCTATTTAAATCCATGTCAGTGGGTAAGTCCCTTTAGGGTTAGGCTAAACTAAGAAATGAAGAAGGAAGTAAGGTAAAGAAGAAAGGTGGGCAAATGAAATAGTTCAGGAAATATTTACTGTGCTTTATTGAATATTTATTTTATATTACTGAGTTGCAGTAAATCAAATGAATAAGAAAATAAATTCTAGTTCTAATATATAAGAATTATAAAACAATTTAAATATTGATGCATATTATTCTGACTTATGTCACTCCCTTCTGGATTCCTTTGCTTCCAAAAAGCATATTTCTACAATTATTATACAAAATATTTTATGGTGTGTGGAAATGGGAAAAATAAGGAAAAGGAGGGAGGAAGAAAAGGGGTAGGAGGAAGGGGAGGAGAAGGAGGACACAAGGTAAATTTTCAACTAGAAAGTTTACACAATAAACCTTTAGGCTCAGGTAAGAGAAGCAGCTGACACAAAAGTCAAAGCAGGCACAGGTGAAGCAACAGATATGGCCCAGAAGCTGAGGAGCCTCCTGAAGAAGATGTCAAATGCTGCAGAGGTTCAGACATAACAAAGGTCAAAATATGTCCCTTTATCCTAATGACCTGGAGGCCACTGTACGTGGTTTTTAGAAACTTCAAATGAACTGAGAATTAAAGAAGTGATTGACTCTCAAAATGGAGGCCTGGTAACATTAATAGGGGAATTCCATGCAGTGAATGAGACAAACCTATAGGGGTCAGCAAGTGGTTTAAGAGATTTGGCTGAAGTAATTTAATTGTCACAGGAAAATTCATAGGAAGTGGATGCAATTATCACCATCTTTGAGATGGGGATGCTGTGCTCTGTGGAGGTTAACTTGTTCATGACCACATCATAAATACCACAGCAGGATCCAAGAGTCTGCCATTCTCTCAATTCCTCTACAGGACATCATCATGCATCACAGTGGCTCCGAAATGTACACTGAAAATGGGAGCATCTCTTCACCTGAAAACAACATCCTAGTGTCACAACTGAACAAGTGTGCAAAAATATTTCATCACACATGCCAGAGATGACACAGAACAAATATTAAGCAGAATTTAATCTTTTACACATTACTTTGACATTTTTTAAAGATATATATCATGAGACCCTTGGAGAAAACAATAGAGAAGTTTTTAAAGAAATGAAAAGTAGCACTACCATATGACACCGCTATTCTTCCTCCTGGGAAGGAATCTGACCTCCCATACTCATTGTGGTTCTTTTCACAATAACCATAGGTCACAAGATATGGAAACAGCAGAAGTGTCTGATGATGATAAAATGGATAAGCAAAATTTGGTACATGTATGTATATAAAGGAATATCATTCTGACTTAGAAAAGGAGTTCCTGCCATCTGCTACATTTATATGAAGATGTTACAGTAAGTGGAATGAGACAAAGAATAGAATATCTGCTTAATTTGCCTTGGATTTTATGTTTAAAATTTAACCCCCGTTTTGATCCCAAAAGATTACTTTACATCCATTAAATATTGACAATAAAACTTTTAAAGAAGAATAGACTTTGGAAGACATTATAAAGCACATAATCCCTAATGAACTATTTCAGATGTAATTATCATGATTTTGTGACGATTTTGATCCCTTTACTATAATTTCATGTCTTAATTATATTTGCATTTCCATTTTCTTTTTCAGTTTCTGAAATACTATATGCTTTTATAAAATATTTACTGTGTTTTTGAGTATTTATTGTATTTTATTGAATAATATTGAATCAAGCAACTAAGAAAACAGATTCTACTTCCAGAATCCAATTAATTATAAAGCTATTTAACTATTAATGTATATTTTCCTGACTATGTATAACTTACTTCTGGATTACTTTACTGCCAAGAAGCATATTAATAAGGCTGAAAAATTATGTGTAATGTGTGTCTACAAGGTTATGACCATACGATTGTGTTTTTGATTAGTAGGTCTAGCAAACTTATAGCCAATTTTCCTACTCCTCTATAACTAGTGCTTGATTGCTGAACATCCTTTGAAGAAAACTCAAGGAACTAGGAATCATAAGAATGGTCAAAGTCTCGGGGCTTGTTACTCACTTATGCAAGTTGGCTGGTTATGAACTGAGAAGCTAAAGGTTGCCTGTATCTTTGTGTGCTTGTTAAGCTGGTAGAACAAAAATTCAAAAAATATGTGGCTTAAGCAAAACAGAAATTCACTGCTCCCTCACATAAGAATGAACAGTCTGTGGAGTGTAGGAACCTTAGCTCCATGAAGCCACCCAGGGACTCATGGTCCTTCCACCTTGGCATACACCTTTGTGAAGCTTAGTGTACAGCCCTTGGCTTACTCTCAAATGTGAGCATCCTCTGGGCTTGCATCCAGCAAGTCCACTTTGATCCATACATCCTCAGTGGTACATCCTGGATCTGTATTTGTCTCTTGGGGTTCATAGCATTTTCTACCTTTGCAGCCAATTCTCATATGCCAGGAACACGTGTGGCAAAAGCAGCATCTCACAGCATTGGTAAGATCCAGCTGAACTCATGTCTAGAGGGACAAAATCATAATACCAAGAACAACAGTAATGGTCAAGCTTCTCATGCTCATCAGACAATTTCTATGATAGCCACAGCATTTGTGCCTCTTATCTGCACAGGCATCCTATTAGACAGATCCCAAAATACTATCCATCCCTCGAATTTCCATGTACTGAGAATAATTTGTTATTGTAATTTTCTTAGTTGACTTTGAAATTAGTTTGGAAATCCCAAAATGATTAGCTTATGTATTCAAATGGGTGAGTTTTCAACTTCTAAAGTATACTATTTAAAATTATTTCAGTTCTGTTTCAAATATATTACCATCTACTCTGTTACAAATTTCCCAGAGCATTATCTACATCATGTGAAAATGTAATGGCATTAATCATACCAAGTACATATTGAATAGGCAATTGCATTCTTCTTCTCTAATTTGTTTGTTTAATAAATTACCCTCTTAATTCATTCAACCCCTAAGGCCACACTCTGAGTGTGGTGCTATTATCATCATCTAGTGATCAGAACACTAAGACACAAACATGCTCAAGGTCATAGAGCTCATGGAAGTTGTGCTGTGATTTAAATCTCTGTAGTCATAACTACTACAAAACTAAGTAGCCTCCCAAGATAAATTATTATTGGATTATGAGTAAAGAAAATAAAATATAAAAATATGTTGTAACTGGATAGTGAAGAAAGGTCACAGGACTCTCTTGTGCTATAAAACATACATTTCACTTTGAAAAATTTCCGTTTGATGGTTATTTTAAGATGTGTTACTAGGGAGTTGTAACTGAGCTCAGTGGAGCTAAAGCAGATCTCAATATGAGCAGACAGGGCCCATCTGGTGTGTTGCCATTCCTAAAGTGTCTGTGCTTGTATCACACATTAGCTTGAGCTCTCTGAAACCATCCTCACTCCAGTCTGTGGTGCTTCATTGGAAGAAAGCATGAATGCAGAAGTGCAGACTTAACAAGGACTTCTTTATTTTGTAGGTGTTAGGGAAGTATGCTATATGTACATGTGCATATATGTATGTGGGTGCATATGCACAAGTGTGCATGTGGCATGAAAAGTTGACATGGGGTATCCTCATTTATTACTTGTTCACATTACAAGGTGACAAGCAAGGGATTCTCTGTCTCAGCCTCTGCAATGCTGGAATTACAACCCTAAGCTACCATGCCAGGCACTATGTGTGAGTGCTGGTGATCTGAATTCATGTTTGTATAGTCAAAACATTACCTGCTACATCATCTCCTTAGACACTTACAAAGGGGCTTTTAAAGCTTTCCACTCAGTATTCCTTTTAAAGAGGAAATTTAGGCAATTCCAGATATACAAGTATAAAAAATAAGTAAAATGTTTACTGGTATTAATGCATAAAAATTAATATTGAAACAATTCTTTGGTATATGTATAATTGTACCATTTATTAAAGATTAAATTAGCATAATGAGATAGATGTGCTTGTTTATTTTACATAAAGAATCAAACTTTGGCTAAATATTTGATACTACAGCATGTTGAACATCTCCACCTTTTTTTTCAGAGTTGGTTGACATCTTGATTTTATAGTGAATTCTAAGAATGTGTCTTTACATAAATACATAGCGTAAAATGAAAAAGGTTATTTAAGAATATTTCATAAATTTTTGGAAGTTTTATCCTAATCCTAAAACCAAAATTTACTTAACATTTGTTCATAAAATTAAAGTTGATAACTAACAGTGAATTTAAAAGTCAAAAATTCGGGCTGGAGAGATGGCTTAGCGGTTAAGCGCTTGCCTGTGAAGCCTAAGGACCCCGGTTCGAGGCTCGGTTCCCCAGGTCCCACGTTAGCCAGATGCACAAGGGGGCGCATGCGTCTGGAGTTCGTTTGCAGAGGCTGGAAGCCCTGGCACGCCCATTCTCTCTCTCTCCCTCTATCTGCCTTTCTCTCTGTGTCTGTCTATCTCAAATAAATAAATAAAAATTAAAAAAAAAAGTCAAACATTCAAATGCAATATAACCCATAGATCTACAAGCTTGATATTTCCAAGCTGGGGATTAAGGAAAGGAGAATATTAAAAGTCTTTTCTCTCTGTAATTAAACAATTATGTTTCTATAAGAGCAGAAAACTTGGTATATACAGTGAAAACACTGCAATTCATTGAAAGTACATGACAGTTCCCAGTCTGAGCTGTGGTATTTCAGTCATCATTCACTGGTGTTGGGTGGCATGACGGTATTTGCAGTGCAAAGTGTCATGTTGTGTGTCCAGAACCCAGGCTGCAAGGCAGTTGGTGATGCAACATGTGTGAGTACTGCCAGAAACCTCAGGCTCATTACACATTTGATGTTGAATTAATTATTGGTTTTTGCATATCCAGAAACCTTTTACTATTGCCGTAACTCTTAAGATCCCACATTTATTTGCCTGCACAAATTTCAATTGCCTTGCTTTCCATTCTCTTTTGAACTCAAAACCAGGCTTTTGCCTCTCCTCAGTGAAGCTGATCTTGTCAAGCTTACACATGAACCCACTGGCCAATCCCTCCAGTTATTCATGCAATTTGACAAGGTCAGTAACTCTCTCCCTTTGCAGCAAGTCTCTTGGTCTCCCCATTTCATCAACTGCTATTTTGATTGTCTCTCTCTGTGACTGTGTCTCCAAAATTCTGATGCCTATAGATTAATCCAGTCTCTGCTTTTGTCTTCCCTTATCTTCTCACTTTTAATATATGATTCCTAATTTGTATCACTCACCCAGGATCCCTCAAAGACTCTGAAATCATTCTTTATCCATTGAATATCTGATCCAGAGCCAGTACTCTATGATAAACCTAATATTTGCAAAACCAGGCTTCTGATTTATGCTCTGCCAATATTCTGTGTGACCGTACTCCCTTGTAGTGAGGGAAAGCCCAAGGGCTCAATATGCATTACTCTAATGAAAACATATAAGCAGCTAACATTTGTGCTTCACATGTGGCAAGTACCCAATAAGTGTGTTTTAATAAATAAGAGATGATAACAACCAGGGCTGAAAAGATAGTCTAGTGGGTAAAGAACTTGCTTTGCAAGCCTGAAGACTTGAGTTCAATCTGTAATAACACTATAAAATACTAGGCATAGCAATGTGTATCTGTAATATCTGTGTTGTTGGAGGCAAAGACAGATAGATTTTGACTGCTGGCTAGTCAGTCCAGGCTACTTAGTGAGCTTTAGGCCTGTCTCAAAAGGAGGATGCTTATGGTTGACTTCTGGCCTCTACATGCATGGACACACATGTGCATGTGTGCATTCACATACATATGTATATCAATACACATATGAATACAAATATATATATGTATGCATACCACATATACATGAACAAGAAAATGAAAAAGAAACAATAACTAAAAGAAAACAGGTATGAGATTAATGATAAACAGTAATGTTATCTTCTATATTTGTACTCCAAAACATTTCTAACATTGATATGTGCATATTAATTTTACTGCAAAAGCAATTATTCTCCAATTTACTAATTTGTTGAAAAAGTTATTCATAAATCAAATTTATTTTTTAATTATTTCTGGATTATACATACATATTAATTATGACATAATATATGTAATAGATGTAAGAACTACAGTCCAATGCATCGTAGTGCATTATCCTAGATAATGCAGATTATGAGCTGAGCCATGGCTAAGCATGTACTGCAGCTCACCATGTTGGTGTATGAATTCATCTATGTTCATGTAAACTCAGCTACTTCCTGTGAGCTGATGAGAATTTCTTATACTTTACAAAAAGAAGAAGTGGGTGTCTTTTTCTCTTGTTTCGTGAAAAGAGTAAATTTTCATGTCCCTAGCTGCATACTGCATCCTGTGATCTTTGAAGTGCAATGTTTCTCTTTAACATCTATTGTACATTTAAGAAGTGTACACACTCAGGCTAACAATAACAGCATCACATCAAGCCCACTGCCTTCCTGGTGTCTGGTCAAAGTAATGTTTCATACTACTAAGAATTCTCTTTGTTAATAACAACCACGGAGTAATGCACCACTGACATTTCATTGCTTCCCATCTCTTCCCTTCCCATCTAAAATCCATTGGAGCAAATTATCTCAGAGGAGACAAGATAAGAAATGAATGAGGATGAAACCAAAACTTCCAGCGATGACTGCCACTTCTTCAGGCTGGCATTTTATTAATTACATACATTTTTTCACAAACACTCCTCTTGGTGCTATTAAAATAGATTAATAAAATGTTTAAAACTATATCTTATGGGCTGGAGAGATGGCTTAGCAGTTAAGGCATATGCTTGCAAAGCCTAAGGACCCAGGTTCAATTCTCCAGGTCCCACATAAGCCAGATGTACATGGTAGCACATGCATCTGGAGTTTGTTTGCAGTGGCTAGAGGCCCTGGTGTGTCCATTCTCGCTCTCTCTCTATCTGTCTCTCTCCCTCTTTCTGTCTCAAATAAATAAATAAAATAGATAAATAAAACAAACACTCCTCTTGGCCATTCACTGTTTATTTCTTTGATTCTGGCTAGCTTTAAGAAGCCTATATAGGGCCTCAGGGTGAGCTGTGGAAGGTGTCTTTGGGGGAATCTGTTTTGAAACATGCCAGGTATCCTGGTTATGGAGCCCATATGGGGCTATCATCCCAAACCTTGTTTACATTCGCTATACTCTGTTCACAGAACACAACTTTAAAAGTCATTACTCACAAGGCTTTGAGTTGCCCCTCCTTTTACGTATTTCTTTGTTTTTCTTAATGAATATTTTACTGATTATTTACTAAAATGTAATATATCTAGAAAAAGAAAGAGCTTAATTCTCATATAAAAGTGTAATGAGAGCTAATTAATACCTGCCACCACTCCTGAACTATAATGATTTAATAAATCATTTTGTTTAAATGACAAATGCCATGAAGAACATTCACCCCCCTCCCCAATTTTTTGGTAAACTGAATTAAATATATGTGACTGGGCCAGGTGTGATGGTGCATTCCTTCAGTACTAGCGCTTGGGAGGCTGAGGAAAGAGGATCACTGTGAGTTCAAGGCCACTATGAAGCTACAGAGTTAATTAGTAAAGTGATAGTGAATTCAGCCTGGGCTAGGTGGAGACCTTACCTCAAAACAAACATAATAGTAATAATAACCATAATAATGGAAAAAATAAGTAAATAAATAAGCTAGACATAAATATATGTGACTGAACTGACCAAATTGAATACTTTTATTTTGGTTTGACTTGGTTTTGTTTGCTGCTGTTATTTAAATAGTTTGCACCTGCATAAACATAAAATGAAAGTACTGAGAAGAAACTGACCTTGAATGACGATGAGGGAAGAGTCCATTCCTATTTTATAGTCAGGAGAAATTTTTTGTAAGCTCAACATAGAATTTGTAAAAATGTTATGGTGCAAGGTAATTACTCTTTTGCGCAGGCCATGTGGTAGTGTATTGAATTCTTTAAAGTGTTTAGCTCTTTAAATGTCGGAGCATTTAATTGAGTCATTTGAGATACGAATTTTCAAAAGAGCATTGGGAATTAAATTACATTCAAACACTCCATACTCCTAGTTGACGACTGTGACTCAGGAAACTTGGACAATTGATACTAGGCTTGTGTTCAGGGAAATAAAACCAGCCTCTCTAAAGACCAGAGTGACTTCCAGGTGTTTGGTTAATCTTTTGCTCTCATTCCTCTTTTTCCTGCCAGTGCTATAACTTGGCACAATCTATGTCACAATATAGAATCAGCCATGGGCTTTTCTCATTGCCAGTCTAGAAGTAAACCAGTTGCTCAATTTACATGAAGGTTTCTCTTACTGAGAATCAGTTTTGGTTCTTCACAGATTTTTTTTTTTTTTGATTTTTTTTTAAGAACAACTGAGCTGCGTGCAAGGGGCAGGCAAGGATGGGATAAGCTTCCTGTATTCATCTCTGCTACCAGCAGTGCTGAATACATGAGATAACATGCTGCTACTTGCTAGATGCTTCAGTTGATTTACACAGACCATAAAATGTAGTTCCACTGGTGTCCAGTAGTATAAAAACAATGTATATCTCTGTTTAGTAATTTATGTGGATGAAATATTTGCAGTTTATTCAGGAAAGCAGGAAATCAAAGAGCAATCTTTATTCTATTTTCGCTGTATGTTGAAGGCATTACAGATTAAATAGCTCTTCAAAGTGCTCAACAGTAGGAAAATAAAAGAAACAGTTTTTTGTACATTGTTAAATAGCAGCAGAAGTCATATATAAAAAATATTTTTAAGGCCGGGCATGGTGGCTCATGCCTTTAATTCCAGCACTTGGAAGGCAGAGGTAGGAGGATCGCTGAGAGTTCAAGGCCACCCTGAGACTACATAGTGAATTCCAGGTCAGCCTGGAAAAGGGTGAGACCCTACCATGGAAAAACAAAAACAAAACAACAACAACAAAAAAATTAAAACATCATAAGCTTGAAGGTCAGTGATCTCTTGTATTAATACAGGGTTTCATCAGAGGTAAATGAACTAAGATGAAGTGGGAACATGGTTTGAGAACCAACCTGAAACAAAAGGAGGCGAGTCCCGACCTATTAGGTAAAAATACTTACCCAGTGCTTTGTTCCAATTTTCTCAAAACCAGTATCATAAAAGTTTTTCCTATTATAAGTATTTCAAATTACTTTCTTAATAACAAGACACAAACCAATGGGATACTTTGAATTTAAAACCAATTAAACTACAGCCTTATTTTTTTTCTTCTTTACATTAAATTATATTTTGGTCTTATAAATGTTTCTTTTTCTGGCTTTGGAAAGTTATCAGAGTCTCATAGCATTTTTTTTTTTATAATAAGGAGACTATGATGTCAAAAATAAAAACCAAATCCTATATATCTATATATAATCGCTCAGCAAGAACGGTGACGGGTTGAGTGCACATTGACACTTTCTCTTTTAGTTCACACTTCATTTTAAAAGTTTTCTTAAAGCTTCAAACCTTTCACTGCATCTGATATTCAGAGAAAATTACATAGGACTCCAGCTTGATCTTTATCCTTTTTCCTTTGCCAAATCCCATTGTCTGGACTGTACAATTCTTGAGAATTAATTTTCCCATGTCTCATAAAATGTGTGGTACTAGATTAATCAGTTATATCACGTTTGTACCCTTTTCCCATATGTACTTAACTATTATCTCACGTGAGAATTCAAATTGGAACTTACAATTGGTTCTGAGCAAATTAAGATTATACCCTTAGCCTTCTGGCAGCCTTACAAATGACATGCAATGGAATAGCCTTCACTTACATTTCCAGAATTTTGAGACTGTGGAAGAAGATTATGTCTTGAATGTCATTATCTGCAGAAAGTAAGGCAAGGAAATGATTCCTGCTGTGGCCTGCTCTTTGGACACTGTACAGCCTCCAGAGATACAGTACTCTAATACTGTGCCATGCCTTCCAAGAAATATCCAAGTTGATTTTGGAGTCTAATTCCTAATCATCATTTATTTTCTCAAAGACAAATTTGTTGATAAATTTGTCAATTGCAAAAGGAATTTGGCTTAATATGAATTTAGTAGCACTCGCAAAGGCACAAAACCCTCTATCCAGCCTTACCAAGATACATTTGAACAGCTAAAAGGCACCATGACAAAATTAATGCCAGAGTAATTTTGACATTTTTACTTTCTGGAAGGCTTTTATGTTTTATTATTTTTAAATAAATCTTATTTATTTATTTATTTGAGAGTGACAGAGAGAGAAAGAGGGAAAGAGAGAGAGAGGGAGAGAGAGGGAGAGAGAGAATGGGCATGCCAGGGCATCCAGCCACTGCAAACAAACTCCAGACTCGTGAGACCCCTTGTGCATCTGGCTAACGTGGGTCCTGGGGAATAGAGCCTCAAACCTGGATCCTTAGGCTTCACAGGAAAGCACTTAACTGCTAAGCCATCTCCCCAGTCCTGTTTTATTATTATTATTAACAAATACTTTGAATGGCTATATCATGTGTTAGTACCCTCTTTTCCCTCATCTCTGAACCCATTGTGTTGGGAACTCACCTTAGTAGGGTTGCAGGTATTCCTTGCAATGGGGTTGTAGTTTAAACATTGTGGAAGCAGAAGTTATTTTGGGGAGAAGGGAATACCTCTGGGCATGATGTCTCAACCTGTGGTTCTTACATTTTTTCCTCCCCTTCTTCTGCAAAATTTCCTGTGCTGGGTGGGTGAGTTGTAAATTTACTTCAGTGATGAGCTCTTAGGAGCCTCTGAATCTCTGCTTTGGTAGCTGGTAAGTATCCCCAGGGTCTGTCTCCAACACCCTGGAATTGATTATCAGGTTCAGCATGGAAGCTGCAGGCACTTATACTCATCAATTCCTCTGTGTTTTCAGCTATGGCTTGGCTGAAGTGCAAAGGGTAGTTTATCTCCTCGGATCTTGCCACCTTCTGAAAAAGAAGAACAGATTCACTGAAGTCAGCCTAATTTAAATGGGATAAGCAGTATTAATTTAGGGAAACTTTTTTGTATACAGCCCCTCTTTAGTGAGAACTTGACAATGGAGAACATAATCTTTGTCTCCATAGGATTCTGATCTGGTTCCCAATTCCAGACATGAGTTCCTTTATATTCAGTGGATCTCTAACCCAACCAGAAAGCTATTGGTTAGCCACTAAGGCTGTGTGCCACTATTGCACTGGCATGTACATCATACCAGGGTGTTTGCTTCTGAATAGCTTAGACCTCTTGTTGCTCAGACCATTGTTGGCCACTTTCCCCTGTAGTTCATGTAGCACTTTCCAGCACTGGACAAGCAAACTGTCTGGGGACTGGCTTTCTTCTAGATTCTAGCCAGGTTTCTCCATCCTCTGTGTCAGCAGCATAAGGTATCTTCAGCAACAGTGTCTTACCTTTTTGCCTCAGGCAGGTAATCAAGTGCTATGACAGAAAGCTGTCTTGATTTGGGGACCTCTTAAGTCTCTCTGATCAATGGCTCAATTTGGGTAGCAACCAATCTCTGGAACTGGGAGTTACAGGCCAGAGGCAGAAAAAAAAAATAAAATAAAATATATATATATATATATATATATATATATATATATATATATATATATATATATATCTTTTAAGTTTAGGCTTTATCTCAATATCTACAGGGCCCTATTTTTCAGCCCCCCTTACTCTTTTCTAGGGTTATATATTTTAGACTATCTCCAAGGATAAAGGTTTCTGTGGTACCAGCTCATTTTGGATTTAGCTTTGTGTTTCTTTTTCTCCCATTCTTCCCCTTGCCCCCAGTCTCTTCCCTCCCTATTGTATAGGCCTTGAGTTACCAATCAGGTATGTCAGCAACTGGACCAAGTCCAGGTTAGGAACTACACATAAGTGACACCACCTGGTGTTTGCTTTTCTGTGATTGTGTGAGTTTTCTGTGTATGATCTGTTCCAAGTCTGCCCATATTTCTACAAATTTCATTGTATCCTTTGTCCTTAATGCTGAGTAGAATTCCATTATGTAAATGTACCACAATTTCATTATCCAGTCATCCAGTAATGATATCTGGGTTGATTCCAGTTCTTAGCTATAATGAATTAAGCAGCTATAAACATGGTTGGATAGGTATCTCTGTATTGATGCATGGAAAACTTTAGGATAAATGCCCAGTAAGGGAATAACTGAGTCTGTTGGTAACTCTATGTTCATCCCTTTCAGTAAATTCCAATTTGAATTTCACAATGGTTGTACAAGTTTATATTCCCCCCAACAGTGGGTGAAGATTCCTCTTTCCCCACATTCTCACCAATATTTGTTGTTGGATTTTTTTAATAATTGCCATCCTTACTTGAGTAAGGTGGAATTTTATGGTTGTTTTAATTTGCATTTTCCTAATGTTAGGGATGTTGAACATTTTCTTAGCTGGTGTTAATCATTTGTATTTCCTCTTCCCTATTCGGTTCTCTACCTCATTTTTGAAATGGGTTCCTTAATGTTTTATTGTTTAGTTTTTTGAGTTCTTTGTAGATTGTAGATATTAGGCTCTGTCGATACTATAGCTGGCAAAGATTTCCTCCCATTCAGAGGGTATTCTCATGGCTCTGTTTATGGTATGCTTATCTGTGCAAAAGCTTTTTAGCTTTATGAGATCACATTGTTTGAGTGCTTGTTTAATTTCCTGGGCTACTGGAGTTTTGTTCAGGAAGTCTTTTCCCAGGCCTATATTGTGGAGAGTGCCTTCTATTATTTATTCCAGTAGTTGAAGAGTTTCAGGTCTTATATTGAGGTCTTTAATCCATTTGGACTTGATTTTTGTGTATGGAGAGATGTGTGAGTCTAATTTAATTTTTCTATATATGGTCATCCAATTTTTCCAACACCATTTATTGAAGAGGCTGTCTTTTCTACATTCTACATTATTAGCACTTTTGTTAAAGTTAAAGTAGCTATAGATACTTAACCTACCATCTGGGTCTTTAATTTTGTTTTATTGAGCTATGTTTCTCTTTTTATGCCACTCCCTTGATGTTTTTGTTACTATGGCTTTGTAATATAGCTTTAGATTGGGTATGGTGATACCTCCAGATGTGTTATTTTTTTCTGTGTACATGTTTGGATATCTGAGGCCTGCTGTCTTCTATATGAATTCTCAGATTTTTTTTTTTTTTTTCTATCATTGCGAAGAATGATGCTGGAATTTTTTTTTTTTTTTTTTTTTGGTCTTGAATTAAATCTGTATATTGCTTTTGGAAGAATTGCCATTTTCACAATATTAATTCTACCTATCCAGCAACATGGTAGGTCTTTCCATCTTCTCAAGTTTTCCTTGATTTCTTTCTTGAGTTTTTTTTTTTTTTTTTAATGTTTTCATTATGTAGGTCTTTCACATCCTTTGTTAGTATAATTCCAAGGCAGTTAATTTTTTTTGTTCTTATTGAAAATGGAACAGCCTTGCTGGCTTCTTCTTTGTATATCTGTCCATTGCATATAGAAAAGCTACTGGTTTTTGTGTGTTGATTTTGTATCCTGCCACTTTACTGAAAGAATTAATCACCTATAGAAATTTTGAGATGGAGACTTTTGGGGTCACTTATTTATAGGATAATGTCATGTACAAATACATCTAACTGCACTTCTTCCTTTCCAATTTGTATCCCTTTTATTTCTTTCTCCTGTCTTATTGTTTGGGCTATAATTTCTAGTACTATGTTGAAGAGCAGTGGTGAGAGTATATACCCCAGCCTTGTTTGTGATCTCAAGGGGAACTCGTTGAGTCTTCGCTCACTTAGTATTATTTGGTCTTTAGGCACTTCATGTATAGCCTTTATTATGATGTGATATAAAATCATTATGCCTATTCTTTCCAGTGTTTTGATCATGAAGTGGTCTTGTATCTTATCAAAGGCCTTCTCTGCAACAATTGAGATGATCATGTGGTCCTGGAATTTTCTTTTTGAAAGGTTTTTGAGTAATTTTCAATCTCCATGGATGTGAAAGGCTTGTTTAAGAGATTAATCTGCTCTGAGTTTAGTTTGAGTAGATGATATGTGGCTAAGAATTCATCCATTATCTTCCAGATTAACTAATTTTGTGGAGTAGAGATTTTGGAAGTATGCCCTAATGATTTTCCAATTTCATTAATGTCCATTCTGACCTCTCCTTTCCCCCTTTTTAACTTATTTATTTATTTATTTGAGAGGGGGAGAGAATGTGTGTGCCAGGGTCTCTACCCATTGCAAATGAACTCCAGATGTATGTGCCATCTACCTTGTACACTGACTTAAGTGTGACCTGGAGAATTGCACCTGGGTCCTTGGACTTCTTATGCAAGTGCCTTAACTGCTAAGCCGTCTCTTCAGCCCACCTTGTTCTTTTTTCATTTCTGATTTGTTAATTTGAGACTTCTCTTTTTTTTCTGTTTTTTTGTTTTTGTTTTTTGTTTTTTGTTTTTTCTTCATCAGATTGGCCCAGGTTTTATCATTCTTGTTATTTTTGCCAAAGAAAAAGCACTTTGTTGCATTGATTAAAATTGCTTTCTTAGTTTCCAATTCATTAATTTCTGCTCTGATCTTGGCTATTTCTTTCCATATGGTGCTCTTAGGGTTGGATTTTTCTTGTTTGTCCAATGCCTTTAGTTGGACAGTTAATTTATTAACTTTGGATTTTTCTATCTTTGTTATCAAGACATTTAGTGCCAGAAATTTTCCCCTTAAGACTGCTTTCATCATTTCCCATATGTTTCAGTAAGTTTTATTTTCATTATCATTCAAATATAGAAATTTTATAATTTCCTTTTTGATTTTTTTCATGACCCCTTCATTGTTTAAAGTATGTTGTTTAGTCTCCAGGAGCTGGTGGAGTTCTTGATGTGTCTCTTGTTGTTAATTTCTCAATTTAAAGCATTGTTATCTGATATGGTGCAGGAAATTGCACCAATTTTCCAGAGTTTATGGAAGCATGCTTGATTCCCTAATATATGGTCTATTTTAGAGAAGGTTCCATGGGCTGCTGACAAGAATGTGTATTCTGTAGAGCTGGGGTGGAAAGTTCTGTAGTTGTCTGTTCTGTATAGTTGACGTATGGTGTTGTTGAGCTCTATTATTTCCCTATTGATTTTCTGCTTGGATGATCTGTCTACTGATGGTAGTGGATTATTGAAGTCTCCAACTATGATAGTGTTGCTGGGTATTTCTGTTGTGTTGTCAAGTAGGTTTTGTTTTATAAACTGTGGTGCATCTGTGTTTGGTGCATATAGATTTATGATTGTGATGTTCTCATGTTGGATCATTCTCTTGTTGAGTAATAATTGGTGCTCTTTGTCCTTTTTGATTACTTTTGTTTGAGGTATATTTTATCAGATATCAATATAGTAACATCTGCTTCTTAATTCCATTTGCTTGGAATATCATTTTCCATCCTTTCACCCTGAGGCAATGTTTGTATTTAGTGATAAGGTAAGTTTTCTTGAAGACAGCAGGAAGAAGCCCACCCCCTCATCTTTTTCTATCCATTTTTATCTTTTAATGGGTGAGTTAAGATCATTAATCTTTAAGGTTATAACTGTGAGGTTCAATTTAATCCCTGCCATGATGGGGTGCTTTATGGGTTTGTACAATATTGTGTTTTGTACTTGTTTTGAGCCTGTTCTATTGTCAGTTATTGTGATCTTTTGTTGGTTCTTGAGATTGGTTGTGTGACTTTTCTGTATGGAGTATTCCCTGAAGTATTCTCTGTAGGTGTGGCTTTCTGTTCATGCAATGACAGAGTTGACTTTTTTCATGGAAAGTTTTCCTTTCACCATCTATTATGAGTGATACTTTCTCTAGATACAGTAGGTTGGTTTGGAAGCCATAGGTTTTTAGATGTTGAAGAGTTCCATTCCAGGCTTTCTAGGTTTACACTGAGAAATCTGATGTTGCAGTCAGGCTCACATTGCTGGTTGAAATCACCCAACCAAGAGTAGCTTGTGAGAAAAAGAGGTTTATTTTGGTTCACAGGCTTGAGGGGGTAGCTCCATGATAGCAGGGCAAATGATGACATGAGCATAGGGTAGATATTACCCCCTGGCCAACATAAGGTGGACAACAGCAACAGAAAACTATGACAAACACAGGTAAGGGAAAACTGGCTACAACACCACGCATAAGCCCACCCCCAACAATACACTTTCTCCAGAAGGCATTAATTCTCAAATCTCCATCAGCTGGGAACCTAGCATTCAGATACCTAAGTTTATGGGGGACACCTGAATCAAAACACTACATCTGAGGTAATTCAGATGGGGTTGCTTCTGGATGTAGTGAGTTGTTTCCCTCTTGCTGCTTTTAGCACTATCTCTTTGTTTTCATTATTAATAGTTTTAGCTATTACATGCCTTAGAGAGTTTTTTTTTTTCTTTTCCTTTCCTGTCAGTTTGGTGTTCTATGTCAGTTTGGTGTTCTATGGGATTCTTGTATCTGGATGAGCCTCTCTTTTGAGAGATTGGGAAATTTTACTTCAATAATTTTGTTGAATATTCTATCTATGCCTTTGGCCTGGATTTCCCCTTCTCATGGTACACCCATGTTGTAGATGTTTGTTCGCTTTAAGGTATCCCACCATTCCCACACCTGATTTTTTGAACTTAGCAGAGATTTTGGCCTCCAGATCAGTTTCTTCTGTCTTGTCTTCCAGCTCAGAGGTTCTGTCTTCCACATGAGTAACTCTTAATGAGGGGTTCTAGAGAGGTTTTTGCAAGCTCTGTTTGATTTTTGTTTTCTGATATGTTACTTTTCATCATGTCCATCTCTCTTTTGAGTTATAACTTCAGTTTGTGTTCTGATTTTCTTGATGCTTCCTGGAATTCATTCTTGTAATTAATCAAGTCTTCATAAAGCTTAATCAATGTGATATTGAGATCTTCCATTTTTTGAGTCACATTAAATTCATTTCTATCTCTTTGGAGGCTTCTAATATTTTCTTCAGTTAAAGCCTACTGTCAAACACTGAATGCTCTATGAGATGATTCTGCTCAATTTCACTGATACAATTAGTTGGTTTTTTTGATGGTTTTCTTCCTGTTAAGGAAATCAGGGTTATATTCTTTGTTAAGTTTTTATTTGGGGATTGAATTTCTATTGATTTCTCTATGATTTCATTGGAGGCTTCCATTGTGGGACTAGGCATAGTTGGAGATCTTTCAGTTTTCTGAGTGTTGTTGGATTTTTGCATTGTGATCTACCTATCTTGGGGAAAAAATTTATTCTATTGAGGCGTAAGCAAGTATTTGTCCTTGTAGGATCTTCAGAGGTTGGTCTTTTTAAAATGTGAACCAGATTGCTTTATGATGGGGTTATACCTGCGGATGTGGAGATTGTGGAGGTTCAAGGTTTGTCAAAGGTACCTGGAGAACTGAGTGGTGGGGAACTGTTAGCTTTGGCCTACTCATTCCACTTGCATGTCCTCTTAGCATACAGGGATCAGGACTTGGGTAGAGAGGAGCCAGGAAACTAGAGAACCAGGGGCAAGAGGCCATCTCCTACAGTGGCCTGTGTACTCTCTGACTCAGGGAAGTGGGGATTTGTATACCTGGCATCAGGAAATCAGGAAACCAGAGCAAAAGTATGTTCCTTGGCAGCCCTCAGGCAGGAACCAAGTCACTCCAAGGCAGCAGCAGGAATATTGGGACCAGGGAACTGGGAGGTGGGGAACCAACTAGGAGCTCTGGCCTACTTACTTGGGCATGCACACCCTCCAAAATTGGAGATTCAGGAGTTGGGGGCCTAGTGGCCTTCAACCAGGAAGGCAGCCACATCAAGCTCATAGGGTCCAGGCATCCCCAAGCCAGCAGCAGGGCAACCAACTAGGAACAGTGAACTTTTGCATACACCTTCTGGAGTGGATAATCCTGGAATTGGGGACCCAGGAGCACTTCAATCGGGAAGACAGAACAAGAGGCCTGCTTCAGCAGGAAGCTTATAGGGTCCAGGCAGCCCCAAGGCAGCAGCAAGGGAACTAATGGGAGCCTGGGAACTGGGAGGATGGGGGAAAACAGGGAGATCTGGTCTACTCACTCTGCAAGCACATCCTCTGGAGCAGGAGATCTGGGAATTGAGGACCCAGTGTGCCTTTAATTACAAAGGCAGAGCAAGCAGCTTGCTTTAGCAGCAAGCTCACAGTGTCCAGCCTATCCCAAGCCAGCAGCAGTGGAACCAATCTGGAAAAGGAAATCTGCATATACAGAAAAGTTTTTAAAATTTGAGAAAAAAAAGATAAGTCAACAGCCACTGATATTTTTATGATCCAAAATTACTAGTTGAGGCTTTCAACATATTTACCAGAATTTCTTTATTGCTTATTGATGCATTTTAGCACATTTCTTTCTCAATTTATAGAGGCATCACAGATTGATAAACCCATTGTAAGTTGAGTACATGATGGATGAAAAGTGAAGTTGATATTTCCTAATAAACACAGCACCTTAACAACACAGGACATGATGGACTACCTTGGTTTCTCCTTGCTCACTTGGACCAGAAACTCACTGGTGCCACCAACATTTTCACACTGTATCCTATGGCTTACCACTGTGTTAGGAAAAGGTCAAAATATCAAGTTCCAAGTATAGTTTTACTGAACACAATTCACTTTTACATCATCATAAGATTTTAAAACATCAGAATTGAATTCTGATAGGCTAAGAACAACCTACAACATATAGATGAATGACATTGTGTAGTTAGCCATAAAGTGTAGGCGTAACAGACATGGCTATGTTTACCTAAACCATCAAAAAAAAATGATGACACTTCATTTTCAAATATTTGTGTCAACCACTGATCTTGGACAATATTAAAAATGAACATATATGAGGACTTCTGGTCAAGATGGCGACCGCCTAGCTGCACTACAGACAACAAGGAAAAAAAAAGGCAAGTATTCAAGGGAAATTAGAAACTTTTTGCAAGAGGGAGGGCACAGATTGGGGTAAAAGAGGGAAGCACACACCCAGCGACCCACACCCCGACACCCCGGCCGCCACGACCCGCTGCATCAGGCGCGGCCTGGTGCCCCGGCGCCCAGGCGTCCCCGAGCGCACCAAGCTCCACGCGGGTCCCACAACCCCCACGCGCCCCCCAATACCCGTGCCCCACGCCCGCACACCCCCCTACCCCATCACGCTCCGTGTGCCCCCACCCCCGTGCGCACCACGCTCCCTATCCACATGCAGCAGACACACCCTGAGCACCAGGTGTGCCCCGTGCCCCTGCGCCCCCCCCACGCGCCCCGGGACCCCTGTGCCACACCCCCGCGCTCCTCGAACCTCCCCCCTGCCCCCCGAGCGCTGCGCCCCCCCCCCCCGTGTGCCCCACCCTCCCTATCAACGCATGGCAGGCACGCCCTGAGCTACCCGCAGCATCCCGCGCCCCAGGCGCCCAGGCGTGACCTGCGCCCCCACGCCCCCCCCCGCGCGCCCCGCCCCCGTCCGTGCATCCAGAGCGCCCCGCGGCTTCCTGACATCCTGCACCCCTCCTTACCTCAGCGTGCTCTGCGCCCCCCGCGTAACCCTTGACCCCCCTCCCCTGCGCGACCCGCACCCGCCCCCCACCCCCGCCAGTCCAGAGCACCCGTGGCATCCAGCAGCGTCCTGTGCCCCCTGCGCCCACCCGAGCACCCCGCCACCCCCCATGCACTCCCTGCTCCTAGCTGCCCCACTGAGTGCCGCCCCCCTGGGCGACCCGGGCCCCCACCCCCACGCGCCCCAGGGCATCCAGCACCCTGCATCCCCTGTGCCCCGCCCTGGCACCTCCCACCCCCCCCCACTCTGTGCGCCCCTCATCCCCCCGCCACACATGGCCCACGCACGTCCTGAGCGTGCCCCTGCGTGCCCCGTGACCCCCGTGACCCCCGCGCCACACCCCCGCGTGCCTCTCGCCCCCACCAGCACACCGCCCCCACTCCCAGCCCCACATCTTGAGCCCCAGCGTGCTTCAGCGTGCCCCGGCCCCTCCACACCCCACAACCCCCGCGACCCCCGCGACCCCCCACGCGCCCCGCCCCACCCGCGCATCCAGAGCACCCCGCGGAGTCCTGTGGCCTCCCGCAGCCCGGTGCGCCCAGCGCCCCCTCCCGCCCATGCACCACGCACCCCCCGCGCACCCCACACCCCCCCACGCGCCCCTCACCCCTAGCCCCCTGCGCACTTGGCGTCCCACGCGTCCCATGCCTCCCGCACGCTCCCCTGCACCCCCCTGCGCACCCTGTGCCCCCCTGCATGCCGCACGCACCCCCTACACCACCCAGGCGCTCCGCGCCCCCCCCCGTGCCCCATACAACCCCTGCACGCGCACCCCCCCCGAGTCCACGGCACGCCCCCTCACCCTCCCAGACCGACCAGAGCGCCCCACGCTCCCCACTCCTCCAGGGCACCCCACCCCGCGCCCCCTGAGCTTTGCCACCTCCCGCACGCCCCACCCTGATTGCCTGGTGCCCCAGCGCATCCTGCACCCCCCCGCCACGTGCCCCATTCGCTCCATACACCCCGACGCACCCTGCGCCCCCGTCCGCCCACCCGCCCACGCACCCTCTGCATGTCCTGCATGGCTATGCTCTGATCGGACACCCACCAGTCACGCCTGCCAGCCCGCTGCACTGAAGCTGAGACCTCCTACCTCGCCCTTGTTCTCTAATCCTGCGAATAGAACAGCCACGTGGTGCTCGGTTTGCAGGCCTGTGGGGGCCACCCCTGCTGTGAATAGGTGGCTGCCAGATCCCCTGCTGCTGTGATCACGTCACTTGCCGCAGGTGAGCCTCTGCTGTGTCCTGCTTCCGTACCCACATCATCTGCCTCTGCACTACAATTGCACGTGCAGTGGGCCCACTCCCACAGTAAGAGCCACACAAGTACACAATGAGTCACTAGTGCCAGCGCAGGTGCCATCCCCTACCTGTACATCGCCACCCATCCCCCACTTCCCTGAGGCGGGAGAGCACAGACTGTTACAGACCCCAGTGTACCCAGCCAGAGTCTGGGCACCTTCAGGGCTTGCTACCTCAGTCCCCTTTCAAGCCCAAAGACAGGCAGCTTAGGTGCATTACTGGGTGAGAATTTAGGCAAATTTGGTGCCCCTGTCAGGCTACCGATAGGCGGCTTTGGCAAGAGTGAGCAAAAACCTAGGCTACTTGCAACTGCCCCAGGCTGCCTTGGATTTGCATTAAGCTAGGTCCCAGGCGGCTCCACCCACCTACCTGCCCATACACTGACATGGGTAGACCACAGCGCAAAAGAAATAACACGAAAAATAAAATGCAAGAAAATACAGACAGATCACCCAGTCCAACAAGGATCACAACTAAACAAAACATAGAAGAGTGTTTAGGATCAGAACATCAAGTGGAAGCAATGAACAATGCAACCCTGACCAAACTACTGCTAGAACTGACAGGAAAGCTACAAAGGATAGATAATCGTATGGATGCTACCATCACTAAGCTAGAGCAATATGATAAGACACTGGAAGGAATTCAAAGAGAGCTAAAAGAGTTGAGGGAGAGTGAAAAAAAGAGGACCTTAAAATCAGCTGGCCACACTAAATGAAAATATAAAGAAATGCAAGGATGATTACCAAGAATCATCAAGAAAATCAGAAAATGAGGTGAAAAGGGAGCTGGACAGAGCGATGGAAGTGATACATAGGAAAGTAGTAGAAAATGCAAACTTAAGTGAACAAGTCCAAAACTCACTAGAGACTCTCAAGAATAGAGTCAGCGAAGTGGAAGATAGAAATTCTGATTTGGAAGACAGGATGGAAGAAATAGTTCGAGAGTCCAAAAATTTCAATAAGTTCAAAAGTTCCTGTGAACAGAACATGAGAGAACTGTGGGATACACTTAAACGTCCTAATATCAGAATCATTGGAATACCAGAAGGAGAAGAATTTCTGACCAAAGGCATGGAGAACCTATTTAACACAATAATTAAAGAAAACTTCCCCCGTCTATTAAAAGAAAGGCCCATCAAGATTCAAGAAGCAAACAGAACTCCTAACCAACTAGACCAAAGGAGAAACTCCCCAAGACATATTATTATTAAGACTCTAAACATTGACACCAAGGAAAAAATCCTAAAAGCAGCTAAGGAAAAACAGCACACCACTTTCAAAGGAAACCCCATCAGAATTACTTGAGACTTCTCAATGGAAACCCTGAAATCTAGAAGGGCCTGGAATGAAACTCTCCAAACTCTAAGAAACTATGGCTTCCAGCCCAAACTACTCTACCCGGCAAAAGTCTCCCATATAATAGATGGTGAAAGGAAAACTTTCCATGACAAAACTCAGCTTTACAATTATATGAACACAAAACCAAACCTACAGAAAGTACTCCAGGAAATTCTCCACAGAGAAGAAACAAATAACCAAACACAAATGTCTACAAGAAGCAGATCACAGCAACCAAACCCAGAGTAGATAGAAAAAAAAAAAAAATTAAATTCCATGGAAATGCCAACACACCTCTACCACCACAACATGACAGGGATCAAATCAAACCTCACAGTCATCACCCTAAACATTAATGGCCTTAATTCACCCATCAAGAGACACAGGCTAACAGGGTGGATCAAAAAAATTAGACCCCTCAATCTGCTGCCTTCAAGAAACCCACCTTAGCACTAAAGATAGAAACCTCCTCAGGGTGAAAGGTTGGAAAACAATATTCCAGGCAAATGGGAATAAGAAACAAGCAGGTGTAGATATATTAATATCAGATAAAGTTGACTTCAAACCAAAAACAATCAAAAAAGACAAAGAAGGCTACTTCCTACTTATAAAGGGAACAATCCATCAAGAGGATATTACAGTAATAAATCTGTATGCACCAAACACAGGGGCACCACAGTTCATAAAACAAAATCTACTTGACAATAAAACAGAAATAACCATCAACATCATCATAGCTGGGGACTTTAACACACCATTATCAGTAATACACAGATCATCCAAACAACAGGGAAGTAAGACAGCTCAACAAAACCATAGAGCACTTAGACCTAATAGACATCTACAGAACTTTCCATCCCAAATCCACAGACTACACATTCTTCTCAGCAGCCCATGGAACATTCTCTAAAATAGACCATATACTGGGTCACAAAGATAGCCTCCACATATTTAGGAAAATTGACATAATTCCCTGCATGATATCAGATCATAATGCTATATTCCTAGAAATCAACAACAAAAAAACAAACAAGAACCCCAACAGCAATTGGAAACTGAATAGCACACTCTTAAACAATAAATGGATAGTAGATGAAATAAAAAATGAAATTGCAAAATTCCTGGAATAGAATGATAATGAGAACACATCATACCAAAACTTATGGGACACAATGAAGGCAGTCCTCAGGGGAAAATTCATAGCACTCAATGCCTTCATAAAAAAGACAGAAAGATCCCAAATCAATAGCCTAACCATCTACCTAAAGGCATTGGAAAAACAAGAAAAATCCAACCCAAAGAGCTCCAGAAGGAAAGAAATAATTAAAATCAGAGCAGAAATTAATGAATTGGAAACCAGGGAAACAATTAAGGCAATGGACAAAACAAAGAGCTGGTTCTTTGAAAAAATAAACAAGCTTGACAAACCTCTGGCCAATTTGATCAAGCAAAAAAAGGAGAGACTCCAAATTAACAAAATTCAAAATGAAAAAGGAGAGATCACAACAGACATAAGTGAAATCAGGAGAACCATAAGGACTTATTTCAAAAACCTCTACTCCACAAAACTGGAAAATGTGGAGGAGATGGATAAATTCCTGGATGCATATCATCTACCAAAGCTAAACTCAGAGCAGATCAATCACCTCAATGAACCCATCACGCTCATGGAGATTGAAAAAGTAATAAAAAACCTCCCAAAAAGAAGAGTCCAGGACCAGATGGATTCCCAGCCAAATTTTATCAAACCTTCATGGAAGAACTCAAACCAATCTTCCTAAAACTGTGCCACACAATTGAAGAACAGGGAAAACTACCCAACTCCTTTTATGAAGCTAGTATCACCCTAATCCAAAAACCAGGCAGAGATGCCACAAGAAAAGAAAACTATCGGCCTATTTCCCTAGTGAACGTAGATGCAAAGATCCTCAACAAAATACTCGCAAACCGAATCCAACAACATATCAAAAGCATTATCCACCTTGACCAAGTGGGATTTATCCCAGGAACACAAGGGTGGTTCAACATACGAAAATCTGTGAATGTAATACACCAAATAAACAAGCTTAAACATAAAAATCACATGATCATTTCGATAGATGCAGAAAAGGCCTTTGACAAGATACAACATCACTTCATGATCAAAACATTGGAGAGAATCAGCATGACAAGTTCACATCTTACCATAATAAAGGCAATATACAAAGCTCCAAAGGCCCAAATAATACTTAATGGAGAGAGACTGGAGGAATTCCCATTGAGATCAGGAACAAGACAGGGATGTCCTCTCTCACCTCTGCTTTTCAATATAGTTCTGGAAGTCCTAGCCCCAGCAATAAGGCAGGAGAAGGAAATAAAAGGGATACAATTTGGAAAGGAAGAAGTTAAGTTAGCTCTATTCGCTGATGACATGATTGTATATGTAAGAGACCTGAGAGACTCCATCCCAAAACTTCTGAAGGTGATTAACTCCTATAGCAAAGTAGCAGGATACAAAATCAATGCACAAAAATCGGTAGCATTTCTGTATGCAAATGACAAAGACACAGAAAAAGAAATAAAGGACATAGTCCCATTTTCAATAGCAACAAAAAAAATAAAATACCTTGGAATAACGTTAACCAAGGAAGTAAAAGATCTATACAACGAAATATAAAAACTCTCAAAAAAGAAATTGAGGAGGACTTGAAAAGATGGAAAGACCTCCCATGCTCCTGGATAGGCAGAATTAACATTGTGAAGATGACAATCCTACCAAAGGCAATATATAGATTTAAGGCAATTCCAATTAAAATCCCTACAGTGTTCTTCACAGAGATAGAAAAAATGATCTCAAATTTCATATGGAAAGGTAGAAGGCCTCACATATCCAAACATATCCTCAGCAAAAGAAATACCTCTGGTGGCATCACCATACCCGATATAAAGCTATATTACAAAGCCATAGTAATAAAAACAGCATGGTACTGGCATAAAAACAGGAGTATAGACCAATGGAATAGACTTGAGGACCCGGATTTTGGGTCAAGCAACTATAGCTACTTGATATTCGACAAAGGCCCAAACAATATAGACTGAAAAAAGATAGCATCTTCAACAAATGGTTCTGGACAAACTGGATAACCACATGCAGGAAACTAAAACTTGATCCACACATTTCACCATGCATAACACTCAAAATCAAATGGATCAAAGTCCTCAACATAAGACCAGAAACTCGAAAACTACTGGAAGAAAATTTAGGAAGTACTTTCCATGATATAGGAATGGAAAAAGACTTCCTAATAAAACCCCAGTGGCTCATGTTCTTAAACAGTCACTCAACCATTGGGATCATATGAAGCTGAAGAATTTCTTTACAGACAAGCATATAATAAGCAAAGCCAATAGAATACCCACAGAATGGGAGAAAATATTTGCAGGTTATCCAACTGATAGAGGCCTTATCTCTAGAATTTACAAAGAACTCAAAAGTCTAAACAATAAGAAGACAAATACCCCACTCACAAAATGGGGCACAGAGTTAAACAGGCAATTCACAGAGGAAGAGATACAAATGGCAAACACACACCTAAGAAAATGTTCATCATCCCTAATCATCAGAGAAATGCAAATTAAAACAACTATGAGATTCCACCTTACCCCAATAAGGATAGCCAACATCAAAAGGTCAAATGAAAATAAATGCTGGCAAGGATGTGGAGAAGCAGGGACACTCATTCACTGTTGGTGGGAATGCAGGATGGTACAACCACTTTGGAAAGCAATATGGAGACTCCTGAAAAAGCTGACTACAGAAATACCAACAGACCCAGTTATACCATTACTGGGCATATACCCTAAAACCTTCAAACCAAAAACCAGAGAGATTTGCTCAACCATGTTTGTAGCAGCTCAATTCATAATAGCTAAAAGCTGGAATCAACCCAGATGTCCATCATTAGAAGAATGGATAACAAAGATGTGGTATATCTACACAATGGAATTCTATACAGCAGTAAGAAAAACGACATAAAGAAATTTGAGGAAAAATGGTTGAACCTGGAACAGATCCTTCTCAGCGAAACTACCCAATCACAGAAAAAAAAATCGACACATAGTCTCACTCATCTGCAACACCTAACCTGAATCTGCCCAAGATGCCTTACATACCCAGCAAGCACCTCATGGACTAGAGAATAAGATGGATGGGAGGGCGGGGAGGGAATCAAAAGGTGGAAAACAGTAATCCGGACAGAAACGGCAATGGTACCATAAAATTCTCCTTCCTAAAAGATAGACCAAATGGCTGAACCTTCACTAGACCCTTACAGGAAACACCTGAACCACAAGACACTGCAGAGGGTAGGATCAAAACTGACCTAAATCTTCTACATCTTCCCTCCCTCCCTCTCCCCTTCTCCCTTCTATCTCTATCCTCTCTAACTCTTGTATATTAGTTATCTTTTTCCTCAATTTCTTAGTGGACACTGACCTGTAACCCCCAGTTCCAGCTTGGGCCTACCATCCACAATGAGCTTTTGATCAGAGAAACCTACAAGGTTTCCCAAAACAAAGACAGACTTCTGTCAGAGTACTTGATGACCCACCAAAGGCCAGTGATAAGACCCTATTGCTGAAGACTCCATACACAGCTGACGTGTAAAATGGAATGACATGGCCGGAAGCCAGGAGAGAGTCAGTCCCCAGACAGTCAGCGTGTCTAGTGCCAGAAGGCACTACATAGGCGACTGGGGGAAATGACCAAGATCTGTCCAAGCAACACATTGTTTAACCTAATTAGCAACAAATAACCAGATGTGATGCCCACACAAGTGCAATAGTGGTACACAGCCCTGGTGTGGAATCAATTGCTCTTGATTTGGCTAACTGATCCACTCAGTGGTACTAGACCCATAGTTGGAGCTGGGAAACAAGTCAGAACCATACCCAAACACAAGCCCACTCTTCAATATCAAGCTACCATCAATCACGGGGTATAAGAGGGCCTAAATCTACCATACTGTCTATCAAAAAAGTAAGTCTTATCTCAATTTTCCGGGTGCTAACTTACTCTCCGTTGGAGAATCTGCTTCTCTTTTCCAGATAGATGCAGATCCTAAGAAGAGAGCTTCCCCAACATACCTCAAAAGGGGCCCAACTGAAACTAAGGACACTGGCGAAGTAAGCAAGGGTGATGTTTTCCTGTGAACTGGATACCAGCACAAAGGGGAAGGAGATCAACGCAGAGAAAAATCAACTCCTACCAAAGCAGAGAGCCAGACCCTCCGAGGCCCCCAACACCTCAGCACTGAAGCAGACCAAAAATGAACCCAACATGGCTCAGGGAAATTTTGTGGAAGAGGGGGCGGAAAGAATGTCAGAGTCACATGTTGGGTCATGATTTGCAGAGACATTTACTATACCAATAACTGGGGGCTAACTCCACAATGCACGACCCATTTTCATTAACAAGGAGGGTCTAATGGGAAGGGGTAGATCACAGATGAGCCTAAATAATGGTACCAAATTGCCTGTATTTACTGAAAAGAAAACTATTAAATTAAATGAACATATATGATTAACAAGAAATGTTATATAGATTACTACATGCTTAGAAGGTAATAAGGACCTCTTTCATTGAGTACATCATATTATTTGACAGAATATATATATATATATATATATATATATATATATATATATATATATATATATATATTACTAAGTTGTGATAAATTTATGTATAACAAACATATATATTTTTCTCACTTCTGTATTAACCTTGTAGTGGTTTGATTCAGGTGTCTCCCATAAACTTAGGGGTTCTGAATGTTAGGTTCCCAGCTGTTGGAGATTTGGGAAATAATGCCTCCTGGAAACAACATATTGTTGGTGGAGGGATTATGGATATTATAGCCAGTTTTCCCTTGTCAGTTTTTGGCACACTCTACCATTGCTGCTGTCTATTTTATGATGGACAGGGGCTGATGTTCACCCTCTACTCATACTATTGTTTTTGCCATTATGGAGCTTCTCCTTGAGTCTGTAAGCCAAAATAAACCTTTTATCCCCACAAGCTGCTCTTGGTTAGGTGATTTCGGCCAGCAATATGAACCTGACTACAACAGCAAAGGTGGTACCAAGACTGGCATTGCTGCCAGATTCCTGACTGTGTGACTTTGGCCTTTGGAAACTGATTTGCAAGAAGAATATGTAAGGAATTTGAAATCTTGGCCTAGCAGATGCCCTGCAGTGCTGTAAGTACAGCCTTATGGACTATTCTTGTCAGAGTTAAAAGACATGAATGCAGTAAGAACTATGGACTGTGAGGTTTGGCTTATCAGGGTGAGAAAGAGCTTTGCTTGGACTGTGCTAGAAGCAGTTTGTGTGAGAGGTTTACTGTTTTGCCATTGCACTGAAAATTTGTGCAAGGTTGCATTACATAAAAATGGACTGGTAGGAGCAGAGGGATATGGCACAGAAATAAATGTTTGGGCCCAAACTGCTGCCCATTCAGCTGCAATTGAGAGACTGCAACCTTTGAGATTGGGCCAGCTGACCTGCACTGGTGCAACAGGAAGAATGTTGACTCTTTTAAAGGGGACTGATTGCACAAGGAGTGTCCTGTTCTTCAAAGTTTGCTATAGTCCCCCCCTGGATTAACAAATTGACACCCTACCTCGAATTGTGGAGTATAACAAATACGAGAAAGAGAGGGTCATTGAGTTTGCAATGTGGTCTTGAGTTTTGGAAATGGCCATGGACAGTGTGAAGCAGGTTTTCTGTATGCCTGCATATAGACCTGATGGAGCTGGAGCTGTGAGGATGAACCATGGGTTACAGTGGAGTTCCAGTGGAAATGCTGGGACCATGAGGTGGCTACACAGAAGAGATGCTGGCCCTGGATAAAGTTTTCTAGGGCTTTGAGTATCCTAGCTGGAGGGGAAGAACTGAAACTCTAGAGACATTACTGGTTAGAATTATTGGACATAGAGATTTGTCATTGGCTAGAGTTGTTCAACTTGTAGCTATAAAGTTTGTTGTTTTCCCTGTTTAAATTTTGTATTGCTTGTGTATTACTTTGCTATGCTCAGTGCCATATTTTGAGGTATGAGTGTTTATTCTGTGCCATTATGGGTTTGGGGGGACATTTTGGCATTATGACTCAGTTAAAAGATGTTGGATTATGGGAATGTTTGAATATCATTGACACTGATAAACATACATGGGGACTTTTAAAGATGGACTGAGTGCATTGCATTTTACATCATGGATGGTTATTAGTTTATGGGGGCCAGAGACAGAATGTGGTTTTTTTTTTCTTTCCTTTTTGTTTTTTGAGGTAGGGTCTTACTCTAGCCCAGGCTGACCTGGAATTCACTGTTGAGTCTCAGGGTGGCCTCGAACTCATGGCAATCCTCCTACCTCTGCCTCCCAAGTGCTGGAATAAAAGTCGTGCACCACCACGCCTGGCAGAATGTGGTTTTTGATTCAGGTGTCCCCCACAAACTTATGTGTTGTGAGTGCTAGGTTCTCAGATGATGGAGCTTTGGAAATTAACACCTCCTGCAGGCAGTGTATTGTTTAGGGTAGGGTTATGGGTATTATAGCCAGTTTCCCTTTGCCAGTTTTTTGGCACACTTTCCTGTTGTTGTTTGCCTATGTTGGCCAGGGAGTGATGCCCACCCTTTGTTCATGCTATCATTTTCCTCTGCCATTATTGAGTGTCTCCTCAAGTCTGTAAGCCAAAATAAACCCTTTTTCCCCAAGCTGCTCTTGGGTGATTTCTACCAGCAGAACTGCAACAGAACAGTAAAGTTAATGTAAAGTTAACAGTAAAGTTAACAGTAAAGTTAACAGTAAAGTTAGTGTCAGAAGAGTGGGATTGCTACTAGACATCTGACTGTGTGGCCCAGATCCTTCAGTAATGACGGTATGGGTCACCTTTATAGGTAAAGAACCAAGACCTGCTGAGGTGCTTGCTGAAGCTGGAGGAAATAAAGAGTGGGTAGAAGAAGAAGGTAGTTACAAATACCAGCTAAGGCCACATGACCAGTTACAAAAACATGTTTCTGTCCTACCTTGATACGGAGTGTTTGTAGGTATCTACACCAATATTAAGATTATATGACTAACTATTGTTGAATTTATACTAGACCTACTATGTTAGGGACTAAGCATTCCTCCATGAACCTTGCTTTGTGTTGGGGGAAGATTTTGTGTTTCCTTTTGTATGTAGGATAGTTATACCATGTTAGGTGGAATTATGAGCTTGTTACTGTTTTCATTTGGAAATTAAGTGTGATGTATAGAGATATGGTTTGGTTTCAAGTTGACAAGGGGTGGACTTATATAATAGTTAAGCTGTTGTCAACTTTATCTATTTAGTAATCTACAGAAATCCCTTTCAGGTGGGTCTCTGAGGTTGCTTCCAGGAAGGATTAACTGAAGAAGGAAGTCCTCCCAGAGTGAGCCCTACCCCAAAAGCTATAATCCCCTTTCAGATGGGAACTTTATATAAAGAAGCTCTGGGTGAAAAGAACTCCTTCTTTCTACTTGGCTGCCAGAGCTGCTTGCTGCCTTCCAGTGTGGATTGAAAATCAGCAAGGACTGAAGACCAGCATCAACTGAAGACCACTATCAACTGAAACCCAGTGGTTCCTTAGGAAACCTCCAGGCCTTCATTGCCAGAATAGGACTGCTGAGGCATCTGGCCATGTGGACTGAGCAGCTACCAGGTTCCTTGATCCTTGGGCCTGCAACTGCTATTGGACTACCTTAAGCTAATCCAATAAATTTCCTTTGTGATGTCATTCATTCTAGCACTTATGCTCCTCTAGAGAACCCTGAAACCTCAACTTATATTATTGTTTCTCAGTTGAGAAAGGACATGTGGCTCATAACCTCCAACAAATAGTTGTCTAGCAAAGTCACAATTTGAAATTTAATATGTTTGATTAAAAAAAAAAACCTGCTTCTAACCCAACCAACTGTTCATGACAACAAATATGGGTGCAAATTTGATATTCTCCCTACAATACAACCAAGTATATTCAGTTTCATAAATTATATGCTGAGTTATAATCATTATAAAATAGATATTTTACTGTAAGTGCAAGTTTATATGTGGTTTATCTCATTTAATGACATACACAGATAATTTGAGACAGTTAGTATATTTTAATATATGCATCATAGTTTCAAATTTGATTAACATGCATACTAAGATGGGATCTGGCTAATCAATGTGGAAAGGGAATTTTTTGCATATCAAAATGAATACTTTTGTCAAATTCATTTTCATAAATATTTAAATAAATATTTGTTGTCTTTGAGTTACTTCTCTCCTAGGGCATAGCTAAGATAAAATATTAACTTTGACAAGGGATTAGTTCATAACATGGCCTAATTGCTTTTGGGCATTTTAAGAAAATTTGACATATTAAAGTTGGCTTTTTTTTTTTTTTCTGGGAGGCAATAGCTGTTGGTAGGACCTGAATAGTAAGTATGGCTGAAAAAAAAAAAAAATCAAGCTGATTTGACTCAGGGAATATGTGAAAGAGGGGGCATATTTCCCTGGTAAGATGTCTCACTGACTGAGAATTCTCAAATCAAATCAGGAATTACAATTTCACAGTATTATTTTTCTAAGAGACTATTTCATATCCAGTGGGATTTCCTCTATCAATTATGCATGTAGAACTATGTAAACAAGTAGCTCCAGAGAACTACTCTTCCTCTTTATTTGCCAAATATGTAATTATATGAATAATATTGCAAGGAGGGGCTAGAGAGATGGTTAGTGGTTAAGAAGCTTGCTTGTGCAGGCTAAGGACCCAGGTTTGATTTCCTAGCACCCATGTAAGCCAGATGCACAAGGTGACACATGTGCCTGAAGTTGATTTGCAGTGGCTAGAGGCCCTGTTGTGTCTGTTCTATCCTCTCTCTCTCTCTCTCTCTCTCTCTCTCTCTCTCTTTATCTATCTTTCTTCACACCACACACACACACACACACACACACACACACACACACTTATTCTTAGTCTCAGCTGGGGCCCTGTTGAGGTATAATGGGGTGGTTATTTCCTTAGTATCTGGTCTATCTGAAAAATGAAGCACATTCTCCAATGGAGAGTAAATTTAGCACAAGATAAATGGGATAACCATTATGTTGTAGAGAGAATTTAATAGGTGTAGGCCGTCTTCTAGCCTATGATTGGTGGAAGCTTGATAATGGAGAGTGGGCTCATTTTGGATATGGTTCTGACTTGTTTCCAAGCTCTGGCTATGGGTTACATTCCACTGAGCAGATAAGTTAGCCAAATCTAAAGCAGTTGGTTTACTACCCTCACTGTGTGCCACTATTGCACTTGTGTGAGCATCACATCCAGTTGTTTGCTGCTTATTAGGTTAGACCATGAGTTGCTTGGAAAGATATTGTTCATTTTCCCCAAGTTGCTCGTGAAGCACCTTCTGGCACTAGACACTCTCGCTGTCTGGGGACTGACTGTCTTCCAGCTTCCATCCATGTCACTTCATGTTACATGCCAACAGTATATGGTACCTTCAGCCTTAGGGTCTTACCACTAATCTTTGGTGGGTCATCAAGTACTTTGACAGAAATTTGTCTTCTTTTGGTAAACCATGTAGGTCTCTGATTAAAAGCTCATTGTGGATGATAGCCACCTGCTGGTCCTGGGAGTTACAAGTCAGTACCCAAGAAGAGAGGGAAGAAAAAGATAAGTAATATAAAAGAGATAGAGAGATGAGAGAGAAGAGGGAGGGAGGGAGAGAGAGAGACAGAAGAGGAGATTAAGGTCAGTTTTTATCATATTCTCTCCAGGGCCTTGTGATTCAGGTGTTCCTTCTAAGGATCTGGTGAAGGTTCATTCATTTAGTCTGTCTTTTAAGATGTATAATTTTATGAAATTATTGCCATCTGGGTCCAGTTTTGTGTTCCCCACCACCTCCCTCACACTTCCCTTCCTCCTCACCCACCCTATTGTCTGGTTCTTGAGATGCCTGCTAGGTTTGTCAGCATCTTGGGCAAATTCAGGTTAGGAGCTGTAGATGAATAAGACTATGCAGAGATTGTCTTTCTGAGATTGGGTGAGTTCACTGAGACTGATCTGTTACAGGTTCAACCATTTTTCTGCAAATTTCTTTGTGTCATTTTTTTCCTTACTGCTGTGTACAATTCTACCATGTAGATATACCACATCTTAGTTATCCATTCATCTAATGATAGACATCTGGGTTGATTCCAGCTCTTAGCTCTTATGAATTGAGCAGCTATAAACGTGGTTCAGCAAATCTCTCTAAGCTGAGGCATGGAGCTTCTAGGGTACTTGCCCAGTAAGGTAATAACTGGGTCTGTTGGTAACTCTATAATCAGCTTTTTTAAGAGTCTCCATATTGCTTTCCAAAGTAGTTGTACCATTTTACATTTTCACCAACAATCTTGAATAAATATAATTTTTTAAAAATGCAAGAATTTCTAACCAAAGCAACAGAAATAACTCACTAAATTTGAATATACATACATATATGTGTGTGTGTGTGTGTGTGTGTGTGTGTGTGTGTGTAATGAAGTAATTTAATAGGCTATATTGATTCTTTACTGTCCTTACTATTATTTTAGGATAATATATTTTTTTAATTATACATTTTAAAGCAATCTTTTGCAGTCTTTATTTAAAATTTAGTAAAAATAAAAGTACAGTTCTTTTTACTTTCTTTTATTATTATTTTGTTGTTATGATAAAGAGATTCACCTTTAAAATACCATGAAAAAGCTCAAAACCACTTCACAAACTGTTGCAAAGTTTGACACACTCCTTAGGACTTCCTAGGATATTTCCCAGGTACAGCTAAATGAGGAATGACATTATCCTCCAATATATGTGTTTAAATGTTTGACTTACACCATCTTGTTCTGTGTTCCTTCTCCCCTGTATTCAAGGGCACAGTCCATATTTCCTAATTGTTGCAAGGAAAGTGTCAGAAACATAATTTGGTGATATTTTACAAACCTGTGCTTAGGCTTTGGGACAAAGTAGAGGGCTGTTTCATTATTTTTATTACTTACTTGCCTTATTCCTATGACAAAACACCTGACAAAAACAACTTACTAAGAAAGGATTTATTTGTGATCACAGTTTTAGGTTAGAGTCCATCATGGTGGGAAAGGCACAACATCTGCAACTTGAGGCAGCTGGTCATATGACATCCATACTCAGGAAGCAGAGAGAGATAAATGCTCATGCACAGCTCAGTTTCTCCTTTTTTATTCAGTGCTAGATCTAGCCATAGGGATGGTGCCACTGACAGGTGAGTCTTCCCTCCTCAGTTAACCTAACTTAGTAACTCATTCATTAATATGCCTAGAGTGTTTTCTTCTATGTCATTCTAGAGCACATCAGGTTGACAGTTAAGGTTAACCTTCACATTGCTCATAGAAGAAAGCCGTTCAGTGCCCTTCACAGGAAACCTTAGCTACTCACCTTCCTCCTTTCAGTTGAGTCTCAACATTAGTAGGGAATCCCACTTTACCTCTCAAACATGCACCCACCTATTCCCTGACCCTGTGTACATGCTCTATGTAATAATGCCTACTTTAGGTCTCCTATAGAAAAAAATATTGTTATCCTCTTTCCTCTTACCATGAGTTTAGGTAATACTTTAAGTATAAGTTTATAACCAAAAAGTTATTCACAAGTTTTTCTAAATTTAAAAAAAGTCAACTAACTTACTTAAGAAAAGTACGAGAAGCAGGCTTAATGGCACATGCCTTTAATCCCAGCATTCAGTCGGTAAGCAGATATAGGAGGATCTCAGTAAGTTTGAGATCACTCTGATACTACATAGTGAATTCCAGGTCAGCCTGGGCTAAAGTGAGACCATACCTTGAAAAAAAAAAAAAAAAACACAACAAAAGAATGTAAGAGAATATAAAAACAAAATCTATCATTTCTATTTTATCTCTGCTCTGATTTAGTCACCTATATTTTAATGAGTTCTTTATTTAAAATTTATAATTTATATTTATAATTTTCTTTTATAAACCTCTATAAATCTCTAAAGAATGTGTTGTATATAAGCAATAGTAATTTAGAGATGGGTAAATACATAGAGATATTCTTAAATATAATGTGTTGTCTTCACTTGTTTTATTTTGCCTGACATATCACATACCTCACATGCACAGAACATGTAGATCATAGAGAACACATAAACAAATTATTTCATAATAATAGATTATGCCTTTTGGTGAAATAATGCCTTGAAATTAATGGATGGGGAAACAGTTCAGTGGTAAAGAGTCCTTGTTGCTTAAGCGTAAAGGCCTGAGAAGGCTGATGGCTGCCCAAGTTTGATAGCCAAGTCCCCATATAAAAAGCTGGGTATGAAAGCCCCTGTTTGTAATCCCAGTCCTGCAAAGGGCTGAGATTGGAGAATCACTGAAGTTTGCTGACTGAAAAAACTGAAGCTCTGAGTTGAGGAAAAAAATTATGTTTCAAGGCAATATGTAGAAGAACAATAGAAGAACTCACCCAATATTCTCCTCTGGCCTCCATGTGTGCAAGCATACATTCATATGTGATATACATCACATCACACAATATGCTACAAATACTACACACACACACACACACACACCAAAAAAAAGTTAAATTAATTAATGATCAAGAAATTGTGATCATTATTAAGCTATATAAAGAAATGCTCATGGGTAGGGATTTACCTCAATGGGTAGAGTGCCTGCCGAGCATTCTCAAAGTCCTGACTTTTTCCCTGGCACTACATACAACCAGGTATGATGGTGTTCACCTGTAAACCCAGAAATCAGGAGATGGAAATAGGAGGAACAGAAGCTCAAGGTCATCCTCATCTATAGTGGAACCAGCTTGGACAACATGAGACTGTAATTCCCTTATCCTTGAAATTTTCATTGGAAATAACAGCAAGGTTTGTTTGCTGCTTCTTTTTGGTACCATTAATATAGTCAATGCTGAAGCCAGCACACGGATAGCATAGTTCTTGCCCCAAACTTTTATTTTATAAATAGCTACAGAAAAATATGCTGCAATTACTTTGCATTTGCCTGTAATCATGCTAATTACTTCATTTCTCTGGAAATATTTATTGCTCATTTTTGAATTTTTCTGCTTTATTGTTTTGAGAGGAAAGAAGCAGTCAACCCTCTCCCATAAATGTATGATTTTGGGGGAAGAAAGGAGAGAGTTTTTCATCCCTCTTTATTAAGCAATATGTTTGCTATAAAGATTCCTTTTAAAGTCATCCAAAATGTGACATTCAGGAATCAAAATATGAAAGAAGTTCTGTGTGTTGGGTAATGGAAATACTAGCTGGTTTCCATAATCACTTTCCATGACAAACTGATTAAAAAAGGAAGGCCGGAAGGCCAGGAGCAGAGTTAAACAGATTTCTATGGATGCCATCAGTTTGCATCTTACTAGCCTATCATAGTGAGTGCCACGAAAACTGTAAATAAGTTACTGACACTTCCTCAGAGCAGATACATCCAGAAAGCCCACTGTTTTTTTGTTGTTTTTTTTTAGCTTATAAGATACAACATTTACATTTTATCTCTGTCATTATCATCAGCCTCCTCTAAAGATAAGCTGCTATTGTTCACAGAGAGGATGCCACTGAGCATTTTGTAAGCATCATCTGGAAAGTACATTCTGATCTTGGAGGATCTTCATTTATTCAAGGAGGACATTGAAATTCAACAATTTCGATCATATTTGCAACAAGATAAGTCAATTAAACCTCATGACTTTCTACATGATCATATTTTTACTTCTACACAAGACTCATTATCATCCTCTTCTTTACTATCTTCCCATTCATATAATCTCCTGCTGATGGCCATATACTCCAAAGGCCTAGAACATCATACAGCCCAGATCTTGGTCCAGGAAAGAAAGGAAGCACCAGAGTGAGCTACAAAATGGTTTCAGCTCTCTTTGCTGCCCCTGATGCAAGCACAGCCAAAAGATGAACTCCTACCACACATTAGTGACTGAATGTTATTCTACAGGCATGAGGAATAGCACAGGCATGTTCAGTCACAGAAGGTTTGCCAAGCACTGCACTAAAAGATTTCACCTGTTTAGTAAGATACCCCAAGAAAAGATAAAAACCTTGAAAATGAGATGCAGTAGTAGTACCTGCAAATAACAAATTAATTTACATAGAAAACCTCAGAAAATTTGCCACAGGGGACAAGGAGATGGCTCAACAAGCATGGGGAATTGACTGTAAAACAATAAAACCAGACATTTTGTCACACACTGGTAATCTTAGCACTGGAGAGGTTTACATAGGCAGATCTGTGGGGCTTTCAGGTCAGCCAGACCAGTCTAGTTGCTGAGAACCAGGCCCATGAGAGAATCTATCTCAAAAAAGGTGGATGGAATTCCTTAGCCACAGCACTCAAGGTCATACCCTGGCCTCTACAGGAAACTGCACACATAGGCATGTGCACACAGACACACACATACACATGCACCTGCATACCTATGTATGCACACACCAGATCTACAGAAGATTCGTACATGGATCCATCAAGAACACAGACTAAAACTCAATATGTAAAATAGTTATGCTTCCACACACTAGTAGAAGACAAGTAGAAAATACATTTGCAAAGTAAGATCACCTTACATAATGTAAATAAAACATACCATAGAAATAAATATAACAAAATATCTGTATTGAAGACTACAACACCACAAAACATGGTTGAAATGAAGTCTATATAAACCATGTCATGAATTGGATGCTGTAGTTACCTTGTCATAGCACCTGAACAAAAGCAGCTGATGGAAGGAATGATTTTATTTTGGTTTACAGTCTCAAGAGATTGTTCTATGATGGCAGGAAACAGCATGGCATGAGAGGAGGCTTAGCATCACCTCTGCCATAGCAGGTAGAAAACAGCAGCAAGAGAGTGAGCCAAACTATGGCAAGAGATACTTTCTATAGTACCCATAGGACTGCCCAAAGTAATTTGTCCAATAAGTCACTATATTTCCCAAATTTCAATAGGTGGGGAACAAGCATTAAAATACACAAGTTTATGATAGATATCTTGTTTAAACGACCACATTCCACCCTGTAAACTTATCATCCAGGATGTAAAATACAATGCATTCAGTCTAACATTAAAAGTCCCCATGCTTTTTATCAATTCCCAATACTGTTTAAACATTCCCATAGCCCAATGTCTCTACACTGTGAGCCTGTAGAAACCAAAATGCATAATGACAGAATAAACATTCACACTGCAAAAGATTTCATTGCAAGGAAAGATTGAACAAATGAATAAAATAAGCAGGGCAAAAATCAAATCCTATAGTTGTGTGTTCATCTGAGTTTCCAATTCCACCCTTCCAGCTGTACTGCTCATAGCCCAGAGAACTTCATCCAGAGACAGTAGCTCCCTGGAAGCTATTGATAGTCCTGACAATGCAAAAAATGACCTCTCCACTAAAACCCACAATTCATCCTCATGGCTTCATCATATCTCCATGCAGGTCCAGTCAGGTACTCCATCAATCATGTCTCCCAGTGTTCACTGGCTCATTACTGCATCTGTTATATTCCCATAATACCAGGTAGGCTACCAAGTTGTGTGTGGGTGGTGGGGGGAGGAGGACTAAAGCCAACTTGGAAGAACAGGAAGACCTCTTCAGCTTTCTTCACCCTACTTTGAAGAGTGTCAGCCTTTTTTCTGGTACCCCAATGTAGAACAGTTGACCCAATCTCAATGGTTGTTATCTCTCAAACATTGTAACTAAAGCAAGACATAATCTCAAGCCTGAATTTATTTCTTTCTATGCCATATTCATCTGTTCACACCAGCCCATTTCTTCTAACCTCAACCCTTATTAAGTTCTTAGACATGGGAAGAATGCAGTAAGCCTTTCACACATTGCTATATCACAGTTCAGACAAAGCTCTTTTTCTTTTGATAACCCAAGTCTCACATTCCATATTTTTTTTTCTGCAGTTGCATAATTTAACTTTCACAAGAATCCACCAACTTGTATTTGCAGCACTGAAAGTCATCTTTTAGTCTTAAAGTTTCAAAATCTTTCCATATTTCTCCTACAAATCAGTTCCAGTGTTAAGACATCACACAGTCAGGTTTCTTTCTCTCTTTCTTTCTTTCTTTCTTTCTTTTTTTTTTTTTCTTTCCAACTAGTTTCTTTTCCATTTTGGCATCATTTTTTTCCTACTCTTCTAGCTTTTAATTTTCTTTTCAGGATACCAGAGATTGAACCTAGACACTCTTGTATGCTAAGCAAATACTCTACCACTGAGCTATATCACCAAACCTTCTCATTTATTTTTAAAAAGTATAAATTTATTTATTTAAGAGATAGATAGAGAGAGAGAGATTAAGAGAGGAAGAGGGGAAGAGAATGAGCTCTCCAGGGCTATGTGGGTGCTGGAAAATTGAACCTGGGTCCTTAAGTCTCACAGGCAAGCACCTTAACCACTAAGCAAACTCTCCAACTCCACATAGTCAGGTTTTTAGTAGCAGTAACCCCATTTTTTCTGGTACCAATTTTCTGTTTGTAGTTACCTTGTCGTTGCTGGAACAAAAGCACCTGACCAAAGACAGCTAATGGGAGGAAAGGTTTTGTTTTGGCTTACAGTCTTTAGAAAAAAATTCTGATGGGAATGGAAAGCATGGCATGCATAGAGACTAGACATCATCTCCTCTGCCACAGAAGCAGAAAATAGCAGCAAGAGACTGAGGCAAACTCTGACAATGGGGACCCAAGAATAATACTCAAAAGCCTGCTCCCAACAACACACATACTCTAGCAAGACTCCACCTCCCAAAATTGCTAACAGTTGGGGACCAAGAATTCAGAACACATGAATTTTAGAAGGACATCTGATTCAAACCACACATTGGAAAACTCAATATTCTATTTAAGTTGATAGAGTAATTACACACAACTGCTCTCAATATTTCAGTAGAATTTTTGAAAGAAAAAAATACACATAGTTTCTTAAATTCATGGAAAAATTTCCATTATTTTATTTTATTTATGAGAGAAAGAAAGTGAGAATGGACACATAAGGGCCTCTGGCACTGCAAATGAACTCCAGATGCATGCTTCACCTTGTGCATCTGCCTTTATATGGGTACTGGGGAATGGAACAGCATCCTGACTGCTGATCCATCTCCCCATTCCACGTTTCAATAATTTCAATAAAGAAATGGGCAAATGGTCTTTCAAAAGAAAAACAAAGTTGGACAATCCCAATTGTCCAAATTCAAGCTGCATTAACAAAAACCTCAAAATAGTATGCTCTTAGCCTAATAATAGGAAACTGTGTCAGAAACAGAACTGAGGTTTGAAATACTTTTGACTGATTTTTACCAAAGACTCCAACTAATATCAATAAGTAATGAAAAGTCTTTCAAACAAATGCTATTGTAGAAATTGGATCAAAAGATAGGGCAAAATGTAAGTTCAAGACTGCTTCTAACCATACACTGAAATCCACTGGAGAACATCACGTGCATAAAAAAGATATGTGAGACATGGAAACTTTAGGAAAAAGCACAGTGTGATTCCTTTCTGGCCTTGAAGAGATCTATTGACAATTTTTATACATGTACAAAAGAAATTTTTATTATAATCCCTCTCATCACCTTCCTTTGTACTCCCTCCCCTGTCCTTTGTCTCCTAAATGCCTTCTTCTTTCCAATTAATCCCCTTTCTATGTTGATACCTTTTTTTCATCCTCCTCTATCATCCATATGAAAATGTTTGTGGACCCAGTATTGTGCAGGTTTTGTGCAAGGTAGCAAAAGCCACTGTGAAGTCATAAATGCCAAGCTATTTCTTTTTTTTTATATTTTTGTTCATTTTTATTTATTTATTTGAGAGTTACAGAGAGAGAGAGAGAGAGAGAGAGAGAGAGAGAGGCAGATAAAGAGAGAGAGAGAGAATATTGGCATGCCAGGGCCTCCAGCCACTGCAAACGACCTCCAGATGCATGCACCCCCTTGTGCATCTGGCTAATGTGGGTCCTGGGGAATCGAGCCTTGAACTGGGTCCATGGGCTTCACAGGCAAGCGCTTAACCACTAAGCCACCTCTCCAGCCCAATGCCAAACTATTTCATGTGATGAAGTCAGCATTGCAAAATGCTTCTCCATATCCTCAGCCTTTTGTATGCTTTCAACCCTCCCTTCCACAATTCACCCTGAGCCTTGGAAGATGTCTTCTTGAGGAAGGCATGAAGCAGGCTAGCTATTAAAAATGGAAAGGTTTGAATACGTGACTTACTGGGAAAAGCAATTGCCGCTCAGATAGTTGAAGGAATATACCAACCTCAGGCTTCTACACACATATGTACACACATGCACTCACAAACATATGAATATACATATACATATACATCCAACACACACACACACACACACAATTTTTTAATTGGACTATTAGCATATTGCTTGTCAAAGATATCTGGTAATATAAAAATTCTAAACTCAGTAAATGTTTTCTCTACTATATTGAGTATATTGATATTACTATATTTATTGAATTAATATATATTCAAAATATATATTAAACTCTTTTTTAGTGTTTTTGTTTCTTTTGTTTATTTTGAAATAGAGTTTTATCCAGGCTGGTATTGAAATTATTATGTAGCCAAGGCTGGTTTAAAATTCATGATCTTCTCATTTATTCTCCTAATTGCAAGACTTATGTCCAACAACACCACAACTATGATGATACCCCTAAGGAGACAAATCATTAAAAATGAAGTTAAACAACAGAATAGGCATTACCCATTCACATACAACACATATATATATAAACAAAAATTGGCAAAAGGAACAAGCACTCAACATCATTAGTAATCAGGGAAATGTAGATCACATCTTCAGCGAGATACCACTTCACAATCACTGAAATTGCTGTTTTTTAAAGAAAGAAAATACAAAATGTTGCCTAATTTATGAAACAAAAAAAAGCACTATGAAGTTATACAACAAATATAAAATGTTATAACCATGTTGGATATTCTTTGTCTTATTTTTGCAACTCTGTATCTATATCCTTGTGTTTATACTTCCAGTCCCAAAATTCAGATATAAGATACAAAGGTGTACAATATTTGTATTAACCTTATTCTTGGTACAAAGCTGGTGGCAGATCAATGACCAAGAGAAAAATATGATATTTACTCAAAAATAGGCAGTGAGTGGTGGAGATTGTCTAGAAATTTTTGTTCAAAACAATTAAAATTATATCTTCATTGGGATATTTATTATGTAGATGTATGTACCAACCACACAGTTATATACATAAGATCTCTATATTTTATTATATGTGACTTTACCTCTATAATGCAACAGGAAACAATTTAAATGAAAAACTGCATAGCTTGCTTTTAGCACTGAAGTTAGCAATTATTTATAGCTGGATAATATTCCAGCAAGAGAATTGAAGTGCATATCTCTAGGGACCCAACCTGGTCAAAGGGGAAATATCAGTGGGTCTGACTCTAAAGTAGTAATAATGATACAATATATTCAACTCTCATGTTTACAGATCTGAAATTATTGGCACATTATTTTATTGTTCCTCTAAAATGAAAGGTACATGTTTGATTACTTTTAAACTACATGATATATAAATATTGAAAACAAATGAACAATTTTACCCGTGTCTATTTGGAGAAATGTTTGTGTCCACAAAGCAGCAGACTACAAGGCACTACAGTAAGGAGAATTTGAAAGGAATATTACTGCGATTATAAGAATTATGATGTGATTAAGCTCCAAGTTGAAGGTTTTCAGTAAACATAACTCATATGATTACCACTTTAATGAACTCAAAACCCCTCATTTTTGTATTTATAATGTAGAATATTTAATAAATCAGCTTAGAGCTGAAACAATTGGCATTTCTTATTCACAAACACATACAGGCAGCACATTGATTTCATTTTCAAAAGATAGCACAATATGCTCATTTGAAACCAAGAGTTTCAAATAAAAATAGATATTGATTAAAGTTCAGATAGCAGTTGTGGAGGACCCACCAAAATTCAGAGAATGTGCAAGGCCTGGAAATATCATGACAGATATCATGAAGGTTAGAATACAGGTTTGAATAGATAAATGCATTATAACTATTATTAAATATTTTAATAGATAAGCGATTTGGTGGTTTAAATGCATGTTCCATAGACTCAGGTTTGAATCTTGCATTTCCAGTGGGTGGAGCCCTGTTGAGAAGAGGTATGTCACTAGAACTGGATCTTGGATTCCAGCCTTTAGGCGTGTTTGAGGATGGAACTTGAGTCTAGCCCTTCTTTTCACATTGGTGGTGTTCCCTGGAACTTGTAAGCTTGAAATAAACTCCTTTCACCCATAAACTGCTTCTGATTGGATTTTTGAGCAATATGACACTAATTGAAACAGTAAACTGGTACCAAGAAATGGGGACATTTCTACAATGACTTTGACTATGTGGATTTTTGTCTCTTTGAACTTGTTTGTGGAAGGAACATGGAAGGATTTGGTACTCTGGAATGGAGAAGACTTATGGCAGTACAGCAAACAGAGCTTAATGGGACTGTTCTGGTATGAATTAGGAAATGTTAAATGCAGAGAGAAGTGTGGACTGTGAAAGCTTTGCTTATAAATGTTCAAAGAGGAATAGATAATTTTTCTTAGTATTGGTCTGCTGGCATAAAGATTGGCTATATCCTCCTGCCTATGCACAGAGTTTGATCAAGGTTGAATTTAAAAGTTAATGGACTAGTGTGCTTGGTGAAATGTGTAGAACAGAAAGATATAAAGGATGTGTGGTTTATTACAGAAAATTTTAAGGAAGTTTAAAGTTACTGGCACAGAGACTGGTTTTAAATTGCTGGTTGCATTGGTTAAACAGATTACTATCATTAGGAGTGGGAAAACTATTTGCAATGGGACAATGATAAAGATGTCTGGGAGGGAAACTCACCCTGGAAAGGCTAAATAAATAGGAATGCAAACTCTACAAGGAAGTTAATTAAAGGACAAATTCTAAAGGCTTTTCCTGCTCTTCAAGGACAAGACTTATACCCTTTTCCACAACAGATTAACATATTTGGCTATGCTGCACACCTGGTGCTAGCTTTGGAAGGAAGACATATGTTGGAAAGTGTCTCATGAAGTTCATATGGTTGTAGAATCCACTACTGAGATGTGGCATGTGAAACAGGGTTGAATACCTGTGCATAGGCCTTGTAAGACCATTGTATGAAGATAACCAGTTCCAGAACCAGCTTTAGAGATGCAGCATTGTGAAGCAAAGTGAGGTTTTTGTACTGGAGGCCAAAAGGAAAACACCATTGTACAGAACTATGAGGATGATCCATGGTTTGCAGATATACATCTGTGAAATGGTTCAGAATAAAAGTTGGCCCCAGGTTACACAACCCAGATATAGGGTGGTGGGGGGATAGAATATACAGAGACTATCATCACAGGTTATGGATGTCAGACTTGAACAGATGTTTGATGTTAGCCTGAAGTTATTGACTTGTGTTGATCCAGCTCTCCTTGTTACGCTTTTTGCAATGCAAATGTTTACACTGTGCCATTATATGTTGGAAGTATATAACTTGTTTTGATTTTACAGGACTCACAGTTAAGGGACAGTCATAAGCCTCAGATGACACTTGGGACTTTGGAATAGTCTTAAAGTTGGTGAAGCTTATGAGGTCCTTTGAAGTTATACTGAATGCTATTTGCATTGTAAAATGGTTATGAGTCTATGGGGGCCAGAGGTGGAATGTAGCAGTTTAAATGTGAGGGCTATAGACTTGGGGCTTGAATGTTAAGTCTCCAGTGGACAAAATCCAACCAGGAAAGAACAACTGGTTCATTTGATTCACAAAACCTACTGTTGCAATAGCAGGTCTGCCACCCAAAATTGACAAGATTGAGGCTAGAGAAATTGCTTAATGGTTATGGTACTTACCTGTGAAGCCTAAGGATCCAGTTTTGATTCTTTAGTACCCACATAAGCCAGATGCACAAGGCAGCACATGCATCTGGAATGTATTTGCAGTGGCTAGAAGCACTGCCACACCCATTCACTCCTTATCTCTATCTGTCTGCCTCTCTCTTTCTCAAATAAATGAATAAATAGATAAAATGTTTTATTTTTAAAAGAAATCTCCATCTATCTTGGAAAATTATATCAATGGCTAAAAAACATGAAAACAGGCTCTTTTAAAAAAAATCAAGATATTAAGAATTAATACATTATAATGGAAATTATATCTTCACCATAAAGTCATATTACCAGATTAAACAATTAGTCTATTGCTCTTAATAATAATTAATGAAAATTTGTAAAATGTATAGCAAAAGACTACTATTTCTGTTGATATTCCTTATAGTGTTGAAATATATATATATATACACATGTATGTGGGGGGGGGTGATATTTACCTTCATGAAGATGTTAAAAGTAGATCCATGCCCTGGTTTGCTCAAGTTTTCCCCAGAGTGCATTTTAGATTCCATTTTCATTATCATACCTACTTCATCATTTTTATTTGTGCTGTTATTATGGAAAAAGGCAAAAATGTACAAGGCTATTCCAATCTTGCTTTATTTTATGAAGCACTGCACTCATAAAGCATAAGCACATGTCACTTGATCAAATGTCAGAATTATGATTTTCTTAGTCATCAGATGGCAGATAAAGAAAGAACAACCTGAGAAGGACATGGGTCCTTGGTGCACCTAGAATGGTTACAACATTAAACATCCCTTCCTTTCCCAGAATTTTCATTCACAGTCCGTGACTCCTGGTAATTTTCCATGTGGCTGCATGGAACATGAACCTGCCTCTCTCAAATGAGTGAGTAACTTGCTTGCATTAGACAAAAATTGAAAAGTTTACAATTATAAAAGGCAAGCTTCATTAAACAAAAGGTGTCCATGAAGGTCTTTAGTACTTTTCAAAATAATATTACATAATAATCAAATGTTACACATCTAGAGCAATCATCTAGATAACACCATGCTGCATGCCTATTGCCTTTTACACTGTCTCCAGTTGAGCTCTGAGAGCCTGACCAGACTAACCTGACCTGCTTCTGTAGGTAGATGATAGACAGGAATTCCATCCAACCATCACTTCCCCTTCTTCCTAGGAACATGGTTTGCTTTCCTAACAGAAATATTATAAAATGTCAAACAAAAAGCAAATTCTCAAACTTAATGTAAATAAAGCATTTAGACTGCAGACTATCTCATTCTTTATCCTTTACTTTGTGCAGCTCAGGAACAAATCTTTTGGAAACAGTATGATGTAGGAGTTTCTCTTTCAGTGAAGTAAGTCTGTGTCATTCCCTCATGAAGTTTTGTAAATGAGAGGGAATGCTTCTGGGTCTGCTGCAGTAGGTATTTCTGGGGCTCCTGGCTCTTCTGATTCATAAAACCAACTGGAGTAATAGCAGATCTTTCACCAAAACTAGACAAGGTTGGGGCTGGAGAAGTTGCTTAATGGTTAATGCACTTGCCTCTAAAGCCTAAAGACCAAGTTTGATTCTTCAATACCCATGTAAACCAGATGCATAACGTGGATACTGCATCTGGAGTGTATTTTCAGTAGTTAGAAGAACTGACACACCCATTTTCTCTCTTTCTTTCTCTGCCTTTCTTTCTCAAATAAATAAATAAATTAGTAAAAAATTTTTTTTAAATGGACAAGGTTAAAGATACTTCTTCACAGTGCTATACTCCAGAAAATTGAACGCCAATAATTCTACCAACTTGAATTAATTGGTACTTTTTTACCTATGTTGTGTATGAGTATGCATGTGCATGCACATGTGGTAGCCAGAGGACAACATTATAACTGCCATTTCTTAGGTCCTAGTCACCATTTTCTTAAAAATATGTTTATTTATTTGCAAAGAGAGAGAGAAGGAAAGCATGGTCACGCCAAAAAGTCTTTCCACTGCAAATAAACTACAGATGTGTATGCCCCTTTGTGAGTACAGCTTTATGTGGATTACTAAGTTATTGAACCCAGTCCAACAAGTTTTGCAAGAAAGTGTCTTTAGCTGATGAACCATCTCCCCAGGATCCCATCCACTATTTTTAAATAGAGTCTTTCCCTGGTCTGGAGCTCTTCTGCCATCACTCAAAGTTTATATAGGTTCTGAGGATCAGACCCTTATCCTCACGCTTATGACACGAGCACTTTGCCAAATGAGCTATTAGGCCCTTTACCTATGTTTTTAATGGAATGACTTGGTCTTAGAAATACTCAGTTTCTTTTTCTTCTAACCTGCAAATCTAATGGCTTATCAAATCTGTTAGCTTCTATGTTACAACCATATTTAGAACCAACACATTTTTCTTAGGCATCTCGTTTATTACCCCTGGTCAGACTCTGATCAGGAGCCTGGCTATGAGAATAATAATCCTATGTCTAACCACAATATCTTATAAACTTCAGAAATTAAAATTGTACAGTAAACTATTGAGGCCTGACCATATCATAGTTGAAGCCTAACAATACCGCCATGTTTCTTATAGACTGTAGTCCATGTGTTGCACCATGGTCCAAAGCTAGTTCTGGGGGCAGGGGAGAACTCTGGAGCACAGGGATACATCTGACCTGTCACTCAGAGAAGATTATGACCCTTATCTAGACCCAAGTAAAATGGCAGGCTCTACCACATAAGGTTGCAATCTAGTTTTATCAAATGCTAATGCTATATATATTAAAATTGCCAAGGAGACAGTGAGTTTTCTAGAAAAAGGAATTAGTGCAATTACTGCTATTTTTATATTTATTTATTCACTTATTTTTATTAGTTATGTATATAGTGTACATATATCCAGGATGGTACCATCATTAGCCTTTTGACACTTCTTTGAAGAATTAATTTATATATTGTTGTTCCAACTATTGCTTTTGCTTGTTTTGTAAGACTTAGCTAGGACATATTAGATTAAGAGAAAAGAAGTTACAGAGAGATCCTGCCATGTGTAAGGCAGGAGTGGGAAGAGAGCCAATGTGGGAGTAGAAGTTCCCCCCAATATCAGACCAGTCAGGCTGACACAGGAGCACTTACCAGAGCTGGGACATGGAAGTTCAAGATAAGTGAAAAAGCCAAAACAGAGCACTTTTTATTTGTTTTTCTCTCACAATTCAAGGAGCTTGTGCAGTCTTCTTCCCCACTAGACCATGTCTCCTATGATACCCAAGCTTTGTGAAGCTCTATATGTCCATAACTTCATGCCTTTCCCCAAGACAAGCTACATGACAGTCAAGAGGTCAGAAGATCCCACTGCTCTCTCTGTGTAAGTCTGTAGCCTCCAAAAGACATGCATGGTATTAATTAACTAAGTTCTCAGAAACATGGAGTTAGGGTTCCCTCTAGTCTAGAGACCTTCCATGTGTTCTAACATAAGGGAGCCCAGCAATAAAATGCTTCCTTGCCTTCTGTCTACCTCTGAAAAGGCTGGTAAGACCCTAATAGGAAATATCCCTTGTAGCACTGAAGGAAACAGGCTCATTGTATGTGTGGTCCGTATTACTGATAGCCATAAAACTGAAGTGAGGTATTTGCAACTAGTTGTGGAGAAATCAGACACTGAACTGAACCTTAGCTGTGTGACAATACGTATTCTGGGGGACCTTTCTCTTACTTGTTATTAGTGAATGGATTAGATGATTGACTCTTATCATCCATGTCTTTTCCCCATCTGCAGCTGTAGTGAGATATTAAAGCACTAAGGTAAAAAACACCACCCTGGAACAGGTGTTTCCATATTCTTAAATCACAGTTACTTGGGACAAGATGAGCTTCCAAAAAAAGATTTCTATTTTAATGATTCTCATCATAGTCATGACTGGCTCAGGGCTTTCAAATTTCCTCCCTCAACCACTGCAAATTTAGAAAGGCTGCATTTTTTTTTCAAGCATTCTAAAAGATTCAACAGTTTTCTCCATGTAATCACAGACACTAATTATCAACCCTATTTCAGATAAAGTAGTAGTTAATGCCAATTTATCAAGATGGGAAATGAATCTGATTTTATTTCTATTGCGGCTGCCCAGAGGCAGGTGGCTTAAGGCAAGTATATTTAGTTTAATGAGACTCTAGGGGATAAACAGTCCGTGTATGAACACCCTCATTATGCATCAGCAAATTCAGTGGCCTGCCTGCTTCAGGGAATCCACTTATATCTGTACAAAGCAGTTCCACAGCTAGAAAGAAGTATGAGGTATTAGACTCCCTTTCTCCCAATGAACCTGTGCACTACTGTCCCTAAACATATATCTTGAGCTTATTTTGAAGTCAGTTTCTTCAATTTCTTTTCCCAAAGCTGCTATTTCTAACTTTCAGGTATAGAAAAGAATAGAGAGAATTCCTTTGGATTTTATTTATTAACATGTTTTCATTGTGAAATTTTAAGGGACTTACACTTGCCTAGCAAAATGTACCAAGTTTCCCATAAGATAAGAATACAAACAATATACTAACCCATAGCTCCAAAACGCAGAAGTAGCTGTTGGTAATATTTCAGTGAGTTGATCCTTTAAGGGTCCTGTACTTACATCATTAGATTAAAGTTGACCATGGAATGAACACAGAATTAGCCCAGAATATGCAATATTTTAAACGTATTTTTGAGAGATTTCTTTTTTCTTACAGGAGAGATACCAAGAGTAATATACTTAAGCTTGATTGGGGACCCAAAGCCATGGAAGCCTACTACATACCTTTTCTATATTTATCCTGATTTCTGAGATATTTTAGTGGCTTAATAGAACAGAGATAGGATAAAAGTAGGTAATGGAACAATGATTAAACTGAGTCAAATGGACAGAGGAAAAAAATAAAAGTGCTAAATTTGATTATGTTAATTTTGTTCTAAAGCATATGCAGTTATTCTAAAGTCTCATCACATTGAAGTATATCCATGCAATTGTCTTTGATCAATGGACGCTGGGTGCTTATTTCTATGTACATTTGGGGAAGTTTAGAAGCCAGCATGGACACACTATGCATCTTTTCTCTGGTGACTAGAAATACTTTCCATAAGAGTTGCCCAGCCTGGTATAAAAGTAAAGACACTGTGAACTTGACTCTGCAGCTGAACTGTGATGAGCAAGAAAGAAGCATTTTCTATTGCAGACTATAGAGACTAGGATATTTTTATGATATAATTAGGTAGTTAGAGCAATTGCAGTTGCAAACAAACGTCTATCATAACAGCTCAGAGGTGCAAAGGGAAGAAACAGATACTAAAGGACAAGAAGATGGTTGCCCATAATATGAGGAGACTGCACTGTTTTATAAATTATCTCCTGAAGCTTACTGGACAGTACAGTATGTTCCTGATAAATTTGTAGCTTTCAAAGAAAAGGACAGAAAGCAGGTATTTGCTATGGGCATATTGGCAAAGGTACACTTCATCTGGAAAGGTAAATTAAGGAAGAGAAAATTTCAGAAGATAGTTAGTAACCAGAAAATTAATAGAAACAGAATTCACAAGTTAAGTGATTTATGAAGTTCAGAAAGGTAATAAAACTAGGTATGAATGAAGAGAACAGAAAAGAAATAAGAAAGTTTCTGAGGGAAAAATTGTAAAAATTGGTGTACAGTTAAGGGTGTGTACACTATTCCCTATTCAAATCTTTCCACTTATGGATTTCTTACAGTATAAAGGCTAACAAGAGATATGGTAGCAGTATTACCTCCTACCTTAACAAAATAGTAAAGATGGAAGTGGCTAAAGGTAGTTTTCTCTTTAAAGCACAAAAACTCATTGTAAACACAATTGAGTTATCAGGAAACAATGGAAAATGAGAATTCAAGTCAAACTACAGACTGATAAAATGAATGCCTAAGAAAACTAATGACAACAAATGTTGGTGAAGATATGGGAAGCGGTAACACATTTTCATTGTTCTTGGGAGTATAAACTGATATAGCCATTATGGAAATCAATGTAGACTTTTTGCAAAAAGCTAAAACTCAAATAACATATGACCCAGATATAGTTCTATGTGCTATATGCTCTAAGGACTCTGTACTTTAGTTCCTTGTTCATCCATGTTTATTACTTGCTCTATTCATAATAACTAGGAAATGGAAGCAGCCTAGATGTCCATCAACTGATGAATTAGCAACAAAAATGTGGTAAGTATTCACAAGGGAATTTTTCTCAGTTGTAAAGGAAAAAATAAAATTATAAAATTTGTAGGGACATGGAAAGAACTAGAAATTATTGTGCATATATGGGGTAAGTCAGACCCAGAAACACAAAAGCAGCATGTTCTTTCTCATATGTGGATCTTAAATTTGAATTTTTAGACTTGTGTTTTAAAAGTAGAGTGAGTGTCTGTAAAGCTTGATGGTGATGTTTTATGGAAGAATAGTAGGATACCTGTGATATGAAAGAGGAAGGGAGAGTTGTGGGCAGGGGTTTTAAAAGAGATAGAGGCACATGGATGGAGGAGAAGGGAAAGCAAGGTGAAAAGTTAACCAAAACTAAGTATGCATAAGAAAAAAGCCTTACAGGGTTGGAGGAATGGCTTAGCAGTCACAGCATTTGCCTAAAAAGCCAAAGGACCCAAGTTCAATTCCCCAGGACCCACGTTAGACAGATGCACAAGGAAGCACATGCATCTGGAGCTCATTTACAGTGGTTGGAGGCCCTGGGGCACCCATTTACTCTCTCTCTCTCTCTCTCTCTCTCTCTCTCTCTCTCTCTCTGTCAAATAAACTAATAAAATAAAAATAAAATATTTTTTAAAATAGCCACAGAAAAACCTACCACTTTATAAGTTAATTAAAGTACTCTGCATGGGTACATAAATGTCCTAGAAGCTACGGATTATTAATCAAAAGTCCCAGTGTTAGGCCAGGCATGGTGGTGCATGCCTTTAATCCCAGCATTTGGGAGGCAGAGGTGGGAGGATCACTGTGAGTTCAAGGCCATCCTGAGACGACATAGTGAACTCCAGGTTAGCCTGGGCCAGAGTGGGACCCTACCCAATAAACAAACAAACAAACAAACAAAAATCCCAGTGTTGGAGAAAGATACCACCCTATAGGTTTGGTCAGGGAGAACTCTAAAACAGAATGAGCTATTGTCATTACATGTTGCTCACCAACACTGAGCGCTAAGTCCCTGTTGCTGAAAACAGCACCCACTTCAGTTGCAGGACGTAGAGAAATCAAGCATCACCTGAGCTGGAAAGTTCAAGTTCTTCCCTTATGCTTAGCTTGCATAGTGTGGAAAGTGCTATGTAGGCTGTTGTAAGACAACAGTTGGCAAACAGCCTTATCAAGCAGTAGACCCTGTGTGCACCACAACTCACTTGCAAGGCACGATGAACTCACTTGTGCAATCGTGTCTGCTTTGAGGGGTAATCAATTGCTTTATGATTGGATCTGAGGCCTATTGCACAGGAGGAAATTCATGCCTGGTACTGTAAACCTGATCAAAAGCCTGTGGCTAGGGAGGTCCTAGGCCCTGGGGGAACCTACTACTGTTGTTGTGCTAAATGGAGAGGGTGTCAAAAATGCCTTCTAAATATTTATGTTGATATATAAATATTTATACACATACATTAGTGCTGCTCTCAGCCTAAATCACAGAAGTTTATTTTTTCTTTGGATAGAGATTAATATAGAGATGATTCTGGCCAAAGTTCTGAGAATAAGTGACTATTTTGTGCTCAGTCTGAAAATGAGACACTTAGATATCCCTTCCCAGTCTCATAGAACATTGCAGCATTGGGGTGTAAGGAATGCAATGGATGGAGGATGGGGTGAAGTGTGTGTAAGATAGTCTTCTGGATATGGCACAGCCATTACACTCATGAATTACTGGCAGTGATGGTTTCCTGTACAAGACTGAGCCTGTCCCTATCCATCATGGACATGGAAGGGGCACATGAAACTGAGACTTCACCTCTTTCAAAGGCACTATTGGCAGTTGCTAGTTGCTGGAGAAGGGAGAGTCATAATTTTTAATGGTAGAGCAACTGCTAAGTTGTTCATACTCTAGTAAATAATGCTCCCAACCCATGCTTGTTCAGGCAACCCTATTTTGACTCAGTGATTCACTCACACACAAACACAGCATAAAAGTAGGAAGAGGACTTGTTTGGAATGGGCTTAGCAGGAAAGGGAGGAATATTAAAGAGGATAATGGGTCTAAATAAAAAAAAATCAAAATACATTATGTGCACATATGAAATTATCTAAAAGGTAACAAAATAAAATAGAATGGAAAAAAGAGAATTGAGTAAATGCTGGATGTGCTGGCAAGCATCTGTAATTCCAGCCTGTGAAGGGTGAACACAGGTGGATCCCCAGGGCTGGCTAGTTTGAATAGTCAAACTGATGAGGTCTGGTTTCAGAGAACAACCCTATCTCAGAAACACCTTAGAGAGAGAGAGAGACCCAAAGTTGACCTTAGGCCTTCACACACTTGCATACACATGCCCACACAAACATAAATGTGTGCCTATACATATGAACATGTATTCCTGCACATATACACACAACAGGCATGGGAACCTGGCCGGAAATGTTACTCAGTGCTTGCTTATCATGCATGAGGACCCTGGTTCAATTCCCAGCACCACAGAAGAACTGTGAAATTTTCTGTGGGATCTCTGGATCAGAAAGGACCCAACTTTAGAAAAAAGATTAGCCCATCTACCCAGAAAGCCTAAACTTTGGCTAACTTTTGTAAATAATGTGAAGCAATAGAACTTTCCATACCTACCATTATTGCGGCAACCACGGCAGAGCAGCAAAGTGACTTGAGGGGACATAAGATGGATATGCAGTGACAACATGAAATAAGACCTTATAAAGCCCAGAGGTTTGATTTTACCTTTAAATCCACAGAATAACCTAATTTATCTTCACTGAGTTAGTAATTGACATAAACATTTCTTGAACTTGGAATACGAAAGCTATGATTTTTATTTCACATGCATTTGGGCTTCTAAAATGAACATATATTATTCATGTAATAAAATAATGTAAGATTTAATTTTATTACTTTTATAACAGTATTAAATATAAAGTTACTGAAAATAAGCACAGATATAAAATGTTAACTAAAATAAATTATTTAGTAAATGGTACTGGGCAAAGAGCTATTTGGAAACTAAATGAATAAATAAATAAAACTTTACATTTTACCAGCATAAAATAAAACCTGAAGTTTTATCAGCCAAAATAACCTCATTACTATTTCTGTTATTGTTTGGAATTTACATAATGCTAATCATAAATGGTAATAATAGTTATCACCATGATAACATGATTTCTTCCTAAGGCTGATATCCTTGAACTCTAATATTAACATTCCAGTGAGGTACATTGCCCATTCTGCCATTTCTGTCATATCTGTAAGGAAACACGGTGAAAGGATAAATAAATGACCCACTGTTGTGCAGCTAAAAAGGAACTAAGACAAACTGGCCCCGGGGCTATCCCCCTGTACTTTTGTGGTGCCTATATTGCCTCCTGCACTAGACTGACCTCGTTACTCACTCAGATCTTATGCATTTGAAAAAGTATTACATATTTAAAACCAGGATTCTTTTTATACCAATTTGTTCTTGTTTACTATTGTGATAAGATACATTGAAATACGAATAGCAAGACAGTAAATAAAAGAAGCATATGATTGCAATGCCCTTAAAGAAACATGGAAATCATTAAGTGTGGCAAAGCAATGAATCCCAGTCTGCAGTGCCAACAAACTGGATGATTGAACTTAAGCCATGCCTATGTGTGCTGATCTATGAGGGGAAAGAACAGAGTGAAAGAAAATTGTGTAAATGCAAGAAACATTTTAATGCTGGATGGATCTCAAAAGAGAAATATCAAAAACCCTGGAAAGATGGCAGAGGGCATATGAATTTGCATAACTCCTGCCATGAAGCATGTTAGAATCAAAAGAACCTGAACTAAGATGCACCATGACGCATATTACAGACTTAGAATCAGTGTACAAAGGACTTTATCTTTGTACCATAAACTGAAGTTTACATTTCACAGATTTTCATCCAACTGGAAATTGTGTGGCATATTCTCTTTTATTCTGGTGTTTCATATCATTTGTTAATCTGTCTAAATAGTTTTAGTATACAAAGTGATGTGTAGCAGTATGGCTGCCTTCCCCAGTTTTCCCTGACCACCCTACCTTGCTTCCTTCCTTCCCTGAGATTGTCCCCTACTGCTTTTTTTTTTATCACATGTATCTCTTTTTCTTGCTACTCTCCCTTGAGATCTTTTCCTCCCTTCTCATGATCCCCATTCTAGTTTCAAAAGATATGAACATACATAAATACATATATTTACATATATTATGCACATATGCAATTTTAAATATAGTTTTTGCATGTGAAAGAAAATAGGATTTGCCTTTTGAGTCTAGCTTTTTCCACTTAACATAATGATTTCCAGTTGTATCCATTTTCCTAAAAGTGTCATGATTTCATTTTTCATTACATTTGCAGAAAATTCTGTCTTGTATGTAAGTGTACATTTTTTTTATCAGTTCATCTGCTGATTATATCTTTGAATAACTGCACCTTTTGCCTGTCACACAGAACCCCATAGTTCCACCTAGCAGCTACAATTTTTACTTCCTCAAATATTTGCTACTATTTGGAAATCTTTCCAGTTCAGCCACAGCTACCTCTGACTTCTGTAGCTTCCTTTGAAAAAATGCTTTAGCAGTGGATCCTTTCCATTCTTCCATCATCACATCCAGGTGGGGCATTCTGCTCTGCTAGGGCAAATACTTGTCACAGTGTAGAGATTCCAGAAACATTCTCCATTATCAGAGGCACATTTCTTCTGTCATTGTTTTGTCTACCTGTCTACCATCTCTCCCTGTAAACTGAAACTTGTTCTAATAATGCACTCTCTGCATTCCTCAGAGGCCAAATTCCATTCTGGTGAGCTGAGTTGATCATAACAAAAACAGTGCATTTGTTAGCATAACCCCATAACCCATGAGCTGGGAATAAATATATATCGAGGCCCAAGCCTTCTGGATGCAGTGTCCACTATATTATCATCTATATTTATTAATAGACCTACCTTATAGTGGTAGCATCCTTAGATTCCAGAAATAAAATTCTTCCATATACCCAAAGTTTTCTGGATTAAAATTAAGAGCAGTGGATGCTTGTGAAGACTCTAGTCTAACTGAGTAGTCTAACATCTCATTTACTGGAACTTTTCTGGTGCTCTGCTGATTTTGATGCCAAGTGTACATTTTTCATAGCGCTGTCTAGACACAAATAAATCAAGAACAACACCTACTCTAAATCTACAATCACTCAAAGAGTATCTGTTCTTCTCTTTCATCACGCATCTTCTTTAATGAAGCTAAAATTTGTCACTTCTATAAAGTAAATTGCTCCCAAAGGCTAAATAAAGCAGAAAAAGTACCCTTCAGAGCTGCTTGCCTTTCGAGAGAAAATACATCAACATGGGTGTCACAGGTCTGTTGGAGGTGTTTATTTACTTTTTAAATCTTACTGTACTAAGAGATGTCACTTGTATGTGTTCATATCCATTACCATGCTGAAGGACAGGCAGAATATTCATCATTATAATATGTAGATATATGCAGATACTATACGATACTCGGAATTTTTGTATCTCTCTGGTACTGAGAATAATGGTGAGGTTTCAAGGAAGGTGACACTTCATCTTTCAGTGTGCTTTTACTTCCCTGTTTTGTCTCCACCCTGCCATATATGTATGTAAAGTGTTCCACAAATCCAGAGTTATCCTATTGAAATAATTACACTAAGAAATGATATTAGGGGCTAAGAAGGTAGTGCAGATGGTAAACTGCTTGCCCCACAAGCATAAAGAACTTAGTTTGATCCCCAGGGCCCATGTATGTACCAGGTGTGGTGATACACACCTATATCACAGTGTGGGGGTGGCTAACACTGGTGGATCCCAGGTACTTGTTGGCCAGCCACTATAGTCCAGATGGTGAGCTCCAGCCAATGAGAAACCCTGCCTCAAAAATGTGGATGATATTGCTAAGAAACAATGGCATGTACACATACACAAACACATTTCACATATTAATAGAAAAGGAAAGGAGTGGGAAAGACAGCTCAGAGCACTTTTGTGTGTGTGGGAAAGCATGAAGACTGGAGTTCAATCTCCAGCATACTTATAAAATATGGGACATGGCTATGCTTCTTAAAACCTCAGTGTTGAAGGGGAAGAAACTGGAGGCTTTCAAGGAATTAATGTTCACCCAGTCTTACCAAACGTGAGAAGTTCCAGGTTCAGTGAAAAACTCTGCCTCTGTGAAATAAGACAAAGAATGATTGGGTGAGATATCTGGTGTCTTCCTCTGATTTCCACAGTCATGCATATAACACACACACACACACACACACACACACACACACACACACGCACACACACACACACACACACACACTCACACACTCCAAAAAAACTGACATCAGGCTTTTTCTTTTAAGACTCGATTGTAGAATTTATACTGGATTTCCTATTTTTGCTTTTAAATCCACTACTTCTAACAAATATGGTTAAGTCCATCTTTCTTCCCAACAGTACTAATTAGGTAGCATTTGACATGGGAACTGTTAAACCACAAATTCCTCTTTAAAACATGTCTAAACATGGTACATTAGATGACACATAGCTTAATCATTCCTTAAGGATGTATGCCCCAGGAAATGGATCACCTGATCCCTGGGCACATACCAGTGGATCAGCTGTACTTTCTGTCTATGTAGAAAGGGATATGTTTATTTCTAAGAGTTCACCTGCTATGATTAGTCCTAGGCGTAACATTTATGATTGGGAATGTCTATTCCAAAATGCAACCTTAACATATTATAAATGAAGAAAATTAGATGCAGGAGTTCTCTGATCTGTTCACAGAACAACATTAAGATCTTGTGAAAACATTGGCATAGACTTTTGTGTTTTTCATCCTCTTCTAATCATAATGTATTCAGGATCTTTGAAATCCTCAGGGGGTAAAGTAACATATAAATTTAAGTTGTTTATATGAAAGACATTCTCATTTCAGACCAGTTTGTCAGGCACTATTGTTCTAATTTACGTGCAGGCCATGCTACACATGCAGCGATGAATGTCATATGTCTCCTCTGTGGCTAGTTTTACAGTAAGAGAATTTCCATAGTTAAATTTGCCACTGAAGTTGAAAGGCTAATGTTATCGACTGAATGAGATAAGAATTTCATGAGATGCATGGTAATAAAAATGAGTTAGTACTTCATTTAACACTTTATTATAAATAAAGAACTTATAAAAATGTAGCTTAAAAGTAGAAAGAGAAGAAAATAAAGTTTACTTTAGATTTCAATGTTTTAATATTACTCAGGGTATAATTTGCATATCTGATTTTCAAAAAGTAAAGTCAATATATTGAATTTTCTAACAAGTGCCTCCTACCACATTATTAAAATCACACTAAATATTTCTGTGAAGAAAATTCAAGAATCATTTGCAATTGTTTACAAAGAGGTCATGTATGAATTTATTGAAGGAATTGGAAAGTCCTAGCTAGAAATAAAAATTTTAGAAATGTTTTTAGATGTAACAAACATAGAATGAAAAAAAATGGAACTTAATCTTTGCATTTATACTCATTGTTTAGAAATTTCTGAGGCTGTGTTGCACACACAGGAGTGGGTTTGTGTGCACTATCCCAGTATATTAAAGCAGTCACAGAGACATGATTTAAGAGGAGACCATAAAGCAAGAAAACTTGTCACTTTGTAGACAGCCTCTCCCCAGCTAATTATTTGAGTGTCAGGAGTTTACTGGGGAAAATTCCTCACATTAACTTCCCTGGAATGACAGTGTAGAGCAGGAGGCCCTGATGGCTGCCCAGTGCAGGACTTAGAGGCTATGGTAGTTTGATTGTTTCGCCCCACAGACTCAGTCATTTTTGCTTCAATTTCCCTCTTGAGCCCGTAATAGGCAGATTCCTACTAGAGGAGATGTGTCAAAGGGGTATATCTAAGTCCAGCTCTAAAGTGTGTTTGGGCCATATCTTGATTCCAGTTCAAAGGCGTTCAGAGATATTTGAGTTCTAGAGGTTCATGCTTGGTTTCTTGGAGTTTGTTGCCTGTTTGGGTTTTTTGTGTTTGTTGCCTGTTTGGTGGTGTCTATTTGTTTGGATCTATGAAAGGGATCCAGCTTCTTCAATTACTGATGGAATTCCCCCTTAATCTGCAAGCCTGAAATAAACCCCTTCCTTCCCTCAACTATGTCTGATTAGATGTTTGTCCCAGCAATATGGGGTTGACTACAACAGAGGCCTTGCTATATGCCTGAGTCATCTACTGACCTGACTTTTTGCAGGCTTACAATCTGTGTATGATATTATATATCCATTTTCCATTTGGAGTTTAATAATGAGATAAACATGATAAAACAACTAGTCAATTATCATTTTTTAAATTTATTCATAAATGTATTTCTGGGATTGGGCAATTTGGTGGAAGATTCTGGATGAGGCTAGAATTTATGTGGCATTTATCTCTTATCTCCTTTCAAGGCTTTCTCTCTCTTTTCTTCAACTTATTTTTTAAGAAAGCAAGCTTCCCATTTCCTATTGCATTTCCCTCATGTGGAATATCATTGCTCAAATCCTGCCCTCATTTTAAAAATTTTATTTATTAACTTGCATGCAGAGAGAGACAGAAATAAGAGAGAAGTAGAGAGATGGAGAGAGAGAGATTGGACCACCAGGGCCTCTAGCCATTGCAAAAGAACTCCAGATGTATGCACCGCTTTCTATATCTGGCTTTATGTGAGTACTGGGGAATCAAACCTGAGCCCTTGGGCTTTTTAGACAAGTGCCTTAATCACTGAGAAATATCTCCAGCCCCATATAATTTGTTTTTCAAGTTTATTTAAGAGAGAGAGAATGGGCATTCCAGGGCTTCCAGCCACTGCAAAATGAACTCCAGGCACATGTGCCACATTGTGCATGTGGCTTTACATGGGTACTAGAGAACTGAACCTGGGTCTTTTGGCTTTGCAGGCAAGTGTCTTAACCACTAAGCTTGATCTCTATCCCCCATTTTTTAAATTGTGCTGGTTATCATGCCTGTTTCCTATCAGATTCTAATCTGTCTATATCAGAGGAATCTGATTCAAGTAGTATGTTTTGGCAAAATCCCTTCCCAAGTTTGCACCACAAGTGTGTCTTATCTGTATCAGATGTGCATAGCCAGAAATCTATGTCCTTTGTCCCTCTTTCTAAAGCTGGGAACTGCATATTTTCACTCCTTATCTTTGTCTTTATGTTGTCCTTAGCTCTCAAGCTGAGACAAGCACCCTGTACCTGAAAGCATCTGTCCAAATTGAAGCATTTCTGTCCTTATCAATATCACAACTCATTGCCAATTCCAGGCGGATGCCCTCAGGAAGATAGGAGCAGGGCTGTCCTGATATTAAAATTCTAGCATGCTAGAGGCCCAGAGATTCAATAACATCAAGATCAATCCCTTGATGGAGAGCAATATCAAAATCTGGGTGCACTCAGGTCCTTTTCTAACATAACGTTTCTAGAGTCATCAGTTAGCACAGGGATGAGGAAGTAGTCATGAGAAAAACTAAGTTTATCACATTCAGCCAGGCCAGGTTTCATGTCATATATGCTTTTTCAATGTATTTGAGGGCAGAGAAAGGTCACTTAAGCTTTTTGAGCTTTGTTTTTTATCTGTAAAGTGAAATAGCATTACAATCTCAAAATTGTTTGAATTGTATATTACACTAAGTAAAGCATAAAGGGACATGTAAACTTACCTTACAACATATAATTATCTTTTTAAAAATATTATTTTACTTATTTATGAGAAAGAGAGATCAGGTATGGGCCCACCAGGACTTCCTGCCACTGCAAACAAACTCTAGATTCATGTGCTACTTTGTACATCTGGCTTCATATGGGGAATAGAACCTTATCTGTCAGGTTGTGCAAGGAAGTGCATTTAAATGGTGAGCCATCTCCCCAGTCCCATAAAGGTATCTTTACATAGCATCCCTGAACTATATATTAGAAACCAGTAGCTGATTATCCTAAATGGTATCAAGTCTACCTGAGGCATGAGGGAAGAAGAGGGATATGTATTCTTTACTATGTACCAAAAACTTTCTATGCAGAAAGAGAAATAATAATTCATCCATGTACATATAAAAGATTTTTCACCTTTTAACTAAAATGAGATTCAAGTATTAGTAACCACTTGCACAGTATACTTCAATACACATTAATTAGTTTAAGTCTCCAGAAAATCTTATAAGGTTACTACCCTCATTGTGAAGAAAAGGACATTGAAATCTAGAGACACTGTAAAACTGGCTTAATATCAAGCTGTTATTGCTATCTCTACAAATACAGTAGTTCTTATTAAGTTTTCTTTTATATAATTAAAAGAGGAAAAATAAGTGGTTGGGCAAGGCTGTAAGAAAAATGGTACAAGTTATTGTCTTCATTTTTAAAGAAAAATAATACTTAAAAATCTGGTCTCCAAGCATTGCCAATTACCATATGTTGAGGAAAAGAAATGAAGAAATTAATCAGAGGTGATAGAGTGACATATGAACAGTATTAGCTACTTGGCCACCCCACAGACAAAGTTAATAGGAAAGTAATTGCTAAATGTAAGCCTGATGGGCAATCGTCTCACTGCAATTCAAATCCGCAGATAGTTATTAAACCTCTATGAATGCTCAGTCCTTGCTGCCTATGCCACTCACCTTTGGCCACATTGCATAGTTAATTACCTTCAAATGTGCGTCAGTCATCTCTCCCTCACGCCTCAGGCCCTCCAACATTGCCAGTCTCTGCTGTGCCCAGAGGACTAGCTCCAACGATGAAGCTGGCTTGAGTATCACTGCTCCAGGGTCATAGCTCATGGGAAACCTCAAAATGTCAGCTAAAACAGCTGACTCTACCTTCTGAGTGCTGGAATCAGATGCACATGCTATCATGTCTGCTTCTATGCAGTGCTGGGGATTGAACCCTGGGCTTCATGCATGCTAGACACACATTGTACAAACTGAGCTACATAACCAGCTTCACAAGTTTCTTATTTGCAAAGTGCAGGCATTATTCACACACTGCCTATAATCTCTGAACCCTCTGGAGTTCATATATCACATAATGTCATAACCAGAAGAGGCTCTATCTCCAAGACTGAATACAACACTCCCCTTACACAAGCCATAGCCTAGGATGTCTGCCCTGGAGATGAGAGCATCAAGATATATGGGTGATTCTGGCTGCTGGTGATGAAACATATGCTGGCTCACTCTGGCTGAAAGCATCATTTGCCAGGCAGAGAAGTTATCAAAGGCTTTACTGGCAGATAATGCTTGGATACAGCTGAGCTTGATTTCAGTGTGCTACATTGAGGTCCAGGATGTGGAGTCTGCTGCCTTCCTAGCCATTGAGATATGCATTGTATTGAATAGATTAAGTGGGACCCAGGAAACTTTTGGAGAGAAAGGCATGAATCTTATCCACTGCTGGAAATCTTCGTCAAAGAGATGTGGGCAAGACAGTGTGATGGAAGTCAAAGTGCAAAGAGGACCAACAGGGGCCTGGAGACAGTCTGAAATCAATGTAAAAAACAATCTAAACTTAATAGAAGAGGGCTGGGAATGTAGCTCAGTTTGCCTAGACCCAGAGCCATTTCACCAGGAATGGTGGCACACACACCTATACTCTCATACTCAGGAGGCAGAGGCAGGGCATCGGGAGACCACTGACATCTTCTGTTACATAGAAAGTTCAAGGCTAGCCTGGGATACATCATGTCTCAGAAAAAGAAATAATATAAAAGAAGCAAAGAGAGAAGGATGGGGAAGGAAAAGGAGAGGAGAGAAGAAGAGGAAGAAGCAGAGGAGAGGAGAGGAGAGGAGAGGAGAGGAGAGGAGAGGAGAGGAGAGGAGAGGAGAGGAGAGGAGAGGAGAGGAGAGGAGAGGAGAGGAGAGGAGAGAAGACCTAGACATGGAGTATAATGGATTATAGAGACACTTCACTTTTCAAGAAAGGTTTTGTTGTAATCCTAGAAACATACCCTAACCAAGTGTCCCATATCTATATGGTTTTCTCTAGGAAAAAAGAGAACAAAAACAAAAATATCAAAACAAAGCAGAACAGATCTGTATTCATGCAGTAGCTCTAAATTCTGAAAACAGAAGTCCAAGTTCCCTGGGGCCTTTACCATACTTCTTCATAAAGACAGCAGGAGGAAATTTGATTTACAGCTTTGGTGTCTGTATGTCAAGAAGCTTGTAACACATGACTTACCAGAAAAAACTTGTTAAAAATACAGATTTCTGGGCTGAGGAGATGGATTAGCAGTTAAAGCATTTGCCTGCAAAGCCAAAGGTCCCAGATTTGATTCCCCAGAACCCTGGTAAGCCAGATGCACAAGGTGGTGCTTGTGTCTGGAGTTCATCTGTAGCAACTAGAGGCCTTGGTGCACACATTCTCTTTATCTGCTTCTTTGTCTCCCCCTCTCACAAATAAAGAATAAATAATTAATTAAAATAAATGAATAAACAGGTTTCTGGGGCTAGAGAGATGGCTTAATTGTTAAGGCACTTGCCTGCAAAGCCTGAAGACCCAGGTTCAACTTCCCAGAACCCATGTAAATTAGATGCACCAAATGACATGTTCACAAAATCACACATGAGCACAAGGTGACACATGCATCTGGAGTTTGATTGCAGTGGTCAGAGGTCTTAGCACACCAATTATCACTCTCTCACATAAAATATATCAATTTCTAGACTTTTAACCCTAGAAATTCTAAACTAATTCAGTAGGAGCAGTGGCACATACTTCCACAATTTAAAGGTGGTGGTGAGGGAGCCAGTGCTGGTTGAATGCCAAGTGATACAAAGACCACAGGCACCTCAGTACTGTCCAGTCATGGTGTGGTCCACAGGGAATCAGCAGAAGGAATGACCAGGAGCTTTCTGGAGAAGCAGAACCTCCAAGGCCCAGACCAGCTCACTAAGAATCTGTCTTTCACTGACGCCCCAAATGATCCTTCTGCAAAGTAATGTTTGAGATTCACTAAAACATCAGAGGCTGTGATTAATTTCAGAAAGAACTAACTCTGAAATAAGGAGAATGGGCCAAGGCCCTGGTCACAGCAGCAAATGTCTCTACCAACGAGCAATTTAGGAGATGCAGTACAGGTGGCTAATATGTTTATCTAACTTTCATAGAGAGCCTGAGACATGGATATACAACTTAGAGGTTATTTTAAAAAAAGAAAAAAAAACATGTATATAGTTAACTCTTCAAAGAACAGGACTCCAAATGAGAAAGGTAGGAACTTAGAAAATATAAGATACAGGCTTAAGAAGAATGCAGTTGAGGGTATAATTATAGGGTTTTGAAGAACAGCACATTTCAAATTATGATCTGTAGATAGAAAATTAATATCACAATGCACATGTGCCACCATATGCATCTGGCTTACATGGATTCTGGGGAATCAAACATGGGTCCTTAGGCTTTGCAGGCAAGCACCTTAACTGCTAAGCCATCTCTCTAACCACACTATTTCTTTAAACTTAAAAACAAACTCATCAAGCTGGTGTTATATTTAAATGGCATAGAAGGTGACCACCATAGGTGACATCTTGGTTTAATCCATAGTACCACACATGTAGAAACAAAAGTAATGATTCTTTCTAAGTACCATGGATACCTCTGCATGTACAGCTTCATCTGAAAAGATCTAGCAGGTCCAATGATGTGGGCTCTAATTACTACCAAATCATGACCAGCTGTCCCTCATTTACTTATTTAAACAGTGCCTCTTGTTTGTGGCTGCTGAGGTTATTTCCCAGAGTCTGTCACTATCTGTGACTTTTCATTATCCAACTAATTCTTTATATATAAAATGTTGCTAGGAGTTGGGCAGTCCAGATGCATCCATCCACTATAGGTTTCAGAGCAGCCAGGACACATGGCTAATTTCATTTGTCCTGCTGCCCATCCATCCAGCATGCTTTCTTTTTCTCTTACTTATTTTGGTTTCAATATTTCCCCTTTCCTTCTCTTTTACCTCATTTATGCCCCATTTTTCTCTATCCTTGTCATATTGGAAATATACTAAAACTGCCTGAGCTGATAATCAAGGTGAAAGAGTGACATTTGAACTGTGTTTTGTTGTTGTTGTTGTTTTGTTTTGTTTTTTACCAGAATGATCCTCTTTACCTGCCTGGTCCTGAATGGGTTCATCATAGCTCACCATTCCTATCATACAAGAATGATTTGCCATTTGTTTCCACAATGATGACACAGTTTACTGGGCTCTGTGCAGGATGAAAATGTAAGCACTTGTTAAAATAATAGTTCCATGATGTTGACATCAGAGGGGCCCACAGTACCTCTAAAGTAGTGACCATCATTGGAACTTCAGTCACTAAGTCTTGTTTTATTTATTTTTTAATTGTCTGGCTCCATTGCTAGTTTGGAAAGCGATTTTTTGTTTATTTTTATTTATTTATTTGAGAGTGACAGACAGAGAGAGAGAAAGAGGCAGATAGAGAGAGAGGGTGAATGGGCGCGCCAGGCCCTCCAGCCTCCGCAAATCCACTCCAGAGGCCTGCGCTCCATAAGCCATCTCTCCAGCCCTGGGGGAAAAAAAAATTGGCATACATATTTTCCATTGTCTTTCCTACAGTATATAACTATCCACTAAAATCATATCCAGTTGCTACTGATTACTCATTAGTATATTTACTAATGGAACAAAGTTAACATGTGAGAATGGGAAGGAAGAATAGCAAACTTTAAGAATCATAAAGGGATGGTGTTGACCACTAAATAAGACTAACTTGGAAAATGCATTTTAATTAGGGTCTAGTCACCGTCGCAAAAGTAGAAACACATATTGCAGTTTGGGGTAAATGAAAAGTGACAAACATTGGTAAGGACATGGAGAAAGGAGCCTTCTTACTTACAGTTGGGGGGATGGAAAATGCAGAGGCATGATGAAAACAATACTGATGTTCTTAAAAAATATATATATTTCACGAGTGTCCTCAGTGTCTATCGTCATCTCCCTGGTGCACGTTGTCAGGCTCACCATGAGGGTGGCCCTCATGCTTAACCTAAGAAGTGGCTCATCTCATGATGGGGAGGCAGCTATCTTTTCTTGTCATGTTGATGGATAGTGGTTCTCCCTAGCTTTTATTGCCTTCTGTCAAAAAGAAAACAGAATCTCCAATGGAGAAGGAGAAAAGTATGGGTTAAAGGAGTTGAATAGCTAATTAGAGATTTTGATGAGTATAGCCTCTCATTTTGGCCAAAGATTAGTGGGAGCTTCTCACTGGAGTCTTATTTCCATCATCTTTACAGGACCCCAAACCTATCAAAGCAGAAATCCAGAAGTTGCTGAGAGCTCAACACTGAACTAGACTTGTAACACACCCACTAAGGCTCAGGGAAAATTGTAGAAGAGACACTGAGTGGGAAGAAGAATCCAGAAGCATTCCCTCCCCATCATGACTGACTGTTGCTTTCATAACCAATAACCCTATGGTGGATGCCAATAACTCCATTGAGGAGGGTCCTAGGTGGAATGTGGGAAAGGAGGAGGGGAATGAGAACAACACATGATTTTTCCATACAATAAAGTTTCTAATTAATATTTTTTTAAATGTAAGCAAAGACCTACTATGTGATCCAGGAATCCCACTACTGGTATTGAATGTGGCTGGACTTGCATGCTTGCTATAACAGTTTTCACAATAGAAAACATGGAAACAACTGGGGTGTGATGGAAGAAAGGGTGAGGAAATCATGGCCCACACAGTATAGAATGCTGTGCAGGTATAAAAAGTGTAACTTTTGACATTTTGGTCAAAATAGATGGACCAGGAGATTACAATGTGTTTGCTTGACTTTTCTTTGCTTTTGAGACAGGGTCACAGGTAGCCTAGACTGGACTTAAACTCACTATGTAGCTGAGGATAACCCTGAACTTCTGATTCTCCTACCTCCATCTCTCAAGTGCAACAAGCACTGCAAGATATATGGAATTAAATAATTAAGGACAGAATCATGATTACTAGTGCCATGGAAGATAAGGGAGCCCAAACGATACCAAAGATTGATTAAGTTATACAAAATCACAGTCAGATAGATGGCATGAGTTCTGGCTTTTTATTATAATATAGTTGATATTATATTATATAATTTAAAATAGCTAGAATACTTTTGATAATGATAAATGTTTTATAATACTAGTAACAGAAAATTCCAGTTGGGTCATTGAATAATGTGTAAATACACTGGAACATCATGTTATAACCCATAAAGGTGTAGAATTACTATGAATTCTTTTGAAGTCCTTTGTTTAAAAAAAAAGAAAAAAGAAAATCATGGCATCTTTCTCCCTTTGCCCCATGTACATGGAATTGAGAGGATACATCTGGCTGAGGCAGTGTTCATTATTAACAATGAAGTGATTGGATTTGCAGTACTTCTTGCCATATTGCCATGAATGATTAGATTGAAAACGAGTCCATCACCCTGTATTATGCAGCTGTGAATGCTCCTCTGTTGATCCTTATTCATGTGAAACTATCTAGTACCTGACACTGTATACAAAGATCTTTGGAGATCTGTTTGTCTTCAGTCCACATTGGGAGGTCAAAGGAGCTGAGTGCAATGTCAGCAAAAGATGGTGACAATACTATAGATATGCTTACTCACCAGCAGGGGTAAAAATAGGCAAAGAGCAGTGCTGATTTCTCCTGGGGCCTCTTCATATATGTGCTACCACACGAGCTCTGCTCTCTGGCAACATGTCTTTACCTCTGATTTCTCGTGTTTAGTTAATCATTGGAAATACCCTCACAGACTGACAAAACTCTTATTTGATTCCTGATCCAATCAAGTAGACAGTCAAGATTAACCCACAATCATGTTCTAGATCATGCTGCAAGGTTACACACAATGTACTAGATTATATTGCCAATAATTAATCCAGGGCAGCACAGATAATGCTGTGATACACAGTGTGCCAAAGAACACTGTTGGCTGAAATTCCAAGGCAATTTCATACCAGATACTGTTATCTTCCCAAGCAATAGACCTAACTAAATGACCATAATAAAACCACTTAGTTTAGAAAATAGAATTTGTGTTTGCATAATATGTACTGAAAAGATAATAATTATATAGAAGAAAAAAGTTACAGCAATTTGCACCTAATTTGTCTACATAGATTCCTGTTGCTTACTTAACCTCAGTGTCTGCGGAATTTCATTTTTATGTAAAATAATTTAAAGAGCATCATTTTTTTTACATAATTCTAAAGAAAAGAAAATTTGTTTCAATGGTTTTCTTTGAAACCACAAATTTTTCTAAATTGCCTCTGACTTCAAGAAAAATGAACACTAACTTTTTAAAAAATCCATTTCTAATTGCCTGGCATGTGCATCACTGTGCCTATAAAATGTATCATGTAAAATGATATTTTCTAAACTAAATGCCTTTATTCCATTCATTGAATCAGGTCTGTTGACCTGTATAATATCATAATTTTTACTGTTTAGAGAAGAAAATTGACATCAAAAATCCCTTTATACTCTTTTAGTTAAAAGGAAAAATAGAAGCCAAGCATGGTGGCACACACCTGTAATCCCAGCATTCAGAAGACTGAGGTAGGAGATTTTCAAATTTTAAGCTAACTTCAGCTACACAGTGAGGCCCATCAAAAAGCAAAACAAGAGCTGGAGAGATGGCTTAGTGGTTAAGCACTTGCCTGTCAGGTCTAAGGACCCCAGCTCAAGGCTTGATTCCCCAGGACCCACGTTAGCCAGATGTACAAGGGGCACACACATCTGGAGTTCCTTTGCAGTGGCTAGAGGCCCTGGCGTGCCCATTCTGTACCTATCTATCTATCTGCCTCTTTCTCTTTCTGTCTGTCACTCTCAAATAAATAAATAAAACAAAAAAAAATTTAAAAAGCAAAACAATAACAATAATAAATTTTTCATAAAAAGTGTTAGATAGTAGATATGTTGAAAACTTTAGACACGCTATAATGTATATGTATATGTTTATGTTTAATGTATATGTTTTTATCAGATATGGTTGCTACAGTAAAACAAGGGAAAACAGAAGAAACAATTCTGTCCAAATTAACCAGAAATGGTGATAAATGGAAAAGCTAGAGAACCAGGCATGAAAAATTTCCACTTAAACTAGCGAATCCCAGAAAATCCTGTAAAAGGAGTTGATCTGAGGCAAAGTGAGTAGGGCCACCCAGGAATCACACGTTCTAGTTGCCCAGAATAAGTGTTTTGAGCAGCAGGTGAAGGAGCTGGTCTTATAGCTAAAACAGCAGCATAGAGGTTATGAGAAGCTGGTTGTTATAAATCTATTGCCCAACAAGGACAGCATATGTGTTATTGATTGGTCATCATTCCCTTACATTGTATATTACAAGAAAAATCCAGTGACAAGAAAGATCAGAGTATTCCCCATGGTATTTGATACTCTACTGGCATGTCACTAAGGATTATGTTGAAATACTCATATATCAAAATTAGCTAAGTAATGAGACTTTGGATTCTGTGAGTATGATTGCTATGTTACAATCCATGCCATCCTGTCCTGTCAGGAGTTAACAGACCTTTTTATTTTATTTCTTCAAAACTGAGCAGAAGACAAAAGAGACTAGGTACTCCAGGAACATCTGTGGTTGGTCACCCCATCAGCATGTCTTCAAAAGACACAAGTCCTGAGCCATGTTCTTGGAATATACATTTCCTCAAAAGCCATGTAGTGAGTATTGTCTCTGATTCTATTTCAAGCCTACTAAATGCTCTAGTTGTCTGGAGTTACATTTTCTGATAAGGATTCCATTCTCATATTAAATGTCATTGATAATTCTACACATAAGTAGTCTGTAACTCAGAGCACAGTCATGCATCCCTTAATAAGAGGGCTATGTATGGAGACATGAGTCACTAAACAATATCACATAAGAACATCAGAGAGTGTGCTTGCATAAATTTGTGAAGTTTAGGTCAAACACTCAGTGCAACCTCCAATAAAATGAAGAGATTTGGCACACATATGAGGTCTAAACTACTGTTTGTGCAGCACAGCATCAGGTTGCTTCACAGTAAATATCTTGTAAAGTAGAAGTAGATTTTGAATTAATGATAGAAAGCATACTATTGGGACTAGGAGAAGACTCAGTTGTAAAATAGTGGCACAAGCATGAGGATTAGAAATTTGGATCCCTAGAACCCAAGTAAATTGCCAACATTAAGGTGCACATCTTTTATAATCACAGTTCTGGGAAGGCTGAAGTAGGAAATCCCTCAGGCTTACTGGATAGATTGTCTAACCAATTTGGTAAGCTCTATGTTTAACAAAAGACCTTGTCTCAAACAATAAAAGAGGAGAGCCATCAAGGAAGAAACCCATCATCTACGTCTAACCTCCACATGAACACACAGATGTATAAAATACATAATATTTGTATAAACCAGTAACATATTCTTTTATAATTATCAAGTATTATTATACTTTTATACAGAGAAGATTTGTAAAAGCATCACCACAAACAAGTGAGTACCTCATTGAGCTATGACAATATATCACTTGTGATGATATTAACAATAGGTATTTTTCAGCTTCACTATAACTTTAAGGGGCTATCATGATACATTTTCCCCCATTGGCCAACATTGGTTTTATATACACACACATGCTTTTATATATATATTTGGTACTAAGAACCTGACAACTTTTTAGACATAACTTTGTTGCTATTAACTCAAAGTCAATAAACATACATTGAAAGAGGATTTTACCTACCTAGATGAGACATTATTTATTGCATTGAGAGACCGTGTTTATTTGATGCATTGCTTGAAGTCCTGTTGCAATAACTTACATCAACCTGGAGTGTCCCTGCTTATCCCCAGGGATCTATAATCCAGGCTTGTAACTATTGTTTCCTCATGTAACTGATTTATTGGAAAGACTCATTTCTCAAAGAGTGTAAACATTATATGGTTTTCTTCTTCTCCTGTCCTTGCTTTCAACCAAGTTTGTTGAATTACTCTTCTCCACCATCCTATGATTTCATAGACTCATTTAGTTGTAGCAAGTCCACTTTAACTTCCAACTTCAATCATGAATTAATTTAAATCTTCTCTTTTCCCCTTTTATCAGCAAAGTTGGTAGTGTCTACACTGATAAGTCTCCTTCCATTCATTTGTGATATCTAGCTCATGCTGCATTGAACCATGGAAAAGAACGGGGGGGGGGGTGGTCACAGGATTTGGATCTTAGCAAATCTCTTTCTATTGGCCATGCCTGTGGCTGAGCCAGATATCAGTGTTGGACAAATGTGGCAATTCAAGAACTGTCTTGTTCATAGAATGCATGTATGACTATAAGAGGCTGTACAGTTCCCTGCCTGAGAACTCATCTACATCTCCTGTCAGCATCCTTTACTAGAGATCATGTAGTATCTCCCCTGCTCTTGGGATCCTTTGGGAGAACTACATCTACCGTGAGGTGAGTCTCAGCAAAACAATTCTGTTCTAGAAGCTACAAGCAATTGGTTTCTATGCATATGATATAGGAAGGCGCATATCTCTGGGCTTGTCTGCCATGTGTCTCTTGCTTGAGCCAAGTCAGGAAGGTTGCTGCTCAACCAGGCCCAGGCAGCAGTAAATCCTCTCCCAGATGGATTACACTCAGCTATACATCCAGATGTCAAAGGACACTGAAATGTATTGTTTAGAATCCAGCCAATTCACCATGTGTAAATTACATCTCAACTTGAACTGAAGAATGGTGACAAGTGGGGAAAAAAATAAAAACAGTTATTAAGAATGCTTGAGACTGAAAACAAATGCAAATGCCTGTTTTCCTTCTTAAAGCACCCTCAGTTTCTGGTACTAAAGTTCTTGAGGCTTTTCCTTTCTTGCTTTGGCTTTGGGTGGGCATCATTTCAGTGTGGAAAGAGGAGAAAAATCTCACCTTCCCATAAAAAACTGCACCTGCCATCAATCTGAGAATGCAATTTCTCTGACTCTCCCTTTTTCTTAGGATTTACCTCTCACGAGCATTTGATCTGGAAGACCTTGGAGGGTTTGGTTTAAACCCAGTTCTGTGAAGGCCAGATGTGTTGCCTCTTGCCAAACTCTTAGGGAAGTGTCTCCTGCCTTTGAAGGTGGCTTGTGGGACCAGGGAAATGACTAGGAGGTTAAATGTGCTTGCTTACCAAGGTGGCCTATTTGAGTTTCTTGATTTTAGCTAGGTTTTGGCAATAAATTTTCAGACAACTCGCAAGTACCATCAATATGCTTCAACCAAAACAAACAGATAAAACAGATAAGCAATAACAATTAAATAGATACATGATACATAAGTAGGTAGATAGATAGATAGATAGATAGATAGATAGATAGATAGATAGGTTACTCATAGACAGATAGGAACAAAATGATAGATGATAGACAGAAAGACATAGATGATACAAACATATCTATTATAAATATACAGAAGAGTGTCGCATGTAGGGAAAAGAGTATCATAGAAATCAGAAGACTTATAGCCCAGGAGTGACTTTTCAATAATTTATCTTATTAAGAGTTATTGAACATTTCTCTTTCTAAGTGTTCATTAAGGAGTAAAGAAAGCAAATGAAATTTCTTTTTTAAGATTTTTAAATATTTATTTAATTGAGAGAGAAAGAGAGGCATGGGGAGAGAATGGGCATGCCGGGGTCTCTAGCCACTGCAAACGAACTCCAGACACATGTACCACCTTGTTCATTTGGCTTACATTACATTACATTACGTTACATTACATTAGGGATTCAAATCTTGGTCCTTAGGCTTTGTAGGCAAGTGCCTTCACTGCTAAGCCATCTCCCCAGCCCATGGAATTTGAATTTCTAAAGAGAATTACCAAAAACTAAGATGGAGGAATCACTGAAACAAAACTTACAGGGATAGTGAGAAGGATCAGAGAAGACACCTGGCACATCCAAAGCTTGAGTAGAGTGAGTGAAATGAGAAAGAAGGAGCAGTACTGCAAAAAGACAAGGTGGAGACAGGGTTGTTGCACTGGATTTACAGCAAGGCATAAAAGCCAAGCATGAGAGAAGATTTTTTTTTTAAGAAGATGGTTTTAACAGGTGGTTATAATTTATATTCCCCTTGCTACAACTCATTGATATTTTGATTTTTATAACAGTGGTTATGATAATGCTTAGGCAACAGAGAGAAGGTAATGCTATACACTTTCAAGCCATATACTCTGCTCTGTAGCATAATTGCAAAAAAAAAAAAATCTTGAAACTAATTAGCTATTTATCAACATCTCCTTTATAAGTCTTTTAAATTTTATTTATTTTTTAGGTCTGAATAAACATTCTATGATATTACTCTTTGATACATTTCTTTCTAGAAACCTGAAAAATTAAGTCAAGTCTTACAAATTCAGAAAAGTCATAGAAGATATCTGTGCCTTCTGATAGTTTTTCCATGAAACTATAATTTTACATGTGTTTTCATGTGTTTGCGTGTGTGGATGTGATTGTGCACACATGCATGCACTTGTGTGTGGAGGTCAGAAGTCATGACAATTGTTTAACTCAATCACTTGCCATCTTAATTTTTTTTTTAAATTTTATTTATTTATTTAAGAGAGAGAAAATGGGCATCCTAAGGCCTCCAGCCACTACAAAGAAATTCCAGACACACGCACCCTTTTGTGCATCTGGCTTATGTGGGTCCTGGAGAATTGAACCAGGATCCTTTAGCTTTTGCTACGCCATCTCTCTGTCCCTACCACCTTACTTTTTGAGTCTTACTTTACTCACAAAACTGGGAGTTCCCAATTCAGCTAGACTTGCTATCCTGCAAACCATCTTGCTTCTGCTTCCATAATACTGGGATTACAGGAACACATTGACATGCCCAGAATTTTGTATGAGCAGTGAGGGTCTGAACCCCATGCTTTATGCTTAAGTAGCAAGCAATTTACCTACTGAATTATCCCCCAGCATTCTCATGTGTTTTTTTTTTTATAACATACCTTTAACTTAACAAATATTCATCAGGGCAAATATACAATATCAGGTTTCCTAAAGGCAGAACATTAGATAGTAATCTGTACAAGTGACTTTCTCAGGTAGAACTCTGGGGAGAAACATAGCAAAGGTGAATAAATCAGGACCTCTTAGGGGAAGAAGCCAAGAATTATTTTTTCCATGAAGGCATGCCTTATCCTAGTCCTGCAAGAAGCCCCAGTTACAAAGACCCATACTGCTGTCCCATATGTAGACAAAAGGAACAGACTCCACACTTCTACATTAACCAGTTAAAGACTGCATCTGTCACTGGAAGTAGAAGATGCAATCTTACACTGGACATTGTGGCGTACTCCTATAATCACACCTACCATTTGGGAGGCTAAGAAAGGATGGTTGCCACAGTTTTGAGACCAGCCTGGGCTGCATGGTAATATCAGCCTCAGAATGCCACAAATGGGGATGGGGAAATGTCTTAGTCAGTAAATCACTTGGCATGCAAATGTGAGGGCCTGAGTTCAATCTCCAGCACCCATGCAAAAGCTAGGTGTGGAAATTCATCTGCAATCTCAGCACTGGATGAGAGAAGACAGGAGGATCCCTAGTCTGAGGGTTTGCTAGTCAGCTAGTCTATCCAAATTTGTGAGTTCTGAGTTCATGGAGAGATTCCCATCTCAAAAAATAAGGAGGATGGGCTAGAGAGATGGCTCAGTGGTTAAGCGCTTGCCTGTGAAGCCTAAGGACCCCGGTTCGAGGCTCGGTTCCCCAGGTCCCACGTTAGCCAGATGCACAAGGGGGCACACGTGTCTGGAGTTCGTTTGCAGAAGCTGGAGGCCCTGGTGTGCCCATTCTCTCTCTCTTCCTCTATCTGTCTTTCTCTCTGTGTCTGTCGATCTCAAATAAATAAATAAAAAAATTTTAAAAAAAAACAAGGAGGACGGTGACTGAGGAAGGCATTGACATCAACTTATGGTCTCCACATACATGAGCACACACACACACACACACACACACACACACACATGCACACTTGCTCACATTTGTGCTCACAGAGATGATTGAAGTATTCATAAGCATGCATACACAGCACTCAGAGGAAAAGCAATTAATTAATTAATTCTAACCTCCCACACACAGTTTAAAGAATGAACTCCCATGTGCTATATTTATTATAATTCATTGGCATCTCTTGCACCCAACCCTTCTAACAACTTAATAGGTGCAAAGTCACAAACATATTCAACATACACACACACTCACACAGAGTGAGAAAGAGAGGCAGAAGACATCAGAGTAGAAAAGGAAATAGTTGGGAAGTGGTTCAGTGGCAGAGGGATGAAAAGGGACAAGAAAAGCTAATGGAAGCAGATTATGTTCAAAATACTTTATATTCATGTATAAAAATGTTCAATAGTCAGGATATATAGATATACATACATACTACCAGCAAAATTTACTCCAGCATGTATCACAATCAATCCTATACTACAAAAGATGAAATCAAAGATGAAGTCCTTTCCTAAAGCACCTCAACAAACAAATGGCAGAACCAGAACATGAACTGGGGTCTTGCTTGTAGATTATGTTCTTCCTCCAGTCTCTGATGCTAGAATTATGAAACACGACCTTCTTCCCAGGTAAAGGATGGTGCTGATGCCTGCAGACCATCTACCCACATGTACAGCTCCAACTGTGCTTTGAGCACTTACACCTTATAGCAGTTGCTTCTTCTTGTTGAATAAATCATGGGACCAGAGCAGCTTATGGAAGGAAAAAAATTTATTTCTGGCTAGCAGTTTTGAGATGAAGTTTCATAATTATGGGAAAAATGTGGCAGACAGCAAGGCATCAATCTTGTCACATCAGGTGGGAGGAAGTAGAGAGAATGAGCCCAGCATCCAGCATCCAGCATCCAGCAATACTCTTGAGCCATGAAGATCGACAAACATCATTGGACAAAATTTGAATACAAGAAGGCTGTGAAAAAGCATTATTTCTTAGAAATACCATCAAAAACACATTTTGTGCAATATTATTTTCCAAAGTTGCAGGCAAGCTCACTCTGGCACTTTGGAAATGAATCACTTGCTCTGATTTTCTCATTCGGGAACTTGACTAAATCATCCTGTCTGTGAAGTTGCTAAAATACAGCGAAGAAAATTAACTCTCTATCATACTTATTCAAATGAATATACCTGCCTTAGATTAGATTATGGGCTTCATTTTCTTAGTCAAATTTAAGGATTTTATTCCATTCTAGAAGATAACTAAGCACAAATTTTTTACAAACCCATCTCAGTATCTTGCATGGAATTTTAGCTGTGAGTCATTTTCCTTCCTTCATCAGGATATGGCTCTTCAAAATGCAATAGTACTTAAAGTTAATTTTTTCATCACCTCATCGAAATGCTTGTTTCAAGAATATTTATCCCATTATTAGTTTGCATTTCAATATTTCTTCCAAATTACAATAGTGACATATCTGGTGTAACTACTCGAGCCAAGTGTGAAATCTTTGATAATGATATTCCTTATAAATTGCACCAAGATATTGGATAAACTGCCAAGAAGTTGTTATCTTAAAGTAATCTAAAATTAATCTAATTAAAAAAGTACATACATTGTGTCTAAATAAAACTATGTGATTTAACTCTGCAAAATGTTACACTTAAAAACTACTAAGAAATAAGCAATTTGAAATTAAATTTCTACCTTAAACAAGAAGTTCTTGAACAGAACAATTTATTTTTATGTTAAATAGAAAACTTTCCCATAAAGTTAGAAATCATACATATATGCATACTTTCAATGACTACTCATGCCTACAGTTTAAAATGCCAATAAAATTGTGGACAGTTACTTCTCTGCAGGAGAACTGGGCTATAGTAATCCTTACCTACACAGACTCCGTTAATTAATGTTTGCCGAGTTCTTGCATGTTAAGCTTCACAGCAGGAGGAAACACAGTTACAAATGCCAGAGAAAGCTGTTAGCAGACTGTCATAAAGACCAGTTCCAACCACCAAGAAGACAATGATATATTGGTGTACACTTCCAACAGAGGATAGTTTCAATCCATCACTCCCCAAAAAACAAAGAAATAAAAGAAACATTCTCCTTAGCACTACCCCATACCCTTCTGGAGCACCAAGTCATTATCTCAACCATCTATTGTTTTAGTACCACAGATGTGCTATGAGATTTAGATGATCCCTTATCATTCGCTGGGTAATATGCATGGATGATCTTTCCTAAAGGTGTCTGAGTATAATAAGATGGCCATTGCATATATGAACTTTTTGCATGTGTGTGTGTGATATGAATGCATTTGAATATGCATGTTCATTATGTGTGCACGAATATGTGTGCAGGTGCAGATATGTGTGCATGTGTGTGAAGACTATAAGTGATGTCAGAGCGTCTTCCTCTATTGCTCTGTCTTATTTATTGAAATATGGTGTCTAAATGAATCCAGAGCACACTAATTTGATTAGTCTAGCTAGCCAGCTTGATCTAGGGATCTCCTACTGCTGCTTTTCCAGTGCTGGCATTACAAGTAGATGCCCCCACACCTGACATTATGTGAGTGCTAGGGATCCAAAGTTAGGTTCTCACACTTTCACAGTGAGCATTTTACTGACTTAACCATCCCTCTAGCCCCAAACAGCCTTCAAAATGCTCTTATTGAAGTAAAGTCCTGCTAGTCCCATGAACAGACTTGCTTTCTTTTTTTAATATTTTTGTTATTTTTATTTATTTGAGAGTGACAGAGAAAGAGGGAGAGAGTGAGAGAGAGAGAGAGAGAGAGAGAAGGAGAGAGAGGGAGAGAGAATGGGCACGCCAGGGCCTCCAGCCACTGCAAATGAACTCCAGACGCTTGTGTCCCCTTGTGCATCTGGCTAATGTGGGTCCTGGGGAGTCGAGCCTCAAACCGTGGTCCTTAGGCTTCACAGGCAAGCACTTAACCGCTAAACCATCTCTCCAGCTCCAGACTTCCTTTCTTATTATTGCATAGTTATGATGAGTGTTGGAATAGGTGTTGGTATAAATGACAATTTAGGAAGTGAGAAGAATTGCTGATCTATGTCTATCATCAAAAATAATCTCCTACGCTGTATCACTACATTAATTCCAACTCTTTTCTGAGCAAAATGCTATCTATATGGGTAGGCTATTTTGATGGAAAACATTTGTAGCATATAGGATTCAATAACGAGCAACTGCCAGGAGCAGAGCCCTCTCTGACTGTGTTTCAGATCCAGCCAAAGTCTCCAATTACTAGACTCTCTGGAGACTAGACCTTACAATGAGTTTCCTGACCCTGTGCAGATTTAGATAAGCTTTGGATAAGTTCTGTTCTGTGTCATGGACACTGAGTTGCTTAACAGTAAAAATCTTTCTCCTCTTCTCAACCTCAGCAAACAACATTTCCCCAGGATTTATGAGGATGCAAGAGAGAAACTACTGAGAAGCCCAGTGTGAGAGCAATTGTTACCAATCTTACACTAGGTTTAAGACCCTGAAGCCATTTTAATACACTTCTGAGTTGTTTCCTAGGCTCAAGTTTGGAAAAGACACCACCAATGTTTCTCTCCATCTTTTCCCTGATGATGTGAATAATAGCAAGTAAGTGATGCTTCAAAGGAGAAGAAGTTCTCAGAGGTATTTGTCTACTACATCTCCACAACAAGCATGTAGTATCTATGGGAAGGAAAATATAATAGCCTTTTGAGGGATGATTATGACTAAAACTTTGAGGTAGGGCACTGTGAATATAAAGAACATGGTCTCTGAAATGTGTCTTGCTTGGTCCCTTCTGAAAGCTCTTCAGTACCTTTGTTGTCCTTCTACAATATGGAAAGAAGTTTTTCATGTGTATGTGTGTGGTTTGTGTACATGTACACATGCATGTGGGCAAATGTGAGTATATGAGTGCACAGGTATGTGTGTGCATAAATGTGGAGGTCAGAGGTTGGTATCAGATGTCTTCCTCAATCACTCTCCAATTATTTTCTTGAGATTATTTTCCTGGAGGTCACTGGCTTTTGTAGAGTAGCTAACCAGAAATCTGCAGGCACTCCCTGTCCCCTCCTCAGTGCTATCATTCCACTTTCATGATACCCACCCCACTTTTACATGAGTACTAGGGATATAAACTTAATAACTCATACTTGCTCTATAAGCAATTTCCCAACGGAGCCATCTCATCAGCCAAACAAGGAAAGACTTAGATGGTAGTATTTAATGGGATATTTGGGGGAATAAACTGAATAATAGTGAATCATCATATCAGAAGGCATGGCAGGCACATTATAAGCCTTCAATAAATCTTAGCAAGTATGAAAATGGTATTGTTATCATTATTTCACAGTTGGAAAAATAGAAGGTGAGAAAAATAAAAAAATTTCTACTAACTGAGATCAGACAAGTAGTTAAATGTAGGAGATTGGATGAGTCCATCACAGTGCTACCTTTCTATGCCCTTAGATCCAGTCATGTTAATACTGTCAGCAGAATTTGCTATCCATTACAAGGTGGAAGCCAGAGTATTTCTCAACAGACATAGTACTTGGAAAACAAAATTAAAATGAATATTATTGAGAAAAGAATTGTGCTTATCCTGGGAGGAGTATGACAGTTAAATGTAGGTGAGTAGATGGGCACTGGTCTGCGTATGAGTCACTTGCTGAGCTATGGACTGAAGACCTTCTACCCTCATCTACCAACAAACTGATAGCTACATCCATGTTGTTTCCCTCAATCCATAGGTGAGGAAAAGTAAGCCAAAAAAGATATCCTTTCTGAAATCTAGGGACAAATAATTGATGGAGAGGGGGCTTGTTAGCAGCCAGACCCATCCATGTTTCCCTCAAAGGCTACTTTCTCTGCAGCAGACAACCTAGACATATTAATTTCTTAATGGAACTTAGTTTAAATCCCTCTGTCTACAATCTGACAGTTGCAATTCTAGCCAGATCATGGGTTGTAGCACCTCAAAGATGGCACGTTGAAAGGAAGGAGAGGTTTGAGGAACAGAGTGGCCAGTCCCCACCATCAGCCAGCAGACAATCAGAGTATCCCAGGCCACTTGCCATGTGGCATGTGAAGTGGATATAGAGTAGCAAGCAGTTAAACATGGATTTTGCCAGTAGCACATTTTTGATTAATGCCTTCTCCTCTGTTTTGAAATAAAGCAGGTTCGTTTTCTCTTCAGAAGACCCATACCTTGGAGATTCTGTAAATATAGCTTTTTGATTAAACTCCAGTGAAGAAATGGCAACATCTCTCTGAGTGAAATTACTACCTTTTAGAAGCACTATCTCCTTGGTTGCTGTGGCATCCCAGAACAGTCATTAGCCTTTCCCTGGACAGGAAATGGTTTTTTACAAGGCCTCCAGATGTTCAACGTCCTTAGCTTGAAGGGCATTTGTTCACCACACCTGTCTGACTCAGCCTTGATGTATGCGCAGAGGAAATATTTCTTTGCCTGTCTTAGCTATGTGCTCATTGCTCTTTTAGTAGAAAGTGTGTGATTTTTTTCTATTCAATTTCTATTCATAAAGCAGAGGAAATGCATAATTGTTTCAGAGTCCTTTGCATCTTTCTACTGCACATTTTTCAGGAAATCTCATGACCAGAATTGAACTATTATTCATAATCTATTAAAATAGAATTGGGTTGGTCAAAAGATTTGTTAGAGGAGGGTAGAATCAAAACTGCATGGCACAGCAAAAAAGTGCACTTTATTGAGCTACACCATATAACATGTTGTCAATTGACTATGACCAGAGTAATACTTTACAGAGCTTCCTGAAAGCAAGAGTTTCTCATAGCTCTGGGTTTGAAAGGCTTTCATGGCATTTCAGGGTTGTTTTTCAGGTTGTCGTAAATGACTAAAGGAAATGTCAAAGAACTTTCCATAGATTATGCCAGATCCTTCCACTGAGGTATTCCAAGCAGAAAGGCCTGATAGAGTTGTACCAAGAACTGTCAGGCTGTAAAATGACAGCTACCACACAGAGAAGGAACTGGCTCTGTGACATTTCTTTTCCAAGCTGTGGTGATTTGAATCAAATGCCCCGTTATAAAAATGTGTTTTGAATCCTTGGTCCCAGCTAGTGGCAATTTGGAAGGTTGGAGCCTTGATGAAACAACTATTTTGTTGGGGTCAGTTTTAGGGGTGTTATTGTCAGCTCCCCCTTGTCAGAGTTGAGCTCATTCTCTTGCTGCCAGTTGCTGTGACAAGGAGAGATGCACAGCCTTTGATCTGCTGTGTTTTCCCTGCCATCATGAAAGTTCTTCAGACTACAAGCCAAAGTAAAATATTTCTTCTCCTAAACTGCTTTTGGTCAGGCATTTTGTCCCAGCAATGCAAAGGTAACTAAAACACCTGCCTTCACAAAAGACTAAGAAAGTGTTAACCCCAGCCTCAACATCATCTGCATTTTATCTCCCTCCTGGCATCACATATTCTCATCACCTCCATCTTGAAGTAATAATAACCATGGCATGGTAGCCATAGCAACAAATTTACTAGGACAATATAGTCATATCTAGGCCTATGGTAATAGAGCTACTGACATTATAAGAGAAGGAAGGGTCATAGGGTCCTTACCTGGAATTCCATTCAGTATGTCTTCTTACCCTCACTCGGCTGCAAGTGATTTGGGCAATGCTAGAGTATAGAAGTGGCAAATTAACTGAAAATGAGACTCCATAATGCAGTTTCTATTCCATTATTATGTGGGACTTTGGGGTCATTCACATTCCTATAAATGACCACTCAGCTATAATCTGTAAGCAAGCTCAATAAACTCATTGGTTCATCAGAATGGACTTTGGTAGAACCTTTACTTTTGTCTGTCATTTGTGCTCTATCCAAGATAAATATACATTTGACCATATCTTCCCAAGAAAAGCCAGTGTAACTACCACCACCCAGCCACACCATATGACAGCAAAAAATGGAAGTGATGCAGGTTCAGAAAGCTGCTGGACTCTTTTTCATAGCTTTAACCAAAATAATTATACCCGTCATCAATCTCCATCTGCTTGGCTCTGACCTAGAAGTGAGCATCAGATGACAATCAGTGCCAGCTCCTCAATTACCCAACATCACGGTATAATAATAACTGTGATTGCAAAGATTTTGATTTTACACAGTGAGGAAGAAAATCACTCAAAAACCAAAACAGCTACCATCATGGAAGCCAGACACAAACACAGACAAGACATAATTTTTTCTCCACATACCTCAGAAAAAGATTTACCGGATCTTAATCCAAAGAGAACTAAACACCAAATATGGAAATTACCTCTCCAACACAAAAGAGAGCTCACTGATTACTAGATGTGTGGTTGTGAGCAAATTGTACAACTTGACAGTAGCTTAGTGTTCAAATTGGTAAATAAAGACAGAATGTATCTACATCCTAGGACAGTTGTGAGAATGAAGTGAGCCCTTGGAATAGTGCCTGAAGTATACTAATATTATTTCAGAGCTCCTTGTTACCCTCACTTTCTCACATCTAGGCATAACACTTTGCCAGTATAGACACACCCAGGCATGACAATCAAAGAGCTCCATGTTTATGATCAACCTATTTATCTCCCTTGCCACCATTGCTGTATGCACAACTATCTATACTCAGCCTTCCTTGTCTCTAAATATGAATGAACACACCTGCCTTTGCACCCTGTGATATACTACAAATGACCTTGGTGACTGTTGGTAAAGCCTCAATTTTTTCCTTGAATAACCCAAATGCAAATAAATTTGAAAGATTAAAAACCTAATGTGGCAAGTATGCTGACCACAGCTATTCCTAAAGATATTAAAGTTGGAGCACTAAAAAATCATGTTTCTCTATTGTGTTTTCACTAAGCCATGGTTGGGTTGGTGAATTTTAAAATAATTAAGTAAAAAGCCTGATCATAACAGATGTATTTTGTTGTGCTTTTTCTTCTTACTTGCCATATTTGTTCTTGAGAAGTTTCTGTTCTTGCAGATTTTTCTGTGCCGCAGGCTAAATAAATGTTAGTTTAGCCCCATGTGCTACTGCCTATCAAGGGATTCTCTGAATGACTTAATGCCTCCGGCACAACAAAAAATGGATTTATGAATTTTCAGAGGATCCACGATAGCCAAATAAAGCTGTGCATCAGAGAGTCCTATTTAAAGATGAGTTAACTAGCCAAAGAATGGTGCTAAGGACAGGAAGTGACAAAGGAAAGTAATGGCAAAGTTCTGCCTGGATGGACAGGCAACAGAAGATCAACACTTATAAAGCAGGCAGAGAAAAAAACACTTACCCTAAAACCCTCTTGTTGAGGCTAAATCATCTCACATCTCAAGGAAAGCCATGAGAAGCAAAGTCAGAATGAGTCAGCATTCCTGAGCTTATGGCTACAGATAGCTGTCAGTAATCATGGTGTGGACTTGGGGCCAGTGGGTTTTAACCAACACTTCATAAAGGATTCCTTTTCCACTTTCACTGTGTTTGAGGTCCGAAAGTCAAATATTATTGAATATTTCACAGTAAGCATATTGACAAATTTCCCAATAACTTTGGAGTATGTGGACAGTGACTCTCTTTTAGTTCAAAAATAGATAATAGAATTTCATATGAAATTACAGCATACCTTTATAACTTATAGATTCTCTATATAACCTTTCTGATATCTATGCCTTTTACCTTTAATTATCTCTAATCCTCATTATAGGGGTTCCAGTAAATGTTTAATGACAGCCAAGCTCTCAATGAAACAATTGGATGAAGGATTTTTACCTGGGCTTGTCCTTTGTTCCCTCCCATCCTCTCATTTTTATCTTATGATAAGTTATTTAACTAAGTCCTACAATGGCAACCGTGCTTGTAAAATGAGAATCCAGGGTGAGGTGCAGGGTATCTGTGCTGTCCATGACTCTTTTTATTTCTACTTCATTTCTGTCTTTGTTCCTATGGATCTTTGCTGTGCCTGTCATTGGTAGTCAGTACCTTTGTTCAATCCTCAATTTCTTCTTTTCAATTTGACCGACAATAAATATTCTTTGGGAGCTAAGTAAATGGCTCAGTGTATAAAGCACATGCCATTCAAGATTGAGGAACTGAGCTCAGATACCCCGCACCCATGTCAAGGTCAGGTACAGTGTTGCCTAATGTGTGTCATTACAACACTCAGGAGATGGAGACAGGAAGATCCCTGGGGGCAGCTGACCAGCTAGTCTTGCTGAATCAATGAGCTCTTGGTTTAGTGAGACACCTTGTTTCAAATAGAATGGAGTATCGATTAAAAGTAAGGCAGCTGACATTGACCCCTGGCTTTCACACACAAGTGCTTGCATGTACACGCACACACACACACACACACATGCATATGCACATGCACATACACACATAAATGCATGAGCATCCAACACATACACATGCAATGTAATTTTTGTCATTATTCATATTTAGAACTGGAGGAAATAGAATAAATATATACCTACCTACCATTCCTTGAGGAATATGTATTTTGACTGATATAGAGAGATAAGAGGAAGGAGTTATTGTTATTTTGCCATCCAGTGCCATCAGTGTTCTCCATGTACAATCTATCGAGCTGTTTTTTTCTAGTAGACACAGTCTCATGTAAATTCCTTGTTGCAATGAGACCTGACAAACAATCCCAATGAGCATCAGAAATACTCTGAAGAGTGACTCACTCTCTTCTTTAGGGAAACTGAAGGTTGTCAGATTCCTCTCCACAGAAAAATGTAGGTACTTGTTTTTTTTTTCAATACCTTTGCACTTTGATGAAAGAATTTATCACCTCTCAGACTATTTTTGTGGGGTCCTTTTGGTCCCTTATTTATAGAATTATATATTAGGCACTTTGTCATGAGAAAAGGGAAAAGGTCCATCCTGCAACAGAAAGAGAATGTGAAAAGTCAAGCCTTGAAAGGCAAGCTGTGCTTGAGAATTAGCTGTGAGAAGAGTTCCCCAAGTCCTGAAATCACACACTGTATGGGACTCAGTACGTAGCGAGGCCTGTGGATGTAACCATCAGTTATAGGCAATCATAAAAAATTTAACTTACAAAAACAAAACCATGACCCCCTACCTCACACACACAAAATATTTTCACCCTGTTTTGCATCATCTTGCTTATCACCTGTTCACAGAACAGCATAGTTGAGCATGCCATTCTCATCAGACTCCAATGACATTTTTACATCACAGAATAAATAATTCTGAAAGTCACATGAAGCACAAAATACCACATATGGACAAGGCAATCCTTAGCTGAAAGATAAATGCTAAAAACATTATATTGTGATCTCAAGTTATACTACAGAACCATAATAAAATAATATGATGTTACTAGGACAAAAACAATATGTGAACCAGTAAAGTAGAATTAAGGAGTCAGAAGTAGATCAACACATCTACATGAATCTTCTAATCTGCTTTGTAAAGTTAGTTTGCTTTCTTTTAAAAAAGAGTTTAGTTGCCTTCAAAGGAAATGTACTATCCATTTACTTAATAAGATTTCTTGTTCTCCATCTCCTGGGACAGCCATTTCTAATGCCACCCATTTGCAATACAGGATACCATATTCTCTATTATTTTCATATAGCCAGTGTACTCACTTCCTCGTGATCATCTATGTTATCTTATTCCCATGTGCAGGCTGCAGCACATTTGTAGTTAATTATAGCTGTTACTAAATTCTGTCATACTCTTACTTAGTTTGTTGGTGGTCACAATAGATAGAATATGTTTGAAATATTTATTTTTCCAGTCCATAAGGCAGGTCTGGCCTAAAAAGATGTGTTTTTTGTTTTGTTTTGTTTTTTTCAAAATGTGTCCATCTAGGAACTGTTGCTACCACCCAAGATGGGGCTGTCTCACCATAGCTATAAAGTTAAACAAAAACAAAAGTCAAAAATCAATGAATGCTGAGGAATAAATAAGGAAGTTCCTGAAAAGTTAAAGTGACTTTTGAGAATGAGAACTGTGGTTAGTCACATTAACATTTCTATCTCTGTGATAGGTACTTGAGATAAGCAAATTGACAATGGAAAGTTTTATTTTGGCTCACAGTTTCAGAAGTTTCAGTAAAGGCAAAGTGGAGCAGCAGCTCATATTATGGCATTCAGGGAACCAAGTGAATGCCTGTGGTCATTGGCTTTCTCCTCCCCCACTTCTATTCCATCCTGTCCCCTGCTATACACCACCTACATTCATAGCTGGTCTTTCCCCTTCAGTTACTGTCCCTCAGGCCATTGTTCCCTGAACATATCCTCACAGACACACTCAGAGATGTGCTTTCATAGTCTTTTGAATAACTTTCAATCTACTCTATTGACAATAAATATTAACTATCCCTGTGATAAATTCCACATGATTTGAGGAGATATATCCACTGCAGAGAACAAGAAAAGGAAAGCAGATTTGTGAAGGCATGGTCAGGGAGCAGTAGTGCCATGCTTTAGAGTCATGTCCCTGAACCTGTAAAGGCCTTGACCACAATGTTGAAATTACAATTTACTCTTAAATGAAATACAGTAGAGGGCTGGAGAGACGGCTTAGCGGTTAAGCGCTTGCCTGTGAAGCCTAAGGATCCCGGTTCGAGGCTCGGTTCCCCAGGTCCCACGTTAGCCAGATGCACAAGGGGGCGCACGTGTCTGGAGTTCGTTTGCAGAGGCTGGAAGCCCTGGCGCACCCATTCTCTCTCTCTCTCCCTCTATCTGTCTTTCTCTCTATGTCTGTCACTCTCAAATAAATAAATAAATAGTGACCAAAAAAAAATTTTTTTTAAAAATGAAATACAGTAGATATGAAGAATGTTTGTGAGAGTTTGGCTCAATTGCTACAGAGGATTCCTGAAATAGAGTACTAAAATACATTGACAGAGCAGAATAGAAAAAGATCCATGTTACTAAAAATACAAAAGCACCAAGGGATAAAGAAGAACTGAGTAGGTTGTGCAATCAAGGAGTGGGGTGTTTGCATCTAACATACCAAAGTAAGCTTCCCTGGATGATGAAAGTGCTCTGGGTCTCATGCACTCTAACTTAGTGGAGTAAGGACAACCATTCCAGAAACTCATGTGTTATTTGGTGGCTATAAATTCATCAATGTCAGGTCATACTTAGTGAGGGAGATAAACAGCCCCAGAACAAATGCTCAATGAAAAGAGAATTGTAATTTGGATATTTTGAATAAAAATGTAAAAGTTACCCTAAAATACTTCTTTGTGCTTTGTAGAAAATTAGTAGCATTTAGATAAATGGAGAAATCTACTACATGTCCATGAGATCTCTTTCTCGTGCCAAATGTTGCACCATGTTTTTAGCTTAGACTTGCCTGTTCTCAGTAGGAGTTCTTGGAAAGGTGATAGTTTAAAGTGTATCTAAACAGACTACATGTTATTTGGGAGCCACCCTGCCTCTTCCACTAAATTGATGGCAAAGGGGTCATATGCTTCCTGGCCCCTTTGTCCACCCAGCTCTAGCTGCATGCTTTATTAACCCATCTTAGTGTGTCTATGAACCAAAAGGAAAGCTTCTATCCACTTCATAATGAGATATTCATGAAGCCTTAACAATTAGGAGAAATCACTTAGCTTTAAGAATTTTATTTGATGTAAAGTATTATGTAAAGCATAGGTCTCCATCATCTCTATTATTTGAAAGCAAATGTATTAAGTTCTTTTTCCAGCATACACACATGCCCCCAAAATAAATTGATTTGGGGGCTGAGGAGATGTCTCAGTTAATAAAGCACTTGTTATACAAGGATGAGGACAAGAAATCTGTGTAAATTCCAGGTAAGCATAGCAGGTGCTCATAACATCAGTGTTTGGGAGCTGGCTCTCTGGGGTAAGGTGACTAGCTAGAATAGCTGAATTGGGAGCCCTGAGGTCAGGTGAATGAACCTGCCCCAGTAAAGTAAAGAGGGCTACCAAGGAAGACATACACAAACAACCTCAGACCTTCACATGCACACACACACACACACACACATACACACACACATACCAATACACATGCGAGAAAGGCAATAAAATAAATTTTAATTAGGGTAACCAATTAAAAAGCTTTCATTTCACACTGTGAAGGATGCAGAAAGGTAAAGATATAATATTGTGGCCTCAGTCACAGTGCCTTGGAATTCTATAGAGTTTGTCTAGTATCTAGAAGAAAATGAGCACCTATGTCTCAAGCATGCTAAAATCAGAGTGCAAGCACAGTACTAGGTGATGGAGGGTAAGGCATTGGGGTGATAGCCTTCTAGCAAGATTCAGGTAAAGAGCCATGTCCTATTCATAAATTCTTCCCATTTTCATTCACAGGAATGCAGCAAGGAGAGCACTAAAACAACTAGGAATGGGGTGATACTTGGAGCAGAGAACAGTTGCACACTTATTGCAACTGTTGCAAACCACTGCAAAAATGTTGGCATTTACACATAAGCACCTGCCATCCAAGCCCAGCACAGCAAATATGCCAAACATTGTTAGATGAACACTTACAGCATGCCTGCCACTAGTTTTCTGTAACATTCCATGATCCATTCAATGAACATCTATAATCACAGTAAAGAACAGTGCCCATTATAGAGAAGTACACTATGCAAAGGGAAAGAAAAAATACAGGGTATTTTTAGGTGGTGGCTAGGAGCAGGTCGCATACCTTTAATCAGACAGGGTGTGACAGGTCTTATTCAAATATCATAACAGTAGGTAGGGATTCCAGAATCCCAGGCCTTGTCTGTATATAACTTCTGGGAGGAGAAGAGGAGGAGGTAGTACTCAGAAAATCATTTTACTATTATAGCTTTCAATAACTCTTTGTGAAAATATGAGAAAAATAGGCTCTCAAGTTTTTGTTAGTATAATATTTTATTTATTTAATGAACAGGATGTCTTAGGGGACAAATAAAGGTACAGTTATGAAGACTTATTCTAATAATGATACTTGGTGTCTATATACCATTTTGAATTCATAGTCATCCTGCATTACTTAATCTAACAAATTGTTCTCTGCATTTGAGAGACATGCCAAGATCCTGATTCATAATGAGCAGGTAGTGGGGACAAGAGAGGTGACAAGGCCACTCTCCAAGCCTTCTAGATGACTTCATGGATTGTGGCATTGTGGAAGTAGTAGTACCTAAGTGGAGCTGGTCATTGCCTGACTTGAAAAGCTATGAAACTCACTAATATGTAATGCCAAACTCTGAAACAAGGTTTTTTGTTGTTCATTTACACTTATGAGCAAATAAAATGATCTACAGTTTTCCAATTACAATGAGGAAAGCAAAGCCAGAAAACTTCATACACAGCATAAAATATTATGGCAACATGTAATACTGAGCTAGGAAATTTCTTTATGGCTCCCTTGTGCATTGGGTACCTGGTGTGCTCCATCACAAAAATCATCATTCTGGATATCCTCAAGGCAGTGGACAGTGCTGCTGCATGTGCAGGTCTCTGGCATTGCCTCAGTAGGAGTTTGGAAAGCTCAACTGAATGCTCAGTACTGAGTTAAGATTCAGTAAAAATATAGTATAAATCTAAAATGTAGTTTTAAATGCTCACCAAGTAGTTATAAAAAGGAATGATAATACTGACGGAAAATAAAAATAGAAGAATATTTGATGAGAAGTCCAAAGAACACTCAAATTTTTTCCTCATATTCGAAATACATGTTTTGTATAAGCTATTCTAAAAATGAGAGGATGTGCAAAATGATAAGGGCACATTCTTTAGGAACTCAGGCAGGACACTGGCTGGATGGCTTGTCTCTGCTGCATAAGGGCAGAAGCTGATTTCAGTGGCTAGAATGAGAATGATGTGGAGGGTTCCCCCTAATGTATGTGAAATACCAATGATGATGACCTAAATACTGAAATAACTAACTATGACCAGACACCTACATCTGCACATAGTCACTTAGATGCATTGAGCACTATTGCAGAACACCCAGCCTCTAGGCACCATGGCTATCCCAAGGCATGCTCTCCCTGGGTAAGATCAATCCCAAGCTCTAATAGTTCAAAGTGAGGTAAAATTCCCCCCCCCCCATAAAGAAGAACACACCTACTCAAAATAATAAAAAGACAATTGTATGAGTTTAGAAAGTATTTAATATAGAGAAGTTGGATTCACAGAAATCTTTTGAAGACATGGGGAAAATATCAGAGTGATCAATGCTGGTTTTCAGAAAATGTACAGTGGAGGAACACCAATGGCGCCATTGTCAGAGATCTCAGTGTGCACTGCTCTGAAGTGGGTGACGCTCTAGTGGATCATTGGAAACCACAAGAAAACATCCATGCTTTCCACCTGGCAATGTTCTCCATATAAGCAAATGCCTGGTTTTAGAAATGTCAGTTACCTACCTCTTTCAAGAAATCCAGAGAAGAGCATAGAATGAGCAACATGGTGCTGAGCAGGCAACATACAGATGTACACAGTGTGGTGTAATTGTTGTTTCCTTGACTCTAAGGGGCCTAACATCCCATTCTGTTGAGTCTACAAACAATAAGAGAACTAAATGGCTTTATTGTCCAGTGTACATGCTATAACATGTGAATATTCTAGCATATTAGATGAACTTTGGGAATTTGTGTGTGTTACCCTAAAATTAATATTGTAATCCTAACCCCCAATGGGGTCATATCAGGAGATGGAGACTTAGGGAGAGAATTAAGTTCTGATGTTGGTTCTCATGAATGGAATTAGTGGGCTGGAGAGATGGCTTAGTGGTTAAGCGCTTGCCTGTGAAGCCTAAGGACCCTGGTTCAAGGCTCAATTCCCCAGGACCCATGTTAGCCAGATGCACAAGGGGGTGCACATGTCTGGAGTTAGTTTGCAGTGGCTGGAAGCCCTGGCATGCCAATTCTTTCTCTTGCTCTGTGCCTGCCTCTCTCAGTGTCTCTGTCTCTGTCTCTGTCTCTCTCTCTCTCTCTGTCTCTCTGTCTCTCTTTCAAATAAATAAATAAATAATGAATGCAATTAGTGCTCCTATGGGAGGAAGCCCAGAGAGGACAAATCTCTTGCCCTTTGTCCATCACATGACAATGTAACACAGAAAAGCAGTGTAACTCACAGAAGAACTCTCATCAGAGCAGATTATGCTAACATCCTCATCTAAGACTTATACAATTTCTATACATTGTTACTCTGATGAAAATACTCTAAAATGCTCTGGATTTTATTGATCATCTAGTTACCCATAGAAAGACAGAATTCCCATATTTACTGGCATTTTTCCACCTTGTATTCAAGTTTATGTTCCAATGGAGATTTAGTGTTTGGTGGAGCCTCTTCTGTAATATGTGACTGCGGAAGGAAGGAGGACAGACAAACAAGCATCTGACAGAGCAGGAAGGATGGTGAGTGACCAGGCAGTGGAAGCTTCCATTGATGCAGTCACCAGGGTTAAGGAAGAGATTATCGGGAAAGGTCACACCATAGTCCTTCACCACAGGCAAGAAGACAAGAAACACAATCAGTAAGACAATGAAATCCTAGAGTAAGTCACATACAGTGTATCAACATTTCTAGAGCAAGAAGATTGAGGAAACTGAAAGGGTTCCTTGAGCCCCCAAGGAAAAATAGAAGGTCCTGCATTCTACCCTATAAAACTATTTTAGCACTTTGAACCACATCCGCTTGGTGAGGGAGATTTCAATTACATAATATCGTGGGGATTAGCATACTTCAGTACCTGCTGATAGATTGTCATTTGTCTTCTGGCTGACATTATATTCTCCAGATATTATATTTTCTCTTACTTCTGGGGTGAGTAAGGACTTTATATCTGCATAAAATCATGTATACAGCAATAAATGTAGTCTTTAAAAATTAAAATTCCTGTCTTGTCTTGTAGCTGAATAGGTGAAGATAAGTGGAAAGCCGTGAATCCATTCTCTTCTGATGCCATAGGACCTATGACTATCCTTCAAGAAGCATAGCTTTGTATTCCATCCAAGTGGCAAGGGCAAGATTGCACAAAGTTGCACTGTTATGGAAAGTGAGATATGAAAGGGTGGGCCTGGTGGTTGGGATTTAATGCAAAAAGAGATTGAGCTGCCAAGAAAAGTTCATATAACCAAATCCACTACAGAGCTTCAGCAAGGAGAGTCAGGAAGGGCAGGATAAAACTTCTGAAAGAATTTTCTGTTGTCAGTAGATTTGCAAAACTGAGTCTACTGGAGACCAGTATTTATTGTTTACACAGCATGTGACGTTCTCAGTCACCTGTGCTATGAATTAAGACCCAATATAAGCTCTGGAGTAGTTTAGTTCTCTTTCCTGTCCCCAGCCCCTAGGAATGCTTTCAGTCAAGCTGAAGAGCAAACACTCAAAGAGGAGAAAGGGACCAGCTGGGATTTATTTCAGTGTGTCAGCTTGACACAAACATGGGTGAAGGCCAGATATGGATTGGTGATTCACCCACATTGAGATGCAGGCTGTGTAAAATGTTTGCATTTCTGCATCACAGGAGCAAATCTGAAAGCTTTCACTCAAAGCATGGAATTTAATTTCTTGCAACAAAAAGTGACCTGCCTCCTAGAACAGCTTTGCACAAACTTCCACTTTGACTTCTGTTTAGTGTTCAAATCTAGTTTAACTACTTTTTATTTAATTTCTACATAGATAAAAGACAAAAACAAACTGGTGGTATTTTGCCTCTAACTAATTCTCTGTCACACATGCATTGTTTTTTAATAAAAATGAATTAAAGTTTGTTAATCTTTAGTACTGCATAATTCTTTAAAAATAGATTATAGGTATTGCATATTTGTGAAAGGCATTGACATTACAGTCTGTATGTCTGAATTTTAGGGGGCAAAGAAAAAATGGAAGATTCTGTCATCCATTAGCTTACCATTCACTTGTAGAATGTTCATTTTTTAGGGAGACTTATTATTTTCTGCAAGCTTTTAAAAGAAGAATTAAAACATTAACTCTTCATATATGATCTCCACATTCTTTGGTCCAACCTTGCTTTTTTTAGTGTTCATGATGAAATCAGGCCAAAGGGCCATTCTTTCTGGCCCTAGAAATAACTTGCACAGTTCTATGCTTCTCACCATAAGCAGTAAAGGGGCTGTACACACACAATATACAAACATGAAGAGTGGGTCCATGGCCATCATCACAGCATCTGCATAGCAGAAAATATAAATTCTTTCAGCATAAGTCAAAATTATTTATGGAACAATGGTTGTTTTAGGATATCCATGAGACCAGTATGGTCTATAATGTTTATTATTTATATCCCCTTTGCAGCCCTCAAGCTTCCCAAGAAGAATAATGGAAAGAATTTAGGCAGCCTGGCACTGAGATTCAATAATCTAAGAATCTCAGTCTTTGTGAATGGGTTACAAGGGCACATCAATGGGCACTGGTCACCAGAAGGGCATTTGTTGAATGAGGGACTTCAGAGTCTTTGAATAATCCTGCTATAATGTCTCTCAGTGTTTTCATGATGCTGTGTAATTACAAATGATTATCAGTATCTTTTTAATCTGCCAAATGAAAAAGGATAGTGAGCCAACTCTAGTGTAAAATGTCTTTGCATTTTGATGCATTGCTCTCAGTCAAGAATAAATGAAGAAATTGCTGTCGTTAAGATAAAATGTTTTCCTGGAATACAGTGAGAGGATTCTTCAGCAGGTGAGGAGTAGAGTATGGATGTCCCAAAGCAAAGCAGTGACAATGCACAGACCTGGGAAATGGAAAAACTCATCTAATTTATTGGGGAAATCAGTATGCTAAAATGTTAAGCCTGAATTATTGGTTTATAATACAAGCACAGCTCCCATAAACTTTGAAAAACTGTGAAAACAGGCTTTAGGACTTTAATCATAATTTTAAAAGAAATGAGAGGATATTATAAGGTTTTATATCAGTTGATAATGTTAAAGGAAAAAGATCTTTAAGAATCTCACTGAGTATAGGGAAAGTATCATCTAATTCACTTTTTATATTATTTTCAAAATTACTTCTAGCTTATTGAAGTATCAAAAGTACATTGGATAGTTTGGTAGATGGATGGAATACATGAGAGAATTGGGAGCTAAGATTTCCATATGGGTACTTATATCCAAAAGGTCAATATATTAAAGTTCTAGGCCCTCAGAAAGGTGCTATTAGGAGGTGCGTGGGCACGATGAAGTTGGGGACTTCTGTGAGGTACTTAGATCATTAGGGGCGTGTCTTTTAAAGAGACTATGGGATCCTAGTGTCTTTTGTTTTCTCTCTTCTGCTTCCTGATGATGTCAGTAGCTTGCTTCAGTGCTCATTCCCTCTGTGATGCACCGTCCTTGCCAGAGGCCCAACATAAACCATCTGCTTGATCGTAAACTGTGACCTCCAGAACCATGCTCCAAAATAACCTTCTTTCTTTGTATACTATACTTATGTCAGATATTTTGTTATAGTGATAGAAAGATGAGTAATACAAGTAGATAGATGATTGAAGATAGACTGATAAAGCAATGCACATATAATAAATACATAAATAAATGATAGAGATAGGAGGATAGAGCGTAGATAGATAAATAGATTTATTGATGGATGATAGATACACACACCCAGAGACATAAACTTCAAGTTAAATCCCAGAAAAAAAAAATGCTTCTGTGTAAAAGTAAAAAATATCATTTTGGATTCTTAGCCATGGCATAAAACTAGAAAACATTTTCTAAATAGTCTTTCTATTTCTCAGGTTTCAAGTGTTAATAGAGAGTCAGTTAAGGTCAGGGGAATGTGAATAGCAAAACAAACATAGAAAGCTGCTCTCTGAAATCTGGGATGATTAGAGGAGACTGCTTTTATAGTCTCAACTTTAGGAGTCTATGTATCTCCAGTGCTGTTTCCTCCTCAACCTTCCTGTGCATCACATCATGAAGTCTGTCTTCACAGAATGGACAGAAGTCACAAGTGGTTGGTTTCAGTTTCTTCTGCAGGTCTATCTTTGGCTCTGTATCTCCTTGTGTTTGGGGGCGTATCCCTCCTTCATAAAGGTAAGTGCACTGCATCATCTTGCTTTGCTAGTATAACTTATGTCTCTCCTCTTCTCTTCCTGAATCTTACCAATGAATTTAAATATGTTCTGCATCTCTCGGGTAAAAATACAATACATTCCTTGAATCCTACAGTTACCTCAAGCTACCTTCTCATTATCTCGATTTATTTATACTCATTATTAATATCTTGGCTCCATCTGAGTACAGAACATTCCTCAAAGTATATTTGTGTGCCTAACACATATTTCATCTTCTAATTTGTCCTTGACAAGATGGGCCTTACTGAAACCATAGTAACTCAAATATTGCTGAAGAGAATGGGCTCTTGTTAGTCTTCATCATGTTGTCTGAATCCTCAGAAGGCTACTCAGCTTACCAAGTATGCTTGAGAAACTTGTTCTATTTCCCCATCAGCACACACTCCTCTTCACTTTGGCCATGAGTGTCCTGTTAGCTCAAGTTAGGCTGAGCTCAACTTAGGCTGTGCTAACCTAATCCCATTTCCACTTCACACTTGTTCTGTACTCTCTCATGGTTAAGGTTGTTTCTCCTTCTCAGCATAGGCCATTTATCACTTCATCACCTATGCTTTCTAATTGGCATTCACTTCATATCTTAATATTGCCACACAACTGTCTCTACGGTATCTCAAATTATGACATCCAAATCAACTTATTACTTTCTTTCCTCTAATTCTCTCCTCATGTTAGAGTTTGCCACATTAATACCAATACTACTATACTACCTCATGTCAGAATCCCAAAGAGGGGTTCTTTTTTTTATTTGTTTTGTTTTTATTTATTTATTTGAGAGTGACAGAGAGAGAGGAAGAGGCAGATAGAGACAGAGAGAGAGAATGGGCGTGCCAGGGCCTTCGGCCACTGCAAACGAACTCCAGACGTGTGCGCCCCCTTGTGCATCTGGCTAACGTGGGTCCTGGGGAATCAAGCCTCAAACCGGGGTCCTTAGGCTTCATAGGCTAGCGCTTAACTGCTAAGCCATTTCTCCAGCCCCCAAAGAGGGATTCTTCATGGGCCCTTCATATCCCAAAGCAATCTTTTCTCATGAATGACTGATTTTAATTCTTCATTCAAAATATATCTAGCATCTGCCAATGTCTTATCATGTTCTTTTTATGGTCTATCATTCTTGGTCTCATCATGAAGTCTCATCTCTCTTATCTATCCATTTTTCTCACAGTAGACTTTATAATATATCATACCACAATACTTCCATTTAAAGACCATTCATAGCTTCCTTTGCTCATAATGCCCGAAATCTTCCTCAGAGTAGTCTCAACTGTGCTTGCTTATATGTGCTTCACAAGGAGGCTCAGGCAACATCTTGCAGTCCACAGCCTCCTCATTCAGGGTTCTCTGTGCTTATCAAGCCTGCTCAGCAAGCTTATGCCTCTTAACCACCCTCCATCCCTCAGGCTGCCTCCACTACAATCACTCATCATGGGAGTCTCCCAACACCTTGTTAGTTTGGTCATAAGTTTTGTGCTTTTAGACAGTCTTATACTTGTCACCACTTATGCTTGTCACAACCAGAATGGTACCAGGAATGTAAAAGGTACTCTAAGATGTTTCACTGAATAAGTGGTATTGAGATTAAATTGATAATTTTATAAATTATGATCCTAAAATATTCTAAAAATCACACTAAACTATTCCAAATATAATTCTAAAATGATACTCTAAATATAATTTCTAAAAAATATTGGAATACTTAAAGAGTATAACCATTAAATGGAAATGTCTTAGATCGTAATTGACCACTGAGATTGTGGCAGTATCTTTGCTTTCATTTTTGTTTGTTTGTTTTTGAGACAGAGATTCTGAAGTCAGGGTAGTCTGCAACTTACCATGTAGCTCAAGGTGTCTTCAAACTTGTAGCCATTCTCTTTTCCTCAGCCTCCCCATTGCCATAATTATAAGTGTGCACCATCACTACTGGTTCTAATTGAGGTTTTATCAATGTTGAACCCAGAAGACATTTCATCAATAATACCCTCCATGGAAAATTCTATAAAATGTGTCTGTGATTAAAGATAGAGCACCCAAAAACAAAGTAGGCATGTTTATTAAATTGCCCCTTCCAACATATAAACAGCTTTCCATGAAGCACTTTTGGAGCAATGCTAGCAGCCTTAAGACTGGTTGTTTGACAGAGAGCCAAAGTTTGAGAGTCATGCACTGCTTGTAAACTTGACCCCAAGGCTCATAAGTAAAGGCTTGTGGATCTCTTGAAGAATATGCTTTATAAAAAGGTCAAGTGGGGGCTGGAGAGATGGCTTAGCTGTTAAGGTGCTTGCTTGCAAAGCCAAAGGACCCAGGTTTGACTCTCCAGGGCCCACATAAGCCAGATGCACAAGGGGCTGCATGCATCTGAAGTTTGTTTGCAGTGCCTAGAGGCTCTCGAGCTCCCATTCTCTCTCTCTCTCTGTCTACCTACCTATTTCTTTATCTATCTCTCTCTCAAATAAATAAATAAAAATAAAATATAAAAAAATAAAATAAAAAAGTCAAGTGGTAATATATATTGTTTACTTCACAAGGGTCCATGCACATTGATCTTTCATTTTAGTAGTATTTTTTCCTTTTTGGAATGAATAACTTGTGCATAGACTTTATGAATATAGTTTTATAGCATGTTCCTAATGATGCATTTCAGAAAGTGAATTCTCAAGTTATTCAACCACTTCAGGATGAAGCATATATGTATATATGTATTAAAAATATTTATTTATTGGAGAGAGGAAGTGATGGATGGAGAGAATGGGTATGCCAGGGCCTCCAGCCACTGCAAACAAACACCAGGCCCATGTGCCTCTTTCTAAATCTGGCTTTACATAGGTACTGGGGAATTGAAACTGGGTCCTTTGGCTTTGCTAGCAAGACCCTTAGCCACTAAGTCATCTCTCCAGCCCCATATATATGAATTTTTAAGCAGAGTTCTGATATGGACTTCATTCCACTTTTCATCCTTCTTGCTACTAATATTTTCTATTTAGTTTACTTCTTTAGCTGCCTTAAATTTATTTTTCATTCATCTACAAACTAGGTATTACATAAATTATTGAGTGAAGGATTCAAGCTTATATTTTATAAAATAAACATGACAGAAGCATAAGACTTTAAAAGATCAACAATATTGATTTTATATGTTGAAGATATACCAGCCACAGAAGTTAAAACTAAACGTTGTAGTGGTTAAGCGCTTGCCTGTGAAGCCTAAGGATCCCAGTTCGAGGCTCGGTTCCCCAGGTCCCACGTTAGCCAGATGCACAAGGGGGCGCACGCGTCTGGAGTTCGTTTGCAGAGGCTGTAAGCCCTGGCGCGCCCATTCTCTCTCTCTCCCTCTATCTGTCTTTTTCTCTGTGTCTGTCACTCTCAAATAAATAAATAAATTTAAAAAAAAAAACTAAACGTTAAGTATAAATAAAAAGTAATCAATAGGATTTATCTTATAAGAGTAAGAGAAATAAACGGTGACATCAGAAAGGGGAAATCTCTGGACTTTTAATTTTAACAATGTAAACAAAATAAGAAAAGATTGTTTACCTCTCAAATTGGCAATAACACTTTTAAGGCCCAAGATACAGAGTATGTGAGCAAAGGAATAGGCTCAGACATTCTCATACACTAGTCACATGTGGGTGATGCAAAAAACACAGTGAATGATTTAGAAGGCAAATCAATAGACTTATAAAAAACCCACACCTATTTACCTCAAAATATCCTTTCTGGGAATTCATCCTACAGAAGTACACATGAAGGTTTATGGAGGCTTTGCTTCAAGAATAGTCATTAAATAATCCTTTATGACACCAAACTACAACACTATCCTACATACCTAAAGAATTAATGAAGCATTACACCAAAATACTATAACATCCTGTATGACCATTAAAATTATTTTATTACTATAAAATAATATTCATATACATAATGAAAATCAAGTAAAAATAAAACTGTAAAACTAATAAACAGTAGCCCAAACCTTTAAAAACATTATAAAAAATATAAAATATATCTGAAAGAGAAGTGAATGTACATTTGAATTAGGGTATAAATATAATATGACATTTTTATTTTCTGCTTTCTGTATCAATATTAGTACTATATATTTTATTAGAATACAAAGAGTTAAATTCATGACATTTTCAATAATACTTTATTTGCTGTTTTTCTTCCCTTCTTTTCTGTCCACCTCCTCAAGATATCCTTCACTCTACTTTCATGTCATGTATATTCTTTTTTCGTTTTTGACATAGGGTCTTGCTCTAGCCCAGGCTTACCTGGGATTCACTATGTTTGAACTCATGCCAACCCACCTACCTGTACCTCCCAAGTTCTGGAATTCAAACTGTGTGTCACCACACCCTGAACGTATCTTCTGTTGATCTCCCCTCTTCTTAACACCTCTAGTTGCCTTTTTATGGTGATCTATCGAGTCTCATAACCTATAACCACTCTCATATCCCTTATTTACATACCATTATTCATTTCTAGTGACAATGTCAAATAGTACAGTCATTATGGAGCCAGTGTGGAGATTTCTCAAGATACTAAAATTTAAACTACCATATGAACCAGCTATTCCACTCATGGGCATATACCCAAAGGATGCACACATATGTTCATTGCTACTCTAGTCACAATGACCTGGTGATCATCATTAGATAAACAGTAATGAAAATGTAGCGTATATACATAATGAACATTTTATTAGCTATAAATAAATTTTAAATTGTGAAGTTTTCAGGAAAAATATTTTTTAGCAAATGAGCTAAAAGAAAATAATTCCTGAAATGAATTATGTTCCAGTTTGACTCACTTTCCCAACAGATAACTGCATGGGATAGCCAGGCATCATTCTAAGAAGTGGAAACAGGGCTGGAGAGAAGGCTTAGCAGTTAAGCTGTTTGCCTACAAAGCCTAATGACCCAGGTTTATTTCCCCAGTACCCACATAAAGCCAGATGCACAAAGTAGCACATGCATTTGGAGTTCATTTGTAGTGACTGAAGACCCTGGTGTGTCTTTATCTCTTTCTGTTGGCAAATAAATAAATAAAAATTTTAAAAAAGTTATCAAAACAATCTTTATAAGAAGCCCACATTCGAGACTTAACTCACTCTATTTAAAATTATGCACAGAGGCAGGAGAGATGGCTCACTAGTTAAAGTCACTTGCTTTCAACACCTGCAGGCACAAGTTCAGTCCCTCAGTACCCTCCTAAAGCCAGATGCACGAAGTGGTGCATGTATCTAGAATTTTTTTTACAGCACCTGGAAGCTCTGGTCTCTCTCTCTCTCTCTCATCTCTCTCACATAAATAAATAATATATATATATATATATGTTTTAATTTTTTATTTATTTGAGAGTGACAGACACAGAGAGAAAGACAGATAAAGGGAGAGAGAGAGAATGGGAGCGCCAGGGCTTCCAGCCTCTGCAAATGAACTCCAGACGCGTGCGCCCCCTTGTGCATCTGGCTAACGTGGGACCTGGGGAACCGAGTCTCAAACAGGGGTCCTTAGGCTTCACAGGCAAGCGCTTAACCACCAAGCCATCTCTCCAGCCCATAAATCATATTTTGAAAATAAAATCAGGGCTGGAGAAATGGCTCAACAGTTACAGGTGCTTGCTTTGGGTCTGGAATGATGGCTAAGTGGTTAAGGGGTTAAAGGATCTTGCTTGCAAAACCTTCCAGCCTGGGTTCAATTCCCCAGTACCTATGTAAAGCCAGACATACACCAAAGTGGCACATGCATCTGGAGTTTGTTTTCAGTGGCAAGAGGCCCTGGTGTGTCCCTCCTCTCTCTCTTTCTCTTTCTCTCACGCACTCTCATGATGCCACTGGAGGTCAAATCTCCAGAATCCACATTAAATTGCTGGGCATAGATACATGTGCCTATAACCCCAGTCCAGTAAGGGAACAGAGGGACCTGAGAATCATCAGAACTCACAAAAAATAAAAATAAAAACACAAACTCTGAATTACTATGAGACTCCATCTCAAACAAGAAGTGTGAGGAAACAATGGAGTGAGACAACGGACTGTCCACTTCTGCTACTGCAGGTGAAAGAACCCCATCATAGGTAAGCACGTGGGGTGCAGTAAGGGCCCATACATGTAAATATGCCATACCTTCAATAGACACACTTTCAAAATTAAATGATAAAGTTATACACAGTCTACATCTCATTTAATATTAATACTTCTCTTGGCCAAAATCCATGTCAGCTGAACTCATAATAGTTATAATGGGTGTGATTTGGGAAAACACAGACCGTAAGAGTACAGTGAGCTGTGCAGCAGCAAAGGGCAGTCAGACCACGGTGTTCCACTGCTGTGATGTACACATGTCCTGAGATCTCAGTCCAACTGTCACTATCACACATCAGTCAAGAGGCGGATTATGTTAATTCAGCTGACACACTTTATTCACACTTCACATGTTAATTAAGCCACGTCCCTTTTTTCCCTTATCCTCTCAACTTCCCTAGCCTCCTGGTCCTAACTCCCTGGGATACTCACATGCCACCTCACTTGGCCTGTAGGCAGTGTGTCTGGATCTGGGCCTTGCTCTTCTCCATGCTTGGCTGCCCAGGGGTTCCGTGGGCTGCTGCTTCTCAGCAGGTATCAACATAGAGAAAGACCTGCAGTCTGCCTCTCTGAGTTCAGTGACAGTGTTCTGAGCTTTTTTTTTGGGGGGGAGGGCGGGGATTGAGTCTCATTCTAGCCCAGACTGACCTGGAAATCACTATATACTCTCAGGATGGCCTTGAACTGATAGTGATCCATCTGCCTCTGCCTTGTAAGTACTGGAATTAAAGGCGTGCATCACCACGACTGGCTTTTTCTGAGCTTTTGCTGAGGTTCTTATACCCATTTTTTTCCTGTCATCCTGCCTGTTGATAACCACCTTAGGATTAGCTCATTTGCATATCAGCTCACAGAGGGCTTCTGGTCAGTCTCTGGTCTTGGCTCCTGGTTGCCACTGGTGAGTGGGTGCTGCTTATCAGAGTGTCCAGCCTCTGGTCAGTCCCTGGTCTTGGCCCCTGATTGCCATGGTGATTTTGTCACTACTGAGTAAGTACCCCATTTTTCCTTCTAACTATTACTCCTAACATCCTACCCCCTGATGCCCCAAGCCTCAGGTGCAATGTCCAATGCCCAATATCTTGAACCTTAGAGACCCAGGCCAGAGTGTCAGTCTGCAAAACATGAGCTACATGAAACATATGATCTACCTGTTTATCATATTTTTGGAAATATTGTTTGACAGTGTTGTTCATATTGATAAACTATCTCTGATTATGCTGTAAGAGGTCTGTTAATTTTTGTATAGAGGCTTCTGCCTCCCTATAATACCTGCCATCATTAAATTGATCAGCTTTGTATGTCATAGAATCAAAAACATGAGATTGTAGTACTGTGATTGTGGAGATATGAGTCATGGACTTAGTTGGAAATAGGCAGTCACTTTGTATGGGTTAAAAGCCAAATGGAGGCTGGAGAAAAAGCTTAGCAGTAAGTGTTTGCCTGTGAAACCTAAGGACCCTGGTTTAAGGCTCCATTCCCCAGAACCCACATTAGCCAGATGCCCAAGGGGCGCATGCATCTGGAGTGTGTTTGCAGCAGCTGGAAGCCCTGGTGTGCCCAGTCTCTCTCTATCTGTCTCTTTCTCTGTCTGTCACTCTCAAATAAATTAATTAAAATAAACCTTAAAAAAAAAGACAAATGGCATCCTTTGATAAGTGTCATGAGGATGATGAATAACAAGTAATATCAAAAAAAAAAAGTGGCGAGGTTAAATGGTATAATTCCACAAATAGAGAACACAAAGTTACCAAAATCATTCACAATATCATAAAAGGTGGTTAACAAGACTCCTGAGAGCTGCAAATCAGTAAGCAAAGGTTTGGTGTTGATGTCAGTATTAGCTCCAAGATGCAAAATGTCATCTAAAGGATAGTACTGGGGTTAGTCAGAAATGTTCGCCCAAATGAATGACCATATAGGTTGGACACACTTGCTGCCCAGCTTCCATGGAAATGGCAGTCAGGTATATAGGTACTGATCTGTCCAGAAAAACCTGTAGATAATTGATTACACATATACTATTTTCACAATATGAGGTTTTATGACCATCCAGCATAGTTTCAAATGTCAGTGTTTCTGCACCCATGCCAGTAGTGAACAAAGAGTTCAATTCCATTTCTTTTTTTATTTTATTTTATTTTATTTTATTTTATTTTATTTTATTTTATTTTATTTATTTATTTATTTATTTGAGAGTGACAGAGACAGAGAGAAAGACAGATAGAGGGAGAGAGAGAGAATGGGCGCGCCAGGGCTTCCAGCCTCTGCAAACGAACTCCAGATGCGTGTGACCCCTTGTGCATCTGGCTAACTTGGGACCTGGGGAACCGAGCCTTGAACCGAGGTCCTTAGGCTTCACAGGCGAGCGCTTAACCGCCAAGCCATCTCTCCAGCCCCAATTCCATTTCTAACTTATTCATAAGTAATTGAAATTGCATGCGTCATTGGGTGGATCTGGTGTACTTAACAAGTGTCAATAAATCATCCAGAGAATCACAAGTAGATTTTACATATGACTTCATAGATTCCTCCAATAGTTGTACTTCATTCTGCATTCAAGCAACTAAATCATGAGTAGTCTGCAGAGCATCTGACAGCACTGTAATTGCTTGTGCCTGCTCCTGTGTCAGCTGTTGGTATCTTTGATATCTGCTTGTATGGTGCCATCACAGCTGATGCGATGCTAGTGCCTAAAGCTGCACCCGCCATGAATGCAACAACTGCTAAGAACTGAAGAGGTTTCCTTTTCACCCCCTATTAGTAGAAGAATAAGAAAAAATTGGAAGAGGCTGTTCTGGATACAGTCCCTTGGGTGGTGCCCAGTCCTTCAAATTAAAAGTCATTATAATGGGCCTGTATTCAAGTTTGAACTACAAGTCTCATGGGGGTTGACAGGTCAGAAACTAACATTGGTGCCTCTATGATTTTAGGTAGATCTAACAAGTCTATTATCCCCAAAACTACTGGCTTGTTATGGGCTGTAAAGAATTTATGTGACTGGTTGAATCCACCTATATCTAAAATGCAAGGCACATCATTATCACCTTGAATATCACAAGTCTTAAATGATATTGGGAAAGTCCACATCAAATCAAACTCATACCTGGTATCTCTTATCATTGATGGGAAGGAAGTATTGACAAACAATGAATGAGTCACCGAGTGCATGGTTTCCCATTTACATACCCTGGGTAGAGACAAAATCATATACAAATAGTACAGGCGGTCATGGTAATGTTTAAAGGAGACACGTTGGGACCCAAACCACATTCCAGCTAAGTTCCACCAGCACAGCGTTTTCTGGTCAGCTTGTTTAATGGAGTACTTCACTTGTTGTCTGCCCAAAGGGTTAAATCTTTGGAAGGGCCATATGGTGACATCCAGTCTTGGAAAGATGTATTCAATCATAGGCATGTGCTACTGCAACTCCTGTATGATTTATATTGTATTATCTGATTGTCCATATGCACATCCAAATGTATAGGTGCAGATGAATTTTCTGCTATGATATGGATGGTATCACATAAAGTTTTAAATGTCTGCTGGAGAAAACCTGCATCAGTGATGCCACCTGTTGATCGTGCTTGAGCTGGATCAAAGAAAAACATGGAGTATTCATAAAAGGAGGAAGCAGAGCTTGTGACTTTATACAGCATTGCAGGTTTCATTGGTTCTGTTGCAAAAAATACTGGCACATTCAGATTGGCAAAATATAACCACTTGTGTTGTTTGTCACCATGTACAAACATGTAGGTGCTATTATATATCATGTTGGCATAACATTGTAGGTTCACTTGAGTCCCTGTGAAGGTCCCATCGGCTTCTGTCCCATTCAAATGAAATGGATTGAGGCTGATAAAAGTAGCTGTCATATTATTTGGAAATAGGAATAATAATTGTCTTTGGACATAATAATCACATTATGTGTGATCTACAAATATTTCATAGCAAAAGGTAAAGTTTCTGGATGCTACACACATAGTGCCACAGGGTACACATGGGTTTTGGTAGATTTATATAGCCCAGGGGCTTCCAGAGCCACAATACATAAGGTATCATAATAGAGGCATTTATAATTTATCTAGCGATCAACATCATAAGTGGCATAAGTTTATGGTATTGTGTCAGTAAGAATAATTGTGAACTTATAAGGTTGGGTCATTAGTGACATCCATATCATTACCTGCGAATTCCATTTCTCTTATTTGCCATAACATGCCATAGTATAGTTAGTCAAGTTTAACCTCAGGTATCATCCAAATAATTCCTTGGGGCAAAAAGCCCCATATGGTGACAGGATTTGTGCCCACTAAAAACTGTCAGTTGGTTGTTTATCCTCCCAATGGGAAGGCCATGGATAAGCACTCAGGATAGCCAGTGGGCTGTCAGCCGTCATCTCACCTGTGTTGCCATCATCAGCATAAAAATCCTCAGCAGGATCAAGCATCTGCCTAATCCATAGCACAAAGAAAGCAGACAACATTTTGCCTCTGCTAAGTACTTGAATGTGAAGGTTTGATCTGTATCTTCATTGTCCCATTCAAAAGTATGTCTGGAGGCTCCCCCATTGTGGTGAACTTCCACGATGAGCAGACGTCAATCTTGTGCATGTGCATAATGTAAATTGCAAAGGATGCTGTGACCTGGCACCAGAGCTCAGTAGCATGGCAAGGTAATGGGTTTTCATCATGAATATTTATCTGATCGATATCTTTTAGAGAAGCTCTGACTATTGGGCTGTGCTGGGCAATTGCCTTTCTGTACTGTTCATTCACAGTGAGAATAGTACACATTGTGGCTCACATGCTGGCATCAGGCATATTTAGTCCAAAAGGAGAGTCTTACGTATGAGACCAATATGGTAATGGTTCCAATATTGTGGAACCAAGCCCTCAGGATCCCGTAACTGTGGGTGGGGTTTATTTGGTATTACTGGTGGTGCAGCTGTAGTGGTGATTATGTTGGCTACAGTGTTACTGTCAACAGCCCACTTATCATGAAAAATAATAGCAATAAAATAAAAAAACAACCACATCTGTCCTCCTGGGGCATATTATTTCACATGCTGCATATATCATTTATGCAAAGGTATCTATAATACAGAAGGTGTAATTGATTACCCATGTATGGGTCCACTGAGTGGTCTTGTTATATTTCCTGCTGCCACAAAAGGAATAATGCCCTAGTAGTGGCAGCAATACTATCAGGGTACACACTATGCTTATCATCTAGATAATTAGTCCCACTATTATCATGTTGAATGTCATCCGCTGATATCTTTTAATTTCATCATGAGTAGGTCTCCCTTTCCCCTGGTCATCCAGATTGTATTTAGACCTCCAGGGACCACAATTTCCTGAGGAGAAAAAGACTTGCCAGCTTCACGCCATGCAATTTTTGTGTGGTAATAACATCAGAGCTTTATCACTTATTTTAGGTGGATCAATAACTCTATGCCCATATACCTTCTCCAAGGGGCTGACTCTATGCTGTGTGTATCTGGAATTTAACTCAAAACAGGCTATTTCCAATGCCTTCTTCAAAGGGATTGTAAGTAATGTTTGAAGTTTATGTTTTAAAAGGCCATTAAAACGTTCTACATTCCCTGCTGCTGTCAGGTTATATGGTAAATGAAAATCCCAGAGTATATCTGTTACACATGCCCATTTTTGTACTACACTTCCTGTAAAGTGAGATCCCTGATCTGAAATAATTAGCACAGGGGTCCCATGTTGTGCAATACAGGTCCACAGTGTATAAATAGTTGTGGCCTGATTTGGCTTGCCACAAGCCTTGGCGCTTCACAAGCCTGTGCATAGATCTACGATAGTACATGCATATTGATTATGGAAAGAATATAAAAGGCCAATAAAATCAATCTGAATAGCATAATTAAATCTTTCAGGCTTGGAGATGTCACCAGGCGGGTTATGTCTAAACCTCAACTTGGTTCCAGGACAGTACTCTCACCGGGCAATTATTCTTTTGCATTCCTGCCAAGTAACTGACAGATTTCTGCATTGCATCCACGTAAACATGGAGTGTGTTCCCAAGTGTCCCAAAGCCTTGTACAGCTTTATTAGCTCTTCTCTACTAATTGTGCCTCTTTCTCAGGTACTAGTTGCCATTGCCTAGGGTGTTTAATTGTGTGGAAATCTCTATTATCTATAATCTTCCATGAGGCTTTATTTTTAATTCTTAGAGTCATAATTTGAGCTAACTGGTCTGCTTTACTGTTTTTTATGAATTCTAGTGGCATCTTGCCTACCCATGTGTACATCCACATGTGTTATAAGGACTTTTATACCTTCGGCTAATTTACTGTTCTCTATTCAATCTTCTCTAGACCAAATATCCCTGCCATTGATCTTCAAATCAGTTTGTTTCCATATAGCTGATGAGAGGACTATTCCAATGACTAGGACCATGAGTCAGAGTAAATGCAGATTAGCCGCTTCCCTTCTTTTGCTGACTGACCTAATGCCAGCAAGTCTGCATGCATTTCTGCATGTTGCATGGACTTTACCACCCCTTAATCCATCAGGATATGCCCATTAGACAGTCTCCAGACTGCAGATTTCCATCACAGCTTGCCCCCCATGTTTGTGGACAGTCAATCCATGAATCATGCATTCACTTGCATGGGGTCCCATATGGTTGCCCACTATGTTCCAAATACATGCCTCATTTTGGGGAGAGACATTCAAGTCAAATGACCGTGGGAGAGGCAGGTTTGCCAGCTCTTCTACCCAGTCAAGCATTTCCCCTTTTGCTGACACTGTATGGTCCCTCATAAATGCCTAAAGATACTGTTTCCACTGTAATACCTTCAGCTCTGTTTTCATTCCAACCAAGGCTTCACCTGACATGCATACCCATTCCAGCAGGGGCACTGAGGGTTTTGACTATTAGGCATTGATCCTGCTTATTGAGCTTAAACATCCTGAATACCACATACAGGGTCCACACCAATTTTTCAAAGAAGGACTACTTATTCTCTGAAAATGGAAACCTTTTACAGTAGAATGCTGCTGGTTGTCTAACTCCCTGTGGGTGGTTTTTTTTGTTTTGTTTTGTTTTGTTTTGTTTTGTTTTTTGTAAGAATGCTTCAGTTACCATAATTGTTAAGAAACAGTATATCCATATATAAACCATCCTCAGGTTGTATAGTATATAGTTGAGAAAACTCAGATATATACACACATACTTGACCAAAAGCTTGTTGTTGCTGTTCTCTCCATTGGAAGTCAGCAGCCTTTCTAGTGATGTTATATAGTGGTTTCAATATTAATTGCAAATATGGTATATGGAGGCACCAATATCCAAATAATCCAATCAAATGCTGTATTTGTGCTTTATTTTCAGGTGGTTTTAAATTAGCAACTTTTATTTATAGCACCAGAGGGAATCTTTGGGCTCTCACTGGTCCAAATTATCCTAAGAATTTCATGCTAGTGTTTAGGGGGTGGACTTTTTCATTATTAATCATCCATCCATACTCCTTCAAAAGTTTTACTAGTGCATCTGATGTAACCTTCACTTTCTCCTTGGCATGCCCACAAACAATTATGTCATCCACATAAGACGATGTCAGGATATTAGGTAGATATTTCACCTTACCTAGGCTCTGCTGCAGTCTGATGTGTGCAATGATCGGGCTGTTGTGATATCCCTGTGGGACTCTAATAAACTGGTAATGTTTGTTTTGTCATGTGAATGTAGTAATGAATGTAGCATATTCTCTACCATTAGGATGCAGAGGAATGCAAAAGAACTTATCTGAGAAATCCACCACTGCAAAATATCTCACATTGAAATTTCTGATTTTGTTAATATTTCCTCTACTTCAGGTAAATGCCCAAACATAGTTGGGATTTTTGCATTTAAATTTCTATAGTCCACTGTGAACCTGTATTACCCATTAGGTTTCCTCACTGGCCATATGGTACTATTATATGAAACGGATTATGTGCCTTCAATAATGCCCTCCTCTAAAAGTTTCTTCACATTCTCACCTTTTTCCCATGGATACTATTTAGTAAAAGACACAGGTGGCAGCTCTTACTGGTGGCAGGAGGATGGTACTCAGTAATGCATTGGCCTCCTTTAATCACTTAGATGGTATCCATTGAAGGAAAATTATATTTATCATATCCATCCCTAATATGTCTGTTGGAACTGCTATAAAAGCATCATTACAAGGTATATTGGTATCAAACACTTTAAAAATTATTCTTTCTATGGGAGCTCTCAGGCTAGTTTGGTGGACACCTTTAATTTCCAATACTCTGCCAGTTTCCAGGGCATGCTACTTACTATCATGACCTGGCTCCCTGTGTCCACCAGAAATGCAAAGTAGGGAAGATTACTTCTAATCTAGCAGCATAGCTGTGCATAGGGGCAGAGGTCCCGCGCAAGCCCCTTGGGTTCCCCATGAGGAGCCACAGGGCCATCCATGGTCCTTGCCTTCTGGGTCTGTCTAATAACAAACACTCCTCCTCCTCTTGGGGACGGTGGTCCCCAAAGGGCCTGATGTTCTTGAAAACCCCCTGGGCAGCATAACGTCCCCAGGGGCCCTGACCCCGTTCTTTTTTTTTTCTCTCCTGCGCTTAAAGAAACCTTGGTTACATCGGGTGCATTTATGCAGTTGGGGTTATGTTTGAGCCATTAGATTGTGCTTCTGTACCATAAAGGTGGCTCTTGCCTGCGTAGGTTTACCAGTTAAGGTCACCACCTTATTAGTTTCTAACTCTCTTGTTTCTTTAATACCTCAATAACAACGGCTATAGTCTGGCATACAGTCAGGTCTGTAGACAGGGTCATTATCAAACGCTGAAGTGCCCCTTTTATCACTATTTTCTTCATTCTTGGCATGAATGGTGCTGCTTGTGGGTTAACTATCCCCTTATTATAAATTTCGTATAAAATCCCTAACTTGTGACGTAACTCCATGGCTTCTTCCATAGTCCTCCACTGTCCCTCACCTTCAAAAGCTGCAAAATCTAAATTGGTGAAGACAATGGCTCACACAAGTGCTACCCACGCAAACAATGCATGGTGATTCCCCAGCAAGCTCCTCAAGGATCATGCTAAGACTTTCATGAATATGTGGATTTTCCACTATGCCAGCCTGCCTACACATTTCATCTGCCATCAGAATTAACATGTCACCATATTTTCCCCAAAGTGTAGTTATATAAGTGACATCTTTTTCTGCTCTTTGAGCAAACTCTTGCCTGTATGTTTCTAATTCCACCCTAGTCAAATTTCCAGTTTCCACTATTTGTTCTACTTCCATTTCTGTCCTCTTTCAGCTCTGTGGGGAGTATTCACCATTTTCTGTGTTGAAATTGGTAGGCTAGCTGTGGTGGTTTGTACCCTGCCCATCCTTCAATGGCATCCTTCAAAAATGTGTTATTTTTACATCTCTCTAACACATGTGTGGCCAGTCTGTTTTCTACCATTCTGTCTTCTTCCATGCCATTTATAATTTTACCCAAAATGGCAGGTATTTCCTTTTTCTCAGCTCGAGCTATGATTGGTTCTACAACTTCTGGATTGAGGAGTGGAATTTCTATCTTAGTCCCTTTCTCAATACGTAGGTAATTTTTCTTGAGCTATTTTTTTTCTGTTTTTCTCCATTCTGACTGTGGCTTAAGCGCCCTCCTTTCTGTACACCTTTGTCTCCTTAAGGCAGTACGTTTTGTGGCAAGGCTAAATAAGATTTCATGTCATTCTTCCTGATATACCAGCTACATGAATTTGTGCTATATATTTCTGAGGTTAGAGTTTCCAATTCTCTTTCAGTCAATTTCAATATTCTTTTTGCAAACTAATTTCCCACGTAGTGGATGCTCCTGCCTGAGTGTCATGGGCCAAGTCCAGCTCCCCGGTTTTAGGACCTTAGGCCATCGTAGGATTCTGGCCTCTCATCCAGGGTGGCCCCCTGTGTCCACATATTCGTGCCATCTGTGAACTGCTCTGGGTAGCGCTCATACATGTTGCTTCCTTCCAGACACTCGAACCCTCCTCCACACAAGTTCCAGCACCTGATTTTAGGACTGTGGGACCACTCAATTGCTAACCAACGCCGGTGTCATTGGATGGCCATAACCGAGGAGCAAAAAGAAATCTCTTCAGGAAACTACCTATCCCCAGGGTAGTTTTTCGCCTTATGCCAATTACACTGTGAGAAGCAAGTAATTTAGTTCCGCCTTAACTTATCCTACGGACTAAGCCACCTGTCATGATCGCTAAACTCATTAGTAAAGAGGCAGATTATCTTAATTCAGCTAACACACTTTATTCACTCTTCACACATGTTAATTAAGCCACATACCTTTATTACCTTATCCTCTCAACTACCCTAGCCTCCTGACCCTAACCCGCTGGGGCACACACCTGCGACCCCACTTGACCTGCAGGCAGTGTCCAGTCTGGGCCTTGCTCCCTGCCCAGGGGTCCCACAGGCTGTTTCTTCATGCAGCAACACAGAGAGAGATGTGCAGTCTGCCTCTCTGAGTTGAGTGACAATTTTCTGAGCTTTTACTGAAGTTCTTATACCCATTTTTCCTCAGTCATCCAGGCTTCTGATAGCCACCTCAAGGTGAGCTTATTTGCATATCAGCTTGCAGAGGGTCTCTGGTCAGTCTATGGTGTTGGCCCCTGGTTGCCATGGTGATCTTGTCACTGCTGAGTGAAGGTCTCATTTTTACTTCTAACTTTTGCTCCTAACACCAATCTGGACAGACTTGAGTGGAAGTCAGGATATTCTTAAACCTCACTACATGGCCAGGACCACCACTGCTTAGCCTTACTCTAAAACCAGTTTTATTTCATCATTTGTCTTGTGTGTGTATGTGTGTGTGGTATGAATATGTGTGCATTCATGTGTGCACAGGAGCACATTTTTGTCCAGGCACTTGAAATGCAATTCAACATTGTCTTCCTTAGTCACTCTTCTCTTCACCTTTTTGAAATGGTCTCTCAGTGAATCTGGACCTCACCCAGTCAACTAGTCTGGCAAGCAAGCATTAGAGATCCTCCTGTCTCTACCTCCCTCATGCTGAAACTACAAGCATATGTCGATGTGCCAAACTATTATGTGGGTACGAGTCATCTGAACTTAGGTGCTCATGCTTATACAGTGTTATGGTTTGTTATAGTTATCTTCTCCTTGCTGAGACAAAACACCCAACCAAAGAAACTGATGGAAGGAAAGGATTTATTTTGGCTTACAGTCTCAAATCTTGATGGGAGGGGAAAATATAACATGAATAGAGTCTGGACATCACCTCTGACACAGCAGATGGAAAACAGAATTGATCTGAGCTGAGCTCTGGCATGCTTTGGTAAGAGGGAGCTTGATATAACACCCTATTCCATTGTCTTACAGGGCATCCACAAAGGGACTTAAGAAACCCTGACTCACATAGCCCAGTGGCCATATCCAAATATTTACACTTCAAGTCCAGTGATCCTCTCCTTCCGGCATTTGTTCTACTTCCATAATATGAAGAGGGCTACCAAATTTGTTAACCCAGGTGTGAATAAAGCCAACTTTGAAGATCAAAAGAACTCCTTCAGCATTCTTCCTGTTGTCACAAGGAAGAAGAGCTAGCCCCCAAAAAACAGTAGTAGATGTCTTTAAAAATTGCAGCTTAAGGCTGGAGAGATGGCTTAGCAGTTAAAGCATTTTCTTGCAAAGCCAAAGGATCTTGGTTTGATTCCCCAAGGCCCACGTAAGCCAGATGCACAAGGTGGCGCATGTGTCTGGAGTTCATTTGCAGTGGCTGGAGGCCTTGGCGCTCATATTCTCTCTCTCTCTCTCTCCCCCCCCCTCCTTTTTCTCTCCTCCTTTCTCTCGCACTCTCTCAATTAAATAAATAAATACATTTAAAAAAAAATTGCACCTGGGCATTTCTGGCCAATATGGTAACCACCTAACTGTGCTGCACATCCCCAGGAATGAAAGGCAAGGCATTAAGGATTCACTGAATCTTTTAGGGGAGAAAAATCTCTAATAGATTGCCAGTGGGAGGGCACAGATGGGAGAATAAAGGAACCACTGATTCCGTTCCATGCAGGTAGCCCACAGGTCCCCCAATACTCCCAGGCAGCTACTGTACCCACAGTCCCAGCTTCAGGATACCCCTGCACTGAAGGGAGAAAAGGGGACCGAGGCCAACATAGTGCCACTTGCCTTACTGAACAGGGGCAATCACCCTGCTACCCCCACCAATGCGTGATCTTGGGCAGGCTCTGCCCACTGACCCGCTGGAGCCATCCATTTGCCTGAGACATGTGCACTGCTGATCCCCTCTTGTGAAAGCTTAGCCTGCTCTGCCCATTTGCCCACAGGCACAGGTGCAAGCCCCTGCCTGTCTTCCATCCCAGATAACCACCACTATCTTATTGCATGGGAGCTCAGACTGCTTCTATGCCCCAGTGTTTTGCCAGACAGGAGTTTAGGCTGCTTCAGTGCTTCATGCTTCAGCATCCCCCTAAGGCAAGTACAGGGAGCTTTGGCACATGGAGCTCAGGCAACTTTGGTGCCCCTGCCACAAGAGCTCAGGCTGTTTAGCATTGTGCCAAGTGAGAGCTCAGACTGCTTTGGCATTCAGCCTCAGGCTGCTTCAGCTTCCTGCTGTGCTTGAGCTCAGGCTAATCTACCCAACCACGTATTTGCTCAACACCACTCAGCCCATCAGCTTGTTTGCCAGCTAGCCCAGGCCAGCTCCTCTAAGAGGCACCACTACCCCTGCCCATTGAGTACACAGTCCTACTCTCCCTGCCCATACACTATGATGGGCAGACCACAGTACAAAATGAATAATGTGAAAAATCAGATGCAAGTAAATCCAGTTAGACCCCCCAGTCCTATAAGGAATATCTCTAATCAAAACATAGAACAGACATTAGAATCAGAACACCAAAATGAAGCTATGAGCAATGCAACCCTGACAAACCTACTGATAGAGCTTCCAGAAAAGTAAAAAAGACTGATAATCATGTGCATGCTGCCATCACTAGACTAGACCTAATACATAAGAAAATGGAAGGAGTACAAAGACAATTAAGAGATATGAGGGAGAGTGTAAAAAAGAGGACCTCAAAAATCAGCTGGTGATGCTAAATTAAGACATAAAGAAATGCAAGGATGAATTCCAAGAAGCATCAAGAAAATCAGAAAATGATTTGAAAAGGGAACTTGACAAAAGGATGGAAACTATACATAGAAAAGTAGTAGAAATTGCAAACCTACTTGAACAAGTCCAAAACTCTCTAGAAGCTCTCAAGAATAGAGTTAGCCATGTGGAGGATAGAAACTTCAATCTGAAAGACAAGATGGAAGAAACAGTTTGAGAGTTCAAAAGTTTTAAAAAGTTCAAAAATTTCTATGAACAGAATGTGAGTGAAATGTGGGATAGCCTTAAACGTCTTAATATGTGGACCCTTGGAATGCCAGAAGGAGAAGAAATTCAGACCAAAGGCATGGAGAACTTACTTATAAAAAAATAATTAAATAAAACGTTCCCACTCTCTAAAAAGAAAGGCCCATCAAGATACAAGAAGCTAACAGAACTCGAAACAGATTGGACCAAAGGAGAAACTCTCCAAGACATATTGTTATTAAGACTCTAAACAATAACACCAAAAAGAAAAGCCTAAAAGCAGCTAGGGAAAAACAGAACATTACTTTTAAAAGTAACCCCATCAGAATTACTTCAGAGTTCTTAATGGAAACCCTGAAAGCCAGAAGGGCCTGGAATGAAACACTGAAAAATCTAAGAACGTATGGCTTCAAACCCAAACTACTCTACCCAGGAAAAGTATCCCTCATAATAGATAGTGAAAGAAAAACTTTCCATGACAAAACTCAGCTTTACAATTATATGAACACAAAACCAAAGCTACAGAGAATACGTCAGGAAATTCTCCACACAGAAGAATCAAATAATCAAACTCAAATGCCTATAAGAAGCATATCACAATACCCAAATACAGAGAAGGAAAAAAAAAAAATTCAAAGTCCATGAAACACCAAACTACATAAACCAACACAATATGGCAAGGATCAAATCAAACCTCACAGTTATTACCCTAAATATCAATGGCCTTAATTCACCCATCAAGAGACAAAAGCTAACAAGACGGATCATAAAATTATACCCTCAATCTGTTGTCTTCAAGGAACCACACCCACCACTAATGACAGATAACTCCTCAAGGTAAAAGGGCGGAAAAAAATGTTCCAAGCAAATGGGAATAAGAAACAATCAGGTGTAGCTATAATAATATCAGATGAAATAGACTTCAAACCAAAAATAATCAAAAAACAAATAAGGTCACTTTCTACCTATCAAGGGAATGATACATCAAGAGGATATTACAGTCATAAATCTGTATGCACCAAACACAGGGGCACCACAGTTCATAAAACAAAACCTACTTGACAATAACACAGAAATAACCACCAACACCATCATAGTTGGGGATACACCATTATCAGTAATAGCCAGATCATCCAAACAGACACTCAATAGGGAAGTAAGAGAGCTAAACAAAACCATAGATCACTTAGACCTAACAGACATCTACAGAACTTTCCATCCCAAATCCACAGACTACATATTCTTCAAGGAAGCCCATGGAACATTCTCTAAAATAGATCATATACTGGGTCACAAAGCCCGCCTCCATATATTAAGGAAGATTGACATGATACCCAGAAAGATATCAGATCTCAATGCCATATTGGTAGAAATTAACAAAAATAATCCTGCCAAGAATCCCATTGGCCCCTAGAAACTGAACAACACACTATCAAACAATAAATGTATATTGGACAAAATAAAAAATGAAATTGCAAAATTTCTAGATATGAATTACAATGAGTACACATACTACCAAAACTTATGGGACACAATGAAGGAGGTCCCCGTGGGAAAATTAATAGCACTAAATGTCTTCATAACAAAGACAGAGAGATTCCAAATCAATAATCTAACCATCCACCTAAAGGCACTGTAAAAACCTTAAAAAAAAAAAAAAAAAGAAAAAGAAAAAGAAAATCCAACCCAAAGAGCTCCAGAAGGAAATAAATAATTAAGAAGAGAGCAGAAATTAATGAATTGGAAACTAAGAAAACAATTTAGGAAACAAAGAGCTGGCTCTTTGAAAAAATAAACAAGATTGACAAACCCCTGGCCAATTTGATCAAGCAAAAAAAAGACATGTTTCATATTAACAGAATTGAAATACTAAAGGAGAGATCATAACAGACATAAGTGAAATTGGGAGAATCATTAAGACTTATTTCAAAAACCTCTTCTCCACAAAACTGGATAATGTGGAGAACATGGATAAATTCCTGGACATATACTATCTATCAAAGCTAAACAGATTAATCTCTTAAACAAGTCTATCACACTCATTGAGATTGAAAAATAAAAATAAAAATAAAACTCCCCAAAAAGAAGAGCCCAGGACCAGATGGCTTCTCAGCTGAATTCTATCCAACCTCCATGAAAAACTCGAACAAATCTTTCTCAAACTGTGCCACACAACTGGAGAACAGAAAAAGCTACCCAACTCCTTCTATGGAGAAAGTATCACCATAATACCAAAATGAGGCAGTGATGCCACAAGAAAAGAAAACTACTGGTATATTTCCCTGATGGACTTAGATGCAAAGATCCTGAAGAAAATCCTCACAAACTGAATCCAACAACACATCAAAAGTATTATCCACTTTGATCATGTTGGATTCATTCCAGGAACACAGGGATGTGTTCAACATACAGAAATTTATCAATGTAATACAGGACATAAACAAGGATAAACACAAAAACCACATGATCATTTCGATAGATGCAGAAAAGGCCTTTGAAAAATAAATCACTTCATGATCAAAACAATGGAGAGAATTGGCATGGTCAATTCATATCTTAACATAATAATGGCAGAATACAAAGCTCTTAAGGCCCAAATAATACTTAATGGAGAGAGACTGGAGGAATTCCCATTGAGATCAGGAATAAGACAGCATTATCCACTCTCACCTCTGTTCTTCAATATAGTACTGGAAGTCCTAGCTAAAGCAATAAGACAGGAGAAAGAAATAAAAGGGAAACAATTGAAAGAAAGAAGTTAAGTTAGCACTATTGACTGATGACATGATTATATACATATGAGACCAGAGAGATTCCATGTCCAAACTCCTGAAGGTGATTAACTCCTATAGCAAAGTAGCAGGATACAAAATCAATGCACAAAAATCAGTAGCCTTTCTATATGCAAATGACAAAGAAACAGAGAAAGAAATAAGGGGCACGGTCCTATTTTCAATAGAAACAACAACAAAATTACCTTGAAATAATGTTAACCAAGGAAGTGAAAGATCTATATAACGAAAACATAAAAACACTCAAAAAAGCAATTGAGGAGGACTTGAGAAAATGGAAAGACCTCCCATGCTCCTGGATAGGCAGAATTAACAGTATGAAGATGGCAATCCTACTAAGGCAATATACAGATTTAATGCAGTTCCAATTAAAATCCCAACATTGATCTTCACAGAGATAGAAAAATATATCAAATTTCATATGGAAAGGAAGAAGGCCTCGGATATCCAAGCATATCCTCAGCAAAAGAAATACCTCTGGAGGCATCACCATACCTGATCTAATGTTATATTACAAAGCCATAGTAATAAAATCACCATGGCAAGGGCATAAAAACAGGACTACAGACAAATGGAATAGAATTAAGGACCTGGACTTTGGGTCAAGCACTGACAGCTACTTGATATGTGACAAAAGCCCTAACAATATATGATGGAAAAAAGCATCTTCAAGAAATGGTGCTGGAAAAACTGGATAACTATAGCCAGGAAATTGAAACTTGATCCACACATCTTGCTATGTGCAATGCTCAAGTCCAGATGGAACAAAGACCTCAATATAAGACCAAAAACTTGGCTACTACTGGAAGAAAGTATAGGAAGAACTTTCCATGATATAGAAATGGAAAAAGATTTCCTGAACAAAACCCCAGTAGCTCATGATCTTAAACAGTCACTCAACCAGTGGAATCACATGAAGCTGAAGAGTTTCTTTACATACAAGCATACAGTAAGCAAAACCAGTAGATTACCCACAGAATGAGAGAAAATATTTCATGATTATCCAACTGATGAAGGCCTAATCTCTAGAATCTACAAAGAACTCAAAAACCTAAACAATAAAAAGTCAAACAACCCACTCACAAAATAGTGCAAAGAGCTTCACAGGCAGTTCACAGAGGAACAAATACAAATGGCAAACACATACTTAAGAAAATGTTTATCATCCCTAATCATCACGGAAATGCAAATTAAAACAACTATGAGATTCCACCTTACCCCAGTAAGGATAGCAAATGTCAAAAAATCAAATGGAAATAAATGCTGGTGAGGATGTGGAGAATTAGGAACCTTCATGCACTCTTGATGGGAATGTAACATGGTGCAACCACTTTGGAAAACAATATGGAGACTCCTGAAATAGCTGACTATAGAGTTACCAACAGACCCACTTATTCCCTTACTGGGCTTGCACACTAAAACCTTTAAACCTCAGTCCAGAGAGATTTGTTTATATTGGCTCAATTTGTAATAGCTAAGAGCTGGAATCAAACCAGATGTCCATCACTAGAAGAATGGATATCTAAGATGTGGTATGTCTACACAATGGAATTCTATACAGCAGAAAGAAAAAATGACACAATGAAATTTGAAGAAAAATGGTTGAACCTGGAACACATCATTCTCGATGAACTTATCCAGTCACAGAAAGATAATCATCACAGAGTCTCACTCATCTACAGTATCTAACCTGAATCTACCCAAGATGCCACATACCCAGTTAGCATCTCGAGGACTAGACAATAGGGTGGGTGTGGAGGGAGGGGGGACAGGTAGGGGGTGGGAGACACAAATCTAGACTCAAACAGCAATGTTACCATAAAATTCTACATCCTAAAAGGCAGACCAAATAGTTGTTGGACTTTCACCAGGACCTTAGAGGGAATACCTGAGCCACAAGGCACTGGACAGGGTATGATGAAGACTGACGTTAATCTTCTATCTTCTACAGCTTCTCCCTCCCTCTCTCTCTCTCTCAATATCTCTCTCTCTCTCTCTCTCTCTCTCTCTCTCTCTCTCTCTCTCTCTCTGTCACTCTCAAATAAATCAATAAAAATGAACCAAAAAATATTTTAAAAAAATAAGGGTTATCCCATTTATCTGGTGCTAACTTTACAACCCATTGGAGAATTTGCTTCTCTTTTTGAGGTAGATGCAGATCCTAAGGACAGAACTATCCCATCATACCTCAAAAGGGCCCTAGATGAAACTAGCACGGGTGCTATTTTCTTGGTGAACTGGGTACCAGCACAAGGGTGAAGAATATAGACACAGAGAACAATCAACTCCTACCAAATCAGATATCCAGAGACACAGAGGCCTCCAACACCTCCTCACTGAAGCAGACCAAAAATGAACCCAACATGGCTCAGGGTAATTTTGTGGAAGAGGGGGCAGAAAGAATGTCAGATCCAGAGCTGGCCATGTTGGCACATGCCTTTAATCCTAGCACTTGGGAAGCAGAGGTAGGAGGATCACTATGAGTTTGAGGCCACCCTAAGAATACATATTGAATTCCAGGTTAGCCTGGGCTATAGTGAGACACTACGTTGAAAAACTACTACTACTACTATTACTACTACTACTACTACTACTACTACTACTAATAATAATAATAATAATCAATAAAGGAAGAATGTCGTATCCACACATTGGGTCATAGACGTTTCTCTTACCCATAACTGTGGACTAACTCCACAATGCCTGACCCATATTCCTCAACAAGGAGGGGCCATGGAGAGGGGGTAGGACATGGGCGAGTCTAACAATGGTACCAACTTGACTGTATTCACTGAGTACAAAACTAATAAATTAAAAATAAATTAAAATATGTACCTTAACCTGGTTGCTTTCTCTAGCTTGAGACTTCTTTCTTTCTGTGTCATATCTCTCTGCTCATAACAGTCCTTTTCTTCCAACTCAACCCCTGCTCAAATTTTCAGGACACAGTCAAAACATAGCTAGTCCCTCACACAAACTATATCCATACCAGTATGGGCAAACCTGGCTTTCAACTCCCACAGAATTGTCCATAAAACTCCACTTGAAGCATTGCAAGGCACCTAGCATTTCAAATCCTTCCACATTCCATCTGAGAATCAGTTGCAAAATACTAAACAGTTAGACTTTTTAGTAGTAACAAGCCCACTCCTCTTGTGCTATTTTTGTTGTTGTTGTAGTTATATTCTTGTTGTTGGGATAAAACACTTGACTAGAAGAAGCTGATGGGAGAAAATGGTTAATTTTCATGGAAGAAAAGGGTTTAAAGTTTCAAGAGTATGCTTCATGATGGCAAGGGACTGATTCAAGCCGCTACATGGCCCATATAGGCTCATCTGTCTGAATCCTTGGTCCCCAGCTGGTGGCACTGTTTATGATAGTAGTTAGACCTTTTTAGGCCTTGTTGGAGGAAGTGAACCACTGGGGGAGGGTCATGAGTTACAGGTCAATGAACAAGAAAAGAAGGAAGAAAAAGGTAATTAATATAAAAGAGATAGAGAAAAGAGAGAAAGAGAAAAAGGAGAAGACTAAGGTCAGTCATCATTATACCCTCTCCAGGGCCTTGTGATTCAGATGTTCCCACTAAGGGTCTGGTGAAGGTTAAACCATTTAGTCTGTCTTTTAGGATGTAGAATTTTATGGTACAATTGTTGTTTGGATCCATTTTTGTGTCCTCCACCCACACCCTTACCCTCCCCTACCAACAAACCTATTGTCTGGGCCTAGAAGTGCTTGTTAGGTATGTTGATATCTCGGATAGATTCAAGTTTGGATCAGTAGATGAGTGAGACTATATGACAATTACCTTACTGTGATTGGGTGGGTTCACTAAGAATGATCACTTTTCAAATATCACTGTGTCATTTTTCCTTAATGCTGTATAGAATTCCATTGTGTAGATAAACCACATCTTAGTTATCCATTCATCTAATGATGTACATATGGGTTGATTCCAGGTCTTAGTTATTAATTCAGCAGGTATAAACATGGTTGAGCAAATCTCTCTGAGCTGAGGCAGGGAGCTTCTAGTGTACATGAAAGGTAAGGGAATAACTGGGTCTGTGGGTAACTCTATAGTCAACACTTTTAAGGTGTCTCCATATTGCTTTCCAAAGTGGATGTACCATCTTACATTCCTACCAACAGTAGATAAGGATTCCTATTTTTCCATATCCTCATCAGCATTTAGTTTTATTTGATTTTTTTAATGTTTGCTATCCTTACAAGGGTAAGGTGGAATCTCACAGTTGTTTTAATTTGTAATTCCTTGGTGATTAGAGATGATGAACAATGTCCTTTTTTTATTTAATTAGTTTTGTATACATCAAATACAGTCAGTTTGGTACCATTATTAGGCTCATCTGTGACCTACCCCCCTCCCCATTGGCGCCTCCTTGTTGAAGTATATGTGTAGTGCATTGTGGAGTTAGCCCACAGTTACAGGTCTCTGCATATCATGACCCAACATGTGTCTCTGACATTCTTTCCACCCCCTCTTCCACAAAATTTCCCTGAGCTATGTTGGGACAATTTTTTGTCTGCTTCAGTGATGATGTGTTGGGGGCCTCTGAGGCTCTGGATCTCTGCTTTGTGGGAGCTGAGTTTTCTCTGTGTTGGTCTCCTCCCCCTTGTGCTGGTACCCGGTTCATCAGGAAAACAGCACCCTTGCAAGTTTTGCCAATTTTTATTAGTTTCAGCCAGGGCCCTCTTGAGGTATGATAGGGAGGCTCTCTCCTTAGGATCTACATCTATCTGAAAAAGAGAAGCAGATTCTCCAACGGAGAGTACGTTAGCACCAGGACAAATGAGATAACACTTACTTTTTTTTATAGAGAATTTAATAGGTGTAGGCCCTCTTATAGCCCATGAGTGATGGTAGCTTGATATTGGAGAGTGGGCTTATGTTTGGATATGGTTCTGACTTATTTCTCAGCTCCATCTATGGGTCCCATACTACTGAGGGGATCAGTTAGCCAAATCAAGAGCAGTTGGTTCCCCACCATGGCTGTGTGCCACTATTGCACTTGTGTGGGCATCACAAGATATTTGCTGCTAAGTAGGTTAGAGCATGAGTTGCTTGGACAGATATCAGTCATTTTCTCCCAGTCACCCATGTAGCACCTTCTGGCACTAGACATGCTGACTTTCTGGGGACTGACTTTCTTCTACCTTCCAGCCATGTCATCCCATTTTATGTGTCGACTCCATTGGTGTCTTCAGCATTAGGGTCTTACCACTAACCTTTGGTGGATCATCAAGTACTCTAACCGAAATCTGTCTGTCTTTTAGTAAAACTTGTAGGTCTCTATGATCAAAAGCTCATTGTGTATGATAGCCCCATGCTGGTACTGGGAGTTACAGGTCAGTGCCCACTAAGAAAATGAGGAAAAAGATAACTAATATAAAAGAGTTAGAGAGAAAACACACACATACACACACACACACACACACACACACACACACACACACACACACAGAGAGAGAGAGAGAGAGGGAGGGAGGAAAAGGGAGAGGGAGGGAGGGAAGATGTAGAAGATCAAGATTAGCCTTGATCTTATCCTATCCAGTGTCTTGTGGTTCCCGTGTTCTCTGTAAGGGCCTGCTGAAGTTTCAGCCATTTGATCTGCCTTTTAGGAAGTAGAATTTTATGGTACCTTTGCCATTTGGGTGTAGATTTTTGTTTCCCACACCTTCGATGCTCTTTCCTCCCTCCCCATCTCATAATGTCTAGTCCACGAGATACTTGTTGGGTATGTGAGGTATCCTGGGTAGATTCAGTTTTGGTGCTGTAGATGAGTGAGACTATGTGGCTTTCTTTTTTTTTTTTTTTTTTTTTTTCTGTGATTGGGTAAGTTCACTGAGAATGATCTGTTCCAGGTTCAACTAGTTTTCCTCAAATTTCATTGTGTCCTTTTTTCTTAATGCTATATAGAATTCCATTGTTTAGATATACCACATCTAGGTTATCCACTCTTCTAGTGATGGACATCTGGGTTGTTTCCTGCTCTTAGCTATTATGAATTTAGCCACTACAAACATGGTTGAGCACATCTCTATGGCCAGTGGTTTGAAGGCTTTAGGGTAGATGCCCAGTAATGGAATAACTGAGTCCGTTGGTATCTCTATAGTCAGCTTTTCCAGGAGACTCTATATTGCTTTCCAAAGTGGTTGTACCATCCTACATTCCCACCAACAGTGTATGAGTGTTCCTACTTCTCCACATCCTCACCAGCATTTATTTTCATTTGATTTTTTTAACTTTTGCTATCATTATTGGGTAAGGTAGAATCTCATAGTTGTTTTACTTTGCATTTCTCTGATGATTAGGGATGCTGAACATTTTTTAGTGTGTGTTTGCCATTTGTATTTCTTCCTCTGTGAACTGCCTTTTCAGCTGTATGCCCCATTTTGTGAGTGGGGTGTTTCACTTCTTACTGTTTAGATTTTTGTGTTCTCTGTAGATTCTAGAGATTAGGCCTCTATAAGTTGGATAAACCACAAATATTTCCTCCCATTCTTTAAGTTATCTATTGGCTTTGCTTATTGTATGCTTGTCTGTAAAGAAACTCTTCATCTTCATGTGATCCTATTGGTTGAGTGACTGTTTAAGATTGTGAGCTACTGGGATTTTGTTCAGGAAGGTGGTTTTTTTTTGTTTTTTTTTTTTTTTCCATTCCTATATCATGGAAAGTACTTCCTAAGTTTTCTTCCAGTAGTATTCCAGTTTCTGGTCTTATATTGAGGTTTTTGATCCATTTGGATTTGAGTGTAGAGCATGGTGAAATGTGTGGATCAAGTTTCAGTTTCCTGCATATGGTTATCCATTTTGTCCAGAACCATTTCTTTCTTTCTTTTTTTTTTTTTTTTGTTTTGTTTTTGTTTTTGTTTTTTCCAAGGTAGGGTCTCACTCCAGCTCAGTAGCTCAGGCTGACCTGGAATCCACTATGTATTCTCAGGGTGGCCTCAAACTCTCAGCAATCCTCCTACCTCTGCCTCCCAAGTGCTGGGATTAAAGGCGTGCGCCATCATGCCTGGCTCAGAACCATTTCTTGAAGATGCTCTCTTTTTTCCAGCCTATATTGTTTGGGCCTTTATCAAATATCCAGTAACTGTAGTTGCTTGACCCAATGTCCAGGTCCTCAAGTCAATTCCATTGGTCTATACTCCTGTTTTTATGCCAGTGCCATGCTGTTTTTACTACTATAGCTTTTTAATATAGCTTTAGATAAGGTATATTGATGCCTCCAGAGGTATTTCTTTTGCTGAGGGTATGCTTGGATATGTGAGGAGCTTCTGCCTTTCCATGTGAAATATGAGATCAGTTTTTTCTATCTCTGTGAAGAACACTGTAGGGATTTTAGTTGGAATTGCATTAAATCTGTATATTGCTTTTGGTAGGATTGTCATCTTTACAATGTTAATTCTGCCAATCCAGTAGCATGGAAGGTCTTTCCATTTTCTCAAGTCCTCCTCAATTTCTTTTTTGAGTGTTTTTATGTTTTTGTTGTATAGATCTTTCACTTCCTTGTTTCATGTTATTCCAAGGTATTTTTGTTGTTGTTGCTATTGAAAACAGGACCATGCCCCTTATTTCTTTCTCTGTTTCTTTGTCATTTGCATATAGAAAGGCTACTGAGTTTTGTGCATTGATTTTGTATCCTGTTACTTTGCTGTAGGAGTTAATCACCTTCAGGAGTTTTGGGATTTAGTCTCTTGAGTCTCTTACATATACAATCATGTCATCCGCTAATAGAGCTAACTTAACTTCTTCCTTTCCAAATTGTATCCCTTTTATTTCCTTCTCCTGTCTTATTGCTTGAGCTAGGACTTCCAGTACTATATTGAAAAGCGGAGGTGGGAAAGGACAACCCTGTCTTGTTCCTGATCTTAGTGGGAATTCTTCCAGTCTCTCTCCATTAAATATTATTTGGGGGCTGGAGAGATGGCTTAGCGATTAAGCGCTTGCCTGTGAAGCCTAAGGACCCCGGTTCGACGCTCGGTTCCCCAGGTCCCACGTTAGTCAGATGCACAAGGGGGCGCACGCGTCTGGAGTTCGTTTGCAGAGGTTGGAAGCCCTGGCGCGCCCATTCTCTCTCTCTCCCTCTATCTGTCTTTCTCTCTGTGTCTGTCGCTCTCAAATAAAAAAAAAAGGCAGTAGTATTGTGTAGCTATTAAACGAGATTACAGAAGCCAGATGTAGCATGTTATTTCTTTTTGGTCTCTCAGAACCTGCTTTTTAAGGCTATGATTTATTTCATCTCTGAATTTAAGAATATGGCTGTGTCCTGCACACCTGAAATTTGTTTCAGAAGCATGAAAAATGCATGGAGTGGTCACAAAATGCACACAGTTTCAGAAGCCACTGCTGACATGTGGCACATAAGTAAGGTGTGATGACCCTCATGAATAGGCTGGAATAGCCTTTAGAAGATGTTATTGATTTTCATGGAGATCTGAAGATATTTTGGCTATACAAGGACTGTACAAGGGCTACCATGGAGGATGTTGACTAGGGATGGAATATTTCCCTGGCTACTCAGCACAGCTGGGGTGGGGAAGGGGGTGGAACTGAAAAATCTGGAGACTGTCAGTCATTGGTTATATAGGACTTGAACTGCAGATGTTTGATGTGTGCTTGATGGCTATTGAGTCTGCATTGTTCCTGTCTCTCCTTGTTATTCTTTACAGCAGTTGAAAATGTTTACTCTGTGCCTTTATATGTTGAAAGTATGTAACTTGTTTGATTTTACAGGATTAACAGCTAAGAGACAACTTAAATTTCAAGGGGGGCTGGGAACTTTGGGACTATCTAAAGTTGGTAAAGACTGAAGGGATTTGAAATTGGAGAGTACAATTTACAATGTGAGATTATTTTGAATCTATTGTGGGCCGGGGATAGAATGTGGTAGTTTGAATAGATGACCCAAATAGATTCAGGAGTTTCTTAAAATTTCTTGGATTTCCAGCCACCTGACTGGAGTGGGTGTCACTTGGTGTATCTTAAGGTCCAGCCCTAAGGTGTGGTGCTGCATTTGAATTCCAGTCTAAAATATGCAAAGTGCCTGATTTATACCTGAAATATTTATGTATTTGTGTGGTATGGCTTTGGATTTTTTGGCTTGGGACTTTTCTCTCTCTGCTTGGACCTGTGAAAGCAGGCCAGCTTCTTCTGCCATTATGGAACTTACTCTGTATCTTTGATAAATAACCCTTCCTCCATAACTGTGACTGGTTTGGAAGTTCAACTCAGCAACCTGAAGTTGTCTACTACATCCTCCATACCAAGTCTCTCCAGCATATGATAATGAAGTGATATTATATATTGTCAAAGACCTTTTCTTCATCTATTGAAATTATCATGTGGTTCCTGTGATTAAGTTTATTTATGTGGTGAACTATATTAATTGATTTCCATATGTTGAACCATTCCTGCAACCCTGGGATGAAGCCTACCTGATCATGGTGAATAATGCTTTTGATGAGTTGTTGTTTTGTCAGGTTTTTTTTCAGGATCTTTGCATCTAAGTGTCATCTGGGATATAGGTGTATGGTTTTCTTTTCTTGTATTATTTCTATCTAGTTTTGGGGTTAGGGTGATATTAGCTTTCATAAAGGATATGGGGAGCATTCCCTATTCTCTGATTATGTGACAAAGTTTAAGAAAAAAGTATTTTCAGCTCTTCAATGAATGTTTGATAGAATTTTGCTGAGAAGCCATTCATTCATGGACTTTCTTTTTCATAGAGGCTTTTGATTTCATAGAGACTTTGTCAAGCTCAATGGATATGACAGGTTTGTTTAGAAAATTAATCTGCCCTGAATTAATTTTGGTAAGTAGCATGTGTCTAGGAATTCATCCATTTCTTCTACATTATCCAATTTTGTGGAGCAAAGATTTTGGAAGTATGTCCTGATTATTCTTGCAATTTCATTATTGTTTCTTGTAAATTCTCTCTTTTCATTTCTGATTTTGTTAATTTGAGACTTTTGTTTTTAATTTGACCAAATTGGCCAGGAGTTTATCAGTCTTGTTTATTGTTTTCTTCAAAGAACCAACTTTCATCTATTTTCTGAATTATTTTTCTAGTTCCAATTCACTAATTTATACTCTACTCTTAATTATTGTTGTATGTCTGGAGATCTGAGGGTTGAATTGTTCTTATTTTTCCAATGTCTTTAAGTGAATGGTTAAGTTATTAATTTGAGATCTCTCTCTGTCTTTGTTATGAATGAATTCTGAGCTATGAATTTTCCCTTTAGGCCTGCTTTCATTGTGTCCCATAATGTTTGATATGTTGCATTTTCATTATCATTAGTTTTATAAATTTAATAATTTCCTTTTTGGTTTCTTTCACAACCCATTAATTATTTAAAAATGTGTTGTCCTATGTCCAGGATCTGGTACGATTTCTCTTGTGCCTATTCTTGTTAATTTGTAGCTTTAAAGAATTGTGATGTGATCAGACATGATTAAGGATGTTATGTCAGTTTTCCTGCATTTATGGAGGTATGCTTTATGGCCTAATACATGATTTATTTTGAAGAAGGCTCCATGGGCTGCTGAGAAAAATGGGGTAGAATGTTCTGTACATGTCAGTTATGTCTCATTGATCTAAGGTGTTGTTACTCTCTATTATTTCCCTGTTGATTTTCTGTTTAGAAAATCTATCAATTGATGATATTGGAGTATGGAAGTCCCCAACTTTGATAATATTGGGGTTTATTCCTATTTTCTTTCCAAGTTTGGCTTTATAAACTATGATGCACCTGTGTTTCATGCATATCTATTTATGATTTTGATGTCCTCATGTTGGAACATTCCTTTCATGTGTAAGAAGTGACCTTCTTTGTCCTTTTTGATTACTTTTTGCTTGAAGTGTAGTTTTTCAGATAGTAATATAGCTATACCTGCATGTTTCTTATTTCCATTTGCCTGGAATGTCATTTTCCATCATTTCCCCCTGAGTAGGTGTCTGTCTTTATTAGGGAGGTAAATTTTTTGAAGTCAGAAGATAGAAGTATTCATCTTTCTGATCCACCCTGTTAACTTGTGTCTTTTTATGGGTGAAATAAAACTATTAAACTATTAAACTATTAAAACTATTGATATTTAAGCTTATAAGTATGAGGTTCAATTCAATCTTTGCCATGTTTAGGGCTTTATAGGGTTTGGTGTTTTCTTGGGCTTTGTACTTTTTTGAGCCTGGTTTGGTTTTGTTTATTGTAATCTTCTTACAGGCTCTTGAGATTGGTTGTTTGACTCTTCTATGTGGAGTATTTCCTGAAATAGTCTCTGTAGGTTTGGCTTTGTGTTCATATAATAGTAGAGCTGACTTTTATCATGGAAAGTTTTCCTTTCACCATCTATTATGTGAGAAACTTCTGCTGGGTACAGTAGCTTAGGTTGGAAACTATAATGTTTTAGACTTCAATGTTGGAGCCAGAGGAACATTAGGCCTAAGTTTGAGAAACTCCTTGCCCACTACCTATTCTACCCATAGCTCTGCAACTGTCTCCTTGAATGACCCTGCCCCAGTAGAATCCTGAAAACAATGATCACTTATAAAAATGAATCTGCTTGGGGACACCATGTCAAAGATCTGGGTATCTTCTTGAGCCAAACTTATTAATATACATTATTTCTCTCCCACATTCAACTCTTTCTGTGGGATCCCTCCATGCTCAAGTTAATCTTTTCTCTATTGGTTTGTTTTTATTTTATAATTTCATTTTTATATTTTTATTTTATTTTATTTATTTGAGAGAGAGAGAGAGAATGATAAAGAAAAAGGCAGATAGAGAGAGAGAGAGAATATGCATACCAGGGTTTTCAGATGCTAAAAACAAACTCCATATACATACAACACATTATGCATCTGTTTGATGTGGGTCCTGGGGAATATAACCTGGGTTCTTTGGCTTTGCAGGCAAATGACTTAACCCCTAAGCCATCTTGTCAGCCCTCCTTTCTTTTTTTTTTAATTTTTTTTTTAATTTTTTTTTAATTTTTATTTATTTGATAGTGACAGAGAGAGAAAGAGGCAGATAGGGAGAGAAGAGAGAGAATGGGTGCGCCAGGGCCTCCAGCCACTGAAAACGAACTCCAGACACTTGCGCCCTCTTGTGCATCTGGCTAACGTGGGACCTGGGGAATCGAGCCTTGAACCGGAGTCCTTAGGCTTCACAGGCAAGCGCTTAACTGCTAAGCCATCTCTCCAGTCCCCTCTTTTCTTTTTAAGGAGGAACAAAACACAGTACATTTTGCTTATTTATTCATCCATGGACAAACATTGGGATTTTTCTTTTCCTTTTTTTTTTTTTTTTTTTTTTTTTTTTTGTTGTTGTTACAGTTAATAGTGCTGTTAAGAGCATGGGTGGGTAAACATCTCTTCAAGACCCTGCCTTCAAGCTGGAAAGACTATTCTGTGGTTAAAGAGGTGCTTGTTTGTAAAGCCTGACTGCCTAGATTTGATTTCCTAGTACCTATGTAAGCCCACCATGTATGTGGAGTTCATTTTCAATGGCAAGAGGCCCTGGCATGCCCATGCTTTTTCTCTCTCTATCATTTTTATTAATTATGTACACAATGTGTATATAGTCATATTGATACCATCATTAGCCTCCTCCCTGTCCTCCTGTCTGTAATGATGGGCATCTTGGTTGATTGCAGCAAATCTCTCTAAACTGAGGTGTGGAGCTTTTAGAATAATGTCCAGTAAGGAAATAACTTGGTCTGTTGGTAACTTGATAGTCAGCATTTCCAGGAGTCTCTGTATTGTTTTCCAAAGTGGTTGTACCATCTTACATTCCCACTAACAGTGGATGAGGGTTCCTATTTCTCTACATCCCTGCCAGCATTTATTTACATTTGATTTTTTAGTGTTTGCTATCCTTACTTCAGTAAGGTAGAATCTCTGAGATCAATTTCTATTTTTAGTATGGAATTTACTATATTAACATATTGTATATTTGTCATATTCTCCTCAGGATATAACGTTATAGCCCATATCTCCACCCCCGTTCCACTGATGGCCCTCTTCAGTACATTTATTGGTGTCCACTGTGAGCTCATGCATCCACCAGTTAGTCTCTGTGAGTACAACAGTACCTCCGATGCTCTTTCCCCCCTGTGCCTCTTACAATTTTCCTCCCCATCTTCTGCAAAGTTTCCTGCATCTTGCAGGTGTGCCAAAAGTCTCCTTTAGTGTTATGCTCTCTGTATCTCTGAATTTCTGCTTTGATGCAAGCTGCCTTTAATCTTGGTTGGAGAATTTTTTTTTTCTTTTAACATATGGAAGCAAATACTGGGGAGTACCAAGATCCATCAATAGAAGAAAATATAGCTGACTGCCTAGCACAAAACAAGTCACCTCTATCACATCTGCTAGAGCCAAGGAGACATTACAGAGGAAGTAGCCATTTATATCTGAGTGCTCTCTCATTGTTAGTCTGAGAACTTCCTCCAAGGAGATGGGGGAAGACATTGAGGAGACTCAAAGCTACTTAGTTTATTTTTGAAATTTTATACATTTCTAGGAACTTGTTCTGTGGTGCTTCTGACCCTATCTTCCCCACCACATTCTCTTAGATGACATCCATACAGGTGGAACACAGTGAACTTCCTGAATGCCATGCCACAGCAACAGACCTATCAACAGACATCAACCACTTAATTAATTATCAAAGGTAACCTACTAAAATAGCTTCAGGAAACACCTTCCATCCCCATCTGGAAGGATGGCAGAACAAAGGGAAGACATGTGAATTGTTAAAACTTAGATGCTTGAAGGTGACTTTCATTGGGCTGAGTCACAGACCTCTGAGGAGAGGCTTCCTTCAGCTGATATTTCCCAGATGTGACACAGTGAGGTCTGATTTTGAACTGAAGTGAAATTTGCAAAATGCAACTGACTGATAGTACAGGAATAATGTGCTTCTGCAGGAGTAAAAATGGGTTGGTAATGATCTCTGGGAAAGAAAAGGAAGCACGAAAGCACAATTCCTTTCTTCTTTAGACATTTCAGTCTCTCTGTGGCACTACATATGCAGAGAAAAGGGAACAGCTGGTAAAGCAGACACATGATTGCATCAACAACAGAGAAAATAAAGACTAGATTGGAAGCTGAAAGAAAATACCTCAATGAAGTATGAGAATGTGAGCTTCTAAACTTCTTATCTGCAAACAGATTGCTAGTTGAAGATTCAAGAGATGCTAAAAGCCAGGGCTCAATAATGCCTTCATGCTTAATGGAGGCTAATCTATGGACTTCTGACCCCTGGAAAGCTGTGAATTGTACCTGTCCCCACATTGTTTCCCAGGAATGCATTTGTTTTTTCTCTAGAATGTACAAAACCTTCAAAAACACCTCTCAGATATCTGGAAATCCACCAATTAGCTTAGGAGACCTCTGCATGTTGCCTAGTCTTGGGCTGTAAGGAGAGTCTACATTAAGCTTGACCTAAATCACCATGGCTTGAATTAACGTTAATCTGGGATCATGGAAATTTAAGAGAGTAAATCTAAATGTTTATGGAAATAGGTATATCTAACTTAATTTAATTATGTATAATGTACCAAAATATCACCATAAATATGTCCAATTTTCTTTTTTTTGTGCCAATAAAAACATATATTTAAAGAAAAGGTGTGTATGATTACACCTTATGATGAAGCTTCAACAACCCTTGAAGGTTGATTTCTACCCAGCCCATCATAAAGAAAGATTTACTTGAGAAAAATACCCCCATGAGATGGTCTCATCATTTTCTTGAAAAAAAAAATGAATAAATATAAACAGTTAAAGACAGATACTGCCATAATTTATGATTGATATTGACAGAGATATGAAGTTCTGTGACACTGACATGATATAGGTCCTCCATTCCTTACAGTCCAGTGAATCAGATTTCTGACTGTTCTGAGAAAGCCTAAGAAGGTATACACTGTCTGCTCACCCAACCCTATTAGTCTTTACAAATAATGAACTTAATGCTTACTAAACATGCTCTACAGCCTTCAAACCACGTTACTTTGTTGGATATCTCTGTTCAGTTAGTACTACAGAAAAACAGAGCTCCAATATTCATTGTGGCCAGAATATAGTGTGCCAACTTGGTCCCAGACAGGTTGGCACATTATATTCTGGGAAAGTCAGCTGGCTGAAAAAAAACAACAAGGTATGCATGCTAGTTTATTAATGTTCTAGGACACTTCCTTTAATTAAATTCTTGGAACGCTGTTAAGTTTTATACTAGAGATGCACAGACAGGCTACACATATTTTTGAGCCTTGTACCTTGTCAACATTGCTTTCTTTCTTTGATGTGTATACGTGTGTGGTACATGTGATGTATATGCACCAGTGTTTGTGTGAGGATATGTATACCCTGTGTTCACATATGCATTGGTGTCTTCCACTAACTTCTACCTTATATCTCTGAGATAGACTTTCACTCTTATGAAGCTTCCTGTATTTTGATTGAATTGGCTGAGCAGGGAGCCCCAGCAATCCTCCTGCCTCTGCTCCACTCATGCTGCGGTGGCAAGCATGTGAAATCACACCTGGCTTTTGATATGAACCCTGGGAATAAAGTTCCAGTTTACATGCTTCTACAGCAAGCACTCTTACCAACTGAGCCATACCCTCCATCCCACTGTTCAGCTATGTAGTCGTGTTAATATTTCATTCCCAAGAAAGATGAAGTATAGCAACATTTACCCCTTTTCAAACATATATGCTTTTCCCACATGCATTTAGTTAGATAAAATTAATATTTTTAAGAACTTACCATGGTGGCTATCAGTAGTTTTTAGATTTATTTGTTTGAGATAGACTATTTGTTCTAACTTTTTGCTACCCTTTTGTATTGCATTTAGAAATAAAAATATGTTACATTTCTAAATACAGTAATATCATAGATAATCCAGTAGGAAAATGTCCAATTACTGACTTTTCTAATTAATCAACAGTCTGTTTATAAAAGGCTTAGCTTTTAGACTTCAGTACACAGAATTATTCTATTTTTTAAATGATGGATTAGAGCTCTTAATTTTTTTATTCACAAAGTGCTATTACAGAGGAGTTTGAAAAATATTTGCACAGAAAAAATTATTGTCCTATCATGCTATGGAGCAGCATGGTTCCTTTTCACTACCTGCATAAAGTATACTTTAATCATTAGGATGTGGATGGTGTTTCTCCCTCAGAAAGCCATCATTGCCACAATTCCCACAGCCACAAATAAGCAGTCACATGAGTTTGTGCCTTTTTCTATGACTTTATTCACATTTTATGAGATTTTCAGAAACACACACACACACACACACACACACACACACACACACACTGAAAAGGTTTGTTCCACTCCACAACAGTCTAACTAGATGAAATGTAAGGGAGGAATAAAGGAAATGAGATTGGAGGAGAAAGTACCACATTGATAAATTCCCAAGATTGTGGCTGGTCCAGATTCCAGAGCTTTGATGTAGAATAGAGAGAAAGGAAAGAATGAAACCTCTATAGAAGTTTTAGTATTTATATCATCAGTTCCATCCATCCTCCTACAACTTCTCTAAAAGTGTCTATTTCTTGACTCAAAGCCATACAATATCATATGCTAAGTCTTTGAAGGAATTTCCTTATTACTGTAGTATCTACCTTATTATTAGAGACAATTCCTTGCAGATTTTGGGATCAGGCTGTCAGTCTTTGTTCCTTTGTTGTTATGAGTTTTTGCCTTTTTATGACTTTAGGCACATTTTAATGAGATTTTCAGAACCACATTGATGAGTCCTACCAAATTCTATTTTGAATCAGCAATTTAACGGAAAACAATCCCACTCAAAAAAAGCACTGATCCTTTTTAAAACTCAGGTGCAAACATGACTAGTGGCAAAATAAGAAATGAGAAAGGGAAGATAAGTGTTACTAACCATGTCTTACAGTGAGAAAAATTTCAATTGTTAAAATTCCATTTTCCTTCAAAAATTTATTTTCTATCAAATGTTTACAAGGAATCTATTTTTGAACCTGCCTCATAAGTCTACAGTTACTTGGACTTGGATGCTTTTTTGGGGTCTTCAGCTACAGAACCACTGTGTGTGGGGGAGGGGGGGTGCAAAAGAAATCCTGTCTGCTCTGGCCACTCTCCTGACTGGCTATGGATCCAGACTCCAGGTGTTCCTGGCTGTCCATAAAGAAGTTGCTTCACTAAATTTATGAGGGTTCAGTCTTATTGGGCTCATGCAAGGGATAAGTAGATGCAGTCCCATGAACTAGGCTGGTGTTTAGATTCCTACTGCTGGTGGGTGGCATTGTGGTGCAGTTCACCAGCCTCCAGACAGGGAGGATGCCCTGCCATGTGTGGCCTGCACATGCAGCTGCCAGGACATAGGACAACAAATGACTCCTAACATTTTATTATAAAGTATCTCATGAAAATTCAATTAAACATGAGCACCACATTGCTACAATGGGTCAAAGGCACCAAGAAAAATCATTATGCAATAAGTAAAATGTTTCACAAAGGAAATCATTGGCAATGTTAAACAAAGAGCATCATGGTTTAAATAAATATGAAAGAAATTATTCCAACCTTTCTAAAATGCTAATATAATGGTACTTCCTTAGTCTTACTATTGCTGATAAGGTAATAAAATAAGCTCAGGATTGAAAACTTACATTAAAGTCCTTAAAGCCAGGCATATCCTTTGAGCCAACAATTCATGTTTTTATATGTTCTGAATAAAGGATGATAAAGACATATACCAATAAGAATATTCAACTTCATAATATGAAAAATCTATATAAAATTTTGAAATCTAATAATAAAAACATTTAACCATGGAACAATTAGCATGCCATTCTAAAACGTATGTGACAAGTTACTATCTGGGAAGTTATTTTATAATTCAGAATTCAACCATACAGGCTTCTTTACCTGCAGTTTTCACTCATACTCTAATTCATCTGTAGCTTAGTCATCATTTTTAGCACAAAAAGTAGGTAATTCTGTGTGACTCATATTCTGAATTTTAAGAATTATTGATCTGTGTCAGAAACAGTACTCAATCGTTAAATTAGTGTCACAGGTGAAATGTGTATTGATCTGAAATGATGTCCATGAGATTTTAAGTTTTACCAAATAATAGACTGATCTGACATGACATTTTTTTCTTTCTTCAAATAGTAATGGCTCAAATACTCAGCAAAACAGAACAAATGCCAAAAAATGTAAAGTTAAAAAAAATAATAAAACTGAAGGAATGAGAAAAGCCAGAATCCAAAACCACATAGCTTACACAGAGATCAAGATTATTAGGGCCTCTTTGTCCATATGGCTAATGTAAAAGAACAGAAATTTACTGCCCTACCATGAAATTTCCTTCAGCTTTCTCACCTTCCCCCAATTGTAAAAACCTAAAAAGCCCACCATCTGTAAGCCAGACTGGCTGCTCTGCTATTGAGAGTCAGTCCTGGCAGCTCGTATTCCCCTCCCCCCTAAAAAAACTTCCATCTTTGCCTCAGAGTGTTCTCTGTGACCAGACCACTGAGCTGCCATTTGACCCTCTGAAGGCCTCAGATCATCTCTGCCTGATACAGGCTCTCATGCCCACCATGATTCAGCCTCACTGTTCTTTTCTCCATCTCCTCCCTTCTCGGTAAGTGTCCCTCTCTCAGGTTGGCCTGTCTTGGGATTCACTCCTCCTCGCAGAAGCTGTGCTGGCTGCCAGGCTACACCCCTCGGCCTCCTAGGCCCAACCCCAGGTCTCCAGAAACAGAACACCTCGGGTCTCTCTCTCTGGTCTACCAAAGCCTAAGGGGGCCTTTTGGTTCAGATGTACCACCTTGGGACACCTCCTCTCCCTCTCCCTCCTGAGCTCTCATCTCCAACTGCCAGCTGTTTTCATCTTCCACAGCCAGCAGCTTTCATCAGGAGCACAGTCACCCTCCTTGCCCACTAACAGGCTAAACAGCCAACAGTTGTGACCTGTACAGCCTCTGCCCAGGTGGGAGGTGCAGGCCCTGTTCACGCTAATGGGCTAGGGGGTCATATTGGTGTTTTGTGTAAACCCAGATTAAGCTCTGGTTTATTTTTTCTCTCAACCCTGTTTTGCTCTTTCCCTGTCTCCTTACAATATCTTATCTTTTTCTGCAACTCTGCTTGGCCACATCCATAATCTTGACAATGGGTCCAAATGGCCTGAGAAAGATACTTTTGATTTCCAAATTCTCACTGAATTAAAACAAACTTATGCCAATGTACAGAAAAGTGGTCCACAGTACTCTATTTTTCCCTCTGTATGCAAGGCCTTCTGTCTTCTCTACCTGCCATTCTCACCAGGTCCTAGCCAAGGTCTCAGAAATCTGCTCTCACTCAACCCTTCCCCCATACTAACCCCCACCCTCCTCTGCTTTTGACCCTGATGCCATAGAGGACCTCACCCCAATATGTCCTCTGGCTTCCTGCTCCTCCAGCTCCCTCAGCCTCTCCTGACATCCTGCCTGGTAATAAGGTTTGATTTTAATCTCTGGAGTTGTAAATAGAATAGAAATTTAACCAGAAAATGCATAACTTCTGAATAAATGAATGAATGAATGCATAAATGTGTGAAAGGGAAATGGTTGTCTAGAGTTTACATGAAAAGTGTACTTAAAATGAATGTGTATATGTGAATATGTATGTGACTCACAGCCCTAAGGTAGCAGAATGATTTCTTTTGTGAGTGGTGCCATTTCACTGTGGGGATGTTTTCCACCAAGCCCATTGTACATGACAAAAAGTTGGCAAAGCCAATTTTTACTGTTGAGTGTCCCCCAAAAGAAACACTTAAAACAATTAAGATCATAGAAAAAAATTCAAGATTCTCCTACTCTTAAAAGAGTTGTAAAATGGCAGTATTGAAAAGCAGCCTATAGCCTTGAGGAAAGATCAAAACTTTCCCTGGAATTTAGGAAAAGAAAAATAATAATAAGGTTCTTTCTTAGCTTCCCTTCCCTTGCCTGGCCCCAACATATGATGAATGAATGCCATGTCACTATGGGGACTTCTTACAAGAAATTTATAACTGTTGTACATTTAATTTATCTTTCTAGGCTTATATGGAACCAACTACTGACAGACAACAGCCTCAAGACTTATGTTTAATTTTTTAATTTTTTTTCTAAAATTTCTAATAATGTTTAAGTCTGCTTTCATTGTTGTTTTTTTAAATTTGTTTCAGGAAAGTTATAAGAAAGAAAGTTCCAAAATCTATGTTTATTCTGGGTAAAAAGCATAAGTCAAATCTAATCCTTTTTTTAAAAATCTTTCTTTAAAAACATTATTTCAAAAGGCTTTTTGAGGGAAAAATGGTCATATTAAAAGTGTTATGGTAAGAACAATAAAAGTCTTTGTTGGTAGTTATAAGATGAACTGACTAAGAATATAAACTGGAAAGATAACTTTAAATGTTGAGTGTTAAATGTTTAATGGAAAAAATTGTTACAGAATGGTTACATGGATTGTAAGTTAAAAGTCTGTAGATGAAGGTATGAGTAAGTTTAAACAAGTTAAAGACAAAGTACTTAATCAGATTATAGACTTCTTGAGATATGAAATGACTTAGCCTAGGGTTTCCATCAGACTAACAAAGTGTGCCCTGGCTGGTAGAAGGATGCTAATGACATTCAGGTTGTAAACTTAACTTTAACTCATTGATGTTAATCTGCTCATAATAATGGTCATGAAAGACTGAACTTAGAGTATCCAACTAAGGAAACTAGGTTTCTCTATTTGTTAACCTTTTAACTAAGGTTTAATTAAGATTTAATTAAGGTTTAAAAAAGTTACTTAATATTTAATTCTCTCCTAAGGTTACTATATCTAAAACTCTGCCTCAAAAAGAATAAATAAATAAATCTCACAGAGGAACTATATATACTCTTTTTTTCATATTTTATAAGATAAATAGACCACATTTTAAACACTAAACAGTATTTATCTGCCACATACTTGAAAATAACCTCATGATGAACAACAACAACAAAAAATTTCTAAATAAAATTATGCTTTGATTTAAGATGTACGTTCTCAATTCCTCCAATAATCATTATTACCACAGACAGAATTATAAAGTTGGTTATGTTTGGAATTCAATATAGTTCTATAAAATTGATTTAGAAAAGATAAGAAATATTTCATTTTTGGCTTAACAGTTAAAGGTGCTGATTTGCAAAGCCAAATGCATATAGTGGAACATACACTTGAAAATTGTTTTGAAAATCATTTGCAGTGGCAAGTGGCCCTGACATACTCATTCCCTCTCTTTTTTCATGAGACGTGTCTCCTTTTTTATTAGATCATGGGAGTTTAATGCAGTTCCTCTATTCTTTGGGTATGTTCAATATAACTAACATAATTTCAAAAACTGATTTATAAACTGGGCATAGTGGCACATGCCTTTAATCCCAGCACCTGGGAGGCAGAGGTAGGAGGATTGCCATGAGTTCGAGGCCACCCTGCGACTCCATAGTGAATTCCAGGTCAGCCTGGGCTAAAGTGAGACCCTACCTCAAAAAACCAAAAAATGGAAAAAAAACACATTAATTATAGATTGAATGGACATCTTATATAGCTTTTAAGAGTGCTAAATCTCCTCAATATATATATATATATTCCACCTCTGATAAACTTTAAAAATTATAAATTTTTCAGGCTGTAGAGATGGCATAGTAGTTAAGCACTTGCCTGTGAAGCCTAAGGACCCTGGTTCGAGGCTTGATTCCCCAGGACCCACATTAGCCAGATGCACAAGGGGCACACGTGCCTGGAGTTCGTTTGCAGTGGCTGACAACCTTGGCATGCCCATTCTCTCTCTTTCTCTCTGTCACTCTCAAATAAATAAATAAAAATAAACCAAAAAAATTGTAAAATTTTTCATGTCTTTGTATTTAAGCCAAAAAAATGCTACTATATAAGATAGATTTCTTATTTATTTCAAATTCTGTCAAAAGATCTTGTGTTCATTGTTTACTTTCCATAGCTTCATGTGCCTTAAATATGCCAACTCTACTTTTTGTTAGTATCAGACTTTTCCAGATATCAGAATATTGTAAATTGATTTATACAAAGTCCATTATGTTTGGCTAATAATAAACATACATCATCATAACTGACTAAAACTCTGTAATTTTAAGATAGTTCTTGTCTTATTCATGCTGGTTTTTCTTGATAATTAACACTGAGGTTATAATCTAAATCTTATAAAAAGTGACTTACTATGATTTTGTTCTTAGAAAAGCTGAAACAGCTCCCCATGTCTTAAAAAGTCTACTGTATACAAATGATGTTAATATAGTTTCTCTAAGCTTCATATAAAAGTTGTAAATATTTCTTTAATTAAACCTTAGAATTATTCAGTGGTGAAAGGTACTTATTTAAGAAATTGTTTTGTGTTTGTCATATTGTCTCTAATGCATGTTAAAATCAGGCTTGCTTAACTCAACAATGACCAAGTTTTATTTTATTCTTAAGCTATGTGTAATCAGTCCCAAAATTTCATTTAATTGCCTCATTTCTGATATCTTAACTTCACTACGTATAGAGATATTGATACATATTTCCTGCCCTAGGGGGGAAAAATCCTTTTAAATTGCTGTTCTACTTCCAGTTTGGGGAGTAATTGGTATTTGCATTAATATATAGACTAATCAAACTTGTTTTCAAACACTGATGCTAAGTTTTTATCCTGTCTTGTCTTTTCCTAACATACGATTTCTAAATTAAATCAATTGCCTTAAAGTTATTGCTAAAATAATTGATAAAAATACAGTTTTCAGGGCAGGGCTACTAAAATGTTCTGCCTGTACTTATAAGTGACAAATACATAAAAGATAAAATGTTTATGCTTTCTATGTCTCAGATATAGCTTGCACTGTCACCTGACAACTAAACTTAAATATTAATCAGAATGATGTTAAACTATTGCGTCATTATCTAACCAGATCTGCTCTGCACCCTTTTAAATTAATCAGTTTTGCTAATCCAATATGTACAGTCTCTCTGAGTGAGTAATAACAATATGTAGAAGCCAAAATCAATTGGAAACTTTGGAATTAAATGGATAACCAATATTTTGATTCCTGCTCCCAGGTCAAAAGGCCACAGGAGATGATGGGACACTTGAACTTCCAACCTCTGGTAAATTACCTATCTTCTTGATAAGAGAGGATGTGGAAACCCAGAAGTGAATTCCAAGTCAGCGTATCTGCAACAGGAGAGTCACATTGGAGGAAAATCAGTCCTCCAGGCTTCCTAAAAGAGGGAGGCCTACTTGGTCAGCAAGGCCTTGACTTATCCTTGCAGACAGCAATGCTGAGAGTCATAGAACTCCTCACAGGTCCCTGAAAGTCTCTCCTACAAAGCCATAGTTGACATCCAAAATATACAGTTAATTCTGGAAGCCTACATGGTCTTAATCACCCAGTGAGAAAATATAACTACAAATTATAACTACAATATAAAAAATGAGTTAGACTAATAGGCTCCCCTGTCTGATGCTGACTTACAACTCATGCCTTCTGCCTCTGCTTGGCCCTGATTAACTTCACCTACCCTGACCCTAGCTCCTCCCACTTGCCTTAGGCAGAATCAGAGCTACTCCTAGGACCCCCTCTTTCCTTAACCCTTACCCTATCTCATCCAGAGATAAGTACAGTGCCACCCCAATGGGCACTCTAAAACTTAAACACTTGTGCTCCTTCTCTTCCTCTGATCCCAAAATGCCTCTCTGCCTCCTCTTTCTTATCCCAAGGCCTCTATCTCTTACTTCTGAATACTCATCCTCCCTTTACACCTGATGTTTTGACAAACAATAACAAGCTCCTTTATTCTCCCTTCCATCTACTCATGGGGTGCACTGAGCCCATCTTCCTAACCTTCTCTATAACAGGTGTCTGCCAGCAACTGCCCTGATTTCTAGAGGAGTCTCCGCTTCACTCAGATCAAGTCATAGCAACACACTACACTGGTGCTGTTGGTTCGCACCATTCTGTCACTTCTAGCCACCATGGCCTCCTCATCACCTGCCCTGAAGAGAGACCCATCAACTTCCTCTCCCATAACAACTCATTGCTCTTATGGTCAGCATGAACCTTCACCTCTTATCATTAGCAAAAGGCAGGAAGGTTAGGTCAGGACAAAATGGAGTTATAGCAGGAGGGCGAAGTGAATCTTCCACATTCCTCAAAAAGGATGCCCCAAGAACAGGATTTACAACCCCTCCTTATCTCTCACCTGATCATTTCTGGTCTCACCCTGAGATCAGAGATTTACTTTCCCCCCAGCTCTCATTAGGTCACTCCTGGTCCCTCCATATGGCTAATGTAAAAGAACAGAAATTTACTGCCCTAACAAGAAAATTCCTTCCCCTTTCTCACCTTCCCCCAATTGTAAAAACCTATAAAGCCCACTATCTGTAACCCCAAACTGATTGCTCCACTCTTGAGAGTCAGTCCTGGCATCCCCCAACCCCTGAATAAAAATTTCCATTGTTGCCTCAGAGTGGTCTCTGTGGTCCTTTGTCACTCCTGAATCTTACAACAAGCAATATCCATATACTCACTCCTACTTTCTAGGAATAAATCATCATTAGTTATGTCTCACCATATATGTGGCTATTAATGCATTTCAAAGTATGTTTCAACTTCTGGCCAAGATGGTGACCACCTAGCTGTGCTGCAATTCTGGGGGAATCAAAGGTAAGACATTAAGGATTTTCTGGGTCTTCTTGTCAGTAGGAGGGCACAGAAAGGGGGGAAGACAGGGAATCATGATCCCACCATGGGCGGGTAGCCCACCCCTCCCACAAAATAGCTGCTGCACCCAGTGCCGTTGCTGCCACCCCCACCACCACTGCAGCTGTGCTCCAATCACGCACTGATGGATCCCTGCATGTGGAAGCTTAAACAGCTCTGCACACTCTCACACATTACTGCTCTTCCACTGCACATTCAGCGAGCCCCGTCCCACAGCAACTGCCACACAAGCCCAGACAGTGTCTCTCACTTGCGCCAGCTCAGGTGCCATCCCCTACCTGTCTGCCATGCCAGCCAACCACTATTATCCTGTGACGAGGGAGCACAGACTGTTTCCGGGTCCCAGTGTTCCCAGCCAGAGTTTGGGCTGCTTCAGTACTTGGTACCTCACTCCTCCTCCAAGCTTGAATGCAGGCAGCTTTGGCACATTACCGCTTGAGAATTCAGGCAACTTTGGTGCCCCTGTCAGGCAGTATATAGGTGGCTTTAGCAAGTGGGAGCCAAAGCCAGGGTGCTTGGGAACTGCCCCAGGCTGCCTCAGATTGCCATTGCACTAGAGCCCAGGCTGATCCACTCACATAGATGCCCATACATTATCATACAAAATACAAAAGAAATAACATGAAAAATCAAATGCAAGAAAATCCAGTTACATCACCCAGTCCTACAATGAATACATCTAACCAAAACATAGAACAGTTATTAGGATCACAATATCAAATTGAAGCTCTGAGCAATGCAACCCTGACCAACCTCCTGGTAGAACTTGCAGGAAAGCAACAAAGGACCGATAATTGTGTGGATGCTGCCATCATTAAGCTAGAACAAATAGATAAGAAACTGGAAGGAGTTCAAAGAGAGATAATATAATTGAGGGAGGGTGAAAAAAAAGAAGACCTTAAAAATCAGCAGGCCATAATAAGTGAAGACATAAAGAAATGCAAGGATGAATTTCAAGAATCATCAAGAAAATCAGAAAATGATGTGTAAAGGGAGTGTGACTGAGGGATGGAAATGATACATAGGAAAGTAGTAGAAAATGCAAACTTAATTGAACAAGTCCAAAACTCTAGAGGCTCTCAAGAATAGAGTCAGTGAAGTGGAGAATAGAAACTCTGATCTGGAAGGCAAGATGGAAGAATCAGTTCGAGAGTTCATAAATCTCAGTAAGTTCAAAAGTTCCTGTGAACAGAACATGAGGGAATTGTGCGATACACTTAAACATCCTAATATCAGAATCACTGGAATACCAGAAGGAGAAGAATTTCAGACCAAAGGCATGGAGAACTTATTTAACAAAATAATTGAAGAAAACTTCCCCAGTCTCTTAAAAGAAAGGCCCATCAAGATACAAGAAGCAAATAGCACTCCAAACAGACGACCAAAGGAGAAACTCTCCAAGACTCTAAACATTGACACCAAAGAGAAAATCCTAAAAGCAGCTAGGGAAAAACAGCACACCATTTTCAATGGCAACCCCATCAGAATTACTTCACACTTCTCAATGAAAATCCTGAAAGCTAGAAGGGCCTGGAAAGAAACACTCCAAAGTCTAAGAAAATATTGCTTCCAACCCAAACTACTCTACACAGCAAAAGTATCCCTCATAATACATGGTGAAAGAAAAACTTTCCATGACAAAACTCAGCTTTACAACTATATGAAGACAAAACAAATCTACAAAGAGTATTTCAGGAAATTCTATACAGAGGAGAAACAAATAATCTAACTCAAATGCCTACAAGAAGCAAATCACAGTAACCAAACTCAGAGTAGGCACAAAAAACTTCAAAGCCCATGAAAACACCAACACACATCTACAATCACAACAAGGCAGGAATCAAATCAAATCTCACAGTCATTACACTAAATATTAATGGCCTTAATTCATCCATCAAGAGACACAAGCTAACAGGAAGGATCAAAAATTGGACCCCTCAATCTGTTGCTTTCAAGAAACCCACCTAACCACTAAAGACAGAAACCTCCTCAGGGTGAAAGGGTGGAAAACAATATTCCAAGCAAATGGGAATAAGAAACAAGCAGGTGTAGCTATAGTAATATCAGGAAAAATTGACTTCAAACCAAAACTAATCAAAAAAGACAAAGAAGGCCACTTCCTACTTGTCAAGGAAATGACACATCAAGAGGATATTGCAATCATAAATCTGTATGCACCAAACACAGGGACACCACAGTTCATAAAACTAAACCTACTTGACAATAAAATAGAAATAACTACCAACACCATCATAGCTGGGGACTTCAATACACCATTATCAGTAGTAGAGAGATCATCCAAACAGAAACTCAACAGGGAAGTAAGACAGCTCAACAAAACCATAGAACACTTAGACCTAATAGACATCTACAGAACTTTCCATCCCAAATCCACAGACTACACATTCATCTCAGCAGCCCATGGAACATTCTCTAAAGTAGACCATATAATGGGTCACAAAGATTGCCTTCACATATTTAGGAAAATTGACATAATTCCCTGCATGATATCAGATCACAATGATATAATGTTATAAATCAACAACAAAAGACCCACCAAGGATACCTGGAAATGGAACAGCACACTTTTAAACAATAAATGGATAATGGATGATATAAAATATGAAATTGCAAAATTCCTGGAATTGAATGACAATGAGAACACATCATACCAAAACTTATGGGACACAATGAAGGCAGTCCTCAGGGGAAAATTCATAGCACATAATGCCTTCATTAAAAAGACAGAAAGATCTCAACATAGTAACCTAACCATCCAGCTAAAGGCACTGGAAAAACAAGAAAAATCCAACCCAAAGAGCTCCAGAAGGAAAGAAATAATTAAAATCAGAGCAGAAATTAATGAATAGGAAACAATTAAGAAATTGACAAAACAAAGAGCTGGATCTTTGAAAAAATAACCAAGATTGACAAACCCCTGGTCAATTTGATCAAGAAAAAAAAGGAAAAGTTTCAAATTAATGAAATTCAAAATGAAAAAGGACACATCACAACAGGCATAAGTGAAATTGGGAGGATCATCAGGAATTATTTTAAAAACCTCTACTCCACAAAACTGGATAATGTGGAGGAGATGGATAAATTCCTTGAAGCATATCATCTATCAAAGTAAAATCAGAGCAAATTAATCACCTCAATGAACCCATCACACTCTTAAGCATAAAAACCACATGATCATCTCGGTAGGTGCAGAAAAGGACTTTGACAAGATACAACGTCACTTCAGGATCAAAACATTGGAGTGAATTGGCATAGTTAGTTCATATCTTAACATAATAAAGACAATATACAAAGCTCCGAAGGACCAAATAATACTTAATGGAGAGAGACTGGAGGAATTCCCATTAAGAAGAGGAACACGGGTTGTCCTCTCTCACCTCTGCTTTTCAATATACTACTGGAAGTCCTAGCTCAAGCAATAAGACAGGAGAAGAAAATAAAAGGGATACAACTTGGAAAGGAAGAAGTTAAGTTAGCTCTATTAGCAGATGACATGATTGTATATGTAAGAGACCAAAGAGACTGTACCCCAAAACTCCTGAAGGTGATTAACTCCTACAGCAAAGTAGCAGGATATGAAATCAATGTACAAAAATCAATAGCCTTTCTATATGCAACTGACAAAGAAATAGAGAAATAAATAAGGGACACAGTCCCATTTTCAATAGCAAAAAAAAAAAAAAAAAAAACCTTGGAATAACATTATCCAAGGAAGTGAACGATCTCTACAATGAAAACATAAAAACACTCAAAAAAGAAATTGAGGAGGACTTGAGAAAATGGAAAGTCCTCCCATGTTCCTGGATAGGCAGAATTAACATTGTGAAGATGACAATCCAACCAAAGGCAATATACAGGTTTAATGCAATTCCAATTAAAATCCCTATAGTGTTCTTCACAGCAATAGAAAAAATGATCTCAAATTTCATATGGAAAGGCAGAAGGCCTCACATATTCAAACATATCCTCAGCAGAAGAAATACCTGTGGAGTCATCACCATACCTTATCTAAAGCTATATTACAAAGCTTTAGTAATGAAAACAGCATGGTACTGGCATAAAAACAGGAGTATAGACCAATGGAATAGATTTGAGGACCCAGACATTGTGTCAAGCAACTAAAGCTACTTGATATTCGACAAAGCCCTGAACAATATAGGCTGGAAAAAAGATAGCATCTTCAACAAAAGTTGCTGGACAAACTAGACAACCACATGCAGGAAACTGAAACTTGATCCACACATTTCACCATGCTCTACACTCAAATCCAGATGGATCAAAGACCTCAGTATAAGACCAGAAACTCGAATACTACTGGAAGAAAATTTAGGAAGTACGTTCCATGATATAGGAATGGAAAAAGACTTCCTGAACAAAATCCCACTAGCTCACAATCTTAAACAGCCACTCAACCAATGGGTTCACATGAAGATGAATAGTTTCTTTACAGACAAGTATATAATAAGCAAAGCCAATAGATTATCCACAAATGGGAGAAAATATTTGTGGGGTATCCAACTGATAGACGCCTAATCTCTACAATCTACAAAGCACTCAAAAATCTAGGCAGTGAGAAGTCAAACACCCCACTCACAAAATGGGGCAAAGAGCTGAACAGGCAGTTCACAAAGGAGTAAATACAAATGGTAAATACACACTGAAGAAAATGTTCATCATCCATATCATTAAAGAAATGCAAATTAAAAAAAATATGAAATTCCACCTTACCCCAATAAGGATAACAAACATCAAAAAAACAAACAAAAATGTATGCTGGCGAGGCTCTTTAGAAGTAGGAACACTCATCCACTGTTGATTGGAACATAGGATGGTACAACCACTTTGGAGAGCAATATGGAGACTCCTGAAATTGCTGACTATGGAGATACTAACAGACCCACTTATTCCCTTAGTTGGAATCTACCCTAAAACCTTCAAACCACAGGTCAGAGAGATTTGCTCAACCATGTTTATAGCAGCTCAATTCATAATAGCTAAGAGCTGGAATCAATCCAGATGTCCATCACTAGAAGATTGGATAACTAAGATGTGGTATAGCTACACAATGGAATTCTGCACAGAGGTAAGAAAAAATGACACAAAGAAATTGGAGGAAAAATGGTTGAACATGGAATACATCATTCTCGGTGAACTTAATCACAATACACACACACACACACACACACACACACACACACACACACACACACATATATCTCACTACATAGTCTCACTCATCTGCAGCACCTAACCTGAATCTATCCAAGATACCTTACATTCCCAGCAAGCATTTCATGGACTAAACACTAGGATGGATGGTGTGGGAGGGGAGGGCATCAAACAGGAGGGAAACACTAAGCTAGAACCAAACAGCAATGGTACCATATAATTCTACTTCCTAAAAGGTAGACCAAATGGCTGAACCTTCACCAGGCCCTTACAGGAAACACCTGAACCACAAGACACTGGAGAGGGTAGGATGAAGTCTAACCTAAATCTTCTACATCTTCTCCCTCTCTCCCTCCCACTCTCTCTCGTCTCTCTAACTCTTGCATATTAGTTATCTTTTTCCTCATTTTCTTAGTGGGCACTGACCTGTAACTCCCAGTACCAGCATGGGGCTATCATCCACAATGAGCTTTTGATCAGAGAAACCTAAAAGGTTTCCTAAAAGCATGATAGATTTCTGTCAGAGTACTTCATGACCCACCAACGGTTAGTGGTAAGACTCTATTGCTGAAGATACCATATGCAGCTGACAGGTAAAATGGAATGGCATGGCTGGAAGCCACCTGAGAGTCAGTCCCCAGAGAGTCAGCTTGTCTAGTGCCAGAAGGTGCTACATGGGCAACTGGGGGATATGACCAATATCTGTCCAAGCATCTCATGGTCTAACCTACTTAGCAGCAAATAACCTGTTGTGATGCCCACAGGAATGCTATAGTGGCACACAGCCATAGTGGGGAACCAACTTCTCTGATTTGACTAACTGATCCCCTCAGTGGTATGTGACCCATAGCTGGAGCTGGGAAACAAGTCAGAACCATACCCAAACATAAGTCCACTGTCCAATATCAAGCTATCATCAATCATGGGCTACAAGATGGCCTACACCTATTAAATTATCTATAAAAAAAAAAAAGGGTTATCTCATTTGTCCTGGTGCTAACTTACTCTCTGTTGGAGAATCTGCTTCTCTTTTTCAGATAGATTCAGATCCTAAGGAAAGAGCCACCCTATCATACCTCAAAAGGGCCCAGACTGATACTAAGGAAAAGTGGCGAAACAGGCAAGGGTGCTGTTTTCCTGATGAACCTGATACTAGCACAAGGGGGAAGGAGACCAACACAGAGAAAAATCAACTCCTACCAGATCAGAGAGCCAGTGCCTCAGAGGCCCCTAACACCCCATCACTGAAGCAGAACAAAAAATTATCCCAACATGGCTCAGGGAAATATTGTGGAAGAAGAGGTGGAAAGAAAGTCAGAGCCACATGTTGGGTCATGATATGCAGAGATTTATCATATCACTAACTGTGGGCTAACCCCACAATGCACGACCCATATTCCTCAACAAGGAGGGGCCAAGGGAGAGGGGGTAGGTCACAGATGAGCCTAATAATTTTACCAAACTGCCTGTATTTGCTGAATACAAAACTAATAATGAAATGAATAAATCAATAAAATGTATCTCATTGTAAAAAAAAAAATTATGTTTCACATAGTAGTACGTTTGACCCTTCATCACTTCTGGACATCCATCATTGAGTGACTAGTCATTGCTATTGATTTGCATTCTTTTTCCATATTATATTCAACAGAGCACAGATTTCTTCATGTACAGGAAACCTTAGATGTATATTTGCATTTTTTTTTTAAATTTTGTATTTCAAATAATGTTTAAGCTTTCTGGTAGGATCGATTTTCTGTTGCATTCTAAAATAACAATAATGTCTACATGGAAAGCTCTGCTACCTTCCTGTCAGCCCTGTCAGTGAGAGAAAATTATTTTTGTCAAAAATAACAACAAGAGAATTGAGCAACACACGTTTAGCACATACATCCTTATATCCTAGTCTGACTGAACTGTTTCCTAAGGATATCTGGAAAGTGTCAGATTACAGAGCTTTTCTTATGGTGAAGAGTAAAGTGGTTTGGTTTTATTGTAATTGGATTTTTATCATGTAAGTTAAAGAATACATTATTTTTTTTTAATTTTTATTAACATTTTCCATGATTATAAAATATATCCCATGGTAATTCCCTCCCTCCCCACCCCCACACTTTCCCACTTGAAATTCCATTCTCCATCATATTACCTCCCCATTACAATCATTGTAATTACATATATACAATATCAACCTATTAAGTATCCTCCTCCCTTCCTTTCTCCACCCTTTATGTCTCCTTTTCAACTTACTGGCCTCTGCTACTAAGTATTTTCATTCTCACGCAGAAGCCCAGTCATCTGTAGCTAGGATCCACATATGAGAGAGAACATGTGGCTCTTGGCTTTCTGGGCCTGAGTTACCTCACTTAGTATAATACTTTCCAGGTCCATCCATTTTTCGGCAAATTTCATAACTTCATTTTTCTTTACCGCTGAGTAGAATTCCATTGTATAAATGTACCACATCTTCATTATCCACTCATCTGTTGAGGGACATCTAGGCTGGTTCCATTTCCCAGCTATTATAAATTGAGCAGCAATAAACATGGTTGAGCATGTACTTCTAAGGAAATGAGATGAGTCCTTTGGATATATGCCTAGGAGTGCTATAGCTGGGTCATATGGTAGATCAATCTTGAGCTGTTTTAGGAACCTCCACACTGTTTTCCACAATGGCTGGACCAGATTGCATTCCCATCAGCAGTGCAGAAGGGTTCCTTTTTTTCCACATCCCCGCCAACATTTATGATCATTTGTTTTCATGATGGTGGCCAATCTGACAGGAGTGAGATGGAATCTCAATGTAGTTTTAATCTGCATTTCCCTGATGAGTAGTGACGTAGAACATTTTTTTAGATGCTTATATGCCATTCGTATTTCTTCCTTTGAGAACTCTCTATTTAGCTCCATAGCCCATTTTTTGATTGGCTTATTTGATTCCTTATTATTTAACTTTTTGAGTTTTTTGTATATCCTCGATATTAATCCTCTATCAGATATATAGCTGGCGAAGATTTTTTCCCATTCTGTAGGTTGCCTCTTTGCTTTTTTCTCTGTGTCCTTTGTGGTGAAAAATCTTTGTAATTTCATTAGGTCCCAGTGGTTAATCTGTGGTTTTATTGCCTGAGCAATTGGGGTTGTATTCAGAAAGTCTTTGCCAAGACCAATATGTTGAAGGGTTTCCCCTACTTTTTCCTCTAGCAGTTTCAAAGTTTCCGGTCTGATGTTAAAGTCTTTAATCCATTTGGACTTAATTCTTGTGCATGGCGAGAGAGAAGAATCTATTTTCATCCTTCTGCAGATATATATCCAGTTTTCAAAGCACCATTTGCTGAAGAGGCTGTCTCTTCTCCAATGAGTATTTTTGGCATTTTTATCGAATATCAAGTGGCTATAGCTACTTGGGCTTACATCTGGGTCCTCTATTCTGTTCCACTGATCTACATGTCTGTTTTTGTGCCAGTACCATGCTGTTTTTGTTACTATGGCTCTGTAGTATAGGTTAAAATCAGGTATGGTGATACCACCAGCCTCTTTTTTTGTTGCTCAGTATTATTTTAGATATTCAAGGTTTTTTGTGATTCCAAATGAATTTTTGGATTGTTTTTTCTATTTCCATGAAGAAAGCCTTTGGAATTTTGATAGGGATTGCATTAAATGTGTAGATTGCTTTAGGTAAGATTGCCATTTTCACGATATTGATTCTTCCAATCCAGGAACAAGGGATGTTTCTCCACTTTCTAGTGTCTTCTGCAATTTCTCGCTTGAGTGTTTTAAAGTTCTCATTGTATAGATTCTTTACTTCCTTGGTTAGGTTTATTCTAAGGTATTTTATTTTTTTTGATGCAATTGTGAATGGGAGTGATTCTCTGATTTCATCCTCTGTGTGTTTGTTGTTAGCATATATGAAGGCTACTGATTTCTGTGTATTTATTTTGTATCCTGCTACATTGCTGTAGGTTTTGATCAGCTCTAACAGCTTGCTAGTAGAGTCTTTAGGGTCCTTTATGTATAGAATCATGTCATCTGCAAATAATGATAACTTGATTTCTTCCTTTCCAATTTGTATCCCTTTTATGTGTGTCTCTTGCCTTATTGCTATGGCAAAGAGTTCCAAAACTATATTAAATAAAAGTGGGGACAGTGGACACCCTTCTCTTGTTCCTGATTTTAGTGGAAAAGCTTCCAGTTTTTCCCCATTTAGTATTATGTTGGCTGTAGGCTTGTCATAACTAGCCTTTATTATATTGAGATATGTTCCTTCTATTCCCAGTCTCTGTAGGACTTTTATCATGAAGGGATGTTGGATTTTGTCAAATGCTTTCTCTGCATCTAATGAGATGATCATGTGATTTTTGTCCTTCAACCCATTTATGTAATGTATTACATTTATAGATTTGCGAAGAATACATTGTTTTGATGAATTTAATGCCATTAAATTTTTTTGTTGTTGTTTGTTTTTTTGTTTGTTTGTTTGCTTTTCTTTTTGTTTTTCAAGGCAGGGTTTTGCCCTATCCCACGCTGACCTGGAATTTACTATATAGTCTCAGGGTGGCTGTGAACTCATGATGATCCTCCTACCTCTGTCTCCTGAGTGCTGTGATTAAAGTGTGTACCTCCATGCCAGGCCCATTGAAATTTTTAATTTTTTGTTTTGAACATTATATTTTTCTTACTCAAGCAATAGATAGCCACTCTGGGACAAACTGACAGTATGCATGACCACCCACAGAGAAAATGCTTAGACATTATCTGACATTTACATTTGAATGTTTTCCTAGAATTTATATACAAACACAATGAGCTTTATTTTTGTGTTTGGTTATTACTACATTTCTGGATTGCAATAATTGAAGGATATTAGTGATGGTTAGACCTAATGCACAAGCTATATAGGTGGATGTGTGAATTTTACTTTGAAATGCCTTAAGAACTACTGGGGAGATGTGAGATGTTCTTTCAAGAGCTACAACAGGAGCATGCAAGTGACCATGAGCTATGGCTTAGTTGAAGTATGTCACATATATTAAGATATTATGGGCAGAGGAAATAATTTGATTCCCAAGTGGAAAATATATAGACAGTTCTTCATACAGGAGATGCTCTTCATGCAAACTCTCCTATATATTCTGACCAGTATATTCTTCACATGGGAGTAGCTCTTCACCAGAGCTTCCTTGTATATTATAACCAGTAAAGTAGTAGTGGGTACAACTTTATTAGCTTGATTGATAATGCTTCTGAACATTCCTTTAAAGCTTAACTGAGTATGTGTGTACATGTGACCATGGTTGCTCAATTTTCCTTATAAAACAAAACATAACAAAAGATAAAGGTAAAAGCTTTATAGAAATTATTAAGATTAGCTGTAGCTGCATATGAGACAACATCAATTTAACATTAATATATATGTATATATATGTTATCAGTTAATAATATATAGGATGTTATTCTCTTAAGTAAGCAATTTCAAGGTTCCTAGTGGAGGTTCAGGAGTTCAACTATCACATCAACTCTCAAAATTACCAAGAAAAGAAAAGGAGGATAAGACCAGCCCCTACACCTAAAGATAACTCACAAAACTATACACTACTTCTCCTCCTATCTCCTTGTCCCTATAGGACAGTCAGACTTTTAAAATTAGTTAAATTTTAATTCACTAACAGTAAGTCAGCAAGTGCATAATTTACTCCTATATCACTAGAGTAGACAAATTGGATGTTGAGGATCAGGTAAAAAAATAGTCACAGTCCTTGGAGTTTTCTTTCCTGTCTGTTGTGTTGTGTCTGCTAACTTTCACAGTGTTGGTCAAAGTTCTTGAAAAGGTTTAAGCTTCAAATCTCCATTCAGTTGAAAAATAAAGTTTATTTCCATAGTATTTCAACTTCAGGAAACTGTATACTTCTTTGATACTAAGTAAATGACAACATCTTAAAGCCCAATTGTGCTTTAGAGTCCGATTTACCTTAATGAAATTTTTGTGCCTTGTACACTTTGTGAGACACTGAGAATGAAAAAAAAAAAGCAAATCATTTATCATTATTACAATAGGTTTTACTCTTCAGTCCCCCATGAAAGTATCAGGGAATGATCAGGAGTATCCAAAACCATTCTTGGAGATACCAATTCTGATTTTGTCTTTAGTTTTATGTTTTATATATTAAGGTTTTACAGCCTTTTCTTTTACAGATAACTCATGCAATAAACTCACAAGTTTTTGAGAGGAGTACACTTGAAAGTTTATACAAATGCTTTGATATCTAGAGTTACCCATTTTCCAGCTTCAATATATATTTTTTCTGTCCTTTCTCTTAACAACCAAGGAAAAGTTTATCCTTCAAGGCTGTCTGCTATCCCAGTAGTACTCCATAGTAAGAACAGCTATTATCAATCAAAATAGGAAAATTATACTACGATAATGTAAGGGTTTAAGAATTGCTGAAGAAAGACCCCAGACTCAAAAAGTATGCAAAAGCAAAGAGTGTTTATTTTGCAGAATCAACCTGCCTGTGGGGTCAACCATTCATGCAAAATGGCAACCTTGAGAGGAGCTCACAGGATCCTTTTAAGCACAGTTAGAGGAATTTTGGTGGGCTTAGTCTTTTCTAATATGATTGACTAATTTGAACAGTAGCTGTATTTGCATTCTTTTGATTGGTCCCAAGGTTTTTGCAGGCTAGGTCTAGGGGAACTTCAGAAGGGTTAGGTAATTTTTCAAATGATTGGCTAGGCAAGCAGCAATTACAGTTGTGTATCTCTGATTGGTTGGGGCAGAAGGGTTACAAAAGGCATGAAAGGGACATGTCTCCAGGAATTGATTCAGCACCTGGGCAGTTATCTTTTCCAGCCACATTTCAGGTTCACTGTTGATTAACAGCCTGCCCTTTGTCAGAAGTCTTGCTGGCCCCTCCCAAAAACTGGAACTTAGGCCTAGTTAGGGTGGCACCTTACTGAAGCCTGCCATGGCGTCAGTTTGGTCCCTTCAGTAACAAAATCTGTCTCACCAACTTAAAACAAAACAAAACACAGGAATTATTTCTTTCTGACTTTACAATTATAAGTTCTCAGTCATCAATAACCTCTGTACTGTATAGTCACTCAAGCACCCTGGTTGTCCATTTTTGTAGTGATATATTTTCTGCCAAAACTTTCAGTGTGCTGCAGAGAAGGTGAGAGCTCAGGAGAAGATCCCTGATGATAAAAATCTTCAGGTGGAAAATAGTTGGCCAGAACTGGTCACATGATTGCTACAGACCAGTAGAAGATTCAAAAGGACAATATTGACTTGCTTGGAAACCAAAGGAAAGTAGCAATTCATGGGACTAGAAGACATTCTCTAATATCTTTTCAACATACAAAGTTAACTAAAGCACCTTAAAACTTATTGCCCTGGGCTAATAAATGTAATATCTTCGATTGCCTTTTTGATTAATTTAATCATGCCTTTTAACAACATACTTTACTGAATATATAAGTATGTTTTACAAATACAACAAATTAAACACATATCATTGTGGCAATTCTTAAAACCACCTAAATATCCTGACAATGTAAAAAAATAAAATGATGTTATACTTTACAACCAAGCATATAAATCAATTATGTAATCAAAGAGTTATAATTAAAATCACAAGTTAACCTATAACTTTAACAGTTCTAATTTTATTTAGCAAAACAAAGGCATTTGCTGGCTGTGGTGGTGCACACCTTTAATCCCAGCACTCAGGAGGCAGAGGTAGGAGGATCACCATAAGTTCGAGGCCACCCTGAGAATACAGAGTGAATTTCAGGTCAGCCTGAGCTAGAGTGAAACCCTACCTTGAAAAACCAAACAAACAAACAAATAAAAACAAATGATCTCATAATAATACTGTAAAAATATTAACAAACCATTGCAAGTAATACCAATTATAAATCATCCCACATATCTCTGAAATAAAAGATAATTCCCTAAGGAAATAATTATCTAACCTAAGATTGTTTGGAATAATCTTCCAAACATTTGTGCTACTTCCTCCTATGCTTGAAGAAGTGTTTTAATTACCTGAAGTACCTATTGAGCAACTAGCCACTTTCTCTTCTGTGACAGTGATAAAACTCCCTTAGCTAATTTGTCATGCATAACAGTGGTCCAGTACAAAAGCCTGGCCTGTACTACCCTATCAGGATCAGAGTCATAAACTGTTTGCATATTAAATTAGATATTACAAGTCAGGCATGGTGGTTCGTATCTTTAATCACAGCACTCAGGAGGCTGAGGTAGGAGCAACACTGAGTTCAAGGCCAGCCTGGGCTAGAAAGAAAACTTGTTTTGATTCAGAGAAAGTGGGACCAGGGTTAAGGGGCATAAGACCTTTGCTAAAAGATACCAATAAATAAATAAATGAAAATTTTAATCTTTTACCCAGGTAAGCTCTCTACTTGATTAGATTCAGTGTAACTCTTTACTGTTTTAGTATGTGCTTCACTCTTTCTAATTAGAGGAGATTTAAGGTAAATGACACCTTATGGACGATGAGAATCACAGTTAACTTTGCTTCATAATTGGGCACCTAAGGATTAACACCATGGACAAATGAAAGAGAAAACAATAGAAACACAAGGAAATTTTGGCAAACTATTATTAATAACTGGATTAGGCCAACTAATAGCAAATAACTTATATTTGGAACTCTTAATTTGTAGTTGACTATAATATAACCAACAATTAGAAAATGTACTGTTCCTGAAAGGATACTTGGAACAAGTACAGGGCAAGAATAAAGAAGAATGATTAATTTAAAAGATATTAGAATTGCTATGTGTTCTAGTTATAATGCATTACAGTAAGGTATTAAAAACAAAAACTAATTTAAAAGAAAACATATATTTGGAAATAAGTAGGCATGACCAAAGTCAAGTACATTTCCAAAGACACTTCCTGCTAACCAAATGGATGAGAAAGAAAGCCAAAAGAAAAGTAACACATTTTTTTTTTTTTGTTCATTTTCTTTATTTGTTTGACAGCGACAGACAGAGAAAGAGGCAGATAGAGAAAGAGAGAGGATGGAAGTGCCAGGGATTCCAGCTACTGTGAACAAACTCAAGACACATGTGTCCCCTTGTGCATCTGGCTAATGTGGGTCCTGGGGAATTGAGCCTCAAACCAGGGTCCTTTGGCTTCACAGGCAAGCGCTTAACCACTAAGCCATCTCTCCAGCCCAAGTAACACATTTTTAATATTGAACAGTAACTTAGCTATTGCAGTTCAACTAGTAGTTGGAAATAAATTTAATAAATAAATGTTCATTTCAGTAGGGAAATTTGAAAAAAATATTGAGGTTATCTTTGATTTAAGATGATAGAAGGGAACAAGTAATTTCACCAAAAGTATACAAGTAAGATTAGAAATATGGTTCAGTGGTTAAAGACAATTGCTTGCAAAGTCTGAAGGACAAGGTTCAATTCCTCACTACCTATTGAAAGAAAGAAGCACAAAACAGGGCATGTATCTGGAGTTTATTTGCAGAAGCAAGTGGCCATGGAGTACCCTCTCTCCATCTCTCTTTCTCCTTCTTCTCTCTCCCAAATAAATAAATATTTTGAAAAATAATTTAATTCACAGCAATAATGTATGGTAATGGGAAGGGAGTTTGAAACTACTTCAAATAAATTTTCATTTGATGTAACAAAGATGTCTAAAGAATATTGTGGTGGTGATCCTGGTTGTCAAATTGACAGTACAGACTAGTCTTGATGAAAAGCACTTGTGTGCTGATGGAAATGCTTATATTTTGATATATGGGTGTAGTAGTTTGAATAGATGGCCCCCAATATATTCAGTTTATTGTTTATAGTTTGCATCTGCAACCACCTGGCTGGAGGGGGATCTTAAGGTGTGGTGATGGGTCTCAGATTTCAATCTAAAGATTTGCAAAGTGTGCTTAGCTGGAGTTCCTGAAGTGTGCTATGCTGTGTGGCTTTTGGCTTATACTTCTCTCTCTCTCTGCTTGGACCTGTGAAGGCAGGCCAGCTTCTTCTGCCATTTATGGAACTTCCCCTGGATCTGTAAGCTTCCATAAATATCCCTCCCTCCATAACTGTGCCTGGTCTGGAAGTTCATCTCAGTGAACCTGAAGCTGGCTGCTATATAATTTGGTACCGAGGAGTGGACTGAGATGAACCTGACCATGTGGATGTTGGTCTTTTGGAACCTTTGTTTTAGAGGAATGGGCGTGGACATGGTGCTTGCAACTGAAGATGTCTTCTGGAGTGGTAAGCCATGTTTTATAGGCTATTCTGATCAGAGTTTAAGAATGCTAAGTGCAGACAGCATTGAACTTTGAGGCTTGGCTTATGAGCTTTCTAAGGGGAAGGAAAGACTACAGAGGACTTTGTTGGAACTGGGCTACTGGCAAAAGGGCTGGCTGAATTCTGTTGCTGAGGCCCAGAGAGTCTGATCAAGGTTACATTTGTTATGGACTGATGTGCTTGGCTAGGGATATTAGACTGAGGGATTTAAGATTTTAAGCTGGAAAACTTTTAAGTAAGTTAAATTTACTGGCACAGAGACTGGCTTTAGATTACTAAAGCTGCTTTTTTCAACACATTAGCAATCAAAGAAGATGGTCCAATTGCTTTATATTAAAACAATGAAAACTATGCCTGAGGAAAGACTATCATAGAAATGCACAGTCTTTTGGAAAGAGTTGACTGGAGAAGGAACCTGCTTTTCAAGGTTAGGATTTATTTTGTCCCTGAATTAAGAATATGGCTGTATCCTGTATACATGGTATTGGACTCAGAAGCATGGAAGATATGAGGAGTGGTCATGAATTGCACACGGTTCCAGGAGATGCTGCTGAGATATGTCATGAGGCAGGGCATGATTCCCTGATAGGTTGAAAGAGCCTTTGGAAGATGGACTGTGGTTTGCATGAAGACATCAAGATGTTTTGGATATACCAGGACTATGCAAGTGCTACCATAGAGTACACTGTTAGCCTGAGATGGAAGTGTTCCTTGGCTACTCTGCCCAGCTGGAGGGGCAGAATTGAAAAATCTGGAGACTGTCAGTATTTGGTTGTATTGGACGTGAACTGCAGAAGTTTGATGTTTGTTTGATGGTGGTTGAGTTTGCATTGTTTTAGTCTCTCCTTGCTATGCCTTATACAAGTTGAAAATGTTTACTCTGTACTTTTATATGTTAGAAATGTTCAATTTGTTTGATTTTACAGGTCTTAATATCTTAAATTGGTCAAGACTGTGGGGACCTTTGAAATTGAACTGAGTACAATTAACAATGTATGATGGTTATAAATCTATTGGGGGCCAGAGGCAGAATGTGGTAGTTTGAATAGATGGCCCCCAATATAATCAATTCTTTATTGTTTATAGTTTGCATCTGCAGCCACCTAGCTGGAGGCAGTATCACTGGGTGGATATTAAGGTGTGGTGATGGGTTTCAGATTTCAATCTAAAGATATGCAAGGTGTGCCTAGCTGGAGTTCCTGAAATGTGCTGTGCTGTGTGGCTTTTGGCTTGTATTTCTCTCTCTCTGCTTGGGCCTGTGAAGGCAGGCCAGCTTCTTCTGCCATTATGGAACTTCCCCTGGATCTGTAAGCTTCCATAAATATCCCTCCCTCCATAACTGTGCCTGGTCTGGAAGTTCATCTCAGGGAACCTGAAGCTGTCTGCTACAGTGGGAGAGTGACTCAGGGGAAGGACTCACCCTAGTTAGAACAGCATCCTCAGGAGAGGGCAAACTGCTTAGATCAGCCAGGGAAGTGGAAAGAAGGTGACATGAAAATCAGGAAGATGCTTTCTGTTGCAGTCCGGTTCACATTGCTGAAATTACCCAACCAAGAGTAGCTTCTGGGAAAAAGAGGTTTATTTTGGCTCACAGGCTTGAGGGGAAGCTTCACGATGGCAGGGGAAAAACGATGGCATGAGCAGAGGGTGGACATCACCCCCTGGCAAACATAAGATGGACCACAGCAACAGGAGGGTGTGCCAAACACTGGCATGGGGAACCTGGCTATAAAGCCCTTAAGCCCGCCCCCAACAATATACTCCCTCCAGGAGGCATTAATTCCCAAATATCCATCAGCTGGAAACCTAGCATTCAGAACACCTAAGTTTATGGGGGACACCTGAATCAAACCACCACATTCCGCCCCTGGCCCCCATAAACTGATATCCATACATGATGTAAAATACAATGCATTCATCTCATTTTAAAAGTCCCCATAGTTTTTATCAATCCCAATGATGTTCATATATCCCCATAGTTCAAGATCTTTTAACTGAGCCATAATACGAAAAAAATAACCTCAAAAAACCCATAATGGCACAGAATAAATATTCACACTGCAATAGATGGCATTGGGCATAGCAAAGAAACATTCAACCAATACAAGATTTAAACAACCAGGGCAAACATCAAACTCTGTAGCTTCAAGTCCAGCAAATCTAGCCAGTGACAAGTCTTCAAGTCCGATAATTCTAACCAGCAACAAGTCTCTGGCATTCCAATTCCGCCCCTCCAGCTAGGCTACTCACAGTCCTGGAAAACTTCATTGGGGCCGGCAGCTCCTCGGCAGCCATCTCATGGTCCCGGCATCTCCACTGGGTCTCCACTGCAAACCACGGTTCATCCTCATGGCCCCATGGGGTCTCTATGCAGGCAACCAGCAAACCCACTTCATACTGCCCATGGCCATTTCCAAAACACAAGACCATGTTGCAAACTCAATGACCCTCTTTCCAGCATTTCTTATACTCCACAATACCAGGTAGGGTGCCAATTTGTTAATCCAGGGGGGAATAAAGCAGACTTTGAAGAACAAGACAGTCCTTGAGCACTCAGGCCATTTCAAAAGAGTTTACATTCTTCTTGTCACCCCAGCACAGGTCAGCTAGCCCAGTCTCATAGGTTGTAATCTCTCACTTGCAGCTGAACGGGCAACAGTTCACCCAAAGATTTTTCTTTCTGTGCCACATCCCTCTGCACACACCAGTTCATTTCTACGCAAAGCAACCCTGCACAACTTCTCAGGACATGGGCATAAGAGCAAGCTTCTCACACAAACTGCTAGCCCAGTCCAGGCAAAGCTCTTTCTCACCTTCATAAGCCAAACCTCACAGTCCATAGTTCTTACTGCATTCAGGTCTTGCAGCTCAGACCAGAAAAGTCCATCAAGCTGTACTTACAGCACTGCAAGGCATCTCTTAGGCCAAGGTTTCAACTCTTTCCACTTTCCTCTTGAAAATCAGATCCAAAAGGCCAAAGCCACACAGTCAGGTGTCTAGCAGCAATCCCACTCCTCGGTACCACTTTACTGTTGCAGTCCGGTTCGCATTGCTGGTAGAAATTACCCAACCAAGAGTAGCTTCTGGGAAAAAGAGGTTTATTTTGGCTTACAGGCTTGAGGGGAAGCTTCACGATGGCAGGGGAAAACGATGGCATGAGCAGAGGGTGGACATCACCCCCTGGCAAACATAAGATGGACCACAGCAACAGAAGGGTGTGCCAAACACTGGCATGGGGAACCTGGCTATAAAGCCCTTAAGCCCGCCCCCAACAATACACTCCCTCCAGGAGGCATTAATTCCCAAATATCCATCAGCTGGAAACCTATCATTCAGAACACCTAAGTTTATGGGGGACACCTGAATCAAACCTTCACACTTTCTTAGGGATGGAGTCTATCTCTTCTGCTGCTACAGCTGCAGCTGCCGGGTAACATCAGGTTCTAGCTACTTTGGCACTTCAACTTGGGCTCAATAAGCACTCCAAGGAGCTTCCAAGCTTTCAGCATTTACTGGTATTGTGAAGTAATGTCACTAAACTGAGAAGCTAGTTTTCAGCCTCTCCATAAAGCAATGGACTACCTATCCCCAATTGTGTAAGCCAATCTAATAATTCCCATTTTATAATCTATGCATGTGTTCATACATGTATATTCTATTAGTTTTTATCCCTCTGGTGACTACTGCCCAATACAAATGTACTATTAAGGATCATTAAAGGCCTGAGGATGGGATCCATATTAAATAGACCTAATTATTTTACTACCTTTTAAAACCCAACTAAAACATCAATACTGAAAACTCTAAGTCACATGAATTCAAAGGAAAGTAAAATAAGAGAAAAATAATTGCAGCATTTTTTTTGCATTTGGAAAGCAGATTAAATTTTTTGAGATGCTACAAGGGAAAAGCCCAAACTAAAAATAGCTAAAATAATGAGGTACAGTTTAGATTCATAATGCCATTTAACATGCTCTACCCTGAGTCATATGAACACTTCCACACTGGTAAAACAATCTAAGCCCTACTCACTGCAGATGGTCAAGACAGGCCTTTGGCTGATAAGTAGCAGTAGCATACTGAAAGTACTGTACAAAACAGAAGGATTAGCAGGGCGTGGTGGCGCACGCCTTTAATCCCAGCACTTGGGAGGCAGAGGTAGGAGGATTGCCATGAGTTCAAGGCCACCCTGAGATGACAGAGTTAATTCCAGGTCAGCCTGGACCAGAGTGAGACCCTACCTTGAAAAACCAAAACAAACAAACAAACAAACAAACAAAAAAAACAGAAGGATTAGTCTTAAAAGTAAAATTATTATAAATTTTTCCTGATATAAAATATATAGCATATAATTTTAATTTATAGTATTTTTTTACAATAAATCCATACAGCCAATTCATTTATACAGAGTAATTTAAGTAATCATTTCTGTCTTCCAAACCTTGTATTTGTAATAAATCTAAGATTGCAACTGGAAGAGTTCCAATATCAATATTGATTATTTTTGTTTGCTCAAGGAAAAAGGCAAAATTGAGGGCACAAAGACATCTCTAGGCACTTCATTGGTCAGTGACAACAATAACTTTATTTCTCCAACAGAAAACAGCTTTCAAATACTGGAATAATATTTCTTCACTTCTGTACAATATACAATGTAACTGCTAGCCTGTTTACATTTTAGGGGCATTGTTAACATATTCAGCATCCCTTTATTTGGTTCTAAATATCACACAAACCAAGCAGCCAGGTTTTCCCTGCTCACATTGAATTGGTTAATTCTTTGAAAACACGACCAATTAAATAAAAATAACATAATACAAAACATAAAAAGGAAAGAATGAATCTACCACTGGACAATCCTTTAAGGCCACCTATGTGAAGGTCATTATCAAGTGTCCTCTTACAAATTCAAATTTCCACTGTGCTTTTCTTTCTCTTGGCTATTAGGCAACAACAAAATCTTCTAGTGTATGATAAGAGTAGGTCACTTAAAAACTCAGAGAAGAAAAAATACTGTAGATTTAAGAAATATGCACATTTATATGGAGACATAAGAAATCATCAGTATTCTCAGAAATAAGAGAAGATACTATCAAAGACACTCAAAAAGAGTCAGAAGATATTTTCTAGAAAAGAAAAAATCAAATAGAATGGAAAAGAAAGGTAAAAGGTATAGGTATGAAAATTAGAGGACCAGTCCTTGTGATCCAAGATCCCGATATAACAAATTCTGAGTAGAGTGTTGGTGAAACAAGCTTGTTATCCTGAAGATCACGGGACTGGCATAGGAGGACCAAAAGATAAAAGCCAGCCTGTGCTAATAGTGAGCTCTTCCTTTCCAGAAAGAAAGAAAGAGGAAGGTAGGGAGAGAGGGGAGAAAAAAAGAAAGAGGAAAAGAAGTACATTGTTAGCATCAAGGATAGGAAATGACCCTAGGATTGGAAGACAATGAGTTTTATGCATGGCAAGCCAAAAGTGTGCTGATGTAATACATGGGAATTTACCCTTACCTTGTTTTTAAAGTTTAGAACATGAGGAAACCAGAAGTATACAGCAGCTTTCAGAAAGAAGACCTTTCAAATGCACAATTAAAAAGGATTAGCTATAATGTTACTTTAACCTCAAAAAAAAAAAAATCATGTGATGTTATATGAAGGTAGAAAAGCTGCTTTAAAGATCTGAAGATGGGGCTGGAAAGATGGCTTAGTGGTTAGGCGCCTGCCTAAAAAAAAAAGGACCAAGATTTGATTCCGCAGGACTCATATAAGCCAGGTGTAAAAGGTGGTCCATGTGGGCTGGAGAGATGGCTTAGCACTTAAGCGAAGCCTAAGGACCCCGGTTCGAGGCTCGGTTCCCCAGGTCCCACGTTAGCCAGATGCACAAGGGGGCGCACACGTCTGGAGTTCGTTTGCAGAGGCTGGAAGCCCTGGCGCGCCCATTCTCTCTCTCCCTCTATCTGTCTTTCTCTCTGTGTGTCTCTCTCAAATAAATAAATTAATTAATTTAAAAAAAAAAAAAGGTAGTCCATGTGTCTGGAGCTCCTTTGCAGTTGCTGGAGGTTCTGGGCTCTGGCCTGGCATGACCATTCTCTCCCTCCCTCCCCCACTCTGTCTTTGTCTCTCTCTCTCTCTCTCTCTCTCTCTCTGTGTATATCTTCCTCTCAAATAAATAAATAAAATATAAAAAAATCTGAAGTAGTTGTAAAATGCACCAACGTTGTTAGTAAAATAGGAAAGTTAGTAATAAGCTGAAGGAAATGAAAGTGGATATCCTGAAAAAAATCCATTGTTAATATAATCATACTTAATATGTCAACTAATTTTTTGAAGATGGTGCAGAGAGCTTAGCAAAATGACTTAAAGTTATGAAATTATGTTTAGAATCAAAATCATTCTAAATAATAACCAATAAGTGTACTTGCATGCAGCATTGCAAAACATATGCCCAATTTTCAATAGCTTAGATATTCTAGTGCTGTTTCAGAACCTTTCAGAATAGGAAGAATTAATAGAGAAAAGAAGTATATTTAAGACAAAAACAAACTGTAACATAAGACGCCTGTGTCAGTAGTAAGATGTAAAATCACATAATAAACAGTATGGGCATAGTTACTTGAAAAAGAAAAATATATACAATATACTACTCATAGGACATAGGGCAGTATTAATTATAAATAAAGTGTACTTTCTTCAGTGGGGAAAGACATTTTAGGCATAAAATAAAGGGAGTGGACTCCAGTTGGCCATACTCAATACTCTAAAAGTATTCCTATTCAGGCCAATGATCCAACTGAAAGTTTTTTTTTGTTTTGTTTTGTTTTGTTTTTCATGTGAGAGCTACAATTGTTCCATGGTGAAGCTGAAAGATGCCATATTTGGTGTAAATTTTTATCCTACATTTGCATACCATATTCATGCCACAACTCCTTCTGGTTATATAAACAGGCTAATCAATATTATTATAATCTTAGACCCCACAAAAATCTTCCCCTGAGATATGATTTCTTTCCTACTTGTGATCTTTCTCCCAGGTAGAACAGTCAGAGCTGGTGGCCAAATAGGAAGGAGGGACAGCAGAGTAACCAAGAGAGGAAGAGATACAGAATAGAGGCAGGTATTGTAGGAATCACAATCTTCTGAGATAATAACAGGCTTCTAAAATACAGAGGAAATGAGAGAAAATGGAAAGTCAAAGCCATAGAAAATAGAAGGCTGTGAAAAGCCCATGATGAGACAACAATCACTGGAATATTCCAGAGAGCAGCCAATCCCTAAATGAGACACTTCACACTTAAGTGGGTTGGAAGCATTATCCACTGCTGGAGAAGCTGAAGTCTAACCACCCAGAATTATTAGCTGGCATTGAATGCTGCCACTGCTACTTGCCACTGAAAGAAAAGTGTTACACTAGCTTCTGAGCACTGGGCCACTAGATTTACCATACAGTCCCAGGTCTCAGGGTTGGAACTGTAAACTTCTGAGACTATCACCCAATTCATAAACCTTTGGCACTCAAGGGCTAACACTAGATATCCTTGGCAATTTCATTGCAGATGTCTTAAAGGAAAAATAAGTTAGGAACTCAATGATACACTGTGCAGATATTCTTTCTTTTCATATTTATTTTACAGAGAAAGAGGGCAGAGAGGGAGAGAGAGAGAATAAATGGGCATGCCAGGGCCTTCAGCCACTTCAAATGAACTCCAGATGCCTGCCCCTCCCCCTCGTGCATCTGGCCAACATGAGTCTTAGGGAATCAAACATGGGTCCTTTGACTTTGTAGCAAACGCCTTAACTGTTAAGCCATCCCTCCAGCCCAGATATTCTTTCTTATATGAAGCAAACAAAGTTAAGGTTGGCATCCCCTAAATGTCTTTTAAAAATATTTCTGAGGCTGCTATACATTTATGAATTTGGACCTTGCTCTACAAAATTCCTCAAATATAACCATATTCATATTCAGGAAATCCAGGTTTCCATCTGAGTATAAAGGACCCCAGACAGTTGTTTGAAAACAATTTCAGCAATGATTGTATCTAATGCATAGACAGACTCAGTGTGAATCAATAGATACAGCATCTCTCCAATTCCTAGCTTTTATCCTGAATATGAAAGCAAAGTTTCATGTAGCTATCTAAAATGTCCCTTTTGTTTATATATGTACATTACAAAATGTATATGCTAGAAAATTCAGCATATTAGCTATTTATTATTGTATAATTTAGTGTTATGAATTATATACATGCCTGTTCAACTATCACCAGATTTGATCACCAAACCCCTTTCAGGACCACAAAAATAGTAACCTCATGTGGAACTTTGAATAGATGTTCCCCACTTGATTCAGGAGTTTTATTCAAGCAGTAACTTAGATATCCAGCTGTCTGGCTGCAGAGGTGTCACTGTGGACTGATCCTAGGATACAGCCCAAAAGGTGTGTTTGGGAATAGTGGATCTGAATTCCAGTTAAAGATATGCAGAGTTCATGAGCTCTGCCTGAGCTTCCTGGAGTGTGCTTACTTATAGGGTTGGTGGTATTTCTGTCTGCATGGACTGCTGACAGGAGGCCAACTTCTTCCTTCATTGTGAAACTTCCCCTGGATCTGTAAGTTTCAATAAATCCTGTTTTATTTCCCATAAACTATATCTGCTGTGGAGGTTCATGCCAGCAAAGTGAAGCTGACAAAAATATCTCATAACTAAGCAACAATTCCCCCAAACTCTCCTCCTGGGCCCTATTTTCTAATAAGGGTAATGACAGAATCTTTGTCCCTCTGTGTTTGACCTATTTTACTCAGAATTGTGTCTTGAAGACTCATCTATGTTTAGACCTGTACTAGGAGTACATTCTTCTTTATGTTTTTGTATTCATCCACTGAATTTTATTAAACTGGATTTTAAAATCAGTACTTAATCAATTAGTTACAAGATTATTTTAATTTCACATTTGGAATATTTGATATTTTGTACATTGCTGCCATAATAAGCATAAGGTATCAATTCCTTCATGTTGAGGTTATTCAAATTATAAAAACTTTACCTAATGTCTATGTATACAAAGGAAGAAAAAGTTGGTTTCCCCATTATAAACCCCATTATAGGGCTGGAGGGATGGCTTAGCAGTTAAGGCATTTGTCTGCAAAGCCAAAAGACCCAGATTTTCTTCCCCAGGACGCACGTTAGCCAGATGCACAAGGGGTGCATGCATCTGGAGTTCATTTGCAGTGGATGGAAGCCCTGGTGAGCCCATTCTCTCTCTCTCTCTCTCTCACTCTCTTTCTCTGTAAAATAAATAAATAAATAAAAATAAAATATTTTTTAAAGCCATTATACTTAAGGAATTTCATACAAGAAGATACAAATTCCAAAATCTGAAGAAGTCTCTAATGTATTTTTGAAAGGACATTTGAAAAATGTTATGTTTAAATTACTTTTTTTTTTTGCTTCATATAAGAAAGGAGATATACGTTGGTTACATTGAAGTTATAATTTATTTTCACTTGAGATATTTATCAAGTACATAAAAATAAAATATAAATATATAATTACTATTCAAACTACTTATGTAGTTTAACATATTGGTTAAAGGTGAAGAATTTTCTCTGAAAGCAGAAGTAGGAAGAGACATAAAGAAGAATTAAAATCTACTGCTTGTAGATTACCTTCTCTGTCAGCAGTTTTTCTTAAATACATTTGTATAAAGTTGTTTTGTATTACTAAAACATTTTATTTTAGTATTTATTTATTTTAGTAACTATCTTGATTATTAGGATTATTGTTTTGGATAGTTTTGATATTTAACAGGTAAACATTCAATAAGCATTGTATCCTACAGTATGGAATTACACATTTTCTTTGACCTTATTAGCATTTCTGTGTCCTTACCTTAAAATTTCCTCATATAAGTTATCCCTGCTTTATTTTATTTTCCCTTCCTGCCAAGGTTTATGGAGATAGATAGATAGATCGATCAATAGATAGATAGATAGACAGATAGATAGGAGTGACTTAGACTCTGACTCCATTGAATTTCTTTCATACACACCTTGAAAATATTTGCTATTATTTCACAAGTGCCTGTCATGCTACAGGGAGGTACTGGAACCTTTAAAAACCAGGGTTTAGTGACAGGTTTCAGGTCACCTGGGCATACCTTCAAAGGAGATTATGGGGCATGAGGGCTTCTGTGATGTCTTTTGCTTTCTAGCTGCCATGATGGAGTTGATAAATTATGGAAGAAAATCTCTGTACTTTCTTATTGTTCTGGGCTAATACAAGGCCAGAAGCAACTTAAGGATGGGAAGGGGTTTTGTCAGCTTATATTAAGGCAGAGAAAACATGGCAAGCAGACTCATCACATTTCTGCCAGGTAGCAGAGAAAGAATAAAAGTTGGGGTTGTAGGCTTCCAGCATTCCACTTCCTCCAACAATGGACCAAGTGTGAAAACACATGAAACTATGGGGAGTATTTCACATGCAATACATACAAATATCTAGAAGTATAGCTAAAATAAACATTTCCTTTTTTTTTTTTTTTTTTTTAAAGGGGGATCTCACTCTAGCCGAGGCTGACCTGGAATTCACTATGTAGTCTCAGCCTGGCCTCAAACTCACAGCGATCCTCCTACCTCTGCCTCCTGAGTGCTGGATTAAAGGAATGCACCACCACAACTGGCAAAATTTCCTTTTTCAAGTTGATTTATCTCAAGTACTTTTAACAAGAACAGACAGCTGACTAACATAATCTCCAAATAGAGAATTACTAAAAGATGACTGCAAATTTATATTGTGAAATATAATAAAGTGCTGTTAAAAATCTTACATTCACATCTCTTGAATTTTCTGTTTTTCTTACTGGATTTTTTTTTATTTTTTGAATAAATTACTCTTAATATAATGTCTTATTATTTGTCTCATTTCCTGTTATTCAACAAACTTTCAATCCAATGATACAAATCTCTATTTAGTATTAGAAGCTTTATCTGTAATGTGCTTGATGTTTTTCTTCCTCATGTGATGATTTTGCCACTAGTTCTATCTTGTTCTCTTAGATCTCATAATTATTTAATTTTATATTATTATATATATATATTTTATTTTTAATAAATTTTTATTAACATTTTCCATGATTATAAAAATAATATCCCATGGTAATACCCTCATCCCCCCCACTTTCTCTTTTGAAATTCCATTCTCCATCATATCCCCTCACCATCTCAATCAGTCTCTCCTTAATTTTGATGTCATGGTCTTTTCCTCCTCTTATGTCTTGTGTAGGTAGTGTCAGGCACTATAAGGTCATGAATATCCAGGCCATTTTATGTCTGGAGGGAGCACATTGTAAGGAGTCTTACCTTTCCTTTGGCTCTTACATTCTTTCTGCCACCTCTTCCGCATTAGACTCTGAGCCTTGGAAGTTGTGATCAAGATGTTACTCAGTACTCCTGTCACTTTTTTCCAGAACTATGATACCTTCAGAGTCATCCCAAGGTCACTGCCATCTGAAAAGAGAAGATTCTCTAGTCAAAGTGAGAGTAGTCTTAATATAAGGGTATAAATATTAAGAGAAGTGCTTACTGGGCAGTTTGATAAGCATAGTATATACATTTTTCCAGACATCAGCAGATGTTACACCCCTAGGGCTCATGACTATCCATGTTTTAAGTTTTCAGTATTGTAGATGTGTTTCCCCTCATGGAGTGGGCCTCCAGTCCAATTGGAGGGTAGTTGGTTTCCACCATGACAGACGTGCCACTATTGTACCCATTGGCTCATTTGGTCTGGCTGGCCAACTATAAGGCTTGTAGTGTCCTCTGTTGAGTACCTTCACTCATGGTATTTCTTTCTCCCATTGAACTACAGGTAGAATGGATTCATCCAGATTTCTGTCACCTGGTCTACATGGAGGAGGTTATCAGCTCAGTTCCAGAAGGATTTCTCAGTGGCCTTGCAGCCCAAGTATGTGGAGCCTTCAGCAATAGGGTCTTACCATCTATTCCTGGTGGGAAACCAAGGGTTTTGGCAATGGCCTATAATATTTTGGAGGCATCAGGGATCTCCTTGGCCAACAACTCACTGGAGGTATCCCATCCCTACTGAAAAATTTCTAACAATGATCTATGGCACCTTAGTGTTCCATTGTCCGAACCCAGAGAATTCCATATGATTTATTTGCATCCTCTTAGATTTTGTTTAGCCCTCCCACTACCTGTCCTTTACTCAGTCTCTTCCCCTGACCTCACTTTGGGCCTTTTCACCCCCGTTTATCTATTTTTCTACTTACATATATACAATACCAACCCTCCTCCGTTCCTTTCTCTTCCCTTTATATCTCCTTTTTAATTTACTGGCCTCTGCTACTGAGTTTTTTTTTTTATCATCTAGATTAAGTTTGATTTTTCTGAATTTGAGTTTGAGATGCCTTCTGTTTCTTAGTTTATTTTTGGAGCTTGTGATCATATTTTTTCATTTCAGGGAAATAGTTTCAAAACTCAGGATTATTTCTTTTGTTTTTATTTTGATCCTTGATCCTTGGCATGAATTCCTTCCAAACTTAATATAATATTTCATAGGGAATTTTAATAAAAATGTTACCAGATGTTTCAGGATCGTTTAAAAAATAATTCTATTTTCTTTGTGTATTTATTAGTAGAATACTATCATCTTCCTTATCTTCTTCATCATAAGTGATTGTGTCTTATTCCACCATTAGGAGTTAAGCCTTATTTTCTATGGCTTTAAGGCCTTGTTTAAAGACAACAGATCCAGATGAAAAAAGAAAAGGAATGACAACTTGAGGGTAGCCCTGCTCTGGATTCCACAGGAGGCTGGGAAATACCACTAAGCCATGGTTGGATGATATCTTCAATCTATATTGTGAAAGAATAGGAAGTGTCAGAATTTGTTCCTCAGTGATATTCTGACCCATGGCTCTTGACACCTCCTGATGCAATCCTGAAACCCCCTAAATTTCTGTCCAGGAATACAAAATGTAAAACCTAGTGCTATTTACTCAGATAATCAATGACTATAACACCAAAGGAAAAAAAAAAAAAAAAACAACTGTCATTCAAACAGATATGACAGGCTAAGCAAGTCCACATTAATTTACCACCAATTTCTTTTCCAGGGAGAATACTTCTAACACTTAATTCTGGATCATCCTAGAATTTTTTTTCACATTTTCTTTACATACTTTTCCAAACTAAGTTTATCAATGGATTTACATTCCTTTTTGTGTTTTCATTCAAATTTTATCCTCAGTCCTAAATTGTAAATATCATTCTCAATGTGTGTAACAGTAATGATGGGGGGGGGCGGAAATCTTGGTAAATATTTATTATTCAATATTCAATTGTATTACCCAAAGTATGTATATGTACTCCACCTACATAAATCTATTCAATAGCTTTGTTCTTTGAAGTGCGCTTATGTAAATAACATACTACATAGATTTTTCTACTTTATTTTACAGTTAGAAAAACATATTTGAAATATTTTAGTTCATATTGATCCTATCTTACTTAGTATTCTTGACTATGCATGGTAATTTATCTTATAAATAGTCCATGTTGGATATATTTGTTAGTCTTTTAATTTTTTTAATTAGAATTAATTTTTCAGTGGCTATCCTTGTACATATGGTTCTGTGGGATAGGCTAGTTATTATAGTAGACATATCTTTATACACATAGCTTTTCTACTGTAGACCTTGAGGAGCAGATCTTCGGAAGAGAGAACATTTACATTTTTTATAGAAAACATAAGCTTGTGGTTTCAAAATTGCTATTATGCACACCTGGAACCCTAAAGGTGTGAAAGCTCTACCATAGTATACTTGCAGCATGTATTTATGAAGAAATCTTACAAAATAAATCACAAAAAAATTGGATAATCTTGAAAAGACTATTCTTTTATAGTTAACAAAAATTGTAATCAACATGAAATAGAAGTGACCCAAATCCAGGAAGTTGACATGTTATATATATATATTTCTGAATAACTTTTTCTTAAAGTTAGGCATACTAAAATGTCAACTTGGGTAGAGATAGACAATAGGAATACTCAACAGAAAGGGGAAATCAGAAATAGGATTCAGTGGCTTCTGCTCCAAATGTTTACCATGGTTATGAAACTGAGATCATTAAGTGTCTTATGATTCAAATTATAAAGCAAAAAGGTAGGGAATGAAGATTGAGGGAGAGTTTTATTTAAAATCCCTAACTCTAGATATCTTTCATTCTATGATTTACAGGTTAAGAACAGAGTTATTTCTGAATCATTGTACTAAATTACATTAAAATCACTATGAAGTTGCTATATCACTAGTGGTAAAATCACAATATTGTATAAAGTTAAATTATTAAGATTCTACAAACATAAGCTATTCATTTTGAAAGCTTTCTTGCATGAATGCCTAAGAATAAAATGTTCAATTTTCCAAAATCAGTTATCTCACATGCTTGTCATTTCTGAAGTTGGGTAAAAGCAAACTACTTGCAAAGTCAGCACTGTGCTGGATGTGATAGGATGAAGCACAGAATGAATCCAACAAAGAGAAAGCATCATATCCAGGTGTGTTGCTGCATTGTGTGTGGCCAGGGGTGGGAGGTGGAGTCAGAGGATGAAAGAGGGTCAGGGCACACGGGCAGATCATTTACTTAGCACATGCAGATTGGAAATGGTAATAAAATCAGTCAACCTAGATTATGGAGTGATAGTATATCGCTTCAGATAATTAATCCAGTCTGAGGAGACAGCTCAGTGTGTATCAGAGTGTTTGCTACATAAGCATGGGGGACCTGAGTTTGATCTTCAACACCCTTGTGAGAAGACAGACATGGCTCTGCATGCCTACAGTCTCACCACTGAGGGGTCCAAAGACAAGTGGTTCTCTAGGGTGCATGGATCAGCTAGTCTAAGAAACAGTAAGTGCCAGCTTCAGTAAGAGAATTCACTTCAGGGAAATGAGGAAGAAGAGCAATAGAGGAGGACACTGGGCCTGCTCATCTGCACACATGTACATACAACACACACACACACACACACACACACACACACATACATGAAAGAAAATTAATGCAGGCAAAGTTATTAAGCAATAGCACATATAATGACATTTTTAAGCTCTATTTGAGATCTAATTGTCCCTATGAATTTCCACAAGTCACTGAGCTTTCTGTCTGAATTTCTCCACTTGTTAAGCAGGGCAAAGGCAATCTGTTCTCCAAGATATTCACTAGTCCTTCACTGCCTAACTCCAGGGTTCTAAGAGTCAAAGGATACTGAGATTCAGCCAAACTTTTCTGCAGCCTGACTGCATTGAATATCTTTTCCTGGCCAAGAACAAATGCTTAAACATGGCTGGCTTGTGGTCTATAAATTACAGTAAGTTAGAGCAACTGCCAGGAATAAGAAGTAGAAAAGGCATAGCACATCCTCTTTCCAAACATTCCAAGTAACTGAAAATGTACATGTTGTCCTTGGTTTTAATCTATGTTTTAGGGTGCTTCCTTTCTCTCCCAAGTTTACATTAAAGACTTAGTCTCAGTGAACTCAGTGGGATAAACGTTAAACAATTAAAGTTTCTGGAATCTGGACTTCACTCAAAGATGTGCCCACTCCTTATTGCTTGCTAAATTCAATTTTTATCTCTGTAATATATCTGTTTTCCAGCATGTCAGGAAAAAATTAACTTTTCTACTACTTTGGCAAACATTTTTATGTCTACTAGATTTATTCTTTGTGAAATTGATGGCACATGGAGAATGTGCAGAGCTTATGTGTCTCACCTGCCCCCAAACAGTTCAGTGTAGTTTTCATTAATGAACTTCTTGCCATGAAATGTTTTGATGTTGCTAACTATTTCCAAAACTGTGTCTGCCACTACAAAGTATCATTTACTTAAACATTAATTATTAAAAAATCATATTTAAAAATGCATTTGTCATGTCATTGTACTTTGACTCAAAATATAAATTAATGTTTTTAAAAGACTATACTTAATAATTCACTTCAAAATAAGAATGTTCATAATTGTGTCTGAAAAGAATGTTTCTGTACATATGTATACTTAAACTGGAATATTGGAGCTATCAAAGCTCATAACCTTTGTAAGAAGAAATAAAAAAAAATAAAATAAGCCCTAGTTATCCCTGCTAAAAATATACTTTTTCTTCCTGATTGGTTTTAGAATATTTAGTGTTTAAAACTTATAATTGTTAATAGTTTATCCCTTCCTCAAAACTATATAAATCACTTTGAAAACTAGATAGGATGTTTGATAATTTCATAACCCCAAACATTTTTCTAGATGCCTTGAGATCCATTTTTTGGAAATGTGCATAAAAGTCTGATAGCTTTCATCATGCTGAGTGTCCAAGGGAGTCTGTGTTTCAATTTCAAAAATACTTCCTGTCACGCAGTCTTAAATATTCTCGCTCGTTTGGTTGATAGGGTTTCCCCCACCCCACCCCCACCACGGATAAGGACAACTTGGTAATATAAATGGTCACTGCAATTGCCATGTAAAATTAGGACGAGCTATATGTGACAGAAGGTCTTCCTGCTCCTGGACTAGCTTGTTTTGTCTTGATGTACATGGTGGAAGGTAAGCTTTGGGCTTTAGGAAAGGCTGGGTTCCTTTCTGACCTTACATGCTAAGCCTATGGGGTACATCACACCTTATCCAGTGCTTAGTCACTAATATAATTGTTTTTGCTCTCTACTGTCTTAGGAATGGTTTTCTCGAACAGAAGAAAATTGATAGTTTTTATTATATTTCTTTAAATCTTCACTGTAATGAATTAATTTCTTCATAATTTTACATGTAGAATTTTCTTTTTGCACTTTAAACATGTCCCTCATGTCCTTTATGCTATAATTCAGAGAAGTAATTCTTCAGATCTTTAAAAGAAATATTTCCACTTTTTCCACAGCCATTTCCCTCCACACTGCTCTCAAATCCAGTGTCTGTCATTCCTTGTAGGTGTTATGGCTCAGGCTATGGACATTTCTTTGACCAACCAATCAACATATATGCATTTTTCAGGAGCAACTATTGTACAAAGACCACTGTAAGCAATGAGCACACATTATCCTGCTTTTTGCCCCCACCAAGACACTTCTGAGCGATTGTCACCAAATGAAAGCTCTGAACTCCCTTCAGCTCCCTATGTACTTTCCATTTAAAGAATTCAGAGAAACACAGAACACAGTGTAGGTAGTTTATTGCAGGACAGAAAACACACTCTCTAAGTGAGTAGACAATGACTAAAGGGCCTATTGTTCTGAGCTACATTTGAAGTGGGCTTTATTCTTCTTCTAGAGTTATTTTCTATCAGATGTTAGCAAGACTATTTGGATTGACTCTTGCAAAGGACACTAACATGTATGTCTGTTGCAGCCAGGTTCAGCATTGCTGGTAGAAATCACCCAACCAAGAGCAGCTTCTGGAAAAAAAGAGGTTTAATTTGGCTTATAGGTTTGAAGGGAAGCTCCATGATGGCAGAGGGAATAATGACATGAACAGAGAATGGATATCATCCCCTGGCCAACATAAGTTGGACAATAGCAAGAGGAGAATGTGCCAAACACTGGCATGGGGAAACTGGCTATGACACCCATAATCCTGCCCCCAACAATACACTCCCTCCAGGAGGCATCAATTCCCAAATATCCATCAGCTGGGAACCTAGCCTTCAGAACACCTAAGTTTATGGAGGACACCTGAATTAAGCCACCACATGCCACCCCTGGCCCCCAGAAACTGATAACCATACATGATATAAAATGCAATGCATTCACCTAACTTTAAAAGTCCCATTGTGTTTTATCAATTCCAATGATGTTCATACATCCCCATAGTCCAAGATCTTCTAACTGAGTCATAATACCAAAATATAACCTCAAAAAAAAAAAAACATAATGGCACAGAATAAACATTCACATGGCAAAAGATAGCACTAGGTATAGCAAAGAAATATTCAACCAATACAAGATTTAGAGCAACCAGGGCAAACATCAGACTCTGTAGCTTCAAGTCCAACAACTCTAGCCAGTGACAAACCTCCAAGTCCCATAATTCTAACCAACACCAAGTCTCTTGCATTCCAATTCCGCCCCTCCAGCTAAGCTACTCACAGTTCTAGAAAACTTCATCAGGCCGGCAGCTCCTTAGCAGCCATCTCGTAGTTCCAGCATCACCACTGGGTCTCCACTGCAATCCACGATTTATCCTCATGGCTCCATGAGGTCTCCATGCAGACATCTAGCAGACTTGCTTCACACTGCCAATGGCCTTTTCTAAAACACAAGACTGTTGCAAACTCAATAATATTCTCTTTCCTGCAGGTCTTATACTCCATAATACCAGGGAGGGTGCAATTTGTTAATCCAGGGGGGAATAAAGCAGACTTTGAAGAACAGGACGCTCCTTGAGCACTCAGCATCCTTCAAAAGAGCCTACATTCTTCCTGTTGCTCCAGTGCAGATCAGCTGGCCCAATCTCAAAGGTTGTAATCTCACAATTGCAGCTGAATGGGCAGCAGTTCACCCAAAGATTTTTCTTTCTGTGCCATGTCCCTCTGCTCATACCAGTTCATTTCTTTGAAAGCAACCCTGCACAATTTATCAGGACTTGGGCATAAGATCAAGCTTCTCACACACACTGCTAGCAAGCAAAGCTCTTTGTCACCCTCATAAGTCAAACTTCACAGTCCATAGTTCTTAATGCATTCAGGTCTTACAGCTCAGACCAGAATAGACCATCAAGCTGTACTTACAGCACTGCAAGGGATCTCTTAGGCCAAGGTTTCAAATCCTCCCACATTACTCTTGAAAATCAGCTCCAAAAGGCCAAAGCCACACAGTCAGGTGTCTAGCAGCAATCCCACTCCTTCTACCACTTTACTGTTGTGGTCAGGTTCAGCATTGCTGGTAGAAATCACCCAACCTCCTGGTTGCTTCTGGGAAAAAGAGGTTTATTTTGGCTTAAAGGCTTGAGGGGAAGCTCCACAATGGCAAGGGAAAACGATGACATGAGCAGAGGATGGACATCATCCCCTGGCCAACATAAGGTGGACAATAGCAACAGGAGAGTATGCCAAACACTGGCATGGGGAAACTGGCTATAACACCCACAATCCTGCCCCCAATAATACATTCCCTTCAGGAGGCATTAGTTCCCAAATATCCATCAGCTGGGAACCTAGCATTCGGAACACCTAAGTTTATGGGAGACACCTGAATCAAACCACCACAATGTTCTTTTTATTTACTGCAAAACCCATAGTTATACAGTAATTTTAAAAGATTTAGAATTAGTTACCTATTAAATAACATTCAGAGTAGCTCAGAATGTCATGGCTATGCTCATGGCCAAGGATGTGACTCAGGCCCCATTCTTTTGACCTGTAATCAAAAGTCCTGAATTTCAATCCTTGGCTGTACAAATTGCTGATTACAAGGGAGGGGCCCATCCCTAGGGACCTCTAAGCCCTAATATCTAACAAGTTATCTAGGATCACGTTGAGGGAACTGTGATCTCAATATGGCACCTTTTAGTTTCCTATCCTGTATATTTGCAGCTTACTTCCCTGGGAAGGGATCTAGAGATTTCATATAAAAATCCTCATGTCACTTTCTTCTATTATGTGGAAAGAAAGTAAGTAGTTAATGAGCTTGAGTAAAAATTGGCAATTAGTGATACTGAAACAGAAAAAAAATGAAGATATTAATGAAATAATTGATGAAATTAAGATAAAGCCCAAAGTTTAGCTGGTAATATGGTACCACTGTTAATTTTCTAGTCCTATTGTTATGCTGTGGTTATGTACCATGACAATATTAAAGGTGTAAAGAAAGACTCAGAATAATTCAAAACTATTTTTTAATATATCGAAAGCTCAGAGACATTAGAAAATTATATTGTGTACTTATTTCACAGCTTTTAATGGGAAGCTAAGCTTTTTGTGGAAACTGAAAACAAGTAAGGGACAAACATCCTTGAGAAACAAACACCTGAAAAGACTTTCAGTCCTGCAAATTTTAGGCAGAAATTAACATGAGAAAATATGTTTGAATGAGGTCTAGAAGAAATTCATTTACTCAGAGCAATGAGAGAAGTGGTTGTAAATGTTTTGTACATTTGCAACATTGAAACTATTTTCCTTTTGGAAAAATGTTGAGACTACACTGCTACGCTGTGTTGGGAAGCTGAAGTTTATTTATCAAAAGGGCTGTGTGTGTATATGTGTGTGTGTGTGTGTGTGTGTGTGTGTGTGTGTGTGTGTGTGTGTGAATGCCAGAATGCACACATGTATTCCCATATTCATATGTATATGTATTTATATGGCATAGGTGAACCAGTTCCTTTAAGAAAATTAAAGGGTAGATTAAGATGAGATTAAGAATAAAAGAAAGGGATTTAACTAATGTGCTGGACTTGATAGGGCACACAACACTAAGAAGGTCCTGTGTGTGGCCTAATGTCTAAGACTGAGAACTGAATTTGGGAGAAATATTTTGCTCAGGTATACATTGAATTGTTCTTGGACTTAAAGGTACAAACCATTCTCAAAGTCACAGTCTCTGATTTTTGTGAATTATGCTCTTGGATAACATAGTGGCATTTGTGGAAAGCCCTGCAATGAGGGAGTAAGGCAAGTCCAAGGGCTCCAAATGTAACATCATGGTCTCTGTATTGAAGAGAGTCAATAACAGAAGTACATTATTCACTTTGTTCATCTTACCCATGTATCATTTTGGATTTACTAAAATTTCACCAAAAATTGCATAGCTTTATCTCAGCTGTCTAAAGGGAATTGAAGCTATTTGGATGGGAGAGAAAGGACTGAGTAATCATATTCTGAGTGAATAAGCCACTTTGGTAGTGACGAAAGAGAGGTTAATCTAATTCAAAGAAAAGGAAGTAAGGGCTGGGAGATGGCTCAATGTGTAAAGTACTTGCCCAGCAAGTATTGTGTGTGCCTACATATGAATCCCCAATGTCCATGTAAAATGTCCAGTGTGGTGGCACATGGCACATGACTATAGTTCCAATGCTGAGAATATGAGGATGAGAAAACCCTAGGTCTTAACTGAGCTGAATCATTGAGGTCTAGGCACAGAGACAATGTTTCAAAGAATAAAAAGGGAAGCAACTTAGGGAGACACCCAACAAAGACCTCTGTCCTCCACATTCACATGTACATACACACATACATATGCATGCATAATATATATGCAATATATATATATACATATAAATACATACATATATACATATATATATATGTATGTATGTATGTATGTATTTATATGTATATATACACACACACATGTATATATCTCAAAGGTATCCCTCTCAAAATTACCTAGTCCCACAATGGAAGCCTCCAAGAAAAGTTAGAGGTAACTGAAGGTATGAAAGCCCAAAATAAAATCTCAAAAAGCATTTTATGCAAATTTAATGAGACCGTGGCTGGTTGAAAGAAAAGAATCTGGAGAAAAAGTAATTAAACAGGAACTCTAAGAACAGCTAAAAGAAATGGAAGAAAATCAGCCAAAAAAAAAAAATTAAATTATAAACCAAAGGATGACTCAATGAATTGGAAGAAAGACAATAAAAAGAACTCAAAGGATAGATGAAGAAAATGAAAGATACTCACTAAGAACATCTCAATTGATGGTTAAGGAAACCAAAGAGCATCAGGAAACAGTACTGAATAGACAGCTTAATGAAGTTGAAGACAATCAAAAAGAGATGAACCAAAAGCTAAAGAAATATGAGGAGAATCAACAAATAAATGAGCTTATGGGCCAATGGAACAAGCTCAGTGGGGACATACACAAATGCAGGGTGAACTACATGAGGCATCAAGAAAACAACAATAAATGTTGGCAAGGGTGCATATAAGGAGGAATCATTCACAGTTTATGGGAATGTAAACTGATACAGCCATTGTGGAAATGAATGTGGAAGTTCCTGAGACAGCTGAAATATAATTACCATATGACCCAGCTATACCATTCCTGGGCATCTATCCTAAAGACTCTCCCCACTATCTTAGAAACACTTGCTCAACTATGCTTATTGCTGCTCTAGTCACAATAGCTAGGAAATGGAACCAGAGTAGATGTCTCTCAAATGAAGAATGGATAATGAATATATGGTACATTTATACAATGGAATTCTATTCAGTGGTAAAGAAAATGAAATTTGCAGAGACCTGGATGGATCTGGACTGGATTATGCTTCATGAGGTAACCCAGCCTCAGAAAGCCAAATATTGTATGTTATCTTTCATATGTGGATCCTAGCTACAAATGTTTAGACCTATATGTGATTTGGAGTAAAAATTGGCAGCAGAGGCCAATAAGCTAGAAAGGGGCTATAAGGGAGGGAGGAGAAGGGAGGACTTAAGGATGTAGTATTGAATACATGTAAATAGATGAACATATTACTGGGGGTGGAATGCCCTAAGTGAGGTCATGGGGAGAGATAGAGTAAAGGAAGAGTGGGAGGAGGGTCAACCAAAATATAAGTTGTTGCGAATATGCCATATGGATTCCTACTTCTTTAGATAATTGCACATCCAGAAGCCATAAATTGTTACTAGCAAAATTTCAGTGCCAGGGATGGGATATTTTCCAGTAAGTTGTTGCCCTGGAAGGTCCATATTGCTCCCCATCCCCAAACATTATAGTCCATTGCCAAAGCTCTTGGTTTACCATCAGAAATAGATGATAAGACCCTCTAGCTGAAGACTCAATATGCTTTGGCTGCAAGTTCACTGAGAATTATTGTTGGAGCTGAGCTGAAAATCTCCTCCCTGTAGACCAAGTGACAGAAAGCTGGAAAAAGCTACACTGCATACAGCCCTATGAGAGAGAGAAGTCATCAATGGTGATAACAACAGTGGACACTGTAAGCCTTAAGTTTGGCCAGCAAGGCCAAAATGAATGAACAGGTAAAATGGTGGCATGCCTATTATGACGGAAAGCAACTGCTCTCTAATTGGACTGGGGGCCCACTCCATAGGAAGGAATGCATGACTAGTAATCAAAAGCCTATGGCAGGGGAGTTCATGAGCCCTAGGAATGCAATGCTTGCCCTTGTCTGGGTAAAGGCATATATTATGCTTACCAACCTGCCCTCTACGCCCTTTGCTTAATATTCATACCCATATATTAATGGTACTCATACTTTTGAAGCTTCTCTTTTCAGATGGCAGTGACCATTGGAATGACCCAAAAGGCACCATAGTGCTGAGAAGAAGTAACAGAGGAGTATTTAGCACCAAAAAATTTCTTTCAGATGTTCCAAGGCACAGAGACCATTGCAGAAGATATTGAAGAAAGAGTATAAGAGCCAAAGGAAGGACAGGACTGCTTATAATGCACTCATTAAGACACTAATAGGCACCAATATTGATGACCTCACAGTGCATAGTACTACCTTCACAAGATACCCTTAATAGGAAGAAATGATGGTGACATCAAAGTAAAAGAGAGACTAATTGAGAGGGAAAGGGGATATGATGGAGACTGAATTTGTGAAGGGGAAAGTGGGGGAACAGAGGGAATTATCATGGTTTATTGTCTACAATTTTGGAAGTTGTCAACAAAATATCAAGGCATATTTTACAAACCTATATTCCACAAAATTGGAAAAGCTGGAAGAAATGGATAAATGCCTAACTGATATTACCTTATAAAACTAAATCCAGAACAGTTAGAGTTCCTAAACAAACCAGTTACTTCTAATGAAATTGAAAAAGTAGTTAAAAACCCTCCAGAAAAAAAAAAAAAAGTCCAAGCCCAGACAGATTCTCTGCTTAGTACTAAAAAAACCTTCATTCAAAAACTAAAACCACTTCTCAAATTATTTTACACAATTGAAAAAGAGGAAAGACCTCCAAATTCCATAAGTCAGCAGTCTTCTTATATCTAAATCAGACAGACACAACAAAAGTAGAAACTCATAGATCAATATCCGTAATGAACTTAGATGCAAAAATTCTCACAAACCTAATCCAAGACATATCAAAATCATCATCTACCTCATCCAAGAGATGCAGGGATGATTCAGCAAATGGAAATTGATAAATGATATCCAGCACATAAATAAGCTTAAAAATAAGAATCACATGATTATTTCAATAGATATGGAAAAAAGCTTTGACAAAGTACAATACTCTTCATGATGAAAACACTGAAGAGATTAGGGAGAGAAGGAACACATCTCAACATAATAAAGGCGATTTATACTAAACCTAAGGCCCAGATCACACTAAATATTGAAAAATTCAAAGCTTTCCCACTAAGGTCTGGAACATGGCAGGGTTCCCCACTCTCATCATTGCTTTTCAATATAGTAAGTACTTCAAGATTTAGCTCAAGCAAAAAGAGCAAGTAAAAGGTGATGTAAACTGGTAAAGAAAACCTCAAAGAAGCTTTATTTGTAGATGATATGATGCTATGTGTAAGTGACCCAAAAATTCCACCAAAAAGTCTTGCAAAGATAATAAATTCTTTCAGAAAAGTGGCAGGATATAAAATCAATACACAAAACTAAGTAGCCTTCCAATACAACAAAGACAAACATATGGAGAAAGAGATAAGTGATGCTATCCCATTTTCAATAGCCACAAAATTTAAAGACCTTGGAATATCACTAACCAAGGAAGTGAAAGACTTATTAAAAAGAAAACATGAAAACACTGAAGAGAAGAATTGAGGAGGACACAAGATGAAAATATCCCCCATGTTCATGTATTGGAACTATTAAGATTCTAAAATGGCCATCCTACCAAAAGCATCATACAGATTCAAGTCTAATACTAAACATTTGGCTCTGGCCTGTAACTCCTAGTACCAGAAATTGGTTACAATCATTATTGAGCTGTTGATCAGAGAGACCTACAAGTTTCCAAAACAAGACAAGCTTCTGTCAAAGCTTATTTACTTGCCCAAGGTAAATGGTAATACCCTATTGCTGAAGATAGCATGTGTCGCTGGTGCAGAACACCCAGAGATACAGCTGAACCTGGGATGAAACCAATTCCCTGATGGTTAGCGCATATAGTGCTGAAAAACCCTATCTGAGCTGCTGGGGGAAAAATGGAAAACAATGTTGTGAGCAAGGAGGGGACCTGGATATATGGAAACTAACCATTCTGACAAGATGTACTTAGTTGTGCAATAGTGGCACACAGCCTAGGTGAGTAAGCATTGGTTCCTGATTGGCTATGAGATCCACTAAGTAGATAATAACCCATAATTGGAATTAGGAACAAGTCAGAATCTTACAGAGACCAAGATTATGAACTCCAATGAGAAACTCTCACCAATCTTTGTCCAAATATGAGGCCACACCCATCAAAATCCCTCTAAATTAACAATGCTTATCCCCTTTAACCTATCCTGATCTTACTCTCCATTGGAAAATCTGTACTGGTTTTCCCTCTTTTCAGAAAGCAGTGAGAACTGATAACAACCAACATCTATAAACAAGACAAGGATATCTGATGCCCTGTGCAAATCAGAATAATTCAGATTTCATCTCATTCCAGTTAGGATTGCCTTCAACCCTACCGCTAAAAACCAAAATAATTAAATAAATAAATTATAACTAAATGACAACAAATGCTGCCAAGGCTGTGAGGAAAGAGGAACCCTCAACCACTGTTGGTAGGAATGCAAGCTTGTATACAACCAGTATGAAATCACTACGAATATTCCTGTAAAGATGAAAATAGATCCAGTTTTGACCCAGCTACACCATACCTGGGCATATACCTAAAGATTCCACTCTTTGCTACAGAGATATTTGGTCAACCATGTTTATTGCTACTTTATTCATAATAGCTAGGAGCTGGAATCAGCCCAGACGCCCATTAAGCTGATGAGTTGATAATGATAATGTGGTACATATACACAATGGAATTCTACTCAGTGGTAAGGAAAAAATGAAATATTCAGGAAAATGGATGGAGTTGGAAAACGCCATTCTAAAGGATGTTACCCAGGCACAAACATTCCATTTACTATCTCTTTAATAGTTCCTAAGTGGGATCAATTGGAGATGAATGCAAATGGTAGTAAGCACAAGAAATATGAGCATAAAATTAGAAGGAGACCAGGAGATAGAAGAAATAGGGAGAAAAGAGAGACAGGTTAAGGGAGGAACAGAATATTGGGGATGGGGTGGCTTGGAGGGGTAGAGGGTAGGGAATGTGGGGAAAAATTACACAAAAGTTAAACAAAACCATACATTAGTTACATAGAAACACTCATTATGGCTGTCATTCTACTAGATATAACCAATAATACAGGGGGAGGGGGAGCAGTACAGCATAAGGTAGAAAAACAACCTTAAAACCATGGACTCTGGCCTATAAATTTGAGGCCCAGCTTTGGGTTACCCCCTGCCACCATCGTGAGCTGTTGGCCAGGGAGACCTGTGAGGTTCCAAAAATAATGTAGGCCATTGCCAAAATATTTGATTTCCTGCCAGAGCTAAAAGTAAGACTCTATTGCTGAAGATACCAAAGGCTGCAATCACAGGACATTAGAATACCATGCTGGAACTGAAAGGGAAATTAGCTCCATGTTGTCTAGCCCTCATATTGGTAGAAAGGCCATCAGAACTGCCAAAATAAAGAGGTTATCAATAGCATTAATAAGCAGAGTACCCTGCAAACTTTGTAACCAACTAGCTGAACACATGTAATATCAGCACACAGCCTCTTCAGGTAACTAACTTTTCTCTGATTGGACATGAGGCCTGTTCAGTGGGAGAGAAGTTATACTTGGTACTGGAAACCAAATCCCATGATCTGGAAATCTATACTACAGAGAGAAAACCCCACTGGTCTCCTGCTCTCTGGTGAAAAAAGAGTGGATGTACATACCAAAAAGCTCTCAAATAATTTTATGTACCCCCTTTAACCCAAGCTGCTCTTACTTTTATTTGGGGGATCTGTTCTATTTTATAGATGTCAGAAAAAAGGGAGCTGCATCAAAATCCATTGATAAGACAAAAATACAGCCAACTGCCCACCATTACAGGTTACCTGAAGAGGCTGTGTGCTGATATTACATGTGTCCAGCTAGTTGGTTACAATTACCAATCTGCCAGGCCTAGAAGAAATTGTACAGGAAGCAGCGACATGAGCACTGCTCTTACTGCTACCCTAACAACTAGTTCCAGGGTGATAGTGAAAAACACAACAAACAATCAAAATCTATCAAAGTAGAAATCCAAAGGCTACTGCAATTCAACACTAAATCAGACTACCAACCTACCTGCCATGGCTCAGAGAACATTGCAGAAGAGTAGACAGAAAAATTGTAAGAACCACAGAGTAAATAGGAATACCTCGAGGTACAGTTCACCTACCACTCTACAGGGACTGACTGAGGCCTTCACCACCCCAAAGTGAATACTGTAACCCCACTGAGGAGCACCTCTAGGGTAACAGGAACAGGGGAGAGAGGATAAAAGAGTATAACATGTCCTAAGATATATATAACATAAAAAATAAAAAAGAGTGCTAGAGAGATGGCTCAGCGGTTAAGGCACTTGTCTGCAAAGCCTAATGACCAGTTTCCTTACCCTGCACCCACATAAAACCAGATGCTCAAAGTGGCACATACATCTGGAGTCCATTTGCAATGACTGCAAGCCCTAGCATGCCCATTCTCTTTCTATCTTCTAACTCTCTCTGCTTGCAAAGAAATAATATTTTAAACTTTTGTTAAAGGATAGTGAATGAAATATCAGGGGTGATAGATATTAAGAAGGAGAAATTCTCTCTAAAGAGAATTACTAAGAATCCTGCTGTAATTAAGCTATGAGGGGTGGAGTCAAAGCCTATGGGAGAAGCTCAAACCAGCCTAAATAAAGGTGGATCAGGAAGAGTCTTTGTAACTCCACAGCACAGTCCTATAAAAATTGCCTGATAAGGTACTTGATAGAATCCATAGACAATTGTGTTCTCATTCCAATAATACTCTTATAACTAAGTTATTATACACATAATGCAAGGTGTTGTTAAAAATAACCTAATACATGCATAAATACTCACTTATTTACCTTTTACATGAAGTCCCAAGAGCACTATGCAGAGCATTAACAGAGAGTGAGCATCATCACCGTTATTATGATTTTCAGTCTCTTCACTTAATTAGAATCCTACTAGTAACTTAATTCAACAAGGATCAGTTGCATGTGTTCTATGTCTAATCACAAATGCTTATCAGTTTAGCATCCCAGATCCAGCTGTTTACTGTATCAAATTCTCTAAATTGGATATTAGTATACATGATCCCACAGAAAGGATTAAATTTTAAAAATATATTTATATGAACACATCCCCCAAAGGTACACAAATTAAGTAAGATATTCTCAACATTTCAGTGGATTGCCCTTTATTTAGCTATACAACAAAATAACTTGAGCTGAAGCTATGTGCCAGGAACTAAGTACTGGGGAGAAGTGAGAACTCACAGCTGTCGGCCTAATTGCCAAATCCATATATGGTTCCTTTACAGGTAGGAAGTGCTCACAAATGTTTTCCAGCTTCTGCCAGGCACAGGAGGAGGTTCTTTCACTACACTTTGAATCTGTCCTAACCTCCTTGATTGCTCTGTCCAAGATAATATTTCAAATGTAGTGATATCTACCTTTCAAGCTTCTTCTCACATGCCTTGAAGAAACTAGTAAGGAAGCTTCATCTGTTATTATAGAGAAAAGGTAAGTAGACATCAACTCACTCAGCATAGGGCTTTGAAACCTACCGAATCCTGACAACTGACTGGAGATTCCAAGTCTGAGTGATGCAAAAGAGCCCAACAGAAGAAATTGTCCAACAGAGCTCAGACCACATTGCTGATTCACAGAACCATAAAATTGAAAATGGTTGTTACAGGGCTGTGGAGATGGCTAAGTCAGCACAACACTTACAAGCGTGAAGATCTCAGTTCAGAACCCTAGCTCCTGTATAAATGATAGGCAGGTATGATGGTCTGCTTCTCAACCAGCACTATGAACACAGACACAGGGTATCCCCAGGGCTAAGGGGCTAAATTCGAGGAGGTAATTATTGACACTGAGTCTCAGTAAGCAAGGTAGAGAACAGTTGAAGAAGGCACACAACATCTACCCTTCACACTCACACAAACACATATGCATTTGCACCCACATAAGCACACTTGCATACACGCACATGCAAACATGCACAGACACATAAACATAAATACATACATACCCATGCAAAAAATAAAATTAAATGGCTGCTGCAAGCCACAGAGTTTTAGAATAGCTTATTATGTAGAGGAAGGAGTTAGTACAGCTCTACAGGAGCTACTGCCTGTGCTTCTGTCAGTCAATGGACTGCACATTGCTTGCACAAATGAAGTAATACATGTCTTTTCCAGTGCAGCCCTTAATTGATGGCTATCAAATATGAATAAAACCATCATAGCAGGAGAGAAGATAGTCTGAAGGAGACACTTGTGCCTCTTCATTCTGCTATCAGAATATTGAGACAATGGACCCCAGGGAACTGCAATTTCCCCAAGAGTCTCATGCTTGAGGAAGAGAAAGACTGGGCTATTGTACCTTGCAGTACAGACAGGAAAGGAGACAATGGGTAGGACCACACCTTGACCAATTTCACAATTACTTGTTTCTTTAATTGACCCACTTAGGACAACTGGCTAAGCACAGATTGTTAGAGGTGCCATGGCCCAGACTCTGACCTAAGTCATGGGGAGTTTTCCAGAGCTTCACTATAGAACAAAGCAGACACCCTCTGTAGAATTTGCTAAATTCACTTCTGCTTGGACTCTATCTTTCCTAATCTTTTTCATATTTCCCTATTGACTTTAGTTGGAAATGTTTCCTAAACATATATTTTCATGGAAAATTTTGTCTTCGGGTATATGTGAGGAAACACATAGACCTAATTCTGAGAAAATCTCAGGAAGGAGCACATATTCAGGGTTGGATCAAGAGGCAGATGGGATGAGGAACACTATTTTGTTAAGATATGAGGCCTGTTGACATTTTAATTGCCTTTGATAGGTTGGATAAGTCATAGGTTGGAGGAGATGCACTCTTATGCATTTGATGTTTCATTACCATTGAGCAAAGGAAATCATAGTGACTGAATCACTGGCTTTGTTAAGCATTATTCATTGCAGAAGAATTAACCACCAACTCCAAGCATGGTGAGAAACTCAGAAATCCACCATGGTCACATGAACTGCAAAATGAACCAGTGGTGTGTGTGTGTGTGTGTGTGTGTGTGTGTGTGTGTATGCGCGCGCGCGCATACACGCACATGCATGTGTATGAGTGTACATGCTATGGCATGCATGTGGAGGTGATAGAACAACTTCTGGTGTCAGTCCTCACCTTCCGCCTTATTTGAGGTAGAGTATCATTCATGCTATTTACCTGAAGTGGCTAGGTTATCTGGCCTAAGAGCTTCCAAATGATTCTATCTCTGCCTCCCTTCTTGCCATAGCCACACTGGGATTATAGGTGCTAACTAATGCTCCAGTATCTGGCCTCACTTGGGTTGCAAAGATCCATATCTTCACATTTGTTCTGCAGGTGTTTGGTCAAGTGAGCCATCTCTCAGCCCTAGTAATACTTTTAGATGAGCCTAGAATTGGAAGGTTACAGTGGCACAATTTTGAAGAAGACTGAACATGTGGCATTGCAATCCTATCCTGGGCCTACAGGGTAATAATACAGAGCTGAAGTGGCTGGGCTTGAGAACTAGCTAGGAATATAAAGTTCTTTTAGTCATTCTAAATTATGAAGCTTTAAAAAACCTATGTTGATAGTGTGTGATCAAAGCATACTGAATAATTGAGGACTACTCAATTCTCAATTCTGTGTTTTACTCTTCCCAAGGAAATAATACAGAGTTTGATTCTAGGTTTTACAGAGTAACTTCAAATATATATATTGGTATATATCTGTGTGATAGTTTAATGTATTTAACAAATATGACGTTAAGAAACATTAATTAAAACCGTTTTTTGCTAGTGTGTGGAATGTGGTGTATGTATGTGGAATGTGCATATGGTGTATGGATATGTGGATGTCTGGTGTATGTGTGTTGCCCCACATACTGAAATGCACCAGGGTGTCCTCACTTGTGAGGCCTGAAGGGAACTATAAGTATCCTGCTCCATTGAATTTCTTGCTCATCCAGTCTCCCACCAACTTCAGAGCTTGCCAGTTTTTGCTCAGGGTCTGGCAGTTCTCACGTCACTGTTCCTTATGGGCAGAGATTACAATAACCTGTGGCCAAGCCCAGCTGTTTGAGTAGTCTTTAAGCTCCAACTCAGAGAGTCTTTTAGGCCTCCATAGGCCTTAGGCTTGAACAGAAAGTGCTTTTACACAGAGACCCATCTCTCCAGTCCTAGACACCTATTGATTTTATTTTTGGAAACTTCATACAAGTATTTAACATTTTTTTAATCATATCTACCGCATTATCCATTCTTAATTGGCCCCCTCCACTGCCTTAAATCTCTTCTTCTTTCTAACTTTCTTTCCTACTTTCACTTTTTATTTTAATTTTGGTGGCCCCCTTCATTTAATTAGGGTTGCTTGCATGAATATAGACTGGGGAATACTTACTGGAGTATGTCTAACTTACCAGTGCCTATAACAATGAAGAACATGTCTATATAGCTTTCTCTACCCTTCCACCCATTAACTGCCAACAGATCCTCTGGGGAAAGTTGCGGTATTGTGAGGACTTTCCTGGTCAAAGGTGGAATGTTGACAAGCTCAGTCTTGTGTAGGGAACCACAGCTGTTTTGAGTTCGTGAGTGTAACGGACATGTCCAAAAGATAGTATTCCTCAGCACTCCTCCCTGTCATTACAGTTTCCTTACATTTTCACATTCCTTCTTTTGCAAAGCTTCATGACCCTTCCAAGGGATGACAAAGGTGTCCTTTCTCAGGCTGAGTACACAAGTCATTATTCCCAGCACTATCCCAGGCAGCTGTCCCTGCAGTAGTCTGCCCAAATAACATTTTCCCTTCTTCTATCATTCAGAGATACATCTTTTTCTTTCTTTCTTTTTTATTAAATAGTTTTGTATTCAGTAAATACAGTCAGTTTGGTACCATTATTAGGCTCATCCGTGACCTACCCCCTCCCCTTGGCCCCTCCTTGTTGAGGTATATGGGTCGTGCATTGTGGGGTTAGCCCACAGTTATGGGTAAGATAAATGTCTGCATATCATGACCCAACATGTGCCTCTGACATTCTTTCCACCCCTCTTCTGCAAAATTTCCCTGAGCCATGTTGGGTTCATTTTTGGTCTGCTTCAGTGATGAGGTGTTGGGGGCCTCTGGGGCTCTGGCTCTCTGATTTGGTAGGAGTTGATTTTTCTCTGTGTTGGTCTCCTTCCCCCTTGTGCTGGTATCCAGTTCATCAAGAAAACAGCACCCTTGTTTGTTTTGCCAATTTTTATTAGCTTAGCACATTCTGAATCTTCACTTGTCACCTGGTACTGCTCAGGCTCTGTCACCAGGATACCATTGGAAGTCAGGACTGGAGAACTCATCTTGTCTAATATAGCCTGTATATCTTCCCTGTGCATCCTGGTTTCTGTAATTTTATTTAAATAAGTGTTTATTTGTTTATTTAATTTAAAACGGAAAACTCTATATATTTATCTTATATAGTCTGATGGTTTGATATACATGTGCATTGTGGTGGTAGCTTGATACTAGAGGGTGGGCTTATGTTTGAATATGGTTATGACTTGTTTCCCAGCTCCAGCTATGGGTCCCATACCACTGAGGGGATCAGCCAAATCAAGAGCAGTTGGCTCCCCACCAAGGCTGTGCACCACTGTTGCACTTGTGTGGGCATCACAACAGGTTATTTGCTGCTACATAGGTTAGACCATGAGTCGCTTGGACAGATGTTAGTCACTTTCCCCCAGTCGCCCATGTAGCACTTTCTGGTACCAGACACGCTGACTGTCTGGGGACTGACTCTGTTCCAACTTCCAGCCATACCATTCTATTTTACATGTCAACCACATAAGGTCTTCAGCAGTAGGTGAGTCATCAAGTACTCTGACAGAAATCTGCCTGTCTTTTAGGAAACCTTGTAGGTCTCTCTGATCAAAAGCTCATTGTGGATGATAGCCACATGCTAGTACTGGGAGTTATAGGTCAGTGCCCACTAAGAAAAGGAGGAAAGTCATAACTAATATACAAGAGTTAGAGAGACGAGAGAAAGAGGGAGAAGGAGAGGGAGGGAAGGAGGAAATATGTAGAAGATTTAGGTTAGACTTGATCCTACCCTCTCCAATGTCTTGTGGTTCAGTTGTTTCCTGTAAGGGCCTAGTGAAGGTTCAGCCATTTGGTCTGCCATTCAGGAAGTAGAATTATATGGTACCATTGCTGTTTGGGTCTAGATCAGTTTTTCCCAACTCATCGATGCCCTCCTCATCGATCCTAGTGTCTATTCCACAAGATGCTTGCTGGGTATGTAAGTATCGTGGGTAGATTCAGGTTAGGTGCTGTAATGAGTGAGACTATGTGGCGATATTTTTTTTTTGTGATTGGGTAAGTTCACTGAGAATGATCTCTTCCAGGTTTAACCATTTTTCCTCAAATTTCTTTGTGTCATTTTTTTTCTTACTGCTGTGTAGAATTCCATTGTATAGATATACCACATCTTAGTTATCCATTCTTCTAGTGATGGGTTGATTTCAGCTCTTAGCTATTACAAATTGAGCGACTACAAACATGGATAAGCAAATCTTTCTGGCCTGTGGTTTGAAAGTTTTAGGGTAGATGCCCAGTAAGAGAATACCTGGGTCTGTTGGTATCTATATAGTCAGCTTTTTCAGAAGTCTCCATATTGCTTTCCAAAGTTGTTGTACCATCTTACAATCCCACCAAGAGTGGATGAGTGTTCCTACTTCTCCACATCCTCGCCAGCATTTATTTTCATTTGATTTTTTGATGTTTGCTGTCCTTATTGGGGTAAGGTGGAATGTCATAGTTGCTTTAATTTGCATTTCCCTGATGATTAGGGATGATGAACAGTTTTTTAAGTCTGTGTTTGCCATTTGTATTTCTTCCTCTGTGAACTGCGTGTTCAGCTCTTTGCCCCATTTTGTGAGTGAGGTGTTTGACTTCTTACTGTTTAGATTTTTGAGTTCTTTGTAGATTCTGGAGATTAGGCCTCTATCAGTTTTTTCTCCCATTCTGTGTGTAATCTATTGGTTTTGCTTATTGTATGCTTGTCTGTAAAGAAACTCTTCAGCTTCATGTGATCCCATTGGTTGAGTGACTGTTTAAGATCGTGTGCTACTGGGGTTTTGTTCAGGAAGTCTTTTTCCATCCCTATATCATGGAAAGTACTTCCTAACTTTTCTTGCAGTACTATCTGAGTTTCTGGTCATATATTGAGGTCTTTGATCCATTTGGACTTGAGTGTAGTGCACGGCAAAATGTGTGGTTCAAGTTTCAGTTTCCTGCATATGGTTATCCAGTTTGTCCAGCACCATTTGTTGAAGATGCTCTCTTTTTTCCAGCCTATATCATTAGGGCCTTTGTTAAATATCAAGTAGCTATCATTTCTTGACCCAAAGTCTGGGTTTTCAAGTCTATTCCATTGGTCTATACTCCTGTTTTTATGCAAGTACCATGCTGTTTTATTACGAAGGCTTTGTAATATAGCTTTAGATAAGGTATGGTGATGCCTCCAGAGGTATTTCTTTTGCTGAGGATATGTTCGGATATGTGAGGACTTTTGCCTATCCATATGAAATTTGAGATCATTTTTTCTATGTCTGTGAAGAACACTGTAGGGATATTAATTGGAGTTGCATTAAATCTGTATATTGCCTTTGCTCAGATTGTCATCTTCACAATGTTAATTTTCCCTATCCAGGAGCATGGGAGGTCTTTCCATTCTCTCAAGTCCTTCTCAGTTTCTTTTTTGAGTGTTTTTATGTTTTCATTGTGTAGATCTTTCACTTCCTTGGTTAATGTTATTCCAATGTATTTTGTTTTTTTTTTTTTTTCTTGCTATTGAAAATGGACTATGTCCTTTATTTCTTTCTCTGTATCTTTTCATTTTCATATAGAAAGGCTACTGATTTTTGTGCATTGATTTTGTATCCTGCTAGTTTGCTATAGGAGTTAATCACCTTCAGGAGTTTTGGGATGGAGTCTCATGGATCTCTTACATATACAATCATGTCATCAGCTATTAGAGCTAACTTAACTTCTTCCTTTCCAAATTGTATCCATTTTATTTTCTTCTCCTTTCTTATTGCTTGAGCTAGGATTTCTAGCACTATATTGAAAAATAGAGGTGAGAGTGGACAACACTGTCTTGTTCCTGATCTTAATGGGAATTCCTCCAGTCTCTCTCCATTAAGTATTATTTGGGCCTTCAGGGCTTTGTATATTGCCTTTATTATGTTCAGATATGAACCCACCATGCCAGTTCTATCCATTGTTTTGATCATGAAGTGATGTTATATCTTGTCAAAGGCCTTTTCTGCATCTATCAAAATGATCATGTGGTTTTTATGTTTAACCCTTTTTATGTGGTGTATTACATTGACAGATTTCCCTATGTTGAACCACCCCAGTGTTCCTGAGATGAATCCCACTTGGTCCAGGTGGATAATGCTTTTTATGTGTTGTTGGATTTGGTTTGCAAGGATTTTGTTCAGGATCTTTGCCTCTAAGTTCCTCAGGGAAATAGGCCAGTAATTTTCTTTTCTTGTGGTGTCTCTGCTTGGTTTTGGAAATAGGGTAATACTAGCTTCATAAGAGGAGTTTGGTAGCTTTCCCTGTTCTTCAATTGTGTGGCACAGTTTGAGGAAGATTGGTTTGAGTTCTTCCATGAAGGTTTGGTAGAATTCAGCTTAGAAGCCATCTGGTCCTGGACTCTTCTTTTTGGGGAGGTTTTTATTTCTTTTACAATCTCCATGAGTGTGATGGGTTCATTGAGGTGATTATTCTGCTCTGAGTTTAGCTTTGGTAGATGGTATGCACCACGGAACTTATCCATCTCCTCTACATCATCCTGTTTTGTGGAGTAGAGGTTTTTGAAATAAGTCCTGATGATTCTCCTGATTTCACTTATGTGTGTTATGATCTCTCCTTTTTCACTTTGAATATTGTTAATTTGAAGCTTCTCTCTCTCTCTCTCTCTCTCTCTCTCTCTTTTTTTTTTTTTTTTTTTTTTTTTTTTTTTTTTGCTTGACCAAATTGGCCAGGGTTTTTTCAATCTTGTTTATTTTTTCAAAGAACCAGCTCTTTGTTTTTTTCAGTTGTCCTAATTGTTTCCTTGGTTTCCAATTCATTAATTTCTGCTCTGATTATAATTATATCTTTCCTTCTGGAACTCTTTGGGTTGGATTTTTATTGCTTTTCTAGTACCTTTAGGTGGATGGTTAGCTTGTTGATTTGGGATCCTCTGTCTTTTTTATGAAGGCATTGAGTGCTATGAATTCTCCCCTGAGGACTGCCTTCACTGTGTACTATAAGTTTTGGTATGATGTGTTCTCATTGTCATTCAATTCTAGAAATTTTGCAATTTCATTTTTTTTATTTCATCCACTATCCATTTATTGTTTAAAAGTGTGCTGTTCAGTTTCCAGGTGCAGTTGAGTTTCTGGTGGGTCTTTTGTTGTTGATTACTAGCAATATAGCATTGTGATCTGATATCGTACAGGGAATTATGTCAATCTTCCTAAATATGTGGAGGCAGTCTTTGTGAACCAGCATATGGTCTATTTTAGACAATGTTCCTTGGGCTGCTGAGAATAATGTGTAGTCTGTGGCTTTGGGATTTAAAGTTTTGTAGATGTCCATTAGGTCTAAATGATCTATGGTTTTGTTGAGCTCTCTTACTTCCCTGTTCAGTTTCTGTTTGGATGATCTATTATTGATAATGGTGTATTGAAGTCCCTGGCTATGATGTTGTTGGTGTTTATTTCTGTTTTATTGACAAGTAGGTTTTTGTTTTATGAACTGTGGTGCCCCTGTGTTTGGTGCCTACAGATTTATGATTGTAATATCCTCTTGATGGATCATTCCCTTGATAAGTAGGAAGTAGACTTCTTTGGCTTTTTTATTATTTTTTGTTTGAAGTCTACTTTATCCAATAAAAATATAGCTATGCCTGTTTGTTTCTTTTTTCCATTTGCTCAGATTATTGTTTTCCACCCCTTCACCCTGAGGTGGTGTCTGTCTTCAGTGGTGAGTTTGGTTCCCTGATGGCAACAACTTGTGGGGTCTAATATTTTGTTCCATCCTGTTACCTTGTGTCTCTTGATGGGTGAATTAAAGCCATTAATATTTTGGGTAATGACATGAGATTTGACTTGTCCCCTTACATATTGTGATTGCATGTGTGGGTTGGTGTTTTCATGGACTTTGAATTTTTTTTTTTAAACAACCCTTTTTTTAAAATTTTTTTTTGACAGCGACAGACACAAAGAGAAAGACAGATAGAGGGAGAGAGAGAGAATGGGCGTGCCAGGGATTCCAGCCTCTGCAAATGAACTCCAGATGTGTGCACTCCCTTGTGCATCTGGCTAACGTGGGACCTGGGAAACCGAGCCTTGAACCGGGGTCCTTAGGTTTCACAGGCAAGCGCTTAACCGCTAAGCCATCTCTTCAGCCCCGACTTTGAAATTTTTTATGCCTACTCTGAATTTGGTTATTGTGATCTTCTACTTGTAGGCATTTGAGTTTGGTTATTTGTTTGTTCTCTATGGAGTATTTCTTGAAATACTCTCTGTAGGTTTGGTTTTTTGTTCATATAGTTGTAAAGCTTAGTTTTCTCATGGAAAGTTTTTCTTTCACTGTCTATTGTAAGTGATACTTTTGCTGGGTAGAGTAGTTTTGGTTGGAAAACGTAGGTTTTTAGACTTTGCACTGTTTCATTCCAGGCCCTTCTAGCTTTCAGGGTTTCCATTGAGAAGTCTGAAGTAATTCCAATGGGGTTACCTTTGAAAGTGGTGTGCTGTTTTTCCCTTGTTGCTCTTAGGATTTTCTCTTTTTTGTCAATATTTAGAGTCTTAATGACAATATGTCTTAGAGATTTTCTCCTTTGGTCCAGTCTGGAGTTCTGTTGGCTTCTTGAATCTTGATGGATCTTTCTTTTAAGAGACAGGGGAAGTTTTCTTCAATTATTTTGTTAAATAAGTTCTCCATGCCTTTGGTCTGAATTTCTTCTCCTTCTGGTATTCTGATGATCCTGATATTAGGACGTTTAAATGTATCTCACAATTCCCTCATGCTCTGTTCACAGAAACTTTTGAACTTAGTGAAAATTTTGAACTCTCAAACTTTTCTTCCATTGTGTCTTCCAGATAACAGTTTCTATTCTCCAATTGGCTGACTCTATTCTTGAGAGCTTCTAGAGAGTTTTGGACTTATTCAATTAAGTTTTCATTTTCTATTACTTTTCTATGTATAATTTCCATCCCTCAGTCAAGCTCCCTTTTCACATCTTTTTCTGATTTTCCTGATGATTCTTGGAATTCATTCTTGCATTTCTTTATGTCTTCTTTTAGCATGGGCAGCTGATTTTTTTAATTTATTTTTAATTTTTTATTTTTTATTAACATTTTCCATGATTATAAAAAAATATCCCATGGTAATTCCCTCCCTCCCCCCCAACATGATTTTTAAGGTCTTTTTTTCCCTCAAAACTCTTAGCTGTCTTTGAACTCCTTCCTTTTTCTTATCTATTAGGTCTAGTTTAATGATGGCAGCATCCACTTGAGTATTGGTCCCTTGTTGCTTTTCTGCAAGTTCTACCAGTAGCTTGGTCAGGTTTGCATTGCTCATAGCTTCATTTTGGTATTTTAATCCTAATGACTCTTCTATGTTTTGATTAGATATGATCATTGTAAGACTGGTTGATCTAACTGTATTTTCTTTCATTTGATTTTTCATGTTAGTTCTTTTGCACTGTGGTCTGCCTATGACAGTGTATGGGCACTTAAGTGGGTGAATCAGCCTGGGCTCAAGCACAGTGTTAATCTGAGGCAGCCTGTTGCAGTTGCCAAGCAGCCTTGTCTTTGGCTTTCACTTGCCAATGCTGCCTGGTCTACTGCCTCGCCTGGGCACCAAAGTTACCTGATCTCTCAAGTGGTAATGCATCAAAGCTGCCTGAGTTTGGGTTAGGAGGGTCACTGGGGCACCAAGCACTGAAGCAGCCCAAATTCTGGCATGGGAACACTAGGACCCAGAAGCAGTGTGCGCTCCACTGCCACAGGACAGTGGTGGATAGCCAGTGTGGCAGACAGGTAGCGGATGGCACCTAAGCTGGCACATGTGACAGACACATGGCAATTGATATGGGCCTGGGCTTGGTGAACATGTGCTGGCAGGAGCAGTAAGTGAACAAGTGGGTGGAGCAATCTAAGCTTCTGCAGGCAGGGATCTATTGGCTTTTGGTGGCACCGTGGATACAGCGGCTACTTTGAGGGAGGAGTGGGCTACCTGCCTGCGAGGGGATCAGCAATTCCCTACTCTTCCCCCTTCTGTACCCTCCCACTGGCAATCTATTGGAAATTTCCCTCCCCTAAAAGCCCCAGTGAACCCTTAATGTCTTGCCTTTCTTTCCCTGTGATTTGCAGCACAGCTAGGCAGTTGCCATCTTGGCTGGAAGTCTGATTCTAGTTCTTAGCTATGATGAATTGAGCAGCTATTGAAATAATATTTTTGTTGTTGTTGTTGTTTTTCGAGGTAGGATCTCATTCTAGCTCAGGCTGACCTAGAATTCACTATGTAGTCTCAGGGTGTCCTTGAACTCATGGTGATCCTCCTACCTGTGCCTCCCAAGTGCTAGGATTAAAGGCATGCACCACTTAGAAGCTCCAACACCCTAATGAACACACACACACACACACACACACACACACACACACACACACAAAATTTTAAGTAATAAACATACCAATAAACTAAAGCAATGGCATAAAATGACTATAATCAAATGCTTTCTACAGTAAACTTTCAAAAAATATATCTCAACATTATGCTATTTTATTTACTTTATTTTTAAAATTTTTCTTTATTTGTTTCAGAATGACAAACAGAAAGAGAAAGAGGCAGATATATATAGAGAGAATGGGCACACCAGGGCTTCCAGCCACTGCAAACGAACTCCAGATGAGTGCACCCCCCTGTGCATCTGGCTAACTTGTGTCCTGGGGAATGGAGCCTAGAACCAAGGTCCTTAGGCTTCACAGGCAAGCGCTTAACCGCTAAGCCATCTCTCCAGCCCCATTATGCCATTTTAAAAATCTTTGTTTATTTGGACAGGGAGAGACATAGAAAGCAAAAGCAGACACAGAGAGAAAGAGAGTTAGTGAGGGAACATGGATGCACTGATACCTTGTGTCACAATAAACAAACTCCAGACACATTCAACACTTTGTGCATCTGGCTTTATGTCGGTACTGGTACATCAAACCTGGGCCATCAGTGTTTTTAAGTTCCTTTAACCAGTTAGAGATCTCTCCATCCCCAGAAAGTTTAAATGAGATACCATTTGTAAATTATCAGATTGGAATAAACTTTGAAAGCAGTTCGGCCCCTGCCAATGATCTGAGGTGGTAACATCTCTTACATTGTTAGTAGAGGAAACAGAGAGGTTTAGAAATCATAACTTTAGGCAATTCTTTAGCATAGAAATATTTTAATATATATTGATAGACTTAGATCATAATATACAAATGTCTACCAACAAATGAATGGATAAGTTGTTATACATTCAATAATGACAGGCCAAATTTCGAATATACAACATATCCATTTATGTTATTTTTATAAAAGCTATGATGACAAAAATGAAAAGTAATTTATAAAATTGACCAAAATGAGGAATCTGGAAATTGTTTGGAAAGAAACAAAAGAATCTTATAGGTGATTGAGCATTTTATGTTTTCAAATAAGTACTATGAGGATCTCATTTAATAAATGAGGAAATTACAAGTACACACACATAAACTCTTTGTATTCTATTTTCACTATTTGACCATCTTATTGCATATAAATTTACCTCAGTTTTACTTGTAGTGTATCATAAATATTAAAGGATGTATATACTAGCAAATACTGAAGTTAAAAAAAAGCTATATTTCTGTGTTTCTTTTGTTATGCTATAACAAAGTGCTGTCAACTAGGTGGCTTATATTTAGCAGATGTTATACTTCACAGTTTTGGAAGCTGGAAATTTCAAGATCAAGAGACTGAAAGATCTGGTTTCTGATGAAGGATTGTTCCTCATAGCCACATTGTAGATGGGTAAGGAAGCTGTCTGGGCCTTTGAAAAATTCTTGTTAATACATTTTAACTGTGAGTATTAATAGTGTTGCCATAATATTTTCATACATTGTTAGATCATATGTAGGTTATATCCATCTTCCCTACTATTCTTTTGCCATACTCCTTATATTTCCCTAGTAGTCTCACTACTTCAGGTTGCTACTTTTCTTAAATTATAGATTCCATGTGTGAGAGGAAGCCTGTGATTCTTCTGTGTATGGTTTGTTTCACATAATACTTTTGTTAATGTTCAATTAAACTGAAAATGGCATAATTTTGTTCTTTTTTATGTATGGATAATACTCTGGCATTTAGGGTTTTCTTTCTCACTCTTTTCTTTTATTTTCTCTCTACCTCACTACACACACACTTGGGATCAGGAATAATACATGAATTAAAAGGAAGGGGCACACATACCCTATGATAACCTACAACAGAAAGTCATGAGTACGTTGGGATAGAAAGACAAAGTATCTGATGTATATTTTTTTAATTTTATTTTTTTTTCATTTTTATTTATTTATTTAAGAGTGACAGAGAGAGAAAGAGGCATATAGATGGAGAGAGAGAGAATGGGCATGCCAGGGCTCCTAGCCACTGCAAACGAACTCCAGATGCAAGCGCCTCCTTATGCATCTGGCTAATGTGGGTCCTGGGTAATCGAGCTTCGAACCAGGGTCCTTAGGCTTCACAGGCAAGCACTTAACTGCTAAGCCATCTCTCCAGCCCCTGATATTTTCTTAATGAATTTTGATCCATGAAATTAAATAGTGTGGAAATGTATATTTAGGAAACAATTCCAGTTTAGTAATACCATCCTGAAAATATTATCTATGTCTCAATTTTCTTATGTGTAAACTAGAAATGTTAATAAAAATAATTATAAGATCTGATTTATGGGGCTGAAGAGATTTATCAGTGGTTAAAGGCACTGCCATGCAAGGTCTGTTAGCTAGGCTCAATTCCCTAGCCACTCATGTGAAGTAGATGTAAAAAGTAGTGCAGGTCAGCCTGAGCTAGAGCTAGAGTGAGGTATTACCTGGAAACCCTGGTATACTCATACTTACATGCAACTACTTACAGATAAAGCTGAAATTAAATTTAAAAAAAGAAAACACAAGAACTGGTTTACTTAATATTATTGTAGAAATTTATTTTTAATATCCAATTTTTATTTGTATTGCTTTATATTCATTGTACATTGTGATGAGTTTCAAAGACATGTTTGTGTGTCGTGGACTTAAGCCATATTCATTTCCTCATTCCTTCCACTAGTCCCTTTCATTTCCTCCATCTTGTTTCTAGTTTCATGAAATGACTTTATGTATCTATAAAAATTCTATAATATATGAATGAGAAAAAACATGTGATATTTGTCTTTCTGTGTCTAACTTATTTTGTTCAATATGATCTCCAGTTCCACCCATTTCCCTGAAAATGACATATTTTAATTTTTCTTCATAACCTAATAAAACTTCATGGTGTAGAAGTGTATTATTTAAGGAAATATCATGCCATATGTAAAATGAGAGATTAATAGAAGTCTAGATATACATATACAAACTTTTTCCATTGCCTTCATTGTCACTTTTATTTCTGAAACAGAATATCACTATGTATCCTAGGCTGGCCACAAACTCACGATCCTACTTCCTCATCCTCCCAAATGCTAGTATCATAGGCATGTGCCACCACAGTGGTTTGTGTGAAAAATATTTAATGGTGATTCTTAACTTCTCATTTTTTACTTAAAAAATTACCGTAAGTACTTACTTGTGAGATATAAAAAACAAACATTAAATGAATTTCTGCATAGCAATCTCTTAGACTAAAGGTGTTTCTATACGTTCTTTCTGAGAAAATAGAAAAAAACTTGAATGCAAAGAATTAGTCAGAGATGATTTGAGTATAATTTGATGTTTCCTCTAAAGTTTATATATTGAAAGCTTTGACCCTAATGTGCTGATGTCAGAGGTTTTGTAATGCTTAAGCAGTATATATTGAAGGCAACTGGGTCATTGAGACTGTTACTCTCAGAAGGAGTTCTCCCAGGAACTAGTCTAGTTTCTAAAAGGATGGATTTTTTTTTTCTAGAGTCTACCAAGAGCTCAAAGAACATATTATTTTATAAAGAGCAAACTGGATCCTTTTTGCTACATGGCTCCCTTCCTGTCATGAGGTAGTTTCCTCCTCTTTAAATCTTGCTGTGATGCCCTCTACCATGATATGATGTAGCCAAGGTGGCCCTTACCACAGCTGGAGCAATGCTGCTTGGATTTTCAGCACTCCCCCACCAAAAATAAAATCCAGCAAACTGTGACCTAAATAAATCTTTCTTTTCAAATTGCTTACATTCATGAGTTCTGTTAAAGTAATGGAAAATAAGCAAATAAAATAGATGCTAGTATTGAACTGACAGGTTGATTTTATAAAAGGAAAATATATCTGGGAAACCAGGTGCTCTGCTTCTAACTAAACTATTAGAATAACCTGCAGGATTTGACTTATCTTTTAAAGACTTTAGGCTTTAGCTGACCTATAGTATGTCATGAACTCTAGTGTATAACCATTCATTCCATGAGTTGTTTGGTGACACTATTTAAGATGTCACAATAGGAATATTACAAATATGAAACATTATCCTATTGACAACTTTTTTTTCCTTTATCATAATTAAGAATGACTTATCGGTATAAGCAATGTGAGCCTGGACAATTTATTTTTGGAAACTATCTGAACAGTATTCTCAGTATCCCATGGAAAGCATGTATTTACCATTCTATGTTATACCCATAAATCTATGGCATGATCTAATCTTATATTTAGCGTATTCATGAAACAGCTGCAGGATCCCTGCTGTGATAGACACTAAGAATACAATATAACAAAACTGTGCTTGTTAGTAGAGCTGCTACAGATTTTTTTTGACATAAGAAGAAAAGAAGCAGTAAGAAAATGAGAAGAAGACAGATTTTATAAGTTCAAGTTTATTATATATGTGGTAAAGGGAAAGAACAGTTCATAGTAACAGGAAGAAAATCATTTAAGGGAAGAGGAGACAAGGTTATATTGGAATTAACCAAATGAAGATTTGTAGGAAAACATTCTGGGGAGAAATAAATCATGAACAAAGGCTAAAAGTAAGTAATTGAGGCATATTCTAGCTGATGTGAATGAGGTTGGAGCTTGGAAGTAGGTGAAGTGCTGAGCTAGGCTGGAATCTGTACACAAAGGAGCTTTTAGTGAGATGTGATGATGGATTTCATCCAGAAGAGGAATAACAATATTCAAGATGACAACTGGTGTCAAGCAATTCAAAAGACAGCAATATAATTAAGTGAAATGAGAAAACCTAGACAAGGAGGATTCAGGAATGAGAGCAAAAGTTCCATTGAGACAACAAAGTTAAATAGGCAATTAATAAAACAAGCCTACATCTCCAGTTAAGAGCTGAGCCAGAAACAGAAACAACTTGGGGGGGAAAAAAAATACAAAGCTCCAAAAGCAACTGTAGTCCCACAGAGAGATGCTTTCTCAAAAGCTCAAGATAGCTGCTTCAGTCTGTACTTCAAGTGACCTGCCACTAGCTAGGTATTTGACGGTTTTGTTTTTCCTAAGAGATTGCCACTCATTAGTGTGAATGATGCAGAGAGCTGAGCCAAGGTGTTAACAGCTAAGGTCCCATGCAAGGATTATCAACCTGTGGAGTGGCTTCCTACCTGACTTCACAATTGGGACTTGAAGCGGCAACAGAAACATTAGGATGGGTTTCATAGTTTATAAAAGTATGAGCACATTACTGCCATTTTGCAGAACAACTCTGGAATTTTTACAAAATATATGTGAACTTGGAAATCTCAAGAGATTAACTGTTCAATTAAATGAATATATTTTACACTTTCAATCACCTATTACAAAAGAACACATGTAATTGCATCATCATGCATCAGATAGCAATCTTTAGAGCTATCACCATTGGCAAAATGAAATCAAAACCATCAATTAAGCCAAGCATGGTTCCATAGGATTTAGTCCCAGCACTTGGAAGGCAAAAGTAGGAGGATCACCATGAGTACAAGGCAACCCTGAGACTACATAGTGAATTCCAGGTTAGCCTGAGCAAGAATGAGAATCTACCTTGAAAAACATATATATGTATATATATATATATATATATATATATATATATATATATATATCCATTAAAAAATCCTTATTCTAATGTTTTAAATTTATCAGAAAAGGAATATAAATTACATAAAAATGGGCTGGAGAGATGGCTTAGCGGTTAAATGCTTGCCTGTGAAGCCTAAGGACCCCGGTTCGAGGCTCAGTTCCCCAGGTCCCACGTTAGCCAGATGCACAAGGGGCGCACGCGTCTGGAGTTCGTTTGCAGAGGCTGGAAGCCCTGGTGCGCCCATTCTCTCTCTCTCCCTCTATCTGTCTTTCTCTCTGTGTCTGTCACTCTCAAATAAATAAATAAATAAAAATTTTAAAAAAAGAAAAAAAAATTACATAAAAATATCATTCCATCTACTTTCATAATCATTTTATCCTTTTAAGCATTAAGGGAGTTTATGCCATATATTTCTTATGGCTGACTCATTCTTGAATTCCTAAAATAAATCCTAGTGAATATTAGTGCACTGAACTTTTGTTATATTTTTAAGACATGATTTGGAGACCTTCCAGTATAGCCATTCAGTTTCTTATATAAGTACTATGCAAGTTTGTAAATGTGATTGGAAAGGCTTCCATCATTCTCTGTGTTCTAAAAAGCTTGATGCAACTGAGGAAGTATTGATACTTGTACTCAACTCTAATTATGACCATTGGCTTTTTAAATGTTTCTCATTTCTTTTCCACTATCTACTCTAGTTTATTTATCCAGAGCTGCTAACTTTTCTCCTGAAAATCTGTATTATATGTATTTCTTCTAGATTTTCAAATAACAGTGCAAAAACTCACAAACATTAATACACCAAAGAATTTCACCCTTTTTAGTTCATAATACTTGGGCCTTTTCCTTCCTTCGTTCCTTCGTTCCTTCGTTCCTTCGTCCTTCGTTCGTTCGTTCCTTCCTTCCTTCTCTCCTTCCTCCCTTCCTTTTTCCTTCTTTCCATCCTCACTTTATGTCATGTCTTTCCATCCATCCTTCCTTTCTTTCTTCTTTCCTTCCTATATCCCTCTCTTTTTCTCCTTTTCTCCTTTCTTACTTTTACCTCCTTCCTTCTTCCCTCTCTTCCTTCCCTTTATTTCTTTCCTTTCCCTCATTTCCTTCCTTATGGCCTTCCATCCTTCCTACCTTATTTCCTTTTTATTTCCATACTTTCTTCTTTCCTTCCTCCCTTCTATTTCCTTCTTCCTCTGTTTCCTTCTTCCTCCTTCCCTTCCTTTTCTCCCTTTCTTCCTTCTTTCCTCACTCTTTAACAAAACTTCTGGCAATTTAATTTGTTTTATAAATCCTTTCAAAACACAGGATAATAGACTTGTTAGTACAACAATATATCTTTATGATATTTTCTTAATTCCTGCTATGTATCTATAGTTCCATGTTTCTTCTTTAGTCTGGTTTCTTGAAGTGAATCATCAGGATATTTTTGTATGTTGCTATTATTTATGATTGAGCATTTGAAACTTTGAGATTTTTTGAGTGCATATTAGCTCAATACAAGTTTATGTAGTTTCACACCATGATTGTCTTGTTAATTTATAACCAGAATTTGGATTATTTTCAATAATTCAAATAGTTTAAAGTTTGATCATAATTTGTAGCTTATTTTCTTATTTTATTTAAGATTTTGGTATGCTGCATTTCTCATAAATTCACAAGTAAATAAGGAAAGTTACTAAACACATACACATATGTATGTATATATTGGTAAAGTTTGATCCCCAGGATTTAGGGTCAAGTGCTTTTAATCCTAGTGCTTGATAGGTAGAGACAGGTAGGGTCAATGGTCAGCCAGTGTAGCCTACTTGCTGACTTCCAAGCCAAAGAAGGTGAATGGGCATTAGGAATATCACTCAGTGATAGAACACTTACCTAATATGAACAAAGCCCTGGATTCCATCCATAGCACTGCCAAAAAGAAAAAAAAAAAAGATTATAAAAAACAATGACTGGTGACATTCTTAAGAATGCCACCTGAAATTGTCATCTGGCCTCCACATGTATATAGTCATACATGCATGCACACCTATACACACACACACACACACACACACACACACACACACACACACATGATTATCAATTCTAAAATAGTAAATATATATTTCTCATTAGACAATGTACTAGCCAATTTTCTCAGTGATCATCCAGGCTTATTTATCAATGTGTGCATCTTCACTTATACCAACCTCAGTTATACAATATACTGTAACCATTTTAATCATGCTAGACTGGTTGGCTGGCTACATGCACCATCTCATGTCAAAAGCTTATAATTTCCTTATGAAACTAACTGTTGGTGGACTCTAGATAGACATTTTCATAATTATAAAGTCATCACGTATAGATACTTACCATCTCAATGTAATTTTTTAAAAGTTTGAACTGACCATGTGGTGGTTTGTTTGAGGTATTACCCTAAAATTATGTGTTCTGAATGCTAGGTAAACATCTCATGGGAATTTTGGAATTAAGACCTCCTAGAGGCCATGTATTATTGGGGGCAGGCTTATGGGTATTATAAACAGCTTCCTCTTGCAAGCATTTGATACACTCTCCGGTTGTTGTCTATCTGATATTGGACAAGAGGTGATGTCCACCCTCTACACATGCTATCATTTTCCCCTGCTACCATGGAGCTTCTCCTTAAAGCTGTAAGCCAAAATAAACCTTTTCCCCACACGCTGCTCCTGTTCAGGTGTTTTCTGCCAGCAATGCTAACCTGACTGCAACAATAAAGTTGGTACCAGAGTGGGGTTGTTGCTGCTGGAAACCAGACTCTGAGGCTTTGGCCTTTTGGAACTGCTTTGCAGGAGGATGTAGATAAATTTGAAATGGTGGCCTAAGAGATGCCTTGCAGTGCTGTAAATACAACTTGATGGACTATTCTGGTCAGAGTTAAAAAGATCTTAATGCAATAAGAGCTAAGGACTATGAGGTTTGTATATATATATCTCCAGTCCCTTTTATTTTTTTTTAAATTTTTATTAACATTTTCCATGATTATAAAATATATCCCATGGTAATTCCCTCCCTCCCCACCCCCACACTTTCCCATTTGAAATTCCATTCTCCATCATATTACCTCCCCATTACAATCATTGTAATTACATATATACAATATCAACCTATTAAGTATCCTCCTCCCTTCCTTTCTCTACCCTTTATGTCTCCTTTTTAACTTACTGGCCTCTGTTACTAAGTATTTTCATTCTCACGCAGAAGCCCAGTCATCTGTAGCTAGGATCCACATATGAGAGAGAACATGTGGCTCTTGTCTTTCTGGGCCTGGGTTACCTCACTTAGTATAATACTTTCCAGGTCCATCCATTTTCCTGCAAATTTCATAACTTCATTTTTCTTTACTGCTGAGTAGAACTCCATTGTATAAAAGTGCCACATCTTCATTATCCACTCATCTGTTGAGGGACATCTAGGCTGGTTGCATTTCCCAGCTATTATAAATTGAGCAGCAATAAACATGGTTGAGAACGTACTTCTAAGGAAATGAGATGAGTCCTTTGGATATATGCCTAGGAGTGCTATAGCTGGGTCATATGGTAGATCAATCTCTAGCTGTTTTAGGAACCTCCACACTGTTTTCCACAATGGCTGGACCAGATTGCATTCCCACCAGCAGTGCAGAAGGGTTCCTTTTTATCCAAATCCCCGCCAACATTTATGATCATTTGTTTTCATGATGGTGGCCAATCTGACAGGAGAGAGATGGAATCTCAATGTAGTTTTAATCTGCATTTCCCTGATGACTAGTGACGTAGAACATTTTTTTAGAGGCTTATAGGCCATTCGTATTTCTTCCTTTGAGAATGCTCTATTTAGCTCCATAGCCCATTTTTTAATTGGCTTGTTTGATTCATTATTATTGGACTTTTTGAGTTCTTTGTAAATCCTAGATATTAATCCTCTATCAGATATATAGGTGGTGAATATTTTTTCCCATTCTGTAGGTTGCCTCTTTGCTTTTCTCACTGTGTCCTTTGCGGTGCAAAATCTTTGTAATTTCATTAGGTCCCAGTGGTTAATCTGTGGTTTTATTGCCTGAGCAATTGGGGTTGTATTCAGAAAGTCTTTGCCAAGACCAATATGTTGAAGGGTTTCCCCTACTTTTTCCTCTAGCAGTTTCAGAGTTTCAGCTCTGATGTTAAGGTCTTTAATCCATTTGGACTTAATTCTTGTGCATGGCGAGAGAGAAGAATCTATTTTCGTCCTTCTGCAGATATATATCCAGTTTTCAAAACACCATTTGCTGAAGAGGCTGTCTCTTCTCCAATGAGTATTTTTGGCATTTTTATCGAATATCAGGTGGCTATAGCTACTTGGGCTTACATCTGGGTCCTCTATTCTGTGCCACTGATCTACATGTCTGTTTTTGTGCCAGTACCACGCTGTTTTTGTTACTATGGCTCTGTAGTATAGGTTAAAATCAGGTATGGTGATACCACCAGCCTTATTTTTGTTGCTCAGTAATATTTTAGATATTCGAGGTTTATTGTGATTCCAAATGAATTTTTGGATTGTTTTTTCTATTTCCATGAAGAAAGCCTTTGGAATTTTGATAGGGATTGCATTAAATGTGTAGATTGCTTTAGGTAAGATTGCCATTTTCACGATATTGATTCTTCCAAGCCAGGAACAAGGGATGTTTCTCCACTTTCTAGTGTCTTCTGCAATTTCTCGCTTGAGTGTTTTAAAGTTCTCATTGTATAGATTCTTTACTTCCTTGGTTAGGTTTATTCCAAGGTATTTTATTTTTTCTGATGCAATTGTGAATGGGAGTGATTCTCTGATTTCATCCTCTGTGTGTTTGTTGTTAGCATATATGAAGGCTACTGATTTCTGTGTATTTATTTTGTATCCTGCTACATTGCTGTAGGTTTTGATCAGCTCTAACAGCTTGCTAGTAGAGTCTTTAGGGTCCTTTATGTATAGAATCATGTCATCTACAAATAATGATAACTTGATTTCTTCCTTTCCAATTTGTATCCCTTTTATGTGTGTCTCTTGCCTTATTGCTATGGCTAAGACTTCCAAAACTATATTAAATAAGAGTGGGGAGAGTGGACACCCTTGTCTTGTTCCTGATTTTAGTGGAAAAGCTTCCAGTTTCTCCCCATTTAGTAATATGTTGGCTGTAGGCTTGTCATAAATAGCCTTTATTATATTGAGATATGTTCCTTCTATTCCCAGTCTCTGTAGGACTTTTATCATGAAGGGATGTTGGATTTTGTCAAATGCTTTCTCTGCGTCCAAAGAGATGATCAAGGGATTTTTGTCCTTCAATCCGTTTATATAATGTATTACATTTATAGATTTGCTTATATTGAACCATCCCTGCATCTCTGGGATAAAGCCTACTTGGTCAGGGTGAATCATCTTTTTGATATACTCTTGTATTCTGTTTGCCAATATTTTGTTGAGAATTTTTGTATCTATGTTCATGAGGGAGATTGGTCTGTAATTTTTTTTTTTTTTTGTTCAATCTTTGCCTGGTTTTGGTATCAGGGTGATGCTGGCCTCATAGAAGGAGTTTGGAAGAATTCCTTCTTTTTCTATTTCTTGGAAAAGCTTAAGAAGCAATGGTGTTAGCTCTTATTTAAAAGTCTGGTAAAATTCAGCAGTGAATTCATCTGGGCCTGGGCTTTTTTTAGTTGGGAGATTATTGATAACTGTTCGGATCTCCATGTTTGTTATAGGTCTATTTAAGTGATTAATCTCATTTTGATTTAATTTAGGTAGCTCATAGAGATCAAGGAAATCATCCATTTCTTTCAGATTTTCATACTTTGTGGAGTATATGCTTTTATAGTATGTCCCCATGATTTTTTGAATTTCTCTGGAATCTGTTGTGATGTTACCTTGTTCATCTCTGATTTTATTAATTTGTGTCTCTTCTCTCTTTCTTTTGGTCAGATTTGCTAAGGGTTTATCAATCTTGTTTATCCTTTCAAAGAACCAACTCTTTGTTTCATTAATTCTTTGGATTGTTTTTTTTTGTTTCTATTTCATTAATTTCTGCCCTAATCTTTATTATTTCTTCCCGTCTACTGGTTTTTGGTTTGCCTTGTTCTTCTATGTCCAAGGCTTTAAGGCGAAGCATTAGGTCGTTTACTTGCGACCTTTCTAATTTCTTAATATAGGCACTTAAGGCTATAAATTTACCTCTTAGAACTGCCTTCATTGTGTCCCAGAGATTTTGGTATGTTGTGTTCTCATTATCATTTGACTCTATAAATTTTTTGATTTCCTTTTTGATTTCTTCATTGAGCCATTCATCATTTAGTAGTTTATTGTTTAGTTTCCATGATTTTGTGTATGCTCTATAGCCTTTCTTGCTTCTGATTTGTAGTTTAATTCCATTGTGGTCAGATAGAATGCAAGGAATTATTTCAATTTTCCTGAATTTGTTAAGATTTGCTTTGTGTCCTAATATATGGTCTATTTTAGAGAATGTTCCATGTGCTGCTAAAAGAATGTATATTCTGCAGCCTTTGGATGAAATGTCCTGTATATATCTGTTAAGTTCATTCCTTCTATGACCTCATTTAGTCCAGATGCCTCTCTGTTTATTCTTTCCCAGGATGACCTATCAATTGATGAGAGTGTGTGTTGTCACCCATCACCACTGTGTTTGGTGTTATATGGGACCTTAGTTCTAATAGTGTTTGTTTGACCAATTTGGAAGCCCCCATGTTAGGTGTATATATGTTTAGGATTGTAATGTCCTCCTGTTGGAGTGTGCCTTTAATGAATATAAAGTGACCTTCCTTATCTTTCTTGACTAACGTCGGACTAAAGTCTACCCTGTCTGATATTAGGATGGCAACCCCTGCTTGTTTTCTAGGCCCATTTGCTTGAAATACCGTCTTCCAACCTTTCACCCTAAGATAATGTCTATCCTTTGTAGAAAGGTGAGTTTCTTGGAGACAACAAATTGTAGGAACCTGCTTTTTAACCCAGTCTGCAAATCTATGTCTTTTCGTTGGGGCATTGAGGCCGTTGATATTAAGAGATATTATTGAAAGGTGTTTATTTATGTTTGCCATTTTTTTGTGTGTGTATGTTTCTGGTTCTACCTGTGCTCTCTTCTGTTAACTAGTATTTGAGTATTGCTTGTTTTTTCTAGGTTCCTTATATGTGTGCTTTTCCTTTTCTTCAGCATGGAGGATTCTATCAAGTATTTTCTGTCAAGCTGGTTTTGTTTTCAAATACTCCTTTAACCTGCTTTTGTCATGGAATGTCTTTATTTCTCCATCTATTTTATTGGATAACTTTGCAGGATAAAGTAACCTTGGTTGACAGTTGTTATCTTTCAGAACTTGGAATATATTACTCCAAGCCCTTCTGGCTTTAAAAGTTTCTGTTGAATAATCTGCTGTAATCCTGATGGGCTTGCTTTTGTAGGTAACTTGATTTTTCTCTCTAACTGCTTTCAATATTTTTTCTTTGGTGTGTGTTTGGAATTTTGATTATAATATGGCGAGGAGAGGTTCTTTCTGGGTTTTGTCTGGCTGGAGTTCTAAAGGCTTCCTGTATCTGTATTGGCACCTCTTTCCCAATTTGGGGGAAATTTTCTTCTATGATTTTGTTGAAGACGCCTACTATGCCTCTGGAGTGGAGTTCTTCTCCTTCTACTATGCCCTGTATTCTTATATTGGATCTTTTCATAGTGTCCCGAATATCTTGAAATTCTCACTCATACTTTTCTATAAGTTTATCTTTCTCTTTGTTGGACTACATTAGGTCTGCCACCTGGTCTTCTAGCTTAGATATTCTGTCCTCTCCCTCATCTATCCTACTGGTGAGATTTTCTACAGAGTTTTTTATATCATTAACTGTGTTCTTCATTGCTAGTAATTCTGACTGGTTTTTCTTTATTATTTCTTTTTCCTTATTTATGTCTTGTATTGCCTTTTTTATTTCATTAAATTGGTGTCCTGCATCTTCTTTGATTCCTTTGATTTCCACTTTGATTTCCTCTTTGATTTCTTCTTTGATTGTTTTGATGTGTCTTTGACCTCTTTGAACATATTTATAATCATTCTTTTGAACTCTTTCTCAGCCATTTCCTCTAACTCATTCTCATTGGAGGACATTTCTGATGCATTAATACTTTTAGTTGGATTTATATCGTCTTGCTTTTTAGTGTTTCTTGTGTTATAATGTATATATTTTTGCATGTTGGATTAAGTTAATGCTTGGATTTTCTAGCTAGCTGGGTATTCTTAGCTGTATCAATTGATTTGTTGTAATATATTTTCAGGGTAGGACCTTAAGGTGTTAGGTGTGGCTCTTAAGACTCTCAGAGTATCTACAAAGATGTTCTTAGGGGTTGAGTTTCCCTGCTATAGGAGTATTCAAGCAGGCTGAGTGGAATAAAATACAGGTAGATTCTAAAATTTAACTAAACACTGTACACATTCAATCAAAAACAGCCCCGAGTATGTATGCAAGAGTAGTTATTATAACGACCAGATCCTCTATCAACAAAGAGGTTTAGATTTATGGTCTGTAGAGGGATGCACGTCAGCTTGCGACCAAGTGAGACCCTTTCCTGGTGCAATCCCAGTTACCTTGGATGACTTTGGTCTCAGTCAAGTTGCTGCCTGGGTCGTCGTGCTGCTGTTCTGATTTCTGGAGCTGGACACTTGCTTTTCCTGCGGGGCAAACCGAGCCTGGCAAGTGTGGCCCTGCAGATCAGCACCCCTGCTGCTGGAACTGCTGCTGCTCAAGCTGCCCCTGCTGAGTCTGTAGCCCCTGCTGCTGAAGGTGTTGCTGCTGTAGTCACCGCTGCTGCTGCCTCTGCTGCTGCTGTAGCTGCCACTGCTGGAGCCACCACTGCTGCTGAAGCTGCTGCTGCTGTGTACACTGCCGCTGCTCCCCCTGAAGCTGCTGCTGCCGAGTCTGCCGCTGCTGCCACTCCTGGGTCTGCTGATGCTGGGGCCGCTGTTACTGGTGCTGGAGCCGCTGATGTTGCTGCCGAACTCTGCTCCTGCTTGGGTCCTGCTGTCAGCCCAAGTTGGCGTGGCTGGATCCCGGGCTGCTGCTCTGTTCGCTGGAGCTGGGCTCAGGCGGTGGGGGAGGGGAGGGAGCCACAGCTGCTCTTGTTCTTTCGCTGCTCCAAGCGTTCTTCTACCTCGAGGTCTGCTCCTCCATTGCTCACTGCCGTTCTCCCCTCACATTTCCCGAGTTGCGGAGAGCACCAGTGTGAGGGAAAGCGCCCGCACCTGGCTTTTCCTGCCGCTGGAGCCGAGCTTGGCAGCTTTCTGGTGTGCAGCGGCCGCGGTGGTTGGCCGAGCTGCCGGGGCCGCTTTTCCCTCCTGTGCAGGATCTGGATGCTCTGGAACTCTTCTACTTCTCCGATGCCACTTCAATTTCCTATACACCTCACTTTTTAGTAAAAGTTTGTATTTTGCTGAGTTTTTTGGTCTTTTTCCCCCCATGCTGCTTTGGCGTGGTACCTATGCCGCCATCTTAACCGGAAGTTTTGAGGTTTGGTTTTTGAGGGCGAGAAACAGCTTTTTCCTGGACTGGGCTAGAAGCAGTTTGTGTGAGAAGCTTACTGTTATGCCTGTATCCTGAGAATTTGTGCAGGGTTTCATTGCATAGAAATTGACTGGCATGAGTAGAGGAATATTGCGCCAAAAATATGAAATTGCAGCACATTTAGCTGCAATTCTATAAGAGTTTACAACCATTGAGATTGGGCCAGCTGACCAACATTGTAGCAACAGAAAGAATGCAATTTATACAAGATAATTTTAAAGATTTCTTCAACTAATACTCTGCCCTAATTATTTTACGCAGGCATACTGTCAATCACCTATGACAATGTTTCCAATCTCTACTATAGATATAGTCTGGGGAATGTGAACAAAATAACTATGAATATTAGACAGTCCCAAGGTATTCAAGCAATTTTTTGATCTGGTAAGTAGACCTGACAAGAACAAAAAGAAAAGTAACTTCCTGAACGACCACTAGAATAAATTAACAGATTATCTCCGCCCAGACACAATTATAATACCACTTTATAGATATGAATGGCAATTAAAACTTTAATCATCAAACATTAAGCTATACTCTTTAAGCAGAGAAGAGTCATTTTAAGATGATTCTGAGAGTCCTAATGTTTTAACCATAATGTGTTATTCACTTTTCCATTGCTTTGAAAAGATGCCTGAGATAATCAACTTATAAAAACAAAAATTCATTTTGATCTATGGTGTTGGAAGTTTTGGTCTCTCGGCCCTGTTGCTTCTGTGACAAGTTGGGGAAGCATGCTGGAGCAAATATCTTATCCCATGAGTCCAGGAGTCAGAAGAGAGGACAACAAAGGAGTCCAGGATCCTAAGAACCCCAAATAACATGCCCAGAGATCTAAGTTCCTCTGACTAGGCCTTGATTCACAAAGTTTCCACCACCTTCTAGTAGCACTGTAGGCTAAGGCCCATGCCTCCAACACATAGTCCTTTAGGAAACATTTATGATCTAATGCATAATATATGGCCACATGATAAAATGTTGGCCAATTAGCTCTGAGACTCTGCTGGATTGATTCTCAGAGGATTGTTCTACTTAGGTTTTTGTATTTGTATGTGTGTGTGGTGTACATGCATATGTGTATGTGTGTTCATATGCACATGGACCCATGTGTGTGAATGTAGAGGCCTGTGGTTTGCCTTAGGTCTCTTCCTTTACCACTTCTCCATCTGACCTTTTTTAAGATTTTTTTTTTTTTTTTATTGTTTTGGTTTTTGCGAGGTAGGGTCTCACTCTGGCCCAGGCTGACCTGGAATTCACTATGGAGTCTCAGGCTGGCCTCGAACTCACGGTGATCTTCCTACTTCTGCCTCCTAAGTGCTGCAATTAAAGGCATGAGCCACCACGCCCGGCTCTCCACCTGATTTTTATTAGACAGGGTCTTTAATTGAACTCAAACTCACTAATACATTTAGAAAAAAATATCTAGCAAGCCTTTGAGATCTGTGTGCATGCCTCACCACCTCTAGGATTATAGGCTCACTTCACCATGCCTGACTATATGTGGGTGTTGTTGATCTAAACTCACATCCTCATGACTGTGCAGTAAGCACTTTACCCATATTGCCATCTAGTCAGCCTTTAACCATACTTTAAAGGCAATATAAATCAAAGTAGGATCGTTTTACATAAGAATGTCACTTGCTAATTGTATACTCCACCCAACAGTGTTTAGATTAATGTGAAATGAATATACATCATACAATATACAACCTAATGGAGGCTAGGGGGATGTACTCCAGTGTTCTCTGAACTGACTGCATTCACAGCTTTTATTCAGTTTCTGGCAGTCAAAGCACTGAGAAGTCTGATTGTAACACATATCATGAGTGTCCATCAGATCAGATAATGAGTCATTTGTTTTTTAGGAAGTCTTTGTAGAAGCTGTGAGTTTCCTATCTTCAAGAAGCTTCATCCAAGACTCATAGTTTTTCATGTGCAAAGATTAGCCTTTTTCCAATTAGCTTGATCTCCACATCTCTCCTTTTCTTTTTCTTTCAAAAATGTTCTAATGAACTAGATATATTGTTGGTGTTGGCATGTAAGTACTTTAAGGTTGATCCCTCTAACTGTGCAAAGAACAAACAAAGTACAGATAATTAATCCAATGGCCACCAAAGTAGAAGGCCAAGTTTGTAAACCAGGAAGATGGCTTTCAAATTTTCCAAGACAATTGTTGGGTGAAATTTTGGTGTCAAAATATCTTTTTAATATTGTTCTGTAAGACAAGCACTGTTTGACTAGTTTGGTCTTATAATCAATAGTAATATAAGTAGGAACACTTGAAGAGATTTATTAATTTTGTCTCATGTATAGTTAGGTTTATTTTAAAGATATGGGGTCATACATATGAATTTATCTCTCCAAATACAACTTAAACTGGCTTGGATCCTAGTGGCTTGAATTTGGTCCCCAACATGTGTTATAGTTGATTCCATTAGTTATACTCAGGTTAGCAAGTTTATAGTCTATGTCTTATATGGTAATGACACTCATTATATTACACACAGTTTGAAATAGAAAGTGTGTTGTTAGGGTAGATTAGGTGACTTTTGTCACTGCCATGAAAGAAGCATCTAGAATAAAAACAGCAGTAACTATAGTGACTCTGAGTATACCAGAAACCATTAGGTCTTGAAATGTTTATTAGTTATAATAAGAGCCCTGGATTCTTTTTAAGTGTTAGTATAATTTATTGGGATAAGGCCTCATAACACAAAATTATATTTTTATTAAGAAACAAGCAAGTAAAGCATAGTAGCAGCTGGAATAGCATAGGGCGGGAAATATACTTTTGGTATGTTTGTAATATCAACAGGAACCATGAGAAAAGCATGGATGGACTAGACACAATGACATGGTCCAGTTTGTTGTGAATAGAAAATAAAGAGGCATTTTTGTTTTTTTTTTACTTTTGTAAATTTACTTTTCCACACTAAATAATTTTAGAAAGGTGGAGCCAAGCCGCCAAATACTTGTTTGTGATGTTTCTTTTCCTAAAAAGGGTTGGAAGCCCTCTGTCTCCCCATATAATACAATCATTGTGATATAATGTTAAGCCATTGATAGAAAGATGGACAGACAGGGAATGGTGATGTTTATCATGAATTCAACATTTTGGTAGCCAATCAACAATAAAATAATTTCCCAATCTGATAACATGTCCCATAAGGCCCTGTCATGCTTCCCATGGGACTTTTTGATACTCAGGATGTGGGTCTATATAAACAGAGCAGTGGAGCATGGGAGGCTGATACAAATTGGTTCTTTGCCATATATATAATTAGTTGTTACCACAAATACAGCTTGACAGGTTTGTTTGTTTGTTTGTTTTTCAAGGTAGGGTCTTACTCTGGCTCAGGCTGACCTAGAATTCACTATGTAGTCTCAGGGTGGCTTGGAACTGTCAGCAATCCTCCTCCCTCTACCTCCCAAGTGCTGGGATTCAAGGAGTGTGCTACCATGCCCGGCTACAGCTTGACAGGTTTTTAACTGGAGCCAAGACCAGAACTTGTGGGTGAGACATAAATTATTAGAACATATGCATATTGACAAATGAGTGGACAAATAATTGATTTTTGTGGATGAAATGTGGGTAAGATTAAATTGACTATTAATTTCAAGAGGCTATATGTCTCCTAGTCAAGAAGTGACATTAATGAAATTAGAGAAAGGCAGATCCATCCATGTAATGGGTTGCCCTAAAGGTATGGCAGCAATGAAAGCCCAATATGCACTCCCTTTTCTCCAGGGTATATACATTACTGCACAAGGGTTGACTACCATCATGTCCACAGGCATTTTAGTAGGACTGTAGGATGTCCTGATATAGAACCACCTCACTCTAATGGGAAATTTTCTTCAGGCTAATGCAGGTCACAATAGCACCTTCCTTGCCTGCAGCAGAAGCCAAAGGCTGGGCAGAATTGATTTGGATTGTTCCAAGATTGTGCAGCCGTGAGATCATCTTTTTGAAAATTACAAAAATTAAAAGTAATGATGATAATGATAATAGCATGTAGTTTAGTCAAGGGTAAATTTGGCCTTCTCCCTACTTTTCACTTCTTTTGTTTAAATAACATATTTTATATTTTTAATTTTATCCTTTTATGTTGAATTTTTCTTTTAAATATTATTTGCATACTGATATTATTTATTGCTGTAATTTAGAATTTAAAATGAAAACCTAGGAAGCTGTAATTTACAGAAAGTATAAGAATTATAAATATAGACAAAATATATTAGCAATCTTGTGTATTGTTAATAAATCCAAATTAGGGCTGGAGAGATGGCTTTGCGGTTAAGCGCTTGCCTATGAAGCCTAAGGACGCCAGTTTGAGGCTCGATTCCCCAAGACCCACGTTAGCCAGCTGCACAAGGGGGTGCAATCATCTGGAGTTCGTTTGCAGTGGCTGGAAGTCTTGGTGCTCCCATTCTCTTTCTCTCTCTATCACTCTCAAATAAATAAATAAAAATGAACAAAAAAATTTTTTAAAATCCAAATTAATTAATTTAGTAAAGATTTAAGCTTTAACATATATTTATATGGTAACTTAAAAATATTTTAGGTTTGCTAAATATACACTGAAGGTCCCTTAATTAGATTGGTTACAATGTATTTCTAATTAAGGGACCTTCAGTGTATATTTAGAGATATTTTATTTTTCTTGCATATGATCACAGAAAAATGGAATAGAACAGTTGTAAAATTAGTTTTGGAAAGACATCATTATCAAAATTTATGCATTCAATATTAACCTTTGTATACCCTAATGAAACATGTCATATGATTCCAATGAATATTACATTGCCCAAATAAGTAGCATTTAAAGTTTTTATGAAACATTTAGGAGTTCTAAAAATAACATTTTTATAGATTTTAAGAAGTTAATATTACTTAAGTTTATGAACTTATAAGGCCTTTTAATACATCACCTAAACACTACATTCATGCACATTGACATTTTAAGTTGGAGTATCGACAATATATTAAAAGCAAAATTAAGAATAATGAAAAATTGAAGTGGCCACAAGTTTTCTATATTTTGAATTTTACATTGTTATTTTCTATTTTTTAAAATCACAAGACAGCATGCAAAAACAAACATGAAAACATCATGGATGTACACAAGTACATAAATCTTATGTGCACCTTAAAAATTGATTTGAAACTTCATATTTCTTGAAATTTAAGACTTAATAACATAAAATATCACCATGAAGTTACCTATATATCTATGGCAGATAATTATCTATTTGTTTTTGAGAGATAAACAGCAGAGAGGGAGAAGTTCTTATAGATGGGAATACCTTTGTAAACATTTTAGGTAGCTTTATATTCTTTTACTCAGTTTATATATTTTGCCTTTGAAAAGTAGGAAAACTCTTTCAAATACCTTGTGAGAATTCAGATTTAAAGAAGAAAGTAAAATATATATATATATATATAATGAATATATATAATTATATTTATATATTATATATAATATAATTATATATAATTATTATGTATATTTATATATTATATATAATATAATTATATATAGTTATTATATATATTTATAAATATAATATAATTATAAATAAATATATATATATATATATATATTCTAGAATGTTCTGTTTTAAGGGTAGCTCTCATATGGAAACTGGCAAGTTGTTTTCTTGAGAGTAAGAGAGTGGTTAGAATATCTGGGGAATCAGTCTGCACATGATGTCCCACCAGAAAATCCATGCGGTGTAGGAGGAGGTAACCAAAATTATCCTGCGAATGTGAAACTCTCTTTTCCTTTTTCCTCAGTTTCCTCCAGTTTTTATGCCTTTGCATTTTATAATGCCCCAGTTCAGATGCCAGTACATACTGTCCCTAGGTGTTTTGATGAATGTGAGATGAACACAGAACCTGCAAAATATGGTCTACTGGAGGGTCAAGTGGGTGGACTCTAGTGCTCTTGGAACTGACTCTGTTCACAGGCTTTATTTAGTTTCAGGCAGTCAAAGCCTGGGGAATCAGAGAATAAGATACATTATGAGTTCACATTGTAACAGGGTGTTAGGGGTCCTGGAAAGTCCGTAAACCCCAAACCCCAGGTTGGTTTCTAGTTTTAATCAAAGAACTGAATAAGAAAGAAGACTGAAAAGGATAATTATTAAATCATTATATTTATTGAGGGATGTACAGAGCCAAGCAAAGGCACCCATGTGGCTAGAGATCCCATGTTGAGGGCTTGGAAAAAAACACAGAAAAAGAGAGAGGAAAACAAGTTCATGGAGCTCCTGCCACGTGGGGAGCTGGAGAGGATAAAGAACCCATGTGGAGAGTGAGAGCTAGGGGGATATCATGGCTGGGAAAAACTCACCCACAATTGGAAGTTCCCAAGTGGTCAAAGAGCCTGTCCTCTCTTTGCAAAGGTATTTATAACTTTATAGTGGTGGGCTGTCTTCCAACTCATGTGAACCAGAGTGACAGCTGTTTGGTAAGGGTTAGGGTCTGACTCAGGAAGAGGTGTGCCCTGATGCCAAGTTTGGGGGGCTGAACTTGATCAACCACAATCATTAAATCCTATGAAAGACCTCCATCCCAGGACTTCCTGATTGTTTGTGGGAAAGCAGGTCTATGAGACTAGGTAAGAGATAAGTCAGATCATCTTTTATTTCTAGCAAGTGCACACTTTCTTACTTCCAGGTGTCCAGTCACCCTAACTATAGCACCCTCTCAGCATCATATCAGATCTGGAGTTATATGTTTATGTTTATCAAGAAATGTTTTGAGAAGCTGGGGGTTTCCTATCTTCAAGAAGCTCTACTAAAGGTACATACCCTTCTACGTCCCCAGGCATAGCTGTGCAAAGATTATCCTTTAGTCCGTTAGCATGATTGCCACACTGATGATGCCTAAAATTCCATTAAGAATGTTAAGACCCTGAAGAGTCAGTGGAAGAAACTATCATGCTAAGAACAGCTGAGAAGAGAGGAAACATTTTAAGAATCTCTAATCAATTTATTTGACAGACCTCTGTAAGTCAAAAAGAGTGTCTCTTATGTGAGATATAAATGATCCTGGACTGAAGAGATGGCTCAATGGATAAAGCTGCTTGCTTGTAATGCCTGAGGACCCAGGTTAGTTTCCCCAGTACCCACATAAAACCAGGTTTGCAAAGTACAGTATACATCTGGAGTTTGTTTCAAGTGGCAGGAAACCATACTTGCTCTCTCTGTCTCACTCTCTCTCAGATAAATAAATAAATAAATAATGTAAATGTTCCTAAGCCAATTGATTTTATTTCCACTTTGGTAGTTGTTGTAGAAAATAAGGAACTGCAAGCAAATTCCTATGAAGATGGCAGATGCATACCCACACTGGAGCTTCAGGGGTGAAATTGGGCAAAAAGGGGGGATCCATTATGAGTAGATCTTAAAGGACCTTCATTGGATAGGCATATGTGTGCATATTCAGGAATATGCTAATTTCTATAAGCTCACCCAAGGAAAAAATCAACAGGGAAATAATACAGCTTAACAATACCATAGATCCACTAAACCTAACAGACATCTACAGAGCATTCCATCCACATCCTATAGAATACTCATTCTTCTCAACAGCTCACAAAGCCTTCTCCAAAACAGATCATATATTAGGCCATAAAGCATGCCTCTATAAATTCAGGAAAATTGATGTCACTTCCTAAATCATATTGGACCACAATGTGTTAAAGCTAGAAATTAAGAAAAACAACATAAATTATACCAGTTCCTGGAGACTGAATGACATGCTATTAAATAATGAATGGGTTGTGGAAAAAATCCAAAAGGAAAATGTAAAATTTCTAGAATTGAATAATAATGAAAACACAATATGCCAAAACTTATGGGACACAATGAAGGGAGTCCTATGGGGAACATTTATAGCACTAAATGCCTTCTTAACTGTGGTAGGCAGCCTCACATGGCTGGGATGAACTTCCAAACCAGGCGCAGTTTATGGGAGGAATGGAATTTATTTGAAGACTATAGACTGAGGGGAAGTTTCCTAATGGCAAAAATAAGAAAACCTACAATCAAAAGTAACAGCAAAAATCCTGCAGCCAAACCACAGGCAAAAGTCAGGCACTTTGTATATCTTAGGTTGGAATTCCAAAACCACCCTCCCACCTTAGGGCTGGACCCTATGAACTGCCCACAGTGACACCTCCTCCAGCCAGGCAGCTGGAGATCTACATTACAAGATAGTATAAAAATCCTGTATCTATTTGGGACATCCATTCAAACAACCACAATAACAAAGACAGAGAGTTCTCAAATTAATAATGTAACCATCCACCTAAAGGCATTGAAAAATAAGAATACTCCAACTGTAAGAGTTCCAGTAGGCTTGAAGTAATTAATATCAGATCATAAATTAATGAATTAGAAATTAAGAAAATTGATGAAATGAAGATCTGGTTCTTTAAGATTGATAAACCCCTAGCCAATTTAAATGAAAAAAAAAAGTCAAAAATAACCAAATTTAGAAATGAAAAGGGACAAGTCATAACAAACATCAATGAAATTGGAAGAATTATCAGAACATATTTCTGAAACCTCTACTCCTCAAAGTTAGATAATCTGGAATATAAATTTTTCTAGACATACACCACCTAGAAAGTCTAAGTCCAGAAGAGGTTCATCTCCTAAACAAAACTTTATATCCACTGGATTGAAAATGTAATCAAAAACATCCCCAAAAGAAAAAGTCCAGGGTCTAATGGAGTTTTAGCTGAATTCTACCAAATCTTCATCAGAGATCTAAAACCATATTTTTTTAAACTTCATTTTAAAAACATTTTATTTATTGGAAAGACAGAGAGAAAGAAAGAGGTAGATAGAGAGAATAGGCATGTCAGGGCTTCCAGCCATTGCAAAAGAACTCCAGAAGCATGCCATATCTTGTGCATCTGGCTTATGTGGGTCTTATGAAATCAAACCTGGGTCCTTAGGCTTCACAGGCAAGTACCTTAAAAGATAAGCCAACTCTCCAGTCTTTTTAAGCTGTTTCTTGTAATTGGAGGACAGGAAATGCTCCCCAACTCTATGAAGCTATCATCATCCTAATAACAAAACCGGACAGATAAATCAAGCAAAGAAAGCTGTAGCCCAATATTCCCAATGAACATAAATGCAAAAATTTTGAATAAAATCCTCACGAAACAAATTCAACAACACATCAAAAGAAACATACACCTCAATCAAGCAGGCTTAATCCCAGGGATGGTTCAACCTAAGGAAATTAATTAATGTAACACAACACATAAATAAACTTAAGAATAAGAATCACACAATCATTTCAATAGATGCAGAAAAGGCTTTTGACAAAAGATAACATCACTTCAGGGTGAAAATGCTAGAGTCTGGGCATGGAGTGTTTACATCTCAACAAAATAAAAGCATTATACCAATCACATAAAACACAAATCATACTTAATGGAGAAGACAGGACTTCCCATTAGGATCAGGGACAAGACATGGATGCCCACTCTCAACATGCTCCTCAACATAGTACTATATAAGTCCTAGGCCAAACCATAAAATAGCAGAAAGATAAAAAGAGATACAAATTGGAAGGAAGTATTCAAACCATCCCTATTTGCAGACAATATGATCCTATACATAAATGACACAAAAGACTCTACCATAGCCGGGCGTGGTGGCGCACGCCTTTAATCCCAGCACTCGGGAGGCAGAGGTAGGAGGATCGCCGTGAGTTCGAGGCCACCCTGAGACTCCATAGTGAATTCCAGGTCAGCCTGAGCCAGAGTGAGACCCTGCCTTGAAAAACCAAAAAAAAAAAAAAAAAAAAAAAAAAAGACTCTACCATAAAACTTCTAAAGGTGAGAAATTCCTTTAGCAAATCATCAGGATACAAAAATCAACACAAAAGTCAGTAGCCTTTCTATAAACAAAGACATATAAAGACAAAAATGGGGCTGGAGAGATGGCTTAGCGGTTAAGCACTTGCCTGTGAAGCCTAAGGACTCCGGTTCGAGGCTTAGTTCCCCAGGTCCCACGTTAGCCAGATGCACAAGGGGGCGCACGTATCTGGAGTTCGTTTGCAGAGGCTGGAAGCCCTGGCGTGCCCATTCTCTCTCTCCCTCTATCTGTCTTTCTCTCTGTGTCTGTCACTCTCAAATAAATAAATAAATAAAATTAAAAAAAAAAAAAGACAAAAATGTCAGTGAGGTTGTCCCATTTTCAATAGTCACAAAAGAGAGAGACAGACAGACAGACAGGCAGAGAGAGAGAGAATACCTTGGAATAGCACTAACTAAAGAAGTGAATGGCCTATATAATAAAAAAAATGAAAACACTCAAGAAAGAAATTAAGGAGGACTTGAGAAGGTCCTATACTCCCAGATAGATAGAATTAGTATTGTGAAAATAGAAATTCCACCAAAAGCAATATACAGGTTCAATGCAATACTATTAAAAAAAAAAATCAGTCTTCACAAAGATAAAAAATTCAAAAAATTCATATGGAATTGCAGAAGGCTGTGGATATCCAAAAATATCTTTAGCAAAAGAAATACCTCTGGAGGTATCACCATACCTAATCTAAACCTATACTACAAAGCCACAATAACAAAAACAGCATGGTATTGGCATAAAAATAGACATACAGACCAATGGAACAGCATTGAAGACCCAGCCCTTAATTCAAGCAACTACAGCTACTTGATCTTTGACAAAGGAGCTAATAATATATACCAGAAAAATAGATAACACCTTTAACAAATGGAGATCATGAAATTAGATAAGCACCTGTAGAAAAATGAAAGTAGACCCAGTCCTTTCACCATGCACAAAAATCAACCCCAAATGGTCTAAAGATCTCAATATAACATCTGTAACTCTCAAAGTATTTGATGAAAAAATAGGGGGAACTCTCCATGATATAGGAGCTGGGAAAGACTTCCTAAACAATACTTCAGTAGCCCAGGAAATTAAACAATGACTGAAGTAGTGGGATCTTATGATGCTTAAAAGCTTTTGTACAAACAAAGATACTATAAACAGAGCCAAAAGAATGGGAGAAAATCTTTCCCAGCTATACCACTGACAGAAGCCTAATATCTAGATTCTACAAGGACATCAAAAAACTAAGCAATAAGCTGGGTTTGGTGGCACATGCCTTTAATCCCAGCACTCATGAGGCAGAGGTATGAGGATCACCGTGTGTAAGAGGCCATCCTGAGACTACACAGTTAATTCCAGGTCAGCCTTGATCAGAGTGAGGCCCTACCTCAAAAAATCAAAAAACAAACAAACAAAAATAAACAACTAAGCAATGAAAAAATTAAAAAATGGGACAGATAACTTAATAGGGAAATCTCAAAGGAAGAAATGTGAAATGTGAAGGGCTAATACCTAAGAAAATATTCAGTATCCTTAAACATCAGGAAAATGAAAATTGAAACAACTATGAGACTCTACCTTATTCCACAAATAATGCAAATCATTAAGAAATGAAAAAAAAAAAAAAGAACAACAAATGTTGGTAAGGATTTGGGGAGGAAGGAACCTTTATTACTGCTGGTGTGACTGCAAACTTTTACAACCACTATGGAACTCAACTCCTGAAAAAGATGAAAATAAAGCTACCAACTGGCCCAGCCATTCCTCTCCTGGGAATCTATTGTAAAGGTTCCATGCTTTGCTGCCAAGCTATTTGCACAACTATATTTATAGCTGCTCAATTCACAATAGCTAAAAATTGTACTCCACCCAGATGTCATTCATTTGACAAATGGATAATGAATATCATATATATATATATATATATATATATGTATATATATATATATATATATGAATTCTACTCAGCAGAAAGAAAAACATTATATAACGAAATTTCTTGGAATGTGAATAGATCATACTAAATGAATTTACACAAGCACAGAAACGCAAGTGTCACATATTCTCCTTCATCTTTCATTCCATCATTCCTGAACTGGAACAGCTTGAGTTAGAAGTATACATGCCCTGCAACTTGAAGGATAGATAAAAATGGATGGAGGTGGATAATGGGAGGGTGTGGGAGATATGCATCAAACCAAATTTAAAATAAATTGGTACCATAGAAACCTTCTCTTGGATCACGTACTAAAAGATACAACCCTCAATATGAGCATGGAGGGATGATCTCATAAGAAAGGTCCTCGATATGGCAGAATGAAGCCAAACCCTAAAACATTTGGCTTTGTTTTATAACTTCTAGTACTAGAAAGAATCCACATTGAGCTGTTGACTGGACAGATCTATGAAGTCCCCAAAACAAGACAGGAATTGATTACCTGCCTGAGGTAAAAGGTAAGACCTTTTTGCTAAAGATATCACATTTTGCTGACTCACATTAAGAGATTAACTGAATCTGGAAGGATTCACATTCTCAGATGGTTAGCCTGTATAGTGCTAAAGAGTATTACATGTGCTCCTGAGGAAAATTGTCAACAATGTTCTTAGCAAGCAGGGGAGACTGCTATATAAAAGCAACCAGACTAACAAAATGTACATACCTGAGCCATAGTGGCACACAGCATAGGTGGGTAAGCAATGGCTCTCTAATTGGCTATGAGATCCACTCAGGAGAAAGGAATCCCTAGATGTAAGTGGTAACCGAGTCAGAATCCTATGGAGACCAAGCTTATGTACTCCAAGGATAAGCTCCCACAAGTCTTTGTTCAAAAGTGAGGCTACACCCATCAAGTCTCTCTAAATTAACAATGTTTATTCTTTGTAATTTATCATAATCTCACTCTCTGTTGGAGAGTTTGCTTTTCTTTTTCAGAAAAAAATGAGAAATGAGGACAACTAAAATCCATCAACAAGACCAGAATAGATAGATGACTCCCTGGTAGAGATGAACCAACCATTTTACAACAGCTAGAGTCCAAGTGAAGCCATGGAGAATTTGATAAGATGAGCAAGAATGCTGCTTCCACTGTGAGTCTGACAACCTGTGCCAGGTTAATGGAGACAGTCACTGAGGACACACACAATGCACAAAAGCAGAAGTCCAGAAGTTGCTGAGAGCTCAACACTGATGTAGACTTAAAACACATCCACCAAGACACAGGGAATTTTATGGAAGAGAGGAAAGAAAGAATGTAAGGGCCACAGTGTGGGAGGGATTATCCAGAGACATTGCCCATTCTCTGCCCCCACCACACAGTGACTGGATGCTGCTCTCACATCTCATAACCAACAATTCCCTAGTGAATACCAGTAATCCCACCAAGAAGAGCCTTTAGTGCTGTGGGGCAGAGAGGAGGAAAATGATCATACCAACTCATGATGTGTCCATACAAAGTTTCTACTTAATAAAAGGAAAAAAAAGACAACATGAAATTGAACTATCATCACACTCAGTTTCTGAGCCATAAGGTTGTAGGAGATGTCGAGACTGGTGCTTCCAGCTCATCCTCCTGAGAAAGCAGTCAGGCTTCCTGCTAGTGCTGCCATCGCCGTGAACCTGACTGGGATTGGAGCCTTGCCTGCCAGGCTCCTTGTGTCGGAGCCTCAAAGTTTCAGCTCCTTGCTGCAGGTTACTGTGAACAAAACCTGAGAAAATAGTTTATTTTGGCTTACAGTTACAGAGAGCAGATATGAGACCATCATGGGTTGGAAGGCATGGCAGGCCTGTGCAAGAGCAGAGTTGGGTACATTCTGATTACACTCAGGAAGGAGAGGAAAGATAGAAAATTGGGCCAGGCTATATCATATCAAAGCCCACCCCAAGTGACACACTTCTTCCTGCAAGGATCTGCTGACTGAAGATCTCAGAACCTTCCTGAACAGCAACACACTGCTGGAGTATTTAAATACATGAGCTTATGGGGGATGGTATTTACAGTAAAAGTACCACGTTTATCTTCCTGGGACTTATGCCAGGCCATCCCCTTGGAAAATGATCCATGAGAAAGAGACAGCACATGTGGGAGGTAGGGTGCACTGAAGACAGACGATGCACAACAGACCCTCACTGTTGCATCTTGAGGGGGAATGACTTCTTCATTCTCTTGTTACAAACAGTATTCAAATCCCAATGGAAGGGAAATTAACCTCCATTCCCAAGGGCAGAGCACTGAAAGTATTTTCAGGTCAAATGTTTTGGACTATCTGGGCTTTATTTTTAAGATAAAAAGATTTGAAAATACTTAAGAAGTTCCTACCCAAGGTAGAGGAAAGGAAGTAAGTATCTGTGAGAGGCATCTAGTTTTCAATGTATTCATAAAATCATTTTGCTAAAGGTATTTTTTGAGAGGTAGTAGGCTTAGTAGTGTAAGAAAAATGGAAAGAAATGCTATTTGGGGAAATAACAGAGTGCTAACTTTAGAGATATAAATTTAAATGTGTTAAAGGCTGAAAGATAATTTTATATTATATAAATATTTCTGTGTAGCTCTACATGGGTTCTTTAATAAAATGGAAATGTTTCTTTGAAAAAAATACTTATCAAAGTTATCTCTGAAGACATTAGAAACAATTTGACCTCAAACGTACTAAGGAACAATAGAGCATTATTTTCAAGTTCTCAAAGAATATCACTCTTTTCTGTCAAAAAGGAAACACTGTATTGCATGCAAATAATTGAATGTATTCTTCCAAGCATTTATGAAATCATAAAAATTATTTCATACATATTCTGGCAGCTTCCAAAGAGGACAACTATGATGTTGTTTAGCAGTTTCCCTGAATTTAGACATTCTATCTTGAGGAAGTCTCATTAAAGCCCATAAATTAAGTGAAACTTATAAGAGTTAGGAAGAAAATGCTCACAAGGCCCTTTGCAAGGTTAAGTAAGGACTGTGAACTACTTGGGAGGAGAACCTTTCCTGTTGGCAGAGACACCTGTGTCTAGACGTGCGGCTTTTGTGAGCTGTAAACATGCTGGGTAGTATGGGCTTTGCAGTGACGCAGTGGCCTTTGAGTCATACATGTGCCTGTAAGTAACTACTCACCTACACTCCCCTAAGTCACCTCGGTCCACTCACTGCTTCACTAAGCCATACAGAGGTAGAATCGTTTCTTTAGTATGTTGTTGGTGTCCTACCTGGGATAAAGAAAGTATTGTTCACAATTCTTCAGGAAAAGTTATCAGAAGAAATGAATAGATTATATAGACTATTTCCCCTTTACAAAGAAATTTAAAAAGTGAAAGCAAATATTTGAAGTTTGTACTTTTCTGAAGCTTCTGTATAATAATGGGTATTGTATAGCTTTCCTAGTAAGGCTTTCCTTAGCATGTGATTGCTAGACCTTTTGGAGGGGGGCATTGGTTATTCCCTAGCACTATGTAAGAGATACGGCTATATCAGATGAGCAGCAATGTGTTGGAATATTCAAGTACAGAATGCACAGTTGAAGGAATATGACTAACACATATATTTTCCAGAAAATGGAAAAATACTTAGCATTAGGAAATATATTGCACCATTAAGTGCAGAAACTGATCAAAGATGACAGTGAGAGAAAATTAGTTGTCCTGATTAGATGTCTGGAAGCAGTTTGATGCCACTCAAAACTATGGCTATGCTGCCTTAGCATAACAAAAGTATTTATCTCAAAACAACATCTTAGTTTACAATTAATAGTTAACAATAATTAGAAGACATGTGAAAGTCATAAGCAAGACAATTGTAAGTGGAAGAAGAGTCTATCTTTCAATTACTGACCCCATTCCTATAAGAATTCTGCTTCAGCATCTGATTGAGCTCAAATTAAAGAAAACCTGTCGCTTGCTACTTTGGGCAGTACTTTGCATTGCTAATAGTGATAAAACTGTAAGATAGCTCTTGAGCAAAATTAACTTCTTAATGCAGACACAGTTTCTTGTGCGTACCAAATTATGCAAGAAGCCCCAACTCTTTTGCATGCATATGGTGTGGGTGTGTGTATACATATTCATATGGATGTGGGCATACATGTGTATGTATGCAAGTATACATGTGTATGTATATGGAGACCAGGGGTCATCATGTATCTTTCTCAATCACTTTCCACCTTATTCTCACAAATGGTCTCTTGCTGAACCTAAAGCTTGTCGATTTAACTAAAGTAACTAGCCAGCAAGCCCCATGAATTCTTTTATCCCCTTAGCACTGTGATGATAAGTGCCTGCCACCATACCTGATATTTTTCTATGAGCACAATCAAGAACTCTGAACTTGGATCATCATGTTTGGCAAACACTTAACCTACTGAATGATCTCCCAGCCCTAGTAGCCCATTTTTTGACAAAATTTAAAAAAAAAATTAAAAAAGAAAAAGCAATATGTATCTGAAGTCTATCTATAATGCTTGGATGAAGGGCTGATGCACATTAGCACTTTGATGGGCACTCCAATGACAAGTAAAGAGGAGTAAGGGTTGAGCTGTTTCTAGTGGAAAAGAGCTGCAGCCACCTGGTAATAGATGGTGTGCTCTTTGTGGCATTCAAAATGAAATGGTCCATGTTCAGCTCCATGTTCAGTGTTAACTCCTGTGTGCTATGATTATAACACTTCAGAACACAGATGAAAGCTATATAAGCAAAGATCAAGATGATGTATTTTGACTATATCAGGTATAATTTAGAGTAAGAAATTTGAAAATGAGATAAAATCACCATAAGAATGACAGTGTCCAAAATCCCCAGAAGCAATATAGGAGGAATGGGAATTCCAACAGAATGTGGCATAGGACTATTAACTGTTTAAGTTGGAAATTAGGGACAATAGTATCTAGACACAAAGTGTTTCATACAAGACACTATCACGAGTAAGATTTAACTCAGCTTTAACACTTGTAGTGCAATTTTACAGTCGTATCAAATGAGGCCTAAAATTATTAGAAGAGAGAAAGATAAATATATTATTACTTGGGAAACATAGGGTTGTCTGATTGTGATGTTTCAAGAATGAATGAGAGGGCTTGGCATAGCAGACTGGCTAATGCCACAAAAGAACTGTGTGTTATCATCACACTTGCAATATTCAGTGTCCAAGTATGATAATGGAAACACATCATCTACATAGCAACCAGAATCATGCTGCTCCAGTCAGCAAATAAACTTTGTGGTGTCTGGTAACTTTCTATTTTAGATATACAATAAATAATATTTTAGTGTAAGTATTCCCCATGTCATACTGAAATATACTTATAGCAATAAATTAATCATTGTCTCTCTGAAACTTAAGCATAACTCAGCATCCTCAAATTTATACCGGGAGCATAGATGTCACTTGCAGAAGCTGCAGGCCATATGCTTATATCCCACTAGCTCCACCACTCAGTAAATTCTTTCTACATTTCTCATGTGCAAAATATGCCTTTCGATAATTAAAATTAATTTTTTGTTTGTTTTGTAAAAATATGCATATTTTATTGTGTGCAGATGTGTATACACACGTATGCAGCACATATGGAAGTCAAAGAGCTTTTCTTCTTTTGAAGTAAGGTCTCACTCTAGGCCAGGCTGACCTGAATGCAGTCTGTAGTTCCAGGCTGGCTTCTAACTCACAGCCATCCACCTACCTCTGCCACCCAAGTACTGGGATTAAAGATGTATGCCACCATACCTGGCTTTTTTTCATTTGCAACAGAAAGAGAGAGAGAGAGAATGAATGAATGAATGAATATGGGCATGTCAGGGCCTCCATCCACTGGAAACAGACATGTGCCATTTTGCGCACAGGGATTTACATACACACTGGAGAACCAAACCTGGTAGTTAGGTTTTGCCAGCATAATTTATCTGCTTGGTAATCTCTCCACTGTGCTTTTTTTAAGACAGGGTTTCACAGTAGCTGTACCAATTAGGCTACACTAGCTAGTCAGTGAGGCCCAGAGAACCTTCTATCTGGTCTCCCCAGCACTGTGAGTACAGGTGAATGCCGTCAAACCTACATTTTTTTTCTTTTCCTTTTTTTCTTTATTAGTTATGTACATACTCAATGTGTCAAAAACACATCTTGGTACTAGCGTTAGCCTCCTCCCTGTCCTCCCCCCTCCTAAGAAACCCTCCTAGTTGAGGACTGTGACTAAGATTGAAATCAGGTCCTCATGCTTTCAAGGCAACTTTACTGATGGACATCTCTCCACAGGCCTAAAGTACATTTTAAGTCTTGAAACTGCATCTCAGCTGTGGAATGAGGTTTTTAGCAATTAAGCTTTAATGCTATGTAGAAAAAAAAAATGGTTCCCATATTTTCTGGCCCAGTGAGGCCTTTCTGCAACTGCTTGCATTCCCCAAGACTCCTATTTACAACAGTACTAGGTTATCAGTGTCCTGGAAGCCTGTTCAATTCTGTCAGCCCTCCACCTGCTCAGCCCACGCAGGCTTGGCTGTGGAGGGGACTCCTCAGAGGAGGCCATCTGGTGCTTGCCTCCACAGCTCTGTCCTCTCTCCCTTACAGCTGGGAGGCCTCAGGAGTGCTCAAACCCACTCTGCAGCACATTCAGTTTTGACCACTGCATAGGAGCAGAAGCCAGCTGTCAAAATGGATCATCCCCAAATGTGAGTTTGCAAGTTTCAATGGAGAGGACAATTGTACCTGTCTGAAGAACACCCTTCCCCTGAAGGGTGATGTGTTCTTGGGAGGCAGCCTTTTCAGTATTTCAAAAATTAAGTTGTAAGTGAACAATGTATGAGGATGTATAAAAAGTAATTTACCATATTATAATTACTTTTAATTAACCATTTTATAATTACTTCCTCCACAGTAATGCCTCTGGGCCTGATTGTGAAAACAATTATAGGCTGAAAATTTGCATACTAGTAATAGGCCTTAATATAAATGCCATCAATGCAGCTATTTCTTGGTACTTATTTGGCATATCATGTAATCCCTGTTATAACAGTATATTATTCAGAATCTGACTTCTTCCAAAATGAGAGGAAAAATACAAAGAGAATATGTCTCTTTTAGAAAAGTGTTTGGAATAATTACAGATTATTTTATTCTGTAGTCACTATTCCATGGATATCTACTTATTAGAACCAAAACCCCAGTGTTTTCTCTCTGGCCTTCAAGGTACAGACTCTCTGCCCTGTACTTCCCAGTTCCCCTGAGCTTTTCAGAACTGTGAGAGAAACATCACCCTGCAGGACACATCTGTGTTCAAAAACAACATGGTGCTCTTTTGCCTTCTCCTGTAACTAATAGCAAATGCTACAATGTTATCAATTAAATCAGTGACACTGCATAAAATAAAATAATACCTGTAACCCCCACTACCAGCATGGGGCTGTCATCCACAATGAGCTTTTGATCAAAGAAACCTACAAGGTTTCCTAAAAGAATGACAGACTTCTGTCAGAGTACTTGATGACCCACCAAAGGTCAGTGATAAGACCCTATTGCTGAAGACTCCATACGCAGCTGACAGGTTAAATGGAATGGCATGGCTGGAAGCCAGGAGAGAGTCAGTCCCCAGACAGTCAGCGTGTCTAGTGCCAGAAGGTGCTACATGGGCGACTGGGGGAAATGACCAATATCTGTCCAAGCAACCCATGGTCTAACCTACTTAGCAACAAATAACCTGATGTGATGCCCACACAAGTGCAATAGTGGCACACAGCCATGGTGGGGAACCAACTGCTCTTGATTTGGCTAACTGATCCCCTCAGTGGTACGAGACCCATAGTTGGAGCTGGGAAACAAGTGAGAAACATGTCCAAACATAAGCCCACTCTCCAATATCAAGCTACCATCAATCATGGGGTACAAGAGGGCCTACACCTATTAAACTCTCTATCAAAAAAGTAAGTGTTATCTCAATTTTCCGGGTGCTAACTTACTCTCCATTGGAGAATCTGCTTCTCTTTTTCAGATAGATGCAGATCCAGGAGAGAGCTGCCCCATCATACCTCAAAAGCGGCCAGACTGAAACTAAGGAATATTGACGAAACAAGCAAGGGTGCTGTTTTCCTGATGAACCAGATACCAGCACAAAGGGGAAGGAGATCAACACAGAGAAAAATCAACTCCTACCAAATCAGAGAGCCAGAGCCTCAGAGGCCCCTGAAGCAGAACAAAAATGAACCCAACACGGCTCAGGGAAATTTTGCAGAAGAGGGGGCAGAAAGAATGTCAGAGTCACATGTTGGGTCATGCTATGCAGAGACATTTATCGTACCAATAACTGTGGTCTAATTCCACAATGCACGACCCATTTACATCAACAAGGAGGGGCCATTAGGAGGGGCTAAGTCATGGATGAGCCTAAACAAACTGCCTGTATTTTCTGAAAAGAAAACTGTTAAATTAAAAAATAATAATAATAAAAAATACAATAAAATAATACATTTTTAAAGGTCCGCATGCATGCATCAACTAACATTCTCAATGAAAATCTACTGTGAAGGGAGAAAAGAAGGAAAAAGCTGAATGCCCTTCCCTACCTTGAGATTGGCTTGTTCTTCCCTTTAGCTTCAGTGTGGACTGGGCTCCGGGACTTGCCTTACATTCCTATTGCAAGAAAATTAGCTAAAAGGGAGGTGATACCAGGTAATACTGAATACCTGGAAAATACTGATGGGAATATAGGAATAACTGAAACAAGTTTGTTGTTTTCTATTAGCCAGAAACTGGCATAGAGACCCTATGAAGATCAAAAAAGAGGCCAGCTCCTGGGTCAAGCAAGCCTGACCTTCACAGTGTTCCCTGAAGGCTGGTTGTCTTTACAACACTTCACTGGCTGGGACCAGAGTGGGTGTCATCACATACACAGTGCCTGCATTTATAAATTCTCCCCAAGGCCATTACTCACACAATCCTGAATATTCTTATCATAAATTCCTACAACAAAACAGAAACATGTGCCTCTCATTCTACCAATTAAAAGAAACCTTAATACTTCAATAGTTGTGCTTTTCTTATAATTTATTTTTGTGCGTATATGCTTGAGTGTTTGTATAATGTGGATGATGTGTGTGTGTTCTATGATGTGTGTATAGGTGTCAAAGAAAAACCTCATGTATCTATCCATGCCTCCCACCTTGTTTGAGGCAGGGTCTTAGATTTTTAGTACAATTCACCAAACTACCTGGCCTGTAAGCTTCCAGGGACTCTTCTGTCTCCATTTCCCATTTCAGTGTAGAACTAGTAGTGTGGATGCTTGCGCTATAGCAACAAGCTTTACATGAGGCTTGGGAAACCAAACTCAAGTCTTTATACTTACATCGTAAATGTTTTATCCACTGAACCAACTTCCCAGCCAAACTTTCTTTAGGTTCATGGAAGCATCCATCCCCACTTTCCCCAAGCTCTTTTACTTGGAAATTCTACCTCTCTTTTAGCTGGTTCTTTGAGTTTTAGTTGTAATAGGTGGAGGTCTCAGTAATTGACCTATAGTCTCCCTGAGGTGACAGATAGATTAGATTGTTTATGAATAAACAAATATAATGACTTCCTGGGATGTCTGACATCTTTCCAACCCCACCCGATTTCTAGTTAGTTGCTGGGGTAATGTGCTATATACTTGCCTGCCTAGTGATTTTCCTCAGAAAAATCTACTTACCAGTATGCCATGAAATATCTGTGAGAGTTTATCCTTCCCCTACCTCTGAAGTTCAGAGTTTATCACCCTGTAGCCATTGAGCCTTTACTGCCTGTTCTAGTCCTGAACAATTTTCTGTACACTAAAGCTCTGAGCCTAGGTGCTGGTAGGTTTGCTGATTGTTTACTCTCTCCGGATTGACCTTTGTCTCTTTACAGAGATGGTAAGCTTTATGAAATCAGAGGTCAGATTACTGCATAAGGAGAGACTCGAGAAGTTTCTTGTGAGCAGGTTTTAGTTATATAAATAGAATCCAGTTTTCTTCAGCTTGAAAATTATTAGCTGCAGCTTATACCAACACTAGGCTAAGAACACAAAACTAATTCAGTCAAGTAATAACTACTGTTTATATGTGTGCTTGCACACATGAGGGCCAGAAGACAACCTTGGGTGTTATACCTTAGATGCTGTACAAATGTTTTTGTTTGTTTGCTTGCTTTTCTGGAAGGGGTGATGTAGGATCTTGAACTAGCCCGAGCTGGCCTGGAATTCACTATGTAGTCTCAGGCTGGCCTTACACTCATAATGATCCTTTTACCTCTGCCTGCCAAGAACTAGGATTAAAGGTGTGCACCACCATGTCCAGCCCTGTCCTCTATTTTTGATAAATCGTTTCTCATTGACTTGGAGCTGTCCTAGTAGAGTAGACCAGCTGGCTAGTGAGCCCCAGTGATCTTCCCATCTTTCACTCCTAGGTGCTGGTATTTCAGGTGTTTCATCCTCCCCAGCTTTTTTTTTTTTTTAACTTTCAATATTTTATTTACTTATTTGAGGAAGGAAGAGGGAGAAAGAGAAAGAGAGAATGGGCATGCTGGGGTCTCTAGCCACTGCATACAAACTCCAGATGCATTTTTCCCCTTGTGCATCTGGCTAACATGGGTCCTGGGGAATTAAACCTGGGTCCTTTGGCTTTGCAGGCAAATGCCTTAACCACTAAGCCATCCCTCCAGCTTCTCCTCAGCTTTCTAACCTGGTGTATGGGAATCAAACTCAGGTCCTTGTATTTGCACAGTACATAGTTTACCTAATGAGCTATCGCTTCAGCCTCTAACTATTGATTTATGTAAATTCTGCTTATCTTTTCTTTGCCCAAAGTACCCAACTCATTCCTTATATTTGTTTTCACATTAGATCGGTGTTGCTGCCTATGTTACTATTAAAGAACAATATTATAATCACAGTTATGAATATAATATTCTTATTAGTTTCTTCCAAAGACCCTTACTGTGCTAGTTAATGTACAGAATATAAAGCAAGGTTTACACATTCTTCACTTAACTTCTAGAACAAAAGTGAGAAGGAAATTGTTATCTCCTAAGCCACTCTGAAGCTAAGGAATGTGGGAAACTAAACCTCAAACAATTAAAATTATTATACTTTGTAGTTGTTTCCTCCTTTTACCTATTTTTATCAAATTGTGAAACCTGGGCTCAGGAAACGGCTCAGCAGTTATAATAGCTTACTTGTAATGTCTGATAAACTGAGTTTGAGATCCCAGTACCCATGTAGCCAGATGCAGAAAGTAATACATACATCTGGAATTATTTGCCATGGCAAGAGGCCCAAGCATGCCTATTCTCTCTCTCTCCCTCCTCGCAAATAAATAAATAGAATTATTTAAAAATTAAAATCATGAACCCTTTAAGCTTATACTGATCTCTAATCTGACTCACTAAAAATGCATTGTTTTCTTTCATGAAGTACAATTGCTCTAGCTGATAATACTGTGATATTTTAATCAACTGCTACAAAAGAATGCAAAAACATAAAACAAAAAGTAGTACAATTAAAGATACATACATAGTAGGTATATAGCAAATGCCTGTCATTTGTAAAATATGGCTCAATTCATACAACATGTAGTATAGGAGGTGGTAATTGTAAAATTCTGTCATGATCTGGGATAAAAAGATTAATATCAAACAACAATTTAATTTTGCAAAACTATTTAGTAAGTTTAATAAGATAAGAAGTAGCTAGAGAACAAATGGACAATTGATATATGAAAAAAAAAACCTGCAAATAACAAAATAGTCCATTGAGGGTGTATCTAGAAGCCATAAGTTAAAAGGAAGTGAAATTTTTTTTTTTTCAAACTGTATCTTGGTTCAAGTATATCATACCTTAGATTGGCTTATAGGTGATTGTGGAGTATGTGGGGTATGTAAATTATAATTCAATGCTATAAATCAACTGGAACTTAAAAATATTGAATATTCAAGGGAAATGGAAATGCTAGAGGAGTGATTCTGTGTGAACTTTTGAGGTTACAATTCTCTTTAGGTTGGGACTTTCTAGTCCAAAGACATTAGTACTGAATTATCCAGGTTCTGACAAGGAAGTAAAGCTCCCCTGGGAGCTTGCATGAGGCAGTAATGAACTGCAACAAAAATGTGAAAGTAAGATGCATCTTACTCTGTCAAAGAAATAACATAAAGGAGAAAACTACAGAATATACATTGGATTGATATTTTCTGTTTTACAAAGTTGCCTAGTCTAAAACTTTCATTGTAAGTGGTCCCTGATTTAGTATTATTTGCATTTTTATCCTATTATAAAAGTAGTAAATATTGCTAAAACTATCTAGAGTTAAAAATATAAAGTAACCACCATGAATAATTATATTTTCCAGTAAAATAACAGCAATATTTTTCTTATAAATCCACAATGAATTATTTTTTTTCCTTTTTATAACAAAAAATAGATTCAAGCCTAACTACATTGTATATGATGTATATATTTGTACTGTTTTCCCAGACAGAAGTACATTGTGAATGCTTTTAAAATACTCATTGTGACAGGGAGAATAATGCTCCTTCTCCACTAAAAGTTCACATTCAAACCCTGAAACCTGTAGATATTTTAGATTGTAGAGGGGAAGAATCCAAACCTATAACTGAGATTAAGGTTGCTAATCAATTGATTTATAAATGAGGAGATTATCTGACCATGTAAGTGGATCTTGAGTAATCAGAAGGGTCTGTGTAGGAAGGGGAAAAGAATATATCACAGGGATAGCAGCAAGAGACAGGCTCAGCCAGCTGCTGTTGCCTTTGTATAAATGCAGGAAAAAGACCACACACCAAGGAATGAAGTTGCTCTCTAAAATACTGACATAGGTGGACATGGAGTCTGTCCCAGAAATTCCAAAAGAAACACATGCCTGTGGGTTTTAGCCTGGTAAGTGTTCTGAGAGACTTGGGGCCTACAAAGCTATAGGCAAATACATTTATATTGCTGGAAGTTATGGTCTGTGTGATGAGTTTTTTTTTTTTAATTATTTATTTATTTATTTGAGAGCGACAGACACAGAGAGAAAGACAGGTAGAGGGAGAGAGAGAGAGAATGGGCGTGCCAGGGCTTCCAGCCTCTGCAAATGAACTCCAGATGCGTGCACCCCCTTGAGCATCTGGCTAACGTGGGACCTGGGGAACTGAGCCTTGAACCGGGGTCCTTAGGCTTCACAGGCAAGCGCTTAACCACTAAGCCATCTCTCTAGCCCCTGTGATGAGTTTTTATAGAAACAGCAAGAACTTGTATATTCATATATATGGATGGCCATTATTTTTGACACTAACAGTATTTTATTTTGGGATAAATCATGATTTGTGTAACAAATAAGGAGATTGCAAACTTTTTCTTAAAGGGTCAATAAGTAATTGCTTGGATGTACTTTTTCTGTTATTACTACTCAGTCTACCACTGGAAAACAAAACAGCCACAAATGACATGAAACAAAATAGCTGGGTGGTAATCCAGTCAATTATACTAAAAAGAAAAGGAAAAAAAAAAAAAAAAGCAAAGGAAGACGAAAAAAGAAAAGAAAAATAACAAAGCAAGGCTCTAAGACTGACACTTAAAGTAATCTTCAATTAATGAATGCTTAATTATTTCTAAGCACACAATTAGTTTTTATAATTTCCTGATTCCTATGTAGTTGATCATGTTCCAGCATTTCTAATCCCATACGTTTTCTTACATGTTCTCATCTTTCAACTTGGCTATCAAATTCAGTACAAAGTGAAAGCAAGTGTTTCCCATGTATTCCATGGGAAATGTTGAATTTTTCTTAGAGTTCCACTCTTAAAGGAGAAAATGAGTTTTTAATTCAAAAAGGAAGAAAAAGAGAGAGAGAGAAAGAAAGAAAGAAAGAAAGAAAGAAAGAAAGAAAGAAAGAAAGAAAGAAAGAAAGAAAGAAAAAAAGAAAGAAAGAAAGAAAGATCAAAGCCTGATGGCCTAGGCTTAATTTCCCAACACCCATGTATAGCCAGATACACAATGTGACAAATGCTTCTGGAGTTCCTTTGCAGGGTTAGGAGTCTGTGACATGCCCATTCTCTCTCTGTCCTGCTCTCTTATTTTATTTATTTATTTATTTTGAAGTAGTGCCTCACTCTAGTCCAGGCTGACCTGGAATTCACTATGTAGTCTCAGGGTGGCCTCAAACTCCTGGTGATCCTCCTACCTCTGCCTCCTGAGTGCTGGGATAAAAGGTGTGTGCCACCATGCCCAGCTGTCCTCTCTCAAATAAATATTGGGAAAAAAAAGAAAACAAAAGAAAAATGAAACAAAAAATGATGAATTACTCTGGCTAATTTATTTATTTATTATTAACAACATATTTTGTGTGGATACATCATGTATTGGTACCCTCTTTTCCCTCATTCCTGGCCCCATTTCACTGGGGGCGCTCCTCAGTGGGGTTTCAGGTATTCCCCATGGGATTGTGGGTTATGCAATTTGGGAGTAGCAGTCAGGTTTTTTGGGGGGAGGCAATGCCTCTGGGCATGATGTCTCAACCTGTGGCCCTTACAATCTTTCCGCACCCCCTTCTGCAAAATTCCCTGAGCTGGATGGGTGTGCTTTAAGTCAAGTTCAGTGATGAGCTCTTAGGAGACTCCATCTCTGCTTCGGTGAGTGTCAAGTATCCTCTCTCTCCTTCACCCTGAGGCTGATTATCAATCAGGATCACGATGAAAGCTGCATTCTCGCTCATCATCCCAGTTCCTCTGCGGTTTCATCTGGGGCTTGGTTGAAGTGTGAGATGCAGTTTATCTCCTCAGGTCTCACTACGTTCTGAAAAAGCAAAACAGATTCTTGGGCTGGAGACATGGCTTAGTGGTTAAAGAGCTTGCCTGCAAAGCCAAAGGACCTTGTTTCAATTCCCCAGGATCCATGTAAGCCAGATGCACAAAGAGGCACATGCATCTGAAGTTCCTTTGCAGTGGCTGGAGGCTCTGGTGTGCCCATTCTTTCTCTCTCTCTCTACCTTGTTCTCTCTCTCAAATAAATAAATAAAAATAAAATATTTTAAAAAGAAAGAAAATCAGATTCTCCAAGTCAGCATAGTTTAAATGAGATAAACATTATTAATTTAAGGAGAATTTTTAGCCAAAGACTAGATAGAACTTAACACTGGAGAGCATAATCTTTGTCTCAATAGGATTCTGAACTGGTTCCCAATTCCAGATATGGGTTGCTTTGCGCTGAGTGGATTTCTTAGTTTTTGTTGTTGTTGTTGTTGGCTGGTTTCTTTGGAAGTTCCTGGATATGAGAAATAGGACACAAGGGAGAACCTAGCAGATCAGTGGTTGTACTTTAGTTGTGATTCCAGAGTTATCTTTGGTATGTTGTAGTCAGGTAATCAGCTTTAACAAAAGTGGGAAAATTATCCAGACATGGTGACACATGCCTTTAATCCCAGCACTAGGGAGACAGAGGTAGCAGGATTTCCATGAATTCAAGGCCAGCTGGAACTAAAGAAATCCCAGATCAGCTTGAGCTAGAGTAAGACATTACAGAAAAGAAAGAAAGAAAGAAAGAAAGAAAGAAAGAAAGAAAGAAAGAAAGAAAGAAAGAAAGAAAGAAAGAAAGAAAGAAAGAAAGAAAGGCAGGCAAAAGGAAGGAAGGAAAGAAAGAAGCCCAAACAAAAGTGGGAAAATCAAGAAGAAAACTGACGACTGAGCCTATATTAGTCAATAACAGTCACTCATTGACATTAAACCGTTTCAATTGCACAAAAACCCTGCTCACAGTAAATGCTTTTTTTTATTAAAAAATTTGTGTGTGTCTCTGTGTATGCAGCAGGGCACTTGCTGATGCAAATGAGCACCAAATATTTGTGACATTTTTTCACCCAGATTTATATGGGTGGGTGGATAATTGAATCTTGGGCAGGAGGCTTTGCAATAAAGTGCCTTTAACCATTTAGCTGTTGGGTCACGTCCACAGACCTCCCCCAAAAATATTTTTTTTTAAAGTTACTGTTAGAAACAAAAGAAGAAACCACCTTGCTGGAGCAGGAACTTGCACATTCTTTATTTATTTATTTTATTTTATTAATTAGTTTTGTATTCAGCAAATACAGTCAGTTTGGTACCATTATTAGGCTCATCCATGACCCACCCCTTCCCCATTAGCCTCTCCTTGTTAAGGTATATGGGTCATGCATTGTGGAGTTAGCCCACAGTTATGGGTAAGATAAATGTCTCTGCAGATCATGACCCAACATGTGTCTATGACACTCTTTCCTCCCCCTCTTCCACAAAATTTCCCTGAGCCATGTTGGGTTCATTTTTGGTCTGCTTCAGTGATGAGTGTTGGGGACCTCTGGGGCTCTGGCTCTCTGATTTGATTTTTCTCTATGTTGGTCTCCTTCCCCGTTGTGCTGGTATCCAGTTCATCAGGAAAACATCACCCTTGCTTGTTTTGCCAATTTTTATTAGTTTAGCACATTCTTAATCTTTACCTGTCACCTGGTTCTGCTCAGGCACTGTCACGTGGATCCAATTGGAAGTCAGGACTGGAGCACTCTTGTGCTAATATAGCCTGTATATCTTCCCTGTACATCCTGGTTTCTGTCATTTTATTTAACTATGTGTTTGTTTATTTAGTTTAAAAATGAAAACTCTATATATTTATGTTATATAGTGTGATGGTTTGATATGCATGTGCATTGTTCAATGATTCAAATCCCTGTTTCTCACAGAAGCCAGCTTCTTGTCCCATGCTGCCTAAGGGAGCTGTTTTACAACTGGAAAACCTTACTTTACAGCTAGTGCTGGAGCAGAATTATTCCAGTCTATCCCCTGAGCCACCCTCAAGCCCAGGCTCCCACATGTTCCCAGCGTTTCCTTGCACTGGGTGCTATATGGAAGGGGGTGGACATAGCATACAGTGGCTCTCTGCTGAGACTTACCAGTCTAGGAAAGATGTTTAATAAAAATTCCCACAATAGGTAAATCATGTGTAAAGTGAGCATGCGATATGATAGAACACCTAAATCAGTTTACAGAAGACAAAAATGAGAGAATTAATACCAAAATAATTCAACCTACTGATAAAATGAGAGCTGTGCTGTGACATAGATCATTTAAAGCCAGGCCTGATGGTGTACACCTGTGACCCCAGCACTTGAGTGACTCAGATTGTGAGTTTAATGTCAGTTTGGGCTACATTAAGGTCTTGTCTCAAAATGAATAACCAAAATTATTTAAATAAATAGTGAAATTAACAGACTGCATAAAATCAAAACAATATTTCACATATGCAACTTAAATACTAAGTTTATTTTGTGTACAGAGCTCTTAATATTCTGATACTTTCTATCTATAGCTTATAAATGGTATTAAATATTATCATTCATTCCCCTACTTATTTGCAATTATTTTTCATTTTACTACAGCATCTAGAAATTCTAGGATGCAATTTGACCAATATAAGTATGAATATGAATCATTGTCATTTATTATCTTAATGAGAAGGCCTCCAAGACTGAACTATGGGTTTGGCATTATATTCTACATTTGATGTTTCTCAGAACAATATTCTTGGAAAAAGAACACCTTTATTACAATTGAGTATGCACATCTCCTGTATTTATAGGATACTGTTTAATATAAAAATCTTCTTCAACAATAGCTGCAATCTTACTTTTAACTAATATTAACTAGGAAACTATTAAAGTATATTTATTTTTAGTATAATCCTTAAATTGTGTCCTTGCACATTTAGGATATTTGACATGAAAGCACCCAGAATATTTATTTTATATTATGTAATTACAAATTATTCCAGGTATTTTAATGTTTTCTTTAATATATATATATATATGTGTGTGTGTGTGTGTGTGTGTGTGTGTGTGTGTGTGTGTGTGTGTGTTATTGCCCATTTCTCCTAACTTCCACAGAATTCCATTTGTTCTCAGTATCATGACTTCATGTTTCATGGCATCAACTTTTCTTTCTTACTCCTCATAGCTTTTAATATTTCTTAAAATAATCCTTTTGCTCACTGTTTCTTGTTACCTCTGTGATCTTGTCTCAAAACATTGCCTTTTTATCTTTTTATGATTCTATCATGTGGCTTCAGGTTTTTTTAAATTTAGAAATGTGCTCTTTCTTTAAATTTTCATCCTTCCAAAAATAACTACAAATTTTGTGCTGAACCTATGATATAATTTTCATAAAAGTTTTCTTTCTCTAGTCTTGCAACTATTACTTCTTTTCATGCTTAAGTTTATATATTTTAAGAAATCCATTATTTCCACTTTGTTACTGTCTTGGTCATTACTCATCACACATATGGCAAAGTCATGAAACAAGAAGGAGGGTTTAGAGAGTTAGCATTTTCCTTTTTCTTTCATCCCTTTTCTCTAATCCTTCCAGATTTTATTAATTATAATATTTTATTTACAGACTTTCTGCTGTACTGCCATTCAGATATTGCCTAAGAAAGATGCAACAATAAAAACAATGAATTCTTAGTAATTAGGCCTGTGACAGAAACAAATTCTAATTTTTATACATGAAACAAAACCTAAAGTGAAAAGGCCAAAGCATTTGTTTAATCACTTTTGCTCAGATCATGCCACCCTTGGTTGCATGAGTGTGTATTATGCCAGGGAAGGGAACGTTAGGTGAAATGGACATGCTAGGCCATCATCTTTGGCCACATCAGACTTTTCATCCTTCATAACTTATAGGGACACATTCCATTTTCAGGAAATTTATGCATTCATTTTGTGTCAGCATTCATATCTCTCCTTTGGGGTTTATATACTTAGTTACAGCTTTGGTGTCCTCTGACACAGGTGCTTTACTGAGCCAGCAGTATCTGAGATCGGGTGGGGGTCATCTGGAACCCCTGAACAGGAAAGCAATGCACCTGTAAAGGGTGAGATGCCACTCCACCATCTGTTTGAAGATACCCTGGGCAAAGAAGTTCATGCTGCCCGTGGCTTTGCCGAGCTGCTGGTGTGAGGTTGGCCCACAACAGCACCTCCTTCAAGCACACCGCACAGCTCTCCTAGTGTCCATGTTTGCACTTCTTGCTGTCTTGTCTTCCTGTATCTTGTTCCCCACCTCACTCAGTTCTTTCTTCAAGGAAAGAGTGGACTTGGAGAGTTTGGACATTTCACTGTTGAAAAGAAAAGACTTTAATTTTTTTTTCAAAATGAATAAAAGCATGGGATAATGTGAAATATTCTGAATTTCATGGTTGTTCCATTGTGCTAAGGGCAACTCCTCAGATTTAGTACTATACAAAAGAATCCCACTCCTATTTCTGATATTATTATAGTTGAAGGTCTTTGCTGAAAGGCTGTTACTTTTTCTCTTTTCATTATCAGCTGGTTATAGGATTATTTGTAAACCATTAAATAATAATAGTACAATTCAATGGCTATGCTTTACTGGAGTTTTGCATGCCACTATTCAGTTCTAGAGCTGTTCACATAGACATTTTACCCTGCAGAAAGAAACTGTTTATCCAGAAGTCAGGGATATTACCTATATTACCTATAGGAGAATGAAAACCAAGCGACTATCATTATAGAAAAAAAATCTTTGAATGGACAAGTGTGTCAAACACTATCAAGGCCCTAGAATTTTAAAAGCTGAGGAAATGACTAGAGAGATGGCTTAGCGGATTCAGGTTCTATTCTCCAGGTCCCATGTAAGCCAGATACACAATGGTGGCACATGCATCTGAGTTCGTTTGCAGTGGCTAGAGGCCTTGGCCTGCACATTCTCTCTCTCCCTCTCTCTGTCTCTAATAAAAAATAAATAAATAAAAATAAACCTGAGGAAGATAAATATTTTACAACAATAAAGTTGGCAGAAGAATCTCACATTATTGTTAAAATCAGAGAAAGAGATTGTGGCAGAATTTAATATAAAAAGGATTTCTTTAGATTTTGAGTAATATGAAAAACCAAACAGTGAAGTCGCCTTATGGGAAAGAGTGTACTTCTCATTAAAAAGACAGATGTATTTGTCCTTGGGCAGTACTATTATTTATTCATAGTTGTGAGACTAAGTGTATCATTCATAAGAAGATACCAAAATGTTAAATACATACCTAAACTCATAGATCAATAAATAGTTAATGCCCAAACATCCATTGGCTGGTGATGCCAATAATAACTTTTTAATTTAATTTTATTTTGTTTGGAAAAATACAGTACTTCAAACGTTAAATTTCTCTGATGGGAATTTATTTGAATAAAGCATACATTTGGGGCCCCAAAGATCCTCCCACTTTTTAATAGATATGACTACATTTTCTCAAATATAACAGAAAAGAAATTTATGTTCTCGAGAGAGGATGACTAAGTGAAACTCAGGTATGAAAAACTGCCCTGAAGATAGCACAACTAAGTGAATGTGCAGACAGTGAAAGCTGTGTGCTCAGTTTCTCCATATGCTCCACTGGCAAAATGGGCTCAACCAAGGTCCTGGCCCTCCATGTCTCATTCACCCTGGATAACTCTGTGAGCATGGGTTAGCAGAAAAGAAAACACTTCTGTTTGCTGAAATTTGGGCTGAGATACTATAGTGCAGCTCCCAGCTTTATGGATATATCAGATAGTGATGTTCACAAAGATTCTAATTAGTCTTTTTGTTTCTACTTCAAGAGCTGCACAGAGTGTGAGAGATCAACAAACATGGAGGGAAACAGCTGCAATGAAGAAATACCACAGCAAACTAGAAAACAAAGAGATCTGGGAGAAAAAATATTGGCATTAAAAGAAACTATTTGTGTGCTGTGAAACTCATGCTGTTGTGTGAATGTTTCCTGGGGTGGTAAATAAACATCTGTTTACCTAAGATAATTCACCAACCACAGACCCAAGAAAAGACTTCACCCACTCTACCATGATGGAGCAATGAGTTCATACAGTATATTGATGGGAGGATGATTAAAGGAGAATCAATAGGAGCATGGGCAATTTATACGCAGACAGCTACACCAATGAAGAAAACAGTCTCCCTCAGCAACTGTAAACAACTTATATACCCGGGCCTCCTTGCTGATCATCACAGTTGCTGAGAGTTCAAGTGCGCAATGGCCATACCATGCCCAGAGGACAGCATTCCACAACATACTAACCCACACACAAAGATTATGTCCTAACAAAGTGCAAAGGATATTTGACTAGAGAGGTAGACAGCTGTGTGCTGAGTTACATTTATGTGAACCACATTGCTCGAGAGAGATGAAGCTGCAGATCTTAATATACTTTGTGAATTCAAAACCTTGACTGATCCCATGTTAAAATTCCTTCAGAGATATTTTAGAATACCTATTTCTGGATACCTCACTTGATTTTGATTCATCATATCAGGGGATGGGACAAAAATTGCATTTCTATGAAATTTATACATGATTTTTATAATGAGTGTCCAATGAACTCATACCAAGAACCAGTAGCTCAACATCACCCCTTTCATCCAACTATATTAAAAAAAATCATCTTAATAACTGGATTAATCTATACAGAAGGTTTTCCCAAACAATGAAAAGTTACATTGTAAATACTATGAATAGGAAAGTCTTATATTTATATTTAACTGGAAGAATCTAGGAGGCTATACATTCAACTTACCAATGCTATTTATGAATTGTAAGATGATAGTGTATTGTTTTGGCATGTGTACATGCATGTGGTATGCTTCTGTTTGAATGTATGTTCACACATGTGTGGAGGTCAGAAGGTGATGTGGGTACATTTCTTGATCACTCTTCTCCTTTTTCATCCATGTAGGGTTTCTCACATTATCCCGCAGCCCACCAATTCAGCTAGTCTATCTCACCAGCTTGCCCTGGGGATCCTGTTTCTATTTTCTTCATTCCAGATTACGGATGGACCACTAAACCAGCATAACATTTATGTGAGTATCAGAGATCCAAATTCAGAAATGGCATTGCAGAATAAGGACTTTATCCACTGAGCTATCTCCCCTCCTGACCTCAGTTTGTTTTCTGATGAATTCAAAAGATTATAGCTTGAACAAGTATTATTTACATAACCATATAACTACATTATTTCATCATACTTTTTAAAAATATTTTGGTCCATTTTTTATTTATTTATTTGATAGAGACAGACACAGAGAGAAAGACAGATAGAGGGAGAGAGAGACAATGGGGGTGCCAGGGCTTCCAGCCACTGCAAACAAACTCCAGACGCTGGGGTCCACAGGCAAGCACTTAACAGCTAAGCCATCTATCCAGCCCTCATCATACTTTTGACAATCTCATGTGTGTACACGGTGGAGTTTGATCCCCTTGCTTACCCCAAAACTTCTTCTTACCAGTAGGTCCCCATTTTACTTCCAGGATTTGTTTGTCTTTTATTTTGAATGTATAACCTCCTAGATAGCATTGCACATGCTACAGTAAATCATTCCCACCAGGCCCATGCACACAACCATAATTAAACTCAGTAGGGCACACTCACACACAAGGGTAAAAAGATAAATCAAAATAGACAAGTGACTACTGGGAAGAAGGGCTTCAGTAGAAGGGGACTAAGAGTATGTCAAGAGAAGGTAATGGGAGAAGATTATGATCAAAATCATTATAACATTATATAGGGCTGGAGCAATAGCTCATTAGTAAAAGTTAGCAATAGCTCATTAGTTAAACCTAATGACCTGGGTTTAATTACCCAGTACCCACTTAAAGTCAGATGCACAAAGAGGCACATGCATCTGGAGTTCATTTGCAGTGGCCAGAGGACCTGGAGTACCCATTCTTTCAGTTGCCTCTCTTCTCTCTATCTCTCTTTGAATGACAATAAATAAATAAATAAAATAAAAAATGCATTACACACATGTATAAAAGTTATAAAAATAAAGTAATTAACTTTTGATCTAAAATAATTATTCTTGAAAATATGAACATTAATTTTTAATATCAGGATCAGTGTAGATTCATATTTCACTTGAATAATGCCACAGGCTAAATTTTGAGTCATACATGCCTTTAGTCTAACCACCTTGTTCTCCATTAGCCTTTATAAGATATCCTGTGTTCTCCCTGCTCTCTGCCCCTATGAAATAGGATCCTAAATATAGAACATCTATTTTCTTTACCATCTTCTTTCTTTTAACAAAAGAATCTCAAACTTCAAAGCTTTACTTCTGCTACTGAAAAAAGTAATGATTAAAAATAAAATTTGACCAAAGGAACTCTGTTCGGTTACCTTTCAGAATGAATAAATAATGACTTAAAAAGAAAAGTCAGAGATGCCCTTTGTTTCCTTGCTGCTCTATAACTTGAGATGTACTAAGTGTACACACCAATCATGTTTTGAAGAATGAATCAATGCAAGTCCAAAAGGCAAGGGAGATAAGATCTTATACACCAAATGTTTGCTATGTAACATTACTTCAGTCTAGATCATTAGTTTCCATTTCCATATTATCATGCTAATGTCATCTAACCAGATAGAAGATCACTTAAATATTGTAGAAGAATTAACAGAATGTAATTCATATCAAGTACAGTTCAGATGCTTGGGAAGGTTGAAAACTCCAAGCGTACTTGCAAGATTGTTTATGGAATGAACAATGTGTACACACACACACACACACACACACACACACACACACAAACACTTTGTTATATGTGTTATATATAGGCATGGAGGAAAGAGAGAAATTCACAGAAATTACAAGACTCAGAAATGACATGAAAATTACAAGATCTATGTGGTGGTTTGATTGTAAAATGTCCCCCATAGCCTCATGTGTAATTAAATGTCATACTCAAGTCCTTCTGGAGAAGCCTTTGAGAGGTGAAGCCTTGTTGGAAGAGGTGTCTCACTGGGGAAAACGTTGAGTTTTATTATTCCAGCCCAACTGGTTTCACTATCTAGCTCACTCCTGCTGCTGCCTCCTACCTGATATGACAAGATATAATGGCCAGCTCCTGTTCTGTCATGCTTTGCCTATCATGATGACACTTGAAGACTATAAGCCCAAATCAACCCTTTCTTCCCATATGCTGCTTTTGGTTGGGTGTTCTGTACAAGCAACTAGATAGTAAATAGAAGTGTTATAGCCACTTCCTGAGGTTAAGAAATAAGTAAACAATTGCTGACATAAGGAGACTCCATGTGAATCTGCCTGCAAGTTGTTCAGGTTTCAGGAATGCAGCTTTGTGAGTGATCACCCTCATGTCTGTAAGTAACCCCATAAAACTTACTCTTTGAAAGTATCTATATCATTGGTTTTCAGCAGATATACAAAAATATTTTGACCAGTATAGTTATCTAATTTTAGAATGTTTCCATCATCCCCAAAAGAAATTCACACATATTGGTATTCAGGCCCTCAAAATTATCTCCTCAAACTATAGCAAAAGCTAATCTATTTTTCATTTATAGTTTGAATCTCTCAAGCTTATATGTTTAAGTTCTGGTCCCTCAGTGCAGCAGTGTTCAGAAGTAGGATTTTGAGGAAATGGTGAATCAAGGTAGACATAGAATGTTGACTTTATCAGTTCATCAGTTGATGAATATTTTGGTTTTTTTTTCCATTTTTTGATTATTAGTATAAATAGTTCCATAAACACTTGTGTGAAGTTTTTTCTGTGTGTATATATGCTTTACATTAACTTGGTAATATGTCTAAAAGTGGATTTGGTGGAACACAAAGTTTACATTTTTTGATGAACTGCTATACTCTATTAAAAGTGTCTGTACCATTCCTTGATATCATTATGAACCATGAGTATTCTATTCTCTTCACATCTCTGTCAATATTCAGAGCTATATGTCCATTCATTCTAGACATCCTAATGGCTGCATAGTTTCTCATTCTTGTGATTGAAATGTCTCTAAAGAATAAGTGGAGCTGTGTTTCAATATGCTTATGCTTAATAGCCACTTGTATGCTGCTTTTCTGGGTAGCTACCCAAATCCATTACCTGCTTTACATTTATCTTTTGATTGTTCACCAAGTCTTTCATATATTCTAAATACCCTTACCAGAAATATTCAAATGGTTTCTGTCTTTTTTTTTTTTTTTTGGTGTGTGAGTGTATCACATGTGGTATGTGTATGTGCAGATTCATGTCCCTGTGCACATGCATGCAGAGGCCACAGGGAGACATTGACTGTCTTTCTTTATCACCCTCCTACCTTATTTCACTGAGACAAAGTCTGTAACTGAACCTGAAGCTCCCTATTTGTTAGTTAGACGGTCTATCTAGGGAGCCCCATTGATCCTGCTCTCTGCCCACCCTTTGTGCTAGGATTATAGGAATGTGTGTCCATGCCCAGCTTTTTATATGGATGTGGGGGAATGTAACCCAAGGTCCTCATGCTTGAGCACCAAGCTCTTTTACAAGCCATCTCCCCGACCTCTTTCATATTCTTGATGAGATTGTTTGAGTCACAAACTTGAAAAATAAATGAAGTTTCTATATTGAAAAATTTTAGCTGTCATATATAAAATATCAGAAGCCAGTCACAACAATGCACAACTTTATTTTGCATAGGGTCTCATATACCCTGGCTGGTTTCAAACTCTCAAACTCACCATACTTCCTGCCTCTGTCACGTGAGTGCTAAGATTACAGTCGTGTGGCACCATGCCTAGCGTATACACAGGCATCAAGCGTAAGACTTCGTGCATACTACACTAGCACTTTGCCAACTGACCACATCCCCAGCCCCAGCGATGTACTCTTATATGTTCTAAGAGTTTTAGACTACCATGCATTCTGAATTAATCATTATATACAATATAAGGTAGAAAATCCAGCTGCATTTTTTTACATCAAAGTTTTGCAAGAATTCTCAATTTTTGCAAAGCTATTTGTATGAAAGACCATTTTATCCCATTGAAATGCTCTGGTGCTCTGATATTCATTTATTAAAATGTGTGCCACTGACTTCAGTGTTGATCAGTAGTGAATAGTATAAAACCTACACTAGAGATTGAACAGATGTCAATTCTTACACAGCAGCCAAACTGTAGTAAGACAGTCACCTTTGTAACTTATAAAGCAGTAATATGAAGAATAAACTTTTAGTTCTAGGTAAATAAATTGAAAATAAGAAATCTGCCGTGACATAATCTGTTAGTTATAGTTAACAATATTTGACAAAATACTGAAAGTAAGAGGAAATCTACACCTAGAAGAATAAAAGGTAACAAAGACTACAGAAATACGAAAACTACTGTGGACTAAATTCTGTTTTTCTGCAATTATACAGCCTAACAATCTCCAGGCTCAACATAAAGAGACTAGCAGATCTCATATTACCTTAAAGTGGCCCTTGGACCTCCAATATCAATGCAGAGGAACAAGGCTAAGAAATGTCTTCTGCACATACTTTCCTCAGGAGCCTGTTTAAGTGGAGCCAAATCTAGTATTTTAGTGAGGAGGACTTCCTGAGTGACAAAGCCAGAGGCTCCAGAAACTAAAGTCCTAGGCAGAAGAAACAACCTCCGCCTCATCAAGGAGTACCTCTCTCTGAAAACCAAGGTCAGGACTTGCTTTGTCATGGTACAGAATGCCAGTCCCCAAAACACCCAACACTTGGTTTAATGTTTTGCTTTTTATTTTTTAACAAGATGCCTAGTACTTTCATCTTGTACTAAGTCCTGCAAACTATGTGGGCATTGTCATGCAGAGTTCTCTCCAGGGCTGCATAGTGAAATTTCTGATTTTTAAAAAATGAGAAATGGCTCCATGTCCCACTTTTTTTTTAATATTAATTTTCTTGATTTAAATAAGTACATGTTATACATAGATCAAAACATCATACTGTACTCATAATTATATGTATTTATATAAGTGCAAATAATATTTACATACATTTAATTTTATGCAAAATTATTGTATCAGTGATTTAACATGGGCCAGTATTTACTATTAAAAGTCTAGAAAAAGGGCTGGAGAGATGGCTTAGTGGTTAAGCGCTTGCCTGTGAAGCCTAAGGACCCCGGTTCGAGGCTCGGTTCCCCAGGTCCCACGTTAGCCAGATGCACAAGGGGACACACGCGTCTGGAGTTCGTTTGCAGAGGCTGGAAGCCCTGGAGCGCCCATTCTCTCTCTCTCCCTCTATCTGTCTTTCTCTCTGTGTCTGTCGCTCTCAAAAAAAAAAAAAAAAAAAAAAAAAAAAAAGTCTAGAAAAAGTCTTGCAAGCCTATGTTTAGTAGTAGTGAAAAGATTGGTTCCCATTTTAGACAGAAGTAGATCCTAAATGAAGTAAATAGGGATTGTAAGGAAAGGAGGTATGAAGTTCTTCCTTCCTTGCTAGCCTTGTCTTGAGCTGTTAACTTTATGCTATTGTCCATTTCCTATTCCTCCAGTGGATACTGAGTCTGTGACAGGGAAGATAACTGATCCTTTTAATTTGCTTTTCTCCTAAGCATAAAGATCTATCTTAAGAAAAGATAAAAGGAATTCCAGTCATCACTCAAAAACATGGAGCTTTCTTCTATGGCTAATGCCTTGAGGAAGGGATAATATGTTTTCTGAGTACAAAGCAAGAACAGATATTTGGTGAAAAAGGGATGGGATGTGGTGGTTTAAGAATCTTCAGTATAGGTGCTTTCTGGTAGAATTCTCTTTCTGTACTCTGTAGAATTCACACAGGCCTGTGACTTGCTCTGGTTGATGACATTTGAGCTGAAGTTGTGATTACACTTGTGACAGCAACACTGGAATTCCATTATTCATATTGCTTGCAGAATTCCACCCTGTGATAGACAATGGTGATTCATACCAGAAAATTTGACTAATCCCCAGTAAATAATTAATGTTAGTGGGAAAGAATCATTGAAGTTTAAATCTGTTGACCTTCAAATTTCTTCTTTCCACTGCAAAGTTTGCCAACCTTAGCTTTGTTAGGGGATGGCATCTCTAAAAGCTTATTTGTCTCCAAGATGAAAGTTAATTGTTTTCAAGGATAACATGCATCAAACATCATTTGTTTCTGCCACATAAATATCTGTATGGAAATGTGAATGTACATGCACAAACTCATTTGGAATATCAATGAATGTGTTTAGACTTACACAATGTCAATTCTTATAATAATATTTCTAGTTTCTTGAAATATTTTGTTTGGAGATTCCTTATTCTGTTCGGATTGCTTATAACAAAATGCTAGGAAATTTATGAACAAAAGAAATTTATATTTTACAGTTTTGGAGGCTGGGAAGACAAAAATCAGTTTATGACAGATTTAGTGTCCAGTAAGGCTCTATTTTTTTTTTTTTTTTTTTTTTTTTTGGTTTTGCGAGGTAGGATCTCACTATGGCTCAGGCTGACCTGGAATAAACTATGTAGTCTCAGGGTGGCTTTGAACTAACGGCGATCCTCCTACCTCTGCATCCTGAGTGCTGGGATGAAAAGCATGCACCACCACACCAGGCATAAGTCTCTATTTCTTATACACAGTCTTGTAATTATGTTCTCACATGGTAGAAGGGGGTAAGACAATTATCTAGGACATCTTTTATGAGAGAACTAATTGATTTATTGAATGTTCCACCTACATGATTTAATCAATCCCCAAAGGTCCTACCTCATAGAACTTTAGGAGTTGACTTGAGTATGTGAATTTGGATGTCACACATATTCACAGCATAACAATAAACTACTCCTATTATTTACTTAGATTATGATAAAATGCACTATACTTTCATCCGAATGAGATGGTGTGATTGTGCTTCATTTCTGTCTGAAATTGTAAGGTAAGATTTTGAAAAGGGAAGTATTAGGGTCTGTTTACATATTTCTGGTAGGAAGCTGTGACTAACTAGAGATATATACAGATAGAACACAGAGAAGAGTTTGGCAAAGGAAAGTTTGAAATTAAAGTAAGTCTAATGTGAGTCTTGTTGCCACCTCTATTTGGAATGCTACAAGCCAAACACCCTGGCTGTAGATACAAAATGAGATAAAGAGTTGTTTCTCAACATTAGGCAGCCTATTTACTGCACAACTCTAAGACGTTCCAAATGGCATCTATGATAAATTCCATCCTATTTCAGCAGCTGTCAATATTTGGAATGCATGTGATGGTGTGAAATACAAACCATCTGCTCCCAGCTGGAAAACTGACTACCCAGGAAGCATGGTGCTTTCTGATCACTTACAAAACCATGGGGTGTTTCACTGCAGAGGAACATGTATGAATGGGGCAATCCTGGGGAGACAGGTGTCCTCAGAAAGGTTTGAAAGAAACATCAGTTGATCCAAACCTCTCACTTCTAGACTGGAAGAATGGGGTGTTTTTCTCCTGCAGGATATGATCCTTTCATGGAAATGTAAAGAACATGACATACTCAGAGAAACAAAATAATAGGTATTCCTCGTTAAAATGATCATGTGCCAGGATTACAATGATGAAATTTACATTTTCTTATTTGAAGAAAGATCTCGTACATGAATTAAAGCTCTTTCAAAATAGCATCACAGAGTTTTGGTAAGATCTTTATCAAGTGATTAAATCTTTCTGGTCTTCAACTTCCTTATAAACTTAAGTATATCATAATATCTCTCCTGTCAGATTTGTGTTTTTATATAATTATTATGACATAATATTAAACCATTTTTTTAAAAAGAGACATATGGTGTCTGTGCAGTTATTATCATGTATTCTCTTAATTTCTGCTTAAACACCTTTGCTCACTGGAATTGAATTAACTCTGGGCATCAAGTACAGAATGGAGTGAAGAACTTATAACCTTTGTCCTATGCAGATGAGGAATGTGGCAAAGAATGGTGGTTTCCAAATAATATCAATTTTCCCTCTTTAGAACAACAGGCTGAAAAGCTAAGCAGAAAGCAGTAGCTGAGAGATCGAGACACTGCTTAGCTCACAGAGATGGGGCCCCAAAAACATATTTCAGGCTATGAAAGAACAAAGAATATGGCAAGCACTAGAGGATTTCATTAGGGATTTCTTCAGAGGCACAATTCACTCAAACTCATATCAGGATCAACTCAAGGCCTGAAATGATTAAGATGATTATACCTAATGTTCAAAAATATATCAAACTACCTTTTTGATGAAGATAGTCCAATAAAAGGAAGATAGGACTTTGCCCACATTTTGTCTAGTCTTAAGAAGATTCAAGCGCAGGTTAGAGAGATGGCTCAATAGTTAAGACAACTTCCTTTGTGAGGATGAGGTCCTGAGAGACTGCTCAAGTTCAGTACTCAGGACCCACATAAACATCTGGGCATGGCAACACATTTGTGATCCTAGTACAATAGGGGAGCAGGGACAGGGTAATTGCCCGGCCATGGGGGAAAAGTGGCTGGCTTCAGAATAAGTAAGTGATTCTGGCTCAAGTTAAAATGGACATTTAAAAAATGGAATGGAAGCTAGGAGTGTTGGCACATGCCTTTAATCCCAGTACTGGAGAGGCAGAGGTAGGAGGATTGCCATGGGTTTGATACCACTCTGAGACCACATAGTTAATTCCAGGTCAGCCTGGGCTAGAATGAAACACTACCTTGAAAACAACAACAACAACAACAAAAATGGAATGGGACACCTGACATTCCTGTCTGTCCATAGTAGGTAAGCCATGCACTGCATGGAAGCATGCATATACACAACCCCACCAACCCACACACACAATGGTTCATATGTAATGCCCAGCACTTCAATTAAAACCATCAAAACCATCAGAGATACGGAGAAATGCTGCATAAAAAGAATATTATAAAAAATAAGACTGAAAAATGTAGATGTTGATCCAAAATGATTTGAAAGGATATATAACTATATTCAATAAACTATATAAAATGACAATTATTGGGCTGGAGGGATGGCCTAGCAGTTAAGGCATTTGCCTGCAAAGCCAAAGGACCCAGGTTCAATTCCCCAGGACCCACATTAGGCAGATACACAAGGGGATGCACATGTCTGGAGTTCCTTTGCAGTGGCTGGAGGCCCTCATAGGCCCATTCTCTCTCCCTCTTTCTCTGTTAAATAAGTAGATAATAAAATATTTTTGAAACAAAATGGAAATTATTACAAAAATTGAAAAAATCTAGAAAAAACATGACTGATGCTAAGCAATACAAAAGTTTAATAAACAATACAAAATTATAACAAATAAAAAAAGAAAATAAAATCAACTCTTACCAAACCAGATATCCAAAGACACAGAGGCTCCCAAGACCTCATCACTGAAGCAGACCTAAAATGAACCAAACATGGCTCAGGGAAATTTGTGGAAGAGGGGGGGAAAGAATTTCAGAGCCACATGTTGGGTCATGATACACTGAGACATTTCCTGCTATCCATAACTGATGGCTAACCCGACAATGCATGACCCGTGTAGCCCAACAAGTAGGGTCCCTGTGAAGGAGGGAGAACAGGGAGGAGGCTAACAATGGTACCAACTTGACTGTATTCACTTAGTACAAAACTAATAAAAAATAGTTTTTAAAAACCAAAAACAATAACAACACCCAAAATAAAAATAGGTTGGTATTGTATATATGTAAGTACAATGATTGAGATGGGGAGGTAAATATGATGGAGAATGGAATGTCAAAGGGGAAAGTGCAGTCGGGGGGAGGGAGGGTATTACTATGGGATTTTTGTTATTATCATGGAAAATGTTAATAAAAATTGTGAAAATAAAAAATATAATAAAAATAAAATATTAAAAAAATGAATTAAAAAAAAGGGAAAATCAGGGGCTGGAGATATTGCTTAGTGGTTAAGTTCATCCTGTGAAGCCTAAGGACCCCATTTCAAGGCTCAATTCCCCAGGACCCATGTAAGCCAGATGCACAAGGTAGAGTATGCATCTGGAGTTCATTTTCAATGGCTGGAGGCCCTGGTGTGCCCATTTTCTCTCTTTCTCTCTTTCTCTTTCTCTCTCCCCCCCCACTCCTTTGTCTATATGTCACTCTCAAATAAAAACAAATAAAAATAAAACAAAAAAGGAAAATAATCTGAAGCAAAGGGTAATAATATACCGTAAAATATAAGACTGAGGGCTGATAGCTCAGTTGGTAAAGTGTTTGTTTCACAATAAAGAGAACCTGAGTTAATGCTCCAGTACCCATGTAAATGAATGCCTCATGTGGTTGCACAGGTCTGTCTACCAAGTACTAGGAAGGCAGAAAGGAGGATTGCTGGAGCTTGCTGGCCAGCTTACTCTATCTTAATTAATGAGCTCCAGGCCAGTGAGAGACCCTGTCTCAAAAAGAGTTAGATGGCATTGTCCTCTGGCTTCCACTTCCAAGCACATACATGTACAACCAGACACATATACATATACATATATACATTATATATTATAATAAAATATGTGGTTCATAGTGTGTAAATATGTGAGATTCCAGAAGAAAATGTGAGAATGTGACAACAGTAATACTTAAGCACTTTTTAAGAGACCAGTCAGAAAAAGAGGTGAGAGAGACAGGAATAATCATGAGTTTTCCAAAACATGTGAAACACCTTAAGCCACTGTGGTGGCTTGAATGGAATAGATGGCCCCCAATATATTCAGTTGTTTATTTGTTTGTAGTTTGCATTCTGCAGCCACCTGGCTGGAGACAAATGTCAATGAGTGGATCTTAAGGTGTGGTGGTGGGTTTCAGATTTCAATCTAAAGATATGCAAAGTGTACTTAGCTGGAGTTCCTGAAGTGTGCTGTGCTGTGTGGCTTTTTGCTTTTTGGCTTGTGCTTCTCTGTCTGCTTTGGCCTGTGAAGGCAGGCCAGCTTCCTCTGCCATTATAGAACTTCCACTGGATCTGTAAGCTTCAATAAATCCCTTCCTTCATAACTGTGCTTGGTCTGGAAGTTCATCTCAGTTAACCTGAAGCTGTCTGCTACAGACACAGACTACAGCACACAAATCTCAGGCATAAACCTCGCAAGGCAAATGATTGAAAACTAAAAAATAAGAATTCATAAAATCAAAGATAAAAAATACATTTTTTCAGTGATGGATAATACTTTAACTTCTCCATACAATAGAATGTTAAGACAATAGAATGTGTCTTACGGTGTTTACAGTGTTATGGAAAAAAAAAAAGAGCAAGTGTGTGCACACATGTGTGCAACCACACCCCCACACACACAGCCAAAGTAATATTTTACACTCACCAAAAACGCTTCAATAATGAAGGAAAAAATGACATTTATTTCAAACAAAAACTAAGGGAATTATCGTTAGCAATTAATTGCTAAAGGAATAAATGATCTAATTTTGCACATTATGCAGGAGGTAGTATATGAGCATACTCTGACTGAATAAATCAAGATGTATAATGTAATCTGGTGTTCATCTGCTGAGAAAACTAAAAACTAAAGATTGTGTGTTTAGAAAACTGAGAAAGAGAGAGAGAAAATGGAGAATAATCAGCTATCTTAAAATTAGACAAGACAGATAAAAAGGAAGAGCATATAATAGGTGAGAAAATTGAAAATAAGTCAGAGAAAGGAGACCTAGACTCAAAGTATATCAGAAATTACATTAAGTGCAAATGAAATAATTCACACAAATGTGGAAAGAGGTACTTCTGTGCTAGTTTTCTATTGGTACGTAGTAAACTATCACAAATTTTCTTTCTTAAAATAGCACCCATTTAGTAATTCACAGTGCTGTGTGTAAGAATTCTGTGCAGATGACACAAGATTCTCTGATGGGTACCTGACAGGCAGAAATCAGAGTGCTAATGCACTCACATGTTCGTCTAAGAGATCTGGGAGAAAACCTGCTTCCAAACATATGAAGATTGTTGCTGGATCCAGCTAATATCACTCCTTGGTATCACCCAAAGGAATCAGAGCCAGTGTAACACATAGACATGTGTTTATTGTGGCACTATTCCCAATGGGTAGGATATGGTCTTAGCCTAGATGTCTAACAGGATAAATAAAAGAAATGTTTTATATATACACAATGAAGTTTTAATCAGACATAAAGGACAGGGTCAGAGAAACTTCATTTGGTAGTTGACAGTGACTATTAAGGAGATTAAAAACTCATTAAGATGTTGAAAATAAGTGGCCATTAGCACTCAGTGCTAAATAAGAAATCTCTATCATACCCTCCAAAACTCAGGACACATTTCAAAAGAGGATGTAGAGCTGGATAGATGGCTCAGTAGTTAAGGCACTTGCCTGGAAAGAGGAGGTAGAAAAAAATATGAGTCAGAGGAGTGCCTTGGAATGAGCTTCAAGGTAATTCTCCTATCGCTGCTTCCCATTGTGCTATATGTGCACTATGATTTCAGATGCTCCATACAGTACATGGCTTCACACGGGTCACGGGAAGCACAACTCAGGCATCCACACTTGTGCAACAAGTGTTTGTCCATTGAGTCATCACTCCAGCCCCAACCATCTTGGAATTCTACCACATGCAAAAGAAAACTTTATATAATGAGGGAAAGGGAAGGATTAAATATAAATATGTGGTTACTACCCAAGAAAAGCCCATCTATCTATGCAAACATTGAACAAAACTTATAGATAAAAATAATAAGCATATACTTCATAAGGACAGAAAGCTCATTCCAAAACTCAGACAAAAGAGAAATGCTCAGTATATTTACATTGATAAATATATGTATAAGTAATAAGAAGCAACTAACACCTATGGCCTATTTCTGTGTCAAGTTAGGAGTAAAATATGTTCATTTGATTTCATTTAAGGGTTATTCAATGGCTATTCTATTTCTTTTTAACTGTCATATTCATTCAATGTAAAATGATAGTTTCTTAATATATATTCAATTGTCATCACAAAGTAATTTTGCTAGACCATGGTTTTTCATTTCACTCGGCTATGTGAGGATTTGGGATAAAAAGAGTATGTGTTTTAATAATAAATGTAAAAATAATTTAAATATAAATATACTCAATCCACAAAACAGACCTAGCAGTGCTAAATTTATAAATACTGAAAATCTATCCATAAAACAAAGAGATAATAGGTAAATCACTAGATCTACATAACAGAAGATTTTCACACACATTTCTCAGTGACTAATAGGACAAATTAGGTTAAATTTAGTAAATACATGAAAATTTTCAGTTATTTAATAAAATTGGCCAAATTGATATAGCTAGCATAATAAACCCAACAAATACATAAAATAAATTGTATTCATGTTTGTATGAAACATACACAACAATTAACCAAAAGATTTTTTTATACTGAAGCTATTCCAAACCTTAAATAATAATAGGAAATACTTCTAAAGAAAGAAGAATAAGGTAGAAACTAATATATAACTCCTCCACAGTTATTTTCAGTAGTTGAAGCACCTGTTTTCAAAGCCTAATGAACCAGGTTCAATTCCCCAGTACACATGTAAAGCCAGATGTACAGGGTGGCTCATGCATCTGAAGTTCATTTGCAGTGGTTAGAAGCCCTGGTGTTTCCATTCTGTCCTCTCTCTCTCTCTCTCTCTCTCTTTCTCTCTCTCTCTCTCTTTCTCTCTCTCTCTCTCTCTTTCTCTCTGTTTTTCTCTCTCTAGTACCTTTTCTTCTTTGTTTCTTTGTCTCTTTCTCTTTCAAATAAATAACATATAAAACTAAACTAGAATAACCATTGATCAAATGATTCAATATTATAATAATAACAATCATGTAGACATATATGTAAACAAAATGTGGTCCTAATTTTAAAGCATTTTTGATAAAAATTAACAACTTTATTTTAAAATTTATATGGAAATGCTAAGCAACAGGAATAATCGTGACAACTCTTAATAGAAAACTTGAGAACTTGAGGGACTTAAACTACCAGATATGAAGACATATAATATATTTATTCATTCTGATAATAAACTCATTTTCATTGGCTCTAAACATTTTTTCACTCTACATGCATTATGTCTTTTCATTTGATATTAATTGAATTAATGTAGAAGAGACATTCTATATCTTTCAAATAAGCAATGAATTTCTGTATCTGATGTGTATATATTCACATACAAATGTATGTTCAGTTGAATTTTATATGCCATGAGGTAAATTAAAAGGACAGATAAATCCAGTAACTAAATAGTGAACTAGGAAGTACATTTCTCATGAGCTCATACATGGTAGCATGATTTATATAACAAAGAACTACAGAAATGTTCAACTTTTAATTGTGTAACATCTATTATGCAGGAAAGAAAAGAAGTAACATTTTGGCCTCATTTCACACCATGCAGCTTAATTTCAGTCTGAATTAGATCAAATTTCAGAGGATAAAGAAAATGACTTTAGAAGAAAACAGGGAAAATATTTATAAATTTTAGATAAAGATATTTTCAAAGTGACAAGAAATAGGAAAAGATTAATGAACCAGAAGGCACTAAAAAATAATAAACTCAAGCTGGTTATAGTTTTCTCACAACTTTAATTCTGGCACTCAAGGGCAGAGGTAAGAGCATCGTGGTGAGTTTGTTGCCAAACTGAGACTACATAATGAATTCCAGGTCAGCCTTGACTAGAATAAAACCCTACCTCAAAAAAAATAAACAACAAAAAAAGGGGGAAAAAAAGAAACTCTAACACCAACTTGAAGAAGATATTTATAATGAATGCATTTAGCCAATAAAGCAGAATTTATAAAGAATACCTATAAGGCAGCAAGAATAAATAAATAAATAACAAAACTGGGCAGGAGTTTTTTTTTTTTTAACCACTATTTTACATAATAAAATTCAAAGTTTGAAATGGAAAACAGTTCAGATTTATTAATTCTTATTGTAAGAGTTATTACTGCTTATGTAACAACTGCCATTTAGACAGGCATAATACCAGAATATAGCAAGACTTAAGGCAATTGGAGAATAACACAAGTGCTAAAGGAAATGAAACAAGACTTGTAAGAAACTAGCAAAGCTACTTAAGTTGACCATATATATATATGATGACTATGCAATTCTACCCTTTAGTATATCCTTACAGAAATAATGTAATAGAAATCAAAAGATATTCATAATAATGGCCATAATAACACTATTTACAATAGCTAAAATCTAGAAAAAAATCAAAATATCTGTCAGTAATATATGTTCTGCTGCAATAATGCAGCAGAATATAACTACAAATTTTGATATAAATTATATTTTCAATGTAATACATTAGCATCTGATAACAAACAACAGAATTTGGCATATGTAGTTCAAGCCATAATGAATGACAAAAAACAGATACATTGCGATATTCACTATGTGATTTTCCCTACAAAATTCAAAAGTAGGAAAAATTTCATAGATTCAGTAGCAGATTAAGGGTTGTATTTGGGGAGAAATATAAGATTAGTGACAACAAGATTAGTATCTGAATAAAGCTTGTGGATGGGCTAATATTCTAATTTTTAAATCTAGGTAGTAGTTAAATAGATGTATTCACCTCTGTATTGTTTACTTTTTCATCTATTACCAGATATCTGACATAAAACATTTTAAAGAAGGAGAGTTTATTGTGCCTCATGGTGGGGAAGGTATAGTGACAACCTGGTTGCACTGTGCCTGCATTCAGGAAGCACAAAATATATATATAAATTGTGGTGCTCAGAACAGTCTTTCCTTTATTCCTCAGCACATGGGATTATACCACTGGTTTGCAGAGTGGATGCTACCTTCTCAGCCAAAGTTCTCTATAAACCCACTCAAAAACATACCCCAAGATTTGGTTCATTAATGCCCTAGGTATTTCTTAGTCTAAATGCATAAATAATAGTAATCAACCATCACAAATATACTCCTTGTTCATGTGATAAAATATCACTTTAAACCATATAATTTACACATGTTCCCCATAAGCTTGTAGTCATGTCATGATGCAAAAAGCATTCAGGTCAGCTTCAAATGTCTCCATAGCCTTTAACAGTCTCAATACTATCCAAAATATGAAGTTTTTTTTTTTTTTCTGAAACCCAAGACAAATTCTTAAATGTGATCTCTCATAAAATAAACAAAACCAAACCAAACAAAAACCCAAGTTCTATATTTGTAACATACAGTACTAACAAATTAAACATTGCTATTCCAAAAGAGAACAATGGGAGCATACCAAGAAAAGACTTGGCTAAACCCAGCAAATACACCAATTCCTAGAGTTCTGTGTCCTGGCATTAGGAGGTCTTGTTGGCATAATCAGAGTACACATAACCACTCTCACGCCAGCTACTCTGGTGAGTGAAGCATTCCTCAGCAGACATCTCATATTTCTGACATTTATAACATTCTATAGTCTCCATTACATCTTACACTTCACTTCAAAAACTTCATGGCAGGACTTCTCAGGACCACCTTGCCATAAACCTTCCCCAGCCTTACATATTGCCTGTCCTCAGAGACATTTTGGGTTCATTGTACAAGCCTCCATGACCCTGCAACTCATATGTTTGCTTGCCTGCAAAACCCAGTACCATGTGGATTACTCTACCATGTTCTACTGCCCGTCCAAGGTATACTTTTGCCCCTTCTACCAAACAGAAGTGCTCATTCCATCATAACGGCTGAACCTAGGAAACCTCTCTTTAGGAGGCAGCTTTTGAGCAGTGAACCTCTTCTTCTGTATGCTCAGTTCATTTCACTCCTTTCAAATGAATTTTCATTATTACAAGCTGGATCCTTCAATGGGTATGGTCTTGCCCTCAAGGCATCTTTCCTATTATCTCCATGTAAATTGTGAGGATTTGCCTTCATTGTTAACAAGTACAGATTCTTTGTCTGCACCCTGTTGTCTACAACTTTAAACATCTTCACACTCTTTCCTTACCAAACTGCATATTTTCCATATCTTTTTTCTACACTTTTTAAATTTTCTTTGACCTTAAATTGAGATAAGAGTAGTGAACAATGATCATAACATAGCATGAATACTATGTTATTTTTCCATTTGCTCCACCAAGTAATTGAGTCTATTACATGTGAATTCAGCCTCCCTCAAGTTTTCAGGAAACAGGAAAGCTGTACAGTCCTTAGTCTACTTTGAAATATCATGTGCAAATGTTCCATCATTTCTCTGTAGTTTGATCTTCTGAACTGCGATTGGAATGCCTCTTTGAGCTCTATGTATAGCATTTTAGGATCTTTTTAGTCCACAATTCCAAACACTTTACATTACTCCATAACCCTGGGAAAAAAGCCTACAAACGATATGGTTGGTTTTTCCTTAGCAACCCCACTCCTGCTACCATTTTTCTTATTGTTATGATCAAATCTTCAACAAAATCAGCTTAAACTGGAGTTCATTTTGACTCACACTTTGAAGTGATATCATGGGGGCAAGGCAGAACATTGTAAAATCAAAAAGCAGAGGGATGCAATACTGGTGCTCAGCTAGTCTTTTAGTTTTTCTAGTTTTTCTATTTTTATTCAGTCAGAGTTCTTAGCCTTTGTGGAGGAGGAACCCACTTTCAGAATTAGTGTTTCTTCTTCAGTTAAATATCACTAGAAATTTCCCCACAGATACACTTAAAATATATCTCATTGATGCTTTAGGAATTTTATTATTCAGTAAGTTGGACAAAATTAATGATCACAACTTTGTTGTAAGTTATCCAGATAGGTTTATTGTTTGTTGTACTGTTGTTACATGTGATATTATTCTTCATTAAAATATTTCTTAAGCAAAAAAAGGAATTGGAAACAATATGTGAAGAGCAATATTTTACATGTGTATTCAATATTTACATAAGTATTCTGGTCCATCTGCTGGAAGAGGCAATCTTGGCCCAGGGGTGTGTTATACCTTTGAAAGCTCAACTTTTTCTTTGTGTTGCCAATGAATATAATTTCAAGAGAAAGGAAACATATTTGTTCAGTGTTATTATTCCTTTCTTCATGGAATAACTCTCCCAACTCTGTGAAGAAGGTAGGAAACTATTATTACATTTTAAATATGAGGAAACAGAATGATAAACATTAAATACACTTTCCTATAGATGTTAAAGCTAGTACTTGTGAAAGGTGCTCAGACTTAGGTCAAAAGCCAAATAACATTTCTTTGTTTTTGACTAAAACCTACAAAAGTTGGTCATAAAAAGACAATTTAAGTTTCCTAAAAGACAGACTTCTGTCCAAGTACTTGATGACCCACCAAAGGTTAGTGGTAAGACCCTACAGCTGAAGACACCATATGCAATTGACATGTAAAATGGAATGGCATGGCTGGAAGCTAGAAGAGAGTCAGTCCACAGACAGTCAGCACATCTAGTGCCAGAAGGTGCTACATGGGTGACTGGGGGAAAATGACCAATATCTGTCCAAGCAACTCATGGTCTAACCTACTTAGCAGCAAATAACCTGTTGTGATGCCCACACAAGTGCAATAGTGGCACATAGCCATGGTGGGGAACCAACTTCTCTTGATTTGGCTAACTGAGCCCCTCAGTGGTACAAGACCCATAGCTGGATCTGGGAAACAAGTCAGAACCATATCAAACATAAGCCCACTCTCCAATATCAAGCTACCATCAATCATGGGCTACAAGAGGGCCTACATCTATTAAACTCTCTATAAAAAAAAGTAAGGGTTATCTCATTTGTCCTGGTGCTAACTTACTCTCCATTGGAGAATCTGCTTCTCTTTTTCAGATAGACCTAGATCCTAAGGAAAGAACCACCCCATCATACCTCAAAAGGGCCCCAGCTGAAACTAAGAAAAGTTGGCGAAACTTGCAAGGGTGCTGTTTTCCTGATGAACCAGATAACAGCACAAGGGGGAAGGAGATCAACAATGAGAAAAATCAACTCCTACCATATCAGAGAGCCAGAGCCTCAGAGGCCCCCAACACCTCATCACTGAAGCAGGCCAAAAATGAACCCAACATGGCTCAGGGAAATTTTGTGGAAGAGGGAGTGGAAAGAATGTCAGAGCCACATGTTGGATCATGATATGCAGAGACATTTATCTTACCCATAACTGTGGGATAACTCCACAATGTACGATCCATATACCTCAACAAGGAGGGGCCAATGGGGAGGGAGCAGGTCACAGATGAGCCTAATAATGGTACCAAACTGCCTGTATTTGCTGAATACAAAACTATTTAATTAAAAAAAATAAAAAAGACAATTTAAGACTACAACATTTCATGATTGCTGAACTTATTGAGGAGACAAATACAATAAATTATAGAAAAACTGAGAGGTTTTTAATGTAGTTTTAAAGCTGAGCGCAAATATCCCAAAGGATTTTTTGTTTGTTTTGCTTTTTTTTTTTTTTTTTTTTTTTTTTACTAAATCTGGCTTTTTATAAACTTTTAGTTTATAAGGTTTCAATAATAAAATCATTGTATTGACTCTGAGCTTTGTTTCCACCTTACAGGCATGACATTTTCACATAATGTTTAATTAAAATAATCCAGCAAAAACCATTGCCCTCCCAGCCAGATTGCTGTGCTTCACTGAAGCAGGTATGACTTTTTTCCTTCATTCAACATAAATGGATTTGTGCCCTATGAGTGCCAGGCACTATGCTCAGCAATGGCCATGAGACAAAAGATGGGTTCCACCTTCATAGAACCTATGGCAACTATAATATATATATAAAAAAATCATCACCAGTCACTTATGTCCTAAACGAAGTGCTGCTATAACAGTTGTTAAGAGAACATCTAGTGTAGGATAGGAGACAGAGATACTAATCAAAGAAAAGTTTGTGTTTTGTAGCTACCTTCTCATTGCTGAGAAAAAAAATACACACAACCAAATGTGGCTGATGGGATGAAAGATTATATTATGGCTTACAATTTTGAAGGGAATCTTCATGATGGCAGAAAAAATAATGACATAGAAAACAGCATCACATTTTTGTGTGAAAGTAGTCTAAGTTGTGCTTGGAGCTGGGCTAAGAAACCTCAAGGCTCACCCCCAGTAACACACCTGCTCTATCAATGTCCCTTCTCCCAAGTGACAGCGGGTGGAGATTGAGTATAAGGCTTAATTACAAACACATGAGGCTCTGTGTGTGGGTGGGAGGGGGAGAGGGTGAGCTTCACACACAAACTACCACAGTGTGTGAAAAAGGGAATATGAGTAGATTCAATAGGGATTGTTCAGGACAAACCCAAAGGACCAACCCTGGTAAAGAGATGTGTGTCTATGAGAAGATAGTTTTTACAACACTGAACCTAACTTTTGAGAACTGGAGTACCGAGTACAAGAAAAGCACCTTCCCAGAGACGAGTGAAGGTAATCAAAAGAAGGGGCATTACAGATGTCTTCGGGGCTCATTTTAAGTATTTTAGTGTTTTTAAATGAGAGCTCACTACAGAAATATGAGATTATATTTTAATTTAGAATGACATTGGGTACAAGGTGGAATAGAAATAAATGGGTCAAGGAGACATGCTACAAGATGATCTCAGGCAACTGGACATGAGATGAAAGTGAGCTGCATAAAGGCAGCTCAATGTGATGTGGAAATGTATGAACAGAGATATGTTAAGAGAATTTATTTTGGGTTGACAGAAGGAGAAAGGGCACGGAAGACCCCTAACTTTCTAAGTGGGTATATGGTAGTATCCTGCAGGGGCCTAGGTACAAGAGAAAGAGAACCACATTTAGAAGGTTGATATTAACCTGATCTTGGTCTACGAGGAATCAAATGTACAAGCTGACCAATCATACAGTTATCCAAGAAGGCAGTGAATGCAGGGCCTAGACCAACAGAGATCTAACAGGAAGGGGGAATGTGAGGTTCATCAAGACACAAATGAGGTGAGAGTGTGATCACACTGACAGAAGTCCAACAGATAACATTGTCAGCTGGAGTTTTAGAGAGTAAGACACTTCTTTTTTCTTGTATTTCCTCACTTACAGACTCCTGTGTCATAGCAATCACCTAGAAATATATAAGCCATAAAAATGGCCATAAGACCCACATCAGAGGACAAAATAAGACCCATTTTACTGACACCTATATCCTGCCTTAGCAATGATTCTAGTTCATGAATTGAAGAATCACCTATATTTCACCCATAAAATAAGTAAAAATGAAGTTTTGCCATTGGCAACAACATATGTACAACTGGAGGTTATTATACCAATTATACCAGATGAAATTAAGCAGGCACAGAGAGACAAACTTAATGTGATCTCACTCACATTTGGAGTCTAAAAAATTGATGTTGCAGAAGTTGAATGTAGAATAGTGATTATCAGAGGCTAGGGAAAGAAGGGGAGAGGGTGAGAGAACAGTGGGGATTCAACTATACTTAGACAGGAGATTGGATTCTGAAGCACTGTATCATAGCAAGATGACTATCAATGATAGAAACACACTCTATATTTTAAAAAGGTACTGAATTGTTTTTAGCATAATGAAATGATATGTATGCCTATACTACCAAGACTCAGGAAAATTAAGTAGAAAGATTTTGAGGCCAACCTGGGCTACATACCAACATTCTGTTTCAAAATAACAAACACGGGCTGGAGAGATGGCTTAGCAGTTAAGCGCTTGCCTGTGAAGCCTAAGGACCCCGGTTCGAGGCTTGGTTCCCCAGGTCCCACGTTAGCCAGATGCACAAGGGGGCACACGCGTCTGGAGTTCGTTTGCAGAGGCTGGTAGCCCTGGCGCGCCCATTCTCTCTCTCTCCCTGTATCTGTCTTTCTCTCTGTGTCTGTCGCTCTCAAATAAATAAAAATAAAAAATTTAAAAAAAATAACAAACACAACAGTTATGCTTAACCTGATTTAAAGATAATACAATGTAAGGTGACCAAATATTTGAATCATTGGCATACAAGAGGGTAAAAAATATAGAGCAAAGGCATAGAGAACACCCCACAAACAAGATTATCAAAGAAAATATTACTAACCTCACAAAAGAGAGCAACATCAAAGTATAAGAGATACTCAGAACTCCAAATAGCAGGATCAGTAGTAGCCTTATCTCTTTTGATTCCTTTTGGTTTGATATGTATCTCATGTAATTGCACCAGGTCAGTGTGTGTGTGTGTGGTGGGGGGGGGGGGCAGGTCATGGCTGCCTGTAATTGTAGTACTTCAGCCTCAGGGCAGTAGGAGGTCCCTGGAGCAAGATGTCTGAGGAAATAAAGTTGAGAGGTTGAGAGCCATAAAGGAAGACAGTGACATCAACCTCTGTCTTCTGTGTGCACCCATACACATATGTGAACCAGTGTAAATGCACACACACACACACACACACACACACACACACACAGACTATTTAAAATGATGAAAATGTCTATCTTAATCCAGGAAAGCATAAGAAGGAATTCTCTGAACTCATCTGATAGCATCAAACTAAATAGATGGCTATGCCAATGATGATTCATTTCTCACAGACTTTTCTATTAAAAGATTTTTATCTAGTTGTGCCTGGTACTGACAGTCCTCAAAACATTCTCAGGCTGGAGAGATGGCTTAGTGGTTAAGCACTTGCCTGTGAAGCCTAAGGATCGTGGTTCAAAGCTTCATTCCCTAGGACCCACGTTAGCCAGATGTGCAAGGGGGCACATGCATCTGGAGTTCATTTGCAGTGGCTGGAGGCCCTGGAGTGCCCGTTCTCTCTTTCTCTCTCTCTCCCTCTCTCTCTCTTAAATAAATAAATAAAAATAAACAAAATTTAAAAAATCAACATTCTCTCATGTTGCTTTCTTTACTCCTACCACGACCCCACCAGGTATACCATTCTCCTCATTTAGTTGATAAAGATATGAGAGGGCTGGAGAGATGGCTCAGCAGTTAAGTGCACTTGTGGCACAAGCATGAGTTCCCAAGAGAGTCTCAGAAAGCCTGAAGCAAATCTCCAGAACCTACTTAAACAGCTAGGTGTGGCCACACACAGGGAATTGCTGGGTACCCCCATGGCATTTCCACAATCAATGAAACTCCATCCCAAGGAAAAATCAGGCAGTTAAGTGATGGAGAGTGACTCCTGACTTTCTCCTCTGGCTATTGCACTTCCACATGCATAACACACATCATACCACACACACTATGTATATGCAAAAAATAAAATGAGAGAACAGGAAAGAGGATACTTAGAGCTCATGATGTATTGACGCCCACAATCTGATGCTGGTTCTATAGGGTAAAGGTCAAGTTTCCTGGCCACACTGGCATGACCTCCTGAAGGTTGCTACTGTGTGTGTGTGTCTGTCTGTCTGTCTGTCTCCTACTGGGCAAGCACTCCATTGTCATGCTATAATCCCCAGCCTTCCTTTAGCTTTTTGTTTTAAGACAGATTTTGCTAAGCTGAAAGGCTGGCCTTGAACTGACTTTATACCCCAATCCAGTCTTGAACTTGCATTCTACCTGCCTCAGTTTTTGAAATAGCTGGGATTGTAGTCCTACAATGCCATGGCCAGAAATCTTCCACTACTTACAATTTCTTGTCAGTTTTGCCCAGCCTTACAATTCGGTGTAAAATAACAGTTCTGAGGAGAAAAGTTCACTGCACAGCTTAAGGAGTACCTGAATGCCTATTGTAGCCTCTGTTCTGTCCATGCACTTTCAAGGGCCACAATATTTAGAATGCCTGCTATGGAATTCAAGGGCATAAGTGCCAAGCTCACAGGATTGTCCTTGATGAGAAGATGAAGGGAGAATCACTGCACCAAGCAGATCTCAACCATGCACATAAAAAGTGATAAGAACACTGGGCCAGCTGGGTAGTTTTGGAAGAAATGCTAAAGTCTCAATTTCACCAGAGATATTTCAAATCATAATCACCAGGACTGAATTCAATGCATCTATATATATATATATATTTTAAAATTATTTATTTATTTATTTATTTGAGAGTGACAGACACAGAGAGAAAGACAGACAGAGGGAGAGAGAGAAGAATGGGCGCACCAGGGCTTCCAGCCTCTGCAAACGAACTCCAGACGCGTGCGCCCCCTTGTGCATCTGGCTAACGTGGGACCTGGGGAACCAAGCCTTGAACCGGGGTCCTTAGGCTTCACAGGCAAGCGCTTAACCACTAAGCCATCTCTCCAGCCCGCATCTATATTTTTGAAAATAAATTTGAGCTGGGTATAGTGGCTTATACCTCTCACCCAGCCTTGAGGAGCTGAGGCATGAGTATAGTGGTTTGAAAGCCATTCTAGACTAATTAGTGAGACCACCTCAAAAACATAATAATAAAATAATATAACTGAAGATGCTCATGACTTTACTGTGACAGGGAGACAGTAAAAGCTTCGCCGACTTGAATGTATGCTCAGACTTAGATGTCCCTGAGTAAAGACACATCTCTGTCTCTCACTCAAATTGTTTTGTTACGTGGTCCTTAGTTATCTCATGTTTACATTTTACGAATTAAAGCCATAGAATACCTTCAATATAGCACTTTCTGACGAAAATAAGAGTTGCTGTCCATATCAAAGCAAATCTTTTCATGAACTGGGGGAGACTTATGGATGCCTTGGTGGACCAAGTTAGTTTCTGTTTGCTCACCAGGGGTCTGGATATCATCTCAAGTTGTTTTGTCAGAGTTGAGACAGTGCGGCAAGAATTTGGTCTAGAATATTGACAACTTGACCTATCCAAGTTCTTATAGTCATGTCAAGTTCACATTACTTTTATTAATTCTTATATTTAAGTACACTCAAGGAAAAGTATCTGGCCAACGTCCATCTTTAAGTCTTATCAAAGAAAACAGAATCCCAATTCAACCCATCAAGAGCACATGAACATCAGTGTGGTGATTATGCACAGAACACTAGGTGTAATCAACCTGAGAAGTTTATTGCCCACCCACTTGAGAGTTTAGTGTTATTAGCTAATTAAGGGAAGATCTGTCCTCTTTTGTATGTAACACTTAATGAATTAGAAAATCCCAGAATAGTTACCATGGTACACTATTTATAAAGAAGTGGCATTTGGTTGTAATTTTTCAGCTGATTAGTGCTTAATTTCTCTTGCAAATTGCCTATAAGTAACAAATATAACATAGCAGGGTATCCAGGTTTATGGCAAAATAAAATTTATCGAGTTGGGCTTCCTTGCTTCTGAAACAAAACAAAGCGGAGAGGTTTGTACTGCCTTGTTATCCAGATCCTTCTGGGTAAGGGAGATACAAATGAACTGATTGTGATGGAAATGAAAATGCACAGCTGTAATGATGGGCAAACTGGTTCTTTCTTTTAAATATATTGTGTTCTCTTGTTGCCTTATTTGTGTCATTCTGTAATGAAAAGACCACATTTGTATAAAAATAAAGAAGTAATCATCTACCTGAGCATATTTGAGCAGTTTATTTTTCTCTCAGAGCCTTTAAATAAACAAGATAATATTATGTTCTTCTCTCTCCCTCTGCCTCTACCACCCTCTGTCTCAAATGTATGTACCTCATTACAACAAACGTCACTCATTTTTAGACTCCAATTTGCCACCATCCCACACAGACCTTCTGTTCCATCTCTTCATGTTAATTCCCATAAATAAGTGATATCAAAATGCAGTCTTGGAGATACTTCAGAAAACTTCTCCTGCTCATACACCCCAAACTAGAAGGCAATATAGAAGTTAAAATTGTTGGAGGATTGATGAATCCTCTCTCAAGATTCTAACAATGCATAGATGGCAGAAAGTTAACAACACCCATTGTGAAAATGCAGTCATATGTAAAGTAGAGCAAACACGGCTTTAAAAAATTCCACAGCAATTTCCAAGTAATCCATATGTTCATAAACTGCTTATATAGATACAGGATAATTTATGTACCAAACACATATGTGATTCCTGAGACATAGTTAGGAATGTATGGGATTGTAAGGTTTTAATTTGATATATTTATTCATTAATATATATGACCCATGATGAATATTTACACCAGGCACTCAAGTTGCCCCACTATCTAAAAGGACACTAACATGTAAGTTTGATGAAATATTCTGAGAACATTTTCACCTCATGATATGGGACTTTAGGAAGAATCAGATTAGCTTTCTTTTCATTGAAGAGAGCCTACAAGGATACAGCATGGCCCATCAGAAGACATTTTGTATTCAGCTTGAAGGGAACAAAAACAAGATTCAGAGAATGAAATAGCCTGTTCAAGGTGAAATCATAAGTAGACTGATCTGGATTAGCTTCCTACCTACCAAATCCTTATAGTATCTGTAGCAGACAGCTTCAGGTTCGCTGACATGAACTTCCAGACTAGGCACCGTTATAGAGGAAGGAATTTATTGAAGCTTACAGATCCAAGGGAAGTTCCATAATGGAAGAAGAAGCTGGCCTGCTTTCACAGGACCAAACACAGAGAGAAAAGCCATAAACCAAAGCAAAACTACACAGCACATTCAGGAACTTCAGGCAGAACTAGGCACTTTGCATATTTTTATATTAAAATTTCAAACCCCCAACCACATCTTAAGATGTGGCCAGTGACACCTCTTTCAGCCAGGTGGCTGCAGATCTAACCAACAAACTAGCAAAACACTGAATATATTGGGGGCCATCTATTCAAACCAACACATTCTTCCCCTGGCCCCAGTAGATTCAAAACCATAACACATTGTAAATTGTATTTACAGTTTCAAAGGTTCCCACAGTCTTTACCATGATGAATAAGGGAATGTGATGGATAAAGAAATGTTGTAAAGAAATGTTACCTGTGGTATGCAGGGTACGTTTGCAAACATTTTCTTGGGTATGCAGAATAATAGGCCATCTGCTTGAATGAGATAGCAGCTAACCTTTTTTTTTTTTCTCTTCCCCTTTGTAAGGAGGCTTGTGACTGTTGTCACATAGACTTGTTTAGCAATTTGTTCTTATAAATACTGACCAGACATAACTGGGGGCTGCACTCTTGAGTTCATAGAGCTAAGTATAGTCCTAGTCAGAAATAAATGCTTATATTTATCAATATCATATTTGTGTCCGACTGGTGAATCCCTGAGTGACCCCAGAGCCATTATATTTGAGGGCTCACCAGGATCTGCCAGGACACTCAGCCTGATTCACTCCTGATTTTTTTTTTTTTTTTTCCAACTGGCCTTAAGGCCTGGGAAACTCCCAGTGAAGTACCAGAGGCCAAACCCCTGGGGGCAGCTAACAAAGTGACTTTCACTTGGGCCAATTAGATTGTCAGTGAGGCCTGGCACCAACAAAGTTTCTAGGGCCTTAACACCTAGACATCATCTATAACTAAAGACAAAGAGACTCCAGAGCCTATGTCCTCTTTAGAATGACAGGGAGGCTTTCCAGAGGCAAGTTTTGTTTCTGTTTGCATACAAGTTTGAGATTCTCTGAATCTGGTCTCACAGAGTCTTGATTTCTTGGGACTCTACTCTGATTTCAGGGGGAAGACACTAGGGAAGAGCAGCTGACAAATGTTTCTCAACCTCAGGGACATGCTCCAGGCCCTGGCAGGAAGGAGTGGTAGTCAGGAGATATGAACACTGTGGCAGAGAGTCATCTGATCTGGAAACCCTCAGGAGGTAACAGGATTCAGTGGAAGGCTGGACACAGCACTATTTCTCTAATCCTGGGCGGTGGTGAGACAACCCCTGACCCCTGGTGTGTTTCAGTTCTGTGTGGCCACATGTCTGTCTTTCTGTTTAGTGTTTGTTTTATCCTTGTGTGCTTAACATGTTTGGATCCTCCTAGGAAACCAGCTGCAGAATCTGAAAACTCCAGTCTGGGACAAAGCACACCTAGCCATTTGTAATGTATCCTTACTAACTTTACATTCTTCCAACAGCAGACATCTAATTTAGGCAAGACATGTGATACCTTATCCTTGGGGAAGTTCTGTGAATTAGATTGGCCATCCTTTGTTGTGGGATACCCCCAAAGTTAAACTTTGGTCTCCCAACTGAAAACCAAATCAGGGCTTGTCCGTGGGCAACCTGAATACCCTAACCCTCCAGGAAAATTGGAAATTAGAAATTAAAAATCGGAATTGAGAGTAGTCAAGTTTTGGTTTGGAAAATTCTGATTATGAAATCTGAAATTATACCTGAAGTAAGTTCAAGGTTTGGTTTTGATCTCCAGAGTTATAAATAGAATAGGAATTTAAAATGGGAATGCATAGCTTCTAGATGGATGGATGGATGGATGTGTGAAGGGGAGATATGTTTGGAGTCTATATGAAAACTGAACTTGGAAGGAATATGTGTATATATGTGTGGCTCACAGTTCTAAGGCTGCAGAATGATAAGGCTTTGCTTTTGTGTCTGTTCTGTAGCACCAAAACAATGGGAAATTCATTGTGGGGGATGTCCTTTGCCAAGCCTACTGTCCTACACTGCATGGCCAACTTATACTTTTGAGTGTCCCCCAGCAAGAACACTTAAAGTAATTAAAATGATGGGCAGAAAAAAAATTGCAAGATTCTCCTACTCTTAAAATGACAGGATCAGAAAGCTGCCTTGTAGTCCTGAGGGAAGTCCAAAACTATCCCTGGAATTAACATAAAATAAAACAGGCCGGGCTGTCCCCCTGTGTTCCCCAAGGGCAGGATGCTAGAACCTGGGGAAAACTGCTGTGGCCAGGGCAGCTCTCCATAGCAAGGACAATAGTAGGGGAATTTCTATAAGAAATTTACAGCCATTTTTTTAATTGTTTTAATTTTTTTGGTTTATTTTTATTTATTTATTTGAAAGCGATGGACAGAGAGAGAAAGAGGCAGATATATATATAGAGAGAGAATGGGCGTGCCAGGGCCTCCAGCCACTGCAAACAAACCCCTTGTGCATCTAGCTAATGTGGGTCCTGTAGAATCAAGCCTCGAACCAGGGTCCTTAGGTTTCACCGGCAAGTGCTTAACCGCTAAGCCGTCTCTCCAGCCCTTTACAGCAGTTTTTAAGTTTACTTTATCTCTCTATGCTTCTGTGGGACTACTAACATACAACAACCTCAAGATTTATGTTTAAATTTAGGAAGTACTCAGTATTGACTTTGTCAGAAAATTTCTAATAATGTTTGAATCGGCTTTCATATTAAAAAAAAAAAAAGTGTTTCAGGATATTCTGGGTAAATAGTATAACTCAAGCCTGGTCTACCCTTCTACAAAGAGCTAATTCAAAAAGACCTTTTGAGAAAAAAAAAAAAACAAAACTTAAATGGTCATATTAAAATTCTTATGGTGAGCTGGGCGTGGTGATGCATGCCTTTAATCCCAGTACTCAGGATGCTGAGGTAGGAGGATCACCATGAGTTCGAGGCCACTCTGAGACCACATAGTGAATTTAAGGTCAGCCTAAGCTAGAGTGAAACCCTACCTCATAAAACCAAAAAAGAAAAAAGTCTTATGGTAAAGATAGTGAAAGTTTGTGTTGGTACTTATGATATGAACTAAGGAAAATGAACTGGAGAGAAAACTTTCAATGTTGGATATTAAGTGTTTGATGAAAAAGATTATTACAGAGTGCTTACATAAATTGCAGAGTAAAAGTAAGTAGATGAAGGTATCAATAAGTTTAAGCAGTTGGTTGACTAAATCTTAAAGTGCTTGGTCAGATTACAGACTAATTGAAATACAAAATGACTATTAGCCTAGGGTTTACTTACATCACACTAAGAAAGGAAGGACCTGAATGGTAGCAGGTTACTATGGTATTCAGGCTGTAAACTTAAAACTTTAGCTTATTGGGGCTGGAGGTATGGTTTAGCAGTTAAGACATTTACCTGCAAAGCCAAAGGACCCAGATTCAATTCCCCAGGACCCATGTTAGCCAGATGCACATGAGGGATCAGGCATCTGGAGTTCATTTGCAGTGATTGGAGGCCCTTGTGCATCCATTCTCTCTCTCTCTCGTTCTCTCTCTCTCTCTTTCTCTCCCTCTTTCTCTGTCAAATAAATAAATAATAAAATATATTTTTAAAACTTCAATTTATTGGTCTATATCTGGTCATGATAAGGGTCATGAAATACTGAATTTCCTGGGAAGATGGCTTAGAGGCTAAGCACTTGTCTTTGAAGCCTAAGGACCCTGGTTCAAGGCTCAATTCCCCAAGACCCACATTAGCCAGATACACAAAGGGGCTCAGGCATCTGGAGATCTGGAGTTCATTTGCAGTGACTGGAGACCCTGGCGTGCCCATTCTCCCCCCCCCCCCCACCTCCCTTTCCCTGTTTGTTGCTCTTATATAAATAAAAAATAAAATATTTAAAAAATACTGAATTTAAAGTACCCAATCAAGTTAGCTAAGTTCCTGTATTTGTCAACCTTTTAACTAAATCTTAAGGCTTAAATTGGCTTAATGATATTCAATTCTCACATAAAGTTGTTATATCTAAAACCCTGCCTCAAAAAAAAAAAAAAAATCTCAGAGGAATTATCTACTCTCTTTCCTTATTTTATAAGGCAAATAGACCACATTTGGAGGTACTGAACAGCATTTATCTGTCATACACTTGGAAACTATTTACTTAATAGTTAACAGGAAATAAAATTCTAAAAAACGTTATGTTGTGATTTAAGACATAATTCCTCAATCCTTCCAACAATCACAATCTTAATTACGTTAGCTTTAACTTACATCATTACTGAACATGTTTACAAGAGTGCCACAGACAGAATTATAGAGTTGGTGAAGGTTTGAGTAGTTATAGGTTACGTCATGAAACTTTGTGTATGTTTGGATTCACTATAGTTCTACAGAATTGATTTGGAAGAGATTAAAATATTTGTTTCTGGCTCAGCACTTAAAGGTGCTTGTTTGAGAAGCCACATGGTCTGGGTTCAATTCCCCAGTACCCATGTAAAGCCAGATGCACATAGCGGAGCATGCATAATTAGATTGTTTGAGTGGCTCTGGCATGTCCACTCCCTCTCTTTTCCATGAAACTTGTCTCTTTTTTCATTAGATCATAGCAATTTAGTCTAGTTCCTCTATTCTTTGGGTAAATTAGATATAGCTGAACTAATTTTAGAAACTGATTTATAGATTGGGTAGACATTTAGCTTTAAAAAGTGCTAAATCTCCTCATAAAGAAAAAAATATGAAAACATTACATAAAGGTATCACAATTCTGACTTTAAAAATTGTTAAGATTTTCATGTCTTCATATTTAAGCCCCAAAATGTTACTACATAATATCTATTTCTTGTCTAATTTAAATATTGTTAGTTAAATATTGTTATTTTGTTCATATTTACTCTCTGTAGCCTCATGTGCATTAAACATGTGAACTCTACTTTTTGTCCATATCAGACATGTTCAGATATCAGAATATTGTAATTTGGTTTATACAAAGTACATAATGTTTGATGATAAATAACCAAAACTATTCAGCTGAACCAATCAGTAATAAAAGAAAATAAAAGAAAATGAAACCTTTTAGATTTTATATTTCATTTGCTTAATGTTATTTTTGGCAAATAAGATCAATGATGGCTGGAGAGATGGCTTAGAGGTTAAGTGCTTGCCAGGGTTAAGGACCCTGGGTTAAGGCTCAACTCCCCAGGACCCACGTAAGCCAGATGCACAAGGTGGTGTAGGAATCTCGAGTTCATTTGTAGTGGCTGGACACCCTAGCATACCCATTCTCCTCTCTCTTTCTCTGCATACTGTCCTCAAATAAATAAATAAAAATAAACAAAAAAGATCAATGAAAAACTTTAAGTTTTTCTTAATGTGTGTGTGTTTTCATGAAAACAAAACAAGGCCAGGGTAATTTTCACTTATTTACTTTTTATTTACTTATTTATTTATTTTTGGGTAGAGATCTCACTATAGCTCAAGTTGACTTGGAACTCACTCTGTAGTCCTAGGCTGGCCTGAAACTCAATAGTAATCCTACCTCCACTTCCCAAGTGCTGGTATTAAAAGCATGCATCCCCATGCTTGGCTAAAATCCTGTAATTTAAAAATAATTGGGGAAGGAGATCAACGCAGAGAAAAATCAACTCCTACCAAATCAGAGAGCCAAAGCCTCAGAGGTCCCCAACACCTCAGCACTGAAGCAGTCCAAAAATGAACCCAACATGGCTCAGGGAAATCTTGCGGAAGAGGGGGCGGAAAGAATGTCAGAGTTACATGTTGGGTCATGATTTGCAGAGACATTTATCATACTAATAACTGGGGGCTATCTCCACAATGCACGACCCATTTTCATTAACAAGGAGGGTCTAATGGGAGGGGGTAGATCACAGATGAGCCTAAATAATGGTACCAGACTGCCTGTATTCACTGAAATGAAAACTAATAAATTAAATTTAAAAAAAAATAATAATTCCTTGTTTATGCTGGTTTTGTGGGTGGTTATCACTGAGATTATGCTCTAAGTCTTATAAAAGGTGATTTGGTCATTGTGACATTTTCCTAGGAAAATTAAGGAAGCTCTCCAAGTCTTAGGGAAGCCGACTGTATACAAACATTGTTAATATAGTTTGTCTAAGTTTTATATAATAGTCATAAATATTTCTTTAGTTAAGCCATAAAATTGTTCAATGGTAAAAGGTACTTATTTAAGAAATTACTTTGTATCTCTCATAATGTCTCTAATGTATGTTAAAATTGGGCTTGATTAACCCAACAATGACCAGGTTTGATTTTATTCTTGAGCTATGTATAATCAGTCTCAGTCAAGGTTTCACTTAACTAATTGTCTCATTTTTGGTATGTTAAGTTCATTGTTTATAGAGATATTGATATTTAATACATGTTTTCTGCCCTAGAAAAATAATTTTAAACTCCTGTTATGCTTCCAGTTTGGGGTGTAATTGGTACCTGCATTGGTATACAGACTAGCCAAAGCTGTTTTCAAACACAGATACCAAGTTTTTATACTGCTCTGTCTTTTCCTAGCATACAATTCCTAGATTAAATCAATTGACTTAAAGTTATTGACAAAATATTGCTTTCAGGGCTACTAAAATGTTCTGCCTGTACTTAAAACTGAAAGACACTTAAAAGATAAAATAGGTATGTTTTCTATTTCTAGCTTACACTGTCACCTGACAACTCAACTTAAATACTAATCAGAATGATTTTAAACTATTTTGTCATTTTCTGACCAGATCTGCTTTGATAACTAGATATGTTCTATACCTTTTAAACTGAATCTGTTTTCCTAATCAGAAATGTGCACTCTAACCATATGCAGAAGCTAAAGTCAATTAGAAACATTGGAGTCAAGAGGATAAAGAATATTTTGGTTCCTTTTCCCAGGTCAGAAGACTACAGGAGATGATGGGACATTTGCTAACATCTACCCTATTGTAAGTTACCTGTCTTCTTGATCATGGTGGCTATGAAGACTTAGAGATGAATTCCAAGTCAGTGTATCTGCAACAGGAGAGTCACGTTGTTAAAATAAAATAAAATAAAATAAAATAAAATAAAATAAAATAAAATAAAATAACAGTCCTTCAGGCTTCCCAAAAGATGGAGAGCCACTTAGCCAGCACAGGCTTGACTTATCCTAGCAGATGACAATGCTGAGAGTCATAGAACTCCTCCCAGGTCCCTAAGTCTCTATTATAGGAGTATTATTGACCTCCAAAATATATAGCTAATTCTGGCAGCCTGCATGGTCTTAATCACCCTGTAAGAAAATATAACTACAAAATATTACAATATAAACAAAGGTTCAGTCTAATAGGCTCTCTTGTCTGATGCTGGCTCACAATACTAAACTCTAACATTAACTCATGCCTTCTGCCTCTACCTGGCCCTGACTAGTCAGCCACTACTCCTTTAAACAATAATTTTAAAAATTCCAAAAAATTTCCTCACTGGTTATGGTTACCAATAGTTATTCATTTGTATTAGTCTGACCTCTCCTTGATATGTCTTATTAAAGGAGGAATATCACTACGGATAGATCTCAGACTCCCATTTATAACATGTAAAAGCAATTTACAATTCTAGTTGTTTCTACTTGCTGTTGTGGGGGTGCTAGTTGTTTTAAGGTATCCCTTTGATTATATTTATAGCAGTAAATCTGACTCTCCTGCCATTGATGGTGCTGTCTTAAATTTATAACACAATGGGACCCACATACCTTCAGGAAGTTGGGCGCATACCCATTAGCCATCACACCAGAGTCAAGGGGACAATATCTTTAGCTGATCATAGCAGCTAACAGATTACCAGAAACCTAGAGAATCTCTTCTAGGTCAAGCTCTGGAGGACACCTTCCCATGACAAGGAGACTATATCCCTGCTCTAATCACATAGAAACTGACTAGTCTATCTATGTGCATGGCAGAAACGTGAGGAATTCAACATGAGATATCAAAAAAATTGTTTTGAATCATATCAGTAACACAAGCCAACTGCCACATCTTGCTTCTATAAACCATCTGTCCCCTTGCTTGTATAAAAATGTGTTTTACTGGTCACCTTGGCTCATCACTCTGATTACTGCCATCTCCAGACCCATAATTCTGTTATTTTTAGTATTAATTGTAGGCCCTTGCATATTAAATGCTCTAATCAAGTTGGTTCAATTATTAGATCCCAATACCACCCAGTTCCTATGGGAGAGTCAAAAGTTTGACTTTATGTATCAACTCAAGGGTGGAATAAGATGGATAAGGGGATGTGATGGATAAGGAACTGTTATAAAGAAATGTTATCTCTGATATGAAGAATACCAGATCATCTGCTTGAATGAGATGACAACTAACACTTTTTTCTTTGCCTTTGTAAGTAGGCTTGTGACTGTTGTCATGTAGACATATATAGCAATTCGTCTTCATAATTCCTGACCAGATGTAAGTAGGGGCTGTGCTCAAGTTCCCAGCTCAAAGTGTAGTCCTGGCCAGAAACAAATGCCTTTGTTTATTAATATCATATTCATGTTGGACTGGTGAATCTCTGAGTGACCCCAGGCCCATTACATTTACCAACTTGAGATAGTTCCCAAGTCCCAAGTCTCCTTTGAGATTTAAGATGGTCTCCTAGCTATAAGTCCTGTAAAATCAAACAAGTTATATGCTTTCAACATATAAAGGCACAGAGTAAACATTTTCAACTGGTTCAATGCATCACAGAGAGAGACTACAACAATGCAAACTTAACAACCATCAAATTGTATAGTTCAAGTTCAATCCTAACCTATGACTGAGAGTCTCCTGATTTTCAAGTTTTGTCCCTTCCATTGGGTAGAGTAGTAAGGGAACATTCCGCTCATGGCCAACAGTGCACTCCACAGTACTCCTTTCATAGTCCTGGTATGTCTAAAATATCTTTGGGTCTCGATGCAAACCAGGACCTTCTTCCAAAGGCTCTTCCAGCCTATTCACAAGGAGCATAAAGCCTTGCCTATATGAATTACCTCAGCTGTGGCTCCTGGAACTGTGTGTAATTCAAGACCACTCCACACATTCTTCATGCTTCCAGAACCAATGCAAGATGTTCAGGACACAGTCATATTCTTAATTCAGGGTTGAAATAATTTGTAACCTTGAAAAGTAGGTTCCTTCTCCAGTCAATTCTTTCCCAAAAGAGTTTGTATGTCTATCATAGTCTTCCCTCAGGCATCCTCCTTGTTGTTTTAATGGAAAGTAGTTGGGTCATCTTCCTTAAGATTGCTGATGTGTTGATAATAACAGCTTCAGCAACCTAAAACCAGTCTTAGTGCCTGTAATTTTAATTTGAGTGAGGTTTAGAAACTTATAATCTTGCATCTCTTATGCCAATATCTTTAACTAAGCACATCAGTCCATTACAAATTTAACCTTATCAAACTCTCTGGGCATGGGAAGCAGAATGCAGACAGCCCTTATGCCAGTAGCACAGTTCCAACAAAGCCCACTGAAACTTTTCCTTTCCCTTAGAAGGTTCATAAGACAAGTTTGCAATTTCAACTCTGTGTGCAGTAAGCATTTTCTAACTCTCATCATAATAGTCCATAATACTTGGCTTACCACTCCAGAAGCATCTTCATTTGCAAGCACCAAGTCCATACCCATTCCTTAAAAACAAAAGTTCCAAGCAACCAAAACCCACATGGTCAGATTCATCTCACCCCACTTTTGGTACCAATTTCTGTAGCCCACAGCTTCAGGTTCACTGAAATGAACTTCCAAATCAGGCACAGTTATAAAGAAAGGGATTTATTGAAGCGTACAGATCCAGGGTAAGTTTCATAATGGAAGAAGAAGTTGGCCTTCTCTTATAAGACCAAACACAGAGAGAAAAGCCACAAACCAAAAGCAAAACTACACAGCACACATCAGAAACTCTGGAAAAAAGTAGGCACTTTGCATATTTTTAGATCAGAATTTCAAACTCATCACCACACCTTAAGATCTGTACAGTGACACCTCCTCCAGCCAAATGGCTGCAGATCCAAACTACATACTAATAAATACTAAATATATTGGTGGTCATCTATTCAAACTACCACAGAATCTATAGCTATTCTCAAAAGGTACTAGTTTTTAGTGATAATAGTTTCATTGCAACAGAAAAGACCCCAGTAGATTCTTATTGTTAGAATGTTTACTTTCATCTATAGAACCTTTGTAGGACATGTTATATCATGTCTTGCCATCTCCCTGTAATAAAGTTTCAGACAATATTAATGACATCTGAGAGAAATGCATAATTAATGATATGGATTCTTTTATTATAATAAATACTTTAAAATTTATACTACTTGGAATCCTGGAGACTGTCCAGAAGTATATCAGAAAGCACTAAAATGGAGCATCCTGGGCTTTCACCTCTGGTCTTTGTACAAACAGATAATCTCCATCACATGGGCTTATTTGGTGAGTTTCTATAAGAGACTTCCAGAATGGGCCAGCTAATAATAATAACTTTGACTATTACTATCCTAGTATATTAGAATAACAAAAAATATGCAGGGATCTGGATAAATCCTAGAGCAATATGGTACAACATGAAGTTCTGGTGATGTTTACAAGTGATTGAAGCACCAGTTCAATGGAAGCTAAGTACTTAACTAATTTAATTCTGCCTAGAGTAAGGCAGAAAACTATTTCAACTTTCATCAGTTGTCCTAGCTGTTCCTTCAAAAGAATTCCAATTAAAACTGCTTTTATGTTGGCCCCATGTATACATGGCATGTATGCCATGGCTACATTGAGAAATACAATTCCTCTTCAGTAGTTTATTTTAACAGAAAGAGAGTCAGTAACCTAACACAAAATTTTTTTCTACAGAGGATAATTCAGAATTCTAGTTCTCAATTTAGCAGCATGAAGAAAAATAAATGTTTCCTTCCCAAAAAATCAATCTTGGAAGAGAGCATGGGTAATAATGCTATCTGCCACATAAATTTTTAGTTGTGCCTATTAGGAAATGTGTTCATATAATGCACACTATTTAAGAGTTGTTCAATGATTCATTTTGTAAAAAGTTCCAGATAGTTAATATTTTAGAGTGCATATGGCTTGGGTACAATGTTTCAACTCTGGAGTTTTAGGAGACAAACAGCCCAAGACAATGTAAGAACAAGTAGGTCTGGTAGTATTGCAGTTTGCACTGCTGATGGAAAACACCTGACCAAGAACTGCTTTTGGGAAAAAAAAAAAAGGTTTATTTTGGCTTACAGGCTTGAGAGGAAGCTCCATAACAGCAGGGGAAAGTAATAGCATGAGCAAAGGGTGGACATCACCTTCTGGCCAACATCAGATGGCCAACAGCAACAGAAAAGTATGCCAAACACTGGCAAGGGGGAAACTGGCTATAATACTCATAAGCATGTCCCCAACAACACACTGCCAGGAGGTGTCAATTCCCAAATCACTATCAGCTGGGAGCCTAGAATTCAGAACAGCTATGTTTATGGGGGATACATGAATCAAACCACCACATGTAGGTTCCAACAAAACTTTATTAACACAATAAGCAGTATCCCATATTTTGCCTGTGAGACAGTTTTTCAGGTCCTAGTACCAATATCAGACATAAATCAAGCTAAGTGTCTTTCCCATACAAATTTGACATTTCTGTAATTTGTTAAGTGAGAATATGAAAAATATTGACTCCCTATTTGTAAATTATAAAGTCTTGTCAAGGTGTTCTTCTGATTGTAATTAAGTTGACTTATTAACAGTAGATTAAAAGGGACCTATGGTCTTAGGTATTCTAAATTCACATAATAGTCATTCAAATGAATTGCCTGCCTGTATACATTTTCATTTAAGCATGGAAAACCTTGACATAATGGTCCAACCAGGACTCTAATTAACTTAATTAAGCAGCAGAAGCATGGAAACATGTACACTTTTAGTTAAATTAATTTTTCTTTCATAAGGAGTCATGAGAAGAATATGGGTTTACATTAGCATCTGAATCATGAAAAACACATTCATTTACTTTCTGAATGAGAGATAGTCACCAATATTCTACCACAAAATACAGTGCCTTCTACTTAATAACTAGATACAACAGACACTCCTTCACAAATAAGCATTTTTAATACTTCCCAGGGGCATGTCTGAAAGGGGTGGTATAGAAAGCATAGCTATAAGAATGATGTTTTTCCTAAAGAAGCAGGTAGCATACAGTCCTTTAAATTTGGAAGATAGCTATAGAACCTTAGTTATAATATCTACATGCCAATTCTGAGTAGTCCCACTCATGGCTTCACTTTGAAAACATTCTCTGAGATTTATTTTTGCTGTGTGTAGAGTGCTTTGAATCAGTTAATGGGCCAAACCTCATTCTATAAGAAAGGGAATATGACAAACTGGATGTCAGGATTCAATCTTTTGTCTCTCAGCTTGGTCACCACCAAGATATCACTTAACTTCTAAATTTTGTAAATTTGACCTAAAAATAAGAGAATATGATTTATAGAGATATTGTAAGTGCTAATAAGAATAGAGCTTTTAGCTTTTTATATTCCTGGAAAATAGTAAGTCTGATGTAAAATTATTTTTGATATTTGGTGGATAGAAATACCAACAGATTTTAAAGGCAGCCATTTTTAACTCAGGATAAACCAAAGCTACATACTTAAAACTAGTGCCTAGTATAACAGACTCCAGGAAAGACACATGAGGTAGATGATCAGTAGATAAAGAATGGATAGACAGATGGATAGATACATGAAAGATGAGAGAATATAAATGATAGATAAACATAAATTGCAATTGTGAAGTCTTTCTTTGTGGACTTACAAATGCAATGTTCAAGTTACATTTTTAAATATGCTAGAGGGATATTGTGAAATTTCAAAATTAATCCAATCACCATAATACTAACAAAGATAGAGCCTCTTTGAATAGACATCTCTTCATTTATCTTAAAGAGAACTGAATTTTCAAAGAAGAAATTTTTAAATAGTAAAACCTGGATAAAAAAAAAAAAGCATCTAAAATGACAGTGAATCTTGAGTGCTGGTGATCTAATTTAGGAGTTTCTGCAATGAATGACAGGAATAAATGGAATAGAGAAGCCAAGTTAAGACTGAATAAAGTCAAGCATAGATGGCTCATCCTAAGGAGTGGCATGCATGAACCAGGGAGACCCTTGTATATACATGAGATAAGTCAGTTTACAAATACTCTCAGTCACAAGGTCTTGGAGGTTTCTTGTGCGAAAGCAGCGAGTGATGATATATTAATGCATATAGCTATTCCATTAAAATTTCATTTACAAACACAGACAGAAGGAGGATTTAGCTCAGTGGGTGTAAATTGTCAGCCACTGATTGATATCATGTCTCTATACATCTAAGTTCTTTATTTTAATTAATCTTTTTTTAATGGAAACTAAAACTTTCAATAATAGCTTCAGGAAGATCACATGATGGGTGTTTTTTCTGTGACCTTCAAACAAAGACCATAGCTTAGTTAGTTAAGTATAGAATTGTAGAAGTCAATTAAAATCTATCAGATTGCTCTTCTTTCTCCATGGCTATGGAGAATTTTTATTAACAAATAGTTTTTAAAGATACATCACAATTACTAATTTTCAAGAAAAAAAATCAACTGATATAATTCTAGAAATGTAAGGGCTCTTATAGCCACAAATGACAAGAAACAATCAATAGAAAATCTTCATGTGTCTCTGTTTCACATATTTTTTAAAGTATTTTTGATACACATAAGGGGCAAAATAAAAAAGGAGATATTAAAGGGAGACAAGGAAAGAGATGGAGAGGAGAGATGGGTTTTAGATCTTGAATTGTCTTATATTTGATAAATTATCATTGTGAGTCTGAGAGAATTTATGACACACTTCTCAAGACCCTTCTTTTGCATCACGTATGTTGGCTGTCTCACTTGGGGACATTTCTGGCAACAATCACCTGTTTAAATGATTGTGCCTTGCTAAATATAGTGCTTTTTCTCAACCAGCTTCTCATTTAGAGAACATTTTGATGGGTTCAGAATGGACCCCTGACCACCATATCAGGAAGGAGCAGCTTTTACCTGTAATGTGTTTATTGTCAATAGCTGAAACTTCAGTCAGATTCAATTATGTATCAGAGAATTTTTTTATTTAAGTTTGCAGCAACCTAAACACAATTAGATGTTTACTTCTGCCTAAATTGCAGTGACCTTTATTATGAGTCCACTGAGAAGTGTCCCCTTACCATGAACACAAACTTTCCACTGAATGCAATCTATGTCGTTGATATTTGACTTGAAACCTCAACAATGGACTGTGAGCATTGGAGAAACTGTTGTTACTTTGGATTTGATTTTCAAGTATGTGGACCAAAACAACATCAACTGAGCCCTTCTTTTGCAATTACATAACACACACACACACACACACACACACACACACACTTTAGTTTTCAGCATTCTCTTTAACCAGCTGATTATACAATTGAAATGTAACTATTTGATGGTCTCAAAAATTCATTTACAATGGGAAACTGAGACCCACATTTTCACTTTGATTATATTACATTCCTTCCACGGAGAGAAAATTTAATTTGTCCCCATGAGATGTTGATCTACCTTTCTTACTGACAATATTTCAGCACTCTTGTGATCTGATACCAAGTTATCTTCACCCCAGAGATCTTTTTAACCTTGCTTTCAAGCTAGGAGTTTATTTCATGATAGAGAACCTTTGATGCACTAACCCTTTCACAGAATACTTTATTGTTACCATTCATTGCTTGACCTAAAAAGTAATTGGCCTGGGAGAAGCAGTGTAGATTAGCTTACTGAAAACTAATTTATGTCAATAGTCCGCCACTTCATAAAAATGATTAACCCAAAATTTTGGATTAAAAGAATAACTCATTATTACATCATACTTCTGTGGTTTAATGGGAAGTCATGACTTCATTAGTTTTCTGGTGTCCATGTTTTGTATAGATGGTACTGTGTGATTCTTCACAAATATCTGTGTGGCTCTACCTGGGTGGGAAGGTTATCCCTGCCCCTCACCTCATCCTACTTCACACTGAGTAGAAACATACCCAGTAGGTATGACAAGCACTTATCAAGACTCTTTTTACAATGTAAAAACTAGAGGATGGGGAGGAGTACTGTGCAAAAAGTCTTCCAGACATGACATGGATGTCGCATTCATGACTTCATGGTGACTGTTATTACCTTCACAAAACTTACACAATATTGGGCCCATCAACATTCTGTCATTGAGAGTGGAGGAGGGCATCAGGCCCTATACCTCATGAGTAGTTGTTGATAGCTGCTGAGAGAGGAAGAAACATTTTCATCAGTGATGTAGCCACTGGTAAATAACCCTCTAGCATTCTCATACAAGCAACCCTAACTAAACTCAGTGGGTCACATACCTACCCAACATAAACACACATACAATCTCTCACTCCTTCTATCTCTCACACACACATACACATATGCACACATACACAGCATTAAAATAGAAAAGAGACCAGATGAGAAGGAGATGGGATTCAACGAGAGGGGAGGGGATAAACAGAGAATGGACTAAAAAGAAAAAGAATAAAGAACTCTTCTTATATAATTATAACATATTGGCCAAGTAGTCACATAGTAAAAAAGAAAGCCAGTGTAAGAAGTGGACAGTAAGATAGGAACCTACTACAATCTACCACATGAACTTTCTTGATCAAAAAGCTTTACAGTATTAAATTTTATTAAATATACATATCAGATAGGAATTCCTCTTAAATTAATTGACAGACATGTCCCCAAAATAGAAGGGAGAATTGGAAAGAGCATATTATGTTGAATTTTGGCTTTGTTTTCCAGAGAAAAATAACCTTTCAAACACATGGCATGTAATAGATAACCTTATCTTTACAGTCTTGAAGTTGGATTTCAGATTTATTGACAGTCTTACTAGAGAAAGTTTATGATAAACTTGGAGTTAGTAGTCTTTTGAAGTTCCTGAATTTTTAAAAATAACCTTTCAAGAAGGATTCCTTTGAATAGTTTGTATTTCTCTTTTTATGTTTGTTTTAAAGTCATTTGGTGATGAGTTGGAGAATTACTGATACTTACTGCTTGATGGCAACACCTGGCAAGTACTACGTAGGTTATCACAAGTTGTACAATGAAATCTCACATAAATTCTTAAAACAGGGTGAAATGTATTGCTTTAGTGCTTTTGATAAATGTAATAATTTCCATGATAATAATAATTATAGATATAATTTGCCACTTATTACCTACTACCACTGAGCATATAGCAAAGACAGAATTCACCTTTGAACAGAATTAACTGAACGCAAAAAATCTTAATGCTATAGGAGAGAAAATATTTGTGCAAATGCTAATTGAGTATTTGGCATTTAAATTAAATGTCATGATATGTTTTTCAGGCAAGGATGGAAAAGTACCAATAAAGCCATATTTTATTATTTTTGTGTGAGTCCAAAATCCAAAGGCTTCAATTTGTAAATGACTTTATTAAGGCTGGGGTTATGGAAAATTTTTCATGGCTCAAGACCTACATTCACATGTGGCTATAGATATAAACTAGATTCATAGTAGTAGCTGTCAAATGAACTCAATCATATGTTCAAGCAAAATATTTAAATTATTACTTTTGAGGTATGTTCAAGTAAAACTAAAGCTAAGTTTTTAAATAACAATGTGATGTTTTTAATTTTAAAAGAGCTAGTTAAGCATGTTTATTGGGTTTTATTAGAAATGCTTAGTTAATGTGATACTCATAGAGTTAAATAGAAAATATATTTAAGTTAAAGCCCATTTGTAAACTACATAACCTTACTTTAGTATCTTAAATTCTCTATGCATAGATAATTGTTTACATAAGAAAATATTTACCCTTTGAATTTGTAAGATGTTTTGAAGGAGGCTAGAAATGTGTAACCATTCCAATTAGGCTCAGCTACAGGTAACAAATGCCTACAAATTTGGATTTAAGAGAATAAGATGGTGTCTTTCACATGATCAAGTCCAGATTTACAGACATACTCAGAATGCCAAACTGCTTCCAGCTTTTGTTCTCTGTTTCCCTGATGTGTGGGCTTCATTTCTTTGATCAAAATGGAGCTTGAGATGTCACTATGTGAAGCAAGCCCTAATTGGAATAGAAGGGAGGTATCATGGGAGAAAAACCACTTTAAACTTTCTTTTAAACATGCTTCTGAGATAGTGACTCCTATCATCTCAGAGTACATCACACTAACCAGATATTGACACAAGGCCACACCTTGCTGAAAAGGAGACTGGGAAATGCATTCTTTGTTTACCTTTTCCAGTTCAACTTCTACTTCTACAGAAGAAGGAAAGACAGGGGAAGCTGGTGGCCTTCATGCTTCTTATAACTTTCTCAATTTTACATGCATTTTTGCTGGAAAAAATTAATAAAAAGGAGCAGATAAAAAATGAAATGCAGGGCTGGAGAGATGGCTTAGCGGTTAAGCGCTTACCTGTGAAGCCTAAGGACCCCGGTTCGAGGCTCGGTTCCCCAGGTCCCACTTTAGCCAGATGCACAAGGGGGCGCACGCGTCTGGAGTTCATTTGCAGAGGCTGGAAGCCCTGGCGTGCCCATTCTCTCTCTCTCCCCCTCTATCTGTCTTTCTCTCTGTGTCTGTCATTCTCAAATAAGTAAATTAAAAAAAATGAAATGCACAAAAGTTTCAAATTCATCTTAACAGGCTTTTAGGAAACACATTTTAATTAAAAAGTTAATTGATGTTTCTAAAATAACATGATCCAAACCAGTTTCTCAGTCCTTGTGGGAAACACATTGAAATGGACATCAACTCTGAAATTTGAAAAAAAGTGTTTAACTATGACAATCACACAAAAAAGTAAAGATAAATTAATGTACCCATGAGCAGTAAATGAAATGTCATATCCAAGTTTATGCAAAAAAACAATTTAAATGATGGTTACACTCTGTTCCTGGAGGGTAGACAACATACCTAGAAATCCACATGGTACCCTGCAGATTTATCTCCTTGGATCTTTAAAAACATTCCAGAAATGCTCCAGAACACCCCAAGACTAAGGACTAGGCTTTGCAGAAATCAAGTACATGGCTTATGGTCATAGGAAGTAAAGAGCAGGGCTAAGAAATAAAGCAGTCTGCCTCCCAGGCATTTCTTCACTCTGAGAATATCATATATAAAATTAGGAAATGAGATTGAATTATCATATGGGAACCAGAATATGGGGCCTTTAATTCAGGCCAGAGAATGTTTGTTTGCTTTTTTTTTTTTTAACACATATATACTTTTATTAGCAACTTCTATACTTACAAACACCAAGCCATGGTATCTCCCTCCCCTCCTTTCCCTTCCCACTTTCTCTTCATAACTCTGCTCTCTATCATATCTCCTCCCTCTCTCCATTAGGATCTCTTTTAATGTGATGTCATCATCTTTTTCTGATTATGAGGGTCTTGTGTGGGTATTGCTAGGCACTGCAAGGTCATGGATATTGAGGCCAGACAGTTGTATGTTGTTGAAGAGACTGTCTTTTCTCCGATGAATATTTTTGGCATTTTTGTCAAAAATCAGATGGCTGTAGCTGCCTAGATTAACATTTGGGTCCACTATTGTGTTCCATTGATCTATATGTCTGTCTTTGTGCCAATACCATGCTGTTTTTGTTACTATAATTTTGCAATATAGCTTAAAATCAGGCATGTTGATACCACCAGCCTTATTTTTGTTGCTCAAAATTGTTTTGGCTACTTGAAGTCTTTTGTGCTTCCAAATGAAATTTAGGATTTTGTTTTTTATTCCTGTGAAGAATGCTATTGGAATTTCAGTGGGGACTGCATTAAATGTGTAGATGGCTTTTGGTAAGATTGAAATTTTCACAATATTGATTCTTCCAATAGAAGAACATAGGATATCTTTTCATTTCCTTGTATCTTCTGCGATTTCTCACTTGAGTGTTTTAAAGTTCTCATTGTAGAGCTCCTTCACTTCCTTAGTTTAGTTTATTCCAAGTAGTTTATTTATTTCTTTATTTTGAGGCAATTGTGAAAAGGAGAAATTCTCTGATTTCATTCTCTGCATGTTTATTGTTAGTATATAGGAAAGCAACTGATTTTTGCATATTTATTTTATATCCTGCTATGTTGTTAAAAGTGTTTATCAGCTCTAACAGTTTGCTGGTAGAGTTTTTAGGGCTTTTTGTGTATAGAATCATATGATCTGCAAATAGTGATAATTTGATCTCTCCCTTTCCAAGTTGTATCCCTTTTAAGAGTGTCTCTTGCCTTATTGCTATAGCTAAAACTTCCAGTACTATATTAAATAAAAGTGGGGACAGTGGACACCCTTGTTTTGTTCCTGAATTTAGTGGAAAATTTTAAGTTTTTCACCATTTAGTATTTTGCTGGCTGTAGGTTTGTCATAAATAGCTTTTATTATGTTGAGATATTTTCCTTCTAGTCCCAGTTTCTGTAATACTTTTACCATGAAAGGACGTTGGATTTTGTTGAATGCCTTTTTTGTATCTATTGAGATAATCATGTGACTTTTGCCCTTTAGACCATTTATATGATGTATTACATTTATTGATTTGTGTATGTTGAATCATCCCTGCATCCCTGTGATAAAGCCAACTTGGTCAGGGTTAATACTCTTTGATATATTCTTGTATTATGTTTGCCAATATTTTGTTCAGAATTTTTGCATATATGTTCATAAGGGAGATTGGTCTATATTTTTTTTTTGTTATTGTTGTTGTTCTGTCTTTGCCTGGTTGGTATGAGGGTGATGCTGGCTTCATAGAAGGAGTTTGGTAGAATTCCTTCCTGGTAAAAGTCACCATTGAATCCATCTGGGCCTGGGTTTTTTTTTTTTTTTTAGTTGGGAGACTTTTTATAATTGCTTGATTCTCTGTACTTGTTATAGGTCTATTTAAATGGTTTATCTCATCTTGATTTAAGTTTGGTAGGTCATAAAAATCAAGGAAATCATCCATTTCTTTCAAATTTTCAAACTTACAGGCCTATATATTGTTAAAGTATGTCCTTATAATTGTCATTTGTATATGTTGTAATGGTGCCCTTTTCATCACTAATTTTATTAATTTTTGTCTGTTCTCTCTTTCCTCTGGTCAAATTTGCTAAGAGTTTATCAATTGCTTATCCTTTCAAAGAACCAACTCTTTGGTGCATTGATTCTTTGGATTGTATTTCTGCCCTAATCTTTATGATTTCTTCTCGTCTACTGATTTTTGGTTTGCTTTGTTCTTCTTTTTCCAAGGCCTTAAGGTGGAGCATTAAAATGTTTATTTGTGAACTTTAATTTCTTAATATGGGCACTTCAAGGTATAAATTTCCCTCTTAGGACTGCCTTCATTGTGTCGCAAAGGTTTTGGTATGCTGTATTATCATCATCATTTGATTCTATGAATTTATTGATTTCCTTTATGGTTTCTTCAATGACACATTGATCATTCAATAATATCATGTTTAGTCGCCATGAATTTCTGTATGCTCTGTAGCTTTTCTTGTTGCTGATTTGCAGTTTAATCCCATTGTGGTCAGACAGAGTACAAGGGATTGTTTCAATTTTCCTATATTTTTGGAGATTTGATTTGTGTCCTAATATATGGCATATTTTAGAGAATGCTTTATGTACTAATGAAAAACATCTATGTTCTGCAGCATTTGGATGGAATGTTCTGTATATATCTCTTAGGGCCATTTGTTCCATGACTTCATTTAATTCAGAGTTCTCTCTTGTTTATTTTTGGCTGGGATGACCTGTCAATTGATGTGAGTGGGGTATTGAAATCTACTACATTTGTATTTGATGTTATCCTTAAGTCTTAGGTGATGTTGACCTTAAGTCTAATAGTGTTTGTTTGATGAAACTGGGAGACCCCATGTTAGATGCACATATGTTTAGGATTGTAATGTCCTCCTGCTATAGTGTTCCTTTAATCAGTATAAAATGATCTTCTTTATCTTTCCTTACTAATGTGGGTTTGAAGTCTATCCTTGCAGATATTAGGATAGCCACCCCTGCTTATTTCCTGGGTCTATTTACTTGAAATCCTATCTTTTATCCTTGCACCTTAAGGTGGTGTCTATCTTGTATTGAGAGAGGAGTTTCCTAGAGGTAAAAAATGGCAGGATCCTGCTTATTAATCTTGTCTGCAAGCCTGTGTCTTTTGGTTGGTGGATTGAGGCCATTGATATTAAGAGTTATTATTGAAAGGTATGCATTTTTTTTCTCACCATTCTTATTTTGTAGTGTTTCTTATTTTGCCTTTACTCATTTGTTTTAACTGTTATTTGAGTGTGGTTTATTTTTTCCTATTTCCTCCTGTGGGTGTTTTGCTTTATCTTTGGCAGAAAGAATTCCTTCAAGTATTTTCTGTATAGCTGGTTTTGTTGTCATAAATTACTTTATCCTGTTTTTCTTGTGGGATGCCCTTATTATCAATTTGGATAGACAGCATTGCAGAAAGAGTGTATTTAGCTGGGGTTTTGCCTAAATCCCTCCCTAGACTGGTTTGGAGTGGTTCCTAAGTTGCCATCTTACACAGAAGTTGAGAAGTATGTTTCATTCTAACAAAAATTCAAAATTGTCATAGATGTTGAAGAATGTGATAAATATGGGATTTTATGACACTATCTTGAGAATATGGTCCAGGTGCAGATGAAAGGTTGAGGTGTATCCAGGAGGCTGATGCAGCACTCACAGATCCTCAAGAGAAAGTTAATGTCTAGACTAGAACAACAGCTGCAGATTTAACATGATTACAGATATAGATAAGGATTAAGATATGGAGAGGAACTTAGAAGATAAAGCTTTTATGGAAGTCTAGTAACTCCCAGATGTCAAGTGAAGGTTGAGAGACTGAGAAACCATTCACCAAATCCTGTTTGTTACTGTTTGTCACAGCACCACATGTGGGTAAGTGTGTTCTTATCAAGCAGTCAGCTGATCCATACAGTAGAACAGCAGAGACCAGCATCCTCCAGGCATTCAGGGAGGGGGAGCCTCCAGATCTTATAGCCTTTACCTGACCCTAAAGACTCAGTTCAATTCAACATCAGTCCTAGAATTGAATGCTACTGGCAAGCAATGGCTATACAAGGTAAATGTGGACTGTCAATTTATGCCAGTCCTGAATATCCATTCAGGCTCCCCTTGACCTTTCTTTCTGTTGTGAGTCCGACCCATGAACAAGATTTCTGTCCTAGAGCATTCACCATTGTGTTACCATCCCACTTCAGGAGAATCACTGCCTTACTAATTTCTGAATACCAGACAGCTGGGCTTCCTCATTCAGGGCCTGAATTACATTCAGATGATCTTCTTCTGAACTTTTTTTAAATAAAATATTTATTTATTTGCAAGCAGAGCATGGTGGTGGTGCCAGGGCTTCTGCTGCTGCAAGCTCTAGATGCATGTACCACTTTGTGCATCTGCCTTTATGTGTGTACTGGGGAATTGAACTCAGGTCACTTAGGCTTTTCAGGAAAGTGCCTTAACCACTAGCAATCTTTCTAGCTCATGCTTTGGAACTTTAAAAAAAAATTAATAACAGAGTATAAATTTTTATTACCTTGCCCCTGCTCCCATTTCCCTGAGGCCCTTCTCAGTGGGGTTATGGATTTACTGTGGGGTCATAAAGCCTTCAGTTAGTCCCAATGGGTTAGGGAAAAACTGTGCCTCAGGGTACACCCAGATTCTGTGTCTCTTACCATCTTTCCTCCTCCTCTTCCACAGTGTTCCCTGAATCATGACAGGCCTGGTGGCAGTCTGATTTAGTGTTGAATTCTTTGTAGTCTCTAGATTTCTGCTTTGATAGGTTGTGCTTGATCACATGTGTGCCACCATCACCCTGGAGATGGTTGTCAGGCTACCAGTAAGAGGTGTATTCATGGTGCCCCTTTAATTGCAAGTTCTCCTGGGTCCTGACAGACATGGAAGAGGTGGTAATTATCATGATGGGCATTCATTTATCTTCTTGTTTTATTGATGGACCTCCTTGACACTTCACTATTTTCTATGCCATCTATAAAATAAAGCAGATTCTCCAACCAAGAGTGAGAGCAGCTTGGGTTAAAAGGAGTATGCGAAACTAGAGATTTAGAGATGAAACTTCTATTCCATTTATATGAATGTCTGTTTTGTGCCAATACCAGGCTGTTTTAGTTACTATGGCTTGGTAGGTTATCTTGAAATCAGGTATAGTGGTATTTCATACAGGAACTCCAAGAATGGCTAAATGTAATGAAGGACATCAGCAAAAAGAATTCAAATTACAAATAAAAATTTGGCTCAATGGATTGAAAGAAAGACAACAAAAGAACTCAAAGGGTACATGAAGAAAATGGAAGATAATCAACATGAACATCTCAATAGATGGCTGAAGGAAATCAAAGGGAATCAGAAAGCAATATGAGGATACTTTTGTCTATCTAAGGCCTTCTGTTTTCCATATGAATTTTGAGAGTATTTTTTTCTCTCTGTGGAGGACACTGGAATATGTACTAGAATTTCATTGAATATGTATAATGGTTTTGGTAGAATAGTCATTTTCACAATATTAATTATTCTAACCTATAAGCATGGAAGATCTTTCCATCTTCTCATAGCCATATTATTTTTGTCCTTGGTGCTTTTATATTTTCATTGTAGAGGGCATCATTTCCTTGGTTAGTGACATTTCAAGGTATTTAGTATTTTGTGGCTACTAAAAATGGGATAGTATCCCTTTTCTCTTTCTCCATAAGTTTGCCTTTAGCAGGAAAGCTACTGATTTTTGATCTATGTTGTTGTTTAGTTCTATTGTTTCTCTGCTTAGAAAATCTGTGGGGTGTAAAAGTTTCCTAGTGTTATTGTGTTGGGAATTATGTCTATTTTATTCTCTGGGTAAATTTTTCTTTATAAACTTAAGTGCCCCTGTGTTTGGCACATATAAGTTTATGATTGTAATATCTTCTTGTTGAATTGTTCCATTAAGCAGTATGGAGTGGCTTTCTTTATCTATTTTTATTAATTTTGGTTTAAAGTCATTTGTGTCTGAAATATATACTGCTATTCCTGCTTGTTTCATGTTTCCATTTACTTGGAATATCTTTTTCCATCCTTTAACAATTAATTGAAAGGTATGTTTCTTGTAGACAGCAAATGAATAGGTCCACCTTCGTGATTCAGCCTGTTATTCCATTTTTGATTGGCAAGTTGAGGACATTTATGTTCAGAGTTATAACTATGAGGTGTGAGTTAATCCTTGTCATGTTGATGGTTTTGTGGAGTTTGATGTTTCCTTGGTCTTTGCATGTTTTTATTACCAATCTAATTCTGATTATTTCTTTTCCCCCGTGTGTGCCTGTTGGTATACCTTCTTGGTGTGGAATGTTCTGTACAGTATTCTGTCATGTTTTTCTTCAGCATTTCTAGCTCTTGATTAAATTTCACTTTCATTTCCTGATTTAACCTTTTTATTGTCTCTTGCAGTTCATTCCTGAATTTGTATATGTCTATTGTGCCATTGGCCCCTGAGTTTCTTTATTTGCTGCTTCTCTCCAAATTCCTTTAGCCTTCTGTAGATCTGTTTCTGATTGTCTTTATTTCATTAAGCCATCTATGGAGTATTGCTTTCTGATTCCCTTCAGCCATCTATTGAGAAGTTCATGTTGATTACCTTCTGTTTTCTTCATCCATTATTTGAGTTTTTTTGTTGTCTTTCTTTCAATCAATTGATCCAAATTTTTATTTATAATATGAATTATTTTTGCTGATTTCCTTCATTTCATTCAGCCATTATTAGAGTTCCTGTATGATTATTATGTTCCATTCCTTCCCATTCAACAAACTGTTTGTTCATGCTCTCATCAAGTCCATTTAAGTTGCTTGGTGAGACTGTATTCAAGACTTCTATGGCTTGGGTTTCCTGTAAGCCTTCATTGGAGGTTTCCATTATGAGTGTAGGTAATCTTGGTGAGCATCCTATTGCTGAATGTTGTTATTTGCTTTATGTTGGGGCCTACCCATCTTGAGTTCAGTTGTGTCACTGGGGATGCAGCAATAGAAGCTGCTGCTGGTGGGTAACCTGCTCTAAATTGGTCAAGATAAGTGTGGTATTGTAGGCTATCCAATGGATTGTAATGGGTATACTTTAGCTTGAGCAGGGTCTACTTTGAGTGTGCCTCCTCTTGGCAAATCTGGGTAAGACCTTGGGAGATCTGGCTTTATTATTGTCTAAGCTGGATGCATTTCATCCAGTCGTATTGCCTGTCTGGCTTTTTGGAGTGAAATCAACTCCAAGATTCTCCTGGAGAATGAGGCCAGTATACAGTTGCCCTCTGCTTCAGTTCCTATTTACATAATATGTTTTGGGGGTCAGGCTTGGAATACGACTGTGAAAAGTAGGATCCAAGTTGGTTAGATGTTTCTACCTGTTCTTCCACTAGTTTTTCACTCCCAGGCAGCCACCATGGAATGGTGCCCACCCTTGGTGCATAACCCCTAAGCTTGCTTACTGCTCCCAGATGGTTTTCTACTGGCTTTGCTCTCCCACATAGTTGTCCTGGAATTCCATCTGAACTTTTGATTGTAGTGTCTATTTCTATTCAAGGACTTTAGGGTTCCTTTCAAATCATAGTGCTGGAAGATTATAAAGAAACTGTTGCTTATTTGGATTGGGGAGAACTTGGGGTATTCTCCCCTTTTCCTCCCATGGAAGCATCATACTCTCAGATAAGTGCTGACATCATCATGTAGCATATGAATAATTACTGAAGGTTTAATACATTAAGTGTAGGTGGGTCACAAGTGTCAAGAAGTCCTGCTAGAATATAGAGATAAATAATAGGAACATCTATAAAAAGCATGAAAATTCTTATTTGTGAATCAGTATTAATTTACGTCATGGTACAGAAAAAGTTGGCCAAACTCAGGCAGGAGAAAAAGAGAAATAGGAGGGACATATTAAATTATTACAAAAGTTCCAGGAAGAGTTAAAAGAACTAATTTTAAAATCAGATACATATTGCCCCAGCCAGCGGGGAGTTGAACAAGGACTCTAGGAGAAGCTAACCTGGGTGGGAAAAGGCAAACAGACACAAGAAGGAGATCATGCTAGATGTTTGTCAAGACCTTGAGAGTTTATTCTTACATGTAAGTTTATATAAGGTTGTAGGGGGAAGAGAATGTGGTCAGGGCAAGGAGTTGTAGGGGGAAGGGGAAGTGGTTAGGGCAAAGATCACAGAGTTACTGGTTAAACTGCAAAGCCTTTGTTTCTTCATCAGGTACTGGCAGGATGAGGGAGTGTTCAGCCAGGCGTATGATCCCATTGTTTCTGGTAGTTGAATATCAAGTGAGGAAGTAGAAACTTAACTTGCTATATGGTGGTTTCTGTTAACATGGCCGAAGTTTGGTTCATAGCTCCCAACACATATGAGTATAAAATGGATTCAAGAAAAAAAGTGGACTGTGTTGTAGAATTTCATCACATGTAAGTTTTATAAAGAATGAAACTTTCAACATTGGTAGAAAGGAAAATATTCACAGAGATAAGGGGCAAGTAAAGGGCAGTTTTATATAAGAGCAAAATTTATGTAGAATAGTGGAAGATCAGACTACAAGTGATGAGGCCCATGAAGATGAAATACACACAGTTTTAAAACATTCATAATATCTAGAAAAGGGTAAGGAGCAAATTGAAGGTAACCAAAGCAGAGAATTTGGCAAAACAGAGACTTGGTTTTCAAGGTAGGAACATTTGTATTACTTCTGCAGCAAGAATAACGTCCATAGTAGACCTTTTTATTGTTGTTGATTTCTGTGAGCTACTATATTTAGTCATAAGCAAATAAGCACTGAACAGCAACAGCATATAATTGAGTAAGCCCACTGAGTTATATAATCTTGCCAGCTACTTGGGACTTACTTTGAAAAGTACTTTTGTACTTTGTTTTGGTTTGTTTTTCCTCTAAATCAATGTTTAGATCAAATAATGATATAGTTTCCCTTTTAACTTGCCTAGTAAAGACCACATTAAAAGCTGGGCAGGGTGGTGCATGCCTTTAATCCCAGCACTCAGGAAGCAGAGGTAGGAGGATCGCTGTGAGTTCAAGGCCACCCTGAGACGACATAGTGAAATCCAGGTCAGCCTGGACTAGAGAGAAACCCTACCTCAAAAACCAAAACAATAAAAATAAAAATAAATGGGCTAGAGAGATGGCTTAGTGGTTAAGTGCTTGCCTGTGAAGCCTAAGGACCCCAGTTTGAGGCTCGGTTCCCCAGGTCCCACGTTAGCCAGATGCACAAGGGCACGCATGCATCTGGAGTTCATTTACAGTGGCTGGAAGCCCTGGCATGCCCATTCTCTCTCTCTCCCTCTATCTGTCTTTCTCTCTGTTGTTTTACTACTAAGGTTGTAGTTAGCCTTTATAGTCAGTTTTTTTTTTTTTTGATCTTATTTTATTTTTTCTCAAATTTAAAACATATTCCATGATTATAAAACATATCCCATGGTAATACCCTCCTTCCCCCACTTTGCCCTCTGAAATTTCATTCTCTATCATATCTCCTAACCATCTAAATAAGTCTCTCTTTTATTTTGATGTCGTGATCTTTCCCTCCTCTTATGATGGTCTTGTGTAGGTAGAGTCAGGCATTATGAGGTCATGGATATTGAGGCCACTTTATGTCTGCAGGGAGCACGTTGTAAGGAGTCCAATCCTTCCTATGTCTCTTACATTCTTTCTGCCACCTCTTCCGCATTAAACCCTGAACCATGAAAGTTGTGATCAAGGTGTTACTCGGTACTCTAGTCACTTCTTTCCAGCACCATGAAACATTCTGAGTCGTCCCAAGCTCACTGCCATCTGAAAAGAGAAGATTCTCCACCCAAAGTGAGAGTAGAATTAATATAAGTGTATGAATATTAAGAGAAGTACTTACTGGGCAGATTGATAAGCATAGTATATACACTTATGCTGGCATCAGCAGATATTACATCCCTAGGGCTCATGACTATCCCTGTTTTAAATTTTCAGTATCAGGGATGTATTCCCTCCTTTGGAGCAGGCCTCCAGTCCAATTGGAGGGCAGTTGGTTTCCACCATCATATACGTGCCACTATTGCACCATTAGCTCATTTGGGCTGGCTGGCCAATTATGAGGCTTGCAGTAACCACTGTTGATTATTTTCACTGGTGGTATTTCTTTCTCCCATTAGCACCATGTTGAATGGTTTCATCCAGCTTTCTGTCACCTGGTATACATGGAGGAGGTTATCAACTCAGTTCCAGTAGGACTTCTCAGTGGCCCTGCAGCTCAAGTATGTGGAGTATTCAGCAATAGGGTCTTACCATCTATTCCTGGTGGGAAACCAAGGACCTTGGCAATGACCTATAATGTTTTGGGGCATCAGCGACCTCCCTGGCCAATAACTCAATGGAAGGTATCCTATCCCTGGCACTGAAAATTTTCTGGCAATGATTTACAGCTCCTGAGTGTTTGTCCAAAATCAGAGAATTCCATATGATTTATTTATATCCCTTTAGATTTTGATTAACCCTCCCTCCACTTTTCCTTAACTTAATCTCCTCCCCTGACCTCACTTTGGGCCTTTATACCCCAGTTAATCTATACTTCTATTTATATATATATATAATACCAACCTATTAAATACCCTCCTCCCTTTCTTTCTCTTCCCTTTGTATCTCTTTTTTAGCTTACTGGCCTCTGCTACTGAGTTTTTACCTTCTCACACAAAAGCCCAATCATCTGTAGCTAGGATCCACATATGAGAGAGAACATATGGCACTTGGCTTTCTGGACCTGGGTTACCTCACTTACTATAATCCTTTCCAGTTCCATCCATTTTTCTGCAAATTTCATAACTTCATTTTTCTTTACCGCTGAGTAGAACTCCATTGAATAAATGTACCACATCTTCATTATCCACTCATCAGTTGAGGGACATCTAGGCTGGTTCCATTTCCCAGCTATTATACATTGAGCAGCAATAAACATGGTTGAGCATGTACTTCTAAGGAAATGAGACAAGTCCTTAGTATATATGCCTAGGAGTGCTATAGCTGGGTCATATGGTAGATCAATCTTTACCTGTTTTAGGAACCTCCACACTGATTTCCACAATGGCTGGACCAGATTGTATTCCCACCAACAGTGTAGAAGGGTTCCTCTTTTTCCACAACCCCACCAGCATTTATGATCATTTGTTTTCATGATGGTAGCCAATCTGGCAGGAGTGAGATGGATTCTTGATGTAGTTTTAATCTGAATTTCCCTGATGACTAGGGATGTAGAATACTTTTTCAGATGTTTATATGCCATCTGTATTTCTTCCTTTGAAAACTCTCTATTTAGTTCCATTTTTTAATTGGCTTATTTGATTTTTTATTATTTAACTTTTTGAGTTCTTTGTACATCTTAGATATTAGTCCTCTATCAGATATATAGCTAGCTGGCAATGATTTTTTCCCATTCTGTATGTTGCCTCTTTGCTTTATTCATAGTGTCCTTTGCAGTAAAAAATCTTTGTAATTTCATGAGGTCCCCATGTTTATTCTGTGGTTTTATTGCCTGAGCAATTAGGGTTGTATTCAGAAAGTCTTTGCCAAGACCAATATGTTGAAGGATTTCCCCTACTTTTTCCTCTAGCAGTTTTAGAGTTTCTGGTCTGCTGTTAAGGTCTTTAATCCATTTGGACTTAATTCTTGTGCATTGAGAGAGAGAAATTTCCACTCATAGTTTTCTATTAGTTTGTCTTTCTCTTTGTTGGACTGTATTAGATCTGTCACCTGGTCTTCTACCTTAGGTATTCTGTCCTCTCCTCATCCATTCGACTGGTGAGATTTTCTACAGAGTTTTTTTTTTTTTTAAATTTCATTAACTGTTCTTTATTGCTAGTACTTCTAACTGATTTTTCTTTATTATTTCTATTTCCTTATTTATGTCTAGTATTGACCTCTTTATTTCATTAAATTGTCTTCCTGTGTCTTCTTTGCTTCCTTTGATTTCTTCTTTGAGTTCTTTGAACATATTTACAATCATTCTTTTGAAATGTTTCTCAGGCATTTCCTCTCGCTCATTCTCACTGGAGGTCACATCTGATGCATTAATACTTTTTCATGGATTTATATTGTCTTGGTTTTTGGTGTTTCTTGTGTTATAATGTATACATTCTTGCATCTTGGATTGTTTAATGATTGGATTTTCCAGTTAGCTGGGTATTATGAGATCTATCAATCAATCTGATGTTACATGTCTTTAGGGTAGGAACTTACGGCACTAGATGTGGCTCTGAAGACTCTCAGAGTATCTACAAAAGTGACTCTCGGTGTTGGGTGTGCCTGCTATGAGAGTATTCAAGTAGGCTAAGTGGAACTAAATACAGGCAGATTCTAAAATTTAACTATACAATGTACACATTCAATGCACAACAGCACATTGTATTCATCCAAGAGTAGGTATTATGTTAACCAGCTTCTTGCGGAGAGGGCTGGTGTGAGTGGAAAATCCCCTCACCTGGCTTTTCCTGTGGCTCAAGCTGAGAGCTGCTGCCCTGGTCTGGAGTGCAGATCCGCCCTGCCAGGGGCACTTCTGCCAGCCCGTGTGGGCTCTGAATGCTCTGGATCTCTCCTACTTCTCCACTGCTGTTTCAATTTCCTATACACCTCACTTTTTAGTAAAAGTGTTTATTTTGCTGTTTTTTTAAACTTTTTCCTCCCTAGGCTGCTTTGACATGGTACCTATGCCGCCATCATAACTGGAAGTCTCTATAGTCAGTTTTTTAATCCATTTTAGATAAATTTTCTCTATGGTGTATAATAAAGGCCTAATTTTAATCTTTTGTGTATAGATATCTAGCCATCTCATAGCCAGGGTATGGCAATACAAGTGTCACTCAGTATCTGTGTAGGACTGATTTCAGGCCCCCATAGATATCAAAACACATGAATACTAAAATCCTTTATATAAAAATTATATATAACAGCTGGCCATGGTGGTGCTTGCCTTTAATCCCAGCACTCAGGAGGCAGAGGTAGTAGGATCGCTTAGAGTTTGAAGTCACCCTGATACTACATACTGAATTCCAGATCACCCTGGACTAGAGTGAGAGCCTACCTCAGAAAGAAAATTATATATAACATGCTAAAATTTAAAATCCTCTTGTTTCTAAAAATAAAGTTCAGATTACTTATAATACCTACTACAATGTAAGTGATGTTTAAGTAGCTGGTGTGCAGCATTATTTAGGGGATAGTGGGAAGAAAAAAGTCTACATATGTTCAATATACATGATTATTTTGTGAAATCTAAGTCCACGGTTGGTTGACTTACCCCATAAAGACAGGTGAGTCCAAGGATGTGGATGGACAGCTATACTAATTATGCACACCTGACTTATTTTGGTACCTTTGTCGAAGACCAATAAACCATAAATCTGTGTGCTTACATTTAGTCCTACAATTAAATCACATTTATCTATTTATTTTCTATCATTACGTAGGGCCACACTGTCTTGTTTATCGTTGCTTTCCTGTAGGTTTTGAAATGAATCAACATTTATCTTCTTTCTGAAGATGGTTCTAGTTATCCTGGACCCCTCTAATTTGAGAACAGACTGACAATTTCTCCAAAGAATCCAGGTTTGTTTTGTTAGGGAGTATTTCTTTTAAAGTTGCAAACTAGTGATCTTAAAATTTCAAATATACTTAGCTAAAAGAATGTCTGCATAAATGACTTTTATTTCAGTATTTATGGGTTAGTCTGTTGTAGCATATGATTAAATTAAGGCTGTGAAGTGTTTATGCTACATTGTGACTTATGCTATCTTGGCAATCTTCCTACTTCATAGTGTCATTATTTAACAAAATATCCAAAGGCCAATTGTCAGACATATCCCTAATCTTGTCAGAAAAAAAAAAAAAAAACTCATTGCTGATAAAGTAATGATTTCAGCCATCACAATGACTGAAAGCAAGCTCCTATTAGTGCTTCTGTATTAATTAGCTTCAATGCTATAATGCTTTGACCCCAGCCTCTCAAAGTTCCTGTTTCCATCCTTAATAGATGACCTCACTTCATGCATTATTGATTAAATCCTTCTTCCACCTTCATCTCTATATTCTTTTTCACCTCTGTTAGAGCAGAGAATGTTTTGCTCTTCCATATACAGGAGGAACTTCTGTTTTCAGCCTATCTTGTTCTCTTGCCCTATAATGATATAAATTCCAACTCATCTGTTTCTTTCCCATATGTCTTTCCCTGCCTTTCTTCATCTATAAGATAATTTTCAAGCACATACAAACTTTTTTCCAGTGTCTTCCAAACATATTTGAAATTATATCCTAGGTGTAACACCTCTGAGCATGTCTGTGAGGCCATTTCTAGAGGAAATAATCAAGAAGAAATACTTACTTTCAAAGTTGGTGGCAATTTCCAATGAATGTTCCAGATGTAAAGAGTTCTGAGGAAAAAGCAATTGCTTCTTCTTCCTGAGTGAGTATAACTATTGTTGCTGATGGCATCTTCTTCTAGCATCAAACTTCAGCTTCTTTGGTCTTTCAACATGGACTTGGTACCAGTGATAACAGGTAACTTCCAGGCCTTCAACTCTTGTCTGGAACTGTGTGGTGGTTTGAGTAGAATAGATAGCCCCCAATATATTCAGTTCTTTATTGTTTGTAGTTTGCATCTGTAGCCACCTGGCTGGAGGCAATGCCACTGAGTGATCTTAAGGTGTGGTGGGGGGTTTCAAATTTCAATGTAAAGATATGCAAAGTGTGCCTATCTGGAGTTCCTGAAGTGTGCTGTGTGGCTTTTGACCTTTAGGTTTGTACTTGTCTCTCTCTGCTTGGACCTGTGAAGGCAGGCCAGCTTCTTCTGCCATTTATGGAACTTCCCCTGGATCTGTAAGCTTCAATAAATATCCCTTCCTCCATAACTGTGCTTGGTCTGGAAGTTCATCTCAGTGAACCTGAAGCTGTCTACTACAGACTGCTTTATGACAGAACAGCTATTGAGTTCTCAGTTTCTTCCACTTGTAGACAGCCATAGTTAGTCTATATAGCCCCTATTTAATTAATCTGATAAACCTCCTTGTTTAATATATTGACATTCTGTTTTGTCTGGTTCTGTAGAGAATGTTGTCTAATGCATCCTCCTCATATGCCTCATCTTACTAATGCTTTTCCCATGCTGTCTACATTCTTATTTCTACTTACCTCTATGACTTCATCCATTACACTGATACCAACCTAAACACCAATGACTTCTCCTGTTGACAAATCCAATGGCTTCTCCCTGTTCTTCTTCTGATTTTGTACATCATAATCTTTCAAACCTATTGATCACCTTTTCCTTGAAATTTCTTGTCCTTTTACTTTTTCAGAAAAGTCCCACCCAAGTGTTTCTTTTACCTACCCTGTGCTGTTTGGGGATCTCTTCTAGCCCTGTATCTCTTCTATTGTGTTCTCCATGTGGCCTTTCCAGGACTCACTCCATGGCCCTCTTTTATCTTTACTTTCTCTTATTGAGTGGGCCCGAGTCTCCAATTGGGCTTTACTGCACACGTGCTAGTTCTCAAACATATGTGTTTTTTCCTCAAGTGCATCCTCCTTTGAGAGGCAGCAGTGTCTTGAATGATTGTTTATATTTGAAACTTAGTGCCATGACTTGTTCATATTAATTAACATCTAAGTGCCTCACTTTTCCCATTTATAAAATGGTCATAATGGAAGTACCTGCCTAAGAAGAATATGATGAAAAATTAAATGAGTGATTACGTGTGAAGTTATCAGAACAATAACTGGTACATAAAAAGCTGTCAAAGCAGCTTTCTGTGTTTAGAGCCTTGTTATTGTTGTTCTTGCTAGCTAAACACTTTATCAAAGGTCATGGTATACTCCAAGACAGATGGAATGCTCAAGACAGTCTGAGGCAATAAAAGGAGAGGAATTTGAAGTGGCTTTTAACAAAAGAAACCTACAGGGTTGTTGCTAGGCCACTGGAGGATCTGATAAGGAAGATGTTGAAAGTGACTATAACTTGTCCCATGCTATTTGGCCACTCAAAGAGTCTTCTCAGTGTCCTTGACTTCCCATCTCTAAAGTAGCCCCTGTCACCTTAGATAAGCTGAACTTTCATGCCCTTGCTATAAAAAAGAACCCAACAGTGTCTATAACATTTCCATATGTTAAATTATTTAGCATACATTCCTAGAAGTATAATGGCTGGGTCAATAAGAATAAATATTTTTATTTTTCTTGGCAGAATATTTATGTATGTTTTCTATAAGTGCTGAACCAATCCATATCTCTGCCAAAGAAGTGTTTGCATCAACAATTTTGTGTGCATTGGTTATTAGCAAGAAACAAATATTTATCCCATGTTTATTGTGTGCTATAATGAGGCTATAAACTGTGGCCCTTGTTGTATTGACAGAGGAAAGGCTAGAGCTCTAGCTCAGCAACAGGGATGTCCTGCCAGTGACCTTTGCAGGACTGGGAAAGCCTTTTATTCAAAAGGATTTACAAAGTTAATTTAACTTGAGAGTCCTGCACTTTGACTATATGACTAAAAATACATAAATAAGTTATTTTCAAATTATTATTTAAATGAAGATAACTATTTTCATACTTTTGATTTATCATTCATCCATGTATACAATGCATCTTGATCCAACTCCCCCTCCCAGTTCCCCTCTCTCATCTCCTTTCCCTTCCACTAAACCCCTTCTTCCTATTTAATCCTTATCCTACTTTTATGCCTTGTTTTGTATGTGACCTGCTGAGTCAAATTAGGGTTGCTTACATGATCATGGGTGGGAGATTATTTAATACAGAATGGGAAGCCCACAAACTGAAGGGCATAACTCCCTCTCTCCTAGCAAGCATCAGATGCCACTACCTGTTCTGTGAGGTGTGGCATCTGAAGAAGTCATCCCCCATCTATGATGAAATATTGGCAGGCTCAATTTTGTGTAGGAAACCTCAGCCTCTGTGAGTTCATGAGTAAAATGGCCACATCTTATCCAGAATACACCATTCCACAGCTTTGCAGGGAGCGGCTACAGACGCCATTACAAGATGGCGCTGGCTTCCTGGCAGCCTCGAGGAAAACAAGTGCGCATGCGCTTGACATCAGCTGTCTTGAGCCTATCCCGTGGCTCCTGTGGTTGGGTAAAGGCATAGCAACCAATCAGTGGGTGCCCCATAGTACGACACCCTATAAAAGCAGCTACACTCCCGTGCCCCTCGCCCCTCGCCATCAGCTTTCCTGTTAACCAAGAGGCTCTCCAATAAACTGTGATCAAGAAGGATCTTCGTTTGCTGGTCGTTCTTCTCCTGCTGGTCAGGGGGTTCACCGCAAAGTGGTGCCGAAATCCCGGGACGCCAGGTGCTTTGTGGTCACCGAGCAAGGGGCCAAAGAGGATCCAGAACTTGACACACGGAGAGGAAGACGTCGGTAAGTCATCCCCAGTCATAATGTTTTTTCACTTAGATCCCTACCTGATCCTTGTTATTTTCATTCCTGTGTGGTTCATTGTCCTTGTCGTTTGCTGTGAGCGCAACATGGGCAACTCAGAGGACAGAATTGGTAAGGGTACATTGCCGTTTTGGTGGCTGATTCACTCTTGCTTAAGTAAAGAAAACCACATGGAACTTATTAGAAGGGGACGGGAAGTTCTCGCAAGGCATCAGGATAGCCTTTCTGAGTCAGATTCAAATGGGGAGTCAAAAACTAGGCCTAGAAAAAGAAAGAAAATAAAAAAGAAGGGATTAAACAAAGATAAAAGTTTAAAAGATGAGCTCAGAGAAACAGGTGAAATCTATAATTGCCCCCCCCCCCCCGAGGGGGAAAAAGGAGCCTTTGACAGGCTCTACCCTCCCATTGAGGAGCTTACACATTTAAATGTACTTGACACAGATGAGGAGGCTAGCTCCGATTCTGCAGAGGAGGAAGAAAAAAATTATTTAAAGGGGAAGAGGAAAGACTAAAGGAGGCCACCGCCTGTTATAAAAGGGAACAATATAGGTCCCCGCCTAGATGCCCTTTACTGACAAAGGGGCCTCAAGGCCAAGGGTGTGGTCCTTTACAGTCGATAGAGCCTTCCGCACCCCCACCCTATAACTCCCCTGGGGACACATGCCGCTTCATTAAAACAAAAACCTGGTCGCGGCTGGCCTCCGCTTTTCCCGTTTTTGAGGACCCAGTACCTCAACAAAGGAGACATGAACCAGTTCCCTATAAACAACTAAAGGATTTGGTTCAGGCTGGCAAGGATTTTGGACCAGGTGCAGATTATTCCGTTGCGTTGTTGAGCAGGATTATTACAGCAGCGCTTGGAGCCTATAGTAAAAATGTTTAGACCCAATTCCCCTCAAATTGTTGAATGCCTAATTGTTTTGGAGGTCTTTCAGACATTCTCTATTTCTTTTAACTTGTTCACGGATTCCTTATATGTGGCTAATGCGGTTGCTGGCCTAGAGACTGCTGCTTCTGTTCGCTCTGCTAGTCTGGTGTCTAATACTCTTTTACAACTTCAGTCTTTAATTTTGCAGCGAACTTGCCCTTTCTATGTCTTAGATAATAAATAAAAAGGACCAGATCTTGTTAATAAGATCCAGGGGAGCTGTTTGTGTTTTTCCACAGGAACAGGATTCTCCTCATTGGGTTCCAGCTTGGCTGGTGAGGACAGTCAAGCGATCTCCGGAGGAGGGTCCAGAAGACAGTAAGGTCCATCAGGGTGGAGATGATAAAGGTCTTGTGGATAATCTTCCTCCTGTGCCTGAAATCCATTAAAGGAGAGCCACGTTGGGGTATTCTGTCAACCTTTCCCAAACCTATGCCGATGCTCCATTCTGCCACGGTCTTCCCTCGCTTCTTTACAACTCCATTTTCAAAGTGGATTTTATGTGGGACAAATGGCAGCTGCACAGACTTTACACCCTTTGTACTGTTACAAGGAGGACTTGTAGCTTGCAATAATGTGCCCGGGACCCTCCATACGGAGAATCAAGTGGAAGAGGGTGTTAATGACATTGGACATGGCTGTGGGAGGAATACTTCCTTTGCCCCTGCGCCGGCGTGTGTTCATCCACCGTTTCTGTTCGTTCTTAGTAACTTCTTTTTCAGTAATTGTACCAATGCTTCCTGTTACTTGTCTCAATGCTGGAATGCCAAGGTATTCAAGTATGCTATGGTCCTTAGGGTGCCCCGGTGGGTCCCCGTGCCTGTAGAGGCCCCCAGCACGCTATCGCTATTCAGACAAAAAAGAGATTTTGGTATCACGGCAGCAGTGATAGCGGCTGTGGCCACAATAGCAGCTGCTGCCACAGCAGCCGGTGTGGCCATAGCCACTTCGGTACAGACTGCTGAAACTTTGAATAGTTTGGCCTCCTCCACTACTGTGGCCCTGGAGACTCAGACAGCCCTAAATTCCCATCTAAAGTGTTCTCTTATTTTAAGGAATGGGTGGGTACGGGAATGTTTCTGGTGTGCTGCCTAGGAGGGTGCGTACTGTGCCTATGGTTGGTCTGCCACCTTCGCACCCAAACCAAAAGGGATAAGATGGTCATCTCTCAAGCACTTGCTGCCTTGGAATGTGGTTCCTCTCCCCAAATATGGCTGGCAGCTTTAAAAGACAAATAGCTTCCCTGGCCCTTGCACCCTCGGGGTCTCAGAGTACCCATTGCACGAGGATGGGCAGGAATATGGTAGCTTTCGTTTGACCGCCGCCTTTGCACTCTCAGGGGACCTGTCCCATTGCACTGAGGAAGGGGAGGTTGGACTTCTTCTCTTGATTGGTCAACACATCATGAGGTGCGGACCTGATTGGGAAGGCATGTTTTCTATTTACGCTTGGCCATTTTATTAAACAAAAAAGGGGGAGCTGCAGGGAGCGGCTACAGACGCCATTACAAGATGGCGCTGGCTTCCTGGCAGCTTCGAGGAAAACAACTCCTTATTAGGCAACACCTTGGTGCCAGTCACGCCCAAGAGTGCGCAAGCGCTTGACATCAGCTGTCTTGAGCCTATCCCATGGCTCCTGTGGTTGGGTAAAGGCATAGCAACCAATCAGTGGGTGCCCCGTAGTACGACACCCTATAAAAGCAGCTACACTCCCATGCCCCTCGCCCCTCACTATCAGCTTTCCTGTTAACCAAGAGGCTCTCCAATAAAGTGTGATCAAGAAGGATCTTCGTTTGCTGGTCGTTCTTCTCCTGCTGGTCAGGGGGTTCGCCACACAGCTTCCTTTCCAATCCTTCTGATTCTAAATTCCTTCCACTTCTACTTCCATGAGGTTCCCTGAACCTTTCAGGGCATGGTTCAGATATCATGTTTGGGGCAGAACGTACAATAGTCCCTTATTCTTATCAGTGCTTCCAGCTGTGCATCTCTGCACTAACCTCTGCTCTTTGTATAAAGAAGCTTATGTGACTGGCACTGCAAGCAGTACCAATCTATTGTAGCAAGCATAAGAATGGGGCAATCTTTACCTAAATCCATATACTTACTTTGACTTGATATGAAGAGTCCCCCATCCCACCCTCAGGTGTGGTTTTGTGGTCTTTTCAAACATACTTAGTCATTAACATTTTAGTACAAAGAACACAGTCTCAACTTTAGCATACTTTAACTGAGAATTCATCATTTTGTAGTTATTTGACCTTAAGTAGATTTCTAACATCAAAAAGAGAATAAAGGGCTGGATAAAGGGCTTCACAGTTAAGGTGCTTGCCATACTAAGCCTTAGGACCCAGGTTTGATTCTCCAGTATCCACATAAGCCAAATGCACATGGTAGTGCATGAGTCTGGAGTTTGTTTGAAATGGGTAGAGGCCCTGGCATGCTCATTCTCTCTCTCTCTCTCTAATAAATAATTTAAAAAACTAAAAAATCAATTAAAAAAAGAACAAAAATGCTTCTTATCATAGTTTAATGAGCTAGTTAAATAAAATAGTACATGCAAATGTTTGATACATCTTTCCATTGTGGTTTTAAAGAGTTTTGTCTTGGGTCTCATTGTATATTCAAAAGCATTGTTAGTTGCTGGCATATATGCACATCCTGGCTTTGTTTCTGGGTAGGCAAGAAAATAAGGATCATAAACTTTTCCTATTTCAACTTGGCCAAGCAAAACAGCCCTGTGCTTACATTTGCATATAGAGGGCTGTCAGCTCTGCGATTTGTCAGCAAACTTCCTGTGATCCAGTAGTTCAGGTTAAACGTGTTTATTCAACTGAAACAGTTTATAGACCATGGAAAATCCATCGGTGATGAGGGACTTTTTTTCAGACAACAGAAAATGCAAATGCAAGTTCTCTTACAAATAATATTTTCAAAACAATTTTAAACAAAAATGAGAAAAAGAACTTAAAAGTAATTAAATATACAATGACTAGCAAGCTTTCTTTTTTTTATGAATTTTTCTATTGTCATGATATGTGCTATTCAAAGCATTGATGAGAATTTACTCTGTACTGCATTTTCTTTCCATCCTCAGCGACTACTATGACATTTACAGATTTTATGTTCCTTGTTGTGACTACCACAGCAAACATATTCAGAAAAAAACATATAAAATGTGCTGATCTACTATTAGTCAAACATCATATCATATCATAACATATCATAAACTTTTTAAAGAATTGAATAATGTTATAGTTGTTCTTAATAATTGAATTTTGGAAGTCAAATAATATCAAAGAACTAGCTAAGCCAAGGACTATTCATGTATGAAGTACACCACATGTATTAAGAAACTAGATTTCATACATTAGTAATGTCATAAGGCTTATGACATAATTTTGAAAGATATTCAGGACATAAAACTATGTTTAATACACATCTCAGTCTCAGGAAACATACATAAATATGTTAAGATTTCCAATTTCAGCTCTACCAAAAGTAGATTATAGGAGACCTTTGTACCCAAACCACATAAAATCTGTATGCAAAAAAACAAGTTATGTGAAGCTATCAGAGAGTGCCCAGAAGTCATCAGAGAGTCAATGTTTGAGGATTGAAGATCATGAAGAGAATAAAAATGCAATGATGCTGAGTCTAACCTCCTATACTGCTTTTTTTTTTTTCTCTCTCTCAAAGTCTTTGCTTATCATTAAGAAGATAGAGAGCTAGGTATTCAAGCCCTGAGCAAACTGGGCAGCTAAGAAGAGAAAAAAAGAACATCAGAACTCTGAGCAGTTGTTAGAACTGTAAAAACAATAGATGGAACACAGAGACCTCAGAGCTACCACAATAGCCTGGACCTAGACTGTCAAGGTCTCAGACAAAGAACCAAAGAAGAGAGATCTGACATTTTGTCCCATGATGCATCTTGAACCATTTGCTGAGCAGTAGACTACACAGGTCACTGAAACTAAGTCAACAAAAAGTAGCAGTAAATGAGATGATAACAAGCAAACAAACAAACAAAAAATAGTATTTGGAAAGACATAGTGCTGTTGAGACAAGAACTAGAGATCAGAGTTTTTCAGTGAGGAAAAATATCTTGTTAAGACTTCAGGATGCAAGAACCTATGAGGGTGCTAATTCAATTTAAAAACTGCTTAGCCCCAGAATCAATGTAGGTAACCATGATGACTATTTATATTGTCTGCCAAAAGCAAAACTCAGTCAACTATATATGACCTATCTACCATGTATTCAAAAAAATACTTCGTGATGAATCCAACCTCATACTGAGCACTTATGCATGTACACACACACACACACACACACACACACACACACACACACACACAAACACATACATAGAATATCAAAATTAAGTGAGTATAATAAAGAAAGACCAAAAGGATGTCCAGATGTTGTGGTAATTAAACACAAATTTTAAAAGTTTTTGATTATCATGTAAAATTATTTTGTCTATGTTCGATTGTACAAGTTTGAAAATATAGAAGATGAAATGGATAATCTCTCATACATAGAATATTAGATGAAAAAAGTAAAATTGTTTAGATGAGACAAAGTATTTAAAAATTGAAATCCAGGTTAGAAAAATTGTTTAGGCTAAAGAATGGATATGAAAAAAAAAGGAAACACTTTTAGAAATATATGAGGTATATAAATTGTCAAATATATGCACAGAAACCAGAAGAAAATAAGAAAGAAGAGGAAACAATATTAATAAAAGTTATATTCAAGTTACTGCTTCCACCAGCAAAGTAACAGAGGTTCAGTTGTTCCCATCCTTGCTGACACTTATTTGTTACTGTTTTCATTTTGGCCAGATGTCATGCATGCCTTTAATCCCAGCACTCAGGAGGCAGAGGTGGGAGGATTGCCATAAGTTCAAGTCCACCCTGATCACATAGTGAATTCCAGGTAAGCCTGGACTAGAGCAAGACTACCTTGAAAAACAAACAAAAAAGAAAGAAAGAAAGAAAGAAAAAGAAAGAAAGAAAGAAAGAAAGAAAGAAAGAAAGAAAGCAAGCAAGCAAGCAAGCAGGCAGGCAGGCAAATAAAGAAAGAAAGAAAACCTGATAATGGTGGTGTTTATTTGTAATCCCAGCTCTGGGGAGGCAGGTGGATCCCCAGGGTCAGTTAGTGTAGCCTAGTTGGCAAGCTCCAGGCCAATGAGAGACCCTGTCTCAAAAACAAAATGTACAAAGTACCCAAGCAATAAAGCCCAAAATTGTCCCCTGGCCTCCACATGTTTGGACACATACATGCAATCACACATGAGCTCAAATATAAAGATACATATACAAGCACACAAAATTTTAAAAATGGTATTTTGTTCTGATCTTCATTCACATGCTGACCACTGCTAGGTATAAGTTAATGTCATTAAACACCATTTCTGTCAAATAATCCTTAACATAACAACAACCAAATCCTTCAAAGACAATTATAATTAATAGTTAAAAAGAAAAAACAAGGAGTAGTTGAGAGTCAGCCCCTGAAAATGCCAACACTTATAGGTATAATTAAGAAGAAACCAGAACAACAACAAAAAAAGACCTTATAAGAATATTATGGCTATAGAAGAAACAGTTAAGCAGGAAATTCTTCTAGAATGTAAGGAAAAAATATTTCAAGAAGCAGAAACTAGACAGTGTTTGAAAGGCTTCTGAGAAATCAGGTAAGATTAAGAAGGTGAAGACATTGACCTGTCAATCCACATGAGGGACAGTTATGAAGATGGGGAGAGAAGATTTGAATGAATTGGAGATTAAAAAAACATAAACGTTGTGGGTACTGAATCTTTACCTAAGAATTTGCCTGTAAAAGAGGGTTGTGTGGTTCAGTTTTGTGTCAACTTGATCTGCTTAGGAATCCACAGACTTTCCTCATAAGTGGGTCTCTGAGGTTACTTCCAGGGAGGATTAAATATAGAAGGAGTTCTCCCAGGGTGAGTCCTTCCCCCGAAGTGGGTGGTCCCTCTTGGAGAAAGGACTTTATCTAAGGAAGCTCTAGGAGGGAAAGAATCCCTTCCTCCCACCTGGCTGCTGGTGCTGCTTTCCAGTGTGGACTGAAGACCAACGGCTTGAGAAAGCCTTCAGGTCTTCAGTGCTGAGTGATTGAAACTGCTGAGGCATCCAGCCTCATGGACTGAGCAGCTACCAGTTTCCTTGATTCTCTGGCCCACAAAGTGCTATTGTTGGACTGCCATAAAATAATCCAATAAATTCCTTTTAAAACAACTCATTCTATTGGTTCTTTTCCTCTAGAGAACCCTGACTAATACAGACTGTGGTCCCAGAAGTGGTTCTAGAGAAACAGAATTGTAAGGATGGATTTCTCTGCCAGGCTTGGTGCACTCTGGAGTTGGCTCTCCAACTTCAGTGCCACTAAAGACTCCACTGGTAATAAGGAGATTGTTTTTCCTGGCAATAAGGAGAGCACTTTTACTGGTAATAAAAAGGGCACTAATAATCCATGGTGTGACCTATTTAAAGTACTTTTTGAGATAGATGTATTTGGGGATCCTGAGTTATATGTTGTGAAGAATGAGGAATTTAGTGACTGTATTTAAAACTTTTGAATATTTGTGGAAAAGTAAGATTAATGATGATGCTGGTTGGCTAATTCTAGCATCTCAGGATAAACTATTAAGGGAAAAGCAGAAGCTCAGAAAGGAAATTTCTAAGCTTAAGATCCACATACATGATCTGAAGTTTTCTAAGGGTGCCTTGGAGGAGAGCCTCCTCTATAGCGACAACAGGGCTCAAATTGCACAAAACCAAACCCAAGTTCTCATTGTAAGATTGGCTAATTTACAGTGTAAACTCAAATCCCAGCCTCACAGGCTATCAGAAGTTAAAGTGAGGACACTGATTGGAAAAGAGTGGGGTCCTATGACATGGGATGGGGATGCATTGGAAGACCCTGAAGAATCTGAGGACATTGTACTGTCAGATTTTTAAGAACTTGTTTTACATGAGAATGTGACCTCCCTGCCCTTAGCAGCAATGCATTCCCATCCCCACAACCTCAAGTTCTGTCCTCTCCACCCTTTCCGGAGGGAATGAATCCTTCTTTGTCTGAGGAACCAGGATGACCCTCCCTGCAGGTGGGGCTGATACTTTACTTAAGCAGATAACACATCTCCTGGTATGCAGCTATTGATCTTTCAAATGCTTTTTTCCTCCATAACTGTCCATAAGCACCACCAGAAGCAATTTGCCTTCAGCTGGCAAGGTCAGCAGTACATTATTATTGTTTTATCTCAAGGTTATATTAACTCTCCACCCCTGTGTCATAGCTTATTTCACAGGGATCTTGATCACCTGTCCATTCCACAAAGTGTCATATTAGTCCATCATATAGATGACATTATGCTGATTGGATCAAATGAGCAGGAAGTGGCAACCACTCTGGAGTTGTTGGTACAGCATATGCATATCAGGAGATGGGAAATAGGTCCATCCAAAATTCAAGGACCTTCCACATCAGTGAAATTTCTAGGAGTTCAGTGGTGTCGAGAATGCAATAATATTCCTTCTAAGGTGAAGGAAAGTTGTTTCCCTTGGTCCCTCTTACCACTAAACAAGAAGCACAATATCTATTGGGGCAATTTGGATTTTGGAGGTAGCACATTCCTCACTTGGGTGTGTTACTCCATTCCATATATCAAGTAACTCAGAAAGCTACTAGATTTCAGCAGGGCACAGATAAAGAAGTTCTTCAACAGGTCCAGAATACTATGCAGAAGGCTCTGCCATTTGGGCCTTATGATCCAGCAGATCTAATGATACTTGAGGTGTCGGTGGCAGATAAGGACGCCTTTTGGAGCCTTAGCAGTCCCCGTTGGTGAATGATAGTGGAGTGCCTTAGGATTCTTGAGCAAGACCCTGTCATCATCGGCAGACATTTGTTCTCTTTTTGAGAGACAACTCTTGGCCTGCTAATAGGCCTTAGTGGAAACTGAGCATTTATCAATGGGCCAACAATTTACATGTGACCTGAGCTGCCCATTATGAACAGGGTGTTATCTGGCCCGCCAAGCCACAAAGTTTGATGTGCACAGCAGCAATTTTGTATACATGATTGGGTTCAAGCAGGCCCTGAAGGCACAAGTAAGTTACATGAGGAAGTTGCCCAAATGCCTATGGTTGATACTCCTATAACAATGCCTTCTGTCCCCTAGCACACACCTATGGTGTCATAGGGTGTGCCCTATGATCAATTGACTGAAGAGAAGACTAGGGTATGGTTAACAGATGGTTTAGCACATTATGCAGGCACCTCCCAGAAGTGGACAGCTGCAGCATTACAGCCCCTTTCTGGGACAACTCTGAAGGACTATGGTGAATTGAAATATTCACAATGGGCAAAACTACAGGCAGTGTACATGATTACATAGTTTACATGGAAGGAAACTTTATTAGATGTGTGGTTATACACTGATTCATGGGCTGCGGCCAATGGTTTGGCTGGATGGTCCAGACGTGGAAGAAGCACAGTTGGAAAATTGGTGAGGATGATATTTGGGGAAAGTGTATTTGGTAAGAGCTCTCTGAATTGGCAAAAGATATAAAGATACTTGCATCCCATGTTAATGCTCATCAGAAGGCAACCTCATCGGAGGATGATTTTAATAATCAAGTAGCTAAGCTGCCCCTTTCTGTGGAGAGTGGTCAACCTCTTTTCTCAGCCATTCTTTTCATTGTCCCAGGGACCCATGAACAAAGTGGACATTGTGGAAGGGATGCAGGTTATATGCATGGGCCCAACAATATGGACTTCCACTAACTAAGGCTGACCTGGCTATGATTGCTGCTGAATGCCAAATCTGCCAGCAGAAGAGGAGCCCAAGGTATGGTAGCATTCTTCAGGGTAACCAGCCAGCAACTTGGTGGCAGGTTGACTACATTGGACCACTTCCATCATTGAAAGGGCAGCATCTTGTCCCTACTAGAATACTTACTCTGGGTATGTATTTGCTTTTCCTGCACATAGTGCTTCTGCCCAAACTAATGTCTGTGGGTTTACAAAACACCTTACCCATAATCATGGTATTCCACACAGCATTGCTGCTGACCAAGAAACTCACTTCACAGCCAAGGAAGTAGGGCAGTGGGCTTATTATGGAATTCACTGGTTTTACCCTGTGTCCCACCACCCTACAGCAGCTGGCTTGATAGAATGGTGGAATGAATGGCCTTTAAAGAAATGTTACAGTGCCAACTAGGTGGAAATAGCTTTGAGGGCTGGGGGAGTGTCCTCCAGCAGGCTGTATATGCTCTGAATCAGCATCCTATATATGGTACTCTTTCTCATACAGCTTGGATTCATGGGTCTAGGAATCAAGGGGTAGAAATGGGAATGGTCCCACTAACCATCACCCCAAGTGAACCATTAGCCAAATTTTTGCTTCCTGTTCCCAAAACCTTATGCTTGGCTGGCCTAGAGGTCTTGGTTCCAGAGGGGGGAGTGCTTTTGCCAGGAGACACAAAGAACATTTCATTAAACAGGAAGCTAAGACATTCACATGGCCACTTTAGGCTCCTGATACCCTAAAGTGAACAGGGTGAGAAAGTAGTTGCGTTGGTGGTGGGGGTGATTGATCCAGACTACCATGAGACAGTTAGACTGCTCCTCCAAAATGGAGGTAAGGAAGAGTATGTCTGAAAATTCAGGAGATCATTTAGGGCATCTATTGGTGTTACCATGCTGTTATTAAAGTCAATAAATAATTTCAATAATCCAATCAAGGCAGTGTGATAAATGGCCCAGATTCTTCAGGAATGAACATATAGGTTGTGAGTTCCTGGATCCTCAGGGTTCCACAGCTCCACAAAGGCATCCAGGCAACCATGGAGCAGGCTCTTGAGTGGCCATGAGTGTGATAGGAAGTACACATGGGAGACAGCTTCAGAGAATAGATCAGTTTAGTTTTCAAAGGACTGAGTTTTTACAAACCATTGAGAGAGAGCAGGAAGAGGGTCCTAAGGGGACTGGTGGGTTCAAAGGTTGCTTGCCAATGCTTATGAATCTTCATTCCAACACATAGGGAGAGAGTCAGGTGATCTATATAGTGGTGGGAAGAGGATCACAGGGGAATAGGATGTGGGAAGGCTGATGGCTAAAAAGGAGTTTCCTAGACAACTGGGCAAAGGTCACAGGGCTATGAGCAAAGCCCAAGTCTCAGGATGTCCAGGTGTCCTGGGCTTGGAGAGGGAGTGGCCTCCTGCACCCCAGGGGCCCTTAGCTGGGTGCCTGACAGCTCAGGCCCATTTTAGCCCTCAGTGGTCTGGGGCCCTCACCTGTGCCTGACAGCTTTTTCTGTGTTTTTATAATGGAGAGGTGTCATCATATAGAGTGAGATCTTTATAGTCTATCATAGGTTCAGATAGAGCTAGATGGTGCACAAATACCTGATTAGTAGCAATCTTAGCAATACTTGTCATTTGTTGTCAGAGAAATTTGATGAGGCAGGTTCTACAAGTAATAGGGTTCCTATAGCAAGGAAGGGGTTAAGGAGTGGGAGAAGCCAAGTAACTAAAGAGTTAGAGAACTGGGGCCCCTGAGGGGGTTGGAAATTTAAAAAAAAAAAAAAGTTCTTTGGAAGTGGGCAAGAGAAAAAAAAATTTTTTAATTATTTATTTATTTATTTGAGAGTGACAGACACAGAGAGAAAGACAGATAGAGGGAGAGAGAGAGAGAATGGGCACGCCAGGGCTTCCAGCCTCTGCAAATGAACTCCAGACGTGTGTGCCCCCTTGTGCATCTGGCTAACATGGGACCTGGGGAACCGAGCCTCAAACTGGGGTCCTTAGGCTTCACAGGCAAGCGCTTAACCGCTAAGCCATCTCTCCAGCCCAAGAGAAAAAATTTTACAAAATCTTTCCTGCCCTTTTTCACCTCTAGGGGTCCAATCACCCTAACTCTATCCCCTTTCATTTCTCCCTCTCATGAGAAGAAACTCTAACTGTTGGTAGGGGACAAAGAGGTGATGAAGTCAGACCATTAAGTATTTCTTGCTGAATGGGGCACCAAGTTGTGGCAGTTAGAGAATCTTTCCCAGAGAGGGAAACTATTCTAAAGGACCATGAAAGCATATTGATGGAATGCAGGAAGATAGTCACTGAAGAGAACGTTGGAGAGAAACAATAAAAGTAAGGAGTTAGTAAGACTTGAGAACACAGTAAACTGGTTACCTTTGGGGCTATTGTTCTTGTGGGTGGCAGAAGTCAGGTAGGCAGAGTTGGATTGTCTCAGGACTATCTGAGCATGAGCTGGTTGAGATTTTCTTCCAGAACTGTTCATCAAATGACACAGTAGTGTTTGAGATGGCCTGAATTTGCTTCCATATGGCTTGTAAATCAAATGAGATATTAGCAGAGTTATTAGAAACATATATACAACATTTAACCTTGATAATAGCCTTGCAGAGTGTACATTTTTAAATTCATCCTGGGGCTAGCCAGGGCCAAAGGTTGGTACCATAGAGCCATTGGGTACTATTAAAGGCTGTACAAATATATTTTTGGTCTCAGAACTTAGTTAAGGATGTCCTGGCACAAGTTTGAAGAGATTTGCCATTGTTCCCAGTACAAGGAAGCCTTTTGAATTAAGCAACGTTTAGTCAGAGTCATCTGGATATATTCTAGATTTCAATAACCCTTTTGACATTTATCATTGTTTTTCCTTATTATAGAATTAGAACTATTAGTGATGGAGACAACATGTCTTAAGGTCTTATTTGTTTCCCCTCTTGGAAATCTCTTGTTGTATTACTTAATAGACCATTTGTATATTTGAGGTGTCTCTTTATCTTTGCTAACACATTTATCTCTGAGTGTTTAAGACCAAACAGATAGCCAAAATTTAATCAATAATTAATTTTGGAGGTCACTAATGGCTCTCCAAAGGTGACTTTAGGGATCCAGGAGTAGTTCTATAGCTTATTGGTGTTTTCTGTCTGTTAGGATGTTTGCCAAGTAGTATTCCCTTTTTTGGGAAGCCAGGAGGACTTATTATTTAATTGTGACTTTCCTGTTTCAGACACCAATTTTTTGTTTGGGTCTATGTATCCTACCTGATCAGGAAGACAGGTGACTTATCAGGGGGTTAGTGTAGAAGTGTCCCATCATCTCCAGTGGAGTCATGACCTGGGAGCATAAGCCAACATATTGGCCATTTTGCTCTGATGATTCCAATTGCTTTGGCTTTTACATAGGCTATTAATACACTTAGAAAGGAAATTACACCAGCCTGAATGTATGTACATATATAGCATATTTGATTGCTGAAATAGATTTAGCTAAAGAAAGGCACAACATCTTCTAAAAATCATTTTGTCCAACCTTTTACAATTTTGTTGCGCTGTGGCAGAATAAGCCATATTTGAAGCATAGAAAGTAGGCACATCTTACTCTTTAAATGCCTAATAGTTATAAATGCAGACCAAGCCTTTTATCAGCCTTCATAACAATACAAACTTAACTAATTAATTTAACTAGATATTGTCAGAAAAGCACAAGTAAGACAGTATAAGGTCTTAGCACCTGTGTTTGAAAACATCTTTGATTAGTTCAGATACCTGTGTGTGTACAAATTACCCAGAGAACATTGGAAATAGAACCACAAAGCCTGAAATTATTTCTTTCAGATGAGGACCATTGCTTGACCATGAGGCTGTACCCTAAAGTATGGAATATGTCTTAAGAGTTAATTTTGTTATAAACACTTGACTTGAAATGACAGAAATGTAACAGTTATTTTACATACAATAGAGCAGAATGTTCTTTGTTGAGCCAAAATAGCTAAATTCTAACACAACCATTGACAAATCTGTTTTTAAAGAACAAACGCCATTTGACAACCAATGGTTTTACCTTAGTGGTGGTGGCCATTGATTTTTATCTACCATAGAAAATTTTATTAACATAAAATAATTTTATATTTTACCCATGATTTAAATTTGATAAAGCTTAAGCAAGCTGTCCCAACATATTTTACCTAACAGGGGCATAAAGGTTATAGTGACTGAAATGACATTACTTAGAGCATCCTGAAGAGTTTTTAAACAGTTGAAAAATATTTAACTTTAGGTATGGTGTTTAGGTTTAGCTGGAAAATTATCTTGTTGTTCATTCTAAAAGGAAATTAATTTTAGGCAAAATTTGGTATTTTTAGATCTCTTATATCCTTTCTACATACACACATCTTTATCCACATACTTTAACATTCTGATCTTAGTACCACTCAAAAAGCATTTTTAACAAGCATTCTATGTCCAAAATTGAAAAATTCCTTCCCAGTTTCTTTCAATCAACTCATCTCACCCATAATTATCCATCTTTCTTATAATAGTATTAAGAGACAGTACAATAAATTGATTAATCCTATTATTCACTGACCAGAAAGTAGTCTAGACTAAAGCAATTTATGTCATCAATAGCTCTAACACACTTGGAAATGCTTTTATTAGGAGTAACTAAGGCAAATTTCTGTTTCTGTCTTGAGGCAAGCTGGCTTAGAAGTCAGGCCAGTTGCCTCTTCCATTTAAGTAACAGGATATTACAATCTTGTTAAAATACCTGGCAAATTATAAGTAATCACCTCAGAGAGAATTTTGTTGTTTTAAGATGAGAATGACCTAAAACATAAACTCAGTAATTATATTTATGATATCATGTAATGAAGCATGACATTGTTTATGCAAAATTTCAGTTCACCATGGGTTTAGTTAAATCTGACTTTTTTTTTTTTTTTTTTTTTTTTTTTTTTTTTTTTTGCTGCTGCTTCATGGTGCATATGGCAGGCAGTGGGTAGGCAGGGTGAAGCTCCCATAACTCATTACCTTTGGATCAGCCTTGCCCTGCTCCTGGGCTCTCACCTGGGGCCAGGTCTGGTAGGCACAGAGGCAACAGCTGAGGCACAGAGCTGCTCACCAGCCTAGGTGGCACATGGTCTTTGGTAACAGTGGGGTAGCCCCCTGAGTCCAAGACCAGCCTCTAGCCTCTTCACAGGGTGAGTATGCTGCTTTGGTGTGCTTGCGCAGCTGACTTGCAGTTTTGCTGCTGCCCTAGCAGAGAAACTTGAAAGGAGATGAAAAAGGAGTGAAGGGGAATTCCCTTCCTGAACTTTTCACCTCCTGGCTAGATAAGCTTTGCAGGTCCACATGTCTGGGTCATATTGATCCCCAGAAATCATCCAGGGGGCCATCTAGAGGACTCTTTCCAGAAGGAGATAGCTTCTCTCTGGGAGAGTTTAATTACCCTAACTTTCAGGAAAGCCCTTAATCTATGAATCAGTGATTCCTTTTTGTGGGCACCAGTATTTCTCATGATAGAAAAAGAGTGGAAATGCCAAGATAATGGTGTGAACCAAAAGTAAAGGAGGAAAGAGAAAAACTTGCCAGCCCTCAAAACATGGAAACAAGGCCACAGGGGTCTGACATCTCCCAAACAATGATTCTCCATTTGTGAGAGCACTTACCTACCCTTGTGAGTCTCAGAGGGTCTCTGTTCAGGCACCAGCTGTGGGTCCCTGGATCTTTCGGGCCATGATTTCCCTGAAGGCATCTAGGCATCCATAGAACAGGGTCTTGAGTGGCCATGCATGTGATGGGAAGTACACCTGGGAGACAGCTTAAGGGAGTAGCTCAGTTTAATTTTCAGGGGACTGAGTTTTTATAAGCAATTGAGAGAGAGAGCAGGAAGAGGGTCCTAAAGGGATTGGTGAGTTCAAATGTTGCTTGCTGATGCCTAGGAACATTCATTCCAGCACATAGGGAGTCAGGTGATCTACATATGGTGGGAAGAGGATCACAGGGGCATGGGCTGTGTGAAGGCTGCTGGCTGATAAGGAGTTTCCTAGGCAACTGGGCAAAGGTCACAGGGCTATGAGTGAAGCTTAAGTCTCAGGATGCCCAAGTGTCCTGGGCTTGTAGAGGGCACGGCATCCTGTAGCCCAGGGGCCCTTTTCTGTGCTTGGCAGCTCAGGCCTATTTTAACCTTCAGTGGTCCTAGGCCCTTACCTGTGCCTGACAATGGGTCACCCCTCCAGGTAAAGAACTAAGACCTGCTGAGGTGCTTGCTAAAGGAAATACAGAATGGATAGCAGAAGAAGGTAGTTACAAATACCAGCTAAGGCTACATGACCAGTTACAAAAACATGAACTGTAATTGCAGTGTTTCTGAACTAACTTGATATAGAGTGTTTGTACATATCTTTTTCTATTTCTCTAATAAGTAACTAATACTGATTAAGATCATGTCACTAGTTAACTTCTGTTAAAGCATTCCTCAAGGATCCTTGCTTTGTGCATTTCTGGATGCATGTGGGATAGTTATATCATGTTAGGCAGAATTATGAACTTGTTACTGTCTTCATTTGGAAATTAAGTATGATGTAAGGAGATATGGTTTGGTGTCAATTTGACAGTGGATGGACTTGTAATGGTTAACTTTTATGTCAATTCTTCCCCCACAATGGACAGCCCCTCTAGGAGGTGGGGCTTTATGTAAGGAAGCTCTGTGAAGAAAAGAGTCCTCTCCTTGCTGCAGGTGCTGCTTGCTGTTTTCCTGTGTGGACTGAAGATCAGTGTGGACTGGAGACCAGCATGGACTGAAAGACTAGTGGACCTCCAGGAAGCCTCCAGACCTTCAGTGCTAGATTGGGGTTGCTGAGGTACCCAGCTTCATGTACTGAGCAGCTACCAGGTTCCTTGACTCTCAGGCCTGCAAACAGCTATTTTTGGACTTCTGTAAGTTAATCCAACAAATTCCCTTTAAATACAACTCATTCTATCAGTTCTGTTCTTCTAGAGAACACGAACTAATATAAGGGTGGAAAATTGCATTGGTATTTCCACATTTCTCAAAGAAAGGCCTTATTTTATATACAAAAGTATTAGCTACAACTGTCTTGAAAGAAAAATATTGAATGAGGTTAAAAGACTTACTAGGGAATAAGACTTAAAAAGTTATTTATCATTAATAGAACCATTAATCAATAGAAAAAAATCATTAATAGAATGTAGAATTGGTTTTAAGGTAGGCTTAAAAAGTCCTAAGTAGTATATAACAAGATATATTTCTTATGGAATGAATTAAGTTTTGACCCTTTGTTATTATATACACAAGTTTCTAAACATAATTCTATTGTGAAAATGAAATAAAATATAACAAAATTCCTAGGATGGAAAATTTAAAGTTATTTATATCCTAAAGTACATAAACTTTCATTATTAGCAGATTAAAAGGACAAACTAGAGTATGGGAAAAGACATTTGCCATACTCATAGCCAAGAAAAGATTTTTCACCAGAATATATGAAGACTGCAGAGAAATCGATAATATAAAACATAGTTGAAAAGTGGGCAAGGTCTTATGCAGTACTTTACAAAAAGATTATTCAAATAGATGAAATGCATCAAAAAGCTATTGACATCAATAGACATGCAAAGGAAAGGAATAATTAAGCACCATGATTAAACTGTAAAACACTGACCTCCACAACTCTGTGGAAACACAGGATACTAAATAGAATTTTACTAACATTGAATATTTCTACTAAAGTTGAACATATGTATATTTTCTAGTACAGAATTTCACTCTAGCATTCCCTCAAGGCTCATGGAACATTGCAGAAGAGGAACTGCAAAGATTGTAAAAGCTGCAGGATGGGAAGACTTATCTTGAGGCACTGTCCTCCCCACCAGGGACACAGACTGGTTCATTTATGACCTCATAATGATTACTGATACCCCACTGAAGAGGGTTTTCAGAGTAATGGGGACAGGGTAGAAGGAACATAAGAGGATAACCAGGGGAGAATATGACCAACTACAAATATGTTTCTATATTAAAATTTGCAACCATTTCTTTTTAAGGTTATGTTACCAGATTAACAAGACTTATTGGTTCATGTTTTCCTGATGGAAAGAATTCAGTTGAGATAAACAGGCAGTTTAAACAGAACTTTACTTACTTAAGCTAATAAAAGCAAAGTGGCCAGTTCAGAAAGATTGGAGTGAGATGATCAAAAGGGTGAATAGCAGCACACTGGGTTATGCATTTATGGATTTTTGAGGCATTTCTTACAGTGCCCTACTCTTCTGAACATTAAGCACATGAGTAGCATGTGCAAAGTGCCCTGGAGTTTAGTAATGCAGATGACAAGAAAACCCTAACTATAGCTTCACTTATCCATTAAGGATATACCTAGCCGAAAGGGGTAGATCTACCAAACATCATCCTCCTTCTGTCTTATGTTTATCTAGCAATTTATTCTAACAAGATTGGTAATTATTGTGGTTTATGATTCCACATCAACACAACCAGAAATAGGAATGTTGCCTTACATGGAAAAAAAAAAAAAAACTGCAGACATGTCTACAAGTTTTGGACCTTGAGATGGGGCAATATATACATGCATTACCTTGAAGGGTCCAAGTACCCTATAAGATAAGGTCCTCATAGGAAGTGGACAGAGTAGGTGGGGGTGTCAAGGAGAAATAGGAGCTACAGTGAGAAGTTTTGAAGACAGAAATACAGGCCATATCCCCAGGAATACATAAGAATTCCAAACACCACAAAAAGGAAGGAAATATACTTTCCCCTGGAAGGGGAAGGAATCTGACTTTTTAAGAGAAATTACAATTCTGAGCTTAAAACTGTAATATAAAAGAAAGGATTGTTTTGCATGATAGTTTTTGTTGTTGTTGATTTGTTTTATTAAGGCAAGCCAATAGCCTGGCACATTTTTTTAAATGCAACAGACAAAAAGTGTGTGTGTGTGTGTCTGTGTGTGTGTGTGTGTGTGTGTGTGTGTGTGTGAGAGAGAGAGAGAGAGAGAGAGAGAGAGAGAGACAGAGATAGAGACAGAGAGAAAGAGAGTGAGAGAGAGAAACAATTGACACACCAGGTCTTCCAACTACTGAAAATGAGCTCCAGACCCAACTTTTCCTTGTGCACATGTGCAATCTTGTGTGCTTGTGTCATTTTGTGATTCTGGCTTATGTGGGACCTGGAGAGTTGAACATGACTCCTTAAGTTTTGCAGGCAAGCACCTTAAATGCTAAACTATCTCCCAAGACCTGAATGATTATATGAATGTATACATGTATGTATTTCAAATTCCCAGAATTATAGACTTTACAATAAGAGTAGCTATAGATGTAACCAATTGTATTAAATATAAAAAGGAGGCAATGATGTCACAAAGAGGGAAAGGTAAAGTATACATAGGAAAAGAAACACTGAAAGATGATGCTGAGGAAGCAAGAAGCAGGAGGCTCAACTGGACAGGAGGCTCAAGCCAATTTGGTATTTTGTACAAAGTTGTCATTTAGCCATCTTAAAACACTGTGAAATAGGAGCTGTTGGACTAAATGTACAAATGCTTAAACTGAACCTATGGAAATTTAAGCACAGGGAAACTGAATCATGAAGAAGCTAAATGTACCCAGAGGCAGATCCAAGCTAAGCCTCCCCATTGGTGGTGCATCTACCCAAAGCTTTACATTATTACAAGTGTAAGTATCAGGAACAGTTTCCAAGAAAGAAAAAGCATGACAAATACCAATGTCACAAACTACTGTTTTGAAATACTCAGCTACTTTCTTAATTTACCTCTCACTATTTGCTTAAAGAAACTCATGAGACCTCAATAAGAACTGAATTACAAATGTCAATAAAGAACAAAAATACAGTAAGTATTTGATGTAATTTTTGTTTTCTTCTTTGCTTTATTTTGTTTTTGAAACAGGATATCGCTATGCTCCTAAATCTGGCCTAGAACTTGTTCTGTAGCCCAGGGTGGTTTTAAACTCAACAATCCTTTTGTTATAGCCCTCAGCATACTGCGATTATAGGCATGCACCACCAGGCTCAGGTGGGGGAGATCTTCTCTCTGCAGTTAGCCCCCCACACACAAATATACACATGTACATACAAACACATGTATGTTTCCATGGTAATTCTAAAAGCACTCAAGTTGACGATGACAATTAACCATCACATTCCCAATCAGTCAGAAAGTTCTTTTACTAATTTTATGATCAAATATCTGTTTTTTAAAATAAAATATACTTTGTTTTGTTTGGAAAAATAATCCAAGTTTATATGTAGGTATTTTTTTCTTATGAGTTAATATTTGTAATACCATTTCAAATTTTTTCCTGTATATGTCTTGAGGTAGGCATCATATTTTGTATCTTCTTAGTGAAAAACAATGCATTATAGAAATATTTATTGAAGTATTTAAACTTTCTTTTAATGATTTCATGTATTACCCTTTCATTTTACCAACTCTACTCATAGATCCAAATTCTTTTCTAAAACATTTCCTAATTATGGTGTCCTAAATTTCCAACTTTTAATGAGTCTAAGTGATTATAGGACAAATTAATTTTTTTATTTACTTTTCCTCTGCATTACTACTCTCATATGCTTCAAACTTACAGAATTCCCTCCTCAATTTTATTCCTCTTCATTTTAGAAGTCTTATGGACTAAGATGGACATTTTAGTTATAAGTTGGAGTGTGTGAATGTTTGTTTGTGGCGAGTGAACATACTCATGTGTATAAGCATGTAAAGGTCAAGGAAAACGGTGGGTGTCATCAGGTTGAACACTATTTGCCTCCTTTGAGACAGTGTCTTTTATTAGCCTGAAGCTCATCAATTCAACTAGACTAGCTGAGCAATGGAGCACAGGAAACTTCCTGTCGTTGACTTCCCAGCACTGGGGTTACAGGTGTGTGCCACTGTGCCTTCCACTTGTGTGGATTCTGAGGATGAAACTCATGCTTGTAAGGCATTTTATAGACCAGGATATCTCCCCAGTCCCAGATATCCCATTTCTTAATTTTTCTATCTTTTCTTTAATTCTATTTGCTGAACATTTCTTTCAGTTTTTTTTTTTCCCCTCAAATCTCACCTTTTTCATCTCTATTGTTTATTTTCAATATAACACTATTCCCGTGTGGTAATTACTCTTTCATCATCACATTTTTATGTAGGATTCCAGGGCCATCTCTTATCCCTTATCAAATCATTATATATTTCATTCATAATTTCTTCTTTTCCTACATCTTTTCTCTTGTCTTCTTTTCTTTTTTTTTAAATTTTTTTTATTTATTTATTTTTTATAATTTTTTTTTTAAATTTTTTATTTTATTTATTTATTTGAGAGTGACAGACACAGAGAGAAAGACAGATAGAGGGAGAGAGAGAGAATGGGCACGCCAGGGCTTCCAGCCTCTGCAAAAGAACTCCAGACGTGTGAGCCCCCTTCTGCATCTGGCTAACGTGGGACCTGGGGAACCGAGCCTCGAACCGGGGTCCTTAGGCTTCACAGGCAAGTGCTTAACCGCTATGCCATCTCTCCAGCCCTCTTGTCTTCTTTTCTTATCTTGTCTATTTCCTTTGACTTTTCATGTAAGATATTTTCCTGGGCTGGAGAGATGGTTGAGCAGTTAATGGCTTACCTGTGAAGCCTAATGACCTCAGTTTGAGGCTTGATTCCCCAGGACCCACGTTAGCCAGATGCACAAGGGGGGCATGTGTCTGGAGTTCGTTTGCAGCGGCTGGAGTCCCTGGCACACCCATTCTTTCTCTCTCTCTCTCTATCTGTTGCTCTCTTATAAGTAAATAAAAATAAAATATTTAAAAATTTTTTTAAAAAATATTTTCCTTAAAAAATTGGCCTGGTAGGTGTTCTTTATGGGCTGATAGACATCCTGACTGGTGGCTACAGCTTGGGCATGATAAAGTAAGCTGCTGTTTGCCTGAGAAACTCTGCAGTAACACTACTGTAGTGTATTAACTTCACTGAAATAAAATTTTAAGTTGCTAGCTTAGTTCCATTCCTCTAATGTCTGTGCTGTAGCATGTTAAGACAATTTCCCCATTATTCTCCTGAGAGCTGTATACTTGAGGGAAGTACATTTGATATTTCCTTTATTCCTCTTATATTTACACTTCTATTCCTAGGTATTTAATTGTAGATTTGCCTTTAATTATCCTGCTTTTACTCTGAATGTTCTTTGAATAAAGGGCATCATACTCTCTTCATTTATGTTCCATATGTTTCTGACTTCAAATTTCTTGGAAGGATATGAAATGGATTCCTGATTAGTCTGTGAATTGAATTCCTGGTATGGCATGTGTCCCCCCACCCCGAGTCTAGTCAACTGGATAAAAGAAAATACCTATAAGTATTCCTCTTTTAATAAGAATGAAAATTGGAAAACTTCCTAGAACTAAGGGGATAGGATGCAGAAAATACAGAAAAATGATTACTTCTCAGAAGTACCAAAAAACTAGAGACAATGCACGGTATTGCAGTCATGTTTGCACTGGTGGTAGAAATCACCCAACCAAGAACAGCTTGTGGGTAAAAGAGGTTTATTTTGTTTTACAGGTTCAAGGGGAAGATCCATGATGGCAGGGGAAAATGATGGCATGAGCAGAGGGTGTACATCCCCCCCTGGCCAAAATAAGGTAGACCATAAAAACAGAAAAGTGGGACTTCCGGTTAAGATGGCAGCATAGGTACCAGGCCAAACCAGCCTGGGGGGGAAAAAAGACCAAAAAAACTCACCTAAATACACACTTTCACTAAAAAGTGAGGTGTATAGGAAATTGAAGCAGCAGCGGAGAAGTAGGAGAGATCCAGAGCATCCAGAGTCCACACAGGCTGGCAAAAGCAGCTCCGGCAGCTCGGCCAACCACGGCGGTGGCGGCGCACTAGAAAGCCGCCAAGCTCGTCTCTAGCCACTAGAAAAGCCAGGTGCGCGCACTTCCCCTCCAACCACGCTCTCCAAAACTCAGGAAACGTGAAGGGAGAGCGGCAGTGAGCAACGGAGGAGCAGACCACAAGGTAGAACACATGGAGCAGTGAGAGTACCAGTGCAGCTGCGGCTCCCTCCCCTCCACCACTGCCTGAGCCCAGCTCTGGCAAACAGAGCAGTGGTCCCAGGACCCGGCCATACCAACCTGAGCCGACAGCAGGACTCAAGCAGGAGCAGAGTTCGGCAGCAACATCAGTGGCTCCAGCACTGGTAACAGCGGCCCAAGCAGCAGCCCAGGAGCGGCAACAACAGCCGACCCAGCAGCAGAACCTTCAGCTGCTGACAGACTCAGTGGGGGAGCTGATCTGCAGGGCCACAGTTGCCAGGCTTGGCTTGCCCCACAGGAAAAGCCAGTGCCCAGCTCCAGAAATCACAACAGCAGCCCGACGACACAGGAAGCAACGTGAGACCAAACTCATCCAAGGTAACTGGGTTTGCACCAGGGAAGGGTCTCACTTGGTCACAAGCTGACTTGGATCCCTCAACAGACCAGAAATCTTAACCTCTATGTTGACAGAGGATCTGGTTGTTATAATAACTACTCTGGCATACATACTTGGGGCTGTTTTTGACTGAATGGGTACAGTATTTAGTTAACTTTTAGAATCTTCCTGTATTTTATTCCACTAAGCCTACTTGAATACCCCCATAGCAGGGAAACTCAACCCCTAGGAGCACCTTTGTAGATACTCTCAGAGTCTTAAGAGCCACATATAACACCTCAAGCTCCTACCCTGAAAATATATAACATCAAACCAATTGATACAGCTAAGAATACCCAGCTAGCTAGAAAATCCAAACATTAACTTAATCCAAGATGCAAAAATATATACATTATAACACAAGAAACACTAAAAAGCAAGACAATATAAACCCACCCAAAAGTATTAATGCATCAGAAATGACCTCCAGTGAGAACGAGTTAGAGGAAACGCCTGAAAAAGATTTTAAAAGAATGATTATAAACATGTTAAAAGAAGTCAGAGAACAAATCAAAGGAGTCAAAGAGGAACGTAAAGAGGAAATGAAAGGAATCAAAGAAGATGCAAGACACCAAATTCATGAAATAAAGAAGGCAATACAAGACATAAATAAGGAAATAGAAATAATAAAGAAAAACCAGTCAGAATTACTAGCAATGAAGAACACAGTTAATGAACTAAAAAAACTCTGTAGAAAATCTCACCAGTAGAATGGATGAAGGAGAGGATAGAATATCTAAGCTAGAAGACCAGGTGGCAGATCTAATACAGGCCAACAAAGAGAAAGACAAACTTATAGAAAAGTATGAGTGGGAATTTCAAGATATTCGGGACACTATGAAAAGATCCAATATTAGAATACAGGGCATAGTAGAAGGAGAATTCCACTCCAGAGGCATAGTAGGCGTCTTCAACAAAATCATAGAAGAAAATTTCCCCCAAATTGGGAAAGAGGTGCCAATACAGATACAGGAAGCCTTTAGAACCCCAGCCAGACAAAACCAGGAAAGAACCACTCTTCGCCATATTATAATCAAACTTCCAAATACACACACCAAAGAAAAAATATTGAAAGCAGTTAAAGAGAAAAATCAAGTTACCTACAAAAGTAAGCCCATCAGGATTACAGCAGATTATTCAACACAAACTTTTAAAGCCAGAAGGGCTTGGAGAGATATATTCCAAGTTCTGAAAGATAACAACTGTCAACCAAGGTTACTTTATCCTGCAAAGTTATCCATGCAAATAGACAGAGATATAAGGACATTCCATGACAAAAGCAGGTTAAAGGAGTATTTGAAGACAAAACCAACTCTACAGAAAAGACCTGATAGAATCCTCCATGCTGAAGAAAAGGAAAAGCACACATATAAGGAACCTAGAAAAAACAAGCAATACTCAAATACTTGTTAAAAGAGCACAGGTAGAACAGGAACCACAAAAAAAAAAAAAAAAGGCAAATATAAATACACACCTTTCAATAATATCTCTTAATATGAACGGCCTCAATGCCCCAACAAAAAGACATAGGTTTGCAGACTGGGTTAAAAAGCAGGATCCTACAATTTGTTGTCTCCAAGAAACTCAACTTTCTACAAAGGATAGACATTATCTTAGGGTGAAAGGTTGTAAGATGATGTTTCAAGCAAATGGGCCTAGAAAACAAGCAGGGGTTGCTATCCTAATATCTGACAAGGTAGACTTCAGTCCAACGTTAGTCAAGAAAGATAAGGAAGGTCACTTTATATTGATTAAGGGCACACTCCAACAGGAGGACATTACTATCCTAAACATATATGCACCTAACATGGGGGCTCCCAAATTCAAACAAACACTATTAGAACTAAGGTCACAGATAACACCAAACACAGTGGTGGTGGGTGACTTTAACACCCCACTCTCATCAATTGACAGGTCATCTCGGGAAAAAATAAACAGAGAGGCATCTGGACTAAATGAGGTCATAGAAGGAATGGACTTAACAGATATATACAGGACATTTCATCCAAAGGCTGCAGAATATACATTCTTTTCAGCACCACACGGAACATTCTCTAAAATAGACCATATATTAGGACACAAAGCAAATCTTAACAAATTCAGGAAAATTGAAATAATTCCTTGCATTCTATCTGACCACAATGGAATTAAACTACAAATCAATAGCAAGAAAGGCTATAGAGCATACACAAAATCATGGAAAATAAACAATACACTACTAAATGATGAATGGGTCAATGAAGAAATCAAGAAGGAAAACAAAAAATTCATAGAGTCAAATGATAATGAGAACACAACATATCAAAATCTCTGGGACACAATGAAGGCAGTTCTAAGAGGTAAATTTATAGCCTTAAGTGCCTATATTAAGAAATTAGAAAGGTCACAGGTAAATGACCTAATGCTTCACGTTAAAGCCTTGGAAAAAGAAGAACAAGGCAAACCAAAAATCAGTAGACGGAAAGAAATAATAAAGATTAGGGCAGAAATTAATGAAATTGAAACAAAAAGAAAAATCCAAAGAATTAATGAAACAAAGAATTGGTTCTTTGAAAGGATAAACAAGATTGATAAACCGTTAGCAAATCTCACCAAAAGAAAGAGAGAAGAGACAAAAATTAATAAAATCAGGGATGAAAAATGTAACATCACCACAGATTCCAGAGAAATTCAAAAAATCATAGAGACATACTATAAAAGCATATACTCCACAAAGTATGAAAATCTGAAAGAAATGGATGATTTCCTTGATTTATATGACCTACCTAAATTAAATCAAAATGAGATTAATCACCTAAAAAACCTATAACAAACATGGAGTTATGAACAGTTATCAATAATCTCCTAACTAAAAAAAGCCCAGGTCCAGATGGATTCACTGCTGAATTTACCAGACCTTTAAGGAAGAGTTAACACCATTGCTTCTTAAGCTTTTCCAGTAATAGAAAAAGAAGGAATTCTACCAATCTCCTTCTATGAGGCCAGCATCACCCTGACACCAAAACCAGGCAAAGATAGAACAAAAAAAGAAAATTACAGACCAATCTCCCTCATGAACATAGACGCAAAAATTCTCAATAAAATATTGGCAAACAGAATACAAGAGTATATCAAAAAGATCATTCACCCTGACCAAGTAGGCTTTATCCCAGAGATGCAGGGATGGTTCAATATACGCAAATCTATAAATGTAATACATTATATAAATGGGTTGAAGGACAAAAATCACTTGATCATCTCATTGGATGCAGAGAAAGCATTTGACAAAATCCAACATCCCTTCATGATAAAAGTCCTACAGAGATTGGGAATAGAAGGAACATATCTCAATATAATAAAAGCTATTTATGTCAAGCCTCCAGCCAACATATTACTAAATGGGGAAAAACTGGAATCTTTTCCACTAAAATCAGGAACAAGACAAGGGTGTATACTGTCCCCACTTTTATTTAATATAGTTCTGGAAGTCTTAGCCATAGCAATAAGGCAAGAGACACACATAAAACGGATACAAATTGGAGAGGAAGAGATCAAGTTATCATTATTTGCAGATGACATGATTCTATACATAAAGGACCCTAAAAACTCTACTAGCAAACTGTTAGAGCTGATCAAAACCTGCAGCCATGTAGCAGGATACAAAATAAATACAAAGAAATCAGTAGCCTTCATATATGCTAACAACAAACACACAGAGGATGAAATCAGAGAATCACTCCCATTCACAATTGCATCAAAAAAAAAATAAAGTACCTTGGAATAAACCTAACCAAGGAAGTAAAGAATCTCTACAATGAGAACTTTTAAACGCTCAAGGGAGAAATTGCAGAAGACACTAGAAAGTGGAAAAACATCCCCTGTTCCTGGATAGGAAGAATCAATATCGTGAAAATGGCAATCTTACCAAAAGCAATCTACACATTTAATGCAATCCCTATCAAAATTCCAAAAGCATTCATCATGGAAATAGAAAAAACAATCCAAAAATTCATTTGGAATCACAAAAAACCTCGAATATCTAAAATATTACTGAGCAACAAAAATAAGGCTGGTGGTATCACCATACCTGATTTTAACCTATACTACAGAGCCATAGTAACAAAAAAAGCGTGGTACTGGCACAAAAACAGACATGTAGATCAGTGGAACAGAGTAGAGGACCCAGATGTAAGCCCAAGTAGCTATAGTCACCTGATATTCGATAAAAATGCCAAAAATACTCATTGGAGAAAAGACAGCCTCTTCAGCAAATGGTGTTGGGAAAACTGGATATATATCTGCAGAAGGATGAAAATAGATTCTTCTCTCTCGCCATGCAGAAGAATTAAGTCCAAATGGATTAAAGACCTTAGCATCAGACCTGCAACTCTGAAACTGCTAGAGGAAAAAGTAGGGGAAACCCTTCAACATATTGGTCTTGGCAAAGACTTTCTGAATACTACCCCAATTGCTCAGGTAATAAAACCACAGATCAATCACTGGGACCTCATGAAATTACAAAGATTTTGCTCTGCAAAGGACACAGTGAAAAAAGCAAAGAGGCAACCTACAGATGGGGAAAAATCTTCGCCAGCTATATATCTGATAGAGGATTAATATGTAGGATATACAAAGAACTCAAAAAGTTAAATAATAAGGAATCAAACAAGCCAATCAAAAAATGGGCTATGGCGCTAAAGAGAGCATTCTCAAAGGAAGAAATACGAATGGCCTATAAGCCTCTAAAAAAATGTTTCACGTCACTAGCCATCAGGGAAATGTAGATTAAAACTACATTGAGATTCCATCTCACTCCGGTCAGATTGGCCACCATCATGAAAACAAATGATCATAAATGTTGATGGGGATGTGGAAAAACAGGAACCCTTCTACACTGCTGGTGGGAATGCAATCTGGTCCAGCCATTGTGGAAATCAGTATGGAGGTTCCTAAAACAGCTAAAGATTGATCTACCATATGAACCTACACTACAGCACTCCTAGGCATATATCCAAAGGACTCATCTCATTTCCTTAGAAATACGTGCTCAACCATGTTTATTGGTGCTCAATTTATAATAGCTGGGAAATGGAACCAGTCTTGATGTCCCTCAACTGATGAGTGGATAATGAAGATGTGGCACTTTTATACAATGGAGTTCTACTCAGCAGTAAAGAAAAATGAAGTTATGAAATTTGCAGAAAAATGGATGGACCTGGAAGAGATTATGCTAAGTGAGGTAACCTAGGCCCAGAAAGCCAAGCGCCACATGTTCTCTCTCATATGTGGATACTAGCTACAGATGACTGGGCTTTTGTGTGGGAATGAAAATACTTAGTAGCAGAGGCCAGTGAGTTAAAAGGGAGACATAAAGGGAAGAGAAAGGAAGGGAGGAGGGTACTTAATAGGTTGATATTGTATATATGTAAGTACAATGATTGTTATGGGGATGTAATATGATGGAGAATGGAATTTTAAAGGGGAAAGTGTGGGGGGTGAGGAGGGAGGGAATTACCATGGGATTTTTTTAATAAAAATGCTAATAAAAAAAAAAAAAAACACAGAAAAGTGTGCCAAACACTGGCATGGGGAAACTGGCTCTAACACCCATGAGCCCACCCCCCAAAATACATTGCCTCTTGGAGGTGTAATTTCCAAATCTCTTATCAGCTGGAACTTAGCATTCAGAACATCTAAGTTTATGAATCAAACCACCACACATGGAGTCAAGGATCTACAAAATTCCTTAGCATCAATAAACCCCTGAAACTATATGTGAAATATACTATACTTGGCCATATATACACTTCAAAAGATCTAATAATTTTCTGACTTTATATGCATATGGAAAATAAGTTATACAATATTACCAAGTAACAACACAGCTTCAGCTGTACAGCATGACCTATTATTGTGAAAATATAAAAGATTAGTTGATTTCATTTTAGATATTACTAGAATTAAGGGATATTTTATCAGTTTGGGATGGTTGAATGTAAGACCTTGTACATCCTCAGCAGTGGCTCCTGGAACCATGTGTGCACTTCATGACCCACTCCATGCATTTTTCATGCTTCTAAAACTAATATCAGGTGTACAGGGCATATCCATACTCTTAATTCAGGGAAAAAATAAATCATAACCTTGAAGAGCAGATTCCTTCTCCAGATAACTCTTTCCAAAGAGTTTGCATGTCTATCACAATCTTTCCTCAGGCCTCCTTTCTACTGTTTTATCATAAAGTAGTTGGGCCATCTTCCTTAAGATTGCTAATGTGTTTGAAAATAGCAGCTTTAGCAACCAGTCTTGGTGTCAGTAATTTTAAATGTATTTGAGTTTTTACATCTTAAAATCTTAAATCTCTCAATTCCAAATATTTATCCAAGCACATCAGTCCAATACAAATTTAACCTTGATCTCACTCTCTGGCCCTGGGCAGCAGAAAACAACCAGTTTTTATGCCAGTGGCCTAGTTCAAATAAGGTTTTCTGCCATCTTTTCTTCCCCTTAGAAAATTCATAAGCCAAGCCTCCAAGGTCAATTCTCTCTGTACTGAGCACTTTCAAACTCTTATCAGAATAGTCCATAATATTTGGCTTACCACTCCAGAAAATGTCTTCAGTTGCAAAAAACAAGTCTATGCCCATTCCTCCAAAATAAAAGTTCCAAATGACCAAAATCTGCATGGTCAGATTCATCTCAGCTCACTCCTTGGCACCATTTCTGTAGTAGGCAACCTCAGGTTCCTAAGACGAACCCCCAAACAAGGTATGGTTATGGGCTTGTTTATTTAAGCTTACAGATCTAGGGGAAGTTCCACAATGGTAGAAGAAGCTGGCACACAGTACAGCTCAGGAAACTCAGGCATAATTCAGGCACCCTGCATATCTTTAGGTTGGGATTCGAAATCCCTCACCACACCTTAGGACTGGACCCTAAGATCAACCCAGTAACACTTCCTCCAGCCAGGTAGCTGCAGATCTAAATTACAAACTTTTGTAAAATACTGATAATTGCATGGATTATCCATTCAAACTATCATGGAAGGGTTAAATATAGGACCTTGTACATGCCAGGCACTTTATCATTAAACTTGTATTTTAGTTCAGTATGAAAAAGAAAGAAATTAGAGGCAATATGAATGCTCTGAAGATGTCTCAATAGATAAAGCTCTTGCTACACAAGCAAGAATACCTGAGCTAGGATCATGAGAACCCATATATAGCTATGATGTGGAATGCATTTGTAATCCCAGTGTAGCTAGGGCTATATAAAAGGTGGAGATAGGAGGATTTCCCAAAGGCTCATAGGCCAACTAGCCTAGAATGCTAGGCACAGGAGGTCCTGTTTCAAACAAGGTGGAAGACAAGGACTGACAGACAAAAGTTGTCCTCTGGTGAACCTGCAGTCACATACATAAACACTAGCATACACACATAGAAAAAGCAAAAGGCAATATGAAAATGGATAATGACAGCATTTGTGCCCTTGCAGCATCATAAAGGCAGATCTTTCAGGTTAAAACTGTACCTTGCCGGGCATGGTGGCACACGCTTTTAATCCCAGCACTCGGGAGGCAGAGATAGGAAGATCGCCGTGAGTTCAAGGCCACCCTGAGACTACAGAGTTAATTCCAGGTCAGCCTGAACCAGAGTGAGACCCTACCTCAAAAAACCAAAAAAAAAAAAAAAACAAAACAAAAAAAAAAAACCTGTACCTTGTTTTGTCTTCAACAATGATCTTTATAAACCAAACTAATAAACAACTGAATCAAGAAATAATTCATTACAGTGAGCAGTGCATTCTTAACCTTACCATTTCCCTTTGACTCTAAAGTAAGTAATGTACAGTTCCTATACATCTGCTCAGGAGATAGTTGATAGCATCCTGGTTTTAAAAGAGTCCTTGCTAGCCTAGCTAACATTGTCAGGATGAAGTCACCTCACAGAACTCATTTCCATGAGCATAAAAGGGGCATCAGGTGTGAGAATAGTGTCCTTGGTGATTTGGCTCTTTGCAAACCACAGACAAACTGTCTCAACAATGAAATTTATTAGTACTTAACTATGCAAGAAAGAAGGAAAAATGCTATTATGATGCAATTCTTAGTTCTTTCATGATCTGGCCAGGAAAGTAACTTAGTGGAATATAGTGTTCTCCCAAGGGTGCATTTCTTTCCTTCCACTTGACGTTTTGCTATTACTGTCATTTTTTATATGATTAAGACATGAACAATGGGCTGTTCCAAAGAACTCTTAGTAGCATAAATTAACCTAGTCTTTGTTAATTTATTTGATAAAACGTCTTTGTTTAGTGATTGTTAACACCTGAGCCTTGATATTTTTCACACTGAGAGGGTGTACTGAACTCATTAGCTTGCTGCTCTTTCCTATCCACTCGCATCCCATTCCCATCTTCACCTAAAACACTTTCAATTTTTAAGATATAGGACAAAATCACAAACTCTTTTCTTTGACTTTCTATGAGTTAGTATGCATTATATTATGTACTGTGTTTTTTGTTGGGTTTTAGTGTGTGTGTCATTATACTTTACTATATATTACATTGAAATTCTGTCTTTGATGTTTTGTTTTGTTTTTCGAGACAGGGTCTCACTCTAGCCCAGGCTGACCCAGAATTAACTCTGTATTCTCAGGGTGGCCTCAAACTGTGATCCTACTACCTCTGCCTCCTGAGTGCTGGGATTAAAGGTATGCGTGACCACACCTGGCTGAATTTCATTTTTGATTAATATCTTGTGAGTTCCTTGTGTCCAAGGTCACACCATTTGTATTTAAGTTCCTTACGTTTTCCAAGAACTTAAATAGAAATTAAATGCATGGGAGAATGCCATGCAATGAGACAGACAATTAGCTTAAAACCCTGCCCTAAATTGTGATTCTCTTCACTTTTTAAGACAGGACATCTCTACCAAGATGTAGGTAGCAGTCTTAGTCTAAGAGCCTTTTGCCCTGAAGCAGTAAGAGCCAGCCTTCCTTATTGGCTGATACCTCTGATCCAGTGATAAATAGCTCTCTTCTCTTACATCTATCCCAGTAATAATGAAGGGGAACACTTTCACAATCCTAATCTAGTGTTAAGTTCATCTTCATTTCCTCATTTTATTAATCTTCTAGTTAATGTACCTTTTATCATTGTGATTTTTCCCCGTTTTCCCATATTCTTTTCTAAATACAGCTAAAAATAAAATAATGTATTATGGATGAGAAAGGCTAGGATCTAGATCACATAATTTGAATTTCTTTTCCTTGTCTCTCCATAAGCTTCATTAAAAAATTAATCTAAATTTTATTCCTCAAAGTCTCGTCTAAAAATATTAATAAAATTTGAAGTTAGTTCCTATGCAACCACACAGGATCAGTACCAAGGCCTGCTCAAATATCAAAATCTGAGGATGTTCCAATACATTTTTTTTAAATTTTTTTTGTTCATTTTTTATTTATTTATTTGAGAGCGACAGACATAGAGAGAAAGACAGATAGAGGGAGAGAGCGAGAATGGGCGTGCCAGGGCCTCCAGCCACTGCAAACGAACTCCAGACTCGTGCACCCCCTTGTGCATCTGGCTAAAGTGGGACCTGGGGAACTGAGCCTTGAACCGGGGTCCTTAGGCTTCACAGGCAAGCGCTTAACCGCTAAGCCATCTCTCCAGCCCTGTTCCAATACTTTTATAAAACAGTGTAGCATTTGAAGACAATCTGCACGCATTGTCCCATATACTCTACATTATTTCTAGATTAGTTATAATTCACAATGCAATGCAAATCTATGCAAATGTGTTGTTACACTGTATTGTTCAGGCAATAATGACAAAAAGAAACTTGCACATGTTCACAACAGATGCCTTAAATGAGTCTCTTATACAAGTCAAAATATTATTGTTTCATGATTTTTATTATACTTATTTTTATAATTATGAATTATTAAATGCATTTCTCCCTGGACATTATAAGGAAAGGACCTGTTGATCAAGCACTATCTCCTCACCGTTCAAATCAAAGAGAGTATTGGGACTCTGCTAAGTACAATTTTGAGATAGGATACACACGTTTACTGCTTCACTATTCACAATAGGCAAAATATAGAACCAAGGCCATATTTTCATCAACAAACGAATGCATAAAGCAATACAAAATGAAATTTCATTGAACCATAAAGAATTAAATTATGCCAGTTGCAGAAAAAAGATGGAACTGAAAAAAAAATCATGTTAAGCAAAATGATCCAGACTAAAAAAAGATAAGCATCACATTTCTTTTAATATGTGTATTTAAATAGATAGATAGATAGATAGATACGACATTAAAATAGAAAAGTAACAATCAGGGTGGAAATTAAGAGGCCTAAAGGGAAGGGAGAGGGAAGAACAAAGAGTAATAAAAAGTGCATGAGATGAGGAATTGAGATTATATATATACATATACATATATATATATATGATGTGTATGTATTTGCATAGATATTATAAATATGTAACATATATGTGTCTAATTAACATAAAAGCAGAAAGGATATTATTCAGGGAGAGGAAGAGAACCAGTGAGTGGGGAAGTTACGTGGGCAAGCATGAGGAAGGGACAATGATATATGTATGAAAATGTAATAATGAAGCCAAATAACTCAATTGGTCAAGTGAGCAACTGTCAAATTTGCTCATGTCATAACTGGAGATGAGAATCAAATTATTTTTGATTCACACCATGATTCTGCTTATAACAGAGAAGGGCATATACTGGGTATGTCCCAGAAAAAGCAGAATGAATGCTTGTTGCAGCTAGTATCTTATCCCTACTATTATTTGCAAGGTAAGGTCTCTAGCCCAGGCAGAGGTGGAACTCACTCTAGTCCTAGTCTGGCTTTTAACTCATAGTCATCATCCAACCTTTGCTTCCCGAGTGCTGGGATTAAATGTGTGTGCCACCACAACTGGCCTAATATTTACTATTTAATTATCATTATGATTAAAAAATTCTGAAAAAGCAGATTATTTTGTTCATAACAGTTTGCTTTAAAAAAAAAAACTGATCAAGTGGCATCAAGACAACAATAAAATTAAAAATATAATACTAGACACATAACATAGGGAAGAATTTACATTAGTGTATTCCTGGAAGTCTTGACCATGCTGTTGATTTAAACATGTTTGTTTATGCACAAACACGTAAACAACATTCAATCAGCAGAGAATCTTTGGAAATGTTGATCAAAATAGCGTTTAATAGGGAGCTGTTGATCTAAAATAGGGTTTAAAAATAGTATTTAGGCTGGGCATATTGGCACATGTCTTTAATTTCAGCACTTGGGATGCAGAGGCAGGAGGATCGCCATGAGTTCAAGGCCTGGGCTATAGTAAAACCTTACTTTAAAAAAAAGTATTTAGGACTTCTTAAAGATATTAAGAAATATTGGCTAAAGGAATTTCTAGAAAACTATATGCAGCATCTATTAAATTAATAAGAGACAACAAATAGTTTTTTTTATAAATACATTTTTTTTCTTTTTTTACTTTTTTTAATTTATTTATTTATTTGAGAGCGACAGACACAGAGAGAAAGACAGACAGAGGGAGAGAGAGAGAATGGGCACGCCAGGGCTTCCAGCCACTGCAAATGAACTCCAGATGCATGCGCCCCCTTGTGCATCTGGCTAATGTGGGTCCTGGGGAGTCAAGCCTCGAACCAGGGTCCTTAGGCTTCATAGGCAAGCGCTTAACCGCTAAGCCATCTCTCCAGCCCAGACAACAAATAGTTTTTAAGAAAAAGTAGGAACCAAATTTAATTGTTTCAACCAATGCTGCATGAAGTCATACCTAATGCTGTTTGGGGTAAATAAGGACTCCTTTCCTTCCCCTAATTTTCCAGGCAATTCTTCAAATTAATTTTGCCATCAGGAATAAATGTACATGCCATCTCTCCAGCAGGATCTATTTGCTAGCAATGCCATATTTAGGGTATGGGTTTGCCATTTGCTTTTTCTGAGTATGACTTCCAACATCATCAATCAGCATTTAAGCAAAGGTGTGGTTGAATTCTTTTATTTACTGCAAGGTCTTCCAGTAGACAAGGATCCAAGAGGAAAGCCAAACATTCTTCTTTGTGTGTGTGTGTGTGTGTGTGTGTGTGTGTGTAAGTAGTGTGTATGTACACATGTATAAAGGTAAGTATGCATATGTGCATGCACATATAGAGACCAGAGGGCACTTGTGATGTTGTCCCTTAGGTGTTATCTGTACATTTTGAGACAGGATCTCTTTTTGACCTGGAGGTCACTTATCAGGTTAGACTCTGTTGCTGCTGATTATAAATTCCAAATTTAATCCTAAGAACTATTTCCTCAGAAACCTTCATTCAATTCCTCACAATAATCCACAAATCTAGCAATCTGGGAGACTGGAGAGAAAGAGTGGTTTGTTTATATCTAAGACCTGTTAGAGAAAGACCCTTAACTTTGAAAAAAATGTGACTTGCTTTTTTTTTCAGATTTTGTTTTCGTGGAAAGAACTTCATCCTTCAGTTTCACAGAGTGAGTCTACAGTTCAGAAGAATGGCTGCTACTGTAGAGGATGTTCGGATCCTATGGTGGTGGCAGGTGACCTACGCCTACTGAGTCTTGTGACTTCTGACCTTCATAGCTGTCACAGCTGACACTTGTTCTCCTCATTGCTAGCTAGATCTGAAGAGTGTTTGGTTGCTTTCACTTTTCTCAGTTTTTGTCTGGAATGGTCCTCAAGAGACTAGTTAAAATACTTTTCTAACAATAAATAGACAAGCTTCCTGGAATGGGAATAAATGTTTCACAGAGGTAAAAACCTTATAGGCAGAAATAAAAGAAAAAGGCAAAGGGATTTGAAGACATCTTTGTTAAGAGACTTACAACATGATCATAAAGTTTCAAAACATAACTAGCCGGTTAGTAGGTCCAGGAAATAGTGGGTAAGACCTGGTGAACTTAGTTTTCAATAGTAATAGACTTATCTATGTGAAGTAATTTGAACTTACTAAAGTGGCTTAAGGCACAAGTTGGAAAATGATATATTAACACTAAGTGACAATGAACAACAAAGACACCTCTATTTTAGGAACCCATTTCATGAAGTCACAACTTCAGTTCAAATTTTCACTCTCATAGAAAACATAACAAACCTGATATGATGGGAAATGCAACAAAGGACTGAATTTATGGCTCAGTGTTTGGCACGCTTGCCTGCAAATCCAAAGGATCCAGGTTCAATTACTCAGGACCCATGTAAGCCAGATGCACAAGGTGTCACATGCATCTGGAGACTTTTCAGCTGCTGGAGGCCCTGGTGGCTCATTCTTTCTCTCTCACTGTCTCTCTCTCACCCTCTCTCTTTGTCAAATAAATAAATAAAAATAAAATATTAAAACAAAAGGGGAAATGCAATAAATGTGGTATTACAGGTGTCACTGTGTTCCTTTGCTTTAAGTCATTGGTAAAAATGACTAAAATGGTGTTTTCAGTGATATTGGGTAGGCCACATGAATATTTTTACTAATATGATTCTATAAAGTTGCCACAATTATGATGAGAATTACCAACAGGTGACATAAAATTATAAAATTATTGAGAACGGTAAATAGTCCAACAATTAGGGGGCTGAAGACATGGTTCACACGCCAAAGGTGCTTGCTTGCAGAGCCTTGATGGTCTGGGTTTGGTTCCCCAGTGCCCACAAAAAGCCATAAGCACATATAGCCTTTGCATCTGAAGTTTGTTTGTAGTAGCAAAAGTCCTTGACATGCCCATTCTGTCTCTCTCCTTGCCAGTAAATAAAAAGTGCAACAACTTGAGTGACTTTGGAAAACCCCTATTGTTTAGTACCCACTATATCTAAGGATTTAGGAAGAAAAACTGATTTTTTTTTTTGAAGTAAGGTCTCACTCTAGCCAAGGCTAACCTGGAATTCACTGTGTAGTCTCAAGGTACACTCGAAGTCTTGGCAATCCTCCTAACTCTGCCTCCCAGAGTGCTGGGATAAAAGGCGTGTGCCACTGTTACCGGTAAAACAAATATTCTTAATAATAAATTAGAAGCAATTTAAGGGCTGGAGAGATAGATTAGTGGTTAAGGCACTTGCCAGCAAGGCCAAAGCATCCAGGTTCAATTCCTAGTACCTACGTAAGCCAGATGCCCAACGTGGCAAATGTGTCTGGAGTTTGTTTGCAGTGGCTGAAGGCCCTGGGGCGCTCAATCTCCTCCTCCTCTCTCTCCTTCTCTCTCATAAATAAACAAAACTTTAAAAAGAATTTTTTTAAGGAAAAAAAAAAACAATTTAATGAAGGAACTATTTCAGAGACTGTGATGGGGCAGTATGTGGGATCTAACCACAGAGGGGCACTATTACTCACTCCAGACTAAATAAAAGCGCTGTCTTTAAAGAAGAGCTGCACTACAGACAGAAGTAGATGACTCTGGATTTAATTGTTCACATTCTTGGACTCCCCTTCATGACCAGATCATGAAATCTGAGGGTGAAATCCCCAAACTATTTTTAAACCACACCCCCAGGTCATTCTTATGTACATTCCAGTTTGAGAATCACTGTCTAAAAAGAACACAGTAAGACCCAGAACCATGGTGAGGCAGGAGAGAATAAACATTAAATACCCTAGTATGTCAACTGGTGCATCTCACTGACCAAAGTACCGAGTGAGGGGAACATGGGGCCAGACATTCAACATTCAGTGAAGCTTACCTTATAAATTATACCATTTCTACAAGCCAAGATTAATGTTTTCATTAGCAGCCTACACTTACGAGATTCTGGGTTTATGATAATATTTAGAGGGCATATCCAACCTGTGGCCCACAGGCTGCATGTGTCCCAGAATAGATGTGAATATATCCCAACCCACTTGCAGATGTTAACATCATGTTGTAACATTCCTTTAACACATAGCCACATAGAAGTAGCTGAGATTATAGTACATGAGCCATTTCTGAAGCTTAACTTATAAATACTACATTAAAGTTAATAATTACAGAAATAGTTTTAGGATCTCCATTTAACAGATGAAGAAATGAAGACTTTGGTGCTTAAAGAATTTACTGGAAGTCCTGTAGCTAGTAAGTGGCAGAGTTGAGATTCATTTCCAAAGTCTACACAAAAGCCCACTTTCCATGAATAGTTATAGTACTTACACAAAAATAATTAAGCTATGTTATCTATAATATATCCATGTGCCAAGGAATGAATTGACTTTCACCTTCAATTTTTCTTTTTTTAAAATTTTTTGTTTATTTTTATTCATTTATTTGAGAGTGACAGACAGAGAGAAGGAGAGAGAGAGGGAGAGAAAGACAGACAGAATGGGCATGCCAGGGCTTCCAGCCACTGCAAATGAACCTCAGATGTGTGTCCCCCTTGTGCATCTAACTAAAGTGGGTCCTGGGGAATCAAACCACAAACCAGGGTCCTTAGGCTTCACAGGCAAGGGCTTAACTGCTAAGCCATCTCTCCAGCCCTTTCACCTTCATTTTTTCCAGTAGAGTCCCATGTATGCACATTACATGGGATAGTTAAAAAGATTCAGGTTTTGAGAAAAATCTATATGGCCCCTATAGTAGTTACTGTTCTCATTACTACAACTCAGGGAAAAAAGAGTTTTTTGGGGCTTGCAGTTCAAGGAGATACAGCATATCACAGTGTGGAAGGCATGTCAGCAGGAGTATGAAACAGCTGGTCACATTGCATCCAATCAGGAAACAGATCACAATAATTCTGGTGCTTAGTTATTTCATTAATCTGGGACCCCAAACAATGTAATAGTACCAGTCACAGTTAGGGTGGGTTATCCCACATCAATAAAAATATTCTAGAACCTTCCTCACAAACTTGTCCAGATATTTGTTTCTATGGCCATTCTATATCCCATCAAGTTGACAAGATTCACTATCGCTTTTGGTCTCAGCATTGAAGGTACATGTTGCCCTTTTCAGCAATGCACTCCTACATGCAAAGAGATGAACCCGCTGCATCTCTGGATGGAGAGGGGCTTTTCCACCTCATCTGTCAATTCTAGTATAAAAAACACATAGACTCCAGTCTCGAAAGGCATTGGCTTCCTGAATAGTATTTTAGAGGAATGAAATCCTGTTCCAGACCTGATACCACATCTTGATAAGGTTGTAGGATCAGAGTGGCATTCACAATCATAGCAAAAAGAGATTAAATAAAAACCCTTCTTGTCATCATTCCTTAGAATAGAACATTTGTTATCATCCCGTAGTGTAGACAGTCTGTGTGGAGAGTATACCACATATATAATTAAATGTCTTCCTGCTCAAAGGTAGTCGGTGATTAATGCCTCAGGAAGGCATTTTGGTTCCTGCACTAATAGAATCTGACTGGCTCAGAAACGCTCGTGTTGTTCAGGTACCTCAAGAGTAATAAAAGGTTGCTCTAGGCTTATTGCACAATTCCTTGAGTCATTAATTATAGCTGCCCAAAGTGGAAAGTTTATAATTAAACATATAATTTACTCTTCTACTTTTGGATCAAGTAAATTAAGGCAATTAGATTTCTTTTGATTAAGCATACGGAGCCATTTACTAAGTACACAGGTGTATACCAGCAGAAGGTGGCTACAAACACATCCATGCTCTAAGTGTGTTTTGTCACTTTGTTGTCACTCTCTGGCTGGACCAATTATGCTAATCCACCTGAAGTGGGTTTCTGGGTTTGCTGCTGCTTTGTTTATGACTTTGCATTCTTCAGTACTTAAAAAACAGCCAGTAGTGATCAGATGTAAGCACCAGCTAATAACAAAGATAATTTTGGATAGAAATACCTACACAATATGATTTTTGGTGATTACCTCCTGTGCCATTCAACCCACAGAAGTTGCATAATGCATGTGATAGCTGTAAAAACTAAAACAGGGGAATCATTAAACATTTTTATTAGCTTTATGACATCAATATTCTTTCTCATGTCTGCAATCTTCCACAAAAATTATATCTTCTCTTCCCACGATTTGTGTTATGTTCTGTGTATTATGTTCAGAGACAAGGTATCAATTTATTTTCTTCAAAGCTATTTTTTATGAGAAGGAATTTGGGGGCCACTAAGGAAATGACTTCCATGCTAAAGACAGACAACTATGTCCCAAATATCAGCAGACATATGGAAAGGGGATTCTGAAAATCCATAAATATCCCAACCATACTTTTAAAAAGTGTGCTAATATTTCCAAGTATATGTATATCTTGATATACCTAATAACATAAACTTATACTTTAATCAATGTTGAATTTGTAGATGTTTTCTTCTTGTGTATTTTCTAAACCAAAAGCTAAGACGTGTGTAACTGTTATATAAGAATTACATACTTACTATAATATTTAAATGCAGTCCACATTTTAAAAAATATTTCAATTGCCAAGGTGAGAGACATCTCCCTTCACTGTGAGGCTTATGTCAGCTCTGTTGCCCACATCATGTGTCTTAGCCAGAGACTGACAGTGACTAGAAGAATTGCATATACAGAGATGAATAGATGGCTAAGTAGTTAAGGTATTTGCTTGCAAAACCAGACAGCTGGGTTTCAGTTCCCCAGTACGCATGTAAAGCCAAATATGATGAATTGCATATACAGGTAATTATTTATGTTGCAAAGACTTCAAGATAGTCCCTATTATATCCATCTCTTGGTATTCATATGCTGGCAAGACCCCTCTACTTGAGTGTGTGTTAGGTCTTGGACCTTTTGGCTTTGAACAAATAGAATATAACAAAGATAACATGTTGTCACTTCCATTATGACACTACACAGGTTTGTGACTTCTGTGTCTTTTACCTTTTTTGAAGAAACAAAGGGACATTTTGGCATCACTGTAAATTCAAGAATTAGGTTTATCTTCAAACTGACAGCCAGCACGAATCTAAAACCCTTTGTCCTACAATTGTCCTACCATTAGTCCTATAATGTATAAAGGAAATTATGCTGGAACCACATAAGCTTGGAACTGGATCATGCCTGCTTTTATCGGCCCAAGACCCACCACAGGCTAGCATTTCAATTATAGCTTTGTGGGTCTCTAGGATAATCAAGCCAAATTGTGTTTAGATTTTGTACCCACAAAAACTGAGATCATGTGAGTTATTTTAAGCCATTAGGTATGTGACAATATTGTTTCATGGCCAAAGAAAACTAACATACTAGAAAGGTGAGTAAGCAGTAAAGAAGCAATCACTGTGAAGGAAACAACAATCCCCCACCCCAACCAACCCAGTATAATTGAAAAAATATGAAATTACATGTTTTAGTTTAGAGCAATAAATATGAGAAAAGATAAATTTCTTCTAAAACCTCTACCATTTGCTATTCTTTTGTTTAACCCATTCCATTCAACCATTCAGCCTCTTGAGCATCAGAAATCATGAAGAACACTGCTACTCTGGGAGGTTGCCATAAAACTTTATTTGCAAATTGCATGGTCCTCAGAATGCTCTGTTGTCTTTGATTCATGCTTTGCTTTCTTTCTGCATTCCAGATCTTCAAGACTGACTCCAAATGGCTAGAGCATAGGAATTTTGCAGATGGGCAAATATTCATCTCACAAGTGATTTTGTAAAATGTTCAACTAAAACCAGACTCTGATGGGTGCTCAACAGGCAGCTGTTATCTCGACACCCTACAAATTTGTCTAAGGTAGTAAAGTGACCCAAGGGCCCACAGAATCCCCTGCTTCTTTCCTGAAAGGCTGCAGGAAACATATATGGCATACCCCACCCACCAAGATCCACTATTAGGCCTTGCTCTTAGGTCAACCAAGAATACAGTTTTGCCAAACCGAGGCTTTGAACCTAGCCTCCTTGCTGCCAGAAACTGACGAGGTGTCAACTCCTCTGCATGACTGCCTAGAGATCACCTCTGCCCTCCATGGACTCCACCAGGACCTAACTGATGAGGCTTGGCTGGACCCTGATCTAGTGATGTATTATGATGGCAACAGCTGTGTCATGGACAGAATCAGGTATGCAGGGGTGTCCATGGTGACTTTGGGAGAAACCCTGTGGGCTGAGCCCCTACCTCAGGGTACATTGGGTCAGAGAGCTGAACTGATAACACTGACCAAGGCTCTAATATTGGGAAAAAAATAAGACAGTGAATGTGTACATAGACAGCCATTATGCCTTTGCCATGGCATGTGTACATGGGGCCATCTACAACAGTGAGGGTTATTAACAACAGAAAGCAAATACATTAAAAATGAAAGAAAATGAAATTGTCGACATATTGGAAGCCATTTGGGTGCCTGTTAAAGTGGCTATAATCCATTATCTGGCTCATCAGATAGGGGAGACCACATAAGCAAGAGGGAGCAGACTGGCAGTCCTAGCAGCAGAGTGCTGCTTCTTTGCATCTGTCAGATTGCCTGGTCACCCTCCCGACACCCATTCTCCCTGAGCAACCAACATACATGGAACAGGATCTGCAGATCACATCTCATCTGATAAAGGAACAAACCCCGCAAAGATGATATTATCTGGAGAATGTATGACTGTTGCTGCCCTAAGCCCTAGGGTGGAAACTGGCTAAGCAACTCCATGAAGGAATTCATTTAGAAAGCAACAAGCTAGTAGACCTAATAAGGAAAGAGTTTGTCTTCGTGGGTATAGACTCAATCATCAAGGACATTACTACCTGCTGTCAGACCTGCCAACAGACAAATACCTTCTCTGGTAAGGTACCACCAATGGGGTAAAGAGCTGGGAACAGAGCCAGGTGGATATTGGGAAGTTGATTTCACAGAGTTAAAGCCAGGTCAGTATGGATACAAATATTTACCTATTTATGATGATATCTTTTCAGGATGGGTGGAAGCTTACCCAACCAAGTCTGAGACAGCCCAAATGGTGACTAAGAAATTGTTAGAGGAGATAATTCCCTGCTATGGGTTGTGACTCAGGATAAGACCAGATAATGTGTCTGCCTTTATGTCAAAAATCAGTAGGGAATTGACTAAGATGCTGGGGATTAATTGGAAATTACATTGTGCCTATCATCCCCAAAGTTCAGGACATGTCGAAAGAATGAATCAGGAGCCTTTAACTAAATTACCCTAGGGACCATAGAAGGATAGGTGGGACTCCTTCCCTTCAACCTCTTAAGGGCCAGGTGTACCCCTTATGTAAAAAGAATTACTCCATTTAAAATTATGTGTGGAAACCCCACTCATCCTGCCCCGGATGGGTCTTGAACAGAAAACTGACTTTACTAATAAAAGGCTTCTTTCTACCCAAGTCTTAAAGAGTCCAGGAGTCCACTGTTTCAGCAGTCAAGGCTGTTTGTCAGGCACACCCTGTTTGACCCCATCCATTTAAACCAGGCAACAGAATTTGGATCAAGAGACACCATAATGGGAAGTTGAAAGGGCCCCCACCAGGTCATCGTAACCACTCCAACAGCCATGAAAGTGGAGGGGATTAAAAAAAAAGACAGTTTTTATGAAAGAAGGAAGGGGGGCTATGTATGGCTTTAGGTAAAACATGTTGCTTTTTTGCCAGTGAGTTAGGAATAAGCCAAAATACACTGACTTTAGTTAGAAAAAAATCTCACCACCAATAGTTGGTTTCAGTCTATGTATAATTGGTCTCCATGGTTTACTACTCTTATTTCTGTGGTAGTGGGCCCACCTTTGTTAGTATTGCTAGGCCTCACCATAAGACTCTGCATTATTAATACTTTGGTCAGATATGTTAAAAATAGAATTAGTTCCGTTCAGCTTATGGTATTACAGACACAATATACCACCCTATCTACAACTGAACAAACCCTAGATGTTATCCCTCATGAGTCAAAGATTTAACTCAGTGCCATGTCGGTGGCAGGGGTCGGGGGAGGATGTAGAATGAGCAAAATGTTATACTTCTCTACATTTCTTTATACATGGCTTAGAGAGAAGTAGAAGTCACTTCCATGTAGTAGCTCATAAAAAAAATGGAATGAAGCACTTGTTTAAGCAGATGGGGATGGTAGATAAACAGGAGGTTCTGCTAATGGCTGGTAAACAGGAGGTTCTACTGGTATGAATAGCATTACCACTGTTGAGCAAACTCCCGTAAGGGCAGATAATCAGGAGATTCCTAGTCTCACGCATACCTCACACCCCTCAGGTGCTTCCTGTAACTGACCAAAGTTACAAGACCTTTTCCAAGCTCCTTGTTTTTTTCTTCTTTCATCCCTATTATCTTCTAAGATGCACAAGTTCCCCATTATGTTTAAAATTACTTTCATGGCTGTAATTTTCACGTGTGAATTGTGATTTATGGTTTAACTCCCATCCTGTTTTTTGTTTTTTGTTTTTTTTTTTTCTATAAGTATCTTGTGGTTATTTCCAATAAAAGCTGACACTCTTAATAGTTTGGGGCTGCACCCCGAGATTCTAACCTTTGGGATGCAGACCTGATATACCAGACTTTCTTATATATTTCTTTTCTTTTTTTATACCCAATAAAAATTTGCCTCACATTCCATGAGTTGATAGTCTTACTTGTGCGGCACCGGACCCCATAACAAAATCAATATCAGAAAGGAAGCTAATAAAAACCTGTAAAGTACTTGGAGATTAAACAAAACAATACATGGATCCAACAGGACATATAAAAAATGAAAAATGAGACTACACTTTAACACAATTTGCAAGATTAAATAAAGCAGTCTATGGAAAATTTATGTCAGTGAGTATAGTAGACAGCTTCAGGTTTCTGAGATAGATTTTAAAGCAGGCACAGTTATGGAGCAAGGGATTTATTAAAACTTAAAGATCCAGGAGAATTTTCATAATGGCAGAAGAAGCTGGCCTGCTTTCATAGATCCAGACAGAGAGGGGAAAAATAAATAAATAAATAAATAAACAAACAAACAAACAAACAAACATGCCCACACAGCACACTTCAGGAACTCCAGACACTTTGCATATCTTTAGATTGGAATATCAAACCCACCACCACACTTCGGGGCTGGATCCTAAGATCTACCCAGTGACACCTCCTCCACTAAAGTAACTGTAGATTTAAATTACAAACTGTAATAAACACTGAATATATTGGGGGCCATCTATTCAAACTACCACATTCCATCCCTGGCCCCCAATAGATTTAAAACCATCTCCATTATAAATAGTATTCAATCCAATTTTAACAGTCTCCACAGTTTTTACCAACTTTGGATGGTCCCAAGTCTTCTCTACTATTTAAGATTGTCTCTTAGCTGTGAGTCCTATAAAATCAAACAAATTACATACTTTTAATATATAATGGTACAGATTAAATATTTTAAATTTCTATAAGGTGCAACAAAGAAAGACTACAACAATGCTAACAACGATCAAGTAAACATCAAACTTCTGCAGTTTAAGTCTGATATAATGAGAGAATGACAGTCATCTTCAGACTTTTCAATTCTGCCCCCTCCAGCTGGGCAGAGTAGACAAGAAACACTTCCATGCCAGTTCAACAGTGCACTTTATGGAAGCTCTTATACATTCCTGGTGTATCCAGAACATCTTTATGTCTCCATGTAAACCATGGTCCATCTTCTAAAGGCTCTTCTAGCCTATCAGGATCATCACACCCTGCCTATATGCCACATCTCAGCAGCAGCTCTTGAGACTGTGCAATTCATGATCACTCTATGGTTATTTCATGCTTCTTAAATCAGTAGCAGGCATGGAGGACACAGCCATATTCCTAATTCAGGGACAAAATCATCCATGACCTTGAAAATCAGGTTCTTTCTCCAGTCAAATTTTTCCAAAAGAGTTTGCATTTTTATCATAGTCTTTCCTCGGAAATGAGACAATTAACTAAGTGAAACTTTGACTAAGACTGAATATACATAGTTCAAGAATAAAATGACACCTGGTCATTGTTGAGTTCAGAAAGCTTGATTTTAACATACATTAGAGACAATATGACAGACACCAAGTAATTTTTAAATAAGTACCTTTTATCATTGAACAATTTTAGGGCATAACTAAAGAAATGCTTATGATTATTACATGAAGCTTAGACAAACTATACTAACATTGTTTGTATATAGTGGATTTTCCTAACATGGGGAGATTTTTCAGTTTTTCTAAGAACAAAATCAAAATAAGTCACTTTTTTATAAGACTTAGATTATAATCTCAGTGATAAACACCCAGCGAAGCCAGCATGAACAAGACAAGAATCATCTTAAATTACATATTTTTAGCCAGGCATGGTGATATATGCTTATTGATAGCCAAACATCATGGATTTTGTATAAACCTAATTACAATATGATATCTGGAAAAAAAATCTGATATTAACAAAAAGTAGAGTTTACTTACTTGATGCACATGAGGCTACATAGATTAAACTATGAACTAAAGATCTGCTGAAAGAATTTAAAATAAACAAGAAATCTATATTATGTAGTAGCATTTTTGGCTTAATTATGAAGACATGAAATATTTTAAAATTTTAAGGCTTATCAGATTTGAGATATTTTATATAATATATATGTATATTATATATATATACATATTTTATATAATTTATATATTTTATATAACTTATATAATATATACATATATGTATATGTATGTATATGGAGAGAGAGAGAGAGAGTACTTTTAAAAGCTACATAAGATGTCCATTCAATCTATAAATCAGCTTCTGAAATTAATTTAGCTATATTTGACCTACCTAGTGAATAGAGGAATTGAATTAAACCGCCATGTTCTAATGGGAAAAGGAGACAAGACTCATGGAAAAGAGGGAATGGCCATGTCAGGGCCACTTGCCACTGAAAACAATTTCCAAATGTATGTGACACTATGCATATCTGGCTTTGTATAAAAGCACCTTTAACTGCTGAGTGAAAAAGAAATATTTTTAATCTCCTCCACATTTTTTTTTATTTTTTGTTTTTTTGAGGTAGAGTCTCACTGTAGCTTAGGTTGACCTGGAATTCACTATGCAATCTCAGGGTGGCCTTGAATTCATGGCAATCCTCCAATCCTCCTACCTCTGTCTCCCGAGTGAGTGCTGGGATTAAAGGCTTGTGCCATAACACCTGGCTCCCTCCAAATCAATTTGTAGAACTATATTGAGTTCCAAGCATACACAAAATTTTATGATGCAATCTATAACTCTTTGAACCTTAACCAACTCTATAATTCTATGATACTTTGGTAAAATTCATCAGTAATGGCATAAGTTAAAACTAAATTATTAAGACTGATTGTAGGAGAAATTGAGGAATTATATCTTAAGTCACAACATAAGTTTGTTTAGAATTTCCTTTTACTGTTCACCATGAAGTAAATAGTTTTTAAGTATGTGACAGAAAATACCCTTTAATGTTTCATATGTGATCTATTTACCTTATAAAGTGGGTTTGAGCAGTAAATAGTTCCTCTGTGAGATTTTTTTTTTTTTGAGGCAGGGTTTTAGATATAATAACGTTAAGAGAGAATTAAATATTAATGAGTCCACTTTAACCTTATGATTTAGTTTAAAGGTTGACAAATAGAAGAACCTACTTAACTTGGTTGGGTACTTTAAGTTCAACCTTTTATGATCATTTATATGACCAGAATAACATCAACGAGTTAAAGTTAAGTTTACAACTTAAATAACATAGCAATCTTCTACCAGCTAGGGCCATACTTTGTTAGTCTGATGTAAGCCCCAGGCTGATAGTTATTTTGTATTTTAAGAAGTCTGCAATCTGATCAAGTACTTTGTCTTTAACCTTTCATTTAAGCTTACTCATACCTTCATCTGCATACGTTACTTATAACTTCACCTACATAATTTTATTCTACAATCTATGTAACCACTCTGTAACAATCTTTTTCATCAAACATTTAACATACAACATTTAAATTTTCCTTTCCAATTTATCTTTTTGGTCAGTTCATCTCATAACTACCAACAAAACTTTCATTGTTCTTATAATAAGACTTTTAATATGACCATTTAAGTTTTTTTGTTTGTTTGTTTCCTCAAAAGGTCTTTTGAAATAACTTCTTTGAAAGAGTAGACCAGATTTGAATTGTTTTTTATAATTTTCCTGAAATATATTTTTAAAATATGAAAGCAGATTTGAACATTATTAGGAATTTTCTTAAAAATTCATTACAACTACTTTGAATTTTAAATATAAACCTTAAGTCTGTTAGTAGTTCCATGGAAGTAGAAAGATAAAGTAAACATGTTACAAATTTCTTATAAGAAGTCCCTTTCTGGTCAGGACCCCAAGAATACCTGTGCTTGCAGCCCCTAGCTCTGCAAGGCTGGGAAGCTAAGAAGGAGCCTTCTTTTGCTCTTGCTAAATTCCAGGGACAGTTTTGGTCTTCCCTCGGGGCTACAAGGCAGCTTTCAGATCCTGCCCAGTTTACAACACTTTAAGAGTAGGAGAATCTTGCTTTTTATTTTTTTAATCTTAATTACTTTTAGTATTTCTTCTGGGGGACATTCAACAACAAAAATTGCCTATGCTCTATAGTACAGTGGGATTGGTGGAGAATCCCCCCACCCCCATAATGAGATGAAACTGCTCTGAAGAGAAATCACTCTGCAGCCTTAGGGCTGTGAGTCCCATACATACTCACGCACACACATTCATTTTATTTTATGTATTTTTTTTTAATGGTTAAAAAAATTTGGGTTTTATTGTTTTTGCTAAACAATACTAAAAAAAAAAATCCAGTTTGAAGGCAGGGCTTGAATTATTTAGTTTTGATCCATTTATTTAATTTTAAAAAAAGGGAAAAGAGATCATGGCCAAAAAAAGTTAACCCCCACCCCACCCCCAAAGCTCTAGCCAGTCACATGAGCATCACCATGTCCCACTCAGTGCCTGATATTCAGGTGTTGGCACACCGTACCCCATGAGACCACCATGAGGGCACAGGAGCAACACGTGCCAGTTTCAGCGCTCAGCAGGATAGTCAAACCAGACAAACTGGTGGGCTAAAGTCCAGAAATTCTTCCCAGGTTTTCTGCCCATTGGCTGAGCACATACAAACGCATCAGCTTGTAAGATCATAGGGGCTAAGAGGGGGCCGAAGAGCAGGAGGATGGCAGGAGAAGAGAAACTAAAAATCATTCGAGCTTTTTCCTGGGCTAGAGGCTCTGGATATAGACTTAAAGAAAGGCCGGAGTAGATGGACTCCAGGTTTCTTAGAAGAGAAAATCCTCCCGGATGATGAAGAGCTGAGCTGTGCCATGCAAGCGAGTTCTTCCTGCAGAGGCACGAGGGAGGGTGGCTGACTCCCAGGAGGACTGGTGAGAGGTTCCTCTAGTACCTTGCAGACAAAGGCAGAGGGAATCCTGAGGTTGAGGCCAAATGTGAGACAGGCACGCACAGTTTAAAACTAGAAAGCCATCAGGAACCCTCAAAGCCAAATCCTGTCTGCACACACTGGCTCTGCAAAATGCTGCAGGAGATCCTTGTTGTGAACTAAGTCAAATTAGTTATTTGGCTATGGGTGGTAGAAAGGGCTACTCTTTTTTTAACTTCTAATTTTTAATTTTTTCAGAGCCAAGAGGTGGGAAGAATGGCCATGATCTAGTAAAAAGAGACCTGCAAGAAGCAGAAAATACTTAGAGAACATTTTAATATATATTTCCATATATATATTTAATGTTAAGAAAAATAAAACTAATTCAAGCCATGCCCTGTGTGTGTGGGGGGGCGGGGGGGGGGAGTTACAAAGAAAAATTTAAAGTGAGACCTCTGCTGGTCTGGTCTCAACTTAAGAACCACAGTCAACTTGTTACTTTTATTTTGGAAGAAAAGATGTAAAAGTTTCTTCAATCATAGAAGGCAAGTGTACCCACTTATAAAAACAGAATGGCAGGAAGAGAGTAGGAAAGGAAAGACAAAGGTAAAGGGCAGCATGGGAAAGGAATTTTCAAAAATAAAATTAACAAGATGAGTGCTCCAGAAGGGGGTTGTGAAAAGGACATGGACCGAAGTCTGTTAGTCAAGTAATGATTCAACTTTTAAATTATTCTCTTGTTCTTTTTGTTGAGTGTTTTCTTTGTTCAAGTCTAAGTTTTGAAAATGCTGACCCTTTAACAAGAGCCAACAGGAAATACAGGATCCCTTCCCTCCGCGGCCTGCCTCGGCTGAAGCCACCACCACCTCTGCGGCTGGATGCTGGAAGAGCCCCCGTGGGTGGACTCAGGGCGACAGGGCGGCCTCCTTCGGTGGTTGCTGGGCTTGCGGACGCTGCGGTATCTTTTGGCTTTCCTCATCTCTACAATGTTTTTCAACTATTTTGCGTACATGGCTCAGTGCACTCCCTCTTTGCCTTTACAGTTCTCCACTTGATATGGGGGTGTAATAACAACTTCTTCCATGACTACGATGTGTTTTTTTTCTTGCCACTTACATTCTTTAATGGTCTTGTGAAAGGTCTGGAAGAGCTGCGGGCCCTCCAGGGAGACCCAGCGCTGATTGCACAGGCCTGGCTCAGCTTCTCCTTCTGCGTCCGCGCTTTGCTGGCAAGCTTACTAACATTGAGTGAAGCTGGGGGAGGAGGGGCTTCTGTTCGGTCATTAATTATTTCCACTTCTGAAACATACTGTAAGTTTATAAGCAGGGTGTCTGCATGGTTGGGCTTTCCACTGGAAGAGGGACATTTTAAAGCCAGCATTTTGGACTGGCAGTCGAAGGCTACCACCTCGCCCTGTAGCCGCTGCTCCTGGCACGTCCCGCAGGGCATCTGGCTCCCCACGCTGCAGGACTCGCCCGCAGGAGCCGCGTCTTGGGAGAGCAGCCGAGGCGGCAGCGGTGGCAGCAGTAGCAGGCGAAAAAAGACACATTCATTTTAATTGCACTTTTCACATAGACTCTACACAACTATTTCCCCTTCACATGTTCGTTCATTCATTCATTTATTTACTCAGAAGTTGCATTTCCATTTTAAAATTCTACTCTATTTCCAACTCTGGAGACTAAAATCAATCGAACCTTGTTACTAGGCAGGGGTTCAGGAGGCTAAGAGAGCTGGAGGAACTGTTGGGGCGAGGAGGCTAGAACCTGGTGAGAACAGCAGGTAGAGCAGAAAGAAGGCTGTGCATGCAGAGTGAAAAACGGGGTATTTCAGATCATTTGCCTATATGGTAGCTAAAGATTTTTAAATCAGTGTTAATTTGAAAATCAAAGGTACCATTCTCAGGCCCATTTGGACCCATTGTCCAGCTTATACTGTGGCCAGGCAGAGGTTCAGAGAAAGATAAGATGTAGCTCGAGTTGTAGAGACTATGAATGTTTAAGGATACAGGAAAAGAACAAAACAAGGGTGAGGGAAAGGAACCAGGGCTTATGCTAGGTTTACATAGAACACCAATATGACCCCCTGGCCTATTAGGGTGAATGGGGCCTGTACCTCCCATGTGGGCAGAGGCCATACAGTTTGCAACTGTCAGCTTTTTAGCCTGTTAGTGGGCAAGGTGGGTGACTGTACTCCTAATATCTAAAGTGGCTGGCAGTGAAAGATGAGACCTCAGGAGGGAGGAGGACAATGTACCAAGATGGTGCAACCAAACCAAAAGGCAACCCTTAGAGTAAGGTAGAGCAGAGACTGAGAGACCCAGAGTGTCAAGAATGCATCTTTTTCAAAACCTGGGGTTGTGGCGCAAAAGTGGCCAAGGTGTATAGCCTGGCATGTGGGAATGGGAAGGATTAAACCCAAGAGTGGGACAACCCAAGAGAGATACTTACCTGTAAGGATGGGGATACAGAGAAGGGAAGACAAGTGAGGCCAAATTGTGGTGAATGTTAAAGCCGGTACCAGGCAAAGATGGTCTGAAGCTGTCAGAGGGTCAAATGGCAGCTCAATGATCTGGTCAGGAGAAAGAAGGTCTGGCTGCCCAACATGGCAACTGGAAGCCTTCTCTGAGTCATGAGCACCAGAGGTAATGTTCAAGAGTGACCAAGATCATGCAGACCACCTGAGGCAAAGATGATAGCTTTTATTCAGGAAACATATGAGCTGCCAGGACTGACTCTCAAGAGCAGAGCAGAGCCAACCTGAGATTCCAGATAGTGGGCTTTATGAGACTCTTCAGTTGGGGGAAGGTGAGGAAGGGAACTGTTAAAAAAGGAGGGGGGAAGACTTCCAGCCAAGATACAACCACCTAGCTGCACTGCAAATTCTGGGGAAAGAAAGGCAAGACATTAAGAGTACACTGGGTCTTTTAGGGGAGAGCAATCTCCAATAGATTGTCAGTGGGAGGGTACAGTGGGGGGGACAGGGAATCGTGGATCTCCTTGCAGGCGGGTAGCCCGCCCCTCCCCCCAAATCTCCAAATAGCCACTGTGTCCGCTGCCGCTGCTGCCATATGCCTATCGATCCCTGTGTGTGGAAGCTTAAACTCCTCCACACACTTGCCAACTTACTGCTCTAAGCACCATGTGTTCAGTGACTCCTACCAATAACAGGGAATCCCTGATTCTCTCAGGAGTGGGTAGCCCACCCCTTCCCATATCCACAGAGCAGCTGTATGCAGATTGATCCCTGCATGTGGAAGTTTAGACAGCTCCGCCCACTTGCTCACTGACTGCTCCTGCCGCTGCACATTCAGCTAGCCCAGTCCCAGAGCTACTGCCACACAAGCTCAGACTGTGTCTCCCACTTGTGCCAGCTTAGGTTCTATCCCCCACCTGGCCATTTGCCATTGTCCTGTGGCAGGGGAGCACAGACTGCTTCCAGGTCCCAGTGTTCCCAGCCAGAGTTTAGGCTGCTTCAGTTCTTGGTACCTCAGTGTCTCTCCTAGCTGAAATGCAGGCAGCTTTTGTGCATTACCACTTGAGAATTCAGGCAACTTTGGTGACCCTGCCAGGCAGTAGGTAGGTGGCTTTGGCAAGTGACAGCCAAAGCCCAGACTGCATGGAGAACTTATTTAACAACATAATTGAAGAAAATTCCCCGGTCTTCTAAAAGAAAGGCCCATCAAAATACAAGAAGCCAACAGAACTCCAAACAGACTGGACCACAGGAGAAACTCTCCAAGACATACTGTCATTAAGACTCTAAACATTGACACCAAAGAGAAAGTCCTAAAAGCAGCTGGGGAAAAACAGCACACCACTTTCAAAGGTAACTCCATAAGAATTACTTCAGATTTCTCAATGGAAATCCTGAAAACTACAAGGGCCTAGAAAGAAATACTGCAAAGTCTAAGAACCTAGGGCTTCCAACCCAAAGTACTGTACGCTGCCAGCAAAAGTGTCCCTCATAACAGATGGTGAAAGAAAAACTTTCCATGACAAAACTCAGCCTTACAATTATATGAACACAAAACCAAACCTACAGACTATTTCAGGAAATTCTACACAGAGAAGAAACAAATAATCAAACTCAAATGCCTACAAGAAGCAGATCACAAAAACCAAACTCAGGGTATGCACAAAAACTTCAAAGTCCATGAAAACACCAACATACCTCTACCATAACAATATGGCAAGGATCAAGTCAAATCTCACAACCATTACCCTAAATATTAATGGTTTTAATTCACCCACCAAGAGACACAAAATAACAGGATGGATCAAAAAATTAGACCCCTCAAATTGTTGCCTTCAAGAAACCCACCTCACCACTGAAGACAGACACCTCCTCAGGGTGAAAGGTTGGAAAACAATATTCTTAGCAAATGGGAATAAGAAATAGGCAGGTGTAGCTATATTCATATCATATAAAATAGACTTCAAAACAAAAATTAACAAAAAGGGCAAAGATGGGCACTTCCTACTTATCAAGGGAATGATCCATCAGGAGGATATTACAATCATCAATCTGTATGCACCAAACACAAGGGCACCACAGTTCATAAACCAAAACCTACTTGACAATAAAACAGAAATAACCATCAATACAATCATAGCTGGGGACTTCAATACACTGTTATCAGTAATAGACAGATCATCCAAACAGAAACTCAACAGGGAAGTAAGAGAGCTCAACAAAACCAGAGATCACTTAGACCTAATGGACATCTACAGAACTTTCCATCCCAAATCCACAGACTACACATTCTTCTCAGCAGCCCATGGAACATTCTATAAAATAGACCGTATACTGGGTCACAAAGACTGCCTCCACATATTTAGAAAAATTGACATAATTCCCTGCGTTATATCAGATCACAATGCTACATTGCTAGAAATCAACAACAAAAGAACCACCAAGAATCCCAATGGCACCTGGAAACTGAACAACACACTTTTAAACAATAAGTGGATAGTGGATGAAATAAAAAATGAAGTTGCACAATTTCTAGAATTGAATGACAATAAGAACACATTGTACCAAAACTTATGGGACACAATGAAGGTGGTCCTCAAGGGAAAATCATAGCACTCAATGCCTTCATAAAAAAGATAGAAATATCCCAAATCCATAACCTAACCGTCAACCTAAAGGCACTGGAAAAACAAGAAACATCCAACCAAAAGAGCTCCAGAAGAAAGAAATAATTAAAATCAGAGCAGAAATTAATGAATTGGAAACCAAGGAAAAATTAAGACAATTGACAAAACAAAGAGCTGGTTCTTTGAAAAAATAAACAAGATTGACAAACCCCTGGCCAACTTGATCAAGCAAAAAAGGAGAAACTTCAAGTTAACAAAATTCAAAATGAAAAAGGATAGATCACAACAGACATAAGTGAAATTGGGAGAATCCACAGGACATATTTCAAAAACCTCTACTCCACAAAACTGGATAATGTGGAGGAGATGGATAAATTCCTGGACACATACCATCTATCAAAGCTAAACTCAGAGAAGACCAATCACCTCAATGAACCCATAACACTCATTGAGATTGAAAAGTAATCAAAAACCTCCCCCCAAAAAAGAGTCCAGGACCAGATGACTTCTCAGTTGAATTCTATGAAACCTTCATGGAAGAACTCAAACCAATCTTCCTCAAACTGTGCCACACAATCGAACACTGAAAGTTACTCAAATTCTTTTATGAAGCTATTATCACCCTAATTCCAAAACCAGGCAGAGATGCCACAAGAAAAGAAAACTACCAGCCTATTTCCCTGATGAACTTAGATGCAAAGATCCTGAACAAAAAACTTGCAAACTGAACCCAACAATACATCAAAAGCATTATCTCAATTAATGACTAGAAAATATACACTAAGACAAATTACATTTGTTTTGCTTTTTAATGTTTGTTCACGAGAGTAGACAGTGAGTTCAGGGCCCGCTTCATTCTGATTATCATGGTGCTCACAAGACAGAGAAGGGTATCAGCTAGCTCTTCATTTTTGTTAAGAAGACCTTCCCTCTTATAGTTTATGCCTTCTGTGCGCAATTTTTTTTAGAATGCATGTATTTTATTTTAGTAATTACAACATGTTCAGATTAGAGATTTCCACTGTTTCTCTATGCTGCAGATTTAAAGTTTCCAAACTATTGAGTGAATTTATGGGAAAAAATTTAAAAGGGCTTTTTGTGTAGTCAGGTCCTACACAAGGTGTTTATTAAACACACTCATAAAGTAGATTCCTAGCAATGTTTTAGTATTTATCAGGTAACTAATCATTTCCTGTAGGAAGAGGAAAACCAAGGTTTTGATATACTACAGCTTGTGCAAAGTTATCTGAAAGTTGTATGCAAGTCTGCTTTCAAGGTTTGGGCTGGAGTTGGTGGGGCTAAGAACCTGGAGGAATTGTCTGCATTCTTCGGACAGAATCTGGGGCCAGGATCACATTCACATTGTGTCCTTGTGCTCCATACACAGTGCTGTTCATTGTTAACTGATGTTAACAAAATCCCTAGCAATAGAAACTTGAGATGCATATGCTAGATTTGTGTTAATGTGACTTACATCTCATTCTAACCATATTTCAAGGGATTTTTGTTTTGCTCTGTTCTGTTTTCTAGACTAAACATATAGTTAGAATAAATTAGAAAAAACAATCTAATGGTTAATTTTCCCATTTGTATTTTATTTTCTGAAAATTTTTTTCATAGCTATTTGTTTAAAAAGATTTAAAATTCATTGCAGTTTGCTCAGAAATAAAATAAATATATCTTATAAATGTTGAACTCCTTTCCTGGCTACTTTGTTCAATAAAGTCTAAATGTCCAAAAAAAAAACAGCATTATACACTTTGACCAAGTAGGATTCATCCCAGGAACACAGGGGTGGTTCAACATATGGAAATCTGTCAATGTAATACACCACATAAACAAGGTTAAACATAAAAACCACATGACCATTTTGATAGAGGCAGAAAAGGACTTTGACAAGATACAACATCACTTCATGATCAAAACATTTGAGAGAACTGGCATGGTTGGTTCATATCTTAACATAATAAAAGCAATATACAAAGCTCCAAAAGCCCAAATAATACTTAATGGAGGGAGACTGAAGGAATTCCCATTAAGATAAGGGACAAGACAGGGTTGTCCTCTCACCTCTGCTTTTCAGTATAGTACTGGAAGTCCTAGCTCAAGCAATAAGACAGGAGAAGGAAATAAAAGGGATACAATTTGAAAAGGAAGAAGTTAAGTTAGCTCTATTCACTGATGACATGATTGTATATGTAAGACACCCAAGAGACTGCATCCCCAAACTCCTGAAGGTGATTAACTCCTACAGCAAAGTAGCAGGATACAAAATCAATGCACAAAAATGAGTATCCTTTCTGTATGCAAGTTACAAAGATACAGAAAAAGAAATAAGGGTCATAGTCCCATTTTCAATAGAAAAAAACAAAAAAAAAAAAAACAAAAAAACTTTGGAATAATGTTAACCAAGGAAGTGAAAGAGCTATACAATGAAAACATAAAAACACCCAAAAAAGAAATTGAGGAGGACTTGAGAAAATGGAAAGACCTCCCATGCTCCTGGATAGGCAAAATTAACATTGTGAAGATGACAATCCTACCAAAAGCAATATACAGATTTAATGCAATTCCAATTAAAATCCCTACAGTGTTCTTCACAGAGATAGAAAAAATAAACTCAAATTTCATATGGAATGGCAGAAGGCCTCACATATCCAAACATATCCTCAGCAAAAGAAACACCTCTAGAGCTATCACCATACCTGATCTAAAGCTATATTACAAAGCCATAGTAATAAAAACAGCATGGTACTGGCATAAAAACAGGAGTATAAACCAAGGGAATAGACTTGAAAACCTGGACTTTGGGTCAAGCAACTATAGAAACTTGATATTCGACAATGGCCCAAACAACATAGGCTGAAAAAAGACAGCATCTTCAACAAATGGTGCTGGACAAACTGGATAACCATATGCAGGCAACTAAACCTTGATCCACACATTTCACCATGCACTACACTCAAATCCAAATGGATCAAAGACCTCCATATAAGACCAGAAACTCAAATACTACTGGATGAAAAATTAGGAAGTACTTTCCATGATATAGAAATGGAAAAAGACTTCCTGACCAAAACCTCAATAGCTCACGATCTTATACAGTCACTCAACCAATGGGATCACATGAAGTTGAAGAGTTTCTTTACAGACAAGCATACAATAAGCAAAGCCAATAGATTACCCACAGAATGTGAGAAAATACTTGCAGGTTAGCCAACTGATAAAGGCCTAATCTCTAGCATCTACAAAGAACTCAAAAATCTAAACAGTAAGAAGTCAAATACCCCACTCACAAAATGGGGCAAAGAGTTGAATAGGAAGTTCACAGAGGAAGAAATACAAATGGCAAACACACACTTAAGAAAATGTTCCTCATCCGTAATCATCAGAGAAATGCAAATTAAAACAACTATGAGATTCCACCTTACCCCAGTAAGAATAGCAAACATCAAAAAATCAAATGAAAATAAATGCTGGCAAGGATGTGGAGAAGTAGGAACACTCGTCCACTGTTGGTGGCAATGTAGGATGGAAAGCAATAATGGAGACTCCTGAAAAGCTGACTATAGAGACACCAACAGACCCAGTTATTCCCTCACTGGACATCTACCCTAAAATCTTCAAACCACAGGCCAGAGAGATTTGCTCAACCATGTTTGTAGCGGCTCAATTCATAATAGCTAATGCTGGAATCAATCCAGATGTCCATCACTAGAAGAATGGATAACTAATATGTGGTATACCTACACAATGGAATTCTATACAGAGTAAAAAAAAAAATGACACAATGAAATTTGAGGAAAAATGGGTGAATCTGGAACAGATCATTGTCAGTGAACTTATCCAATCACAGAAAGAAAAAAAAAAAATTGCCACATAGTCTCACTCATCTACAGCACCTAACCTGAATTTACCCAAGATACCTTACATACCCAGCAAGCATGTCTTGGAGTAGACATTAGGATAGATCAGGAGGGAGGGGAGGGCATCAAAGTGGTGGGAAACACAAATCTAGACCCAAAGAGAAATTATACCATAAAATTCTACTTCCTAAAAGGCAGATCAACTTGCTGAACCTTCACCAGGCCCTTATAGGGAACACCTGAACCAGAAGAAACTTGAGAGTGTAGGATCAAGGCTAACCTTAATCTTCTACATCTTCCCTCCTTCCCTCCCTCTCCCTCTCCCTCTCTCTCTCTTTGTTCTCTCTAACACTTGTATATCACTTATCTTTTTCCTCATTTTTGTAGTGGGCAGTGACCTGTAATTCCCAGTACCAGCATGGGGCAATCATCCACAATGGGCTTTTGATTAAAAAGACCTACAAGGTTTCCTAAAAGATAGACATTTCTGTTAGAGTACTTGATGACCCACCAAATGTTAGTGGTAAGACCCTACTGCTGAAGACATCTTGTGTGGTTGACATATAAAATGGAATGGCATGGCTAGAAGGTGGAAAAGAGTCAGTCTTCAGACAGTCAGCGTGTCTAGTGCCAGAAGGTGCTAAATGGACAACTGGGGAAAATGACCAATATCTGTCCAAGCAACTCATGGTCTAACCTACTTAGCAATAAATAACCTGGTGTGATGCTCACACAAGTGCAATTGTGGCACACAGCCATGGTGGGGAACCAACTGCTCTTGATTTGGCTAACTGATCCCCTTAGTAGTATGGGACCCATAGCTGGAGCTGGGAAACAAGTCAGAACCATATCCAAACATAAGCTCACTCTCCAATATCAAGCTACCAGCAATCATCAGTAACAAGAGGCCCTATACCTATTAAATTCTCTATAAAAAAGTAAGGGTTATCTCATTGATCCTGGTGTACTGATCTCAATGATTTCTTTCTGTCTGGAGCTTTATGGGTTGGATTCTTCTTGTTTTTCCCAGTGTCTTTAGGTGGATGTTAGGTTATTAATTTGGGATCTCTCTGTCTTTGCCTTTCCTGCTGGCCTGAGTCTGAGCTTGGGGGCAGTGGCAAGTGGAATGGCACTTGTACATGGAGCTACACTAGCCTATTGTTCTAGGTCCACCTAGCCGGTTGTTTGTGCAGGAGGAACCTGGGTCTATGACTGGCTGGCATGGCTGTTTGTGGTCTGGTGGGCTACCTGCGAGCATGGGAATCAGTGGATTCCCTACTTTGCTCCTCTGCACCCTCCCACTGGTGGTCTACAAGAATGTGCAAACCTCTAAAAAACCAATGAACCCTAAATGTCTTGCCTTTCTTTCCCATGAGGTGAGGCATGGTTAGGTGGATGCCATCTTGACTGGCAGTGTTTGTGATTTTTTAATTATTGCCATCCTTACTGGAGTAAGGTGGAATCTCATAATTGTTTTTATTTATATTTCCCCACTGGCTGAGGATGTTGAACATTTTCTTATGTGCATTTTAGCCATTTGTATTTCTTCCTTTCAGATCTCTCTATTCAGTTCTCTACCCCATTTTTAGAATAGATATTTTTATTGCTTAGTTTTTTTTAAATTTTTTTGTAGATTGTAGATATTAGGCCTCTGTCAGTGGTATAGCTGTAGAAAATTTTCTTCCATTCTGAGGGTAGTGTCATGGCTTTGGTTATGGTATGTTTATCTGTGCAAAAGCTTTTTAGCATCATGAGATCACACTGACTGAGTGATTGTTTAATTTCCTGGGCATATTCAGGAATCTTTCTCCACTCCTATGTAATGGAGAGTTCCCCTTATTTTTTTCCAGATGTTTAAGAGTTTGAAGTTTTATATTGAAGTCTTTAATCCAGTTGGATTCTATTTTTGTGCATGGTGAGAGGAGTGTGTCTAGTTTCATTTGTCTACATGTGGATATTCAATTTGTTCATCACCTATCATTGTATTTTCTCTAGTGTACATTGTTGGCTCCTTTGTCAAAGATCAAGTAGCTGTTGTGACTTTACCTAAGAGCCAGGTCTTCAATTCTGTTTCATTGGTCAATATATTTTCATACCAATACCAAGCTTTTTTTGTTACTCTGTCTCTGTAATATAGCTTGAGATTGGGTATGCTGATGTCTCCAGAGGTGTTACTTTTGCTGAGAATATATCTGACGCCTTCTGCCATTCCATATAAATTTTGAGATTATTTTTCTATCATTGTGAAATATGATGCTGGGTTTTATGATTGGAATTGCATTGAATCTGTTTATTGTTTTTGGTAGGATTGCATTTTCACAATATCAATTCTATCTATCTAAGAACATGGAAGGTCTTTCCATCTTCTAATGTCCTGCTCAGTTTCTTTCTAAGTGTTTTTATGTTTTCAGTATATAGGTCACTCACCTCTTTGGTTTGTGTTATTCCAAGGTATTTAATTTTTTGTGGCTATTAAAAATGTGAAAGCCTTACTGATTTATTCCTCTGTATGTTTATCTTTTGGATAAAGAAAGTCTACATATTCTTTTGTGTGCTGATTTTTTTATCCTGCCACTTTACTGAAGAAATTTATTACTATTGTAGTTTTATCATTGAATATTTCAGGTCCCTTATGTTTAGAACCATGTCATCTGAAAATAGGGATAGTGTGACTTCTTCCTTTGTAATTTGTATCCCTTTTATACCTTTCTCCTACCTTATTGATTAGGCTAGGATATTTAGTACTATGTTGGAGAGCAAGGGTGGCAGTGAGCACCCCTGTTTTGTTTCTGATATTAATGGGAACTTCTTTCTTGAGTCGTTTCCCATTAAGCATGATTTGGGCTTTAAGTACTTTGTACATAGCCTTTATTATGTTGAGATATAAACACTCAATACCTAGTTTTTCCAGTTTCTGATCATGAACTGACATATTTTGTCAAAGGCCTACTCTGCTTCTAATGATATGATCATGTGGTTCTTGTGTTTAAGTTTATTTATGTGGTGTGTCATTTATTTCCATATGTTGGACCATCCCCCCATCCTTGGGATGAAGTCTGCTTGATGGTAATGGATAATACTTTTCATATGTTGTTGAATTTGGCCTGTGAAAATTTTTTCGGGATCTTTACATCCAAATTCATCAGGGATACAGGTCTGTAGATTCTTTCCTTGTATTCCTGTCTGATTTTGGTATTAGGGTGATGAAGCTTCAAAGAGGGAGTTAAGGAGTAAATAGTTCATGCTCTCCAATTGTGTGAAAGATCTTGATAAAGAATTGTATAAATTCTTCAATGATGGCTTTGTATAATTAGGCTGAGAATCCGTCAGGTCCTGCAGTTTTACTTTCATGGAGGTTTTTGATCACATTTCCAATCTCAGTGGAAGCAATAGATTTGCCTGTGAATATTATCTGCTATAGACTTAATTATAGTAGGTGGTATATGTCTAGAAAGTCATCCATTTTTCCAGATTATCCAATATTGAGGAGTAGAGGTTTCAGAAATATGTCTTAATGCTTCTTCAAATTTGATTAATGTCTGCTGCGACCTCCCCTTTTCAGTTCTAATTTTGGCAATTTGCAACTTCTCGTTTTTTATTGGATAAAATTGGTCAGGGGTTTATCTTATCTATTTTTTCAAAGAACCAGTTCTTAATTTTGCTAGTTTTCTTAGTTTTCAATTCATAATTTTTTTCTTTGATCTTGATTATTTCATTCTGTGTGGAACTCTTAGGGTTGGAGTTTTCTTATTTTTCTAATACCTTTAGGTGGATGATTAGGTTATTAATTTGAGTTTTCTCTGCATTTGTTATGAAGGCATTTAGTGCTACAATTTTTTCCCCTTATCACTGCCTTCATTATGTCCCAAAAGTTTAGGTATGTTGTATTTTCATTATCATTTAGTTCAAGAAATTTTACAATTTTTTTTTTCTTTTGAGAGAAAGAGATTGAGTTGGCACACCAGGTCCTCAGCCACTGAAATCAAACTCCAGATTTTTGTACCACCTAGTGGGCATGTGCAACCTTGCACTTGCCTCACTGTTGTGCATCAGGCTTACATGGGATTTGGAGAGTTGAACATAGGTCCTTAAGCTTCACAAGTAAGCACCTCAACCACAAAGCCGTCTCTCCAGCCCACAATTTCCTTTTCCTTCCATGACATATTCATTATTTCATTATTTCATTATTTAATAGCATGTTATTCAGTCTCCAGGAGATGGTGCAATTTCTGTTGTTTCTCTTATTGTAACTTTCTAGCTTTAAAGCACTGTGATCTGATATGATGCAGGAAGTTAGGTCAACTTTCCTGAATTTATGGAGACATGCTTTGGGCCCTATTATATAATCTACTTTGGAGATGATTCTGTGGGCTACTGGAAAGAATTTGTATTCTGTAGAATTAGGGTAGAATGTTCTGTGGATGTATGTTAGGTCTAATTTATCTATGGTGTTTTTAAGATCTATTATTTCCCTTTTTAAAAAAACTTTTATTTATTTATTTGAGAGCTACAGAGAGAGAGAGAGAGAGAGAGAGAGACAGAGAGAAAATGACAGAGAATGTGATACCAGGGCCTGCAGCCACTGCAAATGAACTCCAGATGCATGCACCCCCACACACCTTGTGCATCTGGATAATGTGAGTCCTGGGGAAATCGAGCTTTGAACCAGGGTCCTTAGGCTTCAGAGGCAAGCGCTTAACTGCTAAGCCATCTCTCCAGCCCTATTGTTTCCCTTTTGATTTTCTGCTTGGATGATCTGCCTAATGATGAAAGTAGGGTACTGATGTTCCCTATTATGATGGTACTGGGATCTATTTCTTATTGTTTGTCCAGTAGGCTTTGCTTTATGAAATGGGGTGCACCTGTGTTTGGTGAATATAGCTTTATGATCATGATGTCCTCTTGTTGGTTCATTCCCTTGATGAGCAAAAATTGCCTTCTTTGTCCTTTTTTAACTTACTTTTTGTTTGATGTCCATTTTGTGAGTTATTAGTATGGCCACACTCATTTATTTCCATTTGCTCAGAAATTATTTTCAATGCTTTCTTCCTGAGGAAGTGTCCATCTTTAATGGTGAGGTGGATTTCTTGAAGGGCCCATTTTTCTGATCTACCTTGTTAACTTGTTTCTTTCTCTGGGTAAGTTTAGTCCATTAATATTTAAAGTTATAACCATGAGGTTTTATTTAATCCCTTCCATGCTAGAGTGTTTATTGGTTTTTGAAGGTTTTCATGCCTGCTCTAATTTTGGTTACCATGTTTGTTCTCTTGTAGTCTCTTAAGGTTCGTTGCTCAACTCCTCTGTGTGGAATATTTCTTAAAGAATTCCATATAATTACACAGCTGAATTTTGTCATGGAATGTTTTCCTTTCTCCATCTGTGATGAGGGATACCTTCACTGGGTACAGTAGTTTGGCTTGTAACTCATAGGTTTTTAAGGCTTTGAAATACTCCATTCCAAACTCTCCAGGCATTCATGGTTTCCATTGAAAAATCTGAGGTAACTATGATGAGATTGCCTTTGTGCATAATGAGTTGTTTCTTTCTTGCAGGTTTTATCAGTATTTCTTTTCATTTAAGTATGATGCGTCTTGGAGAATTTCTTCTTTGGATCATTCTGTTTGGTCTTTTTTGAACTTCTTATATCTGCATGGGCCACTCTTTTGTGAGACTGAGAAAATTTTCTTCAATAATTTTGTTGAATATTTTCACTATGCTTTCGGCCTGGATTTATTCCTCTTCTGATATACCCATGATCCAGATGTTTGGGTGTTTTAGGATATCCCACAGTTTCCTCACATTTCATTCACATAATTTTTTGAACTTACCAAAGTTTTTGACTGTCAAAGAACTTCTTCCGTCTTTTCTTCTTTATCAGACATTCTGCCCTCCACCTGATTAACTCTGTGAGAGGTTCTATAAGAGGATTTTAATAGCTCTATTTGATTTTTCTGCTTTGTTTTGCTGCATTGTGCCCATTTCTTTTGATATCCAATTTCAGGTCAAAGTTTGATTTTCTTTCTTTTTTTTTTTTGTTTGTTTGTTTGTTTTTAATTTTTATTAACATTTTCCATGATTATAATATATATCCCATGTTAATTCCCACCTTCCCCACCCCCACATTTTCCCATTTCAAATTCCATTCTCCATCATATTACCTCCCCATTACAATCATTGTAATTACATATGTACAATATCAACCTATTAAGTATCCTCCTCCCTTCCTTTCTCTACCCTTTATGTCTGTCTCCTTTTTACGTTACTGGCCTCTGCAACTAAGGATTTTCATTCTCACCCAGAAGCCCAATCATCTGTAGCTAATATCCACATATGAGAGAGAATATGTGGCACTTGGCTTTCTGGGCCTAGGTTACCTCACTTAGAATAATCTCTTCCAGGTCCATCCATTTTTCTGCAAATTTCATAACTTCATTTTTCTTAACCGCTGAGTAGAACTTCATTGTATAAATGTGCCACATCTTCATTATCCACTCATCTGTTGAGGGAAATCAAGGCTGGTTCCATTTCCCAGCTATTATACATTGAGCAGCAATAAACATGGTTGAGCATGTACTTCTAAGGAAATGAGATGAGTCCTTCGGATATATGCCTAGGAGTGCTATAGCTGGGTCATAGGTAGATCAATCTTTAGCTGTTTCAGGAACCTCCACACTGTTTTCCTCAATGGCTGGACCAGATTGCATTCCCACGAGCAGTGTAGAAGGGTTCCTTTTTTTCAACATCCCCGCCAACATTTATGATCATTTGTTTTCATGATGGTGGCCAATCTGACAGGAGTGAGATGAAATCTCAATGTAGTTTTAATCTGCATTTCCCTGATGACTAGTGACATAGAACATTTTTTTAGAAACTTATATGCCATTTGTATTTCTTCCATTGAGAACTCTCTCTTTAGCTCCATAGCCCATTTTATGATTGGCTTGTTTGATTCCTTATTATTTAACTTTTTGAGTTCTTTGTATATCCTACATATTAATCCTCTATCAGATATATACCTGCAAAGATTTTTTTCCCATTCTGTAGGTTGCCTCTTTGCTTTTTTCACTGTGTCCTTTGCAGTGCAAAATCTTTGTAATTTCATGAGGTCCAGGAGATTAATCTGTGGTTTTATCGCCTGAGCAATTGGGGTTGTATTCAGAAAGTCTCTGCCAAGACCAATATGTTGAAGGGTTTCCCCTACTTTTTCCTCTAGCAGTTTCAGAGTTTCAGGTCTGATGTTATGGTCTTTGATCTATTTGGACTTAATTCTTGTGCATGGCGAGAGAGAAGAATCTATTTTCATCCTTCTGCAGATATATATCCAGTTTTCACAACACCATTTGCTGAAGAGGCTGTCTTTTCTCCAATGAGTATTATGGCATTTTTATCGAGTATCAGGTGGCTATAGCTACTTGGGCTTACATCTGGGTCCTCTATTCTCTTCCACTGATCTACATATCTGTTTTTGTGCCAGTACCATGCTGTTTTTGTTACTATGGCTCTGTAGTATAGGTTAAAATCAGGTATGGTGATACCACCAACCTCATTTTTGTTGCTCAGTATTATTTTAGATATTTGAGTTTTTTTGTGATTCCAAATGAATTTTTGGATTGTTTTTTTCTATTTCCATGAAGAAAGCCTTTGGAACTTTGATAGGGATTGCATTAAATATGTAGATTGCTTTAGGTAAGATTGCCATTTTCACAATATTGATTCTTCCAATCCACGAACAAGGGATGTTTCTCCACTTTCTAGTGTCTTCTGCAATTTCTCGCTTGAGTGTTTTAAAGTTCTCATTGTAGAGATTCTTTACTTCCTTGGTTAGGTTTATTGCAAGGTACTTTATTTATTTATTTATTTATTTTTGATGCAATTGTGAATGGGAGTGATTCTCTGATTTCATCCTCTGTGTGTTTGTTGTTAGCATATATGAAGGCTACTGATTTCTGTGTATTTATTTTGTATCCTGCTACATTGCTATAAGTGGTTATCAGTTCTAACAGTTTGCTGGTAGAGTCTTTAGGGTCCTTTATGTATAGAATCATGTCATCTGCAAATAATGATAACTTGATCTCTTCCTTTCCAATTTGTATTCATTTTATGTGTGTCTCTTGCCTTATTGCTTGGCAAAGAGTTCCAAAACTATATTAAATAAAAGTGTGGACAGTGGACACCCTTGTCTTGTTCCTGATTTTAGTGGAAAAGCTTCCAGTTTTTCCCCATTTAGTAATATGTTGGCTGTAGGCTTGTCATAAATAGCCTTTATTATATTGAGATATGTTCCTTCTATTCCAAGTCTCTGTAGGACTTTTCTCATGAAGGGATGTTGGATTTTGTCAAATGCTTTCTCTGCGTCTAATGAGATGATCATGTGATTTTTGTCTTTCAACCCATTTATGTAATGTATGACATTTATAGATTTGCGTATATTGAACCATCCCTGCATCTCTGGGATAAAGCCTACTTGGTCAGGGTGAATGATCTTTCTGATATATTCTTGTATTCTGTTTGCCAATATTTTGTTGAGAATTTTTGCATCTATGTTCATGAGGGAGATTGGTCTGTAATTTTCTTTTTTTGTTCTATCTTTGCCTGGTTTTGGTATCAGGGTGATGCTGACCTCATAGAAGGAGTTTGGTAGAATTCCTTCTTTTTCTATTTCCTGGAAAAGCTTAAGAAGCAATGGTGTTAGCTCTTATTTAAAAGTCTGGTAAAATTCAGCAGTGAATTCATCTGGGCCTGGGCTTTTTTTAGTGGGGAGATTATTGATAACTGTTTGGATCTCCATGTTTGTTATAGGTCTATTTAAGTAATTAATCTCATTTTGATTTAATTTAGGTAGGTCATATAGATCAAGGAAATCATCCATTTCTTTCAGATTTTCATACTTTGTGGAGTATATGCTTTTATACTATGTCCCCATGATTTTTTGAATTTCTCTGGAATCTGTTGTGATGTTACCTTGTTCATCCCTGATTATATTAATTTGTGTCTCTTCTCTCTTTCTTTTGGTCAGATTTGCTAAGGGATTATCAATCTTGTTTATCCTTTCAAAGAACCAACTCTTTGTTTCATTAATTCTTTGGATTGTTCTTTTTGTTTCTATTTCATTAATTTCTGACCTAATCTTTATTATTTCTTCCTGTCTACTGATTTTTGGTTTGCCTTGTTCTTCTTTTTCCAAGGCTTTAAGGCAAAGCATTAGGTCGTTTACTTGCGACCTTTCTAATTTCTTAATATAGGCACTTAAGGCTATAAATTTACCTCTTAGAACTGCCTTCATTGTGTCCCAGAGATTTTGGTATGTTGTGTTCTCATTATTATTTGACTCTATAAAATTTTCGATTTCCTTTTTGATTTCTTCATTGAACCATTCATCATTTAGTAGTGTATTGTTTAGTTTTCATGATTTTGTGTATGCTCTATAGCCTTTCTTGCTACTGATTTGTAGTTTAATTCCATTGTGGTCAGATAGGATGCAAGGAATTATTTCAATTTTCCTGAATTTGTTAAGATTTGCTTGTGTCCTAATATATGGTCTATTTTAGAGAATGTTCCATGTGGTGCTGAAAAGAATGTATATTCTGCAGCCTTTGGATGAAATGTCCTGTATATATCTGTTAAGTCCATTCCTTCTATGACCTCATTTAGTCCAGATGCCTCTCTGTTTATTTTTTCCCGAGATGACCTGTCAATTGATGAGAGTGGGGTGTTAAAGTCACCCACCTCCACTGTGTTTGGTGTTATCTGTGACCTTAGTTCTAATAGTTTTTGTTTGATGAATTTGGGAGCCCCCATGTTAGGTGCATATATGTTTAGGATAGTAATGTCCTCCTGTTGGAGTGTGCCCTTAATCAATATAAAGTGACCTTCCTTATCTTTCTTGACTAACGTTGGACTAAAGTCTACCCTGTCTGATATTAGGATAGCAACCCCTGCTTGTTTTCTAGGCCCATTTGCTTGAAGCACCGTTTTCCAACCTATCACCCTAAGATAATGTCTATCCTTTGTAGAAAGGTGAGTTTCTTGGAGACAACAAATTGTAGGATCCTGCTTTTTAACCCAGTCTGTGAATCTATGTCTTTTTGTTGGGGCATTGAGGCCGTTGATATTAAGAGATATTATTGAAAGGTGTGTATTTATGTTTGCCTTTTTTTTTTTTTCTGGTTCTGGTTCTACCTGTGCTCTCTTCTGTTAACTAGTATTTGAGTATTGCTTGTTTTTTCTAGGTTCCTTATATGTGTGCTTTTCCTTTTCTTCAACATGGAGGTACTATCAAGTATTTTCTGTAGAGCTGGTTTTGTCTTCAAATACTCCTTTAGCCTGCTTTTGTCATGGAATGTCTTTATTTCTCTGTCTATTTGACTGGATAACTTTGCAGGATAAAGTAACCTTGGTTGACAGTTGTTATCTTTCAGTACTTGGCATATATCACCCCAAGCCCTTCTGGCTTTAAAAGTTTGTGTTGAATAATCCTGATGGGCTTACTTTTGTAGGTAACTTGATTTTTCTCTCTAACTGCTTTCAATATTTTTTCTTTTGTGTGTGTGTTTGGAAGTTTGATTATAATATGGTGAGGAGAGGTTCTTTCTAGGTTTTGTCTGGCTGGGGTTCTAAAGGCTTCCTGTATCTGCATTGGCACCTCTTTCCCAATTTGGGGGAAATTTTCTTCTATGATTTTGTTGAAGTCACCTACTATGCCTTTTGAGTGAAATTCTTCTCCTTCTACTATGCCCTGAATTCTAATATTTGATCTTTTCATAGTGTCCCGAATATCTTGAAATTCCCACTCATACTTTTCTATAAGTTTGTCTTTCTCTTTGTTGGCCTGTATTAGATCTGCCACCTGGTCTTCTAGCTTAGATATTCTGTCCTCTCCTTCATCCATTCTATTGGATTTCTACAGAGTTTTTTATTTCATTAACTGTGTTCTTCATTGCTAGTAATTCTGACTGGTTTTTCTTTATTATTTCTATTTCCTTATTTATGTCTTGTATTGCCTTTTTTATTTCATGAAATTGGTGGCCTGCATCTTCTTTGATTCCTTTGATTTCCTCTTTACGTTCCTCTTTGACTCCTTTGATTTGTTCTCTGACTTCTTTGAACATATTTACAATCATTCTTTCGAAATCTTTTTTAGGCATTTCCTCTAACTCGTTCTCACTGGAGGTCATTTGTGATGCATTAATATTTTTAGGTGGATTTATATTGTCTTGCTTTTTAGTGTTTCTTGTGTTATAATGTATATATTTTTGCATCTTGGATTAAGTTAATGCTTGGATTTTCTAGCTAGCTGGGTATTCTTAGCTGTATCAATTGATTTGATGTTATATATTTTCAGGGTAGGAGTTTAAGGTGTTAGATGTGGCCCTTCAGACTCTGAGAGTATCTACAAAGTGCTTCTAGGGGTTGAGTTTCCCTGTTATGGGAGTATTCAAGTAGGCTGAGTGGAATAAAACACCAGTAGATTCTAAAAGTTAACTAAACACTATACCCATTCAGTCACAAACAGCCCCAAGTATGTATGCCCGAGTAGTTATTATAACAACCAGATCCTCTATCAACACAGAGGTTAAGATTTCTGGTCTGTTGACGGATCCCCGTCAGCTTGTGACCCAGTGAGACCCTTCCCTGGTACAAACCCAGTTACCTTGGATGATTTTGGTCTCAGTGACGTTGCTGCCTGGGTTGTTGGGCTGCTGTTCTGATTTCTGGAGCTGGGCACTGGCTTTTCCTCCGGGGCAAACCAAGCCTGGAAACTGTGGCCCTGCAGATCAGCACCCCCGCTGCTGGAACTGCTGCTGCTTCTAGGTCTGCTGTTGTTGCAACTCCTGAGTCTGCCTCTGCTGACGCTCCTGGGTCTGCTGCTGCTGGGGCTGCTGGTTCCGGTTCCGGAGCTGCCGATGTTGCTGCCGAACTCTGCTCCTGCTTGGGTCCCGCTGTCGGCTCAAGTTGGCGTGGCCGGGTCCTGGGACGCTGCTCTGTCCACGGGAACTGGGCTCAGGCAGTGGGGGAGGGGAGGGAGCCGCAGCTGCTCTGGTTCGCTTGCTGCTTCACGTGTTCTTCTACCTCATGGTCTGCTCCTCCGCTGCTCACTGCCGCTCTCCCTTCATGTTTCCTGAGTTGCGGAGAGTGCCGGTGTGAGGGGAAGCTCCCGCACCTGGCTTTTTCTGCGGCTGGAGCCGAGTCTGGCGGCTTTCTGGTGCGCCCCGCCACGGCAGCGTTTGGCGGATAGCCGGGGCCGCTTTTGCCAGCCTGTGCGGGCTCTGGATGCTCTTGATTTCTCCTACTTCTCCGCTGCCCCTTCAGTTTCCTATACACCTCCCTTTTTAGTAAAAGTGTGTATTTTGCTGAGGTTTTTTTGGTCTTTTTTTCCCCCAGGCTGCTTTGGCATGGTACCTATGCCACCATCTTAACCGGAATAGCAAAGTTTGATTTTCTTATTGCTTCCTGGAATTCAATCTTGCATTTGATCATGTTGAGATCCACTATTCATTGACTAACCTCCAATTTGTTCAACTTTTTTGAGGCCTCTCTGGTTTCCCTTAATTAAGTTTAGTGATGAAGGCTGTATGCATTTCACTTATGCAATAGTTTTTTTTTATGAAAATGATTTGCTTCCAGTTCAATGATTTCCTTGGTCTTTCTTGGTCATATAGCTTATTGTGCTTTTTGGGGGGATTAAATTGCTGTTGTTCCCTCTCTATTTTCATTGGAGGCTTCCACTGTGGGATGAGGCAATCTTGGTGGAGATCTCTTAGTTTATTGTTTGTCATTTTTTTGTTATTATTTGTTTCAGGGTTGGCATCTACCCATCTTGGGATAAAAGTCTTTTTTTTATTGAGGAAGCAAATATTTATTTGTCCTTGTAGGATCTTCAATGATTTTTATGTTTTAACTGGATTGTAGTGGGATTACAGTAGATGCACAAGTTGTAGAGGTTGCAAGTGTGCCAGTAGCTCTGCGCTGATGACTCTATGAGGCTGGCTTGGAGGTCTGGAATCTCTTCAACCCATGATCACAGTCTCATCTTGTGTGTGGGACTCAGGAGCAGTAGCTCTTTCTCCTTCTCCCCCACTGTACCTCAGCTGAACAGGTCAAAGAGGTGCACAGATATCCCCCTGGGCTTGCCAGATACTCCTGTTCTTCCCAACTTGGGCAGGAACAAGGTGCCAAAGAGGTAGATATGGCACCTGTTAGGCAATGTGGGCAGCAGAGAGAGGGGTAAGTGGTGGAGTCAGGCTCCATAGACAGACCTGACTGTAGCAGTGGCCTGTGAGGGGATGTCCCTCTGTGGAGGTGACTGGGCTAGGTATGTGAGAATGTGGAAGCAGCCAGAGGTGTGGCTTGACACTAATCAAAGGAGGTGGCTGAGGCCAGATGGGTTCACCTGTGTCTACCTGCCTCCAGCAAGAGGGCTTTCCCATATGGTCTCCTGTCCCCAATGAGCATTTCCCCAGCAGCTACCTGTTCCCAGCAAGCAGGCTTTCTCCATTAATTCTTTATTAAAGGTAGGATGGAATCCAAAAGTTGGGGTTCATAAACTATGGGGGACCCCTCCTGAAACCCAAATCATGCATCAACAGCACATGTGGGGATCAGGTGCTTCCCTACCCACCCCACCAGGGAGTCAGGCCTCCTTTTGCTACGTATGCAATGTAGGGTCCCAGCTTACCCACACCAGCAGCCAGAGTGCCCAAAGCTAAGAAACTGGGAGGTGGGGAACCAGGATCTCAGGCTTACTCATACAACACAAATGCATGCACTACTGCAGGGTAACTGAGTCTTGAAACTAGGATCTGGGAAACTAGGGCCCAGGGATCCCATAGTCCAGGCATGCTCACACTATAGGAGCACAGGGTCCAAGTAGGAGCACGGGGTCCAAGTAGCCCTACACCAGTGACAGGCAAGCTGGAAACCAAGGAACCAGGAGCTGGCAAGCCAGGAGCCCAGCCCTCTAAATATTTTATAATAAAAATAATATGTGTATTAGGTTTCTCTAGGGGAACAGAACCAAAAGAATTAATTATATTAAAAAGATAATTTCATGATGGAGTGATGGCTTAGCGTTAGTTATGGTGCTTGCCTATGAAGCTAAATGACCCAGGTTCAATTCCCCAGGAACCAGATAAGCCAAATACACAAGGTGGTCCATACAAATGGAGTTTGTTTTCAGTTACTGGAGGACCTGGTGCACCCATTCTCTTTATCTGCCTTTTTTTCTTTCTCCTCTCTCTCAAATAGAGAAAAGTAAATAATGTTTTAAAAATTAAAAGAGAATTTATTGGATTAGCTTACTGTAGTCCAGGAAGTCTACTGGCTTGAGAGCTAAGGGACCTGATAGTTGCTCAGTCCATGTGACTGGATGCCTCAGCAGTACTAATCCAGCACTGAAGGACTGGAGACTTATTGGAGAGCTGCTGGTCTTCAGTGTGAGGAAACTCAATTCCAATGCCCACGAAGGGTAGTAGAACAGCATAGATGCATGTGCAAGTGAAGGCACTCACAAGCAAATAGCACCAGCAGTCAGGCAGGAGGAAGGGGCCCTTTCATCTCAGGGCTTACTTAGACATAAAGCCTACCACCATGAGGGCCACCCACTCTGGGGGAAGGACTCACTTTGGCTGAAGGACTTCCTCTTTCCATTAATCCTTCCTGGAAGCAAACTTAGAAATCCAACCAGGGGGATGCCTGTGGATTTCTAATCAGATCAAGTTGCCAACATACCTTAATCATGATGATATGTAAAATATATTATTTTATTATAAAAATATAATCTAAAAACAATGAACAAATAGCAAATATTTTATGGAACAACATGTCCTGAAACATCCAACACAAAAATTACAAGTAAAAGACTAAAAACATGATAATTTCAAAACCACCTATAAATGTATTGTAATCCATATAGTGCCCATGAAATAATAAACTTATAATAATATAAATAACAATAAACAGGTCAACAGAATGGAATATATAGAATGCAATAATAGAACCACACAATATAATCAGTTGATCATTGACACAGAGCAAAGGAAATGCATTGTAGAAAGAATATTTTCAACAAAGGTTATTGAATAAGTATGTCTCAACAAAGAATGAAATCAAATAATGAAATAGTAAAATACAAAAAAAAATCCTACAAATTGACCTCACAAAGAAAAATAAATATATATGCTGAACACAAAATTATAATAGTGAAAAAAAAAGAGAAAAAAATAAGGGGAAGTCTAAATAACTTGGTTTGGTTGTAAGGTATTAGATATGACACTGAAGCATAGCACTTTTAAATAAACACTTATTAGTCAAATTTTTTTAAAAAGTTTAAAGATCTTTGAGACTGAAGAGATGGCTGAGAGGATAAAAATATTAGCCATACAAGCAGGAGGGCCAGAGAGGACCAGATCAGGCCTAATTTGCCCTGAGTTCAATTCAATAGCACCTCCCCTCACCCAAACTCCAGCTGAGTATAATTGTGAAAATTTAGTGTTTACTACAGTTTAGAAAACTTAGTTTCGTCAGTAAAATTAAAGGCATACCATCATAGAGCAACCATACTCCTGTGAATAAGGCTCTTTCCAGTGGGATACAGGTTAATGGTTCTAATACTGCTATGTCTTCACATTAGAACTCAACATCAAGCAAATGGATGACAAGACAATGGAGCTAAGCTCCTCACTATCACTGTACTCACAGATAAGAGAGGGAGAAGGGTATAATGCTTCATGAACTAATGGGCTAGTTAGAATGCTAGTATGAGCCCATGTTTAGCTTTATATTTTTACATGTTACATACAAATAGAAATATTTATAAATATGTGTAATATAAATGAGTTAGCACATACTTATATATTTCTTTGTGTCAGCCATCAGGTGCAAGCATGCTTCAGCAGCAATGGTCACACACATGCTTTAGTTTCTAGTATCATTATTCACCAAAAATGAGCTAGAATTGCTTGGAGAAATACCTGATCCTAGGATGCAGATGAGAAATATGCAAGAAAAAAAAGGGCCCCACAATAGCAGGGTCTATGAAAAAAAATTAGGGTAAGTAAACTTCAATAATTTATGACAGATGCATGTGGACAATTTGAACAACAAAAATAATAAGCAAAATTGTACAAATAAATGGAGGTGAACAAACAAACCTCAAGTGGTGGAGAATTCCAAGTTACACACACCATGGAGATGCTTTGTCCTCAAGGACATGGGGTCTGCTTCCCTCCTTCCATGCATGGCTGTATACAAGGAATTCTTTCTAAAGAGTTGAGGATGGAAAGGGAGCAAAAAGCAGCATTCCCATGGACAAGCACTGCTTGAGGAGGCTTTCAGGATCAGTGTGCACAGACATGGTGTGATGAGCATGAGGCTTCCTAGGGTCTTCTTGACCCAAATCCACAACATAATCTCAGAAAGCATCAAATAAATCCCAGTAGGGCATTTACAGAAGAATCTTACTAATTCTCAAAACTCTCATGGTCATCTAGTATAAAATCTAAAACACTCCCAGAACCAACTGTGGTTCATTGATTGTGGCAAATATCTAATAGTCATCCAAGATGTTAATAACCAGAGAAAAATGGATGTGAACAAAGGTTAGAACAGTATGTACTATCCTTAAACTTATTTTTATACAAATGTAAAAACCTTATATTAAAACATAACACATTTTAATGCTAGCACTTGGGAGGCAAAGGTAGGAGGATTGTCAGTTCAAGGCCAGCCTGAGTCTACATAGTGAGTTACAGGTCAGCCTGGGCAAGACCCTACCTGAACAAACAAACAAACAAACAAACAAAAAGACATCAACTTCATTTAATTTTTGACATTTTGGCACTTGGCATTGCCTGGAATTATATATAGGATTACCTTTCAGTAACAGAAGAATAAAAAATTCCCACATATTGGAGATGTGGTCAGGAATATGAACAACGTCCTCTTTAATACAATTTTAATCCAAGATTCTCCTAATGGGAGCAAATAGAATGAATGAGTCAGGAGAAAGCACATAGTATTGCCTGAATGTAGCATTTCTCTCTTTTTCTTTTCTCCTTCGTATCAGATTATGTTATAGTATCTTTTTCAGTGGATTCTATAAAAGGAAAAATATATTTTCTATGAACTCACAATCTGCCAATTTCTTTCTCTGTGTACTCCATGTACAAGCGTAAAAACCAGATCTGAGAAGTACCTTCACAAATTAGTGACATTTCAGTATACTGAGATGTGAAATCCTTGCCTTTGAGAGAGACTCTTAGCTGCCACCCAACATCTGCTCCTTCTCTCTTCCTTTCTACAGAGTAATCTTTATTTTATTCAGGATGGCCATGCACATAGTACAAAACCATCTCTCAGTCCCTCTTGGCAACTCATGTTCACAGTTCCAACCAATGAGATGTGAACAATGGGAGTTCTCTAAAGCAGGTTTCAGGGGGAAACGTGAGGCACATCTCCCATGCTGACTTCCCCTTCTCCTACCTAGAACATGCTTATAGGTCCACCAAGAGTGGGGAAGAGCAAGTGGACAGGAGGGCTTATAGGACTAAGCTATTACACAGTGCAATACTTAGTGGATAGCATCCTAAAAGACATTGTGAAGCCAGATGTTGGTTCAGAGTAGCCAACTTGAACTTCTGACTACATAAGCAGACACAGTTCTCATGAAGTCACTACTGGCGTTCACATCTTTTCACTGTGGAATACAGTCCCTGATAGATGGAGAAATGTTGCGTCTTTTCTCATGGCTCATGGAAGCATTTCAAGCTTCATGATGTCTGGAAAAGACAGATGTCCCTTTGCTGTCTCTCTGCCTATGATTGAAGCACCTTGGCTGAGGACTTTCAACAAAATCTCAGGGACATGTGGTTATATTTGGGGTTGGCATTTTATTTTCTGTTAATTCATTTTCTTTCTGAGTGGCTGGAAAAACTGAGAGTAAATATTGATTACCCAAGACAATGCTATTGGTACTGTTTCTCCTCAGAATCATCCTTGGCAGATAAATAATAAAGCTTCTTTTCTTAATGATCTTTCTAATCCGCATCAACTTTCTCTTCCATTCCCATAACTTTATCTCTGTTTTTATCCCTTGACAAAGAAAATGCCAGTGTCCAAAGGCTTATTGTAGAAGCACAATAAAGGCTCATAGAATAGGCTTCAAGGCTATGCAAGTTAATTAACAGCCAAGCATGTAGAGTGAAAGGATTTGCCTTTGCTTATCTCCTTCAAAAGAAAAATAAATAAATAAACAATTCAAGATAGTTTTTTTTTATTATTATCAATAAGTCTTAAGTAGAATAACTAATAAGAAAATAAATGGAAGCCTGAATGCAGGCATTGACCTTGTGTCCTTGCTGTCTGGTTTTAGGTTACTGAATATCAAGCCACTGTTATTTGAGAGGAGTGGAGTTAGTGGCCAGAGTGGGGAGTATAGTGTAATTATTTATTGCCCAATATAGAAAGAGGAGGCTTGTTGGGAGGAATGGATGCTAATGCAGCCCACTATGATTTTACAAGTCCTAAGTTAGAAATTATACAAAGCATTCATTATACAATCCCAGAAGTATTAGAAGACTAATTTTTAGCTCATTTATCACATATTAAGACAGACATCTTAACTATAAAGCCAATTTAAAGTCCAACAAAATCTAACAAGCTCTAAGCTCTTCAGATAGTGAGTCTACTGTATTTCCCCTCAGGAAATGCAAAGTCTCGTTCTTAATACCATATCCATTTATAGTCTTAGACAGCTTGCTGCATGCACAAAAGGAATTACTTGACCCGCACCATTATGGTATCTGAGGCAATGTGGCTTATCTTTATGAATAATCATAATTTGTAGAATTTGCCTGTAGTGTTTTTTTCACAGTTACAAGTGCTTCAAATCTGTTTTTTTTTTATTGCAAAACAGGTTGCAAGAGGTTTTTTTTCTTTTTTATTAATATGTTTAATTGACAGAGAAGCAGAGGACACACCTATACACACACCCATACACACACACACATGCACACACACACACGGCAGGTTGCAGGCTGTCACCATAGAGGCAGTCATTTATTTCTCTTATTACCTGGTCAGTGAGGAATCTTCAAATACCTTTTGTGATGTCCCTCCCCTCTCTTCTTCATGACGTGCATTGACTGTTGTTCTGTCAGGTGAAACCCTTTGTGATATGTAATGTTGATGATGTCTAAATCTTCCATCATCATCTTGCACTCAAGTTCCAGCACCTCATTGACCATTTTTGGAGTTAATCAGTCACCTCAAAACCGATATGTAAAAGTTTAGTCCTTGCCTTTCTCTACATCACCCCATGTCTGTGAATGACACCACTATTTTCAGTTACTCAGGCTTAAAAACTTCAAGTCTCCTTTGAATAAGATTAAAGTATAACCACCTTATTTCCTTCCAAATATATACCCTGTAGGTAGAAAAGCAGGTCTCTCTGTGTGAGATTTGTCAGCTATTTCTTCATAATTACTTTCATATGGCTTATACCCCCGTGAGCCCCAATAGCACCTCTTTATTCTAAATAAAGGTCACAGTGCCTTTTCCATAATGAAACAAAAATGAGGTCCTGGAGCTGGAGAGATGGCTTAACAGTTAAGGCCCTTGCCTTCAAAGCCAAAGGACATAGGTTCTATTTTCCAGGACCCACAAAAGCCAGGTGCACAAGGTGGTACATATGTCTGAAGTCCATGTATGGTGGCTGGAGGCCCTGGGGCACCTATTCTCATCCTCTCTCTCTCTCAAATAAATAAATAAAAATAATTTTTAAAAAAATGAGGACTTGGCTTTAGTGGGTAATGTGTTTGCCACAGAAACATGAGGAAATCCATTTGAAACCCCAACAACCACATTAAAGAAAAGCCAGGTGTAGTAGTGTGCACCTGTAATCCTAGTACTGGGGAGACAGAGATAAGACAACTGCCAGTACTTTCTGGCTTGCTGCACTATTCAAGTTAGTGAGCTCTTCATTGTAGATTTTTATACAGGTATATATTATATGTTTAACATATTTTCACTCCTACCCCAGCATCTTCCCTTCTCTGCTGGTCTCTCCCCCATTTGTCCCCCTAGACATTTTATTGGTACTTTCCTTTTATATATCTATACATGATTTTATGTAACTATGTAAAAATCTAGGAACAACAAATTACCAAAAACAAGATAGTTTCCTTCTGAGATTGGTCTAATTCACTTAATATGACTGATTACCTCCAGCTGTTCATTTTCTTACAAACAACATAATTTCATTCTTTATGCCTAGCCTTGTTTTTACTTTCCTTTTATGCACATGTATGTATGCTTGTGATATGTAAGCATGTGGCTATACATGCTTATAAGCATGTGGGTATATTCATATGTGAATGTATGTGCATGTTGACTGTCTTCCTTGCTGTACTCTGCTTGAACCCAGAGATCACTTATTCAGCCAAACTAGTTAGCCATCTTGCCCTGGAAGTCCCCTATCTCTGTGTACTGAGTACTGAGATTACAGGCCAACCTCCATGCCCACCTGGCGTTTGCATGGGCTCTGGGGTTCTGAACTCTGTTCTTTACTTTGTATGTCAGGTGCTTTGTCCATTGGACCATCTCCTCAGCCTCCTTTTTTAAAGTGTCTTTTTTATTGATTATTTATTTGCAAAGAGAAAGAGTAAAGAAAGAGAATGCATACACCAGGGCATTCTGTCACTGCAAAAAAAAAAAAAAATGCACCACTTTGTGCATCTGGCTTTAGATGGGTACTGGGGAATCACATCCAGGCTTTAACCACTGAGTAACCTTTCCAGCTCCTCTCCTTTTTTAATTTTTCTTTTTTAAGGTTTTGAAACAGGGTAACAGTCTGCTCAATCTAGTCTTGAACTCACCTTGAAACCTAGGTTATCCTTGAACTTGCAGTCCTCTTGCTTCAGCCTCCTGTGTAACTGGATTTCAGGCCTGCACTATCACGATCAGCTTAGCTTTACTATTAATTTCTCCCAGATCTGGGAAGAATTAACATTGTATTGTCCTGTAAACAGACCACCTCCTTTCCTGATTCTCACTCTCCATCTCTTTCTCAAGACTACTTTTCTGTCTTTCCAGTTCTATTCAAGTTGTTTCCCAATTCAGCACCCATATTTACCATGAACTTTTCTCTATTGAGTTGATAGTCTTTGTTCATCAAGCTTAGACTGATGATTTTGTGACTATGATTACAAAGAGAACAAAAATGAAATAGTAAAAAATTTTCCCTAACGCTCAATGACTCACCCATATAGAAACATCTAGTAACAAGTTAGGATTGAGTTAAGCTTGATATCTGCATCTGTTCTCTCATCCCAATGTTCTTTAAATTGCAACATATTGCCTTATCTATGTCTGCCTTAAATCCTCAAACTTTATGTTCTGTATTTCATAATATCACATATAAATTCACACTTCAATATGAATGTGAACATTAAGTTTTCCAATATGTTTATTCATAGGCTTATATATAAAAGTTTTGTGCATTTGCTATCATTTTATGTGGATTAGTTGTCTCCCTAAGTATACTCTGTATAATTCATAGGAAAACCACACCAGACTTTTTCCTCTGAGAACAACCATCTGAATCCACACGGTAACTATCAGTTTTTTGAACTGAGGCCACCTGTATCAATATGCCTTTTCTTTTTGTTCCAAGATATTCTAGCTCCAGACAGAGAGAAATCTCCACTGTTTATTTCAGGAAATTCCTAAAGACCAACATGACCAGATAAACATTCACACATCTAAGCAAACAGTTCCCTTCTTAAGACTTCACCTGGGCAAATAGCTGGTTTGACAAGCAGTAGTTTATCAAGTTCTATTTTGTCTCTTCGTGTGCCATCAGTTATAGTATTTGTGTAATCCCACTTAGTCTCTCCTATGAAAGAACCACTTTAAACTGTGAGAGTTCAGACTCCAATACACCATCAATTTCCTCCCTGATATCCTTTGTAAAATCGTTTTGTTATTGTTTTAATTTAAAATTCTGTCATGATGTTGTGCTGATTGGTTGGTTGGTCAGTTAGTCACTTGTTCAGATGGATGGGTGGATGGTTAGATGGTTGGTTGGTGTGCTGGGGCTTGAACACAGGATCTTATACATGCTAGGCACCTGCTGCACTACTGAGCTATGGTCCCAGCTGTTGACCTTGTTTTTAATTACTGTCTGGGGTCTGGATCATCCGTCATCCTCAACAGCATGATACAGGAATTTTGACTTCCTTGTACACCAATGCACTGATAATTTGGAGTGTTTCCAGATCTTTGTCTTATAAATTCAAAGAACAAAATCCATGTACCATAAGATAAGGTTCAGAAAGATTTTATTATATCTTAAAGCTGTAGGAGGATGAAGAAAAGGGAGCCTGAGCTTAGAATATAAGAGAAGGAAGCAAGGTGGAGCTCTTGCCCAGGGAGGAAGAGGAGCCCACCTTTGCTGTTATAAGCTTAATAACAGGCTTAGCTTTGCTCATCAGTAGGTTGTTCTCATGCACCTTTTGGAACTAAAGGCCAACAGTTCTCCCTTTCATTTTATATTCACAAGACTAGAGAATGTTAACTGACTGATGGTAGATTGAATTTTCTCTCACTTTCTTTTTTCTTGTACATATGCAGTTTTTTTTCTCTACAGAAGAGGCTTATCCTTGAATTCATAACTTCTTAATCCCTAATTTAACTTGCTATGGGATATGAAATTATTTGTCACATGCTTAGTTCTTAAATATGTGTATTGGGGCTAGAGAGATAGCTTAGCAGTTAAGGCACTTGCCTATGAAGCCTAAGGACACAAGTTCGATTTCCCAGTACACAAGTAAGCCAGATGCACAAGGTGGCATATGTGCATGGAGTTTATTTGCAGTGGCTAGAGTCTCTGGTGCACCCATTTTCTCTCTCCCAAACAAATTAATTGATTAATTAACAAACAAACATACGCTGTATTTTTAGCTAAAATTGGTGGCACATACTTATAATTCCAACACTTGAGAGGTGAAGGCTGAAGAGTGAACAGTTCAAGGTCATGGTTCCTATATGGAAAGTTTGAAGGCAGCCAGAGCTACATGACACCCTGCCAATGAGGAGGGGCCCTGCGGAGGGGGAAGACAGGGAGCAGGCTAGTACCAACATGGCTGTATATACACTGTGCACATAACTAATGATAATAAAAAATAGAGAAAAAATTAGTTTCTAAGTAAGGCATGGCAGCCTAGACCTTTAATCCCAGCAATCAGGAAGCATGAGGGATTGCCGTGGGTTTGGGGCCACCCTGAGACTACATGGTGAAATCCAGGTCAGCCTGGACTACAAGAAGACACTACCTATAAAAACAAAAGAAAACAAAACAAAAATGGACTTTTTAATAAATATTTTGAGATAGTTAAAATACTTCCTACATTCAGAAGTTTAAAACACAACACCAAAACACCAAGGAAGAATGCATTTATTCCCTAAATCTATCGGTGAAGCAATATAGTGGGAAAGTCTTCTCTTAGCACTTGGGCTATGCCAACTCTGTGAGAGGCTTTTTTGTGTGCTTATTGATTTAATGCTCATCACAACTCAGAAACCAGGCTCATCAGAACCCACTCCTTTTTTAAAAATTTTGTTTATTTTTATTTATTTATTTGAGAACGACAGATGGAGAGAGAAAGGCAAAGAGAGAGAGAAACAGAATGGACGCGCCAGGGCCTCCAGCCACTGCAAACGAACTCCAAATGCGTGCGCCCCCTTGTGCATCTGGCTAACGTGGGTCCTGGGGAATGGAGCCTTGAACCAAGGTCCTTAGGCTTCGCAGGCAAGCTCTTAACTGCTAAGCCATCTCTCCAGCCCCTCCTTTTTTTTTTTTTTTTTTTTTGACAAATTAAGAAAGTGACTCTTGGGGAAAGAGTTACTGCAGTGGAGAAACTGGCTTCTGGGTAAGTATAGTGGATAGAAGTCTTATGAGTAACCCATGAGTGGATCCTAAAGCCACACCCCATTTTATTTTGTCTCAACCTCCAGCTGTACTTAGAATAACACTCAAAAGTATATTTTTAGCTGGGTGTGGTGGCGCATGTCTTTAATCCCAGCCCTTGGGAGGCAGAGGTAGGAGAATTGCTGTGAATTCGAGGCCACCCTGAGACTATGTAGTAAATTCAAGGTCAGCCTGAGCTAGAGTGAGACCCTACCTTGAAAAGAAACAAAAAAGTATATTTTTTCTACTTCATGCTTTGTGCAAGTGCAAAGAGAGCAGATTGTATCATATGCTTGAGTCCTCCCAGTCCCCACCCCCCACTGTTTCATAAAATTATCCTACAGCAGCCATTTTACAAATTTTACTCCAGACTTCTTTTGGCAGGCCTGGGGAGATTGCACAGTGGGTGAACTATTGGACCTGCAAGCATAAGGGCCTGACTTTGGATCTCTAGCATCTATGTATAACTTAGGTATGGTAGAATGCTCCTATAATCCCAGCACTGAGGAGGAGAAAGGAAGATCCCTTGGGCTCACTTCCTAGCTAGTATAAACAGGTCAGAAGCTCTAGGGTTAATAGGAAACCTTGTCTCAAAAAATAAGGTGGGGAATGTAGAAGACACCTACCTTTGATCTATGGTGCTTACATGTGCACACACACATGCATGAACATTCCCTACCCTACACACACTCACACAAACCAACTACCAAGAGCTCTCTTTATTTTTCAACCCTTCCCTAGCAAGGGCAATCCTCTTCCTTTCCTAAGACCAAATTGGAACCTTGGTTCTACTTGCTGCCATTTGCTAATACACCAAATGGGAAGTAATAATGAAGCACTAGTAAAAAGGAATGATCATGGGCTAGAGAGATTGCTTAGTGATTGGGGCACTTGCCTGCAAAGTCAAAGGACCCAGGTTGAATTTTCCAGTACCTAAGAAAAGGCAGATGCACAAGATGGCACATGCATCTGGAGTTAGTTTGCAGTAGTTAGATGCCCTGATACACCTAATCTCTATCTGCCTTTTCTCTCTTTCTTTCTCTATCTCTCAATTTTATATATATATATATATATATATATATATATATATATATAAAGTGGTCATGCACAAATAACAATCTCAAATCTTCAAAGCTCAGCATATGTTGGAACATCATCCCACTTACAAGAGTAGCAACAATTAAGGACAAAGAAGATACAAGTAGAATGTAAGCAACTTCAGTTGCTTTACTGCCTTTGTTACTGGCCACCTAAAACTTACCTTCATCAGTCATTATAATGTAAGAAGAACATTGAATTGGTGACACCAGAGGTAATTGAAATTCACCCATGTGTGATGATAATGCTTTCAGAAGATTTGGGAGTTCTTGTACAAACATTGAATATGTCCCCATTAAAATGTGACTAATTCTAACAAAGGAATGAGGTCATTTTTCAATACTGAGCAAGAAGCATTCAGTCAAAGGGGCACATTTACACACTTAGGAAACAATAAATATAAAACCATAAATCAATAAAGCACCCTGACACCTTCACATTACAGGAAGGATAATGTTTTAGAAGCTTTCAAGTGAAAGAGCATCTTCTCCTTTCGCCATCACAACATACACATTTTGAATGTGTATTCCACTCAATTCATGAGGATAAGACTAGGAATCACTTACATTTTAATTGAACATAATTTACAAAGGAGTTGAGATCACAATAAGCCTTCTTTAAACTCAGTTTTACTGTCTGCATAATTAATTTGATCATTATCTTTGTATAGGGACTGCTCATTTTCTTTTCTTTTTTTGTTACTATGCAAGGTGTTTATTCTCACATCTACTAACATGATGTTTTTAGCAACCTTGAGGATAAGTTGATATCACAGGGAGGACAAAATATGGTTTTCCTGTTATAAATTTTAATGACATGTATTTTTAATCTTCTAAAGTATAGCTTAATTATCCCTTCTTTTACAAATCTACATGTAAAAAATTTACTTCTTAAGGGATGTTAGATGGTTAAATAATAAATATACCCAATATTGTTAGGAATTTTCATTGTTTATGTAAAAATTGTTCGCTAATACTGAAGCATTTCTTTAAAATCTTGCCAATTTTACTTGTTAAGCACAATGACTTAATTCCTTTTAGTAGTTCAGCATTAGCGACATTAGTGAAGTCACCTCCTAAAAGTCTTCCATGTAAAGTCAGTAATCCAAATCAATCACTTAAGTATATATATTTAGGTTGTTATATATAAAAAAGTTAATCTAGGGCTGAAGAGATGGCTTCACTGTTAAGACACTTGCTTGCAAAGCCTAGGGATGCAGGTTCGATTCTCCAGGTGCCACGTAAGCCAGCTGCACAGAGTCGTGCATGCGTCTGGAGTTTCTTTACGGTGGCTAGAGGCCCTGAAGTGACCATTCTCTCTCTCTCTCTCCCTCCCCACCCCCTCTGTCTCTAATAAATAAACAAAAAATTAAAAACAAACTTTAAAAATGTTAATCTGGTAAGACTGCAGAGATGGCTCAGCAGTTAAGATGCTTACCTGCAAAGCCTAAGGACCCAGCTTCAATTCCCAAGTACCTACATAAAACCATATTCACAGATGCATGCATTTGTTCATTTGCAGTGGTTAGAGGTCTTGGTGTGCCCATTCCCCCTTTCTCCTTCTTTCTCTCTCTCTCAAATAAATAAATAAATAACTTATCTGGAAAATATTTTTAAAAGTTAATATGGTAGACAGTATACCATATCAAAATGTTCTTAATTATTACATTTTAAGTAGTACTAGGACATATAATTATTACATTTGAATTTCAAAATATTAACAGCAAATTTTTATTATTCACTCTTTATGCATTTGATCATAATGATGTCAGTTAAAAGGAACCATGTATTAATTCCTCATTCTTATGATCTGGAGTGATCTTCCCTGCTCAGGAGGTCAAGGAATTTGTTCCTGAACCTGAGGAAAGATAGGCCAACCTATATGTGGTTGCTTTGATCACAAGGCCTCATACAAACCCTTGTGTTTACCTATATTCCTATTTGAAACCTCTGTTTAGATTATAAGTAATTTATTTCAGTACTTTGGTGTCACGGGTGTTTGTTTTGTTACAATATTAAAACACCCTTCTTTGTAATTCTAACCTCACTATCATAGAATTCTAGAGAATCCTCTGTGTCATTGCATAAATTTTTCCTTGTTTGTGTTGGTTTGAGTTAGAGTTCCCCATAAACTGGCTTCCCAGCTTGTGGCAAACTGGAAATTGGAGCTTTGCTGGAGGAGGTATGCTGCGCTTGTCAGGGTTTGACATGCTCTCTTGCTGCTGTTTCCTTCTGATATGGCAGAGTCCAGCTTCTTCTCATTCCAACTTTTCTCTGCCATCATGGACTTCTCCTCAAGACAGTAAGCCAAAATAAACAACTTTCCTCTCATCAGATGCTTTTGGTTATGTGCTTTGCTCCAGTAACACAAAGGTAAATGAGGTAAGTGCAACCTTGTTTTGTAATATTTTTAAACCTGACAGAGTCTACATTATTTTCAAACATTTTTTGGTTGGGGGATGACAAAGATGACCATTACAACCCCTGTAAGAAAAGCCACTTGTTTTTTGTCTCTTCAGTACTTGCAACAGTCCTGAGTCCAACTAGAGAATAGGTGCTACTTGCCGTTTTAATCTTCTGTTTGCTCAAGCATGTTGCAATAGGGTTTGGCTCTTGGTGGTATGAGGTTTTTGGAGAGCCTATGGCTTGGTTTAAATATTTCCAATATTATTTTAGTCAAAATGCTAAAAATACAATGTATCAGAAACAAATCACATGTAAATGTTTTATATGTCCTTTTAGAAGCCACTTGTTTCTGTGTCAACTATGAGGACAGGACATATTGTCAGAGTACAAGCACTCATGACTGTCTAGCCCAGCGCTGTGGTGGTAGCTCAATCAACCAACAACTTGCATACAAACATAAGCTCCTGAGCTCACACTGTCAGCAGGCATGTAAAAGCTGGGCATGGCTGTGTTTTTCTATAATTCCATCACTGGGGAAGCAGAGACAGGAAGATCCTCTGGACTTTCTGGGCAGTTAGTCTGATAAGTGCTCAAGGTTCATCTATAGATCTTGTCTGAAAAAAAAAAAATAAAGTGGATAGCAATTGAAGACATCTGCCTCTGACCTCCACACACATGCACAAACATGTGCACATGTATACACACACACACACACACATGTACCCATACAGATACAAACATGTATATAACCATGAATGCAAACACGTATTTTGAAGGGGCAATTTCTTTTATGAACCTCAGGTAAACATATATTTTCAAAGCTCTTTCAGAATTCTGTTTTCTGATTTATTTATAACCATAGGCCTTCAGTTCCTTGTATTTATATTTATGATTATATATGTCATAATTTCTTTAGATTCGAAGTCAAATTGACCACAGGTGCATATTATAAATCATTAATGTGTTTGTTGATCACTGCAGGGCATGGCAAGTTAATTTTATAACTAATTGAGTGCATTTTGTGTTAGTTTTTTTTTTTTTTTTTTTGCATCTCTGTGACCACAATACCTTACAAAACCATTAAGGAGGAAAGGATTTATTTTGACTCATGGTTTCAGAAGAAGGCCTGGTAGAGCAGCTCATGGTTGCAGGAGCATGTGGCAAAGGTTCTTCACAACAGTATGGAACAAGAAGCAAAAAATGACACCAGTAGCTGCAACATAAGAAGAATATAAAATATGAACCTGTGAGAAACTTTTTAGGTTCAAATCCTAACTCATTTTAAAGCAAAAATAAAAGCACTATTAAACCAAATTATCTTCCTTATAAATATAATTAAATTAAATTATCTTACTATTTTATTTTACCTTGTGCCTTTGCAAAGATAGAAATATATCCCTCTAGCTCTCAGGATTGTCCAGTTTTTAATGGCTTATTACATGTTTTCCCTTTGTAAAGGGTACACTGGTTCATGCAGAAGCAATGACAAATTTGCCTGAGCATTAAAAAAATAAAAAAGCCTATGTATCAATGTTAAATATTCTAAGCTTTGTCCTTGGTCACTTTCTCTCCAAGCCACAATAAAGTCATTCTAAGTGGAAACAGAGACGAGCCCAAGGAAAAAGCGTTCCCACTTTCCCAGCGGCAAGGTGTGCAGTAGAGAAGGGACTGGAGTCATTCTAGAGCAAGTGAGCACTGAGTGCTTTCAAAGACATTTCAGTTACTCTTCACACTGCTGAGACCAAGTATCCTGAGAAAAGAAACTTCAGGAAGGAAGCTTTACTTCACCTCACAGATTGATGTTACAGTCCATCATGGGGGGAAAAGAATGGTGGTAGACTATGAAGCAGGCTAGAAAAGTTGTGTCTACAATCAGAGCGGAAAGCTATGAATGCAGATGTTCAGCTAGTTTTCCTTTTTGTACAGCCAAAAGGGTCCTAGCGCAAGCCTAATCTAGAAAATCCCACAGAGACATCCACAGAAATTGTTTTCCATGGTTTTAAGTCTTACCAAGATGAGAAGAGTAAAGATTAAGCCATCACAGGGGTACTAATAACCATCTTATTCAACATTTTCCCAAACATAACATTCAGTTGGTCCACCAGATTTTTCAAGGCAGTTTGCAAAAAAGCAAGAGTGAACAAATTATTCATTATACATTTTCTTCTAAAGTTCTTCTTGCTTTGTGTAGCTTTTACCTTTGCCCTGAGTTGATCATAATGTTAACATTATTAGAATAAATAAAAGAAAGTAGTTCTGCAGGCAGATGAGATGACTTCCTCATGCGTCTTCTGCAGGATATGGTTGAATTTTCCTTATAGCTAATGTCCCACCTTGATTCCTCAGATAGCACAGTGCCATTGCTTTTCCTGGCAAGTCCATGGCATGATTCATGGGTAAGTGGCTGGCCCTAAACTGAGAACTTGGTTGCCATTTTTCTTTCGACATCAAGTGGAATGGCATCCAAAGTCTTGTAAGGAGCCGGGGATGGTGGCACATGCCTTTAATCCCAGCACTCAGGAAGCAGAGGTTGGAGGATCGCCTTGCCTTGAGTTCAAGGCCACCCTGAGACTACAGAGTTAATTCCAGGTCAGCCTGGACCAGAGTGACAGAGTGAGACCCTACTTCGAAAAACAAAACAAAACAAAACAAAAAAAAAAACACCAAAACAAAACAAAACAAAAAACAAACAGACAAACAAAAGTCTTGTAAGCAAAAATGATTCAGAATTATGTTACAGCTAATTTTCCAGTAATGCCATACCAGAAGTGCCAGCACTCAATTAGTGAAAATATAAGCAGCCAACCCCCCAATATCTACAAATCATTTGGATTTTCCTGCAACAAGTCCTCCATATGATTATTATATTTCATTTTGATTTAAGATGGCAATGTTTGTGTTTCCTAAACATTAATTATAGATGTATTTTCCTCTTCTCTGTGATCTCAAATAGGTAATTGGATGATCAATTCTAGCATCCTGCCACTTATCTCATTGGAGGCATTTAAAACAATTAGCTAATGCATTTGTTCTCTTTAAAGAATACTAAGCATGGCTCCCTGTGTCTGTTTGGAGGAAGTATCACTAAAAGTGCCAAATGTGGAAAATAAAGTGCAGCATAGCACATAATGGGGTAAAATTCACAGCCAACAAATGCTAGATCTGAAGGAATCCCTGAGTGACTATAATGTCTCTGTCCACAACCTCCCTTACAGGTATAGGAAGCAAGGAAACTGAAAAGATAAAGGAAGATAAAGATTTTTCTCTTTCAGAATGTACAGTTGGTATTCTTGTTTAGTATTTGAGGTTATAAGTTAATGCTGTAGAATCTTATCAGGCTAATAAAAATAAAAATTTGCGTTTTGGTTGGGGAGATAACTCAGTACTATGCCTGTCACACAAGCACGAGGACATGAGTTAAAATCTCTAGTATCCACATAACAGCCAGACACGGAAGCACATGCTTGTCGGCGCAGCAATGGAAAATTAGAGTCAGGTGAACCCATGACTGTGTAGTGTAGCTAAATTGGTGAGCTATAACTTCATCGGGATATCTTGTCTGAAAAAAATAAGGTGAGGAACAGTTGGGGGAACACATCCCATGAACTGTGGCTTTCATAGACACATACACACACACACCTATACACACTGACGGAGAGCAGTTTGGGGATGAGGAAGAGACCTTATTTCAAGCAATACACAGACATGCAATAAGAGAAGGACACCTGACATTCCTCTCTGGCCTCCACAATTATGCACATGGCACATGTGTATCTGCACATACATGCAAACTCCACATGACACACACACCTACCATACACACATATACTCGACACACATGTGCATACTCAAAAAAACAAAAATAAGCCAGGTGTGGCCACACATACTTGTTTCCTCAGACATGTGTGCCCAGAGAAAGGAGAATCACTGGGGTTCACTGGTCAGTGAGACTGACTAAAAACAGTAGATTCAGGTTCAGGGAGAGAAAAAATGAGGAAGAAATACAGAAGAGGACATTCAATGCTCTCCCCTGGCCTCCACATGAGTGTGCATGAGATAGCTGCACACACATGTGTGCATATATGATACATACACCATACATACTATGCCATACATACTATACACATATGCACACACACACAAAGTATACATTGAGAAAAACTAAAGATGTCTATAATTACACAAAAGACAAAGAGTAAATTCTTTAAATCCCTTAGTCTTCTTCCATCTCCATCCATTTGCGCTTATTCCAAAGAATCTCAGGTAATCAGCCACTGTGAATAAAGAAACCTCTGATGATAAGAACAAATTCTCTGTATATAGACTTAAATAACTGAAATATTGTTTTTGGTGAATCCTTATAACACTATTATGCCTGTAAGGCATTGAATTTCATGGAATACTGTTAGAAAACAAGAAACTTCCATCTTAAAGTTGCCTTTCATTGACCATCCTTTAATTGCTAGGGGACTTATATAGAAATTGCCTAGCTTGAAATGCCTTGTGTTTTCCTGGATTCATTGATGTCAAAGATAAAAGCTTCTCTCTTTTCTTGGGTCAGTACATCAACTGGAAATATCTTTAAATGGGACACAGGCACACAGCAATTCATTTTTTTAAAGTTGTATGGAGGATGTTCCCTGGGAAAAAAAGAAAAAAGAAACAGACACAAAGTTTGTTAGATATTCCAAGGGTGGAAAAAAAACGCCTTGTGAACAATGTACGAGCTGAAGGGATTTGCTGAGTTACCACACTGACAGCCTCCATACTACGAGTTTTGCAGAGACCTTAATGTCTCACATTACTTTTTCCTAGGAGCCAGAACCTTGAACATTTGGAGCTTTGAATTTCTGTCGCTAAAACATATTGATCAATCAACAACATACTATCCAAATTGTTGCGTACATTACTCCTTTATGTCTGCAAAAAAAAAAGCAAATCTTCTAAGTAACTGAAACAAAGGATTAGAAGAGGAAAAAATTCTAACAGGATAAAAGGGACTAAGATGAATCAGGAATGAATCATTGTCCTGCCTTAGGCTCCTCGAGGACACGCTTGGCATAACTCTTGAAAACTGTAGGTTGTGGTTTTCCTCATGCATTACATTCTACGCTTCTAGTGCAGTGCAAACAGAAAATGGGGAATTTTCATATCAGGTTATCGTCCCTTTACTTATCTTGTCTATGGCAGTGAAATAGGGTGAGATGAACAGAACAAATGTCTCAGCACAGAGTTGTGTTTGAGGTCCTTTGAATGTCTACCTGTGTGATTCATTGAATCCTTCTGATGTCTGCATGTTTAATTGTCAAATGAATAGGAGATATGAGGACTGTATGTAAAGAGCTAAGAACATGCAAGGAAAGTGATCAGGAGATACTAACTAGTGCTCAAAAGTAGCTGAACAGAGGAGAATGGATGGAGGAGATTTTAGACAACCACCTGTCCTTCACATATGGAGAACAGAACCACACACTGTTATGCTATAAGTCAAAGATTGGTGGTGGTCCCAGTCTCAGAGTTATCCTGAGGCAGCAACACCTGGGCAGATTCCTAAAATTGAAGACTTCTCTAAAGATTCACGTTATCCAGGCTTTTAGCTTAGAACTATTGGATGAATGTGGAATAAGGAGAAAATGTGGTACAAAGTAGACATAGAAAAATAAGACAATTTGATATTTAGGTGCATTCTTTTACTAAATTTAAGATATTCTTCGTAACCACATATATTAGGTCATATACTACATTATCTCAATTCATAGACTCTATCTGCCTAGTCTAGGCTCAAGCATTAATTTCTATTTCATTGTTTTATGATTATAACATTCCTGTGCATCTTCATTACAGAGTTTCCAATGGTCTTGCTTTTAATTTTTCCACTCTTTTACAAATATATAATTTGGGGAATGTTCCATATAACTTCAATTTATTATTGAATCTGTTCTGTTCCTTTCTGGAAGGGATGGCTATTTATATATTAGAAATACCTTCCAGATAATGCCTTCCATATTTTGTTGTAATTAGCATACAAAGTTTTAGTTATCATTATGATATTTCAAGTATAATTTATTCAGTTGATTCTTTTGGGCAGGGTTAGGGAACACGTGTGTGTGTGTGTGGTGTAATATGTGGTATATGCATGTGTTCATACAGATGTAGGCACCTGATATGCACATATGCTGAGGCCAGGGGAGAATATAAAATATCTTCCCCTTTTTGCTCATCCACCTATTTCCTGGAGATAGTTTCTCACTCAATCCAGAGCTACTGTTTTTGTTGGTTTTTCTTTTTTTTTTTTTTTTTGCCAAAAGGCCATAGCAATTCTCTAGCTTCTACTCTCCACAGGACTGGGGTTATAGATATGTATGCTGTATCAAGCCGTTTATGTGGGTGCTTGAGAATCTAACTCAGGTGATCTCAGACCCTCTCAGGACCTCATGCTAACATAGCCAATGTTGTACTGCTGAACATCAAAATTTTTAACACTAATAGAGAGTCATAATTTTAAGTGTTGTGTCTTTCAAAAATAATCTGACATTTTAATATTTTTCATGCTTCTCTATTCTCTCTCATTGGTTCACAGTAAGCATTAATAAACTAATATTGTTATTCATGATAACGCTTAAATAAGGTGAACTGAATATATTATTCTTGATTTTGTCTTTGTTTACCATCATATGAGGCTGCACAAGGCATTTGATTCATTATTTTAGTACTCTAGCAATTAAATAAATCTTTATAGTCATAAAATAGTAATCTTTAAGTTCTTTTGAATCATAGACTTTGAGTTTGGAGATTCTCGTAGCTGCTCGGGTAGCTGCTGGTTTATACCTCACCTTCTCTAAGAAACCCCTAGTTGTTTTCTCATTTGTTTGATACTGTGACCACATTCATGCCTTTGAGTCTAGATTAAATGAAGAATTTATTTACTCTTCAACAGTCAGTTATTACTATTATTTTACCAGCAGCAATTACAAATTAGTTATCTGGAAGTAAATCTGATATTTTTTTTTTTTTTGGCAGAGGAAATCAAGAGGGCACTGGACAGAGCTGAGTCATTCACCAGAGTTTGAAACTGAGGGCCACAGAGGACTTTCTACTATGGTTAAATTCAGAATGTGACAAAAAGAGGATTGTTTCCCTTAACAACACTTTGGACAAGGGACCCTCCAATTTAACCAATTGCAGCTCTTGTTATCACAGCAAATGTCAAATTTGCACAATGTGCAAAGAGCCATTAAGAAATGGTCTCAAGGGGCTGGAGAGATTGCTTAGTGGTTAAGGCCTTTGCCTGCAAAGCCAAAGGATCTAGGTTTGACTCTCCAGGACCCATATAAGCCAGATGCCCAAGGGGGTGCATGCATCTGCAGTGGCTGGAGGCCTTGGTGCTCCCATTCTCTCTCTCCTTCTCTCTGCCTCTCTCTGTCTCAAATAAATAAAAAGAAAGTTTAAAAAAAAGAAATGGGCTCATGAATACTATATTACAACACCTTTCATTTTTAATGACATTCCAGAAGTATAAGTCAAAATTAACTAATTCTAAAATACACACTCATAACATTAGGAAATGCTAAGCTTTCATAAGCAGTTCCATTTAAAAAAAAAAAAAAACATTACATAAGTCGGGTGTTGTGGCACATGCCTTTGATCCCAGCACTCGAGAGGCAGAAGTAAGAAGATAGCCATGAGTTTAAAGCCACCCTGAGACTACAAAGTTACTTCCAGGTCAACTTGAGCTAGAGTGAGACCCTACCTCAAAAAAACAAAAAAAGGTGTTTTTTTTAATCATTGTATTTATTTATTAAATACAGAGGGAGAGAAGGAGAGAGAATGGGCACACCAGGGCCTTTAGCCACTGCAAATGAACTCCAGATGCATGTGCCACAGTGTGCATCTGCCTAACGTGGGACTTGAAGAATCGAACCTGGTTTCTTAGGCTTCACAGGCAAGCACCTTAACCACTAAACTATCTTGGCAGCCCAGCAGTTCCATTTTTAAAGTGAGATAATAATGAGTGTTGGAGCAAAAGTGATTGCTTAAGGTCATAAACCTAGTTAGTTAACAAGAAACCAGGCTTTCAGACAAGGTGTGTGTACCTACTCACTAATGTAGAAGGAATAACTCATCTCTCTCCGGTGGTTATGGTGCTACCAACAGACCCTTTAGTTATCTCTCCAGCTCTAAATCATAAAATAGTTATTTAGAATAAATATTTCCAAAAGTAGAAAAAGTAGAAAATTTTGTTCTTACTTACATTTTATTTTAAATTGTAATAGTGAACTCCTTCACAATTTATTATGATTCTTTCTTTCTGTCTGATTCAGGTGAAGGCTGGGACTAGGATCTGGTCTCATGACAGAAACAGAATTTTTTTGTTTGGTTTTCGCAGAACTGTGTGTCTATTTTTGCCACTGATTTTCATCTGATTATTGGAATATCCAGATCAGAAAATGGGCCTATTCTCTTTATTTGGCCAATTACAACCTGACTGTCCCCTGGTTTCTTGTCATCATACACATAATGAGACTCCACTTAGACTAGTTTCAATGTAATGTACTGATGCCAGTCATACTGCTGGGAAGCGCACAAGGCTGCTGTTCCCTCATCCCCCATTACAAGTCATCTTTCTAGAATTCCTCTAAAGCTCCAGGATTTTCACAAACATTAAAAAAATGGTCATAATAACAGTAAAGTAGTTCACCAAGTGCCTGTCCAGTAAGTCCCAACTCATACATTGACAACTCCCTATTCACCAACATATTTTTACAACCATACTTTTCCCATGTGTTATTGGCCACAAGTTTATGAACAGCAGGGTTAATATAAGCATGTGGTAGAGTTAGCCCATCTGTTCAGGTTTCCATCCAACCATGTCATTTTATGAGCTCTCTCTAGGAGATTTTTGGTTATCTAATTTGTAGTACTCTCTAATATAAGCAGCTTGGTATATCACTTGAGAGGCTCAGTGAGCCAAGCCAAAATGAAAGGAAATTGCTAACAGCAAGTACATTTAAATTAGAAATGATTTTTTTAATTATTTATTTATTTATTTGAGAGCCACAGACACAGAGAGAGAGACGGATAGAGGGAAAGAGAGAGAATGGGCGGGGCTTCCAGCCTCTGCAAACGAACTCCAGACGCGTGCGCCCCCTTGTGCATCTGGCTAACGTGGGACCTGGGGAACCGAGCCTCGAACCGGGGTCCTTAGGCTTCACAGGCAAGCGCTTAACCACTAAGCCATCTCTCCAGCCCAGAAATGATTTTAAATACATGTGTTACATGTTATTTTCTCCTTTTTACACTTGGTATGCAGGTAATATATGTTTATTGTGGGAGATGTTGGTAATAAACAAAGGGAAGAAAATTGTATAAAACATGCCTAAGTCCACCTTCCAGAAAAAAATGTAGTAAATATGTTAGAATGTATTCTCCCATATTTTATCAATTCATATATAGGAACATACAGAATTACAAAAATGCTGTACACAAAATTTTAGATAAGTTTATTTTTAACCTCATAATGCAAGTTAGATGTCTTTCATAAATATCTGTTTATCACTAAAATTTGAATGTGTGTGTGTGTGTGTGTGTGTGTGTGTGTGTGTTTGGTCTAAATCCAGATATCAATGTTTTAAATTTTAAACAATGTTCAATGGCTGAATAATTTTATATGTGTACCATACCACCATCTATTTCAGAGTAAGTTTATCTGAAGAAACTTTAAATGGAAATGTCCTTCAAAAACAAATGTGAATAGCTCCTATATAGTGTCTAACACTGAGAATAAAGTAGTTCTGTTTTATGATCTCTTCTGAACTTAATTCACCAATGAATGAATGGGCTGATGGATACCTCTCTTGGATTTATGTGTCTATTTTGGCAAGCTAAGGGTACTATGAGCTCACCTACCTCAGAAGTAGTAGGCTGCAAGCATGGGAAAGCTAACAGAAGCTCTCGTTTGATAAAACAGATAGTGTGGGGGAAATGGAAACAGATAAATCATGTTGCATTATTATAGTTTATTTTTATTTTTTCGTTATTTTTGTTTATTTATTTGAGAGAGACAGAGAGGGACAAAAAGAGGCAGATAGAAAGAGGGAGAGAGAATGGGCACGCCAGGGCTTCCAGCCACTGCAAACGAACTCCAAACACATGTGCCCCCTTGTTCATCTGGCTAACGTGGGTCCTGGGGAGTCGAGCCTCAAACCAGGGTCCTTAGTATTCACAGGCAAGCTCTTAAACACTAAGCCATCTCTCCAGCCCCTCATGTTGGATTATAAGGACACAAGGCAGGTTCTTTTCTTTGAGGTTTATTAAAGGTTTCTTTCTTATAATCACAAGATTTTAACTAAAAGTGCAACCAGCCTCTAAAGAACCACATTTCTCATTTCTTTCCAGCAAATCTCCTATGCTTAAGGCCACACAATCACAAATTTAGTTCTAAAAAAGTATTAAAAGCATTTTCCTCAGACAAGAAACATTTAATTAGAACAGCACAGATATAATGCCTCCAGCAATCCTCACTCTAATCTCCACAGTAGTCCATTTTTGATAGGAAAAAAAAGTTCTGATTTTTATGACGACTTCCTGGCAAAAGTTGACATATTTCATGGATTGGAAAAAATGCACAGAACAGTGATTTAATTATTATTTCATAATAAAATCCCAGTTTCCAAAAGGCCATTTCTGTGTGTCAAGATGGAGGTGGTCTCATCTGTTACATCACCATGATTTCAATTTCCAGTAAACAGCTTCCAACAGGAATGCTTGGGACAACAATCATTCACCCTTTAGAGAAAACATTCCCATTTGAAAAGAATTAGAGGTGGGTTTAGGAGCAATTGTGGCACAGCAAGTAAAATTCACTGCTTTCTGTCACCCTGCTAACTGCTATCCTCAATGCCTAATGTAGGATAGATGAGGAGAGACATGAAGAGGTTGAGGACAGAAATTTCTGGGTCCCCAAACTCAGGTTAAAACTCATGCCATATGTTTTAAGGAATCTTGTTGTTTAGAGTGCAAATAGGGCAGAAGTGGAGGAAGTGGCTATGTGCAATATCACACTCTGCTTTTATTGAGAAAGTTCTGTAGTGTTTAAATAATGATTGCATAGACATAATTTTTTTACCCTAACCAATGCCTCATATGAAGCCTGACTCTAAGGACAGGCAGCTAACCTGGAAGAGTTGTTGCCTGTGCCAAGAGAATTTGTGGCAGCTCTAAAGACCTGATGTCCAACTGTGCGGGCAATCTGAAGAATGTCTTAAAGTAGCAGAGATATTCTCAAATCAAGTTTTTCCCTAGCATTTTGTTGTATAACTTGAATGAAACATGTCATTTACTTGCTGAAATGAAGGGATATTCCCCTAATAAAGAAAGCCACTGTGTCTGCTCTGCAAACAGTAACATCAAGGGGGAAAAATGGGATTGACCACCAAACACCAGAATAAAAGTTAAATCAAAAGAATTGACCTAGAAAATTTTATCTCTGGTTTTTAAGTTTGATGATAACTGAAAGAAACTTGTAAACAGAATGCTTTTCTTGATATAACTTGTCACTGCTCAGTTTCCTGCTCTGATACATGTCTTTTTCTTTGTGCAGGCCTTTGAGGTTTAACAGATTATAGCTAATCCTCCCTTCATCATATCGGCATTTATCACTATGAATTTCCTTCTGAAGGATGGCTTTGCCATGTTCTGTAAGTTGGCATATTTTGTTTCTACGTTTTGTTTGCCTCAGAAATATTTTTCATTCTTCTTTTTTATACCTCTGTGGGGACCCACTGGCAGTTTAAGAATATGTCCTTTAAAGTTCACACCTTCATGTGCTTTTCTAACACTTAACTTGTTTTGATTTCTAGCTTCATGATATTTTGATCTGAAGAAATAATTATAACAACAAAATTCTCTTAAATGTGTTAATATTTTTGTGATGGGCTAATGTAGTCAATTCTGGAAATTTTAAGGATCTGTATTCTGCTGTGGGAAAGAAGTTCTTCCCATGTCTGTCAGGTTCTTTGGATCCAAATTGCAGTTTAGGTCCAATGTTTCTTTATTCACTTTCTGTACAAATAATTCATTAGTTATTGAAAGTATGGAATTGAGGTTTCCAGTGTTATAATATTACACTTTCTCTTCCTCTGGATTGTTTAAAATTGCTCTATGTATTTATGTCTCTGATATTGGATTATTTATGCTAAAAATGGTTACATATCCTTTTCTTGGACTAACTCCTTTGTTACTGTGTAGTGATCTTCTTTGAATTTTAAAAATAATTTTGACATTCTTGTTTGATGCAAGTACAAGCAAACCTTGCTCTTTTTTGATTTATATGAATATCTTTCATTATCACTTAATTATTTCGCTCTTGGTGTGAAGTATCTTACTAGGAGTATCTTGAAAGCTGCATACAGAGAGCTAGAAAAAGGAAAACAAACCACGCCACATGTTTTGAAAAGCAAGAACATATAAAAGATAAGAGAGGAAATAAGTGAAGTCATTGACACGGCAAGAATGGGGAAGAATGCAGATTTTTAAATAATAAGCAAAAACAACAACCTCTTAGTTATAGCAGGAAAAAAGAAAAACTATTAAAATAAAACAGGAAGCTCTTCCACTAAAACCAGGAAAAAGACAAAGGTGTCCACTATCTCCATTTTTATTTAATATAGTTCTGGAAGTCTTAGCCATAGCAATAAGGCAAGAGACACACATAAAAGGGATACAAATTGGAAAGGAAGAGATCAAGTTATCATTATTTGCCGATGACATGATTCTATATATAAAGTACCCTAAAGACTCTACTAGCAAACTGTGAGAGCTGATAAAAACCTACAGCCATGTAGCAGGATACAAAATAAATACTCAGAAATCAGTAGTCTTCATATATGCTATCAACAAACACACAGAGGATGAAATCAGAGAACCACTCCCATTAATAATTGCATCAAAAAAAAAATAAAGTGCCTAGGAATAAACCTAAATAAACAAGTAAAGAATCCCTGCAATGAGAACTTTAAAACCCTCAAAAGAGAAATTGCAGAAGACACAAGAAAATGGAAAAGCATTCCTTGTTCCTAGATTGGAAGAATCAATATTGTAAAAATGGCAATCTTACCAAAAGAAATCTGCACATTTAATGTAATCCCCATCAAAATTCCAAAGACATTCTTCATGGAAATAGAAAAAAACAATCCAAAAATTCATTTAGAATCACAAAAACCTCGAATATCTAATATAATACTGAGCAGGAAAAATAAGGCTGGTGATATCACCATACCTTATTTTAGCCTATACTACAGAGCCATAGTAACAAAAACAACATGATCCTGGCACAAAAACAAACATGTAGATCAATGGAACAGAATAGAGGACCCAGTTGTAAATCCAGGTAGCTATAGCCACCTGATATTCAATAAAAATTCCAAAAATACTCATTGGAAAAAAGACAGCCTCTTCAGTAAATGGTGTTGGGAAAACTGGATATATATCTCTAGAAGGATGAAAATAGATTCTTCTCTCTCTCCATGCAGAAGAATTAAGTCCAAATGGATTAAAAACCTTAACATCAGACCTGAAATTCTGAAACTGCTAGAGGAAAAAGTAGGGGAAACCCTTCAACATATTGGTCTTGGCAAAGACTTTCTGAATACAACCCGAACTGCTCAGCCAAAAAAACCACAGATTAACCACTGGGACCTCATGAAATTACAAAGATTTTGCACTGCAAAGGACACAGTGAATAAAGCAAAGAGGCCACCTACAGAATAGGAAAAAATCTTCACCAGCTATACATCTGATAGAGGATTAATATATAGGATATACAAAGAACTCAAAAAGTTAAATAATAAGGAATCAAATAAGCCAATCAAAAACTGGGCTATGGAGCTAAATAGAACATTCTCAAAGGAAGAAATATGAATGACATATTAGCATCTAAAAAAATGTTCTACATCCCTAGTCATCAGGGAAATGGAGATTAAAACTACATTGAGATTCCATCTCACTCCTGTCAGATTGGCTACCATCATGAAAACAAATGATCATAAATGTTGGAGGGGATGTGGAAAAAGAGGAACCCTTCTACACTGCTCGTGGGAATGCAATCTGGTCCAGCCATTGTGGAAATCAGTGTGGAGGTTCCTAAAACAGCTAAAGATTGATCTACCATATGACCCAGCTATAGCACTCCTAGGCATATATCCTAAGGACTCATCTCTTTTCCTTAGAAGTACGTGCTCAACCATGTTTATTGCTGCTCAATTTACAATAGCTGGGAAATGGAACCAGCCTAGATGTCCCTCAATAGATGAGTGGATAATGAAGATGTGGCACATTTATATAATGGAGTTCTACTCAGCAGTAAAGAAAAATGAAGTTAAGAAATTTGCAGAAAAATGGATGGATCTGGAAAGGATTATACTAAGTGAGGTAACCCAGGCCCAGAAAGCCAAGCGCCACATGTTCTCTCTCATATGTGGATCCTAGCTACAGATGATTGGGCTTCTGCGTGAGAAAGAAAATACTTGGTAGCAGAGGCCAGTAAGTTAAAAAGGAGATAGGAAGGGAAGAGAAAGGAAGGGAGGAGGGTACTTAATAGGCTGGTATTGTATATATGTAAGTAGAATGATTGAGATGAGGAGGTAATATGATGGAAAATGGAATTTCAAAGGGGAAAGTGTGGGGTGAGGGTATTACCATGAGATATTTTTTATAATCATGGAAAATGTTAATAAAAAATTGTGAAAAGAAAAAAATAAAACAAAATAAAACAAAAATAAATTTAAAAAACAGGTAAAAATAAATAAATAAATTAGAAATAAATGAGCACACATTACCATTAATAACAATGAAGTATAAAGGATGCTATGAACACTTGCATATCAATAATTTAAATAAACCTAGACACATATAGTCTAACATATAGACTAAAGCATAAAGAAAACCTGAACAATCAATGAGTAAATATTGAGACCATGATAAAAATATTCATTACAAATAATTGATGAGTATTTCTTAATAATAAAATTGATAATGTTTTCAAAAAAGGTATCAATAAAAAGTAATTTTGGGAAAACAACAGTTTTTCATCAAAGGAAGTCCCAGAAACAGACAGCTTTATCAATGAATTTAACCAAATATTGAAAGAACTAATTCTGTCTTTCAAAATATTAAGCTGCAGAAAATAATTCTGAATGCATCTTATGAATCTAACTGTGTACTGATAACAAAACCAGACAAGGGCAACAAAAGAAAATTATAAGGCATTAACTTGATGAACATAAGTATAAAAATTCTCCCTAAGATATCAGCAAACTAAATTCAAGAATACATGACAAAAATCACTCATCATGGTTTTATATGATTTATCCCTGGATGGGCCAACATATACAAATCAGTAAATGTGATTAGCCATATATAAAATGAAGAACACAGATCACATAATCATCTTACAGAACAAATTTGATGAAAATCCATCACTGTTTTGTGGAGAAAACTGCCTGAAGATTATATACAAAGTGTATGTACTCAAACATGATAAAGACCAACTATGACACACCCACAGCTAGTGTCATTCTCAAGGATAAAAATTTTACCGTATCCCCTCTAAGAAAAATAAAAGCCACTATCACCAATACTTTTCAAAGTAGTACTAGAGCACAAGCCAGAGAAATCAGACAAGAGAAAGGAGTAAAAGGCATTCCATTAGGAAAGGAAGAAGTGAAATCTTCTGTGTGCTCAGAATGTGACTAACTTTTAAGAATGGCAAAGGGTAGACATATCCCAAAAATTCGAAATCTTGAGATAACGCTGGTGTGTCAATTTAAAACTTCACTTGGGTGAGGAGCAAAATAATGGGCTGGAGAAATGGTTTAGCAGTCAAGGGATTTGCCTGTGAAGCCTAAGGAACCAGGTTCAACTCTTCAGTACCGACATATGTTAGATGCACAAGGTGGCACATGCATCTGGAGTTTGTTCTCAATGGATAGAGGCCCTGGCATGCCATTCTCTCTCTCCCTTTCCCTTCATCTTTCTCTCTCTAATAAATTCTTATTCACTTATTAAGTCTGGAGAAATGAGACATATATTAATGGCTAAAGCATCTGCCTTCAGTTCCCCAGTAACCATGTAAAGCCAGATATACAGTGAAACATGCATGTGGAGTTCATTTGCAGCAGCTGGAGGCCCTGACATGCCTTTCTCTTTAGCTTTCTGTATTTCTCTCCACTTGCACAAAAATGTTTTTAAAAATTCACTTATAAGGGAAGAAAGTCAGAATATTCTCAAAATGGTCTTTGTAATATTCATTAAAGAACAAAAAGAAAATGAAGAAGTGTCAAAAGAAATATGGTGTGAAAAATATATCTTAAAAAATGAAGCTGCACCAAAAACAGCCTCTACATGTAAAACAATAAATATACATTCAAGGCATTAAAATGCCAGGAAACTGAGAAAGAATCAAATAAAAGCACAGAGACATATACTAACTAATTCATATATATATATATATATTTCATTAAAAGTAGATTTATATAAAAAGCAAATATCTATTGCATCAGGGATATGAAGAAGAATACACAAATTGTAAATGATGTTTAGTAAGAGGATGTAAAATATACATCATATTAAACTATAGAAGGGTCAAACCATATTGGCAAGATAGAAGAAAATACAGACATGTGTGTATAAAATTTACTGTGCTTTTTAGAAGGATGTTCAAAACTTATCATTTCTTTATCATTTTGAGTTCTTAGAGAAGCATACATGAAAGAAGTTGTTAAATTATACTTTAAATAAATCAGAATTTCCATTAAAGCAGACTACATTACATTTCAAATGAAAATAATTTAATACTTTGGATAACTAATGCATACAGAAGCTTATCATGAACACATCAGGCAAGCAAAAGAGTGGAGACAGTATCGTGTGACCACAAGGCAAGTGGCCTGCCAACAACTCAAAACTAGCTTTGGAAATAAACACCAATTCATGGTTCTAACTAAGGGTCACACTTGCAGAAAGCGAGCTGAATTAAAATAAGAGAATGAACACAGATGTGCCAACAGAAAAGAAAGCATGAATGTGTTAGTAAAATCAGAAAGTAGAAAATCCAAAGGAAGCCTTATTCAATGAGAAAAAGCCAGAAGTCATAACCAATGACAGCATCAGAATATCAAAAGAAAAAACTGTAAGTAACATAATAAACTAACATTGCAGTGTTGTCTTGTAGGTAACTAATTGATTTTTTATACTTATTTATTCATTTGCAAGGAAAGAGAGAACGAGAGAAAAATGATTGAGTGAACCATGGCCTATTAAGAACTCCAGATGCATGTGTTACCTTGTGCATCTAGCTTTAAGTGGGTTCTGAGGAATATAACCAGGGTCTAGGCTTTGCAGGCAAGTGCCTTAGACCACTGAGCCATTTCTCCAACCCAACTGGTTGACTTTTTAAAGAAGTTAATCAACACAGTCAAAAGAAAAATTTGTCATTTCATTTAATTTCCTTGCAGGTGGAAGATGCAGGGAACCTGTGTGTTCAATGTTAAAATGCCACAGAGTAAAGGAGACAACCATCCCCTTCAGGGAGCCAGCCTGTCCCCAGACAACTACACTGCCCAGGAGAAGCTGCTCCTGTGTTTTCCCAAAGATGCTCTTAGAACATGGTTCCTTGGAATAATGGGAAAATGAAAATTTGAATATTTGTAGAAGGGGCAATTTATATCAGATAAAACAGATCAATTAATGTTACCAAAATCAGACTGAATAATCTTTAAATGATTAAGAAATGGCAAAACTCTAATAACTTATAGTACTGGCTTATATTCACTTTTAATTAAAGAATCCACATGCTGCTTATGGATATTTATTTATATGAATGTTAAAATTTAATAAATAAATGGGAAAGAAAATTGTATACCAACCCATGAAAATTTTCATTTGAAGTAAAGGCAAATGTTCTACCTGGATGATTAAAGGGAACTTTTAAAGATAGTTTTAGATCTTTAAAAACCTACATGTAGAAACATGATTGTAAACCTTCATGCATGCAAATGACACATTTGTGACCAAAAGCAGTTATAATAAAAAAAGGAAATATGAGTAGTCACTTTCTTTTTTTTTCCCGTGAATCCCATATCTTTAATATAAAAAACTGTCTGTTTTCCAGAAATTTAAAAAAACTTATCAAGTATATGCCAAGTCTGTGGGAGGGAGGCAGGTCATGTAATGGTTGAAAGCAGGTACTCTGTTACTTGCTTTTAACAGAAATGACAATATCAGTGGTATGTGTTTTATTATAACAAGAAAGTTATAAAGTATGGATTTAGCTTGGAATAAAGAACAATTTCTGAGTTTAGTTTTTTAATCATAGGATGGAACTTTAAAAATAAAATAATTACAATTATTTAAACCACTGGGTGTCTCAACGAACTGTGCCTACTATCACCTTTGTGTGTGTGTATTTTCTAGAAGACATTCTCAGATCAGATCAGAGGCCGCTTTATGTCTCTAATGCTACTTTCTAGATCAGGGGATATATGCTGTAATTTGATGAGAAGCACCAGACCTGACTCAGTGAACCAGGTTTCAACACACTTCATCCAGCTCCAATGAAGATTCAAACAAGAGCAATGTAAAGTGCAAGGGGGAGAGAGGGGAGAAGAGGGAAAAGGAGCAGGGAGGAAGGGTAGGAAAAGAGGGAGAAAAGCAGAGACAGGACAACAGAATTAGAGGGTGGTGAGGATATCAGATAAGATGTGAGATAAAATCCTGTTTTCAAAGTAAAAACATAAAAGGTGTTATATAAAATAGAATAACTAATAGGAATATAAGCATCAAAGTAGAAATATGTAATTAAATATGAGGAGAAAGAATGAGTTGAAAGTTGCTTGTCCAAGATGAAAATTTCAGGGCAGAAATTTAAGTGGGCAAACTGTTTCTATAAAATTTACTCTTTTTGAATTTTTATATTTTACAAGCTATCAGTTAACAACAAAAATTACAGGTAAAGTAGATGTGATGTTTTTAAATCTAGACTTTTACCCCAGTAGCGCACACATAGGTTGAAAAAGAGTTGAGGTAACTAAAGCTGAGCCACCAAAGAAAGTTCAATGAAATGAACCAAATTTAGGCCATCAGTTAGCTCTGGTGCTGAGGCAACAAATATAGATGGGAGAGGGAGCTAGCATATCTACCAAAGCTGACAAGCAAGGCCAACTCTATTTTCCTTCCTCCTCACTCTTTTGGTCTTAGGAATTCCATCTTTCAGAGTAACTATGACCTATTTCATCACATGCAAGCCAACACAAACCTGTTCTCATACCTTCACTTTGTGTCTGGCCACATTTTGAGACAATTTTTATTCCTAACTTACTTTTGTGCTTAGTCTTCACGAAAGCTCTATGCTCCTGAGCACCTTGTCTTGCACCTGCTGTTTAAAACTATGATACACCATTTCTTTCTATTTTACATATCTGAAGACCTCCTCTAATTATGAAATCTTAGGTTACATGTTCATTTGTTTTAGCTGCCTACATCTACCTTCTTGTCTATAATCACATGATATTGTTGAAAAGGTATTTTAACTAATCTATTATACAGAGGGAATTGGCACATCAGAGCACCTGGCTACTCTAAACTAACTCCAAATGTACTTGCCACATTGTGCATGTGGCTTTATGGGGGTACTGAGGAAATGAGCCTAGGCTTGTAGGATGTACAAGCATGTGACTTTAACCAATGAGCCAATTCCCAACCTCATTGTCACATACATGAATTGTGCTTTGCTACCTGAGGGTGGTCACATTGAGATCCGGCTAGATTTCACTGTCATAAGTGATGATCTTGTCCTATAAATTGTACATGTGATCTCTGCTTCAAGCAACCCTAGAGATTCTTAGAGACAGAGTAAAATGTAAACCACTTGTGGAGCCATGATGTAAGAATGAAACAAAATAAACATGTAATTTACTATTCACATATGTGAGCTAGTACTAACAAAATATTAATTTGTTCTCACTTTGTGTGTAGATGCCTTAAATGCCTTAAGTCTTTTATCAATCTAAATCACCTGCAAGAAAGAACCAGAGTGGCATTAAGCAAATATCACAATGTTGCTTTGTTTTTTTTTTTTTTTTTGAACAACAGATACCTATTCTGATTAGGCATTGTCCTTGCAATGCTTGTAAATAATCAAGATATCAACTTTTCATGTTTCTATAAATGCCTCACGCCAAATGGAAGATTTTCACTTATAAGATCAACATACTCAGTTTCTTGAAACTGCTCTAGGTCAATTATGTTTCAGAGAAAGTTTACTCCAGGTTTTCTCAGGCTTAGATTTCAGTATATCAGGAGACCTTTGATCATCACCCCTACTTCTCTTTCCACTTGATACTAATATTATTTCCCACCTGTTACCATATTGCTATCAGAATCATATGCAAGTATAGGAAGTTGTCGCCTGAGGGACAAAAATTATTGACCTAGGCTGGGCTGGATACAAGAGGGATAACACATGAGGAATGGTACAATTATCAACATAAAAATTTAACAAAATGAATAAAGGACTTGGAAAGATGGCTCAGCAGTTAAAGTGTTTGCCTGCAAAGCCTGACAACTCAGGTTCAATTCACTGGTATCCACAGAAAACCAGATGTATGAAGTGGTGCATGCATCTGGAATTCATTTGCAGAGACTGTAGGACCTGAGGTACTAATTCTGTCTGTCGGTCTCTCTTATCTCCATTGTTCTATGCTTGCAAAATAAATAAAACATTTTTAAAATAAAAATTAAAAACAGATCATTAACTGACCTCTGCTTGTGTTTCTCTTTAGAAAATAGTTACTCTGAAGTCTTGCATTCAGTCATTTCACATGCACTCAGCCATTGTCATCTATTATGCCACAGGCATTTCTGCCATTCTAACATGTAATAATGAACAAAAAGGAAAATAGTAAATCAACTAACAAAAGTTTGTAAGTACATGTACTATATGCATGTATAAAATTGTCAAAAATGAAATTTAAATATTTATAAGTAAAAACTGTAGTGTCTATTAGGGAAAGTGGCATAATGCTTTGGAAAGACTAAAGTGGAACATCTGATAACTGGAAAGCCTGAAAACTTAAAATGACATTTGAGATGTAAGCTTAAGGATGTAAAGAGCAGGCAGTGAGAAAGACAAAGGAAAAGGAAAAAGATGGCATAGTGGGCAAAGGGAAACTGAACTATGGGGATATCTCTGGAGATAAGATAGAAGCAAATATGGCAGAGTTTTTAAGAAAATAAGAGATTTATGTGACCAAGACATAGAAAGCGGGGTGAACAGGCAGCAAGGTGAAGCTAAGCACATAGACCTTTGCCAACGATCAGCCTAAATGCAGAATAAGGCCCACCAGCCTAAATTCAGTGATGGAAGAGCTTGATTTTATCAGCAATGAGTTTTTGTTAAAGGATTTTAGTTAAACAGATGGTTGATACAATCAAACTTACATTTTTTAAATGTCCCTCTAGCTTCAGGATTGAAAACAAGTTTGAAAGGGCAAGAGTACATTCAGGAAAAATAAAATCCACTGCCGATGATGGAGGGTGGAACCTACATGCATGCCATAGAGAAGGTGAAGAGAGAGAGGGTCGAGAAATGCCCAAGCAGTAACACTGCAAAACTGTCAGTGATGACATGTAATTCTTCGTGCTGCTGAGCTATGCACATTCAGTCCAATGTGATCCGTTCAGTGAAGCAAGCCCAATTCTCTATTATCCCTGGCACAATATATCTAAGGGGAGACTCTGTGTTGATTCCGCATTCTGTTGAGAGTGTCACTCACATATTTTTGTGATTTCAGAGGAACTTACAAAAATGAAAGTTACAGTAATTATTGAATTTGTGTCAGTTGCTTGTCATGAGTTCAGAATGACTACTGGCCAGAGGCTTATGAAAAGTAGACTGTAGTAAGGGAGTCTCTTCACTGTGCCTACAAAAATGTCATCAGGGGCACTACTAATGTGTGAGAAAATTGGCACACACTTACTGGTAGGCAAATGGATTGTATGTATCAAAAACGTAAAATTTTCATGCCTTAGACTTATTAAATGTCTCTTATGTGCTTTAATTTGAAGTACTTATGCAGACATACTAACAAGCAGTTCTTTCCAGATGTGTTACAGTCAGGACCCTCATGTGTTTGAACATTTAGTCTCCAACTGGTGGTGCTACTTGTCAAGGTTGGGGATCCGTTAGGAGGCAGAGCCTAACTGGAGAAAGTGGGTCACTGAGGGCTAGACCCCACTCCCTGTTTGAGTCTTCTTTCGGTCCCTATAAGAAGTGCCTTGACGAGTACCAGCTACACACTCCTGCCATTGAGCCTTCCCCACAGCAATATACTATTGTCTCTTAAAATTGTCATCAAGTTAGTGCTTGCTCCTTTAATTGCTTCTTGTAAGGTATTCAGTCATAGCAACAAGAAAAGTAACTAGTACAAGGTGCTAATTGATAGCAGTTACAATGCCATGGTTCTGTGTAGTCACTGGTTTTCAATAAGCTGGGAGAAAATCCTATCAACTTTCTTGGGAATATCAACATAACCTTTGGAGGTATTTTTAATTAGGAATGATTTTAAGGTGCTATGAGGATTTATTTAACCAAAACCAGCCAACATTTAAAAAAATGTTTTATTAACTTATTTGAGAGAGAAAGAGAGGCAGATAGAGAGAATGGGCACACCAGGGCCTCTAGCCACTGCAAGAAAACTCCAGACACATGTGTCACCTTGTGCATCTGGTTTACATGAGTAGTGAGGAACCAAACCTTGTTTCTTAGGCTTCACAGGCAAGCACCTTAATTACTAAAGCATCTCTCCAGCCCCAACCAACATTTTTAACCCTCAAGTATGTTGTAAAGTTAGATATGAGTTCCTTCTACTGTCTCAAAGGGGTGTGTGTATGTGTGTGTGTGTGTGTGTGTGTGTGTGTGTGTGTGTGAAGGAGACTCCAACTGGTTTTTCCAATTTCTCACTCCATTGGCAATCTTTCTGATCTTGGACAAAATTTCACAGCCTTTCAAATTTGTACAGAGTGGCTGCCAAAAGCATTCAACCATTATTGTTAAAAAAAAAAAAAAAGTAAAGAATGGACAGAATTTGTCTTTGATTTCTGGTGTCCTCATGTCTTAACTCTTTCCTCCTCAATGGGGTTGACCATTTCAAGATCTCTTTTCCATACCACCAGAAATCATTAAAAAATCATTGAAAGCATTTTTATTCATATCACAGTAGTTTCATCCTCTCAAGGAGCATGGAAATTTTTTTTAAAAGGATGAGAGAAATATGTTTAAGAGCTTAAAATAAAATCTTGACTATCAGTAGTAGACTTATAGTTAGGAAAACTGCCTACCTCTTAGAGTAACCCATTTTCTTCTAATGAGTATTTCAGAGATCTTTATGCACCAATTTCTTTTTCTCAATGCCTTTCTACTTTTCTTCTAAGATAAAATTTAAGGTTAGTTTTGGGAGTTACTAGAATTTAATAGGATGTCTTATAATGTCCAAATCTGGAGTTGTACCAAGTTGAAATGGAAAAGCCTATAGAAACATTATTCATTTTCTTCTAATTCTATTGCCAATGCACATTCAGAACATTTCTAAATGTACCATTTTCATTTTTGTTTATATAAAATCACAAAAGTAGCAATATGAGAAATAATTTAGACATTTGAACTTATATTATTTAGATACAGATAATATATCTTCATTTTAGCCTTTTGAGAATTATTAAACAAAGGTACTCTGTGAAGTCAATTAGAAATGTTATCTAGCTCACTATCTAGAACAACACTGGTACTCATCAGTACAGAGAGTATGGTTGGGTATTGGTGGCTATTTGTTCAAGTAGATGATGTTTGAAATTGTACAGAGGGTCTAGTAAATTAATTACAGAGTTAATCTATAATTATACTTCTGGAAACACAGCATTTACTGAGTAGTGTCTTAAAATTAAGCACTCGATGAGATCAAGTGAACTCTTGCAACTGCTAAAATAAAGTCATGAATTCCCTCACTGTATCCTGTAATACACCTGTTAAAAACATTGTTATATAAAACAAAATGTGGGAGAAAACATTTTTCAAAGCTGATTCAACAATCATCAAGAAAATGAACAAAATTATTAGGGTAGGTTTTAGCCTGATTCTCATTTTTGTAGTCACTCAAATCTGCCATCTTTTGTCATAGTACATGAAAGTTACACAGTTATATAGTCCACCATTCTCTCATATGCCACCATATTTAAATATTTCCTCATGACATTTGGAAAACAAAGAGCTGCTCTTCCTGTAGTTTTCTCTTAAAAGTGAGTAATTTCAATCCCAAGAGTTCATCAGTCTTCCACTTTAGTATCAACACCCTCAAAGGAATTAGGGGTTTGAATTAAGAGTAACAAATGAAGCTTTGTTTGAGTGGGGATAGAGGTGGAGACAGTCTGACTCTGGAGTCCTGGTTGACTTTGTACAATCTATGTAGTTAGTCTAGGCTGGCCATGAACTTGGGGTAATCTCCTACCTCAGTCTTGTAGGTGCTAGAATCATAGGTATGAGCTACCCACACTTGGTCACAATGTTTTTGGTTTTATTTGTTTTAATTTGATCAAGAATTGTATGTACAAATATAACTCCAATATTTGGGAAGCTGAGGAAGGAGGACCTTCTATTCAATATGGTACTGGACTTGTGCTACACTACATGATGTTGTCTCAAAAAACAAAAATGGATAAAAAGAAAAAGAAAGGAAGTAAAGGAAGGAGGTGAGCAAGAAAAGATGGAAGGAAGGATGGAAGGGAGGAAGGAAGAAAGAAGGAAAGAGAAGAAAGAAAGACAGAGAGAGAGAGAGAGAGAGAGAGAGAAGTAAAGAAAGAAAGAAAGAAAGAAAGAAAGAAAGAAAGAAAGAAAGAAAGAAAGAAAGAAAGAAAGAAAGAAACTGGTGGTTCAAAAGTAAAATGTCTCCATAGACTGACGGGCTTGAATAACAGAGAGAAAGAGAGAGAGAGAGAGAGAGAGAGAGAGAAAGGGAAAGAAAGAAAAAAGAAAAAAGAAAGAAACTGGTGGTTCAAAAGTAAAATGTCTCCATAGACTGACGGGCTTGAATAACAGAGAGAAAGAGAGGAGAGAGAGAGAGAGAGAGAAAGGGAAAGAAAGAAAAAAGAAAAAAAAAGAAAGAAACTGGTGGTTCAAAAGTAAAATGTCTCCATAGACTGACGGGCTTGAATAATCAATCCCCCGTTGGCAGTACTGTTGGGAGAATTGTGGAGCTGGAGCCTTGCTGGAGGAAGTGTGTCACTGGGGGTGGCCTTGGAGTCATGCACTGATTGCTGCACTCAGCTCATTCTCCCTACTTCTTCTTCTCTGTTGAAATGAAGATGGGGTTCCCAGCTGCCTGTCCCTGCCATGCTTTCCTTTTGAAACTGCAAGCCAAAATTAATCTTTCCAAAGCTTCTTCTGTTTGGATATTCTGTCCCAGCAACAATGAAGTAGCTGATACAAAATTTTTGTTAAAGAATAAGTAAAATAAACTTGAACATTGGGTGTTTAAAAATACATTTGTGTGCAGTATGTTAAGTATGCCAATGTTTTAATTTTTTTGTTTGTTTTTACTAGGTAGGGTCTCACTCTAGCCCAGGCTCACCTGGTACTCACTCTGTAGTTCCAGGCTGACTGCAGACTTACAGCTTCCCAAATTCTGGGATTAAAGGTGTGTGTCAACACACCTGGCTAAACATGTCTACTTCTAATAGCATCAGATAAATAATGTAATGGATAAATGGATAAATGGATAAAATAATGTAATGGATAATTCATATATATATATATATATATATATGTATATATATATATATATAGTCAATTTCCATGAACAAGCTCAAAGTACTTTCAGTTATAATCACATCAGTCACACATATAATTAAGAAATTTTGCAATTGAGATTAAGACAGAAGCTTTTTAAATTAAAGACATGTCACCGTAGAGAGCTAACACAAGTACAAGTCAAAATGTCTCTTTTGTGAAGAAAAAGAAAATCAAGAAAACCTTGAGAATAGCCGAGAGAAAATATTGATATATTGCTACTCTTTCAGCTTCACTTTTTTCAGTTTCATAGTTCCCAAAAATTGGCAAAAATGATTACAGACACGCCAGGAGGAAGTAAAACTTAAGCCTAGCCAAATTAAGTATCTGTAGAACAGGGCTGATTGTCAACATGAGAGAACGAAGAAGAGAGGTCTCTAAGAGGGCAAATGGGAGTTGGGAAGTAGTTAAACATATAACAACTTTGTTTTTTCTTTTAGATAAAATCATTTCCCTGCCTATATTGAGCCCTCAATCTGTGCCTGGAACTTTGCTAAATGATCTAAAATGTGTTTTCCACTTGGAGGTCTCGTGCTAGCTGGCAGCTGCTCCCATCACAGAGATGAGCTGTGTCACACTGAAAAGAGTATGATTTGACCAGCTTAGCAAAGCTGAAATGAAAAGATGGATGTTAGCAAATCTAGACAGTACTGATGGCAGAACTGGAGCCCACATCATCTAATTCCAGGGCCTGCCCTCTTCTCTTCTTACAGGACAAAAGCATTGGCAAGAAGCAAGCTTGTGATGAATATTTACTGTGTTGCATTTTCTATACAGGCTGAAATAAGTCTTTTTCAAGAAGAATTTCAGTCATGACCAGCAGGAATGACTCAAAAAAACAGTTGAAGAAAATGCAGTCATTATGACACAAAAATGCCACAAGGAGAACAGCCTGGAAAACATCTACTCTTTGGGAAGAATTTCTTCCCTGGGAAAAGCATCAGAGAATAGAAATCTAAAGAATAAAGCATTTCCTAAAGTCTTCATCTCCAAGCAGAGTCCCTGTAGACACTGGAGTTTCAACATATGAACTTTTCAGGGTCCCAGTTCAGCCTATAGCAGCCCAAAAATTTATGCATGCAAGCTCTCTGATTTCTACTAATATGCTCCTGTGAACAGGACATCTTCATCCTCCAGGAAGAAGTCTGGAAACAATCTTTTTCCTGTCTTTCCACTGAGCACAAACTACTCATAATCTTATGATACAGAGCTGATGCATGGGGAATTTGCTTAATCCCACTGTCTTTTCTCAGTTGGTTCAGGTTGCTATAATAAAATAGCATAGGCTGGGGAGCTCAAACCATAGAAATATATTTCTGTTCGTTCTGGAGGCTGAATGTCTTGAATCAAAGGGTTAAGAGGATAGGTTTGACCATGAGGATTCCTTTCCTGGAAGATCTGAAGAGCATCTTGCTGAATACTCATAAGACATTTTCCTTGTGCATTAAGAGGGAGAGGGAGATGGACAGAGCTCTTTTATAAAATCAATATTTCTTTCTTTCTTTCTTTCTTTCTTTCTTTCTTTCTTTCTTTCTTTCTTTCTTTCTTTCATTCATTCATTCTTTCTCTCTCCACCCCCATCTCTCTCTTTCTTTGTGTGTGTGATGTGTGCAGGTGGGTATATGCACATTATAGTGTACATTTGGAAATCAGAATACAACGTCAGTCCTGGCCTTCCAGTTTCTACCTTACTTGGGACAGGCCTTCATTTTCATTGTTCATCCTGCATACACCAGGCTAGCTGGTACACATGCATCCAGTGATTTGCTTATATCCACCTCTCATCATACTGTAAGATCAATGGTAGTAGAGTTGCTAGCTACCAGGTCTGCTTTACATGGGCTTTTGGTATTCAAACTCAGGTCCTTGTTTGTGTGGTAAGAACATTTTTCCCCTGAGCCATTTCCTTGGCCCAACAGTAGAACTTGTTACAAAGTGTTGCAATCAGGTTTACATTACTGGCAAAATCAGCTAACCAAGAGCAGCTTTTGGAAAAAAAAAAATGGGTTTATTTTGGGTTACAGACTCGGGATGCTCTATGAAGGCAGAGAAATCAATGGCATGAACAGAAGGTGGACATCATTCCCTGGGCAATATAAGGTGGAGAATAGGAACAGGAGAGTGTGACAAACACTGGCCTAGCTATAACACCCATAAGCCTACCCCCAGCATTACTCTGACTCCTGGAGGTGTTGATTCCTAAATCTTCATCAGCTGGGAACCTAGTATTCAGAACACCTAAGATTATGAGGGTCATCTGAATCAAACCACCACATTGCACCTCTGGCCTCCATAAACTGATAACCACACATGGTATAAAATACAATGCATTCAGTCTAACTTTAAAAGTCCCCACAGTTTTTAATCAATCTTAATGATGTTAAAACATTCCCATAGTCTAAAATCTTTTAACTGATCTATAATACCAACCCTTCCCCAAACCCACAGTGGCACAGAATAAAAAACCACACTGCAAAAGATGGCATTGGACATAGCAAAGAAATATTCAACAAATACAAGATTTAAAACAACCAGCACAAGCATCAAACTGCATAGCTCCAAGGCCAACAACTCCAGCCAGTGACAAATCTCCAAGTCTGATAATTCTAATCAGCAACAAGTCTCTGATTGTCTAATTCTGCCTTTCCAGCCAGGCTACTCACAGCCCTGGAAAACTTCATCAGGGCTGGCAGCTTTCCTCAGCAGCCATCTCGTGGTCCCAGCATCTCCACTGGGTCTCCACTGCAACCCACAGTCCATCCTGTCAGGTCCACTGCGTCTCACCGCAGGCAATCCTTAGCAGACCTGTTTCACACAGCTCATGGCCATTTCCAAAAGAAAAAAAACTGTGTTGCAATTTCAATGACCTTGTCTTTCCTGCATTTCTTATACACCATAATGCCTGGTAGGGTGTCAATTTGTTAATGTGTGGGGGGGAGGGATAAAGAAGACTTTGAAGAACAGGACAGTCCTTGAGCATTCAGGCCCCATCAAAAGAGTGCATTCTTCCTGATGCCCTAATCTCAAAGGTTATAGTCTCTCGTATAATTGCAGCTGAATAGGCAAAAGTTTCAGCCCAAAGATTTTATTTCTGTGCCATATACCTCTGCTCACACTAGTCAGTTTCTACATAACACAATCCTACACAAATTCTCAGGACACAGGCATAAAAGCAAGCCTCTCACACAAACTGCTTCTAGCTCAGCCCAAGCAAAGGCCTTTCTCACCCTCACAAGGCAAACCTCACAGTCTGTAGTTCTTACTGCATTCACATCTTTCAACTCTGACTAGTATATTCCACCAATCATTGCTTATAGAGCTGCAAGTTGTTTCTTGGACAAAGATTTCAAATTCATCCACATTATTCTTGAAAATCAGCTCCAAAAGGCCAAAGCCATGCAGGCAGGTTTCAAGCAGTAGAGACACCACTCTTGGTACCAACTTTACTTTGAAGTCAGGTTCACATTGCTGGCAGAAATCACCTGACCAAGAGTAGCTTGTGGGGGAAAAACAGGATTATTTTGGCTTATAGACTCAAGGGGAAGCTCCATGATGGCAGAGGTAAATAACAGCATGAATAAAGGGTAGACATCATGTCCTCACCAACACAAAAGCAACAGGAGACTGTCAAACACCAGCAAGGGGAAACTGGCTATAATACACATAAGCATGCCTCCAACAATACACTGTCTCCAGGAGGCATTAATTCCCAAATCTCCATCATCTGGGAACCTAACATTCAGAATACCTAAGTTTATGGGAGACCAGAATCAAACCACCACACAAGCTACCAATCTTATTGGATTAGGGACCCATCTTTAGGGACTCACTTAGCATTAATTTTCTTTTAAAGCATCCATTTCTAAGTGTAGTCCATTAGGCATTAGAGTTTCAACATACAACTTTTCAAGGGACATGATTCAACTATACCAGTTTAAAACTTAGTATGAAACACTCTGATTTCTGTTAATATGATATTATGAGTAGGAATCGGGGAAGGTCTTACAAAGAAATCTTTATGACACTTGTATTCATTAAAATTTTATATTCTATAGTAAAAAGGGCTTCAAAGTAAAGTAGGTACTTGACCAGAGTGTTTAAAGCCCCTCTACTGTTATTCTCCCTGGCACAATCAAAATAAAAAATAAAAATAACTAGGGCCATATCCTTCCTTAAAATATAGAGGCATTTTAACATAATGAAAATGAGGACAAAATGAAGAAAAATATAAATGAATGGTTATAACTTTCACATGAAGAAAATGTATCTAGAGAAATAATACTAGACATTGGTATAAGTCATCCCCGCCTCACTGTATAAAGAAGGCTGAAGAATGAATCAGGTTCATAAGACCAATGAGATCATGCAGGAAGCCATGCAGATTTCTTGTCTTGGCTGTGTAACAGCTCTATTCAAAAATAACTATCCAGGAAGACTGGATGATTCCCTAACATGGTCTGGTTAAAGCAAGGTAACTTTTTCCCTTGCTGAAGAGTTCCTTTCCCAATTGGCAGCCATAACTCCACAGAGCAGCAGAATAACCAGTAGCCAAGACTAATTAATAAAGAATCAAGATTTCATGCACAGCCTTAATTTCTTATTGCTGCTACAATAAAATGGCTCAAAACAGGACACATGTTTGTGTTATAGGGTCCAGTGTCATACAAGTAAAACCATAAACTCATGGAATGGGAGGCAAAGCTTTATTTGGTAAAAAGAAACAAATAGAAGAATGCTGGTGCACCAGGTGTGCATCCCAGAGTTTGGGATCTCAGGATGCAGCCCCAAACTGCTGAGAGCGTCAGCTTTTATTGGAGAAAAACACAAGATGTTCATTGTAAAAACAGGATGGAAGTTAAAATACAAAGTTAGGCAGAACTGAGGCAAGAAATATTCTATACTACGTAAATCATAAAGGTATTTAGAAGCAGAGCGGTACAGGAAGGTCATGGTACATTGCACAGAGGGTGCCATCCTATTTCTTAGATAACAGAAAACATATGCATTTTGCATTAAGTCCTGTGATGATAATTCCTGAAACCTCTCCTTTATTTGTCAGGAAGATCAACTTGGGTGGTGGGATCCATTATGTGTGCCTAAAGGCAAGGGCTGCACAGGAGGATGTTTAACCTTGTCTATTGTGTCCTTTATATGTCATTTTTCATTATGGTCCCACAGTTCTATAGGCTAAATGCCTAACACAGTTCTCATTGGGTTAAACCTGTGGCAAATGTACAATGACTATAAACCAGTAATTTGTTAAGGGCTTTTTTTTTTTTCCTGTCTGTGGCTGGAGACATTGCTTGATAATTAAAATCAATTGTTGTGTACCCCTGACTACCAGAGTTCTGATCCTCAGAACCTACTTGACAGATGGATGTATCACACATGTTTGGATTCCCCATATATCTATAGCAGGAGCAGCAGAGTAAGAAGAATCCTAAAGCTAGAATGACATTCACAATAGCAAAAAAATTAAAACAAAAAAGAAAAGAGCCTACCTCAAATAAGATGAAAGATAATTATTGAAACCTTGATGTTATGCAACCCATACATATACCACACACACACACACACTCTCTCTCTCTCTCTCTCTCTTTTTTATTTTTAAGCTACTGCCCCTTGTGGAGGCTCTAAGGAAACAATGTTTTCTCACTTCCCATGTATTTCTATGTTGTTGGTCACTTCTTCCATTTTTAAGGTCAGCAATATCCCATTAAGACTTTTTAATAGAACACCACTTTTATCTATTTTTTTCATTTTTATTTTTTATGTTATTTTTTCTCAATTTTTATTAACATTTTGATGATTACAAAAAATATTCCACGGTAATACTCTCCCTACCCCCACTTTCCCATTTGAAATTCCATTCTCCATCAAATCCCCTCCCCAACTCAAACAGTCTCTCTTTTATTTTGATTCCATGACCTTTTCCTTCTCTTATGATGGTCTTGTGTAGGTAGTGTCAGGCACTATGAGGTCATAGATATCCAGGCCATTATATGTCTAGAGGTAGCATCTTGTAAGGAGTCCTACCCTTCCTTTGGCTGTTACATTCGTTCCACCACCTCTTCTACATTAGAACCTGAGCCTAGGAAGGTGTGATTGAGATGTTACTCAGTACTCTAGTCACTTCTTTCCATCAATATGAAACATTCTGAGTTGTCCCAAGGTCACTGCCATCTGAAATGAGAAGATTCTCTACCCAAAGTGAGAGTAGCATTAATATAAGGTTATAAATATTAAGAGAAGTGCTTACTGGGCAGTTTGATAAGCATAGTATATACATTTATCCAGAAATCAGCAGAGGTTACACCCGAAGGGTTCATGACTACCCCTGTTTTAAGTTTCCAGTATCAGGGATGTATTCCCTCCTATGGAGCAGGCCTCTAGTCCAATTGGAGGGCAGTTGGTTTCCACCATGACAGACATGCCACTATTGCACCATTGGCTCACTGGGGATGGCTGGCCAATTATTAGGCTTGCAGTGTCCACTGTTGAGTATCTTCACTAATGGGATCTCTTTCTCCTATTGAACTGCATGTAGAATGGCTTCTTCCAGCTTTTTGTCAGCTGGTCTACATGGAGGAGGTTATCAGCTCAGTTCCAGCAGGATTTCTCAGTGGCCTTGCAGCCCAAGTATGTGGAGTCTTCAGCAATAGGGACTTACAATGTGTTCCTGGTGGGAAACCAAGGGCCTCAGCAATGGACTATAATGTTTTGGGAGCATCATGGACCTCCCTGGCCAACAACTCCCTGGCACTGAATGAACAAAATTGGAGAATTCCATATGATTTATTAATACCCTCTTAGATTTTGATTAACCCTTCCTACAACTTTCCTTTACTCAATCTCTTCCCCTGACCTCACTTTGAGCCTTTTCACCCCTGTTAATCTATTCTTCTATGTACTTATACACAATACCAACCTATTAAGTACCCTCCTCCCTTCTTTCTCTCCCATTTATATCTCTTTTTTAAAATATCTTCATTATCCACTCATCAGTTGAGGGAAATCTAGGCTGGCTCCATTTCCCAGCTATTGTGAATTGAGTGGCAATAAACATGGTTGAGCATGTACTTCTAAGGAAATGAGATGAATCCTTAGGATATAAGCCTAGGAGTACTATAGCTGGGTCATAAGGTAGATCAATCTTTAGCTGTTTTAGGAACCTCCACACTGATTTCCACAATGGCTGGACCAAATTGCATTCCCACCAACAGTGTGGAAGGGTTCTTCCTTTCCCACATCCCCGCCAGCGTTTATGATCATTTGTTTTCATGATGGTAGCCAATCTGACAGGAGTGAGATGTAATCTCAATGCAGTTTTAATCTGCATTACCCTGATGATTAGGGATGTAGAACATTTGTTTTAGGTGCATATGTGCCATCCATATTTCTTCTCTTGAGAACTCTCTATTTAGCTCCACAGCCTATTTTTAATTGGTGTGTACAATTTCTTATTATTTAACTTTTTGAGTTCTTTGTATATCCTAGATATTAATGCTCTGTCAGATATATAGCTGGCGAAGATTTTTCCCATTCTGTAGGTGGCCTCTTTGCTTTTTTCACTGTGTTCTTTGCAGTACAAAAATCTTTGTAATTTCATGAGGTCACAATGGTTAATGTATGGTTTTATTGCCTGAGCAATTGGGGTTGTATTCAGAAAGTCTTTGCTAAAACCAATATGTTGAAGGATTTCCCCTACTTTTTCCACTAGCAGTTTCAGACTTTCCAATCTGATGTTAAGGTCTTTAATCGATTTTGACTTAATTCTTGTGCATGGAGAGAGAGAAGAATCTATTTTCATCCTTCTGCAGATATATATCCAGTTTTCTAAACACCATTTGCTGAGGAGGCTATATTTTCTCCAATAGGTATTTTTGGAATTTTTATCAAATATTAGGTGGCTATAGTTACCTGGACTTGCATCTGGGTCCTCTATTCTGTTACATTGATCTACATGTCTGCTTTTGTGCCAGTATCATGCTGTTTTTGTTATTATGGCTCTGTAGTATAGATTAAAATCAAGTATAGTTATACCTCCTGACTTTATTTTCTCTTTTTTTTATTAGTTTTCTATTCAGCAAATACAGGCAGTTTGGTACCATTATTCGGCTCATCCGTGACCTATCCCTCCCCATTGGCCCCTCCTTTTTGAGGTATATGGTTCATGCATTGTGGAGTTAGCCCACAGTTATTGGTACGATAAATGTCTTTGCACATCCTGACCCAACATGTGGCTCTGACATTCTTTCCACCCCCTCTTCTGCAACATTTCCCTGAGTCATTTTGGGTTCATTTTTGGTCTGCTTCAGTGATGAGGTGTTGGGGGCCTCTGAGGCTCTGGCTCTCTGATTTGGTAGCAGTTGATTTTTCTCTGTGTTGGTCTCCTTCCCCTTGTTCTGGTATCTGGTTCATCAGGAAAATAGTACCCTTTCTTATTTTGCCAATTTTTTTGTAATTTCAGCTGGGGCCCCTTTGAAGTATGATAGGGTGGCTCTCTCCTTAGGATCTGCATATATCTGAAAAAGAGAAGCAGATTCTCCAATGGAGAGTATGATAGCTCTAGGACAAATGAAATAACCCTTACTTTTTTTGAGAGAGAAAGTTTAATAGGTATAGGCCCTCTTGTAGCTTGATATTGGAGAGAGGGCTTATGTTTGGATATGATTCTGACTTGTTTCCCAGCTCTAGGTATGGGACCTGTACCACTGAGGGGATCAGTTAGCCAAATCAAGAGCTGTTGGTTCCCCATCATGGCTGTGTGCCACTCTTGCATTTGTGTGGGCATCACAACAGGCTATTTGTTGCTAGGTAGGTTAGACCATGAGTTGTTTGGACAGGTATTGGTAATTTCCTCCAGTTGCCCATGTAGCACCTTCTGGCACTAGATATGCTGACTGTCTGGGGACTGACTCTCTCCTGGCTTCCAGCCATGCCGTTCCATTTTACATGTCAGCTGCATATGGTGTCTTCAGCAATAGGGTCTTATCACTAACTTTTGGTAGGTCATCAAGTACTCTGACAGAAATCTGTCATTCTTTTAGGAAACCTTGTAGGTTTCTCTGATCAAAAGCTCATTGTGGATGATAGCCCCATGCTGGTACTGGGAATTATAGGTCAGTGTCCACTAAGAAAATGCAGAAAAATATAACTAATATACAAGAGTTAGAGAGGAGGGGTAGAGCGAGAGTGAGGGAAGATGTAGAAGGTTTAGGTTAGATTGATCCTACCCTCTCTAGTGTCTTGTGGTTCAGGTGTTTCATGTAAGGGCCTGGTGAAGGTTCAACTATTTGGTCTGCCTTTTAGGAAGTAGATATTTATGGTACCATTGATGTTTGGGTCTAGATTAGTGTTTCCCACCCCTTCGATGCCCTCTCCTCCCTCCCCGTCCATCTTAGTTTCTAGTCCATGAGATGCTTGGTGGGTATGTAAGGTATCTTGGGCAGATTCAGGTTAGGTGTTGTAGATGAGTGAGACCATGTGGCAGTTTTTTTTTTTTTTTTTTTTTCTGTGATTGGGTAAGTTCACTCAGAATGATCTGTTCCAGGTTCACCCATTTTTCCTCAAATTTCTTTGTGTCATTTTTTCTTACTGCTGTGTAAAATTCCATTGCGTAGATACACCACATCTTAGTTATCCATTCTTCTAGTGATGGCCATCTGGATTGATTCCAGCTCTTAGCTATTATGAATTGAGCTGCTACAAACATGGTTGAGCAAATCTCTCTGGTCTGTGGTTTGAAGGTTTTAGGGTAGATGCCAAGTAAAGGAATAAGTGGGTCTGTTGGTATCTCTATAGTCAGCTTTTTCAGGAGTCTCCATATTGCTTTCCAAAGTGGTTGTACCATCGTACATTCCCAACAACAGTGGATGAGTGTTCCTACTTCTCTGCATCCTTGCCAGCATTTATTTTCATTTGATTTATTGATGTTTGCTATCCTTATTGGGGTAAGGTGGAATCTCAATTTTCTTGAATTTGTTAAGATTTGCTTTCTGTCCTAATATGGTCTATTTTTGAGAATTTTCCATTTGCTGATGAAAATAGTGTATATTCTGCAGCATTTGGATGAAATGTCCTGTATATATCTGTTAGGTCCATTCCTCCTATGACCTCATTTAGTCCAGATGCCTCTCTGTTTATTTTTTCCTGGGATGACCTGTCAATTGACAAGAGTGGGTGTTAAAGTCACCCACTCTCATTGTGTGTGGTGTTATCTGTTACCTTAGTTTTAATAGCATTTGTTTGATGAATTAGGGGACCCCCAAGTTAGGTGCATATATGTTTAGGATTCAAATATCCTCCTGTTTGGTAGTGCCTTTAATAAATATAAAGTGGCCTTTCTTTTCTTTCTTAACTAAAGTTGGACTGAAGTCTACCTTCTCATATATTAGGATATCAACTCCTGCTTGTTTTCTACATCCATTTGCTTGAAACACTGTTTTCCAACCTTTCACCCTACGATAGTGTCCATCCTTTGTAGAAAGGTGAGTTTCTTGGAGACAACAAATTGTAGGATCCTGCTGTTTAATCCAGTCTGCAAACCTGTGCCTTTTGGTTGAGGCTTTGAGGCTGTTGATATCAAGAGATAATATTTAAAGGTGTGTATTCATTTTTGCCAATTTTTTGTAGTTCCTATTTTACCTTTGCTCTCTTGTTTCAACTAGTATTTGAGTATTGTTTGTTTTTTCCCGGTGTCTTGTATGTGTGCTTTTCTTTCTCTTCAGCATGGAGGATTCTTTCAAGTATTTTCTGTAGCACTGGTTTTTTCTTCAAATACTCCTTATTTTTCCATCTATTTGAATGGATAGTTTTGCAGGATAAAGTAACCTTGGTTGACAGTTGTTATCTTTCAGGACTTGTAATACATCACTCCATGCCCTTCTTGCTTTTAAATTCTGTGTTGAGTAATCTGCTGTAATCCTGATAGGCTTGCCTTTGTAGGTAACTTGATTTTTCTCTGTAGCTGCTTTCAATATTTTGTCTTTGGTTTGTGTGTTTGGTAGTTTGATTATAATATGGTGAGGAGAGGTTCTTTCCAGGTGTTGTCTGGCTGGTGTTGTAAAGGTTTCCCGTATCTTCATTGCCACCTCTTTCACAATTTGGGGGAAGTTTTCTTCTGTGAGTTTGTTGAAGATGCCTACTGTGCTTTGGAGTGAGAATCTTCTCCTTTTACTATGCCCTGAATTATTATGTTTGTTCTTTTCATAGTGTCCCAAATATCTTGAAGTTCCCAAGCATACTCTTCTATTAGTTTCTCTTTCTCTTTGTTGGAATTTATTAGATCTGCCATCTGGTCTTCTAGCTTAGGTATTCTGTCCTCTCCTTTATCCATTCTACTGGTGAATTTTTCTACAGAGTTTTTTACTTCATTAACTGTGTTCTTTATTGCTAGTAATTATAACTGTTTTTTTCTTTATTATTGCTATTTCCTTATTTATGTCAAATATTGACCTCTTTATTTCATTAAATTAGAATTCTCTGTCTTCTTTGCTTCCTTTGATTTCTCCTTTGAGTTCCTTGAACACATTTATAATCATTCTTTTGAAATCTTTTTTAGGCATTTTCTTTATCCCCTTCTTACTGGGGGTCATTTCTTATGCATTAATACTTTTTTGTGGATTTATATTGTCTTAACTTTTGGTGTTTCTTGTGTTATAATGTATATATTTTTGCACCCTGGATTATTTAATGGTTGGATTTTCTAGTTAGCTGGATATTATTAGATGTATCAATCAATCTGATGTTATAAATCTTCAGGGTTGGCTCTTAAGGTGCTAGGTATGGCTCTCAAAAGTCTCAGAGTATCTCCAAAAGTGATTCTAGGTGTTGTGTTTTCCTGGTATAAGAGTATTCAAGTAGGCTGAGTGGAACCAAATCCAGATAGTTTCTAAAATTTAACTAAACATTGTACACTTTCATTGAAAAACAGTACAGAGTATTTATCCAAGAGTAGGTGTTATAACAGCCAGAATCTCTGTCTGTCCCTTATGCTGTACGGTGCCTCACCCACTCCCTTAATCCTGACAACAAGGATATTTCTGGCCTGTTGAGGGTTCCAAGTCAGCTTGTGACCAGATGAGAACCTTCCCTACTTTATAACAGCAGAGGAAACAAAGCCACTATAAATCAAGAAGCAACAAAGAACAAGCCCAAAATACAGCTTATTTAAGAATGGCAAATCTGACCATCCATTGGATTTAACATATAATTTATCCTGACATGGAAGGTACCATTAGCACTTCTGGTTCTTGCCTATATGCCAGGTTTATTATCTGGGTACTGACCTGGTGTAATCCTAGTTACCTTTTGGGATGATTTTGGTCTGTTATTCTGCTCCTGCTTGAGTTTTGCTGTTTGTTCATGTACACATGGCTGGGTCCCTATAGATTGCTGCTCTGTTCCCTGGAGCTGGGCACTGACGGTGGGGGAGGGGAGGCTGCTGATGCTGCTCTAGTTCTCTCGCTGTTCCACATATTCTTCTACCTTGTTATCTGCTCCTCTGTTGTTCACTGCCGTTCTCCTTTCATGTTTCTTGAGTTTGTGAAGAACTCTGGTGTGAGTGGAAATTCCCTTCACATGGATTTTCCTGTAGCTCAAAGTGAGCCTGGCAGCTGGCTGGCTCGCACACCACCACTGTGGTCCCGCGGACCTGCCAGAGCCACTTCTGCTGTCCTGTGTGGGCTCTGGATCCTCTGGATCTCTCCTACTTCTGCTGCCATTTCAATTTCCTATACATCTCACTCTTTAGTAAAAGTGTGTATTTTGCTGGTTTTTTTTTTTTTTTTTTGTTTGTTTGTTTGGCTTTTCCCCCACTAGTCTGCTTTGATGTGGAATGTATACCACCATCTTAACTGGAAGTCCACTTTTATCTCTTTTAAGTTTTCTTCCCTTTAAGAGTACCATGATCTCATTTTTCTGCCTAGATAATTCAGGTTAGTCTTCCTTGTTTTAGTTTAGTAAGTAGCAAACCTTAATTACTCTTTTCTGAGTGATGGTACAGTCTCACTTCTATTTATATGTCTGTATTTTGTTTCTGTATAAAATGTAGGATTGCCAGATCGGGAGGCAGAGGGATCACCATAAGTTTGAGGTCACCCAGAAACCAAATAGTGAATTCCAGATCCCTCTGGGCTACAGCAAGACCCTACCTTGAAAACATGAATAAATAAATAAAAATGGCCAGGTGTGGTGGCACACACCTTTAATCCCAGCACTCACAAGGCAAAGTAGAAGGATCACCATGAGTTTGAAGCCACCCTGAGAATAGAGTTAACACCAGGTGAGCCTGGGCTAGAGTGAGACCCTATCTTGAAAAACAAAACAAACAAACAAGCAAACAAAAAAAAAACCAGTTAAATAAAATGTAGGATGGCACATGAGAGAAAATATATGCAATATTTATCTTTCTGAGTTTGGCTTAATTCACATAACATTGTGGTCTCCAGTTGCATGCATTTTCTAGCAAGTGAAATGATTTTATTTTTCTTCATGACTGAATTAAATTCCATTGTGACATGGAAGAGGGCAACAGGAAAGGAGGAAAAATTATGACAAAGTACAGTAACACATACATATGAAATGCAATAATGAAGCCCATTACTTTGTACACTAGCTTAAAAATGAATTAAAAAATAAAACTCCATTATGTTTATATACCATATTTCACTTAACTATGCGTCTGTTTATGGATACCTAGAAGGATTCTATATATTATATATATCTTATAATTATGCAGCTTTTGATATGGATGTACAAATATCCCTGTGATATCTTCACTTACATCAGGTAGTATGGTTAGGTGATATGATTAGATTTTTGAGCAAACTCTACTCTGTTGTGTATAGTGGCTGAGCTAATTAATATTTCTCCCAGCAGGGCATGAGGGTTTGCTGTTCCCCATATCCTTCCTAGCATTATTCACTATTTATTTCTTTAATTTCAGCCATCTTGATAGAAGTATAATGAAATCTTGATATAGTTTTAAGGTACATTGCCTTCATGGCTAAAAAGGTTAAACATTTCTTCAGGGGCTGGAATGATGAGCTAAGGGGCATACCTAAACAGTGTAAGGACCTGAGTTTGACTTCCCAGTACCCATGTAAAGCCAGATGCACAAAGTGGTGCATCATCTGGAGGCAATTTGCAGAGGCCCACCTGGCCCATCTCTCCTTGTAAATGAATAAATAAATATCAAAAAAATGTCATATGCTAATTGGACATTGGTGCGCCAGTGCTTCATGTTTTAAGAACTGATTGTTCATTTCACTTACCTATATATTGCTTAGGTTGTTCATGTTTTTGGTATTTCATTGTAGAGCTCTTGATATATACTAGATATTAATCTTCTGTCAGGACTATAGATAGCAAAGATATTTTCCCATTTTGTAAACTGTCTCTTTACTTGAGAATTTCCTTTGCTCGACATAAGCATTATAATTTTGTGAAATCCCATTTGCCAATACTTGGTTTTATTCCTTGTGCTATTGAAGTCCTTTTCAGAAAACCCTAGCATATGCCTATGTTTTTAAATGTTTTCCTGTTTTCCAAGAATGTATTAATGCAATCCTCAACAAGGTAAGGCAGAGCAGAAGAAGGGGGTTTTCTTTAGAAAACAAATATGTATTTATAGGTAAATATACTTTTGCTATCAATAAAATTTAAAATATTATATAAGAGATGACAGACAAAACAATAAAAAACCAAAGTGAATCACTGGGGAGATGTTACATTGGTAAAATTCTTGTCCTGAAAGCATGAGGGCCCGAGTTTAGATCCTCAGAACCAATGGTGAAAACACAAAGATAGGGCAGCAAGTGCCTACAATACATGGTGCTGGGGAGTTTAAGACAAGGGGACCCCTGAGGTTTGATGGCTAGCTAGGGTAGCTGAATTGGTGATCTTTAGATTCAATTAGAGATCTTGTCTCAAAATAAATAAATAAATAAGTAAATAGAGAACAAATGCATTAGATACCCAACATACCTCTAGCTTCCAAACACATACACACATATGTATGACCATACACATAAAAACACAGAAAAAATATATGTGTACACCATATACACATATGGGTCATCTTCTTTAAGATTTCTAATGTGTTTGACAATAGCTGCTCCAGTAACCTATAAACATTCTCAGTGTCTACAATTTTAACTTGCTTGAGGTTTTCCAACTTAAAAAGTCTTAAATCTCTCAGTCCAATATCTTTATTCAAGCACATAAGTCTATTACAAATTTAACCTTGGCCAAACACTCTGGGTCTGGGCATCAGAATGAAGCCAGCCCTTATGCCAGTAGCCCAGTTCAAACAAAGTCCTCTGCAGTGTTTTCTTCTCCTTAGAAACTTCATAAGTCAAGCATTTTGCACTTAGCATTTTCAAACTCTCATTAGAATAGACCATAAAACTTGGCTTACCACTCCAGAAGACATCTTTAGTTGCAAACACAAAGTCCATGCCCATTGCTCCAAAAGAAAAGTTCCAAAAGACCAAACTGCAAATATGTGATCAGGGTCATCTCACCCCACATTGTAGTACCAATTTCTGTGCAAACATCTTCAGGTTTGCTGAGGACGAACTTCCAAATCCAGCACAGTTACAGAGGAAAGGATATTTATTGAAGCTTACAGAACCAGGGGAAGTACCATAATAGCAGAAGAAGAAGCTGGCCTGCTTTCATGGGTCCAAGCAGAGAGCCACAAGCCCAAAAAGCCAAAAGCCACACCACATAGCACACTTCAGGAACTACAGCTAGGCACACTTTGCATATCTTTAGATTGGAATTTCAAACCCACCACCCCACATTAAGATCCACCCAGTGACCCCTCTTCAAGCCAGGTCACTATAGATTCAAACTACAAACTAAAACACTGAATATATTGAGGGCCATCTATTCAAACTTCCACACAGCCCTTGGGAGATTTCCTTGTAGGATCTGAAAAATATCACACAATTATTAATAACTTTTATACTACCCAACTCTTACCTGATTTATAGTTCTACATTTTTAAAATACTTTTATGCAAATATATTCAATTGGCCCATAGTAATTGTGCATATCTGTGGGGTACAATCTGATGCATGTGTGCGATGTCTCATCAGAGTGACTGGCATGTCCATCAACTCAAGCTTGTTATCCCACTATATTGAGAATGCCAGAATCCTCATGAATCCTCATTCACAGCTACTTTGAATGTGAACCTCACTGTGATTTTTTTAGTTGTTTCCTCCCCCTCCCCCCCCTTTTTTTTTTTGTCTATGTGTGGTGGTTTATGTATGTGTTACAGTCAGGATCACATTGCTGGCAGCACTCAACCAACCAAGAGCTGCATTTGGGGGATAAAAAGCTCTATCTCACCCTCATAAGCCAAATTTCACAGTTCTTAGTTCTTACTGCATTCAATTCTTTCAACTCTGACTAGAATATTCCATCAACCTGTAATTACAACACTACAACATGTCTCTTAGGCCAAGGTTTCAAATTCCTTCAAATTCCTCTTGAAACTCAACTCCAAAAGGCCAAAACAACACAGTCAGATATCTAACAGCAATCCTATTCCTCGGGTACCAACTTTACTGTTGCAGTCAGGTTCATAGTACTGGCAGAAATCACCCAACAGAGAGCACCTTTGGGGGCTGGGAGGGTTTCCTTTGGCTTACAGACTTGAGGGGAAGCTCCATGATGACAGGAGAAAACAATGGTAGGAGCAGAGTGTGGACATCACCCCCTGGACAACATCAGATGGACAATAGCTACAGGAGAGTGTGCCAAACACTGTCAAGAGGAAACTGGCTATAATGCCCATATTCCTGCCCCCAGCAATACATTGCTTCCAGCAGGCTTTAATTTCCAAATCTCCATCAGCTGGGAACTTAGCATTTAGAACACCAAAGCTTATGGGGGACACCTGAATCAAACCACCACATCATGTCTGCTCATATTTATGTGCAGGTTTGTGTGCATTCAATGCACATGTGTGCACTTTGCCACCAAAGTTTATTATCAGGTGTCTTCCTCAATGGCTCTCCACCCTACTCTTTGAAAAAAATTTTCAAAGTAGGGTCTCACTGTAGTCCTTGCTGAGCTAGAACTCTATAGCACCAAAGTGGTCTTAAAATCACCATGATCCTCCTATCTCAGCCTCCTGAGTACTGGGATTAAAGGTGTGTGCCATCATGCCCAGCTACTTTGTTCTTTGGCACAGCCTCTCTCTCTGGATCATCAGCTAGCCGGTGATCCCCAGGGATTAGTTGTCTTTACCTCCACGCTCTGGGACTACAGACACACACCACCATCTATAGCATTTTCATGTAGGTTCTGGAGCCTCTGGTTCATGTTCTCATGCTTGCATGGTGAGCACTTTATCCACTAAGCCATCACCTCTTATCTCATCTCTCAATGAAGAAATTATGTGCATCTGTATGTGATTGTGAATGCGTGTGTGTGTGTGTGTGTGTGTGTGTGTGTGTGTGTGTGTGTTAAATTACTCAGAGAAAGAATATAATAGCAGAGTAATGAAAGAAAAGGCTTGCCTATTCTGACTCCAATCTCCCTAATGGCTCTAGTGGGGAGGAAGCATCATTATTTTAAGGGGATTTGGTTCAGAGAGGCAGACTTTGACTAATATCACTGCTTAAAGGACAGCAGGGCAAAAACTAATGACTACAATGTGTGACTGGGAGCATATAAAATCAGATATTAAGACAGATTCTTGTAACCCTTGTGTATTAGGAGATGCACTAAGAGAGACCAACAACTGCTATCTCATTTTGATTTTAATACCTGGTAAATCATAAGTACTCCTGACACTGTAAGAGATTATGCCCTCACATTCTGTGCTAGATGGCCAGCCTATTACATAAAGTGAACACTGTAGCAGGCACCAAAAATTTTAAATAAATGAAACTGTGCTACTTGCCCAGAGGTATCCCTGGACATATGCTGAGACATAAGCAATGGAGAGTAAGGTTTTCTTCTTTCTTTAGTGACTAAATCTGAGCCTTTATAAAATCTGCATGATGTGGCCTCATGAACCCCACATCCTGACCTGTGAAGTAGGAACAGAAACCCAAGTGTGAAGACAGCACAAGCTAACTGAGCTGGGAAATCTAACTGCTTTGGGAAATACAGAAGCAATTGAGATGTAACTTTCTCTAGCCTTTCTGGAAATTAGTGAGGGGCACATTTGGGAGTCGGTATAGACAGGTGGAGGTGAAGAACAGCTGGCTAACCTGCTTAACACTGCAGCTTCTGGACTAAGCCCTTCCTATTAGCAAGTGATTAGGTCCAAAGAGAATGCAACACTTTGAAAATGGGCCATTAAAAACTATAACTATTAAATTCTATAAACTCTCATGAAAAAAAGGATAGAAAGTAGAAGCTGTTTCTCACTGCCTTGGGCTACCATCCATGTCTGTGCCCTCACTTGAGCAGACATCAGGTATTAGACTTCTTGATTTTCTTTGAGCATGTATAAGACCAGGATATCTAAGGAACAAAGCTGACAGAATGAATACATGTTAAAAATGAGTCTTATTAGATTAGAACAGAATATGGACTAATGAAATATGGACTGCACAGTCCAACAATGGCTGTTTCAGGCTGAAGAGTCTGAGAATCTAATTATCTGCTCAGGACATGAGTGCTGAAGACATACAGGATTCCTGCTGCACTGATGATCTTCAGTCCATGTTAGTAGGACAAGAAGCAGGTTGAAATGTCATTAAGGATAAGAGCAACAGAGTAGATGCACTTACCTTTAAAGGGGCAAAAAAGATAGGCAAAAATATTGCTTTTACCTGGAACCTCTTGATATATACATTGCTGACCCATGTCAGGTCACAGCCATGGACTTGTGGAAACTAAGCCTTGGGATCTGTTGTAGTTGCCTTTTTATTGCTAAGACAAATGTCTAACCAGATACAGTTTATGGGGGAAAAGGGTTTATTTCAGGCTTATACAATCCAGGGGAAGCACCATCAATGCCAGAGGAAGCTGGGTCATTTCAGCTTACACAGGGGAGAATGACAGAGAGAACCAAAACCAGTAAGACCAACAGCAAGGGTTCAAACTGACTCTCTACACACTCTGGGACTAGACTCAAGATCTGTCCCCACTAACACACCTCATTCAGCAGGGTTCTGTCCACTGGAGACCGATAGGAAACTTATCCTTAATGAAGCTGTGGCAGACATACATTCAAACCACCACAGGTTCGTATACCCAAGAAGGAGCAAGCTTCTTCTAGGAGCAAAATCTGGAAGAGAGAAAACTAAACCTTGGAGTTACCAAAATGTGGGATAAATTTGTCTACAGCAGAGTCTGAGAGAAGGGAGAACTAACATTGGGGTTACTCAAGAGTGGGCTAGCTGCTTCCAGAACAGGAGCCTAAGGAAAAAGAAACTGAACTTTGGAGCTGTTTGAACCAAGGGTGAAATCACTGACGCCACTGCTCTGATGTTTCTGCAGCTGTAACTTCTGCACACAGGCACTCTTTGATGTTCTTATTATGCATCCAAAACTAAATAATAAACAGTAAAACATGAAAAAATTGAACAGTGCATAGATTGGGTAAGTAACTTTTTGATTTTGGATAATCCTTAAACATTTATTAAAGGAAGGGCTTTAGAGGTATGACCTGTTGAACTTTGCTGATCCAGAACACACATACACTCTGATCACAAATATAGTTACAGTGAGCCCAGCTGTTTTCTTCAGATGTGTGGGAGTTCTGTAGGCAACTTGTTACTGACAGCATTGTCTTTAACACTATAGTCAGCACTTCTCAAGCATGTATACTTGTTCTAGGTCAAGAGTGGAACCAGGCCCCTGAAGAAATTGGGCAAAGAACATAGCTTAAGATCTGTCAGCAACTCTAAACACCTCTTGTCAACACTGGTCATTTGTGCACATCAGGCCAAAGGCACACCAAGACAGAGGAAACCTGATCATGTGGCTATAAGCAGGTGGATCATATCATTCTAAGGTTAACTTCAGGGAAAGTTACAAGTCAGGAATTTAGAAAGAAAGCATCTCGCAGCAATATTCTCAGAAAAATCATTTGTAAGGTCCATAAGAAATACCCCCAATGTTCTT